>NC_133897.1:33033956-34273331 GCF_964199755.1 Larus michahellis
ATTGTAGAAGCATGACTCTTCAAATGCCTTGTCTGTTTTGGTTTTTGCAGCATCAAAAAAGGGTGGTAGTAGCTAAGAACCTCTATATTCCTTACATGTTTCCCTCTATATTTTTCTCCAGTTATCTGTGCACAAAACAGCAAAGTTTCATGCTGCTCCATGAGCCTTCCAGATTTAAAAAAAAAGTTTCCCACTTTTTAGTCATCTAGAAGAGGCATTCTTCTCTCAACGCACCCTTCCCAAGCAGTTCACTTCCTATAGTTAGTGATTATAATAATCCTAACTAATGGAAAAAGCAGTAGGGAGCAGAATCCCTCGAACCAAAACAGGTAGGAGCCGGGAGCTTAACAGGCAGGACTACCTCAAAATGAATTGGCCTGATTAAGATAAGAGAGTTCTAGTATATTTTCATATTGCTAAATTACCAGTCCATCCAGAAATATGAATTACATGTAACAAGAAAGGATAATTTAAGATAGGGTCTTTCATAAAAATGGACGTATTTGGTAAGACCAGAGGCTGGCTAGACCAGTCTCCAGTCTCTACTAGAGGCTGACAGTAGTTAGTCAAGGATAAGTAAGTAAGAACAAGGCAGTTATATCTTCTTACTTTCCCAGAATACTCCCTTGGCCTCATATAAAGCTATTATCCTGGCTTAGGAATTCCCTAAATTAAGAAGTCCCCGAGGGACACATTGAACCAGAAGCAACTGTCTTAACAGTTCCCAGTGAATTACAGGAATCTTTAATACACCCAGTTACTTTCTGAATAGCACTATTTCTTTAGCACCTGCATCAAGGAGCATCTGATTCATCACTCTCTTTATCACATGCTCTGCTGTTCTGACAGAAAAGGGAGTGCAAAACCACCTTCTCAGCCTTTCAAAATGCCACCACATGCCACCACAGCTCTTCTCACATCCTTCCACAGGTAGAGAGATCAACATCTATTCAACCATTTCACGTGTGGAAGCTACTTCAAAACTTTAATAAACCCTTTTGCCCTCCTTTACATTTATCTACACTTACCTATCAATTTTATCATAACATCCTTCTACAAACCTTCTTAGTTAGCCCTCATGTCTACTACCCAGAAAAAAAATGGTTACCTCCACTTCCAAATTACTTATGAACAAAATTAACTGCACAGGTCCTAGTACAGATCTTCACAAAACTCCACTGGTTATTTACTGCTATGAAAACTGGTCATGCACTTTACCGTGTTTTTTACCTTCTAAGCAATAATCTACTCTTATCCCAAATCTGTTCAGTTTTCTTAAAGAGCCTTTGGTAAAAGCTTTGGTGAAATATCTTATTATGCAAGTAGGCTGTTATCAGCTTCAGCAACCTCAAACAAGATGCCAGCTAATGCCTTAAAGACCAATTACCTCTGCTACGTATAAGCTTTCCATTACAAAAGCTGAAATAACCCTTCCACTGTGTTAAATTTAACCATGTGTCTAAAAACTCGTGTTTCAAATAAAACATGACAGTCCAGATACCGTGCTCAGTAATTCAGTCTCCTTCCAGGATTCAGAATTGTCAAGAATGCAAAAGTCTAAATGGGTTAAAGAAGATCCAAATGAGAGTGCTGCAATTTAACTCACCTTTTTTTTTTATTTCCTCAAGAAGTTTAGTAAAAAAGATGAAGAAAATTCTTAGTTTCTATTCTTGTTTTATAATGCATCAGTGAAATTCACAAAATTCATCAGCAGTATACATCTGAATTGTATCACTAACACACGTCTTAGAAAAATCAGTTATCACTTTTATATTATTTAATTAATTTTTGTCATTTTAGTTTGTAATGACTGCATTCAAAAACAAGATCCTTTTACAGTCCACTTAGAAAAGTAATTTAAATGTTATAGTTCTCTACAGAACTTTTTAAGCACTTCGAGTAACAAAACAGACAGTAAGATAAAGTAACTTAAAAAGAAAGACTTCTTTCAGAATACTAAAGAAAACGGGTTTCAAAAAGACACACTGGAATATTTTTAAATTAAGCAGAAAATAATCAAGATACAAAAAAGGTCAACAGAAATATAAAGGAATAGGGGACTCTCGCTCCAAATATGTAAAATGGAGTGATCCCTCAAGTAAAGAGGTCCAGAGATAAATTGCCAATGAAACCAGAAATAGCCTAGTAACTTTCAATTCCAAATATTTATTACCAAAATATCTCCTTTATTTGTTTTGTTTTTAAGAAAAATTTTCTGGTAGAATGCAAACTATTTCTACTAATGTGAATAACATACAGATTAAAAAAATGTATTTTTCCTTTGCCTCAGAATGGAAGAGAAAAATTCAGAAAAAAATTATCTGTGAAGGAATTTACTTTGAATTAAAATTAAGTTACATTTTTAAATAGATGGGTAACGAATGGTACTAGGACAAGACTAAGCACTTCCAACTTTTTAGCAAGGTATTAATTACAGATAATTAGTAGGGAGTGGAGAAGTTCCATAAATGGGCTAAAGCATCTTGAGGGTATTGCTGGCTTCAAGGGATGAAATATGACACAAAGCAAAGTAATAATTAAAAACATATTTCACTAACACTTGTACATCATGACATTTACCACTCTAATTATCTGTAATTGTTTAAACCTAAACATATTGTCACATTGTACTCTTCTGCAAGTGTGATACACTGATGTCAGAGGAGAACAATGAAATGGAAGTATCCGCTCAAGACCAGCTTAGTTTATAGATTATCCATATGCTAAACAGCTCCACAAGTAAAATTCTAAATCCATATTTCAGGTGCAGAATTTGAAAGCTTCTATATTGCTCTCAGAAATTCAGTTAACAAATTACGCATTATCTGGGAGTGTCTATCATATAAAGTTGTGGAATATCTAAGAGGAAAACTCTTACTGATCCAGGCATGCAAACGTTCTCGTATTAAGTCTTCTGTACGTGTTTCATTGTACATCTAGAGCCAATTTACATTACAACAATCTGTTTAAAACTTTTACTATTTCTAAAGTCTCTTTTTGACTGAAAGGCTTTTTAACATAAAGTTTGACAGAGTACAGTTAACTGAACTTGACATGCACACATAACTTTGTGAAACAATAGACACAGTTTAAGTTTCAGACCACAGATTTGAAATGGTGGAAACAGCTGGAAATACTGGCACAAAACATACCCACAAAAGAAAAAAAAACAGATCAGTTTAGCTTTTCAAATGACACAGAAGGAAATATGTTATTGAAAAATGCTTTTGAACTGTTGAATATTCAAAGGCATTCTAATAGGTAGTTTTGGGGATTGACTTTTTTGTGGGTGGGTTTTTGTTTGTTTGTTTTCCAAGAGGGGATGTTTGAATAAAGCGCTGTGGGTGGAGTGAGCTCCAGGTTTTAGCATTGTACCAGTTCTTCTTCCCCTGCCCCCTAGATTAGTTTGAAAATATTTTGATAAACAATATTACTTCCTAAAATGCAAGCTATACTTTTTTGCTTAGCAATAAACATGGAACAAGGGGTTAGAGAAAAGAGCAGCTACAGAGCCTGTACCTCCCTGGTACTTACTAATAGTCCATAAGCTAACTTGTTTCCTATATAATACTTTGAAGGAATGAAATTGTAAAGGTGCAGTAGTTAACAATAACAATTGCTTTTACTGTTACCATGCACTATTTTACTGTATCTTTATACCGATAAAAGATTTTGAATGGATATACGGGAACTGGTAATCATACAGCAGAACAAACACAGAGGCAAGAAAGATTTTCATTACAGCACTGTCATTTTCTTATTTTTTCATCATTCCTTAGTTTTATAATAAGGAAACAAAATCAATATTCTTTTTGTATTAACTGAAGTAAAATCTTCAGATTTGCTCCTTTACACAGGTATCTTGAAAGCCTGTATAGAGCCAGTCCTTTACACTTCGGCAACCACTGGCTGCATCTCCATTTTATTCTTCCATGTAAATCCATTCTATAACAGTATCAGAACACTTGCAATTAAAATGCGTAACTAATTAACAATAGCAGCTTTATGATTTTTCCAGATCCTCACAAATCAAGTCTTCACTGCTGAAGTGCCAGAGTACGTCATGAACATTCATCATCAGGAACATTTTACTAAATTAAAAAAGAAGCAGGCACAAGCTCTGCTGAACCTGAATTGCCCTATTTTTACCATATTTTATAAAGAATCATTTTGCCATGTTCATTACCAAGGAAACCAAAAAGCACTGAATCCAGTAGTGGATTTGCAGCAAACACTCAGTCTACAGCAATAAGCCACAGCTAAATGAGGAATAGTTGAAGCAGCAAACAGAAGGAGGAAACACATGAACAAGGAAACAGTGAGATTAATGTGCGTTCGGATAAGCTCATCTCCGAAACAATTTCCATTGTAGTTAATTATTAAAACTGCTGTGACATACACCCAGATGCAGTAGTGCTTCACAATGAAGAGAATAAAGATAACGCAATTTACGCTGTTACAGAATTAAGCAATCCTGGTTTTCTACACCTCTGTATCTATACCCCAACACCTTCCACTGCAGCAACTGCAAGTGCCCTCTCCGTACATGCCATGATTCCCCTGCACTCTACCATCAGATCCCCTGAAAAATTCCTGACCGCCCATTGAAATATTTTGGTACTCAAGTTGCTTCCCAGTCCACTAAATACCCATTAAAGAACTTATGCCTTGGTTGGTTCCAAGATCCCATGCGCTAAAAGGTGTATGACCAAGAAGAACAGAAGATAACACCTGAATTCCCATTTCAGCCACAGGGGTGAAGGTCTAAGAGCCTGAAGGCTCTGAGGCTCCAGCCTCCTCTCAGTGAAGACATTCATTGGGGTTTCCTCTCCTCCTCACACTTGCTGATTTTTCAAAAGCATACTGGGACTTAATATCATTGAAATCTCTATGCCTCCATCAATTTTGATTGAAATCATGATCTTAAGGGTCTTTTCCAACCTAAATGATTGTATGAAATTGAACAAAATGTGCAATTAAAGGTTTTAAGTATTATTGAGACAAGGGCTAAAAACAAATAATGCCTTCAAGTATCTTTTTAATAGTAAAAGTTACAAATGAAAGAGTAATTTTGCTTCTTCCCTTTCTGGAACAAATGTCCTGGGTCAATGAATGCCGTCCACAGTGCCCTCACCAGCAACATGTTCCATAATCCTGCTTTCCCTATCACTTTTTAAAGTTTTAACTACTAGCAAAGGCTGGGGATAACTCCACTTTTTTCTTTTTGTTTTATTTAAATGTGTATTTGAATGACAAACTCACCATCACAATATATAAAAGCAGAAACTCAGTGGTATTCAGAAATGCATATGAATGCAGAGAACAAGTATTTACATCAAAGTTTGCACTTCACCAAAAGGGTTATCAAACATTAGAACAGGCTGCCCAGGGAAGTGGTTGAGTCACTATCCCTGGAGGTATTTAAAGACATGTAGATGTGGTGCTTAGGGACATGGTTTAGTGGTGGACTTGGCAGTGATAGGTTAAAGGTTGGACTCAATCTTAAAGGTCTTTTCCAACCTAAATTATTCTATCACTAAAGCCTACTCTTTAAGTCTTAACCTTATTCTGGCTGCTACTGCTTCCGTCTGCAAAAGGAGAGGTCCAAACAAACCAATCATCTTGTAAAAGAAGTACATGTGCTTGACTTTACACTGAAAACATAAAAACACTATTATTTTGAAAAACCCTAGGGGGAAAAGTACAGCTTTGCTATTAAGGAATAAAAACTTAATCAAGAATAATGGAGGTGCTTTGCCAAGGAAAAAAGGGTACTGGTAGGCACAAACAAGAAATGTCAAGGGTTGTGTTTACAACCCCAGTTTAGTGGGAAGGAGAGGTTCTTTTTGGTGGAAGCCTTTCCTTCATCCCTACTCAGAATCACACAAAATGCACCTGACTGTGCTGCTGGAGAGCTCAAAGTCATTTCCCTTATGGTGGAATCAGGGTGAAAGTCAAGTCACATGCAAGGGCACCTGCTGGACCTCATCATTTGCAGTGTGGAGACAAGCTCCCCTGGCAGCCAGGGCTCTAGGCATGCATTGTGTCCACAAGACTGGCAACTGGGATGAATATCACTCCTGGTAAAGTCCCAGTTTACACATACAATCCTGAAACATTAACAGATCATCAAATATGAAACCCCAGTCTTTCCCTTTTAGTGCCACACTACTAGATATATTCTTAGTATTACTACAACAAAGTCCACACAAACTAGCATAATGAAAATGAGAATGCAAAATAGGTGAGAATAAACAATGGTCCTGGTATGAAGATGAAATACTTGATGCAACAAAGAGCTAGTTATTCATCAGATTGGCTTCATAAACTGGTCCAGAGTAACCATGAGACAGTATAGATTTTCTGACATCAGAAAAGGACACAGGAATCATTTTGAGCATGCAGCTGAACATGGAATTTCAGACTTCATATACAATTTCAGCTTTTTTAAAAAGTCATATTTCAGTTACAATGTCAAGAAGAAATAAGAAAATGTTAATATTCTATGTGACAAATCAAAATACTTTGATAGCACTCATTGTTTACACTTTAAAAAATTATCTTGCAAGTTGGAAAAATACTTGGAAAAGAGTTATATGGACAAGACAAAGACAAAAAAATCTTGTCCCAAGGTAGAAAACTACAGATTGTTTACGTTATTCTAAGAAAATATAAAGAAGTGATTGTTCACATTCTTCCCATAAAGAGACTTCTAAATATATCAAGTTCTAAAATTAAACAACCAACAGAGAATTTAATTAGGCTTAGAAGCAGAGGTGAGCCAAATTCAGGTGAAGTTAAAACGCATTTTTTTTTAACAAAAAACTTACTTTTTTTTTAACAGATAATATTATGCACTCTTGGAACAATTTACTTAAGAGAATCACCTCTTGGCATTATGCAAGATCATAAACGGTCCTTTTCCTTGCCATTTGATACACTAACCTGTCATAGCTAAGACATTAAAAGCTCTAGCACCACTACCTTGTTTTCCTCTTTGCTCTCTCAAAACAAGCAGCAGATGACAATTTAGATGGGTGGTCTCCCATATGCTGGATACGGTGATTCTCGCTCAGTATTCAGCATTTTTTTGAGCCTGTGCCAAACGGGTAATTCTTGTGGATACAGTACACTTATCAGGGTAAATCCAGTAATGCTTACAACAATACTCTCATAATCCAGTCTAATTTCCAATTTGAGTAATTGCAGTGTGTCTCCCTAACATACACCCTCCAAATTATATCTGAACACAAAGTACTTTTTCACTGCTCCAGAGATGCTAGATTTCACCCAGGGTGCGGCAGCTTTGCACCACAGCACCAACAGTTCCAAGAGCTAATATGTGAATTCGCAAAGTGCTTTGAGATCCTACAGGATGAGGAGTGCCATAAAATGGAAGTAATTATCCCATTAGCAAAAAAACTTTTAATTTTTTTCTCATGCAAGGCATTAGAATTTCTCCAAACATTCTTGTGGCAGAAATTAATTAGGGCAAGGTGGGGATTCATACAATATCCTGGCTCTACCATTGCGCCAAAGAACTAATCAAGTACAGAGCTATCTAAACTAGCATAGTTTTCTCAACAGACCACCAATCTAGCTTCAGGTTTTGAATAAATGAAAGCATGACTGACAAAATTCATTTAGTATATTTATCCTGAAAAGAATTCTGTAGAGTTGGGTAGGTTTTAAGGATACAGAAAGGGAAAAAAAAAATCTGTTTCTCTAAATCTCAGAACAACGCTGCTAGGGTAAAAAGATACCACATGAAGTAACTCTAAAATCTCTTTGGAAAACATCTCAGAACTACAACCTAAAGACTTCACAAATTAGGATATTCATTTAGGTGAGGCTGACAACCCTGTATTTAAGCAACAATCTGCATACATCAGCCTGAAGATAAATGAAGAAAGGCAGATCAAAATCCTCTGCAAAACTGCATTATCTAAAAATTAGCTCCATTGCAATTTTGCATCAACACAAAAAAATTACCAATTTTCAGCAGGAACAAAATGAAACAGAACTCAGGTTCTACTGAAGTTCTAAAGAAATAATTTTTTTTAATGGAAATAAAACCAGAGAAAAAAATCCAAGCTGAAATGGACCACAACAATGAAAGGGTGCTGTTAATAAAGTAAACACTTCTCATGTAAGGGGAAATTAAATGCTGGGTTTTCTTTCCACATTTAGGACATACACAGATATCCTTATCAATCATTCAGATCTAAAATCCTAATGACCTATGGAGAAATCAGCAGAAAGGCTTCCTTTGTTAGGTTATTTCATATGCTTAGATGGCACATTGAAAAGCTCACAGATATTCCCTATCTTGATACTAGTATACCGCTTACTAAAATCTGTATTATTATACCATCAAAGGACCTGGAGTAGGAATTTCAACAAACTGAAATAATCCATGCTACTTTACTACTCAGCCAAGCAGGCTGATTGGAAAAAATCAAGTAGGTAGCTACACTAAAACTATAATTACCTCTTACATTTCACAGGCAGACGGAAGTATGCTGCCTTTAGGACTCCACACAAAAAAGAGCACTGGTGTGTAGTACTGTCCTCATACATATCATACAAGTAGTAGATTACTATTATTTTAGCTAGCTCTTGTCTAATTCACGAATCACTTCTTGATTCAATATTTCAGAATACAGTTGATGAGAAGGAAGAAAACCCACAGACACAAACTGGAATGCAGAATTAGGAAAAAACCAAAACAATGATGCTACATGGCATATATGTAGAAGACCTGAACATACAACTATAAAATACAAAAGTAAAGTGGGTGACCAAAGCTGAGGATGAAGGAAGTGGATCTCCGTAGACACACACAGAGAGCACGTAGAAACCACAAAACACATTTGAAGAAGAATGAGGTAAAGTGACCACCCTTACAGCATAATACACTTAATAAAAGATGTCTGATGCTTTTTAAAAAAGATGAAGGACACAAAACAACCCATTATAGCTTATGATAAAATCTATATATCTTACCTACTTCTTGTCGTATGTTAAAAACGATGGTGATCTCTTTTTCAGTGTTTTCACACTACAAAAACAAACAGCTCTGACCCCTGTCACCAATCCATGATTGAGTAGCATCAGGCAAAAAGATTTTTTCTCCAAGCGAATGTTTACAGAAGGTAAATGTTAAGCTGTTCAGCCATGCCACAATTTCACGTGCCACAAATTCACCAAAATTTCCTATTTGGTGAATATTTAAAAAAAATAATTTGAGGTGCCTTGAAGATTCAGACATCTTTAGCCTTAGGAGCAAGGTGAGCAGTGGGTTTTTTTTCCAGGATTCCAGTTAGACTTAAATGCCCAAATTCTGCCTCACTTACATTTTGACCCTTCAGTCCTTTTTCTGAATCTGACCCTTGCTCCCAATGTTGCCAAGGTTTTAGCCAACAATTTGTCCGCTACTGTTCATTTAATCGCCTGTTGCTCCTGGCAATGTTAATTTGACACACATTGATTTCTTTAACAAAGAATGAACCCACAGGAAAATCCCCAAATCAGTCTAGACATTTTGCCTCGAAGGACTTGCCTGACCTATGCCAAAATATTACTAAACTGCTACAGCTGACTCCACTTTCCGCTACAGAGGATACTAAAATGCTTCACACATGTTTGAAGAAGAATCCCAGTAATGTTGTGCCCTTTCAAAAAGCACTTCAGAAGTTTACAAAATCCACATGGAATACACTCCCTATTATTTACATACAGAAAAGACAATACTTTGAGCAAATACTTCTACAATGGGCCTAACAATAGCCAACTTACTTCCTTTCTTACTCTGGCAAAATATTCCCTGAACATTCTCAGGGGTTTGTTAGATGAGAACAATTTTGGGATTTCCTTTTCTTCTGCTGAGGACCAGGTTGGACAGTTTGCAGAATATCTCTTCTCCCCATCTCAACCCCATCTGGGGACATCTTGTAATGATTTTTTTGGGGAGTGGAAGAACATCTGCCTCCCAGAATGCAGCATCAAAGTATTTGCATGATTCTCCCTGACACACTATTATTTTGTATCTTGTCATTACTATGCTTATATATAGCAACTCTCTCCTATGCGGGTAGATGCTGTAATGTCCTATAAGTAAATGTGATTGCTTATTATCCAAAAAGTGGGTAATGCTGGCTACGAACAGATGTATTAATTCAGTCTAGTCCCAAAAAGTACTAATCTCTACATAGTTTCTACATAGATTAGATAGAATCCCTACGGTCAGTCTGTCCTGTGTGGATATCTGTAAGGAGGTTATAGACATGCATCAGAGAAACATCTCTAAACATGTTGAAGCTCATCCTCCTTCAATTAATATTCCTGCTTCCTGTTCCTTTTTTTTTTTTAGGTTTTTTTTCAGCCTCATTGTTCTGAGTAGCTAAATATAAACTTCCATAATCTACAAAAGGTCTACTATCAACAGATAATTAAACTAAATACATATGCAACACAAACACCCCCAAAAAATGGTGTAGCTTTTGTGGCAAATTTTCCCAGGTACAGAAGATCTTGAAGCTAAGTGTAAAACAATGTATAAAAGATTACCAGAAAAAAAAATGTGTATCAAAATAATTTTTTAAAATTAAGATTGTTATAAAACTATCACTCTATCTTTAAATAGTGATCAGACTTTGCCATGCTACCCACATGTGAAGGATTCCTGCAGAATAGCATTCTAACAGGTCTCACCCTTTCTTCAGCTGCGTGTAGCTCTTCCCCCTTACAAGGTCTTCTGCTTCAGCAGGCTGGTCACACAGGTGGGCAATTCTATTGCATCCCCAGCATTCATGCTGATAACTCTCTAACCATCATATCATCTTCCCTAGGCTTTTATTTACGTCTCTGTCACAGAAGCTAGCCAGGATCTTCTACATACCACTCCTCTTCTGCTTTTCTTTTCAGTTGTTTCTCTGCCAGATCAGGAAAGGCAAAACTTTTTAATTGTTCCTGCTACCTTCCTTACTTTGGCAGATACATTACGAATACACAATGCTTTGTTAAGTTTGGGTATTTCAGCCCTTGCATACAGTGGCTGTATTACTTTGTACACTAACGTGACACAACACAACAAGATGCTTTGTGTTAAAGACAAAAGATCTCCAAGATCTCTTCATTTCACAATATGTCAGAAACAAGTATTACAGAAATCAGTCTCAGCCTACTCTGATTAAAGGAAAAAGGTAGTCTACCTGACTTCCTGATACTCTAATTCCTAAAAGATACTGCTCCAGGGGAACACTTCTAGTAAGTGAAGTCCTCCCCCACCCTCCTCCTCCCAGGCTTACAGGATCATACTTCACATTTGCTCCTATTAAATTTAAAATGCTGAACAGAAACATGAAACTACCTTAAGCAAAAATGAACAAGTCTGGTCTAAGGAATTTATCCTTTATTTGCTATCTTTGGAAAGGGTGGATTTTCAATTAACACAAACTTTTCTTATTTCCCTTAGGGCTGATAAGAATAGAAAAGAAACATGCATTTCCAAAGATCAGGAATTTAATTCTTATTAACCTAAAAAAAAGAAAATCCAACTGTCTGTTTATCCCAGGTAGGTTAGAATTTAAATAAATCATGGGTTCTGCGATTTTACAACTTTTCCATGTGTTTTACTAGTTATTAGAGATTTGCATTTTTTATTTTAAAAAGTTTAACTTGTCTACTACTTGTCCACTTCAGTAAATACTGAAGGTTAATGGAATGCTTCATTACATTGTGCAGGAAACAAGAGCTCACAAATTAGGACATACCAGAACTAAGAGTACTGATACAACATTATGTTTATCCTCTTAACACATTTATCTGGCCTTTTACCCAACACCCCAACGAAAACCCCCAGCAAAGGTAAAACCTCCTGCCTGTGAGATACCACATGCTTTATAAAGTTCTGTCCCTCCTTGCAGCTGTTTGCATCTGTCACTTGTCCACCTTGTGTCAAGTATGCATCATACAAATAAAAGCTTTAATTTTTACAAATTTATAATTTTGTAACTTACACATTTTGTAAATTTAACAAATTGAAGGGGATGAAAGCAGTGCTGTACTTCATAAGAATATGTGATGAGGAGGCATATAGATGATGAGCGACACAGTGAGACTCACAGGCACATGTAAGGAGGCCTGTATAATTCATCCGTTTCTCACCTCAGGACCATCCCAATGACAAATTCCTAAATCCTACTACAAAGTGGAGGCATCAGAATACTTCACTGAAAGAGAAGTAAACAGCTGTTTTCCCATGCTTCCTGTAACCAACTGAACACAGAGACTTGCAACAGAAAGCGTTAAGCAGAGTTACATACAGGGGTATGGAAGTGACGAAGAATGCTTGTTTTAATGAGCTCTCAAAGTCGTTATAAAGACAACAGAGTGCACACAATTTTTGAGCAACAAAATTGTAAAAGGTTTCAATAGTCCTACCATAATGCTGAGAATTTAATAGTTATGATGTCAGAAATCTTGATGTCATCACAGTTAAAGCAGAAAGCAACATTCATCTGAACAAAGAAGATCTATTTGGAATACGCATTTTCTAGGCAACAGAGAAGAGGTAAGAGTGAAAAATAAATTGAGATCCAGCACACAAAAATGAGATGCATCACAATGAAATGCATGCAAACAACTTGGCTGAACGTCCTCAAGATCTGTGCCGGATTTTTGGCACCAAATGCAAAGGGAATTCGCTGTAGTACACATATATTTTAAGATAATATTGTAAACCAATCTTTGGTATTTGTTGTATCTACTTCAATTACTTTGATGTACAAGACATGTATTTTTCCCCAAATCATTACTATAATTTTTTAAATCAAGTAAGAAATGTAAAAAGTTTTCTAAGGAAATGACTTTTCATTTTATAAAGATCATACAAAAAATATTTTTACATATTTTAATAGTGGTAATAGCTTATTCCTTTCCAGTTCTAAATACACTTGAAACAGCAATAAAAGGAGGAGTACTAGTCTGCTCTGCCCAGATCAGTACCAGACAAAAAAAGCAAAAAAGACTATAGACGGCAAGCCTGTAAGGATCAGAGAACTGACCTTTAATTGAATGTTGCAACTTAGTGGTCAAGATGCTCAGAGATCTTACATTCATGAAAAAGAACACACCTGGAAGTAAACTCTCTAAATCTACCTACTCATATCAGACGATGCATTTAAACACAGACAGAGTTTAAAAGCAGTATTCCACGTGACCCACAATGTAACTGAAAAGCCTATGTTATTTGAAGCAACAATTCAAATGGACAGTTCCTTTCTAAAGAATGCATGTTTGACTGTTGTTTTTCCCCATGCTGCTGTTGCATAAAGGTCACAACTGTATAAAATACACAGGAGTGGGGATCATGATCCCATGCTGAGTCAGCCAAAATGAATTCCATTCCCAGCTTTGTGAATGACTTCCAACAAGAGTAACACAATTATTTTATTTGTTTTTTTTTCAGATGGACAATGATACTTACCTACTTCATCAGGTTGTTGTGGGAACTAATGATGGGTATGTTAATATTTAGGAAGTATCACAAGCTGTATCCATTTCTACAAAAATCCGTCCTACAGTAGCTTGACTAAGTTTTTCAGGACAACCATTATCTATCTTTTTTTATGTGCTTGTACAGTTCCCAGAACAATAGGGTCTTAATCCTTGACTTGGACAGCTAGGCACCATTGAAACATAAATAATTAGCAAACAATATGAGTTGAGAGGTTTAGCAAAGTGTTATCCTTCCCAGAGCTCCAAGGCACAGAGCATTTAAATGACCAGAATCTAGCCAATGCAAAGGGAACTGGGGACAAGGAACCATAGCCCTGGTTGCTTGCTAACAACTTTGGTGGCTTGTTCTTGAAAGAGCAGGGATACAAAAAAGAAGACTGATGGAATTCATATGTAAGAAGAGAACACTATTCAGAGGAGCACAGGGACTGCAAATACAGTTGCCTTTTGAACAAGGCATTTAGGGCAAAAGCTTCTCATGTATTTGCCAGCTGTACCATATCTGCAAAATAAGAGCAAACACAGTAAGAAAAAATAGGGGTTTGTTTTGGGTTGGTTGTTTGGTTTTTTTTTGAGAAGCAGCACATAAACATGCAATTTGCCAAAAGAGATACACATCAATAAGAAAGAAACAGTTGTATAACCAACAGTAGCTGTTGCCTCTTGAGATGTGTTCTATGCACATATGTGCTGCCTCTATCACGAGTATGCCCACTACATTCAAGCCAGTCTCAATTAGAAGTATCAGCTGTGTGTTACCATATACACCAAGAACATCCCCCTGCTTTCCATCAGAAGTAAAAAGGTCAGAGCTACTCCAATCACTTGAGTAGCCCTTCATCTTGGACAGCACTTCATCATCTAAGAACAGCTTTAAGTATCAAGCATAAAAGGTATGACGTGGAATTTGTGCCAGTGTTTCTAAGTAAAACAATTAAGCAACTGTTTCTCCTTCATTGCCTGTCCACACATTCGTTCTGTTGTTGGTGACTTCTAAGCTACGTACTCTCTGAGGGTGGATATCAGTAATTTGGGCCTGTTTCCTCTAGAAATGAAAGACTGATGGGAAGCATGACTGTCAGCATTGCTGGAGTGAAAAATAATTCCTTCCAAGTGACAAATGAAGAAATGCTCTGCTTCCAGTCAGTCTGGAAGATACCTGGAGGACAGACAATCTCCACAAGGTGATGAATGAAAAGGAAGCAGAATGCTGAGACGAAAGCCTGGAGTGTTTCCAGTAAACTTTGAATGCAGGGTGGGGCAAATAAAAGCAGTCTTCAAGAGGGATAAAGGCAAAAGAGTCACGGTTTAATACACTACCCACAACTTTTATCTTCTTAAATAAAGATGATGTTAAAGCAATATATTATAAAAACAAAACAAAACAAAATGGAGAATTGCAACAGAGACTAAGTAAATATTATTTTCAGACACTAATCAAAGTACGTACAATACACATGCAAAACAAAACAAATTAAACACTTATTTACCTAGACGTATCAAGTTAATATTATCCCAGTATTTTAGAACACCCTCTATCCCATCATATTATTATATGTCGTTATCACACTGTGCATCCAAAATTTTTTTATACTGTCAGTCAACAACACATACTTAATACAAACCTAACTTTAAACATATTAACCCACTCACTTAAGTGATCTACTTAATGCGCAATAAAAATTAAAGCAAATCTGTCTTTCCAATAGTTTAGACCCCTCTCCCTGTCTTGTATTTGGCAGTTTGATAATTGAAAAACTTGAATATATTAGAATTATAAACCATTTTTATCAAAAGACTAGAGAGAACTAATATGCATACAGTTTGATGTGATCTGAAATAGATGCTGAAACAGATGTCGAATCTCTATTTTTGAAAGAAAAGAAATAAAAGTTATTTCTTTTTTTAACCAAAGTAAATGGAAAAAAGTCTTAGAAAGTCTCACAGTCTTACCTGTTGGTATGCCTCATAGATTATATCAAACAAGAAAGCCTGAGGCATTTCACTAGCTCTGTATCTGGCACGTTCCAATGAGTGGTCTAAACAGCCATCTGCAGCACAGGCAATAACAGTAGAAACTAGGGGACGAATTGCTCCAGCTGCCTGTGAAACAAAACACAGAGAGGCCTAAATGCTCTTAATATTAATGTATATTAGATAGCTGCAGTCAAAAAAAGTAAGAGCTTTAAAATACATTTTCTACTTATTTATCTTTTCTATATCTCATAATACATAAGTCATATTAGTTTGTATAAGCCTAACATGAATATAGCAACAGAAGATTGTATAAGTACACACTGAGGGCCAATTCACAAAAAAAATAATCTTAAATCCTTCATGTACTGCAAATACATGTACAGATCTGAGATGTTAATTTTTCAGACTTTCTTCTATATACATATTAGGTGGTTTCTGTGAGGACAGTTCTAGGCCTATTCAGATATCAAACAGCAGGAGACACACCTGAGAGGTCTTGGCAACCCACAACACCTCTTGCTTTCACAGATTTCAATTTGGCTAAACTGCTTAGAATTAAGCAACAAGAAAAGTTTCAGAAAATTGAGCTTGTTCCATGTTGAATTCACCATGTTAAATGCTGCGCAATCACACTACACCAGTGAAGTCACTGGGAACACGCTATATACATCAGAAAGTATTCAATATCCAGCAGCACTGTGCACCAGAACAGATATTTAAATGCTTATATTTCAGTTTTAGTTTTGCTTAAATTTGAAACCAATTAAACATGTATCTTTGATCTTTTCACCAATATAAAGTATTAAAGATCTATGGCATCTCTGAAATAGAGCTCCTCTACCTGGTTTTAGTCACTTTGGTAACAGCAAGTTACCCACATTCCATCAGCCACTTATAAAATGCTCAGATGAGCTTCATATGAAGCTAAAGGCAACTGGGGCAAGAGTTGTTCATACAATAATGAAGAAAAGGATGCAATGGCAGAACATTGCTTATCAAGTCACAGGGCAAAAAGCATGCTCCCTAACAATGCTAACCACTGAAAATGGCGTCCTTACACTATACTGTTTATTGTCTATTTAAAAGAATAATTGATGCTGTTTCAAATCATTTGAATTACCCAACATCTTAAATCAGTATACCTAGAAAACCACTCCCAGTGGTGAATTCTGACATTTTTCACAGCAGCCACAGAAGATCTTCTGAGGTCTAGTGAACTTTGACACAGGAAAAAAAACAGGTCTCATCACATAAAATAAGAGTGCTCTTATTGTTGATTTCATTCGTCTTCTGTTGGCAAATCCTGCCTTCATACATACGAGTCCTGTCCATTCGTAGAAGATTTCTGACCTCAGATAAGTACACAGTGGCAGAATGAGACACCAAAACTGAGCCCAAAGTTTTTTTCCTCTCAGAAAACAAAGAACTTGTTGTCTTCCCTCCCCCTTTCACACTACTGAACAATAAAACAGAGGAATGCAGTCAGTGTGTTAAGCACTTTATGAGCTCTAAAATACAGTTTCTTAGTTCATTCTTTTACAGAATGAGGACAGAGATGTGAACCAATTTCTCATGCCCAAGAAGTTCTGATGCATGAGCTACCAGGGCAGGGAGAAGGGAGAGAAAAGATTCAAAAGATTCGTATGATAAGAGAAATACCTGAACAACTTTCTCAAAATCTGAAAAGAACTTTTTCTTTCTAATACATGGGAAGACATATCTATATAAAACACTACATGGAGCAAAATACTATCATCCAAAGGCAAAACACAGTTCAGAATGATCAGCGAGAATTGTGAAATCACAGAACTGTCTGTAAAGGACCTCGAAAGGTCATCTAGGCCATCCTTCTGTCCTAGGCAGGATCAATTTTACTTCTGTAATAGAAAATACAAACCAACAAAACTAACCATCACTATAATTTTAGTAATATATGAATGTATGAAATGAGGAGTAAATTTAACAGATGTACTTTGAGGAAAAGCTGTGCAGAAGCAGAAGTAGAGAGACTCAATTATCTGCAACCTGCCCCTCTCTATTTTCTGATTCCAGGACATGGACTATTACCTCTACATCCCAGCTGCTGGGCATTTGGACTGCGTTATTCTGCTCTGCTGTCATATTTTAATTGGTGTCACACACACACAAAAAATTAAAAAATTAAAAGGTCATGGGAAAAGAGACAGAGCAACATGCTAGCCACAGCTTTTCTGTAATTAGTTAAGTCTATTTGATTTTTATTTTTTTTTCTGAAACAGTTACCATTCCAAAAAAACAGTTAGCAATAGAGGATTTCTTAGGCTGATCCAATATTTTATTACAGTTTTTAACAATCATGTCATGTTACATTTTAAGCATAAAACAGGCCAAGAGAATACAATGTGACTTGCATAACCAAATCTCACAAGTGAAACACGCACTCTGAGGAACAAAAAACCAAACTGCAATTCTAAATAAGATTGAAATACTCAAAATTATATTCTTAAAAGAGCTCTGAAACACATTGTTTTCTCGACATCTGGTTTATTGCACAATAAAAATTCATGAATGTCTGTATCTGTATCTTTGTGACAATACTGAACCACATCTCCTGCTCTGCTGAGGCCTAGCTTTACCAGAAGATTCAGGAAGATCTAGTTTCTAATAAATCCAAACATGCAATTTTTTAAAATACCCAATTTTCATGGCACCTAAAATTTAACAAATGGCATTTTTCAAACAACTACAGTTTTGCTCTACGTTACCTCAGAACTGAGTCCAGTGTGGCAGGCTGAGGTTTCTCACCTGTCTTCCCTCCATTTCAATGAGAAATCACTAGTTGGGCACAATAAGATGTCTCCTGCAGCAAGTCCACTCAAACTATACCTGACACTGACTGAAAACATGAAGTTTAATACAAAGAATAAGATTTACGGCTAACTTCTGATCATGCGAAGGAGAGAAATTCTTACTATGTACGCTGTAACAGGACAACTAGCCGTCATTTGATGAGAAAAAATAAAAATAAAAATAAAAATAAAAATAAAAATCAGCTTTTATTCCAAAAAAGGACAACTCAGTCCTTTACAGTCCATTACTACTCTATGGTCTAAAAGCAGAATGCAGAGCTCTAGTACTTACTAAAGCCAGAAAGCTTCTACTGCACACAAAACCTCCGTATGATGAGCAGCTGGAGTCCAGCAGCCTTGAATCCATGAGCTAGAGCACACTTGCTAGGGTTCAGCACTGAGTTGAAACCTTAAAATCCTGAGACAAGATACAGAAGCTGGTTGTTTGTTTTGCTTAGTACTGGTTCACCTTTCTGCAGGACCTTTCTCTGTCTCAGCACACAAGGCTGAGGGCTCCCTCAACCAGATGATGTCATCCAACACAGGGCTGAGTTTACCACCTCAGTGACACAAGAACTATATTAGTTCCCAAGGCCACTTTCAGACTGGGTGAAACTGGGATCTAACAAAGGAAAATACTGGCCTGTGTATGCCCTGCGTTTTCATATGGGACAAGAGAGTTGAGTCCCTAAAGCAGGAAACCTTGCATCTGCAGCACTTCTGGAGACATTCTCTAGCTGGCATATGCCGACACAGCTGCCAAACCCAAGCTGGCTTACACAGACCTCACCGCACGTGCTTCTGCTTCCAAAACTGGCTCATGGGTATCTTCATTCATGGTGTAAACATAATATTTGGCATGTAAAAACAGAAGAATTGAGCTGTGAATTTTGTTCTCACATGCAGGCCAAAGAGGGGCACAGTTTAAGATGTATGGCTCGCTCTGCGGTATTTCCTTCTGGTTAGCAGAAGCGTCCTCCCTACTCAGCACAAAGCCTTTCCTGAATTCCAGCTCCTAGCAGTCTTTCAATGAACTGAACAGGGAATTTAGGTACTTAAGACAGTGCTACAGACCACATTTTTTACTTCAGAAACTTAAACATTAGGGCCCATTAGGGTGAATAATACAGTAAGGTACTACCATATCTAAAGGGGTTTTTGCCCCTGATGACTGTGGGGTGCAAATAAAGAACAAAATCATCCAGCTAGTCTACATCTATTCAGTTACAACACCAAATATTTTATTCTTTGCAAGGAATTTCCATGTTGCTTTTCTGGTAATAAATCAGAAACAAAGAACTATTTCCATATTAGTAAAGAGAGTATATAATGAATCTCAGGCATTTGAATTTTATTTTTTCTAATTTGAGAAGCTTTGACTTGCTATTTATGTCAGGAACGTACAGGTATTTGGCCCATCTCTCAGGCAAGAGGTTCAGACATAAATTTAAAAAATGAATAAAACAAAGAAAATCTGTCCTCATTTATAAGTACTTGTTAATGTCACTATAGTTTTACAGATCTTTTTTACACTTTGAATTAGTCTACCACAAAATACAAATCCCGTGAGTCTAAAGCAAGTGCCTGGGCCTTATACTAATATTTCCCTACCCGGAGTACTCATCTTCCAATTTCTAATGATTTTGACCCTGATTCCAAGTAGATTTGCTTTTAAAAATCATACACAAAATGCAGCGTACACCCTTCCTGAATGTAAAGTGGATAGTTAATGGATAGTTCAACTGAATTTCTTTAAATGTCCACTTTACAGCCTTCAAACCACTCCAATACAAGCACTTAGTTTTGGTGAACCTGGTATGTCCAGGAAACGCACATGCTTCTTTCCCTCATTTTTGCATATTTTGTTAAATATATTAGTTAAAGTATTAAAATATCTTTGGGCAAACTTTTAAAACATTCTTTCATAACTTAATAGATATTGAAAAAAATACCGCTAACTGGTTAGTTTTATTTTGCAGACAAAATATTGGATCAAAAAACATCCTTTTAATCTATCATTTCCTTAAAACAACCCTAAAATGTCCTGAGAGCACAGAATTCCACCAACTTCAGTGGAGATGACAGAAAGGTATCTCTCAGAAGCAAGCTCATCCATCCATCTGCTGAAAACTGAACCAGCCTCCAGATGCTTTTAGAAACAAATGTCTTTTTATAACCCGTTTTAAACAGCACAAGTCTGAACCATTTACAAACAGGTTCTCATTTTTGTATTCAGTTTTTTGCATAAGTGCATAGAGCATCGCATACATTCAAGACAAAGATTTGACGGTGACTGAAAAAAAGGTCAGTATAATAGGGTACCATAAGCATTTTCAGTAGATTCAAGGTGTGCTAATCCACCTTTCCGCTAAACAGCAATACTGTATAGTCTCATTTTATCATACTTTTATTCTGACAAGAAATTGTTTAGATGATTGTATTCAGTGAATACATAACCAGGGTCTGTTTTAATTTAAGATAATACAGTCAGTTCAAGGAAAGTAAAATCCAAGCAGTACTGATGACACCTTTTATTACAAAATGAAATATGAGTGTTTAGGCCACAGAAGCCTACATGTAACATAGCAACCTGGCTAATACAATGCAGTATAGCTTATTTTTACTAAATATTCATAAAAACTGGAAAACCCTCATTTTCTTTAAAAAACCAGAACCCATTACAATTTCAAAAAGGACTGGTGGGGAGAGATGGAACTTGTATCACAAGCAAGATACTATCCAGGTTACAAATACCTCCAACACACAGTACATTGTTCAGCTGAGACCAACACTCCACACGTAGAATACAACCTACAAAGAACAAGTTATCAAAGAGACAGAAGCTACAAAAGAGCATGAAAACCAAGACACCCACATCACTGATCTGGTCATTTTTGGTAACCAGAGTTGAAACAGCACAGTACTAAATAGCTGCAAAGCTCAACAAGTTGAATGACAGGGACTAGGAAGAGAAAAAAAAAAAAAAAAAAGCAGTGTCACAAAATCCTTATAAAAAATACCACAACTACAATTCCTTTTGTTTTACAACAGTGTGGTAACAAGCTCAGACAACGACAGATCCTGCAGGCTGGCATACTGAAAAAAAAAAAAGTATGCTACGTCTTTGGCATGCCCCTGTCCCCAGTAGGCCCCAAGTACTCAGGCAGACCCACAAAGTCCACTTACGCAGCCAGTTTGCAACCGTGAACTTCAAGTGAGTGGGAATCAGAGCCTAAAATTTGAGAGTCTAGTCCTAAGTGAGCAGACTCTCCCATCCCTCTAGCATGACTCCCTTCTATTTTTTAATTACACCAACAATACTTTTCTTTTCCATTCATAGCCCCTATCTCCCCTGGAATTAATTTTCCCTATGGTTTCTATCTTCTTGGCTTTCCAGTAGCATTGAATGTACATTTTACATTTCAATCATCCTAAATGCATTAGATTCAGTGGTTTAAAATTACTTAGGAATAGGCCTGATGTCAAACACATACAAGCATAGCTTACGAGTGCTATCTTTAAAAGAATGTCCCTATTCTCATGTTTTTACATTTATATTCATATTTATTAATTTAAATTCTTTAATCAGAGTTGTTTTCAACTCTGACAAGCAAAATACTACTGAACCAAGACTCCCAAATGATTTAGTCACCCTGTCTTAGAAAAAATAAACTTGTCTTGCATACATACACTGGAAATAGAAGTATACTAGAAATACATTTTCATCACTTCAAAGCAGCTGAATTCTTTGAAACTGTATGCTGGAGATTGTGAGGCTAGTCACACTTAGCAGGACAAATACATCCACCTCGTAACTCCATTAAAGTCAATTTTGTAGAGGTGAATTTGGTAAATATACAAACAATTTTATCTTGCTTTTCCATGAAGACAAGGATTGCATTAGGACATTGTTCAACTACATAACAAACATGATCAATGTTAATTTAGACAAGCTAGGTATCTTAACCGTTTCCAAATATGTCCAGGAATGTTTTGTATTAGGTGAAAGATTATTTATATGTTACCAAACACTACCATCTCCTAAGGATTTCAGTCTAGATTAGGTCTGGCTATGAACCAGAGAGAGCAGCTCAGAATAGCTATGATTAATTTCTTCTCCTTTTATTCCACCAAACTGTTTCCACATGTTACTACAGGGAAAGTATTCTTTTACACTGATCAAACTACTCGCCATGAAGGGCATTCACAGCCATCTACAGCATGAAAAAATCCAGAAATAAACACAGTATCTGTGATGCATGAAACAGGTAGAAACATGCATTTCTATTCAGACATCTGCACTCAAGCTAACTGCATCTATGGTAATCAACTTGCTTCAGCCACACTCAGTAATTACCATTTAAGTTACAAGAATTGTCTCTACTGAAAGACCTCTAATTTCGAATTTATCAAGCAATCTTCAAAAATCCAATTATAAGATTAAAATGTTTCATATATTTTAAGAGGATGTTCTTTTCAAATCTTTTATATTGTAAATCTGAAGGGGAGAATATCTAATAAAGTCATATAACTATCTTCGTAAAACAAAGCAATCGGATAATTTCTTCCAATGCACATTCAAGGTATCACATCAAATTATCACACCTCTTTTTATGTTTTCTTTTCTTTTTCCTTTTCTGCATTTTATATGCAGATATTGTCTAGGGTTACATTTTATCTTCTCTATAACCAAAAGTTGTAATCTATGGGAAGTTTTATGATTCCTCTGCAGAGGTGGAATACTTGGGAGTATTTCCTCCTCCAAACTACAGAAATCTCGGCAAAACAATGCCATTTGAATGGAAAAGATCAGGGCATAGACAAAGTAGCGACACAAACTATAAGCTACCACTCCTACACAGAAGTACAGCTGACAACTACAATTTGGCTATATGTGCAAAGTTTTCTAAACTTAGGTGTGAACGCATGCTCAAGCCCAAACTAGCCAAACTTCCAAACCGAACTGATTCAAGCCTGCACATTGTCCACAGAGCTCATAACCTCATGTTGCACCCAGAACCCACCTACTTGCCGTACAGCCAGGCAAGGCAGCAGTCTGGCCGCACGGGTTCAACTCAAACCTGTCACCATCTGCCCCCGTAACTCCTTCTGTTTATGTCATGTCCAAAAGACTCCCCCCAAACCAATAGCTTGGCTGCACATTTCTCTTGAAGGACCAGATATGGCATGCAGTCAGGACTACAGGACAACCAGGATGACTCAGTAAAGAATAGCAGACCACAATAAAGGTAGAGGTACTCTCATTATCATGCAGAAACACAAATCTGAGCCCAGGGCATATCATACTTTCACCTACACTCACACACAGACTCTACCATGTAGCGTAGACATAACTTGTGTGGCAGTGCTGTGGTGGGGACAGCATTCCTTCTACTGACAAACAAGTACAATCCGCAACCTGGGCTGTGTATCCACTAGAGATTAAGGCTGAAGAAAATAAGGTTACCTTCTTTCTGCCAGGTATCTTCATTTCTTTTTAAACAACAAGAATAATTCTTAAATTACCTTATTTTGAATTCTGTTAAGAAAAAAAAAAATCAAAATTCATAGTCATTATCGGCATACCATCTTTGATTCTCATTAGTGAGATAACCACTAAAATTTCTTCTATGTAGGCAGTATCACCAACCAGTCCAATTCCAGCTATTTTGACATATTTGTACTGGCAGCTTTTAATTGCCCAAGGACAGCACTGGTTGAAATGTTAAACAAGCCCAGTGTAAAACACAGATATTAAACCTAATCATCAGCCAGACAAAAAGAAGGTTAATTAGAACAGATGTAAGGAGTTTTGAACACTATGAAAAAAGGCTTGTATGCTAAACTTCACCTAATTTCCTTAAAGTCTGTTTACCCAGCTGGCTAGGAGCAACAGTTGAACTTGCTAAAATTAGGCACATGTTAATCTTAAACCAACACGAGGAAGGAAGAAGTTATAATTGTGTTTATTCCTAGCTGCAAAAGAGGGGATGTTTAATCAGAAATTTAATATACACTTTGATCCAATGTTAATGAGCTGACACTATGTTGTACATTGAACTGACTTCAAAGACACAGGATGCCTTAAACAAATGTAATGTATATTTATGACACTGTTTAAGAAAAAGAAAACATTTCTTCTAATGAGGTCACCTTTATCAGAACACGCTATCTGAGTCAATGGGGATAGTACATGTACATCAAGAAATGTCAGAGCCCCAATTAGCTATAGCAAACTAAAGAAGATTACCGATAACAGAAATTGTCGCTTAAAAATTAAGACTGTACATGTTCTTCTTTACTTTACATAATTCCTGTTCTTTTTTATTTAAAGCATTTACCTCTAAATATCACTTTGATCTAATCAACAACATGCTAAATTCTAAGTGTTATTCTATGGAAAAAGTAAGATTTATCAAAGTAAATAAAAAAGATTTCCCTTAAAAAAACAGGATGATAGGAATATGGACCTGAAAATATGAAGTGGAGGAAGAAAGAACTAGGCTTATCACAGGTTGCAATTTTTCAACCCACAGCACTGAAAACAAGCTCAAGAACATACTGAAAGTAGAAAAGAAGCAAAACCAAGAGTGTACACATGCACTAAAAAAAAGCAAAGAGCGGTACTGCAAAAAACATTACAACTAATTTATGTGAACATTTGATTTCATATTAAAATTGGATTTTTTTTAAAAAAAGCAGATTGAAAATAAGTTTTAAGAACTGACATTTATGTTGCTCTTTGTCCTCGTTTCAGCTGGGACAGAGTTAATTTTCTTTCTAGGAGTTGCTGTGTTTCAGATTCAGTATGAAAGGACTGTCAATAACACATACTGTTTTAGTTGTTGCCAGGCGATGTTTATAGTTTTCAGGGGCTGTTTTTTCAGCTTCCTATAGAAGCTGAGGAGAACCCTAGACAGAATGACAGAATGGCCAATGGAATATTCCATACCACTGATGTCATGCTCAGTATATAAATGGGGTTGGCTGGGGGGTGGGTACTCGCGATCAGTGCTCAGGAAGGTGACAGTTCACTAGATGGTGAAAGTGACCTGTGTCATGATTATTGTTATTGTTATTTTCCTTTTCTGACGTTGTTCTATTAAACTGTCTTTACCTCAACCCATAAGAGTTTTTTCCTTTCCCCTACTTTTCTTGCGGAATGGGGAGGAGCAAGCAGCAGCACGGTTCCAGCTGCTGGTGGAGCTAAACCACGACACTTGTATCATGAATTACTGCCATAAACCAGATTAACTATTTTTAATACAATAAAGGATAAAATTACAAAAGTTAGCAGGACTAAACCAAAATATATATTTTTAATGGTGTCATACAAAGTATACAGCATTTCTTTTAGTGCATTCCTTATCTGTGCATTCCTTGTGAGAAATTCAAGAACGGTCACAGGAGTTCATGTTTTCCATAAATACAATAGTACTGTATATACAATAAAATATATTTTATCATGTTATTAGCCAAATAAGGTCTCATTACCTTAATCAACATATTCAGCTAATTTTTGTCACAGTGCAATAACTGGTAATGTTTAACACATTCTTACTTACTAAGGGTTTCTTTTCTTCTTGATAGATTTTTTTTTTTTAAGGTACTTCAAAGTTTGTATAAAGTCTGCATAATGCTTCCAAAGATCCATACTACATGTAGTATCTCCCACCAAAAGAGCAGCACATGCTGGTATAGCATTTCAAGATTATCTTATTACGTATTTAATCTTTTTCAGTTGTCCACAATTATGATGGACTGGCTGCTCATGGCTTAGACAAGCATACTCTTCACTGGGTAAAAAAGCAGCTGGAGGGCCAGGCCCAAACAGTGGTGGTGAATGGAGTTAAATCCAGTTGGCGACCGGTCACAAGTGGTGCTCCCCAGGGCTCAGTACTGGGGCTAGTTCTCTAAGATCTTTATAAACAACCTGGATGAGGGGATCCAGTGCCCCCTCAGTAAGTTTGCTAACACCACCAAGTTTGGGGGGGAGTGTTGATCTGCTTGAGGGTAAAGATTCTACAGAGGAATCTGGACAGGCTGGATCGATGGGCCAAGGCCAACAGTATGAGATTCAACAACATCAAGTGCTGGGTCCTGCACTTGGGTCATAACAGCCCCACAAAATGCTACAGGCTTGAGGAAGAGTGGCTGGAAAGCTGCTAGGTGGAAAAGGACCTGGAAGTGCTGGCTGACAGAGAGCTGAATATGAGCCAGCCAGCATGCCCAGGTAGCCAAGAAGGCCAACGGCATCCTGCTGTGTGTCAGAAACAGTGTGGCCAGCGGGACTAGGGAAGTGGTTGTCCCCTTGTACTCGGCACAGGTGAGGCCCCACCTGGAATACTGTGTCCAGTTTTGGGCCCCTCACTGCAAGAAAGACATTGAGGTGCTGGAGAGTGTTCAGAGAAGGGCAACAAAGCTGGTGAAGGTCTAGAGCACAAGTCTTACGAGGAGTGGCTGAGGGAACTGGGGTTGTTCAGCCTGGAGAAAAAGAGGTTGAGGGGAGACCTTATCGCTCTCTACAACTTCCTGAAAGGAGGCTGTAGCGAGGCAGGGGTCGGTCTCTTCTCCCAAGTAACAAGCGATAGGACAAGAGGAAATGGCCTCAAGTTGCAAGAGAATTTAGAAATTTAGGAAAAATTTCTTCACCGAAAGGGTTATCAAGCATTGGAACAGGCTGCCCAGGGAAGTGGTTGAGTCACCATCCCTGGAGGTATTTAAAAGGCAGGTAGATGTGGTGCTTAGGGACATGGTTTAGCGGTGGTTTTGTCAGTGTTACGTTGATGGCTGGACTTGATGATCTTAAAGGTCCCTTCCAAGCTAGACAATTCTATGATTCTATAACATGTAAAATTCAATCTAAGCAATTTAAACATTCCAAAGCAAATCATATGGCTAGTATGCTACCAATAGTTTTCAATATTTTTATCAATATTTTAAAGTATACTTACAGCTTTAAATTTTGGCATTCATTCAACATAAGATGACAATAAGATGAGCTACCAGCACTTTCTTGTTCTAACTAGCCCTATACTGCAAATCTAGATGGCAAAAATTAAACCGATTTTTTGCCTCTAAAATTAACAAGACTTTATTTTACTTTGACTGCATAGTATTATCTTGCATTAACAAGTAATGAAACACATCTTACAGTCAGCAAGCCATCTTTCATACACTAATTACTGATTTACATTGCAAAAAGCTATCAGTGAAAGTGCACTGTGCCACAAAGGATTTTGCATATTAGAGTATGTTAACATAAAGAGGAGTTAACATTTGTGTTCAGTGGAGCCATAGAAGTTGCAATTACAGTTAAGAAGTTATATTTTACCGCCAGGAAGTCTACATCATTACAAAATCAACAGTATCATGATGTGAATGCAAGTGATCCACTGCATATCATTAAACACGATTTGCATCATATTATGAAGAAAGAAGAAAAAATCTTGAGGTGTTGTAAGAGGACTCTTGCACAATTTAACCAACAAAATGCAAAACTGCAATGTTAAATTAATAACTCTTTCCCACACACAGAGTCCTGAGCAACCAAAACCACAGGCACTATAGTTTGTGGTCATGCGGTTCCCTAAGCAACTCTGCACCTGCTTATCAAATGTGTTTGCCTTCTGCATTCGCTCAGCTGCTTCTCCCACAACTGCTGGTGTCCTCTCCTTGCAGGAAATCTTGCACCAGAGCTGCTTTCCCTTACAGCCCATTAGATTCAAAATTTCAAGTCACCTCTTTATATGAGCTTCATCTAAGACCCTCTCTGCTATCAAGGGCCTTGAAAAATGGATCATTATACCTTACCATGCAAGTTTGGCTCAAATCGTAACTCTAATACATATATGTATGAATTTGATACCTCATGAATTCTCTCCTACATGCTCCAATGCTCCTCAAGGCAGTTGTAGTTCTATCTGTACCACAATTCACGTACCTTCTTGGAAACAGGAGAACCAGTCCAGCAAACTATTACAGCATATGAAACAGGACACGTTGGCTTTCAGAAGCTTCACCTGACCTGCAGGGCTGGTGGTGTCCTTGCCACAACCACCCAGATCACAAACTCAGCCAAAATGCAGCTGGGGGCATTTCTGGATGAAAACTCAGATTTCTTTCCAGTGCAATGTGTGGCAAAAAAGGGGAAAAACTCAGGGAGGTGTGCCTGCTTCATGCTTAGTCAGAGAGATATGGCTAAGAATCTCCTCCAGATGTTGCCACATAGAAGTGGCTAAGATGATCCGAGGCCTTTATTCAGCTTGTCACACATGCTGGTTGAGCTGATATTTACCTTACTTTAAGGAACTACTCTTTACTTCTTACTGCAGGAAAGAGAAATCTGAGCAACTAAATAGACATATCTTTGCTAAAGGCTGCTTCATTTTCCAAAGTCCTACTGTTTTCTTATATGAAGCATACAGATTTTAATTGGCCTCAAATCAACAGCAGTGTCATACATGTAGTTTCGCTAAATTTAAAGGAAGTAAATTCTATAAAATTTACACAAAAATGACCTCAGCAACCACTCAAGTACAGGAAGCTATGCTCAAAATTTATTTCCAGCATAACCTAATCCTACCTAAAAAAAAGTAAGGTAAATATTACTGTATATGTGTATATATTAAAAAATTCCAGAAGCTAAAAAATGTGGGATTAAGTCACCTTTTTAAAAAGGATTGAATAGTAGTTGTATTAGGCACAGCTGGCTCTGTTAGTGTAACACAGAAATGCTGCAAAGAAGAAAGGGACATTATAAGTTTCTGTCTATGATTTATGTGTTTCAGTTGGTTGAGTTGCATCCTTCCTAATGCAATGCATCATCAAAAGCACTTAAACTGAGACTGGGAAATGACAAAGTTGTTTCTCCTCTTACCAGTGCTTTCCCACCACCAAACACTACATCTTGCTAGGACAAAGACTTCAAGTATTTACTAACAATACATTAGTACATTAGTTTTCCATTCAGCACAGAAAACAATTAACAACTTGGCTAAAGTTATAACTTTCTATGGGACCAATAATGCCATATGCTGTGGCAACATCAGTATGTTTTTGACAGTTATCCATTACTACAGAGCTGAAAAAGGAATAATGTGTTGTATAACTATTTTCCGTACAGCAGCAAAACCACACTTGATTTCTTCACACATTTAGAAAAGTTTCAGGGCTACCGAACAGATTCTGAAGTTCACAATAATGTAGCTCTTCAAAGGCTGTTTTCTTCTAAAATCGCTACATAGCATACCTACAATTCATTAATATATACTTTTACATTGACATAAGTCAGACTCTCCTAAATTACAGAACTCATTCCATCAGTGGAATAAAAACAGTTCTTGATTCTGCTTTTGCAGAAATGTCTGACAGGACAGCAGGAGCCCCCCAAAGTACCAAGCCTACAATGAAAGCAGAACCTCTGAGAACAATGCACATGACAACTTCAGATGACCCAATGCATAAATATGAATCAAAAATGATCTGTTAGTAATGCAGCCTTCACAGATGGCTAAAAATCAGTCTTTGAGTATAACATAAAGGACCAAGATCATGTGATAATAAAGAAAACATAAAAAGATAATTGCTTCTAAGAGAAAAAGAAAAAAGGAAGGACAGAGTGAGCAGAACTGATCCAGCATGGCCACCCCCATTCAAATATACCACACCAGATCAGCCTATTTATCTACCCAAGCCCTCCTTCACCCTCAGCGGAGAAAAAGAGGTGTTTTTTTGGTTTGCCACCCACCACATTTTGCCAATGAAACTCAGCAATCACACATAAAGCTTTTCATTTTGCTATCTAACTGTGTGATAGAACAATGTGTGTATGGGTGCATGTTTGCTGCTTCAGCCTTCTGATACAGTAAAACTGATAAGTGCCGCACTGAGTCTGAGACCCAGTGTCTCAGAGACAGGAACAGACTGAGCATAATATGTTTTCTGTCTGGGGCTATTATTTTGACTGATTGTGTATGTGAATAAGAGTCCATGAGACTGAGTAGCACTGTACATCTGTATTGGCACGTATGCTTTGTTCAGAGCCTTGCTAAAGCCGAGAATAAAGTAATGATATTAGACAGCTTCCAGAAACCAGCTTTTAAGAATGCCATTTTGATTCAGTCCTTTCAAAGAAATAAATTATACTTTCAAATCTAGTTTATGTTACAGAGAGTCTTTGACTGCATATGCCCCTTTTTTTAACTCTCAATAGCAGAGATGACAAATTCTCCCCCCGCCTTCCTGATTTTTTTTCTTGTAAGCAATTTTTTTTTTTAGTTATGTTGTTTAAAATGCAACATTGGCAATGAGATATTGCTAGAGGCTTTGGACTGATGCCTTCTGAAGCTTCCACTTTTCCCAACTTTTACTAGCAATGAAGAATTTGTTTCTAGAAACATGTAATTTTAATTACAAAATTACCCCAAAAACATAAATGGAATTTAATTGGTTACAAAGTAATATTTTCACATAATCAAGGGATTGTTTAGGGGATTTAAGGCATAATTTATTAGTTCTGGATAAGGTACACATTTTGATTCCTACAGGCAAATAACAAACTGATTAGTAAGTGTAATAAAGCAATTTATTTGTCTGAAAATTGGCAGCTAGAAGTGCAATAACTTACTTGATCAATTGCCATTTTAAAGAACATTAAAGCTTCTCATAATTATGCTATCTGTATGGTATGCAGATGAACAACAATACAGCACTACCCCTATTACAGTAGTGATTTAATATGATGTTTCTGCCAGGTTTTGTACCTTTCTACATAATGCAAAAGGAAGTAATTACTTTTTGTACTGAAAGATTGAAGAATTTACTCTCTTTTAGACATGCAAAGAATTTGACTATAGGAAGAACTAAAGATAATAGCTTCTCTTGATCAATTTTTTTCTGATATTCAAAACCTTGCATGTCAGTTTTGAGAAAGAGTATTAGCTTTCCAGACATTTAGTTCTCCAGAATTCTGTAGTTGTCAAGCAAAGACAGACAAACATCAAAAGAAGCATGGTAAGCAGGTTGAGGGAGGTGATTCTACCCCTCTACTCTGCTCTCATGAGATCCCATCTGGAGTACTTCATTCAGCACTGGAGCCCAAACCATGACAACAGGAAAGACATGGACCTGTTGGAGCACATCCAGAGGAGGGCCACAAAAGTGATCAGAGGGCTGGAGCACCTCTCCTATGAGGACAGGCTGAAAGAGTTGGGGTTATTCAACCTGGAAAAAAGAAGGCTCCAGGAAGACCTTATAGCAGCCTTTCAATACTTAAAGGAGGCCTACAGGAAAGATAGGGACAAACTTTTTAGCTGGGCCTGTTCCAATAGGAGAAGGGGTAATGGCTTTAAACTAAAAGAGGGAAGATCTAGGATAGATATAAGGAAGAAATTTTTTACAACAAGCATGGTAAAACACTGGAACAGGTTGCCCAGAGAGGTGGTAGATGCCTCATCCGTGGAAACATTCAAGGTCAGGTTGGACAGGGCTCTGAGCAACCTTATCTAGTTGAAGATGTCCCTGCTCACTGCAGGGGTGTTTGACTAGATGACCTTTAAAGGTCCCTTCCAACCCAAACTATTCAATGATTCTACCTCTCTCTGGCAGGAAGCTTTTTCAATTTGTTACATAAAACAAAGTTCTTCTCATGTTCTTTAATTCAATTACTTTGTCGGGTAACATCAATAGCTAAGAGCTTTTGGAATCCAGTTCTCTGAGGGCCCAGCCTCACTGAATTCAGTGGACCTAAGCCAACACAGGAAACCACTGCAGAGCCAATAAATACCACGCACATTTGAGGCCGACGTTATACAATGGAAAAGACTATGAGAAATGTATAAGATCACATTTTTGAGATCAAATGATACTTCAGTGATCTAGGTAAGGAAATATTTACCAGTCTGAAGTTCAGATGAACTAGTGTACACTGCCTTGGGAAGGTCACTGGAGACTGTCTTGATTCCCTACCATGTTACTGAAAACGTCTTACACTCCATTAAAAAGAAAGCGAGGGAAAAAATTTACATTAAAATCACACAAGTTTCAAGAATAAGGGAACAAGTTAAAAAAATTAAACACAAAGACAAGTGAGATATGATATAACATATGAGAATACCTAAACAGAAACACATTCAAAAATCAGTTATTCTCATTTCAATTCAATAACAGTACAATTAACCCCACTCTTCTACTACTCTCAAAGAATCTCATTTAGAACAGATTTACAAAGGGGATCTACTTTAAACTCTTTGGCAGAGAATCACTTCAGGAAAGTCATTTTGTGCTATATGAGAAAGGCCAAAAACCTTGTTAAAATTCTAACGGAATTTAAGTCTTAATGACTGGAAACTTCTGTTCTGTATCACTGAAAACTACAGAGCAGAGTTTCTATTTTATTACCATTTCTCATTAAGCCAATCTACAGAAGTACAGGCCTACTAGTAAGAAGCTCAATATATTTAGATTTCTAACATAATGTTCCAAGAGACCTTACATAATTTAATTTTCGTAATAAATATTTTAACAAGTCATACATTCCCCTTCTACACAATGAGATTTCAAAAAAAGGTGGAGGAGCACTAAGGAAATACCACAAGTCATTTTTTTGACTCTCTATTCCACTGTCAAAGCTGTGAGTAGTCTGACAATTAGCTTATATTTTACCTAATTTCTTGAAAAAGACAAGCAGTGGTAGGTTTTCCTAGCTTTCTAATACCAAAACAATCTGCTGCCACTAATGACTTCTACCTTGAATCAGCTCCTATCTTAACGTTCTACTATCTTATTAATGAAGAAGTGAAGTACAAGATAAAGACAGCAAATTGTACCAACAAGCCTGTGGCTGTCGTGATTTCTTACATTTCTATCTTAGCCAGATTATCCACCAGTTCCTCTTGTGGCTAGTGCATGCCTTTAATAACTCCACCATTCTACTTCCATAACACAACTTCTACCAACTCTTCCCCTTCATGAATCACATTCTCAGAAATCTTTCCATCTTTCCGCTGTGAATACTCCCAGTCCTCAAATGCAGTGATGACCACGAGGATTTCCAACCTATGGTTGGAGGCTTCCCGCTTCCCCTTTTTCCCTAGCAGTCTGCAATGCTTACAGAGCCTAGAAAAATTTAGCATTAATAGAGAAGCTCTTTTGCCATCTTATTCAGGATTTGCATATAAGTTTGAGATGAAAACACATAAAGTTCACAAGTCTAGCAATGCAGTACTCTCTCTGACTATTATTATTAATCACTAAGTGAGCTACTGTAGCATTAGGTGAGAATTCTGCATGGAAAAAAGGTGAACTATCATTAAGTAATCTACCTTTCAACTAACAAATTGCTGATAGTCTCTATGGCAATAATTCCCTGTAGCAAATAATGCCTGCAGCATTTAAAAATGTTTCCCTCCCCTATCTGACCTCTCTGCATAATAGGGATTCTGAATCTGTTCTACTTAAACATTAACACAATTACTTATACATTAACACAATTGCTAGAAAAATTCTTATTTATCAATCATGACTTTACGCTGTACAGTATAAAGAACACTGCAGAGTTGCATTGTTGTATAGTACATACCCCATGTTCTTTAGCAGCCATAACCACTTTTGAAAGAATATCTTCTTCAACAAATGGCCTCACAGCATCATGGATAATCACTACTTCTGGTTTCTGGAGCAGATGGTCAGAAAATTCATTCTCTGCAAATACTTTCAGTCCATTGAAAATTGACCGGTGACGAGTTATTCCACCTTTAACTACCGTAACTCTTTTGTGGCCATATTTTTCAATGATAGACTTCATCGTTTCAACATTTTCAGGAGAGACCACCACAATAATGTCGGATATCCAACCTATCCTAGAAAAAACAGTACAAAAAAATAGAAAGTAGGCATGAATGTCTAAACAAAAGTACAGATATCTCCATGAAACAAAGACATTTGTATCAAAAGAAATTTAAGATGGCTAAGTAAAGCATCTCTCAATATACTGTATATATCATTGTGTATTAGCACTCCACCCCTAAATGGAGAGCTACATGAGAAAGTCTTTACTGATACATTGATGTCAACCAAAGTAACTGCAATTCTGGGAAGGGACTTGCTTCTAACCACCAGTTTGCGGAGGGAGGGGGGGAAGCATCTTCTGATAACTCTTTGAAAAGCATTTCTTACTCTAGCCTCATTCCTATCTTCAAATACAACTTCTAAATCAATCAGCTATAGTCTGTTATTTTAGCTTTCTCTAAATTCAGTCTCCAATAAATTGGTAAATCCTGGGGTACCTGAAATACTCCATGTTCTACTGTGCAGTATACTGTGTACAAGTGAATAAGAGGATCAAGAAAAACTCTGAAACAAAGATCACTATCAAGACAGGCATGAGCAGTAATTGAAAGATTGCTAATGAATCAAAACTGTGACACTTGAATATTGACAAGAAACATTATACTGGTAGTTTGCAAAAAAAAAAAAAACACATATATATACACACACACACACACACACACACACAAAGGTTTCTGCTCTAGAAAGCTTGCAAAACATAAAGCATAGTTACACTAAGTAAAGTTATCATAATAAGAAAAGCTAATTTTTAGAGAACTTCAAGCTTCTACTGTTGGTATCAGCCTAGCTCTACAGTTGAGGGGTGGTGTGGGGGGAGAATGACCCACAACCCACAAGATTAAAACCAGTCATAACTGAAGTTAGGCTGAAGTCATACTTGTGTCAAAGGACAAATTATAGTCACATGTGGCATACTGTACTTCAAAATAACGGAAATACCATCATTCAAATCCAGCTATTTGAGTGTCTTATTTCCTAAATGCTATGTAGAGAGCATAAAAAGAGAATGTAGAATTGTTTTGTTTCCTTTCTGTGTCTCCACAGATGACAGGAGGGTTTTTTAGCATGACAAAGAAGAAACTCATCATATGAGCAATGACTCAAAAAAACAATTTACTATTTACTATAGTAAAAATACTCATGTGTAGCCTACACATCCAGCTAAGAAGGAAGAGAGACAAGGTATAGTATGTTCTTTCAACTAAAACCAGTAAAGCTATTGAAACTAATTTTGCAGACACAAGACAGACTAAAGTACTAAATACTTACAGTTAGAAAAATAAGAGTAAGAAATTTACAGTTCAGCAATATAAAGGCTCAAGCTACTGGCTTCTGCAATAACATGTGAGAAGGCACTGCCTAGGAACTAGCCTCACTCCGAAAGTGAAGTCATCTGTGATACAAACCACTCTCCTAGAACTATGTGAAACTGAGCATCTTCCACCTTCTGTATGTTGGGTTTTTTTGTAATTAATAGAACTCCATGGAAATTATTTCAATGCATTTTAAAATAACTATTAAAGTAAACAGAAGTGCTATTAGAATTCTTCAAAAGAAAAATATTTGTCTTTATGTTCATTTTATTACTAACAAAGGCAGAAAATACAGCCAAACCAACATATTCTCTCCATTTTTTAATTCTTGAAGTTGTTCAAATGTAAAATCTGAAGTCCTACGGTCTCAAGTTTCATTTCAACTTGTCACTCACCACAGGTTCATCAAAAGGTTTTCAAATCTCTCAAATGAGTCCTGGCATAGTCTTACATTTAGCCACAAAACTCAGCACCTCTGCATGACTTCAACTCAGAACTAGGGCAAACTAACTGGATTCATCTCGGTTCTTCTTTTGAAAATTGAGAGTCAGTCATTTAAGTAATGCAAAATTCAAGAAGAACTATTTCACGCTAAACGAGAATAAAAACTCTGCATTTCTATTTGCAGAAAGACTACAGCCTCGCACAGTTCCCAGATACAGTGGACAGTCTGCACATTCACTAGTGACTGTGTAAGAGCACTGACATTTGCCATTCTGGAGTCACATGAAATAGATTATGAGGCAACTGTGTAGTACACAGCATCTTCTGAGAAGAGAAGTATTGGCCAGCCTGTGATAAATCTCTGTGCAGGGGGGGCCGAATGGCTCAAGGCCTCCAGTGGTACAATGCACCAAAAAGTGACAGGATGCGGTCACAGCTCCACCCTGTGTCTGGATAAACACATTTATAAACTTGAGTATGTCCTCCTTAGACTCATTCTGGACTAATGTTCTATAATTAGAGCTGGGATTTAGAGACGCAACTTATTCATATAAGAGTATAAAGATTGATTAGGTACAAGAACAGCTTAGGGTTTGAAGCCAAACATGTCCCATCAAAACTGATTTAAACAACTCATGAAGAGTACTAATTCAGTAAAGTATGCTACAAATTCTCACAAATGAGAACTGTGCACCACACAGGTACTTACTCTTTAAAGATCTGCTTACGGAAATGTTGCAAAATGTTTTAACGAAACAGAAAGATATCAGTATACACTCAATCTGGCAGTAAATGGATTTTTTTTTCCCCTCTCAATTAGTCACACCCTTTTATTGAGAAAGATTTCATACTAAAATAATAAGAAGCTCAGGACCTGCTCAAAACCTGTTTAAAAATAGTAAACACTCTTTCCATTTTATAACTGTAATGTTAGATCAACATAATGCGAGCTTCAGAAAGAATCAGCACAAAGCATGAAAGAGATCAGAATGTACCCCAGTGCGCTCTAAGAAGCACTAAATACAGAACTCTAGTGCTTCCATACCTCATAGGCCATAGTTCTAAAGTGGAAAATCATGTCTGATCAAATTAAACTAAAGTAACAACCCCAGTTATAATCACTTTACAACTCCCTTGGGAAGACTTCATTATTAGTAGAAGGAAAACAGTAAGGCAGAAAAGGACTATATCTTTGTTTCCTGTGACTGTCCTCATCATCACCTACAGACAGACAGACCAGCTGCCTAGGAGAAAATAGTATTGTTTCATTAAATTTCAGACAAAAGTATATACATTTATATTAGCTGAGCCAGAACTCAAAGTAAAGGAGCTCATTAACTCAGCAACAGATTAAGCTATTACATGACTTCACAATACAGACTGGAGAGGAAATGAAATAACCAATGAGTTATGCTCTGAGACTGTATCACCTAAATGGCATGCTGAGGTTCAAGTGTGACTGAGGTTTAACCCTCTATCAGTTCGCTCACATGCAAATCAGTGCTGAGCCTTAAATCTGACATAAGGCTTAAATGCTCACACTCAGTTTCTTGCAACTCTTACTCAGATCTGTAACAACCTATTTAACATATAACCTACTGAAATTGGCAGTTGTATCAGTAACACAAGGCCAGAACCAGGCAGTCACTGCTGCAACGGCTTTAGTAGTGTACGATATGATCTTTCACTGCCACAAAAACTCTTCAGAGGTACAAGATAAAGCATTTTATTACTTTTGCTGATCTTATTATTCAAGCACCAAATGAGAAAAAGAACTGTCAAGAACAAAATGCATTTGCAGAATGCAAGCATAACTCCCTTTTGTGCCATAACAGCTTTGTTATGTATCTTTTACAGTACAAAAATGGAAGCAGGGAGTTTTTAGGTCTGAAAAGTTTCACAGGTACATTAAGGAGGTTTTGAGCATCTCATATACAGAAGCCATCCGTTTCTTCCCGAAATAAAATGTTCCTTATTAGTCAGACAAGATAACAAAGATACCTTCATAATGTTAAAACAACTGGACTGTTTGCTATGATTATTTTTAGCTCATAAGCAATTTCAAGAATAAGCTAATGATAACGGGATAAAAAGAATTATCACAATAGATAAGTTTAACAAAACTGTAATTGTGTGACCTGTAAAGCCATTGAACATGCATCAGCCAACAGGGAAAAATACTTGGCAAATAAACTACACAAGACACTTCCGAAGAGGTGATTCTTTGGAAGCTTCCCCCAGGTGATGTTTTTTTGGTATCAGGCCACCTGTTTTAAGAGACTACATTACAGTAAACAAAGTAAACAAAGCTGCCTGAAACCTTCATGGAAAATTTTTATTCTGCCAGTAAACTTACTAACTCTGCTTTCCTCTTTCATAACTTCTCACTGTACTTTCAACAGCTGGTAAAATATGAGCACAGCAAGAACAGTAGCAGTTCCCACTGCGATTTTAAAATCAACCTTTACCTTTGTCTGTTTTCCTTTCTATAGCTTTAGTTAAATATGTGTACACGTGTGCATAAAGAGCCGAGATTCCTCCCTGTCTCAGAAAAGGAATTGGAAAAGTTCTATTCTAAACAAACACTAAAAATAAAATGAAGGAACAACCCTACTAGTTTGTACAGCAGCAAGGAGGAGGAAGGCCATTCTAGTTCTGTTGAACTTGATGCAAAAGCCTTGCATAGTTCAACAAAAGCAGAAACAACTCCAATGGGAAAACGAGACATTTAAGTTCTCTAACACACTTTAATTTCACCCCCAAGGTAGGACGTGACCTTCCTATTAGCACCACTGTACTTGCAATAAGAAACAATCATTTCTCCTCACCCTATTTTTTCTCACCTCCTCTTTCTAAGGGCATCATCTTTGGTTATTATTAGCGGGCCAACATTCTACCTGCTGTCATCCTATGCAACAGGAAGCACTGCTTATCCATTTGTGACTGCTCTTGTCTTGCCTGCCAGTTCTTCCACATCAATATTTAAGATTCTCGCTACTTTCAGCTGAACAGTGTAAAAATCTTTTTCTCCTAATTTTTAAAAAGCACATACAAAGCAGCTGCAAATTCTTGATTTGCTCATGTATTTTTGTCTGTATGTTGCCATGTTTTTTTCCTGATTAAAAAAAAAAGCTCAAAAATAGCTGCAGTAGCTAAGATAATCACTTCAGAAGTTATTACAGGCTAATGACTCAATGATTCATTCAATTACAGCAGGTAAACAATAGACATCAGAAGACAGTATTAAGTTAAACACAGAAAAACTGCCATTTCTGGGTGACAGATTATGGGACAAACTGCAGTTCCTTTTACATTTTTGCACGTAAATTCGCAGAAAGTAAGAACAAGGTACTCCTTTTACAGTTTCAGAGGCAGAAGTAAAAAGTGTTGAGACGAAAATGAAAGCCACTCTGAGCTTTAGAGTACACCTGTTCCCAACTCCCCATACATATACATACCAGCCAACACTCCGATTCAGTACAGAGATTGCAGAAACCTCTGCAAGAGGGCTAGAGAGCACTGGCACCAGTTATTGCACTCCTGAAGTTAAGTGAAAGCACTAGGTTGTCACTCTCACAATCAACTTGGGATCACTTGCCTGGTTGGACTGTACAATTAGAATTCAACCTTCTAATTTTTTGCAGCTTTCGGACACAAATATAATACTGTTGCTCAAAGAAATGTTTTTTCCCAGAGCTTACTGGCAGCAAAAATGAAAGATTATTTTATTTAATGAATAATGTTTTATTTTCCTATGAGTATCACTTCCTTCCCAAACCTCAGTCTGTTCTCTTTTCCAGGTCTCCAATACACTGAGTGAGCATATTATTCTTCTCTGTAGATTCCCATGACATTTTGGCAGAAATTGCAGCTGTGACAAGCTTTGTATTGGAGGTTTTGCTTACTGATGTGTTAGCTTTGTGACTGGCTGCTGTTGAAAATTAAATAAAGAAAACAAGCAGTATTTCTTTCATAAAGTAACAAGTGACCTGAGGGAAGCCTCTCTGGGGGGGAATGGAAAAAGTCCCAATTTTGATGTTGTACAAGTTTCCATGAGTTAAGAACTTTGGGAGAAGTTGGCAATTCCATTTCTTTTCACCACCCTCCACTCCTCTCCATTTATCCGCTCTAAAATCTAAAAGTTTGTTTTTCTACAAGTTACTGCAAAACATGCAGAATACATCTGACACTCCACTCCTACCACCAGTGTTTCAAGTGACACTAGATACAAGACTTACATTATGTTAACATTTGACAATAATATATTAACTGTCAGTCACATGCCTAGAACTCAACAGTCTTATGAAAAGGAAAAACCTGACTGCTAAGATATCCCATTACTTAAATTCTTCGCTCCAACGTAAACAAAGGAAAGTTACACATGCAGCCTCATGCTATGTGAGCTATCAGCTTCTAGCCCAGTAACTGTATCTTAAATAACGCCAAGGAGGCATATAAGCTTCCTGCTGAGCCAGGGTGTTCCATCATGGACTATAAGGGCAAAGCATAATGCAACAATGCAGACCGAGTGCATCCCACTATGAAGAGTGGATCTTTTTTCAAGGCCTCTGCACACTTGAGGCCATGTTTATGGCAGAACAGATCTTTTTTCAAGGCCACTGGGTAGTATTATGACCACCTCCAATGGCTATGGTAGGCTTGTAGCTCACCACAACAGCCACCGCAGCTACAGAAACCCTCAAGCTTCGAGGCTGCAGGCCTTCAACAGATCTCCATCAGCAATGGTAAGCAACAGACCTTCAAAGCATCAGCAGCGGCGAGGACATCCCCACCCGCCATGGCGGGGACAAGAGAAGCAGGCCCAGCTCTCACCCAGTACCTCTGCCCAGGTGAGACGGCCCAGTCCAGCCCAGAGCACCCTGGCTCTGCACCATGCCCACGTCTTCCCAGCCACCCTGTCATTTGTGACACACTTGGACCGGGCGAGGAGGGAAGCCGATCCCTCAGAATGGCAAAACTAAACCCTCCAGGGGCGCCCAGGGCCTGGGCAGCTGCCAGCGGCTTTCTGGGCACTGGGGGCCCGGCGAGGGCCGGCGGCCGGGCCTCAAGCGCCGGGGCGAAGGCCTGCAGGGCGCGGACGGGGAGCCGAGCGGCGCCTGCTTCATTACCTCTCCATCGCCCGCACCGTGTAGCTGACGAGCGGCCTCCCTTGCACGGCGCAGAACTGCTTAGGAGTGGCGCCACCCAGGCGCTCCCCACTCCCGCCCGCCGGCAGCACGGCCGCCACCGGCCGCACGGCGGGCCCAGCATCGCGGCTGCCGCTGCTGGGCTCCATCTGCGCGGGGCGCCGCGGCTGCTCCGCAGGAACGCGGCTGGGACGGCGCAACCGCCCGCCCGCGTGTTTTTATTTGCCCATGACGTCCGCAATCCAAAGAATCCAGCGCCCACCCGCTCGCTCGCCTGCCCCCAGCGGGGACGGGGCCCTTACTCCTCGCCCACCCCACGCTACGCGAGGCCCCGCGGAGGCGTGCGGGCCCGGGCGCGGCCGCGCAGCGCACTCCTAGACCCCCGCGGGGGCGGGAAGGGGGCGCCCACCCACTCGGGGCAGCCCGGGAGGGACACAGCGGGCACAAGCGTGGTACGGCGGCCATTGGCCCTTTAAATGGGGTGCTTCCCCGCAGCGCATGCGCGGCCGGGCCGCTCCCACCTGCGGCACAGCCCGGGTGGGTGGGCGCGCGCTGGCCGGGGGCAGCGTGCGCGGCTGAGGGGCCGTTAGGAGCGCCGTCCGCGCGGGGCGGGGCGGGGCGGGGCGGGGCGGTGTGGCGCGGCGGGAGGCGCGCGGGCTGTGCCGCCGCCCGCCATTTCCTGTGTGTCCGCCCCGCCGCTGGAGAGGCGGGGAGTCGCTGCCGCTGCGTGGGCCGTCCCGCGTTCCCGCTGATCGGGGCGGGGTGTCCCGTCTCGCTGAGGAAATAAGTACCTTGTATTTGGAGCCGAGGGGAAGGCGGGGCCCAGCCCCGGCCGTGAGGGGACTGCTTCTCCTTAGGCTGGCAGGGGTCGGCTGATGAAATCTGGTGTATGTTGCCCTTAATCCCAGGACGATGGGGTTGAAATAGCAGCAGTCAGTTTACTGGAGGAGCTGGAATGTTTAATCTCATTTTATGGTGTTACTGTAGGCAGTAGATGAGATAGGTTGATCGGAAAATTTCCAGGGCTGATACCCATTGGAATCAAAATCATAGAATTGTTTAGGTTGGAAAGGCCTTTAAAATGGAGTCCAACCTTTAACCTAGCACTGCCAAGTCCACCACGAAACCATGTCCCTAAGTGCTTCATCTACACATCTTTTAAATACCTCCAGGGATGGCGACTCCACCACCGCCCTGGGCAGCCTGTTCCAATGCTTGATAACCTTCTCAGTGAAGAAATTTTTCCTAACATCCAGTCAAAACCTCCCCTGGTGCAACTTGAGGCCGTTTCCTCTTGTCCTATTGCTTGTTACTTGGGAGAAGAGACTGACCTCCACCGCGCTACAACCTCCTTTCAAGCAGTTGTAGAGAGCAATAAGGTCTCCCCTCAGCCTCTTTTTCTCCAGACTAAACAACCTCAGTTCCTTCAGTTGTTCCTTGTAAGACTTGTGACCCTTCACCAGCTTTGTTACCCTTCTTTGGACGTGCTCCAGAATCTGAACTGGGTGGCAGAGGAGGCACAGTCTGAGGAGGAGGAGGCTGGCTAAGGATGACATCAGGTCACACATTTGTAATCGGCAAAGTAGGTCTCGGGTTGGTATGTCTAGCTTCAATGTACATCTTAGGCTGTAACTTGAGTGTATTTAAATACTATTGCTACACTCTGTCCTCATACGAAAGTTTTGGACATCTCAATGTAAAGATAGCCTTGCAAATCCAAAGAACTGTTGTGAGCTTGTTGCTGCTTACCAGGGAGCAATGAGGACTCCAAAAGGGAAGGGGAGCCAGGAGCAGAGCACAATATTGAGGCAGGCAAGAACAGTAGCCAGCACGCTAAGCATGACTCAGGGTCAGGATTGGGCCTTCGGGGTCAGGAACAGTCCAGTCATCACCCTGCAAGGTCTCAGTGAGGCAGCATGTCCGAGGGCAAGCCAGGACTCCTTAACTCAGATGACTAAACTCCCTGGATGTAGGTGCCCTCAGAGCCCTAGTACTGTCCTCTTTGTCATTAGTTTTAGGAAAAAATCAGTGTCTTACATGCAGGCTGTCCTAAAATGACAAGAAGCTTTAAAGTCTGCAGGATTTTTCTATCTATTCTTTTTATCTTTGAGAAGCTCATTTACAGCTTTTTGGGTTTCTCTTAGTTGTGTCAAGAGAAACCTAAGTAGAAAACATATGGAGACTTTTCTGAGGAGTAGGTCTGGTCAAAAAAGCAGCATGGAAGGAAGTTTGATATGTCCCAGCTGGGCTGCTTTGCCAGTGCCAGCTGTGGACTGGGGTAAGATGATCATATGGGATCGTGGAAGCGTTGTAAGTAGGAGTCATGCAATAGGAGTGAAGTGATCCCTGATAGCAAATGCAGAGTTCGCAGGTATCCTTGATACCTGCAATAGCAGGGAGGTCCTAGAATATTGGACAGTACAATGGAGAACATAGGCACTTCACAAGCAGAGGTGTCTTGATGGTTATCACATCAGCTTGGCAGAAATCACATCAGCTAGTGCCATAGAGTATAAAATGAGAGTGACTGACGGCAAAAGAAAAGGAAAACATGTTAAATGAAAACATACAGATTCTAGATAATGTCTCCAAAAGCTTCTGTACGGAAGAAATGTACTATCATGGGCACTGAAGGAAATGGGCATGTAAAAAAGGGGAAAGAACATGAATCATACAGATGGCTGAAGAACTTCTGAAATGGAGACCCCTTTGACCAGTGAAAGCACTAGCTAGAAGTTGAACTGCCTTCGTCCTGACAAGTGTTAGTCTCATTGTCTTCAAGACTGTTAATCATGGGATTTATTTTAGAAAATCTGTTGGCTCAGGAACTGTATTTACCTGTTTCTTTTCCTTTTCAGTGTGTCTTATAATTTCTCTTCTTTGAAAGTATTTCTTTACATCTAATTCCTGACTGATGACAGAGGTTTGTCTGTTGTCTCTTTTCAGGACTTCCAAGTTTGAATTGATCCTTCCTCTGTGTGCAGATTACCGTCCATTCAGCATCACTTGTCTGTTGTCAGATGTCCCAAATGAAATTTTCATCTTAAGGTAGGCACCTCCGGCATCCACAATGACCTTGGATTGTATAGACTACATTATTCTGACTTTTTCTTGCAGCTGTTCTATACAAACATATTAATGTCAGGTTGTTCCCACTTTTTCCTTTTTTTTTTCAGTGTAACAGACATTCTGAATTTCTGACTCATATCTTCATACTTCCATTCATAAAGAGTACAGACAGTACTCTAGTCAACTGTAGCTGATTTCCCAGACTTTCTTTCTTGTTTGCATTATTATAAGGAGCAAAATAAGGTCTTTTTAGTTCCCGTGGCTCCTCCCACAGTACATTGGTTCTGGGGGGTAGGTAAATAGGATATTCCAAATACAAACACAGCCTTTGGAACTGTTTTCCCCTTCCTTCTTGACATTATGGTTTTGCACTTCTTCCCCCACTTCAGAAGTCTGTTGCGCCTAGTACCTTCTCTCTTGCTCAGCCAGTGTTTCCTCACTTCATTTATTTCATGCATATTCATTTCTTCTGTGAAGGATAAAAAGGCAAGAGAGATTGAGGAAAGAGGGTCACATGCCAAAATTTGTTCTGTTCGTGTTCTGAAGCCCATTTTCCTTATTATGCTACATGGACAATGCGCGATCTGTCCAGATGAAATTATGTTTGATAACAACTTTGATGCATTCAGACTTCAGTGGCCTCAAATGTGTTGTATGTTTATGGTGAGATTTGATGATCCATCCAAACAGCACGTTGAAGCTGCTTTTGGCAGCACTCAAATGTCATACATTTCAGAAGTTTTCATACTTTCCACAGTCCCTGTGGAGTCAAAATATTCTTGTCCTTGTTGATAGCACCTGTTAGTTCTTCAAGAAGCCCTTCAGCATAGATTCTTGAGGTCTTGGTTAGGCTGAGCTTGTTACTTCTGTATCTCCTTTTATTTTCTGTTTTCTTAGACAATGACTCGTAAGGAACAGCATATTTAACATCATTATCAATTTATGCTGTATCTTAGCATAAATTAAGAAAAATAAGGATTTATTTCTTACATCTTTTTAATACTCACTTGATAGTAACATGCAATGAAATACAGTGGCATTTTGTGAATACATAATTTGCTTCAGTTCCATTCCATTTTGCATTTTTTATTGAATCAATCTAATAATTTGGTTACTGTGCATATATGTGCATGCTCATATGTAAACATTTAAAGTGAGGTAAAAAGTAAATTCACACATTTTGAGAGAACAATTTTACAGTTTTTAATTAGATAAAGAGGGACAGAGGCAGCATTTTTGCCTCAAAGCAAGTAAAGAGCAGGCTAATCCATCATTTCTATGCAGGGGTATAACACCTGAAACCACAGTAGTAGTTTGCAATTATGCAGTAAATATGCCAATCAAATGTTTGAAAAGAAAAGTGGAGTTTTCTTCTTTTTTTGTTGAAGAAAGAAGATATGTACAAATTGGAATCAAATTACAGAAGTAAAATTTACCTGAAAATTTAACTACTGGGAAAAAAAAATTTCATCTGTTTCTATGAATGAAACTCGTAATAGTGTTTCCAGAGAACATTAAGTTACTGGAGTGGTAGAAATTATACTGAAATATTTTTGTGAAAAATTAGTAAAAGAGTGAAATTTCTTTATTAAACATTGCATTTGAATCTTCTGTGGATGTGGTGTAAATTAACTGTCTGTCTGTCCTTTTTTCAAAATCATTTGTAAGCCCTTGAAGAATTTTGGTTTTAATGCAGCAAAATAAGATCCATGTACCTTTTCTTGACCACCAGAAAGGTTCTGTATTGTATGTTTTAAAAGAAAATGCATGCAATCAAAGAACACTTTGCAAATGAAAGTGAATTGTAAAAGCAAAATTACAAAAAAATACAATACTTCCTACTATGGAAGTGCAAGATCTGTAAAAGACAGTATAAAACTAAAATATTTAAAATATGGAGAGACATTCTTGCAACTAACACTGTATCTGCAGCATTCTGAGCAGAGATGCAGGCTTTTCACCAGAACCTTGTGTTTGCAGGATTGTATTTCACTAATTTTATCCAGGTATATAAGTTATGACTTCAGTAGTGGCAAGCCATAAAATGAACATCCAGAGCTATATGTAAGTGGAATGTCAGTTCTCTGTAGAGAGTTTTTCTGTCCAAGTAGGATAGCAGTCTTGACTTAAGTCACCAATAACTGTCTCTAATTGTTAAAGTCACTGTTTACAGAGACAGATACATGTTCTTTTCATATCTAAAGAGATTTCAGGTTATATCTTGCATGTCTATTGCTATTTGTCACAGTTTACATGAGATCTCGAAAGTCTTAAGCTTCATCATCATTTCTACATCTATATATGAAAAAAAATTGAGAAAGCATAGTCTGGGCGGGTATTTTGTTTCCAGATATTTTATTTCAAAAAAATAATTGTGTGACAGTTTTCTTTTATGCTGTTCACGGTCTTTTACTTGTTGCCTGCGACTGAGACCTAATCAACCCTTCACATAGTCCTTTTGGACTGACTTACATCTTTGCTCTTTCAGTCTTTGTTGCACAGCAGCTGCCTCAGAGTATTTGCTCTGTGGTGGCCGTGGTTCCCAAGTGAGTATTATGTCATAGGGAACATAGATCTTGAAGGCACTATAATAGATAGTGGAACGTTGAAAAAGTCAAAACTATTTTCCCTCCAAATCATAATTAACACCTTTGGGGAAATCTTATCTTATTTCATATTAGCATATTTTTATGTTTGTATTTTTACAAATATGGTTGCAAAGGCTTATTTCTTGCTCTGAGATTCTTTGATGAACGATGCTGTAGATGCGTGGAATACTTTACATAAAGTGTTGTGCTATTGATTTGCTCCTATTGCTATGTGGAACTAAGATCAAAACAGCATGTATTCAGCAAGGGAATGAAGCACATGCATAACTTAAATGATGTAAACAGTTGACTATCAAATATCAAAGAGTGCTTACATGCCTAATATACAGTGTGCATAGAATCACCTATAGATCAGATCCCTAAGGGGAATTCTAAGTGCTATTGTCTTCATATGTGGTTCTGCAAAATATTTCAGATGTATGGGTTTGACTTTTGACAAAATGGTGTAACAAGCTGTAAGGTAGAAGTGTTCCATGCTTTTTGGTTTGTTAATAGTTGAAGTGTAAATAGAGAATATGAATGCTAGAAATGTAAAGGAAATGTGGTCTCTGAACGTAATGGAGTGTTTTCATACTTGCACGTCATTGTAGGTAAGTGTTGAAAAACATATGTTGGGTTTCACATGTTGTATCATGTGTGTTTTACGTCACATCTTTGGCATTGTTTTACATGGTTCTGGTAGATAAATTTATTCTAGAGTCTATGAATACTTGATGCACAGAGGAAGCATCTTGCTTATGTTCTGTGCAAGTGCTGGAAAAAAAATTTGACAGTTTTCATTTGATGCTTGACACACATTTTAAAGCTTCTCCCTAAAATGTTATATTCTCCCTGTAGTGTTTATCTGTTTTGTACTCAATAATCCTTTAGGCTATTTATCTGAGGTATGGAAGGTTAGTTCAAGCGCTTATGAGTATTTTGTGTACACAAAGCAAAAGAATTCAAAGATAAGAGAATTACCTCATAGTATCTAATCCAATAATTCATGAAAGTCCATGACTGCAGGAGTTTTTGTGAGATTCAGAAAGGTTACACTTGAAGAAAGTCTGCTACTGCTTTGGGGAGTGCTTTGGCAAGTAGGTGATGAGGGGGAGGCCTCATGTAATTTTTCATTAGAAATAAACACTTGGCTCCGCGAGGGTCTTTGTATGTTCTAGGTACGTTGCCAGTTGTTAAGTAATGCTAAGGTTAAGTAGGCCTTTCTGCTCAGCTTTAAAATCACCATTTATTGTGCTGGTTTATAGGGATTGTGTTTTAGGGTGTTTGACTGTCAGAGTGCATTGTGTGGTGACCTTAACAAAGATTAAACAACAAAGTTGAGGGACAGAAATCCCAGAGGCTGTTTTCCACTGTCACTGTGACTTAACAGCAGGCACCAACTGTTAGGATAGTGCCCTATCACCTCAGTAAAAAAATAAATGTTTAGTTTATTCTTTTTTGACAGGTGTCTGATCATGACTGGAGAAACAGTTACCTCTGAGGAAAGACTAATGGTAGTTTCCTTTTCCCAAAATGATTCAAAGCAGTCTATGAACTGGTTAAATATGTGGTATTAAGCCATAAGTTTGTTTTAATTTTGGTGTGTGCATATTAGCATGCCATGTTTTATTGCTTTACCATGTTCTGTGTTGTCTCCATGGAATGTTTGTGAAGGAATGTGAAACAATTCACCAAGCTTGAAGTGACGGAGAGAATCAAATAACACCAATTAAAATTTTCAGATTTGGTATGAATAGGAGTACAAGCTTTACTATTTATTACTATACTGAAAGTATTGTTTCTGCATCTCTTGTCATCTTAATGGTCCTTACCCTTAGAATACCAGGAATGTTATTCATTAGTCTCATGTCTGAAGGACATACATGAACCCAGTTTGCCAGAGTTCATATAGGAGGGATTCTATCTGTGAGAGTTTTTACTTAAATAAAGACAGGTCCTCGCTATACCGTGAAGGGCTGAAATTGCAGCAGGTAAGAGAAGATACTCTCCAACGCAAAAATTGGACTTTGCCTTCATTGTGGATTTGTATGGTACACGTTAGACAAAACAATCATGTGGAGCTGGTTCATTTTTCTCCTCTTCTTTTGAATTTTTAGTGTTATCTTCTAACCTTCTTGGAGTTTGTAAGGGAAGTCCTCTAAAATGCAGCCTGCCTTGTGGAAAGGTTTGTGAATCTTTTTTCTCTTTCTAAACAGTTGCTTTATAGTGAGCAAAACCTGCAGGATGATGAAAAATGGTAGTCCTGTCCTAATCCTTCGCCCCATCCTTTGCTGGCTTGTCCAGTTCTAGCATGAAAATGTCAGATTGGAAAGGGTCAGTCCTTTAATCCTGTTCACTTTTCAGAAAAATCAAGGTTACAGATTTTTCCCAACTGCACCAATGTGGCTACCTGTCATCCAGCAATTATATAGAGACTCAGCCTGTTTAACATATACCACTGAGCAACCATCAAAGGTTAACCATTTTCCAACATACTAATCTAGCTGGATGCAGACCAACTACTTAATGAAAGATGCTCTGTATCCTGTTACTGGTTTTCTGAGTAATGCAGTCCAACTCATCTTTCTTACTTTAAAAATTCTTCCTGACACTTACCTGTGTTAGTACACTAGTGTTTCCACATATGTTGTTTTCTTCAGTACTCAACACTTCAGAAAATGGATTAAAAGTAATGCATCTTTTTTTTTTTTTTTTTAAATTTTTGTGTCAGAACAGAATTGTGGCACAAGTAACCTAACCACTGGAAAGAAAAGAGTATGGTCATTGAGACACTATGGGAAAGAGGATTTAGATTTTGCCAGAGCCAAAAGTTTCAAAGTGGACGGCAGAAGCAGGCAGATTTGCAAGGGGTTGTAGTATTTGAGTAGATAAAGAGTACCACAAAGTACTGCATTCTTAAGTTAAGATTCAGACAATGGCTTGAATGGTCTGTCTGATGAGGGTTTTTATGGAAGAAGTATGCAAAGAAGTATTTAATTAAGCAAATAAAAATGGAAATCCATCTTAATATTTACTTTATTCTTGGCAAAGGATGTTGCAAACATTTTCTCCTGGCAGAATTGTCAAGATTCATAACTGATTACAAAAAGTTCAAAAGAAAATATGGGGTAATAGTTGCAGAGCACCTAAAAGAGGTTTTATGGATAACTTACTGCCTATATTCTTAATGGTCTTGTTCACAAAATCAGATTACTGTAATTTTTTAAGGGGAACACTGAGGGGGAATCTACTGATAGATTTTATCTAGGCTGTAAGAAGGATTTTGAGCCATATTCTTCAACAAGGAAGTCCAGTTGTGCGGTAGACTGATAGCTTTCTAAGAAATCTGTATGTGAACCTTTTCAGCTTAGGCCATATTTTTCTCCTCGGAAAGAGGGAGCTGTGGTTGCCCACTAGAAGATATGACCAGTGCAGTAAAACATGAGTTTCTGTGAAGATGTCAAGTTCTGAATTCTCCCTGACATGCCCTGGTTCTGTACGGAATGTGTAGATGGTACAGACGCACTGTGCTGTGCATTCTTCCCTTTGCATGGGAAAACAGAGAGACAGTCAGAAATAGTTATCTACCATGTGAACTGAGACTTAGCAGTCTATTAAATCCCAAGGGTAGCATGTGCATTGGCTAATGTTTGGCTTGGCAATCTGCAAACAGAACAAGTCTTTTGAAGTCTCATGAAAAGTTGTGATGATCAGAAGAAAATGAAGGACATGCAGCACACGCTGTTCTCCTCATGTCATTTTCTTCCATTTTTCTGATCCATTTTCTCTTCTTCCTCCTCTTCTGGACACACCCAGATTCAGACATTTCAATACCTGAAAAGAAAAGATACAGTGCAGTGATACAACCTGTTCCCCACTCTTACAAGCTGTTCTGGCTACCATCCTAAAAATTGCAATAAAGATGTACAAAAGCAAAAGTTCCAGCAGGCTTTTTCAGTGGAAAAAAAAAAGCGAGTGATCCTTGCTAAAACCAAAATCTCTGCAGCTTTACATTTTAGAAACACTTAGACCTCTGTTCTCTGTCCCAGCTTAATGGCCATAGGGAATCTAAAAGAGCTTTCTTCAACCCATCCCAAAAATAAATGAATAAATAAATAAGTAAATAAATAAAATAATAATCTAACAAGCAACAGATGTTTAAACTTGCTTCAGCTGCAATTAAAACAAAGTCTTTGTGCTACAGAGTCTGTTTTAAAGCTCTGCATAGTCCCTGCGTTTCTCAGTGGCTGTTCTTGTGGTAGGGCTAGACAAGTACTTTTCTCCTTAGGCCCTCTCCCTCAACTCTTCACTGTTTCATATAAAAGAACTTTAATGAATGTGCCTGGTTAGCTCTTCTTTAGCCCACCAAAGCATTGGACTTCACAGACTGGTTCTAAGTATCTTTGCAATTTCCTCACTAAGTCACTTCTCAGTGGGCCTAACAAAACAAATCAAATGTGGAACTCCTAGGTCAAGTCAGAGCATGACTTTTCCTCTCAGTAGTCAAAATTAAAAATTGATGCACCCAGTCATTCTAAAAAGAGATTTAAAATATTTCTGTATCAAAAAGCAAGTGTGCTGTAGTAAGTATAGCTGGAAACAGCCAAGGGTTTAAACAATGAGAAAGTAATACACTATTATACAACTACTGAAGTAGGGCAGGGGACAAGAAATAGACAAACATTTTTAGGTGATACGATATCTTTAACTTAAGTAGATGGTAACAAAGGTCACTTTTTGACAGCGGTTGTCTTTGTGATTTAGGAAACAGAACTATATTATTGTTGCAGTGTATTCTGATTTAAGCCTTTTTTTTCCAGGGAGCTGAACTTTTTTTATTTTCCTTTACATTCATGAAGTACCATATTCCACAAACAGCCCTATTAAAGTCAGTGGTCCTGATTTTCATTTATATTAAGACATCCTCTATTTTTTGTGGTTCTATAGAGGCATTAAGAAGGTCTGAACTCCAGCTAAGTAATGTAACACTACCTTATTCACTATAATATGTTGTCAAGCCAAAGTGAGTTAAGAAAAATAAACTCCCAAAATGGAATTACAGTCCAGTGCTTGTAGAGATTTTTCTCAGCAATTACAGACTAGTTGTTTTCATGGCATGAAGTTTGATAAGCATTAGAGTATTTTCTTATCATGGAACTGCTGAGGAAGGTAGGTGTTTGAATATTGACTCGGTGGTAGGCAATATCACTTGTAAATCACACTTTTCTAGCGTGTCAGTCCACATACCTCATACGATGAGTGAGCTGAAAGGCTGGATGTCTTTCAGAAAGATGCATGGGCAGGCTTTCTGTTGTGGGGGCGGCATTCAGGCAAAATTAACAAATCCAGTGACAGAATGTCTGCTTAACTCATAAATCTCTTGAGAATTTTCAGCTTTACCCTGGAGCGATGTTTATATGTATGTCAATGAACTTAAAATCAAAGCCCCTTGCCTGGCCTACGGGAAAGGAAATGCATCATGAGAACAGGATACCTTCCAAGACTAAGGATTCCTTATAATTTTCCACTGAACACCTCCAGGTTAATACTGTAGCAACAAGACTCTCACAGTGGAATGTGTTGAACAGTCCTTTCTTGATTAATGCTGTACTTCTTCAGGAAGGATATAAAGGTCAAGGTTAGGAGGACTACAGTGATTTACTACCAGAAATCTGTTAGGTATTTGGAAGGGTGTTATTCAAATGTCTGCTTTATTTCCAAACAAATGACTGAACTTGGATTGGGTGGGTTTGATTTGAAGGCTGCTGGAAAGGAGAAAGCAACAGATTTGTTACTATTACTAAAAAACTGAATAAATAAACTTCTCAAGGGCCTTTCTAGTCTAGACTGCAAGTGTCAGGCCCTTCTAACTTCCGCAGTTGATAATGTCTTAATGACACATACTATCTACCACTGCCTCTATGAAGTGTGCCTCTGAGTGCTACCATGCTATCAAAACAATCAGCATCTGGCTAAGTTTCTTTCTAGTTATGTCTAAGGAAAATTGATTTCCATTCATTATAAAACAATTTGCCCCTTAGCTGGGGGCAGTTTTCATCAACTCGAAAGTAATGAAATAATGACGGCAGATTAACAGATTATTTCCAATTTATTCACTTTCAGTTTTCTAAAGAAGCAAGTAGGGCAATTTATTCAATTATTAGGTTCTTTTTAGATGTTTGAAATGCTTTTTAAAAAGCCCCTGGACTTAGTGATCTGCCCATACGATAGGATATTATAGAGAAAGTCAACTTCTATATATTCTTATCGTAAGAAGTCTAGACTATTTAGTGGTCTAATTAGTGTAAAAATTTATCTGATCTGCCTCTACATTGTACTTTTTCAAAACATTTACATGCTTCTTGTATCTATTTGGCTTAATATTTCAGGTGAAAACTTAGAAAATTCTAGTACGTTTGTCTTCCCATTTTAACTCTGAAACAAACAAGAAGATGTATCATATTTAAAAGTAGTATTTCTTTCATTGAATCTTTGGGAAACTTTAGCAAGATTCTCCACTGTAGGTAAAAGAGCAATGACCTGTATCCTACCCACTGCAACTTTTCATGTTGGAGACTCTCCATATAGAAAAAAAATAGCTGGATGTACTTGCATAATGCCTTTTGTCTGGATCCTTGGATAGACCCCTGTGAGTTCACATGTAACGGGATGAAAAAGAAGGCAGATTGTATTGGCCAGATTGAAGCATTCAGAGCTAGGAGATGAGTCACAGAATAACATTATTCCTTAAGAAAATTCAAGATTAATGTCTTTCTAACACTGCTTTCCTGCAGATCTTCCCCACAAAAGGCCAAAGTCACGGCCAAAGAAGAGACCATAGCTAGCTCAGGTGGCACTTTAAAGTTAAGTCACTGCTGTTGGACAAAGCTCCTCCTGGCTTCCCTCATGTTCCCTCAAAGACACCAGACTTAGAGATGGGCCCCATGTTTTTTCTGTAGCATGTCCAGCAAAATTTCATTAAGTCATCTTAATGGAAGTGTGTCAGATTTTTACCCCTAAGGTAGTTCTGCATGAAAAGACAAAACTAGGAATTATTATCTCTATTGCTAAATGCAAACTCTTATTAAATGTGCATATTGTTCCTACAGTCAAACCTCACTGACTGTAGACAAGTCATGATGTGTGGGTTTTTTCACCATTCTTATTTCTAGGAGTCAAATACAGAACAGGCAGGGCAACTTTTCTGGTGTGTAGTGACAATTGGCTTTGAAAATAATTTTGGTTAAATTTTGTTCCATTATCTCAATCTTTTGTGCTTTGTCATCTTGAAGAAGTAGCTAGAGAAAAATTTAAAAATGGATAGGTGTTCGGCATTTTGGAATAATCTTTCCCTCATAAAATGGATTGAATGAGACTATAACGCCTGTTAAAATAGAAAACTAGGATATCTGTAGGTCCGCTGATATGCCTAGGAGCAACATCATGTCACCTCTCTCTGTGCTAACGCCTTTATTTATCATCTGTCCTCTCAGGCTTACAAGAAACACCTTTAAGATCAGAGAATTTAAGAATAAATGGTCTCTGATCTCATTGTTCTGATATTTTCACGATCACAGAACTAAACTTAAGTCATTAATGCAATGTTTTTTAACTGTACCACCATACAGATCACTTAAATTTAAAAAAAAAAAAAAAGAAAGTTATAGCAGATTTTAAAAAGAATTCTTGAAAGTGGCTTTGAGGAAAAATTGTTAAATGTTGTCAGTAAAATTTAGGATTCAGTAAGTCAAGCCATAGCAGTGATTTTCACACAGTTCTACATTAACGACCAAGGAATATCTCTGCTAAGAACTTCATGATGAAACTTTTGGAATGAAAATGCAAAATGGAATGAGATAAAGAGAAGGTCAAAGAGAGCTTATGTGAGACCTTATCAGGCACGACTTTTCATTAATCTCTTCTTGCATAATCTTTCCTTTGGGTGCAAATGGGTTGTAAAAGTTAATGATTTAAGAACAAAAGAATCCCATGATGAAATCTTGCCCATAGTATTTCAATATAGTTTGAAAGATTAAGGACATGTGATTCGTGGACTATGTGTTGAAAGGTAAATTGCTTACTATATATTTCCTGATACATTCTATAAGAATTTGTCGATAATGTGTGGGACTCTGTTGGTTCTATGGGAAAGATGAAGCTGCATGTTATTTTTACCATTAGTCTTTGACTTGATCATCACTAATGAAAATGGAAAAAATTGTGGTGTCTTACTAGCTTGTAAAACTTCCCAAATATACACTTAATTCTGCAATGTACAACTTGAGAATTGTTAAATAAGAACCTGGCTTGGACCATTAATAAGCACCATCTCTTAAATGTGCATATAAGATTTTTACATTCAAAAAGAATCTACAGAAGATTGTTTTAATGTTAAATATTACGGATATATTTTTTTTAACCAAATAATGTTCTCCCACTTTTTAAGACTAAATGTTGTGACTGATTAAAATGTGTGCATTTTCATACATAGAGCCAGACAATACAGTTTTTTAGTAGTGTTTATTTTTGTAAAAAAAAAAAAGAAACCGATGAATTTGAAAGGAAATCATCATATCTGTCTTTTGATTGCACACTTTTAAACAAAAATAATACAGTGGAGAATGAAAAAAACAATTTTTATGTTGCTACTTCAAAATAACACCTAAGTCTATGAACGTTCAAAATGAAAATATATATACCAAGAATGCTAAATTGTCTATTTTACATTATCTACAAAATGTATGTTCTAATCCAGCCACAAATCATAGGAAAATACTTTGATACATGAGAAAAGCTATAAACATAAGAACATTTTGAAGGGAAGTAACACACATAAAAGCTCATTAAATAATTACAACAACAAATAAATAGTTTGTTCAGCTTTACTTTTTGCTTGCTGCCATGCATATTTTAATTTTTGGTATACTGAGTTAAGAGAAAGGTCAGCATGCAAGGCATTTTTTTTAGAATGACTCTGAAAGCAGATACTAGGTGTTGTATTTTTAAGCTGTTGTCGGAAGTTCATAAAACATGATACAGAAAGCAATAGACATAATAACTGTTCTCATGAAAACACACAACAAAGCATCTTTTTACAAAATAGACTTCAGTGAATACTCATGGCAAATTTTCTTTGCCTCCATGGCTGGAGAAAATGTAAAAGTTTTTAGTATGGGTTTGGAAGGCTTGTGTTATTCCCCATCTTGAGCATTTGGAAAATCACCCAAAAGGTCCATATGCTGAGAATGCCCCTTCTGATTTTGGTCAAAGCAATAAGCATGTAGTGTCAACTGAGAACACGGCAATGGCAGACTTGTCTTTAGGCAGTCAGAATGGTAAAGCAAATGGTTGCAGGTGAGTTCAATTTTGGCAGGAGGAGTGGGAGATGAGAGAGGAGAGAATGTCTGACTTCTAACTTGTACTGTGTTTGCTGGATTTACTGGCTCTTTTCCTCTCTTTGTGATGCTGGATAGGTTTTGCTTGGGAGGTTCCCTCAAAGTTGTGGCTGGACTCATTGTGCTGCCTGGTGTATCGCTTGCACTTGCAGGCCGTGACCACAGTTATTTTGTAGGTTCTTATACTTCCATCCTGGCACTGAAGCTGGATCCTCTGGGTGCGTGTTTTGTCATTGACACATCTCCACTCTTGCGAGCTCCTCCTGCTCCAGTACTTGGTTCCATAACCTCCTCCAATCCAGTTGGGGAGCAGTGGCAAAGGGAGGCATTCACCAGCACACACCAGCTCCTTCAGTGGATTGATGCTGGTGCACTGGCCATCTGAAATGTACTTGGTGGATCTCAGTTCCCGACAGCCAACTTGAACACGATCTGCAGAATGCACAGAATAATAAACACAGATTCAGAATGGAGAGATTTCCTTAACCAGTCATTTTCACATTAACAAGCTATGTTTTGCAGAAGTTAAAGTAGGCTGTAATCTGTACAGGACATCTCTTTACTGTTGTGTCCCCCAACACAAGGGCCTCAAGCACTGATGGTATCTCTGGGTATTACCACAGCATAAAGAAATCATAATGATATGCACTTCAGCAGTTGTGGTAGAAGAGGCAATTTTATTCTTTATCCTTCTTCTCAGGGACATACCTTTTAGAAGAGAAAAAATGCCCCAAGGGAAGAGATGTTTCCTGCTTGTTCTCAGTCTAGGGAATCTGCTCTGTGATGTTTACAACAATTATGATGTTGGATCATTAGCAAGGGGGAAAATAGCGCTTTGGAAACTGTTTCTGTGCTTTTAAATGAATTTCAAATAGTGTGCTTTTTCTCATTACACAGTTACAGTGGACTGAGTCTCCCATGAGCACTGCTGCTCTGAATACAGATACTGCAGGAGTTATAACAGCTGAAGTTACCAGGGAATGGTGTTCTGCATGCAAAGTTTGAATGACTAGCAGTAACGATTTCAGAGTGGTCATTTTGTCCTTAGGGTAACACCACCTTTGTATCTGTAGTAGTCTTTATATTATATGTAACATAGAGGATCCTGCAAATTTCTCTCAGGCAACTAACATAGAATCAACATGCAGAGCTTCTCATAGAGGCATGTTTGTACCCGTCTGTATGTTCAGCTCTGCACCCTGCAATAAACACAACTGTTTATTTCAGTAATTACACTTTGAAATAAACGCCCACAGTGCGCTTAATTTTAATAAGCAATCTACTGGCTATGCTCTCCCTCTTTCTGAAGGACAATTACGGCACAGATTCTACACACAATGCAATTAACTAACGCCTTTAAAATAGAAGTAATTACTAGAAACATTTTAGAGTGAATCATAAAAGGCTTTGAAGGTACATCTACATATCACGGCTACAGGCTGCTTTTGTTTCTACTTGGAGTTTTGGAAGTGAGTTCTGAACAGAGACAGTGAGTTAAGATTACTTCATCCTGTCCCCCGTGTCTTGGGGTGGGCAGTCAGAGGGACTGTAAATCTGCGGGCTCTGTAAATCGAAGGGACTCTTTACAGGACTGTTCTCCTGCTTGCCTTGTGGAAAAGATTCAAGCTTGCCTTCCTGCAGCTGCACTCAGGAATGTACCTGGAAGCAGCTGGTCACAGATTTGAGCTTGTCTTTCCTTCTGTTTTTATGTCTTTCCTGGCTCAGCTTTTCTCCAGTGACAGCTCATTGAGGATGAATACCTACTGGGCTGCTCCGGTAATCTCATAATGATGAGATGTTTCCTGTGCACTTAAACCCTTAGCATTCATAGGAGCTGACACACCTGGCTTAGCTGAAAGGTATCAGTGACACTTTTTGCCTTCACTTTCCAGGGATGACGCTATTTTTATCGTATCGTTGTGGGTGGGTTGGTGTGTGTATGCGTGTGTCCCTATTTGGATTTCTTCCATTTTAAGGAGGCGGGCAGGGGAGGGAACAGATAAAGTCAGCAAAAGGTTTCCAGATCCCCATATATCTGACATATATACATAAAACTCAGCAGGAAAAGACAAGATATAAAAGGGCAAGTCAGAGCAGAGATCATACGTAAATTATGAGCTGATTTGTTTACTTTTGCTGGAGGTGTTAGGCAGGTAAGTGCTACAGCAGGAAGTAAAACTAAGCAGCGGGAACAAAATTCAGAGTTTTTTATTGCATTTGAAAAGTAGCCCAGACACCTCCCCTGCCCACAGTGGGAGGGTGAGTTAAGAGAGGGAGCTCTTTGCAAATGCCTCTCACTTCTTTTCCTTTATCTTGCTTCCTTGCCGGATAACCCATAGAACCCGGCGTTCCTGGATGAACCTCCCTCAGGAAGTAACCTGCCCGAGAGAGCCGGTCCTACAGGACTCGCACGGGGGTGGGAGGCTTGCTCGGGGGCCGCCCGGCGAGCAGATCCCAGTCAGGAACCAGCAGCATCTTCCCTTGCCCCGGCTTCCCCGAGACGCTGGTTCCCTACAGCGCCGACTCGGGGGGGCAAAGCGCGCTGCAGCGAGGCGCCGCGGACGGGGCCGGGGGGCTCCGCTACCGGGGGCTCCGCTACCGGGGCCGGGCCGGGAGGAGCCGCCGCCACCGCCGGAGGGCTGCGGGAGGCGGTGGAAGTGCCGCCGGTAGGATACTCACTGTTACGGTCGGATCCAGTGCTGGTGTAGTGCCTGCCTCCATTCCTGGCTTGATTCAGCGTGCTATTGCTGCTCGGGCTCGCTGCAGCAGGTTTAACAACGTGTGAATAAAGTATCTCTGTGGCATCGTTCTTGAAAGCCAAGTAGCTTTTCGTGAAGATGCAAGCTAGGAGAAAGCCATAGAAGTGAATGGCAGGGAGAAGCATGGTTCGTTCAGTCTCTGTCTGACAGAGCTGGATGAAATCTTTTTCTTCTGCTTCTTCTGGGTAACTCTGAAATTGCTCTTGAAGGTTTCCTTTATATATTCAGAGAGGCTTGGCATTCATTCAGGTGTAAAGTTGTGGATAGCTTCAGAATGAAAACCCACAAAAGGGGTGGGATCCCCACATGAGCCTGTGAAGACCTTTTACCAATAGGAGAGAAGACTGCAGTAAAGGAGGAGTTAGATACACTAATTGCACGATTCCTCTTTGGGGCTTTGGAGGGTATCAGAAAACTCTTAGGCACCACACAGCAGCGTTCCGGCTGAGACCTAGAGGCTGCCGGCTCTGCCCTGCCAGTCCGTGTGGCCCTGCATGCCTGGCTTTTTTGTGCGATGTGACTAACACAGTGTCAGAAGGAGTCTGTCTTGCCCCTGCTATGCAAAATTACGTCTCCTCTTCTCAAATGTGACGTTCAGAAAACTTGCCAGCTCTGTAAGGATACAAAAGTTTATAGAACTTACAGAAGACTGATAGTTACACAAATATTGTCTGCTATATACCAAGATCACTTAAAATAAACTGTGAATAATTTAAAGCTGCCTCTAGATGCTTTAAATTATGCAGCTTTGATCAACAAGGAGCACTGCTAGAGAAACTACTTGTTTTAGGGGAATATTCTCTCCCTGGTGTGCAGAGTTACAAGTATGTATTTCTGTATCACCACGCATAAAAAGCATCTCCTCTAGGCTGCTTAGTACAAACATATCCATATTCATAGCCTCTCACTATGCTCATACACCAAACTAGTCTTTTTTAGTTTTGTACATTGCCTAGAGCATTCTTATATTTTTAATGTATTATTTCATGTGATAAAGAAAACAAAGAGGAAAGAATAATCCTTATTTTGGCATGCTCTTTTACTGTATCACACACTTATTTGATTTTACATAAAATTACATGGCCCAAATTCAAACATTAGTGTAAATTGAGATGCTGTCAGTAGGCCAATGCTTGTCTGCATCGTGGTGAATGCTCTATAAATTTTCATTATAACTAAAACAACGGTGATCAACACTGAAAGCTACAGTGTTCTAATTAAAAGGAAACCTTTTTCTTGGGAAAAAATACAACCATGAAGGAGGCCACATTATATTATAAAGGAGGCCATATTAGACTCTAATCTCACACTCTTTGTAACTGAGTTGATATCTATAGAGTCATCCTGGATTTTATTGGCTGTAATGAAAGCAGAACTGGAACACAGGTCAGTTATCTCTACTGTCAGGGTCAAAATCTCAGTCATTCAAAGAAGACAACTTTGTTTCATCCTAGTCAGAAGCAGATGTTTGTCTGTATCAGCAACACTTCCCTCCTGCATCACTAAGAAAGTTACCCTGGATTTCAGCCGGAGTAAGGACAGATCCACGGGAAGTGCTAAATTGATAGCCTTTGCTTAAAAGACACAGGAAAAACAGGAGTGTTGCAAGGTGAAGTGAGTTTTACTGGCGGAGCTGTGTGTGGGGAAGTTAAGTTGATTGCCTGCATCTATTATGACTAGCCCAACCCAGTTCTGGAATAACAAGAATGTTGCAAGGCAGAGTGAGATCTTTCAGCAGAGTAATGTATGGAAGAGTGGGATCACTGCTAACCCCTGACAAAGCTCCAACTTCCACTCTCATGGAACATCTTATTTAACCACAAAAGCAAACATGTACATTTTAACTTCCCTTTAAAATAAAATAGAAAGTGAAAGTTTCCTTAAGCAAATTATCAAAGAAGATATGTACATTACAGACCATTAATATTTGAGCATTATTTTTCTTTAACATCAGCTAACCAAAGTTCTACTTCGCCTATGTTCAAGTCCTGCTTCATTTTTTTCTCAGATTCACAGATCATACAGATCTTCACATATCTCACCTGTCCTGCAGGGTAGTCTCTGTGCTGAACTGAGACAATAGAATTAAAAACATGGAACCCATTTTCCAACTATCCACAGTACGTGTGAATACCAGTCAAGGGACCTAGTCCTAGTAGAAAGATTTTCCCACATTAGACGAGACTTAAGAAAGTCAGAAGTTTCCCTGAAAGCTGTTTTCTTTGAAATAAGGCACATAATCTTCTCATAGGAAAAATGAATGGGACCTTGGAGTGGCTATGGGGCTGGATCTGCAAGCAGCTTGCTAAAACTCAGTCTTTTCAGCTTTCAATGAAAGCTAAAAGTCATCCTTTCACATTCGGGCTATATGAAACCATTAAGTTTGTCACATACTTCTCTTGGTCTTGTTACTTAAAGAAGGAAGACAAACCTCTTACAGTCTTTGTAAAAGGAAAAGTTTGGCCCTGAATTTGGCGTGGGAAAGGTAATACAGGTGACCTAATTTTTCTGTGCACTAGAGTATTTTTATTTCATTTGTATTTTTCACTTGTTACAAATGTTGTGTGAAAATGTCATTGTTTCAGTTCCTTGGTCAGTACTGTCAGCCTCTCTGCTTTGAAAGATAAGCAGGCTTCTGAGGAGTTTGTCACTTAATTTGATTTATACTTTCTTTTGTCAAACCTAGAGTTTACAATCTTTCACTTTTTCTGAGACTTCCTGAGAGAGAGATTAGAAGTCACATGAGGGGAAGGGATGCTGGTCAGTCAGATTTGGTTATTCTTCCTGAGTGAACCTCACAACAAAAAGTGTTTCTTAATGCTTAGCTCAGAATGGGTTCCTAGACGTAAAATATTTTTTGCTATTGTTAGTTAGATGATTGTGATAAGTTCTCAAAAGTGAAGGCTATAAGTCACCTTTGTAGCCTCCAAAATAGACTTATACAATGTCCTTATTCCAGTCAGATTCGATGGGTTGTGTAGAACATTGCTCTGTGCTTAATCTGTAATATTGGCCATAAGGAATATATTACACAAGGTCTTTGAAGTCTATACTGGCTTCCTTTTTGCCTCTGGGCATAACTCAGGATGTTCTTATTGATCTATAAAACTCTATATGCTTTGAGTCCTAGGCAATAAATTCTCTCTCCTTTATCTTCCATTATGACTCTTGAGATCAGCCAGGACATACTGACTATACCTGAGTGTCTGGAGAGGTTGAATGCTCAATGTGAATGGCCCAGGAGACTGGATTTCACTGCTCCTAAGGATCCACGAGAGCTCTATTCTGCTGCATGGCATTGGTGTAAAGGCCATTATTTAGTCAGATCCTTGAAAGGTGACTGTGGGGAAGGCACAGGGAAGAAATCCATTAACCAGATTAATTTAAATGTTTGTACGCACACCCAGGGATAAAGTGCTACATTTAACTACAGGCTTTTTTCAATCTAACTGCTTCTTGTATCTTAACAGCCTTGCTTCTGAATGAACCTAAACACAGTAGTAAAGCCATCCATCCATCACTCTTCAGAGAGAATGATATCCAGAGTATCCACACCTTAAATCTGGCTTTCTCCATTTTCTGTAATGAAAAAAAAACACACTTCTCTCAATGGATGCAGAATAATACAAGGCATATGTTCTGTAAAGATCCCCAAAGATCCCATCCTCCATGTTTCTTAGACACTATAATGATGTCCAAAAGGCAGAGTTTTGTGTGGAGTGCACACACCTGTCTAGCAGCACAAAACAGCCACAGGGAATAGAAGGGTATGCGCTGACAAGTACAAATGACTGCCAGAGAGCAGATCTTTGCAACCCACATGATCACTGAACATACACAAAATAAGAAAGAATTCCCACTTTTTCATAAAACTTGGGCCTGCCCAGTTTTAATAATGACAGGAAAAGGCCAGAATTAGAATGAAGGCTGCACAGAAAGAAACGTTCAAAATTCATTTTTATATTTTTTTTTAGTCCCAAAGAGAAGACCATTAGGGCATTGCACTTCTGACTTGTTTCCAAAGGCAGATACTTTGAGAATAAGTACAGGCTCAGATAAATGACTGCAAAAAAGAAACTGACATTTATTACTTTGCACCTTAAAACAGAAATGATTGTCAGGCTATTTTCTGTTAAGCAATAAGCATATTAGTAATGTACTTCAAAGCAGCATAAAATGTGATTTGGAGCATGATAAGAGAACTTGTCTGAAAGTGAGGTAAAATTGTAATAAATGCAACTGTTTAGAACTTGTAAGCTGTTGTGCAACAAGTCAGCATAGTTATAAAGCTCATACAGAAAACATGCCAGAGAACCATGATACCCCCCCGCAAATTCTCAAACCAAAGATTTTTTGAATACTGAAGTTTTTCTACACTGAGTGGTACTTTTTAATTTTCTCAGAAAATTACATTTGAGAGATTCAATGGAAAACATAACATGTATTCTCATTAACGAGAATGACTAATTAGTTCTGATTTATGTCTTCTTCATCTCCCTAAGATTTCATATTACAATTTTATTTTTTTCTACTTGCTGCTATACATAATGTAGACAGAATAATTTAGGTCAGGCTGGGGCTTCAAAGGAGGCAATTTATCACTTTTATCAAAAAACAATAAATACAGACTGAAAAGAGGGAAATATTTAAGCTTATTTTGCATTTCTAGGAACATTTACAATAGAGTGAAGAACTGTCTGCACTAATTATGATTGCCACCTCTTCTTGAGCATTTGCAGTAAGATTTTAAGACCAGATTGAAGACAATGTGGCTTATTATTATCCAAAATATCTTTTATTATTTTCTGTATATGTTGAAGAAGAAAGAAAAATAAAACAGGGGTTTACAAATGAAAAAAAAAAAGAAGATAAAATAACTTCTTGTTTATTTGCAGTAACTTTTTTGGGAACTCTTAGGTGACATTCAAATGTAACATTCAAATGTAACACATATTTTAAAGAGATTTAGGGTAATAAAGCAAAATTTTTTAATACACATAGCCACTGAAGTCAACTGGACTTTGGCATCTACATACTTTCTAAAACGTTGCCCTAAGGAGTGAAAGTCCTATTGATTTTCAGTGAGGCAGTTGCTTAAATGCTTTTGAAAATTTTACCCTCAGGTTAAAATTCTGAAACTCCTACTCAATGTTAAGCAGGCAAAGTCCCATCAACATGCCCCAGTTGCAAATAAAATAGAAACTGAGTAAAGGTTTTGAAGTCTGTCTTGTTTCTTTACATGTAATTAACTGAACTCTTAATATATCACTATGTTTCAGTAAACTGCTTTGTGTTTCTAATTACGTGGTCTGAAATGATTACAGTGTATTTAAAAAATGCACACTCTACAACAAACCAGCTAAGAAAATCTGGCATAGTTTCAGGATTTCCTAGGCAAACACTTGCCAAACCTGTTGTTAGATCCAAAGTCGTAATTTAAAAACAAGCCTACAAGGTATCTGGAAGAAGATCCCTCTTTCCTTCCTTCTGCTCCATCTCCCACTCCCTTAGAAGGAAATCGCTTTACCTTATCAAATCAGAACAGTTACTGACATTTGTCTCCTGGTAAGAAACCTATCCCTACTACATTCAGATTTTAGATTTGGCTAGTGCGTATTCTTGTTAAAGAGAAAAGTTGTCTTCACCAAGAATGTTAGTGTCCAAATTCTTCAATCAGATAAATATGCACAACTCCCTACTGAAATTAAGGAAGTACCTGAGGGCAAAACCTGGCCCCAAATTAGAATTTTAATAATTGTAATACTGTATAATCCTTTCCCTGCCAAGAGTCAGAAATGGCCCATCCTGTACAACAAATTCACAGACTTACCACGCACTCAGTATCAGGGTTTCACTTTTAAAGCATGAACCAGAATGTAGTTCAATGAAGTGTATACAACTTCTTTAATTAAAATTAATTCATCTGATATTATGGTGCGTTTGTGCAGTACTGAAAATCTCTTCTTTGCACATGTAGGTTCTGCTATAATTCAGCAACTGTTTCCACATTATTACCCCAAACACAGTTTTAAACACTGGGAACCTTAATTAAAACAGAGATCTGTCTCTCTCTCAAAGGATCTATAAGAATGTCATTTCATTTGTTGGTTTTTACTCTCAGCTCCTGATATTTCTTTCCTACCTGAAGTTAGTTTCAGTCACCCAGTTCTCTTTTAAGTCCCAATCTCTTTCATGCAATCAACAAAGGAGCCAGGCTGAATGAAATGAAGACACAGAACCAAATACCACCTGCTAATGCAGACACTACAGCCCATTCCAGACTTCCCTTCCAGCAATTTTATATACCTTGAATTCACACGTAAAAGAAAATGTAACAGAAAGACCTGACAGAGCCCTGCCATTGAAGATCTGGAATGCTCTTTTAAAACAGTACGATTACATTTTTACTAAACCTTAGTTTAGTAAAACTTACTATGACTACAGTACAGCTCTAACTAATAAAGTGGCAAAATGCACGCCGAAAATCAAGTTTCCAAAATCCTAGGGCTAAGTGCTGAACAGGTTTTTAGGTGTTTTTACAGTGAGAACATTTTGTTGTTGCTGTTGACTCATGTACACAAATACAACCTATAGAAACACATGGCTAAGAGTGTGAAAAATGCTACTGCCAGAAAGTTGAGAGGTGGGAATGACTATTCAATACATGCCACCCATTCTCCAGGTTGTATGTAAAATTTAATATCAAAACACTTCAGGGAAGAACAAAGAATGGAAATTCTTTGCAGCAGTAGGTGTCAAGATTTCAAAATCATTTCTTCAATCCAAGTCAGAAAAAAATCCTCACATTCTGAGAAAACTTACAGAAGAAATTTCAGAGAAAAAAAAATCTAACCAGATGCTACTCCTCAGTTTTGATTTTTTCTTTTATTAATCTTGACTTTTAATAATGAAGGTTCAACAGCAGCAGATTAATCCCTGCCTTAAGCATGACATTAGTTTTTAAAGGATTATTTTCTTTTATCTTATCTAATCTTAGGACTCTCTCAGTATACCTTTACAGCAATAAACAAATATTAGCCGTACTTGCTTAATCACAGAGTTTTAGCAAAATCATCCTCTAGCCTGAAGTGCAGTGGGATTTCAGTCTTCAACTAATGCTCTATATATCTATATGATCACAACAGATTAGCAGTTAGAATTAAAATGTAGTTAAAGTAATATGGTTACAAAACAACTTAACAATGAGGCTGCTGTCAGCAGAGATGATGAGCAACAATGAATGTAAAATGACTACTTCTCCGAAGATTAAACTGTGTCCATGCTGTTCATAACTGACCATAACGGTAGTTCTTGCCACTATTGCACCTGACATCAGCATCCAGAAACTGAATAGGCTCCATAACGAACATGTGATACCCCATATTCAAAATCTTGTCACTGTTTCATAGAATCATAGAATCATACAATGGTTTGGGTTGGAAGGGACCTTAAAGATCACCTAGTTCCAACCCCAATGCCATGGGCAGGGGCACCTCCCACTAGACCAGGCTGCTCAAAGCCCCATCCAGCCTGGCCTTGAACACTTCCAGGGATGGGGCATCCACAGCTTTTCTGGGCAACCTGTTCCAGTGCCTCAGCACCCTCACAGTGAAGAATTTTTTCCTTATATCTAATCTAAATCTCCCCTCTTTCAGTTTAAAACTGTTACCCCTCGTCCTGTCGCTCCACTTCCTGATAAAGTGTCCCTCCCCACCTTCCCTGTAGGGCCCCCTTTAAGTACTGGAAGGCTGCTATAATGTTCCCCAGAGCCTTCTCTTCTCCAGGCTGAACAACCCTAGCTCTCTCAGCCTGTCTTCATAGGAGGTGCTCCAGCCCTCTCATCATCTTTGTGGCCCTTCTGTGGACTCACTCCAACAGGTCCATGTCCTTCTTATGTTGGGGGCTCCAGAGCTAGATGCAGTACTCCAGGTGGGGTCTCACCGGAGAGGAGTAGAGGGGCAGAATCACCTCCCTTGACCTGCTGGCCACCCTTCTTTTGGTGCAGCCCAGAATATGGTTGGCTTTCTGGGCCAACCAGAGTGGGCCTGTACTGTTTATGTCTGTAATCTTGAGGCAATACATGGTTGTTGTGAGAGAGATTTATTTTGGGAAATCAGTCGTAAGTCTCTTCGGAATTACAAACTGGTTTAGATGACATATAAACAGAATTCAAGAAAGGAAATGTCAGAACATTCTGTTTGTTCACGCGGCCTTTCTGCAATTCTTCAAAGCTTTTCACAGGGTTGCTTTTCTAAAATGTATCCTAACATGGAAACTTTATACAAATAAACCTTTCATAACTGTCAACATCTGAATTTGTTTTTCAGGAGGAATATTTCCAATAAATTTTCACTTTGAGGAAAAACAGAATAGTATCCTCCCTTCTGGTAGTTTTCATCTAAAATGTAGCTCTCATCTCACATATTCATGCCTACCTGATTAGAACAACATAACAATTTTTACTGTAAATGGAAAATCCTGCAGGTGAAAATCTCTAGCATGATTTTTCCATTATTGGCCTTCTGTAAGTCCAGGAGAAGCATCTTTCCTTTTTAAGGTTGGATGTAGCAAACCATCTTTGTAAAAAAAGCCAGTAAGAGATGGTGGTTTGGTATGTGCCTCTAACCTGCATAATTTTTGTTTTTCTCTTGACGTGCTACCGTTGCTACATCTTGGGACAGTAGCACGATGAAATTTTGTCTTACAGCTTCCCTTCAGAGTTTTGCATCACAGATGCTCATTTCCATCCACCTGTAGTGTAGCTGAAGGGAATTAGCGTCCCATACTGACTCCCTCCTTTACTTTTTCAGTTGCAAACTCTGGCAAGCTGTTGGAGCATGAGGTGTGATAAGGACTGCCTGACATTTCCATGTCTGTCCACCTGGTTCCTCCGTGCAGGAAGCACCTTTAGCAACCAACAGAGGAGACAGAGGATTGGGAGGGTATCTATCCAGAGATATTCTTTTTCACAGTTGAAGCTTCAGGAGGCAATTTGGGGACAAATTTTATAAGATAAGTATTCTGAGGAGATTCTGTTAACTAGCAGGTGGCAATGCATTTCATACCCATTTATGTAGAAAATGAGTGGAAAAGAATTTTAGTAGTATCTATCATCACAGGTGAAAGTACCTGTTGCTGTAGAGCTCCTTACAATAGTAAAGAACCATATCTGTGAGAGGGGTTTTTTTTCCTTTAAAGAAATTACTTAAAGGAAAACAACTTAACAATTCTATATGTACAAGAAGTTACAGCACAATTTCTACTTTAGAGTTATAGAGAATGTCAGTAAATGCTGTTATATCTCAAATGCCTACATGAACTTTTAGGCCTACTATAGCCTATATTCAGTTTTACATCTGCCTCTTACATGAACAGTACCGCATTTACATATGTAGCATGTTATAAATTGTGCATAGAATAGCTATTTTGTGCTCCTTCTAAAAAATAATATGGGGAACATAAAAGAAGGATATCTTACTCAGAATAAAATATTTTGTTCTGGGCGACCTAATACATAATTCTTGTCAACACTCAGTATCATTATAAAGTCTGTTAAAAAAGCACTAAAACGGAACTACTGGAACTAATTTACTCAATAAGACTTTAATGACTTTCTCTGTTCTTAAGTGAAGTGAGGAAAGGGGTTATTTTATTACTATTCATTTATTCAACAAGTATAAAAAAAAATGAGTGGATATGATCATTACTAAGGACAGAGGTATATATGGCTATGAAAGACTTCATTTTCTTTTACATTCCAGAAAACACTTACTGTCATGAATAAACTATTTAAGATAGATCATTTGTGTTATAAGTTGTCAGAAGGAAGCACTATGCATGCTTTTGCTGTAGCATTAACTTTCTTTACGGGTCCAATTCAAACCTTGTTGAAGTCAATAGAAATCTTTCAATTGTCTTAAAGGGAGTTGGGTATAGAGCCTCCATGCAATAAAACAATCACCAAGAGACTAGCTGGCAGTATTCTGATAATCTGTGTTCATAGCGTGCACATTAAATTAATTTAAAACATCTGTCCAGTAGGTGGCATATGAGATCTCATAGTCTAAAATGTAAACACGCAATGGCATGTCACAACCAACTCAGGAAAATGGTATTTCAACCAGTTAGGTCTAAAAGCCAATATGAACTATAAATGTCTATATGCAGCAACCAAGGTGGTCTTTTTATTAGCTTTTATTTTATCAGCATTATTAGATTCATATTTCTATGTTAAAAAGAGCTCATCATATTTATGAATAGCTTGGTTATAAAATATATGATGTATCCAGCTTGTTAAAAATAGTTTAAATTTTTCAGTTTTTCCATTACTTAATGTTTATCACTAATGTCAGAACACTCGTGCTTATAATGTGGTGGCAGTCCTTCCCAAGTCCTCATTACAAACATCTGAAGGAGGACTTTTTCTCATTCTTCCTGACAGAAATTTAGTCTGCTTAGAGGTCATTAGTGAATGCATCATTCCCTAGAAGCCCTCTTCCCCTCCTATATGCATTGCTTCCTATGGACCTTCAGCGCTGAGATTCCCAAGTTCAACCTCACGCCACAAGCAGTAATGCTGCTGTAAGAAATCTGGGATTGTCCTTGAAAGGGAGGCTTGGGAATCCTACATTCCCATTCAAGTCCTCTCTGTATTTATTTTGATACAATTGGTAATGTAACAGTGACTTAATACCACATGACCACGTAAGACTAAACACCGCTTTGTGAAACTACAATACCTGAAAGAACTTCAAAATATCTTAATTATCCCCCACACAAAGATTAAAGGAAGGAAGACAGTCCCAGGAATAGAGAGGCTGCTTAATGTAATCATACTTCAGGATTGCTCTTGGTTATTAAGGTCCTTTTTGGCTAAGAATGTTGCAGAGGATTCAAGTCACTCATTGTTTGCCTCATTACCTTCAGCAAAACATCTGAGGAGCAGGAACACTGAGTTTGCTCTCCAAATCTAGCCTTCAGCTTTGTGGTGCACATAATCTTTGCATGGTAAAAGTTCAGGCTGTATCCTGAACCCTAATAGGTTTGGGCTCCAGCATCAAAAGTTGGAGGTGTACTTGAAAATATCTCATTAATCTAATCTCATGATTTTGGGGGCATTACAATGTTTTTTTTATGTCTAGGATTTGCATCTATACTGTGAAGCATGTGTGGATCTCAGAATATTCCCAAGACCTAACTCTCCCGTAATTCACACCACAAAGCCTTAAACTACTACCAAGGCGTTATTTTACCATGAGTGCCAGGAGGTGGAAAAACTCTTGCTATACTCAGAAACACTGATTATACTCAGTGGCTTTGTGTGGGCCAAGCTTTTGTTCAGGCAGTCTGCTTGGCCTGCAGCCAGGCAAAATCAATCACAGTAATGGTTCATCGGCTAGTACTGGGAGGTTGCTTTTCTTTATAACAGCATAGATTATTTAAAACAAGCTGTGAGTGGGCTATGCGCAAAAGTATTGATGGAAAATTTGTGGGACATGTGGCTTAGTGTGCGCATGTGTGCAGTCAAACCCACTCTTCAGTTCGTAGTCTAGACATGGCCTTATGGCTTGGATTTGGAAATACTGAACCTCACAGAGATGAAAGTAGGGTTTAATACCCTAAGGCAGATGGGTTGGAATGTGGAGAAAACCTAATAATGCAGGTTACTTTAAAGTTTGCGGTATGACTGTGGTCAATCCTGCTCTTTTAAATGGGGAGGGGGGAATTTCATCTCATCAAAATTTGGCAGGTACAATTCAAGATAAATAGTTTGAATCTCTAGTGACTGTGGTTTGGAAACAAAATTAAGTTTCTAATAAATTTCTGTAAATTTTCTTTCCGAATGTTCTGCTAAGCACAACTTCTCTCTTGGAGGCAGCTGTAATAATACAGTATTTTACATTTATAAAGTGCCTTTCATCCTGAAAATTCCCAACAGACATTGCAAACTACATTCGTTCAAAATCACCTAAATGTGACTAAACTGCATGGGGAGCAACAACCAGACATGGAGGCACAACACATACTTTGGACCATGGAAGTTTTGGCCAAAACCACTAGACTGAAATTCTATCACTATTGAAAGAATAATACTTTTTTTATCTACGTGGAATGGCCAGGACCCTGGATTTTCAAAATACTCAGTTGATTGTAAACTTTACCAGCCCACTAATTACCTGGGAAGGTAGAAACAGTGAAATGATTTGGTTAGGACTGGAATAGTAATAGCCAGGGTGTCTTAAAACTAATGCTTAGAGCGTTAGGCTTTCCTTGCCAGATATATCTGGGTATTATTTCCAGCTCTCTCTGTTTTGCATGCAGATGAGACAGTTGTTGGGTCAAGCAAAAGCACTTTCCTACAAGGGGCTGATGAACTGAATGTTACTAGCAATCTTTTGCCAGACTGGTATGCTCTGTTAAAAATAGAAAATTCTAAACATAGCAGTAATTTAGAAAGAAAAGGACTGCATGCAAGCAACTAATGCAAGTAATAGTGTCAGGTGAATGTGTATGTTAAGGTCATGAGCTTTTTCATTACAGTGGAAATAAAATGGAGAATATAGAGAGTGCTCATTTTGTTATCTTACAAAACTGTCATATAGCATTATATTTTGGCATCAAGCATGTTGAAAGATCAAAAAATGCTCAATACAAGTTAGAACTCAAATGTCTACTTCTTTAGAAGAAAGAACTCTCAAGGAGTTCAACTGAAATTGTGCATAAGTGAGGCAGGATCTAGCTTGCTGAAGAGTAGCTGCACCATTCACTGAAACGTTGTTAGTTAAGACTGGAAAAGTAATGGACTTAGTAGGTGGTGTTACAAATATTAAACTAAATTGCAACCGCATTTTTGTACATTGAGACAAAAGTCTCAACAAAATAAAAATGTATTTCACCAGAAGAAAGAGATTACACTGATTCTTGGTTTATGTACTCTATGCTACCTCACTCCTGCCAAGGGGCCAGTCCTTATCCAAGCATTTTCAGTAAATTATCAATAGAACACTTATGGACAAAGCACAACTCATATGGTACGGATAATAAACATGTATATAAAACATTCCTAAATGTACATTTTCTTTTTCCCTTTCTAATTGTAAACTATAATCTACATACTTTCCATTTTTTTGTATGAGTTTTTGGAAGAATTCTCTTAAAACTGGGCCATTTTAATTTTAAAAGAAAGTAATGATAACAATTGATGTTGTTTCTTGGGACCTATTGTTCATTAAAATTGTTTTTTTCTTTTCCACACACGGTCTGCTGACCAAGTTGTGTGTTATTCTGTGTCACAGGCTGTGAAGTGTTTTACACAGTATTTCTTTGTTTCAAGGATAGCTGTTTAGAAAAACAGAAGGAAAACAATCTATTTCTTTTTAAGTGTATGGAATACAAATTTTTCTTGTTTCTGAGATTGTATTTGCAGGAGAAACATAAAAAAGGGAAAACTGATTTTGGCTGAAGTCTTTAAAAGAGCCAAAGAAAATAAGCTCGCCCCATTAGTTGGTTCATGAGGATGGTTTAGTTTCTATCAGCTTTACATTTGTCTGAAAAAGACAGCCACTAAAGCAAGGCATTATTTTTCATTACAGCCCAAGAATAAGAGACCATGGAAGCCACAAAAAATTATGCAAATGATTCATTCTAAAGGCTACAGATATGGCAAAATATTGGACGCACACATGAAAAGTATTTAAATGTTACTTGTTACTGCTTTTTAAATGGAAGGGTAAACAGAGTGTGGATCCAATTTTACTGCATTTCCCAAAGCTTTTTTAATACTGGAAGGGCAGGGGAGATTGCTAGATGATTATATACAATACATCCAGGTACTTTTGTACTGAACTTCATAACTGTATTTGACTGAAGAATGTTTTACAGAAAGGCACTTAAATGTGAAGGAAGACTTTAGCAGATGCAGAATCCATCTCCTCTGCTAATTTGGATGTTTACCCTTGCTATTAAGAATGTATGTCTTATCTGTAGTTTGAAGGTTTGGGTTTTCATTTTTTGGCCGCAAAAAGGTTTCTCATCTATAATATTACCGGGTACTTTCCCTTGTAAAGGTGCAGGCATGCTAGATTTCAGTATCTCTAAGTCTTCTTTTATTTCTCTCTCATTTATAACTTTTCAGTCTCTCAGACAGCTACCAAGCTACTCAGCTGAACACAAAAGAGTTATTTTTGTCCCTAAGAATATGGTATGAGGCCTCCTATACACAGGGTACAAAACTTCAAGGCATTCATGACAAAAATCTAATTTTAAGAACAGTGCTGTCAAATTCTCAGCAGTATCAAAGTGAAGAATACCTCAATAATAACAGTTATATGTGTCCCCACCTTACAAGCTTTTCTTTGCCATGCAAATAGATACTGCTGGAAAATTAATTAGTTGAGGCAGACCCCCTTCGCCCCTGTTTTTTTGACATATAAAGATCATGTAACAAGAAGTGTGCCTGTTTCAGGCTGGCTGATGTTTTTTCACTGGATGCTGGCCATTTCTTCTTCTGTGCAGTCCAATTACTCATTCTCTCTAGAAACCTCTCACAGTAGAAACTACAGTATCATTAGACTGATTTCATTGAAATGTACTGGTTTATGAACAAGTAATACAGCAATTGTCTTTGATTCTAAAGCTAGACACAAACCAGGACGTTGGTGCTTTCATGGACAAGAAACTAATGTGTTCCTAGAACTTGTGGGATGAAGGCTGGTGTCATTTGATGTGAACTGAGGGCAAGGTTACGTGTTCAGGCGAGTACTGTGGTTTCAGACCAAAATTTCCATCCCCTAGAGGTATATTTCTTCTGTATTTCATCAGGGCAAACTCTTGAATCTGCAGAAGGCCTTAGCAATTATACTGATGCCCCACATAACAGCTACAGTCCAGGTGCATACCAAGGAATAAAGGTAGTGAATGCTGACATTTTAAAACACTAAAGGTGTTTCTTAAGTGCTGTAGAAGTCACTGAGAAGTTAAAAGATAACTTTTACTAATAAACAAGGATTAAATACAAAGATTGGAAACTAATTAGAAAATCGGAGACAGACTATAGTGAATAAAAAGATGGAGCATACTATTAAATAGAGTTCCAAATAGCTGCACATCATTACTAATCTCTTTTATACCAAATTATGAGTTCTACCTCAACATTTCATAGAAATCTATGACTTAAAGCCAAAAGAAGCCTGAGTTCTTCAGTTTTTTGCTTTTTGTGTAACTGTTACCTATTTGTCATTCTGGGCCGTAGCAGGTCACTCCCCACGAATCACGCTTCTTGAGAAGTGACTAAAAGATGGATGAGGCCAAGGCACAGAGCTGTGTTGAGGGAATGTCTACTGGGAGAAGAACTGATATGCACAGGACAGGAGCAGAGGGAGACCATGAAGGAGTGAAGCCACCTCCTGAACTGTGGTATCTCCAGAACCTTCCTCCTCATCCAAAGCAGATGCTGGAAAGAACACCAGGAAAAGAAACATTGACACTCTACAAAGTTAACTGAATCAGTCACAACTGTGAGTGTGGGATCTACATGGTATGGGGTCAAGTTTTCTTTTCCCATGATTATGTATCTACTTGTCCAACACCGAAGTTGCCTGCTGGCAACAGTTGTCATACTGCAGAGGAAAGAGGAAACAGCAGGGGAGAATATCTCGGTGAGAGCCATGGCAAAGGTAAAGGGAAAGTTTACAAACCTATGTAAGTTATATTAAAATGTTGAGCACTGTAGTTCTTACTGACTCAGCAGATATGGTTGGGCACTTGGTAAACTGAGAATTGGACCATTGATTTGAGAACCAGCTTTAGACTCCTAATTTTGAAAAACTATTGGAAATGTTGGCTTAAATATTGAGAATTTGTGGAGCATTTTGCACAGATGGTAATATAGCCTATTGCCATGAGCTCTTTTGGTTTAGTCAACAGATACACAATGAACTGCACGCTACAGGAACTGTAGATTCTATTTTTATTTTCTATTTGTTTTTTCCTGTCTTACTATTCTGCTAGTAGAGAATTTAAAATGATGTTGTATACTTTTGTAAACACAGAACCAAATTCCACTCAAATACACACCTGTAGCCCCATTCAGTAAAAAAACCTTAAAATATCTCATCTTCTGGCTTTCTGTGAGATTTTTTTTACTCTGTCACGTTTCCTTTCCCCATTGTTAGTACAGACTCCATGGGGACCATAAGTGAAGATTCACCAGAATTCTCCATTGTAAGATCTTCTTTCTGTGTTGGCTTTTGTCCTGGCAGGAGATAAACCATCTCCTTCACTTCTGGGACACAGATGGGTATGGGCAACATTCTTCCACTACTGAGTCATTAATGAAAAGGATCTTTTTTTCCACATTTTAGTGGCCTCCCTTTTTCAAAATTTTGTCATTGAATAGACTGTTGAATATTTTCTATTTGTATAACCCAATCTTTTCTGAAACCAGCTTGAATTGATTAGTTTAGTGTCAATATTCTCTAAACCATGCAGTTTTTTTACACTTCTAATAAAATACGGACACTTGAGAGCTTCCTGCCTCCAATGAAAGATGAAAATGGGCAAACTGTAATGCAGCCATAAAGAGCACCGTTTACCATTATTGTCCTTGTGCATTCAAATATTGAAAAATATTTGTGAGCTTCCAAAATCCGGTGTTGGTATCTGTGAAATAGATGTAGAACCATTCCTCATGCTTTCAGGCAGCTCCAAAAGGATATGTTGTGGGACACCATCTGGTGGATAAATGTAGTTAAGGCAAATATTTATATTTGCAAACAAGTTCTTATTTTTGTTTTATGAAGTTCATATTTGCTCAGGTATCTTACAGTTTCCATAGCCTTATTTAGCCTCATAAAAGAGGAAGGTTAGAAGTATTATTCTGATGAAAATCCTTCATAAGCATGGCTTCTAAGTAACCCAGATTGTGAAAGACCTTTGTGCTTAAAGTACTGAAATGTAACTAATTTTGAATGTTAATGATACACATGGCTGCATTTCACCATTATAATTTTAGCATATGCTTCTGGAGTATTTATCATGCTTTTTTTGCACATCACAAAGCAACCTCAAAGCATAGGAACTAAGTTGCTTTTGGATGAGATCAAACTAGAAGATATGGACCAAAAGTACACCTAATGTTCTCCAGCCACAGGACTAAGCTAGAAATACCCCTATGTAAACCTTCCCGAAATGTATGGTGGGCATGATAACTCTCAGCACGAACTCTTTCATGCTACAAATCCTTTCCTATTAGCCTGCACTACTTACTCATGTAGACATCATTCATGTAGCTCACCTGAACCTATCTGCAGAGCAGAGATTACCTAGATGGGCTTTGTGAATCTGACTGGAAACTTGAATCCATGCAGCAAAGAGAACTTCAAAATGGGAGCACAGATGGGTCAGACTCCTGTATGCTTGAAGACTTGTTACACGGATCTAAGCTATGTAATGTAGCAGCTAAGCAAGAAGCCCTGGATATCAAAACTTTTCTCCTTAAGTAAAACCAGAACAAATAAATTTCAGAATATGCTTTTCTTTCCCCCTTGGTGTGATAGGATGAATGTTTTGAGATATTTCCTTTGAAGCAGGGTATTCTACTGAATTTCTTAGCATTTTGAAGACAGCATTACTGATATGTATGTTATACGTTTGCTTGAAAAATGCATTTTGTCTGCTACTTTTATATTTCTCATGAAGCAAGCAAATAGAGAGATACGGTGTCTTTTTTAAAATTAAAAAAGAAAATGGAGACAGAGAATCGCATCTGTGCATAATTACAGCTGATGCGCTGAAAATTTACAGATATTTTGTGAGCTCATCCTCAACAAAACCTCACACAATCATCCCCTTTTTATGCCAACAAAATGAGTTTTATAGCCTGGACTTTTCTACATCATAAATGTAAAAATAAAGCAGTGTGTTGGGAAATATTATCAGCACCGCTATATTTCTAACGAGCAATACATTGCTGTATGCTGGTTTCTAGGTTAAGCCTGTCTAAATTTGTAAGCACCCACAACCATGTAGTACTTTCACCTTATATGATACAATATAGAATCTTAAAATATACAAGCTGTATATTTAAAACAAAGTAACCACGAATTCTTACAATTCAGAAAGTAGCAATATTCCTGCAAAGAGAGGACATCATTTAGTGAAATTGTTTTTACTAGGCACACCCAATTTTTATTTTTATGAGGCCAAGATAAGTAACACTGATTTCTTAAGTTATTTTAACAACAAACTTAACTATTCAAGCTTCACATTCACTTTTAGGACTAGTAATGCCTGTCAGATTGATGCTTGCATTTAAATAGATCTCTTCATTTTATTTTAGGAATGTAAGAAAGGCTTTACTGGGTCAGACCAATGGTCTATCCAGCCCGGTTTTCTGTCTCCAGCAGTGGCGATGGGAGAGGCTATTCAAAGAGAATAACAAGCTCAGCTTTTTTCAGAGATCCATTCCTCTTTCACTTCCCACGATACACCATTGCTGTGTCAGGGATGCCAGAGGTACATCCCAACCCTATGGCGATATTGTCTGTCTATTTGTCTAATCCCTTTTTGAACCTGTTGACACAGTTTGTCTGTGCAATCTCATCTGATAGTGAGTGCCAGAAATCCACTAGTTTGTGTTTAAAGAAATGCTTGTTTTATCTGTTTTAAGCTGATGCTCTATTATTTTTATCAAGTTCTCGTGTTACAGGATAGAGTGAACAGAAGTTCTGCCTTTCCCTTATCCACTATTTTCATGACTTTGTAACCCTTCATCACTTTTCTTCCCAGCCTTCTCCTTTCGCTGCTGAAGACTTACAACCTTTTTAGTCTCTCTTCATAAGGTAGCTGCTCAATCCCTTATTCATTTAAGTTGCCCTTAGAGCTATATGTTGTTACACAGAATGTCAGGACATTTTTAAATTTTTTTGAGAGTTTCTCAACGAATTCTGGGATCCATTTGCCATACTGGTGAAAAGAGAACTGAAGGTTTCCATATTATCAATCTGATAGTTGCTTTTCTAGTAAGACAGGTTACTTTTCCTTATTGCTTACTCCTAAGGGTTCAAAAAAAATTATTCCAGAGAATATAATTTCATTTTCCTCCTTACTAATGTCAACCTTCACTTTTTTACATAATACTACTCATTAACTTCAAATTTAAAATTTTGAGGAGTACCTTATTTTTGCTATAGCAGGCTAATGTGTTTAGCTGTGTTGCAGTAATACTTACACTTTCCTCTAATGTGCTATTTGGTTATTCCTTTAATTCATTTATCTATCTACAGCTGTTTTAATTATGTTAGGCTCTTCTGGAATGTCTTTAAAGTTTTCCTCAAAGACCCTGAATTATATATATTCATTGCCTTCTCTGACACTCAGCATTTCTCCTGCTCTAGCAACATGGGTTGAACACTGCTTTTGAAAACTTTCCTTTTTGCTTTCATTTGAGGGGTGTTTTTTCTGCCTCATATATTAGAGGTTTAATTTTGCATTAGTAACAAGTATTATGTGCAAGTACAGAAGCTTATGGCCACAGGTAGCTATCTTCTTTTCTCCCAGGAGAAAAATACAAGCATTGTGCTGACTGTTACTGATTTATAGAACACAAAGGCCTCATTCATACTCATTTCAAGGTCATCACTATGTGATCTTCTTGACAAGTTTGAACAACTTGCAGATAAGCATCAAGAAGTCCTCATGAATAACAATGACTAAACTGTCAAGACAGTAATAGTATGATTGAAGAGAGCATCCTCTAAGTGCAACATATACTAAGGAATGTGGAGAAAACTTCCATGCCTTACAGTTGTGATAAAATGGGATGTGCCATTTTTAATGTAATAGTGAACTGAATTACTGATTGGAATCAAGTCTTAAACAAATGGCTTATTTAGCCAAGAAGAGAGGGGTTTTGACATCTTGAATAAAACAGAGTGATATGCAGGAAGCTCAGAGAATATAATATCTTTCTCTGGCTCCTTTGTTCCTCTGTGGGAGGCCACTCTATAGCACTCAAGGAAATTCCTTGGTGCTGCTGAGTTTCATATGAGCAGATTGACAGGATGCACAGTTTGGCACAGTTGTCTATTTCTGATCAGGATTACAAATAGCCGGGGTGGCAAAGATCCAAACTGACCTATACTGGCAGAATAATTTGAGTAATTACTCAGACAACTGTACTGCAAACACATTTAGTCCTTTACTTTCATGTGGAGTTCAAAATGCTGCAAAAATCTCATGGTATGCTGCACAATTGAGAGTTCCATGCTGCACATGTCGATCAGTAATGTGGTGAGACACATGAGACTGAGACAAGAAGATACATACAACAAGGTTCTAGAGTTATAAAACGGGTTTTTTTAATTCTTAGATAAATTTCATAGAAGTAGGACACATATGTGAAAATTGGACGGTAAAGATTCCCATGCCCAGTACAACTAGGAATGCCATGTATACTAATTAAGCAAACAGAAACAAGAAAATAGCTTGTATGTATTTTTGAGGTGCATACAATTCACAATGGAACAGGTTTACAGTCTCAGTGCCAGATAAGCCTAGCCAAAAAGGATAATTGATTTGGTTTATGCACCATTGCACAGTGTCTAAAGGCATTCATAATCTATGGTTGATTGCATTTTGAGTATTGCCAAAATGAATACAATCCCCTCACTGTTGAACAAGATCATAATATTTATATTGACAATTGAGGACTTTGAATAATACATGGTCCCATCACATCTTTTCTATAAAATTAAGACTCCTTTATGTCTGAAATAAAAAACAGATTGCACAGTCCAAATAGTTAGCATTTTGTCAGCATTTTTCAATTAAAATTGCTTATTGGTATAAGTTGTGTCTTTGTCATATAAATATGAAAATACATTCTCATAGTATGTACTTGGATTAAATTCAACTTTCAGTTTTTCTTGTATGTTCTTATAGCAAGCTACCTGCCCTCTCAAAATGAGGTATAGAGGAAGTTCTTAGTTTGTGATGCTGAGAGAATAAAACGATGTTCCCATTTAAAAATTGTTTGTCTCAAAAGTTAGTATTAAATATGGAGACATCTTTCAAGAAGAGTGACCAGATTTACTTTGACAAAACACAGGCTGAGGGAGAGTATGTTCTCCCTCTGAAAAACATCCTGCTTTTCAGCCGAAATTTGGAATAAAAAGTTATTCCAAAATTTCTGCTGGATCATGGAAACAATCACTGTATCTCGTGAGTGTCCCAGTAAAGCAAGAATGTAGGATCACTTTTAACATACCAATTTTCAGGCACTTCAAAAAATTCTTCTCAGATTAAAATTTCACTGCATACATTTAAGTATTTTAATAGGTTTTTAAACTATTTTATTAAAATATCTTTAAGTCCACTTTCTTTTTTTTTCTAATTGCAGGGACCCCTGAAATTTTGGCATAGAGTTGAGAGTCACTAGATTTTAATTACATTTCCATCGCTATCATTCTGTGCTTTCAGAATTCTGTGCTTTGAATTCTCCATAGTAAAACATGGATAAAATAATTTCCTTGCTTCCAAGCTTCAGTATTTGTTGATGAAAGTATCTCTTCACACAAACCAATGGGATTAATTTTGGTTGCTGGGTTTACAAAAAAGCTGTAAGGTATCTAGACATCCTAGAACAATTTTGAGACCCCAAATGACTGATCTTTCTTTAAGGGAATGGTTTATCAAGGTTTCACCTGCAGGAAGGCAAACAGGCTATACCAGGACAAAGCAAAGACAGCACCAGCTACGCTCATCTTTTTTTAAGGGAAGTTTTTGTTGTTAACAAAACTTAAGCAAAAAAAGAAAAAGAAAAAAAAAGGTAAGTGGAATAGCCTCACCATTGCAGTATATCCAGTGAACCAGGAGTTACACTTTGCTCATGGAAGGCTTAGATTGAAATTCCTGCCACAAATCTCGCAGAGCAGTTATTTGTGACCCTCTGTACTCATTGGATTTGGGGCACAGAAGACCTCAGAAGAAAAGGCATAAAGAAAGATTGGTGCAACTGGCATGTTGTGCTGATGCTGGACAGCCTGTGGGACAAGGGCAGGCCCTTTGAGTACAGTGGCCCTGCCCAAAAATTACCTCTGAATGTTCTCTTCATTCTTTACAGGCAGAGGAAAAGGGCACTGGGCTGCTTTGGGCACCTAACTCCAACAGAAGTCACAGCTGCAAATTGCATTTTCCATTGGCTAGTTTAGTTTACAATCTGCCCTGCAAACTGATTTCAGTTAATCCCCTTCTAGACACCTAATTTTTCCAGGGCACTGAGCATGGCAAGTTCACTCAGAATTATGAATTTCTGTGAGAGGCTTTCCAGGAGTCAGGCACAGCAATACTGCGTTTTATAACTCACATGTCTCCCTTTTAAATCTAGATAAAGGTCCTCTGCTTTTAGCTGTTAGATAAAAAGGAGATAATCTTTCCTGTGTAAGAAGGCCACTGAAGGGAGGCATTGCTTACCCCTAATTTTCACCGTTACATTTCATAATGGAATTGTTAGAACAGAGGCACTTACTTGTATTTTTTTGATCTTACCTTTATGTCTCTATGATTCCACAACTTAAATTTTTTTGTTTCTTCTTGTCTACTGTTCCTCCACTATCTTTGTGACATAAAATAGCATGGGTTATACAACATCAGTGATACCGGATCACTGATGTAAATGCATCTTCTGAGAGTCAGAGTATAATGAGAAACTGCACAATTAAGAACTTTAAAGACCAACAGTGAAACCCTGAAGGCGATGAGGGCATTGAGGACAGAGGTGTCGTGCTGTGTTGTTGTCAGGAGGGCTGCAAAGGTCCACACTGGCTGTTCTGTGAGGGCCATGAGGTCTAGCTGCCTTGACAAGGTCACAAGGAGAATCTTTGAGGTTATGGAACACCATTTTAGAATTTGAATATGGGATGTCTCAGGTACCAGTTCCAAATACTCATTTGTGTCATTTTTGAAGTTCTGTGAGGATGCTGCAGAACTGCTTTCTACCTTTGTTGAAGCTATTTCTAAAATGTTAATTGTGACGTCTTTGGTTCTTTTAGGCAGTATGGGAGAAGATCAGAGAAAACTGTTCAGCATGTGCTGTTTAATTTTAGCACACACATTGTGTGCCAAAGCTGTTTATGTATGTGGTTAGCACAGTAATAGAGAGGGGGAAAAAAATGCAAAACAAAAAACACCAACCAGAAAGACTGTGGGACAGGAGTTGCAATGAATGGCAGTTTATCTTGTTCTTATTTGTGGTGGAGTTCTTTTGCTAGTGATTATTTGGGAAAAAACAGTATTTAATACAATCTCATCTACCCAGGAGTGAAATATTCAGCACTGCTTACTAGTGACCTAGCATTAGCATTAAAAAACGTAAGATTTACTGGCAGTTATTAATGTTCTAATAGTATGTGTTTTAGACCTTTCTGAGAGTTAATATGCTACTATATAAAAAGCTTGCAGATAATATATCCAACTCCAGTAAATTCCCAACAATGTACTGGCAGACACAGGAAACTTATAGAAAACTATCCCAGTGCAGACTAGGCAATATTTTATTCTTTGTCCTACAGAATATTTTAATCAAGGCATTTACATATATAAAGTGAAGTTTCAGAAAATGTGTACCTTTTTTTGTTTTCTTTCAAGCTGAAACCAAGGACCAGGTTCAAAAGCTATTCAGATGTCTAGAGTTACAATTAAGGGTGTAATGCCACCTTCCAAAATGCCTAGCAAAAATCAGTTTTCTTAGTAAACCAGATTGCTAAACATTAATTTTTAGTATTTTTTTTAAAACTTACTAGAACTGCACTTTGTCCCAGAACACCAAAGGGAAAACATAATACTGGAGAATTTTTTGAGAGATCCCTAATTTTATTCCAAGCTACTGTATTTTTTCCTTGGGAATGTCAGTTATTAAGGCTGAAGAATTATTACAGTTTGTTGAAGCTGGGTTCACACACTTAGCTTAGAAATCTTTTTTCTTTCCACTTGGGCATATTCACAGTTCGGAGAGAGGAGTCTGCAGCAGGGTGTAAAAATGGAATTCCTGGAAATAAAGAATGAATTCAGCTTTGAGAAAAGAAGGTTTAGGGGAGACCTTATCACCACGTTCCAGTATTTAAAGGGTGGCTACAAAGAAGATGGAGACTCCATTTTTACAAGGAGTCACATGGAAAAGAAGAGGGGTAATGGGTACAAGTTACTCCTGGGGAGGTTCCAATTGGACAGAAGAGGAAAATTTTTCACAATGAGAACAACGAGACATTGGAATACTCTCCCCAGGCTAGTGGTGGATGCCCCAACATTGGACACTTTTAAGACTCAGCTGGACAGGGTGCTGGGCCATCTTGTCTAGACCGTGCTTTTGCCATGAAAGGTTGGACCAGATGATCCTTGATGTCCCTTCTAACGCAGGATTCTATGATTCTATGAATTCGAAAGTAACAAGGGATAGCGGATTTTCAAAGGATGGATGTTTTTTACTTTCTGAAAATATGAAAAGTTAAAGTGCATCAAATTGGCAACCAAAATGGCATGAATTTCATGGAATATATGTTCTTTGCTTAGATTTTAAAAATTGAGGAAATCGAGGATTAAGGTTATCCTTCTAGATACACTAATTTCTTCTCAATTATGTGGGCTAGTTTAACCGGGGTGGGTTTTATATATCTTACACAGTTAAACTGAATCAATACTAAATATTACAGCATTCCCCCTTAAATTTAATCTATCATTTTTTGTTGCAACCAGAGAAAAGAATTTTGAGATAGAATAATTGGAAGGCAAATACATCCCAGCTGTATTCTGAACTGACAAAATGGTGATGGTCCTGGAAAAGAGAATTACAGTAAGCAAGATCAAACTTATGTCACTACTAAAAGATAGTAAGGAAACAAAGAAATAACTAAAAGGCATCCACTCCATTTTGCGAAAGTATTTCAAAATTCTGAACTATGTCCTTGTTGAAAAGAATATTTTAAATATTTATGTGAAATGCTTTGTTTCAAAGTAGTATTTTTTAAATACAAAAGTTCAGCTCTTACAATTCTTCTTTCCATTCTGAAGTTACGTAAGTTTCATGGATCACTAGAACTTCCTAAAAATGTTTGGCTTTAACAGAACAATATATTTGAGTAATATTTTTTAGGTGACGATCTTCTTAACACCTTGAATGAGCTAAAATAACGAAAGCCAAGGCTATGTAAGTATGTGTCTGTGATTAGAATTTTTTTTATCACATCAGACATACATCTTTTAATGGAAAGTTATTCCTACTCACCAATAAGCAGACACACAAAACTGGGAGCTTCCTTCTATCAGTAACCTTTAACTAACAGCAGATCTTTTTTTCCTCAAGGCAAACAATCCAGTAGCTTTGACACCTGCAGCTACTGGAAACATTTGTCTTAAGAAGGAATCAAACTAGTGGGAGCCTGGGGAAATATAAATAGAGTAAATGGATTGAAAATACTTCAGCTGGTGCTTAGAAATTGTACAGTTACGAAGTACTACTCTTTGCTAATAAAAAAAAAAAACAACCTAGAACTTGCCAAAAGTTAGCTTACTGTGGCGGTGGAGCAATTACCAAATATATTTAGAAGAGGAGAAAGCTGTATTATGGATTAAAGCAGTGTTTATATATGGAATTATATGAAGGTAGAACAGCTGTCTAAGATGACAATTGCTTTTAAGGTCTGCTGGTACACTGTACAGAACACATCTATCACTTTATTTTAAAAACACAGATATTTCTTTAGAAGTGGAAGTGGACTCTACCCACATGTGATCTTATAACTGTACATGTCTTTTAAAAAGAAATCACAAACTCAGCCTGACAGGCATAAAAGCCAAATTCTCAAAGGTACCAGTGTACCTAGAAGTCCAAGTAGTTATCTAAAAGCTCTTCATAATTCACGTAGTTTGAGTGATGCCTCTGTGTTTGACAGTTCCAAAGAGTCCATAGTGGAACCACATTGCGCTCTGCTACTATGGCTGTTACTTGTTCAAATTCCCTGCCACTTTTACAAACATACTCTCAAGTATTTTTCTCCTCAGTACAGTTTTGTGAACTTGAACACATATCTTTGTTAGTCATGGGCCTAAATAATGCCAATATATATTGGTACACATACCATGCCTCTACATATCATTGCAAGATAATAATAAGAAAAATGAGAGCATGGGCGTAAGAAAAGTTTCATCTGAATTTATTAAGCTCTTCCGACATGACAGTGAAATCATCCTGCCTACCACCTGTAAAAAAAACTAAAAAGTTAATCACAACTATGTAGTTTGTGAGAATCTTGCAGTTCATGAAGGTGCCCTTCATGCACCTTCTCCAGCCCGTCATCATTCAGTGTTGCCTACTCCCTTTTTCTCAAGCATGAAGGCAAGAAAAGAAAGAACAGAATCAGAAACAGTTGTGAAACATACTTATGCTATTTTCATTCTGCTGCTAATTGGCAATAGCATAACAAATTTATTAATGTGATTATATGAACATAAGAGGAAAATAGTGGACTTGATCTAGAAGGTCTGTTCCAGGCCTAGATCCTATTTTCTGTGCAGGACATATTGTAATGGTGGCTTTTGCCAGGTACACAGATTCAAGAGACAACTGAGAATTAATCCATTAATTGCCTTTGATACACTGCTGCAGTGTCCAGATGTCATTTTATCCTAACTCTTAGTAGCTTTAGCTACTTTTGAGTACCTTTTGCTTAGGTACAGTACTGGTAATCATTAGAGAATAAGAATAGGAGTAGTAACATAGTGTATAATTCATTCATTCACACAGCTTAGATCAGGAGAGCTTTGATAGGCTAAACAGAAGTTACAGGATCCCAAAATATCAAATCTGTGAGGCAGATCAGTCGGGGTTTTTACCAGGACAGAAGGCATGAAGAAGCAATTTCAGTGCCAGATAGCCAATGAACATAATTTATCCCATATTTAGATTAAGATGCATGATCAGTATTGTATAAATTATGACTTTTTGTGTGATTAAGATAATAATTTTAAGAGTTCTGGTATTGTGATTGCACTCCTTTTCCCTTGAATCAATGTACATGCAAGTTCTTACACGTATAAACTCTCACGGTTCCACAGATAGTGTTTAGGGGCCAGCAACAGATACGGACCTTCCAATACCCAAGGTAATTTGGAACTGGTTTTGTGCATCTCTGCATGGCACCATCTTGCACCATGTAAACATAACCTCATTGCCAACATATTAAAAAGACAGAATACCAAAAGTTTCCATCTGAAAATTACTTTGGCAGCCATCACAATTAAAAATATATATATATTTGAAAATAAGAAGGGCTTTTTTCAGTATCTGTAGGTTATGAAACCAGCTCAGTGACAAAAAAATCTCTGAATTAATAGGCACAGTGCCATCAGACATCAGTAAGAATAGTATTGACTTCTACATGTAGAGAGCTCTGCAGACATTATCCTTTTAGAAACAGTTATTACTTAAAGGCTACGGTGGTCAATTTTGTTAGGATACAGTATTAAAAGTTTTAAACAGGCATAATAATGTTTTTATGAAAAATACCAACAAAGTTTTACTTACATGACTAACAGTGACACTTTTATAATAACTTCTCTATTAAAATATCTTCCCATGAAGCCTCAGGCATTCCAAGCTTGCACATCATAGAAGACCAAAAATTCCAGTCATCATGTTCTGGAAAGCACATGTGATCATAGCAATGGAGATTTATTTTTTTTAATATAAGTTAGGATAGATACAAACCATTGTGGAAGTGCACATATAACATTTTGAAACATTAAGATACAAATTTCTGAGACTAGAGTAGTAGGATCATTGGACATAATGTTGTTTACATACCCATAAAAGAGCTGCAGCAGACACAGATTTCTTTTCTGACTGTTGATCAGACTTGGAAGCTGAACTGGAGGAACACTCCAGCACGCAGAACGGCCAGCAAACAAAGAGTTGGTTATATTGAGATGAATGATACATCCAAATTGTGCTGATGATAGAAAAATAAGAGTAAGCATTTAATATATCTGTTGGAACATTTCTCCATCAGGCCTGTCACATTGGTAGTGGTGGTGCCCTGTATTCTCCAGGGTAGTATTCAGATGTCAGGTCAGACAAGCTGGATTTGAATGAGCCAGTTCATCCCTATGATGCAGTCTGCTGGGAAAACTTGGCCATAGACTGTGTGTGAGTTATCTTGCCTTCTTCCCTTACACTTACCATTGAGTAACATATATTAATTTCTATTACACATAACACTAGAAAAACTAAATTCAAATCTCTTGTTTCCCAGGCAGTAGTCTAATCATTTAAGTTAGACTTAGATTTTCAGCTTCAAACTGAAAATAGTCTGAACTGCTTAAACCTAGGGTCAAGTTTGTATCTATCATTTATTAGGAAAAAAAATCACCATTCTCCCAAAATTCTGCTCCTGATCTTGTTAGGGTCACTGTGATGCCATCAGTGCCATCAGCAAGATTAATAGTACGAGTGAAAGAAGTCATTCAGATGCCTGAATGTTTTAGACAGCGTGGAATATTTGAAACATCTGCACAGGGCTTGCAGCTACTGGACCTACGGAGACCTGCACTCTTCTGGAGCAATAGCTGGAATGCAGGTGGGATATCCTACTGATCTTTCCTCAGGCTTCTGGCTTTCACCTGATAAACACTGATAAAATATTTCCGGTAACAAGACAAAAAAAGGAAATATGCATTTATCTACAGTATTTTGCATTTACTTCACACCTTTCCAAGTGAAATTTATTTACAGCCTCAAAAGCTATTTAATTGTACTAGTTTCTATGTAGCTTTACACATGCAATTTTAAATATTTGTCCCAGGTAATCTTCTTATTTATTGATGGATGTTCTGTAGGTATGCACAACTGTACAAACATGTGAGATGGAAAATAATTCTTTAGTAGGCTCTGCTTTCTTTGGGGGTTAGACTAGATGACCTCCAGAGATTCCCTCCAACATAAATTAGTTGATTCAATACAATGAAAATGCAGTTTTTAAAAATACCTCTCATAAAAAAGCCATACAGCACAGCACCTTTGATGATAAGTATTTAATTATAGAAGACACTAAACAACTGTGCAAGCACCATACTGTAATGGTGTATATTGTATCCATTTCTTCAAAAAAGTGTTGAGTGCAATCTTGCTATTTTATTTTTCATTGTTAAATATTTTTCTTTTTACACTAAATAAATGTGCCGTAAAAATGCAGGGTTTGTCAGAGAGATGCACTGACACCCACTCAACATTAAATCAGAGGTCAATGAGACTAGAAATGTGAGACTAACATGCAAGTAGTTTACATTATCTGTAATGAAAATAGATTTTACTTAAAATATTTGGGACATCGCATGAAATAAAAATCTTACTAGTATAATATAGAGAGAAATGGAGACTTTCAAAACTGTAATTTTTAGAAATTATACAGGCCTTCAAAATGAAAAATTGAATGTAAACCCTGATAAATGAAGAACACAGTTCTAATATCTTAGGCAAAAAACAACTGAATTTTGAAGATTATAAACTGCAATGATTATCTATTAGATGTATTTCTATCTAATACCAATGTCTAGTATCACGTATTAGACATTGGGTTTAGCATGTTGCATCTCCCACTGCTACCAAACAATAGTTTAAGTTACGAAGAGACATTACGCTATCAATTTTTCAGTAAAGCCCTATCGAAATCATTGGGAAGTCAAAAAACACAATAAAAACAGTAGAATGATTTAGCCCATCACCTAATTATCGTCCAAGTGCCACTTGCTAGACTGTGATAAAACTTTTCACACCATATTTTCCCCAGAGAGGATGGAAAATGTGGGAGACTGGACTGGAGAGCATCCAAGCCCATATACAGGGGCTCAGCAATGTGGACAGAGACAGGTTACACTTTAAACCAGGTTTAATCTGAACTTTATTATCCAAAGCAAACCCATGTTTCTATGATGTGCTCTCTAAAGGGATACAGTGACAATCCTCTCTACCCATGGTGTGGGGTTGAAGCATGGACATAATCAAATGCACCAGGAGGCTTCTGACGTACTTCAGGGAATTAAAAGGTGCTGCTCTGTGTGTCAGATGAACTCCTCTAGGCATCTGCAGCCCTGGTGGTTTACAAAAGGAATCATCTCTTCTGTCCTACCACCTTTGTAAGTAAAAACAGATCTGTGCTTTCCCCCCTTTTCATGTTCTGTTATCGCATACTGTTTAAGATCACATTGTCTTGTTGCAACTGTGCGTCCATGTATAAGCAAATTAAGTATTTTTAGCACAGAAGTATAATGAGAACTTTTTCGAAAAACACGTAAATAAGTTGTTATTCTGAATATCCCAAAGGACAAGCGATCATTTATTCATTTCTGCACAGCAATCTAGGAATAGGATTAAATAGGTGATAGGTTATGTATTTTGGAAAAGGACAACACCTAGTCAGTGTAAAATATGGCTCAGTCTGAACACAAAAATATTCATTGTCTGCCCAAGTTCCTTTAAACTTGGTGGGGATTTTAAGTGTTGACTTGCAGATGCAAAAAGAAAAATGGATTATTTAATTTTAAGCAGTCAGTTTAGTTTTCAGACTAAGTCTGTAGCTAACAGTTATTAATAGAGACAAGCACCTCAAAAAACCAAAACATATCAAAACAAACCTCAACCCATGTATGTCACATCTCTGTGTTGGAATGCAACCAAGTATGTTCTAGAGGTTCCCTCTCTCCGTACTTTAGATTACAGAATTTGCTTGTCATATCATGTTCATTGGACTACTTGATAAGACAATTCCATTATTTTCTTTAACAACCATCTCACCTTTCACTCTTCTAAAGTGGTGTTTTATCTCGTTGATTGAAAACACAGAACTCAAACGTAAAAGGAAAAAAATACAGATCTGTGTACCAGTTTCTTCTTCTTTGCTACATTTCCTCTTTTTATGTTTTTTAATACCCTAGAGATATTTTTAGAAGCTAAACTAAATGATTAAAGACATTTCTGTTGTCAGTTTTATACCTTTAAGATGTCTAGTCTTTCTTATTTGAGGTTTCTATTTGTTTAAAGCTACCTAGCTGAAATGGAAGCCACCCACACCATTTTTCTATGAAAATGAGATATTTGCAATATAATACTTGTACTGTAGTTCATTCCTCCATCATACACACTACATCTACTTTCAGTGGTCTGAACAAGCAAAGGCATGCACATAATTAATTCCATGAGGGACAGCGTATTCATGTATTTGCACACACAACTCTTGCTCTTTGTGTATCAGTTCCACATAATTTACAGTGACTGTTTCTGCCAACTTGAGTACTCTGTCTAAATTAAATTCTAAATAAAGCTCCAAGTTTTCAGACATATTTTTGTTGTAGCTTGATCAAACATTTTCCATTGTCCTACATGCACGTAAGTTCGTGCACACACACACTGGAAATGGCTTTTTCTATTTTTCAGCTTGTGCTGTGCAGTAAAATGGTTATAAAAATAATAACATGGCAGCAGTTGCTTGCACATGTGGATGTCATAAGCATGTTGTGTTACTTTACAACCAAAGGCAGTGTCGCCACAGCGGGCCCATGGTCCCAGCACGGATGAGGATGGAACACGCTTCCTCAGGCACCAGGGTGACCTGCAAATGAGTAGTGCATACGGTGTAAAGTAGTTGTAAATTCAAGTCACAAGTGTTCTCCTGATACATAGGTGACCGATACATACATGCAAGAAGGATTTGTGCTTTAAATAAATAATAAAAAAAAAGCCAAACACAGAAGGCCCAAAACCCCACAAGGAATGAGGCAGGGGTGAGGTGCGTCTCCCCCACCTCCCTCAGCCGCCGCCGTCCGGGCCCTCCCGCAGGGACGCCCGAGCCGCCCGCCAAGCCCCGGCTGCATTAACTCTGGGGCTGCCCGGCAGAGGCCCAGGCTCCCGTTCCGGCTCTAGAGCAGAGCCGCCGCCTTTCAGGGAGCACCGAGGCCGGGCCGTCCCCCCCTTCCCCTAGGGCTCGCCCTCCCTCCTCCCGCCGCCTAGGAACGGGACGCTAAAATGGCGGCAGCCGCCGGCGGGCAGGTGAGCAGAGCGGCGGCCTCCCCCCTCTGCCCACCCCGCCAGGCCCCGCGCAGCCCGCCCGCCCCCGCAGCGCTCCCGGCCCGGCCCCGCAAGGCGGGGGGCGCCGGCCTCGCCCCCTCCCTCTGCCGGGCCAGGGGCGCAGAGGAGCGGGGGAAGCTCTTGGCACCCCACAGCAAACGGGGGCGCGTTCCCCACTCGCCCTGGCGGCGCGGAACGGCCTGGGGCGGTGGCTGGGCTGTGCTCGGCTCCTCCGAGGCAGCCTGGCCTTGGGGGAAGGATTTGGCCGGGAGCGGCGGGGCGCCCGGCCGAGCCCCGGGGCCGTGGCGTGGTGTGTGGTGTGAGCCGGGGGTGGCGCGGGGGGAGATTCCCGAGGCGGGGCGGGGCAGGAGGCCATCTCAAATAATGGGGTTCGAGAAACACAGAACTCGGGGCACGGCCGTCTGAGTGTGGCCGTCGAGCTGTTTGGGGCCTGTGTGTGCAGTCGGCCTGCGCTCCCCGGCCGTGTGTCTGTCCAGCAGCCGCCCGGCCTGCTGGCGGTGCCTGGGGCAGACCAACGCGCCTACGCGCCTGGGGTTGTGGCACAGCTGCTGTCCTCCAGACAACACCTCCTGCTCCATCGGTAGGTTTTGTCTGTGTAGAAAGAAAAATACGGCCCAGCTTTCTTCCCCTGCCTGGCGGCAGCTGTCAGGCTGCTGGCCGTACCGAGTTCCTGGGCAAATGGCCACTGTCCCAACAGGAGCTGTGAGGAGTAAGTGGCAATTGCCCACTGCAGGTCCCCGAGCTCCTGCTTCCTCTCCTCAGGACGTGCCACAGGCCCGGCACATCTGCAGGTGGACCCGCGGTTACTGTGTGTATATTCAGTGTGCCCAGAACACGCTGGAGTCTCTGCGCAGCCAATGCAGGCTGCTCTAGACATGCCCATCGGTGCTTCCGGGCCATTTTGTGTTTGCAAAGCTATACCAGTTTCGTGTTTTAAACAATGGTGGTCTGAATGGTGTTGGGCGTAATAACTCATGTAGTAAAACCATTTTTTTTCTGATAGACATTTTACTTCTTATCAACCACTAGTAACTCCGATCCATAACCCTTATGTTACTAGGATTTGTTGCTTTTACAAATTATAGCACATCAGTAGTATACTCTGAAAATCAAAATTGTGCCTACATTTTTCAACGTTAAATGTACAAGAAGAGCTTTCTGGGTGCACAGTTTTAAAACATTGTGTGCGTAAAGTAAAGTTCTATAAAGTACAGTTGCAACTGTATTGCAAGGTGAGCTGTTGTTGATCACCTGTAGTGGGCTGGCTGACCTGGGTGAGAAGCCCATTCAGCAGACATTACTTTTTTACTTCACGACTGTGAACTATGATTCTCCGCAAGAAAAGAAAACTAGCGTTAAGTGTAACATAACTGTTGGAGTATTTTTATCAATTTTAAATAGAGACTGATATATTAATGATATATTAACTTTGGTATGCATATTAATTTAGACACAATGTGTATACATTATAATGTAATGAATCTGTAGTTGTGCAGTATATTATGCTGACAAATGTACTGTATGCTGTCAGGCAGTGGAAAAACAGCTGAAGATCTGTGGCTTTAAGAGGAATGTGGACGTCTTAGTATTGTATCTGGCTGGACAGTAAGTAAAATATGTTTCTCTCTGGCTTTTACTAAAAGTAGAGCACGGTAAACGGTAGCCTTTCATAGTGCTTTCTGTATCAGATACTCTCTGAACATCATTTGTATGTAAAATATCAATAAATCGTATTTATACCTAGTCCATACGTGTTGTGTAGGAAGAATGGTGAAGCTGTACTGACATACGCAGCAGAGCTCTGCTCACAGTGAGGTAGTTAACAGCCTCAGCCCTAGATACACAATCCTTCTCCACCAACCCAGAATTGCTCGAGGGTCTGTGAGTTCACAGGGTTGTGCGTGAACGTCTACCACAGGGAGCAGAGGAGTGAGGCTTAATGGGCTGAGCTCTGCCTGTTCCAACTGGCTCGTGAGGCTGGGTGGAAAGAGTATCAAGAAGGCAAATGAACAAGCACAGGACCTGCCCAGTCTAAGAACTGCCGAATTTCTGACCTCCCTGAAGAAATCTGTTACTGCAACAGTAAACTCCTTTAGCACCTTTGAAATTACCTGCACCTCTACTGTTAAGAACTGAAGGGAGGGCAGGGCAATATGAAGGGAGTACAAGAACACTTGTTTGGGGCTGGCAGTACTGATCAGAGAACTGATCTCTCAGAGCTTTATGAAACAGCCTAAGATGTAGGGCAGATGAGGAGAAGAAACCCTGCTAAGTGAAGGAAGGCAAAGCTTTCATGAACCTGTGGGTGATGTAGGTTGATAGAGGTGTGTGCTGTAGAATGAACATGCTGAGAGGCTACCATAGAAAGATGGATACGTGACAGGGCATACTTCAAAGTTTCTGAAAAGCATACTTTGAATTTCTGGCCAGGGCATAATTCCAAGTGTTGCATACCTGTCTGCAGCCTCACAACTGCATCTAGTGTTTGTACGGTTGATATCATATATAAAGAACTAAATGTAGTTTAATAATTTAGGGACAAAGTTTTCAAGCTCTCTAGGTCCTGTGAATGCAAAAAAAAAAAAAAGTGTTAAGGGATTTCAGTGTTATCTAGCCTGTTTTTAGTGGAAATCAGGTTGTCTTGAAAATCTAAAGGTGCCCACTGGTATCTTTAAATTCCTTAGCACATCTCCTGATTTACATTTGACACTTTGTGAAAAGAAAATAAAACCTATATTTACAGTCAAAATTATTAAAATGGGTATTTTAGAAAGAAGAAAAAGTACATAAAATCTAAGGGAGAAGTTTCAATAATGAGAAAATTACAAGATGCATATATACATTTTCTAAACACTACAAGAAAAATATTTTCGTGCATATGTGTAAAAGAATTATGACTGTATATGCAGTCTTAATAGGCATATTTTCTGATTTTAAATTCTTACATGTTGCCTTCACTGGCTTTGAAATTTTTTTTTGGTATGGAATGAAAAGAAATGTTCAGATGGCAGATACAGAAGTGATCTGTCTTCCCATGAAACCATTTTGAGAAAGATGATGCAAGCTGGCTTCTTTGATGATGGGAGAGAAGTGAATTCCTTTTATTCTATACCAATTTATATAAACCTTGAAGCTCAGCCAACCTCAATATCAGATCATGCCTCCTTAACTGTTGGTTTGACATGATTTTCTGCTGGCTAAAATAAGAAAATGAAAAAATAATAATTAAAGTCAATCAAATAAGAGGGAATGAGATTATATTTTTAAACCACTACTATTAAAGGGACATAAAAAAAAAGTACTTTTGGACACTGAAAGCTGTCATCTTCGGAAAACTGATTAACTTAGCAGTAGGTACGAAAAGAGTGCTGCAGGCCAAAAAGGATCAGTTTGTAAGAGACATGCTAAGTCTGGAAGGCATACAGAAAGGGACAGGCTTTTTTTAAATGTTAAAGGAATTAAGCTCTACCTGGGGCAAATTAAATGCCTTAAAAAAAACCCACAAACCAAACAGATCAAGGCTTGGAGATAGTCAAGATGAGGCTGTTACTAGAGAGGGAGTAAAGCCAATTAAAATGTAAACCTGTAAACTAGGTTTAGAATGGCAGTGACAAAGAATATGAAGAAATTTTGACTTTGCTACCTCAGAAATAGTGTACAGGTAGAACTGAACAGAAGAATTAGATAGTAGCTCTGTAAGAATTCTGTATGTCCTGTCAACACATCCTTATCTGCTTGTCTGTACTACTTGCAGTAATGTATTTTCTTGTTACTAGAAACGTAAATACGTGTTTGCAGGGTTCATTTTTATGAACTATTTGAGGGAGCCAAATACACAAAGTAGCAGCATGGGAGAATCTGATTTTCAGAAATATAGGAGAATAAATGAACAGCACCTCAACTTTGTAGGGTTTGCTCTTGACAGATTTTTTTCTTCTTAAATGCAAGATCAGAAAAGGTGTCCACTCCCCGTTTGTCTGTAACTGGAGGGTATGTAAAAAAAACCCAAAAAACAACAAAACCAAAAAAACCATGGGAAACTAGAGACTAAGCTTCGCAGTTGGAAAACAGGCAGATCATTTTAGGCTGATGATGTGAGGTTAGTTTTCATCAATTCTATTAGTTCTTTCTGAAACACTGTTAACTACTTTTCTGAAACAAAGTCTTGTAACATGTTAAAATCCACAAAGAAAGTTTTATTAAGTCTATTAAAATTTGTCATTAAAAGGTCATCTATAATTATTCTAGCGGAAATCAGGAACATTTATTTAAAGCAATGAAAAATAAGGAGGAGCAATTAGTAAAAATTACTTGGCAGCTCCCTAATATTCTCTGGTTAGTAGGTAATTTGTTATTTATAGTACACTAGCAAGCTCAAAGTGCTAGATACACAACTAAACAAAAAAAACCCTACCAGCACATAGGAGATAGTTCCAGCCTCAGTGGATGTGCAGTTTTATTTAAAACAAGACTTAATGAGTATGAGTTTATATGAGGACAGGAGAGACGAGGGGTGAAAAAAGGGCAAAAGATTTCACAATATGGGCTAGTATGAAAAAACAAATGTACATGGATGTCCTTGGTGTCTGCCTTCTCTTGGCTTCTCTGGTATTGGGGCTGGACAATCCACACGGCACCTTCGTAGCAATTTTCATTTTGGGTTTGTGTCCCCAGGATGGCAAACATCTCCACTTGTGTTCTGAGCAGTTTCTACAAACTGCAAAGTACGTGGGACTCATTCTCCCTGGAAAATAAATGGGAAAAAAAAGTTTGTTCCCATTTCTTTACCACCTGCTGCTTTTTTATGCTTTCAGGTGTGTAGAATGCTTACACCATCTCTGCCATCTTGTCTTCTGCAGATTTCTACAGAAGTGTGGCTTTTTAGTGCTTGTATTATAGTCTTTATAAAAAATTCAACCATTTATTCCATTTATTAAGTGATTAAGCACCATTAATGTTAAGAAATTTTTTACTCTTTTTTTTTTTTCTTCCACCAGAGGACTAAGAATTATCCCAAGTCTGTCACGGTTTCATAGATTAAGGTATTTGTGGATTAACAACAATAAGGTAATAAGGTATACCTTTAAAGAACAGAACAATGCATCTATAATCCCTGATTATTATTTCATGATTTTTCTAACATGAAGTGTTATGTAATTTTCAAGCTAATAAATTATTTTTGATTTCCAGGCAAATTTAACTGATTTAAATATGACAGTTTTGAAGAAACGGTATTTTGTTTTACATTACAGAGTGTAAGCTGATACATTTTCCGTTAGATTCACATCACATTTATAAATTTTGTGGATTTAAGAAGCTGAGGTTTTGTGCTAATACTTTAGCAATAAAAGGAAAGATTGAGTATATTTAGAAATAAGTTATTGGCAAAATTGCCTGATAGCATCCTGATACCTGAGGTCTGGGATAGCAGTTTCCAGTGTCTTACTTTCTCCATCTGTGCAAACCTAGATGATAGTGTTTATTATATCCTGTAGGGGTTTTAAGACAATGCTCTGTCAAAATCTCCGTACACTACAGTTTCCAGCCAAGTCTAAGCACATTGTATCTTACACAAAATCATCTATTTGACAGTAGAATTATCTGATTTAGAAATCTGCAAATACATAGCCAACCATTATTAAATGGTTAAATCGAATCCAAACCTTCACCATTAGCCACTGGTAATAAAAAAGCAAGAAAAGTGATAAAACCAATGAATTTCTAACCTGTTTTTAAATATGTTACTGTACAGTAGTTTACATGACTTTCACAATGGGTTCAAGTTCTTAAAAGACCAGCATTTCTTGCTCGGGTAAATAAGTAGCTCTGTGAGCAGCAGAAAAAATAAATTTACATTCCATGTCACTTAGGAGTGTATGTATATCTGCTGCCCCAGGCTAACATCAATTATATAGCATCTTATGTCGACTTCATTGCAAGACCTGTGGTTATCCAACTATTTTCAAAAAAGGCAAAAATATGGATACATTAAAAGGTTGAACTAAAATCACGGATATAATAGACTTTCCCTTGTATTTCTAAAGGACACTGAAGCATAAGAGGAAATGGCTTGTTGACTGAGCAGAACTGATCTTGCTGACCATAAAAGATAAATAAATCTGATTTTTGCACAGATCTAACTTTCCTACCTAAGCAGTAACAAAGAACCTTCTTCTGTTGTTCTATATAAATGGTGTGGAAATGTCATTTTCTATATAATTTGCATGGAGAAGCCACTCAGTGTCTTTTCCCTAGAGCATAGGCTTTTCCTGTGCTCTAATAGGGGGAGGATATTTTTATGAATTCAGAAGATCCGAGATCTTTTTTTCTTACCTTAAAGATGGATCACAATAATTTTGTCACTAAAAAAGTAAATTTCAGTTAATCCTAAAAAAACCAAACTTGTCAAAGGTAGGGAAACACCACTATATAGAACAGGTATGTGTGGGCTGTACACTGTACTAGATACAGTAACCATTGTGAAGAATAGGATTTTTTTATTTGTAGAATATTGCTGTTTTCACTGAACCATTTTTTTCTGAGATGAAGGAAAACTCAGAGAATGGTATTATTTTGAACTTTAAAGTATCTTTTCTCAGAGGATTCAAGACAATTTTAGGAATGGAAAAAACCTCTGTCTTATTCTCCTGCTTCCAACTTTCAGATGCTGTTAATACAAAGAGCAAAGCGCATTTGTTTTAAAATCAGTGGCCCAATTAAAGGGCTGAAATCCTTCCCCTACTAACAAGTGGCTTTGCCTCACAGAAATCAAAATAGTGTCAGGAACAAAGTTCTGTTTGTTGTTCTTGCATTTAAACTGTAGGATAAATACTTAGGCACCATTAGTACTCTCAGTTCTCGACTGTTACAATGGTCAGTTTGATATCCCGTGACATGTACTTTACCTTACATTGGAGTCAGGACAATATTGGAACTGAGCTCCAAGCAAGGCGATGAGATTTCATAGGAACTGAAAAGAACTCTTTATTGGGAATATACCCATACATACATGTTTTTTTCTGTAACTGTAATTGATTCTGTAAATGCAGTTAAATATAATTTTTGGAAATTTAGAGCAAATACGTGATCTTTGGACCTGCTGATGAAGAAATAACTTTAAAACTAGATGCTGGGCTTATTCCAATTATATATTTCAGCAGTATTCTTAACGTGGTATTATTACATCCTACAAGAATGCTCTCACAGTAAAAAATATTTCAAATATGAATAGAAATAAACCAAAATGTGGAGACCAGTAATTCAATTAAATCTTTCCAAATACAAATATTAAATTTTTAGTTCAAGAAATGAGGTAAGGCTGTGCTACACGTATTTGATGTGTAGTTAGTATTTCTAATAAAGGTTCAGCTGTCAAGAGAAATATAAGAAACTACCTGTAGCTAAACAGTTTTCAAGATGCTGTGTTTATACTTGTCCAAAGTTAAATTTAGACTGACATATGGCAGTTTTCCTAACTCTAATTTCAGATTCAAGATTTAACCTTCTTGATCAAAAACTATTGCTTGACTGAACTCTATCTCAACAATAATGAACTGACAGATATCTCAGGTACCAATATTCCCTTTTTAGACTGTTAAGCAGAGGCCTGTGCTTTCTTTTCTGTGTATTGGCATTCAGATTTATAAAAGTGGACAACATAGGTAACTGCATGGTTGAAAGCTCCTATGAATGCATGACAATACACGTTAATTATTTTTTTCTTAGAGATTTAATTGTTCCAGCATCTTTGAGTAGCTATACAGTGATATGTTTATCCTGGTCTAAAGGATGAAATGTCATTCACTTCAATGTCAGGCAATTGTAAAATATTTTTGATCTTACATGACCATATTTCATATTGAAAATGAACACGCAAAGCTCTTTTTACATGATGATTTGTAGTTCTCTTGCTGACCAGGTACTGCAAAAGCTGATAGAAGTAGCTTTTGGGAGCCATTTCTGTTTATATGATGAAAACCTAATAGCAGTGCTGACAGACTTAACATGAAAATAAAAGCGTAATAAATTAGTAAGTTGTCCCACTTATAAGGTAGTCACTAAGGTTCTGCAGTTTCTTCATGATGTAGTTACATTTATAATCAGAAGTCTTTTGTAAAGTTACCGCAAAACTGTTTTATTTTAAAATTGCATGTGTTACACTTCTATTTCAGTTTTGCTTGCTCTTGTAGATTAAAGTGGCTGTACCAGATTAGTGAATTTGTGAATAAAGAGGCCAAAGTGTAAAATTTGTCTATATTCTAGCCATTTTAAATGTTAATATTTTACTTTCCTCGGTCCTTATAAGATGTTGGGATGAGAAATGATGTTGATTGGTTTCTGTGAGATTTTGAGAAAAATGGATGCTTGAAAGAAAGAAACGTGGGCAGAAGAGACAGTACAGGAGATAGCCAAATATGGGCCAATAGAAACAGAGGGCAAGTATCAGTGGTAGAGAAATGTGGATGAGAAATACTGTAGAGAATTTAGAAAATGAGGTGTCTACACCTAATGTGGTGTGACGACGTGCACACATAGTCTGAGTCAGCCACAACAATATTTTGGTAGTAACTTTTTAATACATTAATAATTATTTAAAATTGAACTATTTTCTAAGGAATTCAATATTTATTGCTTGTGAGGCAAAGGTAGTGTTAGGGATAGACTATTGTTTGTGAGGCAAAGGTAGTATTAGGTAAGGGTAAAAGGAAGTGAAGATGACAATCAAAGATTACTGGGATATAGGAGGAAGGAAGAGAGGAAGAAGAGAGGGTGTAGTTGGTGTTGATTTGTTGAGGGAAGGGTGATGGGCACAAATGGAAGGAACTGGAATGAAAAAGGTTAGGTATATGTTCAAAGGATGTGACTAGAAAGATGAAAGGGATATTGAAATCTCTGATAATTTTTATTATACTAATCTCATGCAAGGTATTACCAAAAGGCAGACATAGATGGATAACTAGAATTTTGAATTAAGCATGCAGCATAACAAAGTAATTATTTAATAAAGGCAGTCAGGTATGGTGAGAATAATTCATTGTTTTTCATTTTATTTCAGGTGCTCTGAAACACTTACGTGCATTACAGATTCTCTTGCTTCACAGCAACCAGTTAAAAAAACTTGACAAAACAGTGAAGGAATTGGAAGGAATGATAAGCTTGCAGACCTTAAGTAATATCTTATTTTTATTTTGCAGAATAGTGAGCATTAGTTTTTTAGTATTTCTTACCAGGATATTTCTTGTCTGTTTCCGCATCATTTGCCAGTAGCTTTTGAAGCTAATTGTCAATTTCAACCAAATTTGACAGAACAAAGAGATCTCTAAGACACAAAAATTCCATAGAGAGTACCTCAACTCAGAAGAAACTGCCAAATGAGTTCAGAAGTTTAACTCTTCTTGGCTGCTGGTTCCCCAGTCTCCTGGATAAGTAGCTTGGAGGCAGTCAAAGCAGTTTACTGCTACCTTTTTGTAAGGGAACATGGGAGTACAGTGAGATTATCACAGAGGTGAAGGGAGTTGAGAAGCGGATGTTGTTGCTGTTGAAAGTGTGAGTGATAGGTTATAGAACCCAAATTCCGCCTCATTAATTCTGGTGCTTGTAGAACTTAGTTTCTGCATCTTTTTGGCAGACTATGGATTTCTAGAGTCTAAGAATAAATATGCTTTAGATACTAAGTATAACAATATCTGTTAAGTAACATACTTTTTCATATACTGGCTGGAAATGAAAGTAGCATAGGCTCTGAAATTTAAAATTAAGTTACACAAGACAGTGTTAGTGCCACTAAGTTACAGGGTAAGAATTAGCCTCCAGGGAAAGTAGGATTATATGGTATTAACCTATTCAAAGTGAAAGCGTAAGCAGTCTTCTTCCATGGTTCCTAAAGGAATGTCATCATAGGTCATGCCAAACGCTCAGTACTTTGAGAAAACAGGAAACATGTTTCACATCTTAGTGACACAATTAATAGAGGTGAATGTCATCAAGCCATACCTCCTTACGCATTCAAAAAATGGAATGTCTGATTACGGGAAAGGAAAATATGGCTTGAAAAGTACACTTTTAATTGAACTTGACACTGGGCCAAAATTAAAAAACAAATCGAGTGTTTAGGAAGACAGCATGCCAGCCAAATTATTGTAATTTTTTTCATTATATGCAAGGTTGAAAAAATAGTCCATTTAAGAATGGAGTTGTTGGAAATGATTAGGCAAGGTCTGGACAGACATCCTATGTATGAATGGTGCAGTCACTTGAATTTAATGTTATAGCTCTACCAATTAATAAGGAGCTTCAGCAAGCACAGGGAGTTTGTTGTACTTGTTGCAACCATCTGTGGGAAATAAAGACAAATAGAAGATAGTTAAAGTGCTGCTGAGTTATTATGAATGGCAGTCACAAAGACACAGTGAAAATCGGCTGCATATTGGACTAGCTGCCACCATAGAAAAGCAAGCGTTTATGAGAATTTTCAAACGATATATAGAATATACCCATCTACCCTCATAAAAAAATTGTTCTTTAGTTCAAAGATACAAAAGTGAATGCTAATCGGTGGAAGAAATTTAATAACTTTATAGTCATTCCTTTTTGACCTTTGCTGTCATGAAATAAATGTCAATGTGTTTGTTTCAAAGAAATTTCATAATAATGAGTTCTCAAATTAACAGGACTCTTACTGGTTTAATAAAATGCGCTGTCATATTTGAAGTAAATGACAGCAGTAAATGAACAAAATAAATTTTCAAAATCTGTTTTGAGAATGGGAGAGTTGTCACTGTTGTGAGGTAGATCTTTTTTATTGCTGGACAGTCTGATTAAAAAAACCCACTTGCTGGCCTTCGACAGAATTTTTGGATGCATAATAACATTTTATTATTTTGTGGCTCTTGGGGACGTTAGAACTATTACAATGGAGCAGTCTAATACACTATTATTGTTCACTTCAGAAGTAACATCCAGCTGCCAAAATGGTGCGTTTCTCTTCCCTTAAGGCTCTCGTGACTTTTAGCCACTGCCCCGCACTGGATTTGGAGCATAACACCGTTCTTCACCAGGCGTTTAGGGAAGACACTCAGCTTCTAAAGGTTTACTGAGTGAGTTGCTCACAAGTGCAGCCTGTTGGGAGATACGGAGGGTTTCTTTATGGGCTCACCTTGTGCTCACATCTCCCTTTTGGAATCCAAGATTTTTGTTATGAGCTCTGTAAATTGCCTCAACTGATTTATTATCCACAGCTGATAACATCTTGCAGCTAGACCTCAGAAGACTCCTTTTCTTCTTCAATATGTTTCTACCACAGTAGTTCCGTTCTGCCCCATGTGGGTTAGGCACACTGTTTTCCTACACTCCAAATAGAGAAAACAGACAAAACTGTGGAGGAAGAAAGCATTATCCCTAATTTGTAGAAGTAAAATTGCATGACCTTAACAAAAAAGTAGATAGCAGAGCCAAGAATTGATCCCAGATGTTTTGTAAAATAAGACTGTCTTGATCCATACAACGGTCGGATTTATTGTAAGAATGAGGAGTAGAAAAATTAATTTACTCTAAGACAAACCGACAAATCAGTGTTGATGAGGAGGGACGGGCTCCAAGTAGGATCCAGATTCAGGAGTACATAGTATCGGCCCTGGTTTGTGCATCGGACCTTCATTCCATTCCACTACCAAACATACCTGCTTTTAGACATCTTTCTGAAACATTTTTCTCTCTGGAATGCTATCACATATTTTCTTGACTTAAGAACAGACTTATCAGGTATATACCTAATATTCTTTCTGATTAACACTTTCTAGAAAAAATAACTATATACTACTTTGTTTGGTAAAAATGGAACTTTCTTTTGCTGCCACCTTGTGGGTCTCTTACAACTTCTAAGTACAGTGTTCTTTTAAAATTTGTTAAAGAATTAAAATATTTGAAGTTCTCCTCTGAATACACGAGCAGGTGTTTTTTGTGGAGGAGATACCAAATGCTTATTCCAGCCTTACTGCACCCCCGAAATAACTGCTAAATCACATCAAGCACTGAGCCCTCTTTGGCGCTCATCCTGAACACAATGCAAAGGCATCTTGCAGTTTACAAATCTGTGTGGAATATATACAGACTTTTTTCTTCTTCTGTTATCTCTTATTTGCTTCTGTAATACCATCTTTCCCTCCCTAACTGCTAAAATTACATGTGACAGGGTTTTTTTATCCTAGAGTGAATATTAGCCACAGTCTTTCCTCAAAAAGAGAAAAGCAGACCAGTGTAGACCTTGGTAGAAGTTGTCAAAATTATCAATTTAGGATATATTTTTTCTCTGCTCTGATCTCAAGGTAGCAGCCTCCTGATTATTTTTACTGTCTCAGAAGAACAGCATTTCCGTAAGGAGAAAAAGAGGATTATTATGTTTTTCATTTAGAGAAAAGCCCACACCCAACACCACTTGTTTGTTTGTTAGCTGATCTGGGAATGAGCCGGTTTCTATTTTAATCAACCTCAGATATCACTCTCTTGAAACAAACTGATCTGGCATGTCAGGTAGGCAAATATTCCACATCTGGCAAAGCAGCAGCACAGCGTTGATACCTGTCTCTGTGTTGCAAAGGTTTGGTTAGTCACGTAATGGGAACCTGAACTTCAGTGTTTTAGTCAAGTTGCTAATGGGCTTTTGGGGCTTGGTACCTCGAGTCTCGATGAAAGTTAGTGGGAAAACATCAGAAGAGTGGATGTTTACGTTTTATATTGTGTCCATGGGATAAAAACTTCCTATCATCTATGACAAAGCCTTAGGTGTCCAAGGCTCGTCTGGTTTTAATAACTCTCCCCTTACAAATTTTGCATCTTACCTTTAAGCTGGCACACCTAAAAGACTACCATTATTTAAAATAAGCATCAGCTAACAATACGTAAGGAAATCAAAGGCAAACACTTAGTGTTTTTATCTGTATGTCATAAAAAATAGAAAAAAGCCTCCAAAGGTGTGGAGTGCATGATGGCACCTTTACTCGGTTCTTGCCTGTGGTATTTTGCATACCCTGCTATAAGCCACTTCTGCAGTCTGTGTTTAGTTGCGTAATTTTTCATGTGTTTTGAAGGCTGTGCGTGGTTTACTTTGTTTACCCAGCATAAGAACAATTTGAATTTGATAACATTTTGTATAAAATCTAGTGATTTTTAATTTGCTTGCCTTGCTAAGTTAGATGTTTTTCTTTTGCTGGATTTGGTTTTCTGTGATGATGTTTGGTTTTTTTCTGTATAAATTTTGCAGACCTATTCCATAACCCTCTGGCGCAAGACCCAGACTACCGGCTTTATGTGGTATACTTCCTTCCTTCGGTACAGCTCCTTGACAGGAAGTGTAAGGATTGCTTTCCTCTTCTCACAAAGCATTGACAATCACTTTTAATTTTAATCAGTTTGGAAAATAGGTGAATTAATGTTGCCTGTTCTTTTACATGCATTTGTTGATACAGGAAAATATTTAATGAACAGACACACATTTTTTGTCACATTTGTCAAGCAAATAGAGTTTGCATGGCATAAACAGTTCACTTCGCCAAATGCTTTTGATTTCTGCCTTTTTCTTTTTAAATTCTATATGTTTATCTTGTATCTTGGTCTATATATTTTGGGGTAAGACAGATAAAAGCCTGTGCTTAGAAACAAGTACCTACATTTGTCCATGCAAACTGGTATATTCGCTTGGGTGAGTGTGTTTACTTAGATATGGATAATATCCTCAGCTATCTACATGTTTCCGTACAGTTTAAATATGTATATGCACATTTCTTGATGAGATACATGCTGACCAAACTTTCAAATATAAATCTTCATAAATTAGTAAGAGATCTTTCACAGCTTGTCTACTGTAAATTCTACAGGAAAAGGAAAAAATTGTCTTAAGAACAGCCAGATGATAAATCAGTCGATCCATAAATGTGCCGCAGCTCACACAGAAAATCAGCTTTGGTTATTTTTGTCTCTGGTGTTTGGAGAGCTGCGTGATTGGCAGGAGGACTGAAAATTAGTGGAGAGCACTGAGAAAGGTGTTGATTCTTACCCCAGCTCTACCTCGCAAGAAAGTAGCAAGGAGAAACAAGGTCATCTCGTCCCCAGTCTCTAGGAGAATGAGGATGCAGGATTTGAGCGAGGTGGCCACGGGGCATCTGCAGGTGCTGGCAGACTGTGTGGCTTTGTCATGAAGGAAAGCTGGCGGATGGACCACAGCATGTGGCAGGGGTTGATGAGGAGCTGCTGGATCTGACCACGTGGCCATTTGCTTACACATTCTTTTTGCACTGGTACCTCCAGTCTCTTGAATATTTGTTCTTGTGTTACATTTGTGCTTAGCACATCTGTCAGGCTGTTTTATTAGTGATCATTTTTGACTAGGGAGTGATGACTGAAGCTTAATGTGCCGGAAAATACGTGTTGCATTTACAGGTCTAGAAACACTTCCGTAAAACTTCCTGGACTTAATCTCCTAAATACAGTTATTCTGTAATCAGTCCTGGATTAAGACTTGAGGCATTAATTTGTATCAAGCTGTACCCTGGACTTTCTATTCAGTGAACTATTTCTGTAACATTACAAAGCTTCTTCACCATCTGTGGAACATTACCGCAGCATAGTACTGGCTGTCTCCTTTACACAAGACATGTGCTCACACTTCTGTTACTTCCAGGCACGACTACTGCAGTTCCTTCCTAATTGGTCCCCTAGACACCATGACTTAAAAACTTCCCTGAATTCAAAATGCTTCTGCCAGAATTAGTTACTTGTTCGAAACCTTTAACTCACTTCTGTTCCGTAGCTGAAGTACTGGATTAGTATGCAGTTCATATCACCGGAAGTTAAAATCCCCTATTTGACGTAACAGTCTCAAACTGTTTGAAATTTAAAATTATTTTTGAATTAAAGTGCAAAACAGGAAAATTTGAAGCTTTTCTTTTGATTGCACTCCTACAGTTTTCTCTGTAATTGAGCAATGGGAATTGAACTGGCCTTGAAACAAGACTTGTTTGTGCTATTCATAAAGAAACTTCCAAATCTTTACTAACTTCTGCAGTAGGTCTCATTTCAGCGGTATGAAAAGTCTTACTTTCTGGTTTCTTGGTTTTAAGCTTCTGGTCCTACTGCACTCAAACGACAGGTCTTCACCCTAAAACCTTAGGAAGTGTCACTCCATGTTCCCACTCTGAATTGTTGAGTAATTATGCAGATTTACACCGCTGTTGTTACAAAACTCCACAAAAAAAAAGTGAATCACCTTCTGCATGCAGATAGATAACATCAGCCTTTTAAGTTGGTAGAAAAAATAACATTTTTATATCCCTTTAAACAGCAGTTACACAAAAAGAGAGGGAGTCGGCGCTTCATCTTTATAACCGCGAAAGGTCTTGTCTTGTGCAGTCAATAGCTTTTGGAAAGCGAGTAAATACACCCCTAGGAACTACAGCGGGATCTAGCAGATGCACTCAGCCAGCCAGAAGGCTCACGATGCCCTCAGGTATTTATAACAACATAAGGGAAAGCATACATTTTTGGGTGATTTGAATTAGAAAAAGTTCTTTTCATTCATCTGATAAAAAGTTACTGGTTTCAGTAATAAAGTATAAGTGCATTAGGCACTCAACCAAATTGCTTCATAATGTAAGTGGTAGTAGCAGCAACAGGCAACGAATCCTACACAGAATTGTGTCTAAAGGTGGCTGAACAAACAAAATTTCTTTTTTTTTCAATATGTGTCTTGTGAGTGTTTAGTTTTACTTTTATTTAATTAAAAACGTCTCAGTGCACTGCTAAGCTCTTAGACAGTGATGAGCATCGTAGAGTTTTGATGCCCTCTAGTGCTTTTATAGAATAATCTCTTGAATAAAGTATTTTCTTCTAAATAGCATTTTAAATTTTACATATCTTACCTAGTTTTGTAAGCAGATCCTTTTTTATGCTTTCCAAGCTGAGAATATTTTAATGATGTCTTATAATAGCATATAAAGTAATTTTTAGAGTTCTTAAAACACTCAGATCTGGAAGGCAGCATGATCCTGGCACAAGAAAACAGGTGAATACCACCTGGCACCTTGTGACTTGTACTGTGTGACAATCCAGAACAAACCCTGAAATGCCACAGTCTTGTTGGCTTTTTATATGTTTTGAAGATAAGAAAAACAATATTATGCATAGATGACTGAAGTGGTAGCATTTTAAAAGTAGTTTCGATGAAGTTTGGAACAGTAATGAAATACCTGCAAATTTTTTTAAATGTATATATCACATTATTAAACCTGAAAGCAGTGTATTTAGCAATAATTTTGAAAAGTTTGGGAAAAAAAGGATAGTTTAATCATATTTGATAATTTATTTGTTTTACTGATAATTATCAAAGTAGGCATACAATTGTCTTGATCTCTGCCATGCAATCATTCACTTATATAGACAGGGGCATCATTTTTCTGTGAAAGAAAAAAAAATGCATGGAAATGTATGTCTACAGGAAATAAAATACAAGAACTACATAAACTTAAAAAAAACCCACAGATATTTGTTTCCACATTAATTTAATAAAAGATTATCTTGAACATCTGCTAGTTTTCAGTTCATTTGAATAAGTAATTTAGGATCACGATGGTAATCCTCAGCTAATCAAAATGCTGCTCAGCCATTAATGTCTTAATTTGAACTTTTTGTTACAGGTTGTGAATTTGGCAATCACACAAATAGGTAAGTAATTTTTTAAATTTTGTTTTTCTTTTGCATCTCTGAAACATTTACTTAATTTCCTCTTCTCGTGCCTAAAAAAAATACCCTAACCAGAGAAAACATCCAGTAAAAATGAGCTTCTGAAAAAAATTCTGGTATTTGTATTTAACATAGTCACAACTCTATACTATTCCGATGACACAAACTAGCCACTGCTGTCTGACATTTAATATTGAAAGGTATTCCACATTTGGAAATGGGTATATAAAAATGCTATTTATTTATAAGATCAAATACTGAGCACTAGAAAAAGCGCACTTTAAGTATTAGAGCATCAGAATAGCTGTTCTGTATTATGTCCCTGAAAACTTTCTCCTGACTGTCTGTTCAAAAACACATACTGTCTGGAAAATATTATGAGTTGTAGAATGAAACTCTTTTAGTCTGTACTTGATGTTACTTTTATTCTGTTTGGTTTCAAAATCATAGAAATAAATGTAAAACTTATCTCTGTTATCTCTGTGTCTGGATTGAGACAGTATAAAGGTTGCATTTTGATGTGATGACATTTTTAGATGCTATCTTTATAAGAGTAAATTTACAAACTTCAGATATCAGGTTTGTTTTCTACTTTGTGGCTTTACATGTGAAAATATTTGAAAATTTTATTAAAGAAAATAGTAAAAGCCTACATATGATGATATCCTTTAACAATTTAATTTTATATAGGTACTCACTTTGAGTACAGATCTTTGCAATCAAGCTGTTTTATGTTTAAAAATGAATTCTTACCTGCCTTCAGTAGAGTGTCCTCATTGATAGAATGGATGTACATGTGTACTCTTCGCTGTGTTAAAAACTGGCTGGATGGCTGCGCCCAGAGAGTTGTGATTAATGGGGTGAAATCCTCTTGGTGGCTGGTCACCAGTGGTGTCCCTCAGGGCTCAGTTCTGGGGCCAGTTTTGTTTAATATCTTTATCAATGATCTGGATGAGGGGATTGAGTGCACCCTCAGTAAGTTTGCAGACACCACCAAACTAGGTGGGCATGTTGATCTGCTTGAGGGTAGGAAGGCTCTACAGAGGGACCTGGACAGGCTGGATCGATGGGCCAAGGCCAACTGCATGAGGTTTAACAATGACAAGTGCTGGGTCCTGCATTTTGGTCACAACAACCTCAAGCAACGCTACAGGCTTGGGGCAGAGTGGCTGGAAAGCTGCCCAGCAGAAAAGGACCTGGGGGTGCTGGTGGATGGCCAGCTTAACATGAGCCAGCAGTGTGCCCAGGTGGCCAAGAAGGCCAACAGCATCCTGGCTTGTATCAGGAATAGCGTGGCCAGCAGGAGTAGGGAAGTCATCATGCCTCTGTACTCCGCACTGGTGAGGCCTCACCTCGAGTACTGAGTTCAGTTCTGGGCCCCTCTGTACAAGAGGGACATTGAAGTGCTGGAGCGTGTCCAGAGGAGAGCTACCAGGCTGGTGAGGGGGCTGGAGACCAGGTCATATGAGGAGAGGCTGAGGGAGCTGGGCATGGTTAGCTTGGAGAAGAGGAGGCTGAGGGGAGACCTCATTGCCCTCTACAACTACCTGAAAGGAGGTTGGAGAGAGGTGGGTGTTGGCCTCTTCTCCCAGGTGAATAATGACAGGACCAGAGGAAATGGTCTGAAGTTGTGGCAGGGGGGGTTTAGATTAGATATTAGGAAGAATGACTTTACTGAAAGAGTGGTCAGGCACTGGAACAGCCTGCCCAGGGAGGTGGTTGAGTCACCATCCCTAGAGGTATGTAAGAAATGTCTAGATGTGGCACTTCAGGGCGTGCTCTAGTGGCAGAGATTGTAGGGGGGGTTTTTTTGTGTGTATGATTGGACTCAATGATCTCAAAGGTCCTGTCCAACCGTGAAGATTCTATGATTCTATGTCTGGACAGTTTTACATTCCTCTGGGTTTTTTTAATGCAGCAGCTTAGGCTTTGCAATGACTAAGTGTGTTGTTCTCAGTGGAAATAGTCACACGGTTTATATTAGGTGTGTGTTGCTACAAGTACATCTTTATGAAATAAGTTCTTATAAGATCAGATTTTAATATTGTATCGCAGTTAAGAGGTTTTGGTCGAACATGAAGTCCTTATCAATTCTGCACTGATGTTGTGAGTGCCACTTTTCTCTCCCAGACTGCAGCTGTGGCAGGATACATGAACGGCACGAGCTCACAGTGTTTCTGGATTCAGAGCTTGGAGAAGGGATATTTGCCTGGTGGCTGGTTAAAAGGTCTATGTTGAAATAAATGTGCATTTGCATTAATGGGTATCATATCACTATGAAATCATAAAATTAGTTGTATGATTTCCATTGAATCAGAGCATTAAAAGTATACAACAATTATAATTTGGGGGAGAAAAAAGGCAGTGAAAACAAAATAACATTTTAAAGTCTACTAAAAATGTATTTTAAATAATTTATGGCATGGTTTTTTTACATTAGGATCCTGTGATTTTGACCTTTTCTCATTTTGTTTTGCTTTCTTAAATTTTTTAACAGAAGGAAGCCTTATAAATATTTAAAATTTTCAAATCCTCACTATTATTGTCATTATGATTTCTAACTTCAATGTCTACACAGAGCGGGTCTAGTAAATTAGCTCCAAAGTAGTTTGGAAACATTGAGATAATGCGCATTCGCTTTGTTCTTTTTGCAGAGTACCATTTGAGAACCTCGAAGATGCCGTTTTAGTACGGGCAATGACAAGATCTCTAATGGAATTTTCCTCTGTTGACTGGAACAAAGTAGCCACCTGTCAAGAAAGACGGCTTGAAAACAAAGCGGAAGAACCCCATGAGAAGCTGACAATCCAATTTAGATGAGTGCTTTCTTAAGAAAAAAATTATTCTTCTCTCTAGTATGAAGATCAGCCTGTTAAGTAAGTTAATATCTCTATGAAACAAGTACGGTAAAACATGCATCTAATTGAAGGAACTTCCAGCAAAAAAAGTATTAGTGTAACATTCCTTTTATCATCAGATATGTAATATGGAGAGCGAAGAAATTAAGAAAATAAATGATAAATAGTGGCAATGTTACAGTAAAAGTTGCTTGGAATTCTTACCATGCTTTTCTTATCAGAAATTATTAAAGCTAAACAGCAAGTTAATTTTTAAGAAACATAAGGATAAGTAATTTAATTCCTTATAGTTTTTACTGGAGATTTAGACTTACCGTGTTCACTAGCAGTAATTTGTCTTCCTCCCTCAAAATTAAGATAGGAGAAAGCAACGGCTGAGCTTTTCTCATTTCTGAGAGGGATTTAAGTTTCAATTTGCTAATTTGTGTGCTGCAGGAAGGCACTGACAGCTCTTAGTTTTATCAGTGTGCTCATTTGGCCTCAGTACCGTGGAACCAGGAGCTCTTAAGCTTGCTGATGTCTAGCTCTCGTCGGTGGCTGCGAATATATTATCTCCCGGGATGCAGCCCCTGCGTCTGGTCCTTTTGGAGAGACAGGACGTGCTGTCCACAATGCCCTGCCAGAAGACTGCCGAATGGTTTTAACACACTCTCCTTTACAACCACAGGGGTCATACAGTGCTGTAGCACTACACCTGACACACTCAGCGTCTAAAGCCTGTTACCACTAAAGGAAGCAAGGGCCAGATGGGCATATAGATGGAAATTAACACATTTCCTTACATCTTTCTCCCTCCATTCTGCCAAAGGCTTAAGGTCAATGCTACTGACCTATCAAAGTGCCTCATCAGCCTGTGGCTTGTCGTCTGAGTTCCTTCTTTCTTTCTTAGTTTAGCACAGAGTCAGAGGACAGTCAAGGTTGGCAGGGATCTCTGGAGCTCATCTAGTCCAATGTTCCTATTGAATGCAGGTCTGAGATTCAGTTATCCAGTGCCCTGTCAAGGTGAGGCAAGTTTTTCCAGTGAGGGAGATGCCACCATTTCTTGGCAATCTCCTCCAGTGTTCAGTTGTACTCCAGAACATTTTTTCTGATATTCAGATGGAATTTCACCTGCAACAAGTTGGTCCTGTTGGCTATTGTTCTGTCACTGTGCATCCCCTACCTCTATAACTGCCTCTAGGTATTGTAAGACTGTGATTAGATCTCCCGAAGTCTTCTTTTCTCTGGGCTGAACAAACCAAATTCCTCCAAGCCTCTGATCATCATGGTGGCACCCTCGCTAGACCTCTCTTGTTTTTTAATGTTTCTCTTGAACTGAGTTGACCAAAATGGGACACAGTACTCCAGATGTGGCCTAGCAACTGTCAAGTGGAGTAATGACACCTTTGATCTGCTGGCTGAACTATACTTTTGTCTGGACCGATGTATGGCACCATTTACCTTGGGTGCTGCCAGGGCATGCAGCTGGCTCCAGGTGAGCTTGCTGCCCACCAGGACCTCCAGGTCCTTTTCAGCAGACCCAGACACATCCCAGTCTGTGCTGCTGCTTGGGATGACTCCATCCCAGGTACAGGACTTTATCTTTGTTAAATCTCCTAATTCCTTTCACCTTTTTGATGTTAGATTCCTTCCTTTTTTTTTCTGCTTCCCTATTTTTCTTGCTTAAAGTTCCATGCATTTTGTAAATGTCCTTAAACTAGCCACATCTTTGTGGTTTTAAAAGGTACATCAACACCTTGGTTTTGATTAGGTTTCAAGAATGTTTAATTTCTCAAATTGAATCAGTCAATCAGAAGCTAGACCAAACTGAGCTTCGGTTAACGTGTTTTCTTAAAGAGGTCCTCCCTAAATTACTTGTCTGTTAGGATTTAGTAGATGTAATCCCTAGTTTTTCTTGAGTCTTTTGAACTTTTGACAGCTGACTGTGCTCATGGAGGTAGTCTATGATGTAATCATTTCCTGGTGGAAATTTCACAATCCCAGAATCTGTAGATTTTACACGTCAAAATAGACATGGAAGAGGCTGAATTTAAGAGTTTCTCTGAAAGCAGACTGTATCCCACTTGGAACTTGGAGCTAGACTAAGGTAGCAAGCAATGTCATTTCAGAGTAAATTTCATTGATTTTAAATATTTGGATCAAATTAGAGGCACAGTATTTCCGGCCTGGAATGTTTTTCTGCCCCTGTCTTCTTTTGATTAAAGAAAAATTAAAGTGAAATGAAGAATTGTTTGTTTTCTGTTCAGAAAATGCTGCAGTGCAGTGTTTCAACATAAAGAATTTCATTACAGAATCTTTAACAACTAATTTAACATTTTCCCCAAAGAATATAGATTTTGAAAAGAAAATATACATTTTACAGGAATAAAATGACTTCTTATAATCTTTTTGAGTATATAGATGGCCTCAGAGAAGAAGACAATGAGTTAATTTATGCATATGTAATCTTTGATGGTGAGAAGTCCATCAAAATCTCTTAGATTTTGCATTGTTGCACACAGGTGTCCCAGGAATGAACAGATTAAACAAAAGAACCCACCCTGCCATGGCATCCAGAAGCTCTTCATTGTAGTGTTTGCTCTCTGTTCACATACGTAGTTTGCAGATGTTGCATGCTGTCCAACCAGCCACAAGACGGTAGAACCACCACCATGTCCACCGTACTTGACAAGGCAACGCTTTCCATATACTCAACCTTTGTCAAAGGGTTTGAGTCTGTTTTAGAGCCATTAGTGAAAAGGGAGTAACGTTAGCTATTTATATATGAAGAAATACTCAAATTATGACGGTAATTTCAAATTTTGGTAATTCCCCTTAGTTAGATGAAGAAAACCCTTCAAAATCTACCTGCATCAAAATTCTAAAGTGATTTGAACATGCAACATTTAGTTCGCTAGAAGATATGCTCAGACAGTTTTTTAAGATTTTTTTATTAAGATATTTAAGATATTTAATTAAGATAGTTAAGCTCAGAAGCTTTTAAAATATTCTTAATTCAATCAGATTTCCTGAGGTGAAGAAAACAGTGGAAGAGAGAGTAGATATGAAAAAACACTTAGCCTGAAAGTGAACTAGGGAGGAAGAACTGTGATGAAGGAGGCTAGACAGATTCACACCTACCATGTTCTTATATCTTGCAAAACAGCTGAAGAAGCGAGAACTCCATCTCTACTAGTGGAGAGGAAAATCCCACACCCTTGAAGGTGCAAGAGCGTGTCTGTTGGCTTTGCGCTCCACAGCTGTCTTGCCACTTAAAACCTTGCTTAAGGAATCAGTCAATTGCGTATGAATTTTCATTCTACTTTAAGTTCCTTGTAAGTAACGTGTGACATGAGATGGTTCCTCCGATTCATGATTATGCAAGAGCTAGTCATTACTCCAAGGTAATTACGCAGGACCTATCAACTATGATTTTCCACCAGAAGAGCTGTTGCCAGCTCAGGCTGAGGAAGGCAGAGGTAGCTCTGGAGCATCAGCACATCAGGATTATAACTCGGATTGCAATTGCTCTCCTCTGAGACTCGCTGCAAAGAGGGGAGTGTGGCAACTTCCGCTCACAGTGACTTTGAAGCCTTTTCAAGTTAGAATGAGAAGACAACTGCATAATCTGCATCAACAACCCCCCACCGCACCTATTTCCAATGTTCATACTTTCTCCTATTGCTTGGGCTTTTCTTCTTTATCAAGAAAAAGCGTTGCTGGCAGAATGAAAGCAGGATTTCTGCTGTGGGTTTTACCACACTTCGGAAATCGTGTATCGTTTGTCCTAAAGGGCTTCTGCGTTTTCAGAGAAACCTTAAGGAGCAACACGTTCCCCTGAGCCCCAAATGCTACGTGTAGAATAGGGAACCAGCAGCATTTCTGCATTCCCAGATCCAAGAGTGAATGGCAAGGACAGCATGACTCCATATCTAAGTTCCAGGAATGCATTTCTTGCGTGCCAATTGTCACGAAATCAAACTTGTACGCCTAAGCTACAGGAAGCCTGTGCATGTCAAATAAGAATGTCACCTTATGTTCCAACAGGCATTAACAGATGCAGTAAACAAGAATTGCCACTCAGCTCCGTTCTTTTAAAAAACTTCCCTTTATTCTTCAGAATTTATTCTTCTAATCCTTGAAATTAAAACACAGGTACATTGCCCGCACAGGTGCATTTATGTATCCTCAACTCTTATAGTTTTCAGAATATTAAACAAAAACTTTCAGTATATTAAATAGTAAAAAATTAATAGCATTTTTCCTCTGCTTTGAGGATGGTCCTTATTCCTCTAACTTGAAGGATATTGCCATGTTCAAAACACCAGTTATTCATCCAACAATTAGAGAATCTCAAATTTTCCCATTGTTATGCAGCAAGTGATATTTTTGGTTGTTGTTTCCCATTGATTTCAGGACACAGTAGTAAATATGAGTGAAAACAACACACTTACGGGAAGGTATTTACTAGATAAGATATTTAGTTGAAAGCTAAGTGAAATCCCAGTTGCATCAATGCATACAGGAATTTTCCCATTTAATTCACTGTGACCAGGTCCAGTGTGAGCAATACGAAGCATCTCTTTTGTTTATGAAATAATTCATAAGCAACATCCCAGTGTGCTCTAAGACATCTTTACCTGTAGAAGCTACTATTCTTGTCAAAATATTTTAAATCATTCTTGTCTTCCCTTCATTAGACTTTGACAAACTTGGAATATTTTTGACCACAGCAATAGTGAAATAATTCTGCTGAAACACACATTTCACAGTCAGCTTGAGACATCTAAACCAGCAGTTTCATTTAATAAAATTGCCACAGAATAGATAATGCTATTGTTGTGCACTCACTAGTCAAAAATATTTACAGTAATGTCATGAAAAGTTCAGGTGAGTATCTTCAGAAACTTAACTGCTACTGAATTCCTTCAGATAAAGCTGCATAAAATGATGTAAAAAAGCAATTTAACAGTTGGCTTCCCAATGCTTTTCACTACAGTTCTGTGTACTTGCACAAAGTAGTATTTCAATTACAATTAAAATAGATTTTAGGTTCTGAAAACATGAATAATCCAAATCAAATGCTTTTTATTTTTCACTAAGTGGCAAATAAACTGCAGACACTCATAGATTTTTACTGTGCTTACTGTTGGTACACACACAGATGGATCTATGCCACTCTGGTTTTTATCAGATAATAAATAGACGTTTTGACAACCTACAACAGAACCTGAAGTATTTATAGACAAATTAGCCAGTATTTCATCTCACGATGAACAGAGACATGCTGTCTTGCATAAGCCATGCTGTAAGAACTCAGACATGGTCAGCATAAAAAAAATCTTTAGGACCCTTGAGGTACAGGGACGTAGGCAGAACACGTCGTCCCTTCCTACACTCTTCTTACTCCTCAGAATCTTGAATTTTTTGAAGAGCAATATCAGCTAAGCCAGTCTCACTTTCCAGAGGACTTTCAGGATGCAGGGCTAGTGCCTCCGTCTCTTTGGTGAATTCAGGTTCTTCCGCTGGGTCAGTAGAATGATTTGGATCCACTTCTTTGGTAGCATCTTGACCAGGATCTGACTGTTCTTCACTTGTAGAACTACCCTCTACTAGTTGCGCTTCATCTAAAGAAGAGAGAAATCACATCATCAGTAAATACCGAACTCACCTGCAAGCAAACATTTTTATTGTTGAAGAGTAATAAACATGAGGAAACTTTTCATCAATTACAGAAGTGATTAATTTAACCAAGCTTCATCAAAAAAGATCTAAACCACTAGAATTCTGCTTAAGTTGGTGTAGGATTACTCTGAAACTAACCCTACACAAAGCAGGCATTAATTTACCTTCAATTTTGCCACCCTTCTTTTTGATATGCAGAGGAGGACATTACAGTTATTTTGACTTTCAATTAAAACATGCTTCATTGACACTATTCCTACAGTTAGCTTTTCAAAGAATGGCTACAGGCTGGTTAAACGGAGAGTACAGGTGGGTTTTGTTTTTCTTAAAGAAAAGAAAAAAAAAAGAAGAGGCATGTACATGATTATGTAGGAAGAATTTTTACATGTTGACCACAATGAACTCTGGCTGAAGTGAGTCATCCTAAAATTTATAACCTGACTGCGTGGAACGGAATCAGCTATTGCACCTTTATTTTTCAAGCAATGCTTTCACAGAAAAAAAATTGTTAAATAACTTTTTGCCCTGATTCTGCCAAGCAATTCTGAAAAGAAAGAGGGGAAAGCCTGATTGCAGTCCCCAGCACCTTCTAAAGCAGTTCATCTTGGTTTCTTATTCTCTGTCATGATTGATAGCCGGCTGAAAGCACTATCACAGCAGGCCACAACACTGCCAAAGCCCTGCCAAGGTCTCATTTGCTAGGGAGCTGCCTGCCTTAAGCACAGGCTGAAGCAGACTTCCTTAGCACTCACACTTGTACAGCGGAAACACTCAAACTCTTGGTTTTGCTTGTAGTTGCAGCTGTGGGATTTTTTCTAGTTTTTTTTTCTTCCCCTGATGTATAGGATTTGTAGGGGGTATTATTAGCTATTTGAAATAAAGCTGCTGTTGATATGAAGAGCTTTGATACACCACCATTCACAAGGTGACACGCAGCTAGGATGAACTCACTGTCGTGCTAACAATGCGTAATCTGGTACGTCTACAGTGTATTGGCCAAGTATCTGAAGAAGTTCGTGAAGATTAATATGTAGATAGTGCAGTAGTAAAATGTCAGAAAATGTTAGCTTCCCTTTTTAGGAAGGGAGGGAGAAGAGCCACCCACCAAGATCCTGTGTTTCCCGCTGAAGAGGACAGCACCTCTTCAGCCACTGACTTGTTCAGTCCATATGAACCCCCCGGTGTGTGTGTTTGTCACCAGTGTGAGGTACCGCACTGCTCAGGGCAACTCAGAGCACTCAGGGCTCATGTTTTGCTGATTTGGTATCCAATATAGTCAGGGATTTCTAGTATCTTTGCCTCCAACTTCCATAGTCACCTTGGTGCCATACAACAGCAACTCTTGTAACAGGATCACCACAGGAAGCTGTTTATGTCCCACTACAGTTTTTACAGTCCAGCTGAAGTGAAGAGTACTGCCATTATAAGAGAAGTGGGATTTGTCCAGTGCACTTCTACAACCCTTAAAATAAGGGAAGGGAACTCTAGGAAGTTGTAAAAGAGAAAAAGTGATTTCACTCCAAATTTTGCTATTATTTCACTTACAGAAACAACGTATCAGAGAAAGTTGGGGTGTGTGTGTGTGTGAGAGATACAGTGTTTTTTTCTGTCACTATGTATTAATTATTTGCTTATTGAAGGGAGAAAAACATTAACAGTTTAAAGAGAAATGCTTTCTTCCTTCACATTCAATACACAACACAACTTGATACGGTGATTATGAAGAAGAAAGTGTTACAGGAGAATTAACATCTGCGTTAACCTTTGCAACTGGAAGGAGTGGGCTGCTTTCTTATTACCCAACTTGTCCTTACACATACAACGAAAGGAAGAGTAGCATGAAACTTCTGCATGATTTTGATGAAAGATTCGGATTTTGAAGCAGTGCAGTGTATCTCAGAATGCTTTAGTTGTAGAAACCTGTGTAACTCCAGCATTAAAACCCAGATTTTAGAATGTACGTAACATTTCTAAATTGAAAGAGTAGAATTGCAATAAACGCAAGCATGCTGTTATAGTGGAACAGACTTTACTTTCAACCTCAGCTGTTACAGATTTTAAGACCTGTTGCTGTTGTTTGTTGTGGTGCAGTTAATGCAGCATTAATTTCAACAAGCAAACTATAGATCCTAACCTTTCTTTTGCTTTTTTTCTTGTTTCCTTTTTTCTTTGGCAGCTTCTAGTTCTTGTTTCTCATGAATTTCCTTCAAGGTCTTGCAGACTTTTTTGTGGGTAAACCAGTGTATTTTCTGGCAGTTCTGGTCGCAGTACATCACCTGAAAGTTACCAGAGCTATCAATTCATCTTCATGTACTATAAAATAAACAACATTCTTGCATTTTATAGGGTACCAAGTTAAAGCTCTCTATGTATATTACTTAATGGTATTTTTAAGCAATTTATAAGGTCATATGGAGTGGTTCTAGCGTATATAAAACTCTATAAAGAATAGTTTATTTTGTTAACTCTGAACATACAGAAATTTTACTCTTTCTTAATTCTTAAACATACACATTTAGAAATCCAAGTACCCCTACTTCTGAATTTCAGGCACCTCTCCCAGAAGTAGATGGCTTGCACATTTTCAGTGCAGGCATACATGCCATTCATAGAATCACAGAATGGTTCGGGTTGGAACAGACCTTAAAGATCACCTAGTTCCAGCCCCCCTGCCATGGGCAGGGGCACCTCCCACTAGACCAGGCTGCAAAATGCCCCATCCAGCCTGGCCATGAACACTTCCAGGGAACACTTCCTCACAGTCTACACAGTAAATAGTCAAGCATTCAAAATCCTCAGCACCTCAGTGTCACTATATTTTTGATTCATTATAACTGTTTATGGATTCTTACCATTTTACATACTGAACATCTTTTGTCTGCTCCCTTTCCCCCACAAGTCGTACAGAATTCAGCATCCACAAAGCCCACTTGGCCGGTAATAGCTTGTGTCAGTACAGAAAAAGCTGTAGGATCAGAACCCTGAAAGGTAAGACAAGAGGTGGTAAGGAGATTAAAAGACAACACTGTCATGAAGAGGGACGCCCAAGAGAAAAACCAAAACAAGCAATGCAAGCTGCCAAGCAGCCAGCTGCAGTCTCACTGAAGATGCCCTAGCAGCAAGAACATAAACCTGAATCATAGAACATCGATTAACATCCACAACTTAACATCTATACAGTTAGATAAATTCTTATATATAAAGTTAACTTAGTCCTTAGCTTCTGTAGAAGGGAGGATAAAAATTATCATTTTTTTTACTCTGTAAATTATTAATAATACTATTAATGAACTCAGTGTTCGTTACACATTGTCATCCGCTAGTAGATCATATGCAGCGGGTTTCCACAGATTAGCCTCTGTGCTGGTACACAGAAAGATATTTTCTTATCACTAAAATACTTTTGTGCTCAGTGTACTCAGATACTACAGACCAAATGGTCAGAACTCAGAATCTTCAAAACAATTATTTGCATATTATCATTTAGATATTACTTGCAGTATCTTTCCCATGCAATACAAGCAGTAAGATTTAGTATGTATTACTGATAACCGTAAGTTACGACTATTCTTTTGGACAATGATGTAAACATTAGAGGGAAAAAAACCAAGTTGCTCCAACACTAAGTAAATCCTTGAACTGTTAGACTACCATGGAATATGCCCGATCATAACTACTATGCCAATGCTGAGATGCCCAGACTGAATCCAAGTAATGGTGCATGCTAAAGGTCAAGGCGTTCCAGACAACTAAAAGTTTATAGCATCTCCTCCTTCCCGGTTCTGCATAACGGACAGAAATCCAATGCAACAAACTGTACTTCTTTAAAGGGAGAAGGCAGAAAAGACTGCAAGCTCTGCTAAGAAAAGAGGGACAGGAAGGAAAATGTTTACTCTGAAGCAAGTCATAATGCATCATGATGGCTTATATTTTCACACTGTGTTTATTTTTCTGGCTTAGACAAACAGTAGGGATTGCGTTAAGCCTCAGGACGCTTTAGTAGACTGGAGCCACTTAAGATGGAAGCTATTTTTAATTCACTCGGCATAATCCAAACACATCACAAAATTGTTCCACTCCCCCAGTGTTAGTGCATAGAACATCTAGCTCTCAGGGACCAGACAGAACATTCTTAAAAATGAGTAACAACTCTCGTGTAAGATTCATTAGGAGGTAATTAACAGTACTATAATGAAGAGTGTGTTAGCAAAGATATAGGAGGAAAACTGAAGGTAGATTTTTTTACTTGTAATTTTGATTTCCTAATTTAGATACACGTTTTACTCTATATTGCATCATCTCGCTTCTCTCTGTGATAAAGGGAGCTTCACAGAATGTTTTCCCTTTTTCTACCATCATATATTACCAACTGTTTGAGTACACTAGAAATGCATTAAATCCAGGAAATTATTTGATCTTAAATTGAATTTAGATATTGTGAAAAAAGAGTGCAAAATGGGTTTCATCTGAATCTACAGTTGTAAAAGCAAATCGGCAAAGAAACAGACAACACAGAGTAGAAAAAGAAAGCTCTGACACAGAAACAACCTGTTCCAATTTTCTTTAAAAGCTGAGGTATTTAAGCATTCATTATGGGCATAGGAAAAAAACTACTAGTTGAAGTATTTTAGAGCATTTTCCTGTAATATGTAAAATAAAATTCCAGTTTGCCAGAGAGTTCAGGGACATTCAAAAACCTTTGCTTAATATAATACATTGCAGAATCTGAAAAACAAGAAGACGACTTAGTTTAAACCAGATTTACTACGCAAGTTGCTTAGAAAGTATTTTCTTGATAGGAAAAACTTACTATTTCAACAGGAGCGATACTTCTCACAAGCTGCTGGAGCAATGTAGTTTCGCAGTAAGGAAACTTTCGGATACTTTCTCGAATTAGCTTCTCTTGATATACAGGGAAACCATCTTTATCTCTCCCTTTCAAGAGACTGAATTTTTTTAAAACCAAAGTCAAATAAGAAATCACATAGTAAATGTTCAAGAACAAATACAGAGCACGCTGTAACTCTGTCCTCTACCAAATTATAGAGAATTACAATTCAAAATTATTCCACAACTTGAAACATAACAGTGTTTAAAATGCAAATGAAATTATTTTTATTCTAATGCACAGTCATTATGAAATATAAAAATAACTAAATATGTGCTCTGAAACCACTACTACTCATTCAGCCACAGAGAGGAAAATAAAAATCTACAGGAAGACTAGTATCTACATCAGACTGAAGTAGCAAAATGCTATGTTTTGTTTAAAAATGAGCACTGTAAAAATAAACACTGAATAATACACAATACTTTAAAATACAAATTCTGCTTTCCTTATGTATAATGTTTTATAGTCCTGATGCTTCTGTATTTATCTGGTTGGCTCCTACTTTTTTATGTGGATCACTGATGAACTATTTGATTTCAGTATGGGAAAGCCGACTTCTTAATTTATTTTCAGTATCACACAGAAATATGCTGAGGTCTACGGGGAATGTGACCCTTCTAAAAGCCAGGCAATTTACTTTGATACTGACGATCAGACAGCTGGTTTTGTAACTCTGAGTAGGTTCTGAAGATCTGTCTAAGTGATTTAAGAGTCCAAGTCTCATCCAGAGCCAGGGGGATTTGCAGCTCTTGGTTGCTTAATTGTTTTTGAAAAAAAATCTTGCCCTGTATGACTGCTGGAGAGCAAAATGACAAGAGAAATATTCCCAAATGATCCATATCGGACAGTGAGAAATTCTTTTTTCAAGCCTATCACTCCCCTTTTTCTCCACTACACGTTGCTCTCTGCTGCTTCATAGCCTATGTGTGATTGGCCAGCTCTAACCAGTTCCAGCAGGGAGCTGAAACTCTAGGAATGTTTCCTTTGTATCCCAGGAAAGGGCAATGCCGCTTCAGACAGAAAAAAGGGAGTCAGTGCCACCCTGAAGTGGCTGCAACTGGGCATAGCCTTTATCCAGGACAATCCAATCTATTGTTACAGTTGTCTTTTTCTGCTATCCGTAAAGCTGTTTCAGACAGCTGAAACATTTGCCGAGGAGATCAGCTCCAGTGCAGGTAAGTCTGTGCTGGGGAAGGAAATCGCGGCAAAGAAACGGCCAGGGGCTCGTTTTTGAGGCTTTTAAAGCCAGGAAAAGGGGCCAGCCCGAGCCGGTACCCGGCCCTTCTGGGGAGCGGGGACAGCTGAGGAGCCGAGGGCGGAGCCACCACCCCCGGCGGCAGGTGTTAACGAGCAGAGGGTGGGACCACTCTCCCCCCTCATAAAAGAAACTGAGCAAAACACTGAGCAAGCGAGCTGCAAGTGGGCGTTCCCTGGGTGTGACCCGAGGTATCACCCAGGTGCACCACAATGAGAGTGTACTTCCTGGGCTGGAGAAGGGGGCGGCCAAGCAGGGTGTGACACACCAGTCCAATCACTGCGGTCTGCACAGCAGTTCGTGCAGGACAGAGCTGAAAGACTGCTAACCCGGCTAGGTAGTGATGGTAACTACTCGCAAGATGACTGTGGCGTCCATGAGCTCCACAACCGCCAGGTCTGATGCCGCCTCTCAGACGGAGCTCTTGTGGGAACATGCTACCACACAGACATCGGGCTGTAGGGTATGCCCTACTCTTACGCCAGTGTCGGATGGCAATGATGGGCATACCTGTAGGAGATGTGCTCAGGTAGAGGATCTTCTCCAATTAGTCATGGAGCTCAGGGAGGAGGTAAGTAGGTTGAGGAGCATCAGGGAATGTGAGAGGGAGATAGATTCCTGGAGCAGAATCCTGCATCCCATGACAGAAACCCAGCAGGCAGATAAAACCCCTGCAACAGAGAGCTCCATATCCTCTCTCACCTCAACTGAAGGCGGTAACCTGGAGGACAGGGGGCAATGGCAGGAAGTTCCTGCGCGGCGCAACAGGCGCTGCACTCGAGACTGCCCGATGACTACCCCATCTTCCCAGGTGCCATTACTTAACAGGTACAGTGCTCTACAGAGGAACCTGGATGATGACGAGCACAATATTTCTCCTATTTCTCCTACCCTGGAGCCGTCAGCAAGGTCTAGTCAGACCTCCCCCTGCATCAAAACCTCTGTGGTAAAGAAGAAAAGACGGGTCCTTGTCATAGGTGACTCATTACTGAAAGGAACAGAAGGCCCAATATGCAGGCTGGACCCGGTACATAGGGAGGTCTGCTGCCTCCCTGGGGCCCGGGTCAAGGACGTGAAGAGGATGCTTCCTTCCCTGGTACGGCCCTCAGACTACTATCCACTTTTGCTCTTTCAGGTAGGCAGCGACGAGGTAACAAGAAGTCGTCCAAGGGCAATGAAGAAAGATTTCAAGACCCTGGGACGGCTGGTCAAGGGATCGGGAGCGCAAGTTGTGTTCTCGTCTATTCCCCCAGTTGCGGGGAATGATGAGGGGCTAAATAGAAGGACCCAGCAGATCAATGCCTGGCTTCGAGCTTGGTGCTGCCGGCAGGACTTTGGGTTCTTTGATCATGGCCTGATCTACAAAACGCCTGGCCTGCTGGTAACAGGCAGGAATACCTTGACCTCCAGGGGAAAAAGGGTTCTAGGACAAGAGTTATCGGGGCTCATTGAGAGGGCTTTAAACTAGATCTGAAGGGGTGTGGGGATGGTACTGGGCTTGCTGGTGAGGTGCCAGGGTGTAGTTGCTCAGCGCTCGTGGGCCAGTGTGCCAGTATTTCTGAAAGCCAGAAGGCACACCACATCTCAAGGGTCAAAACTACACACACAACTCCCTCTCTGAAATGCTTATACACCAATGCACGCAGCATGGGGAATAAGCAGGAAGAGCTGGAGGTCTGTGTGCGGTTGCGGGGCCATGATCTCATTGCAATTACTGAGACGTGGTGGGACAACTCACATGACTGGAATGCTGTCATGGATGGCTATGTCCTTTTCAGGAAAGACAGACCAGCAAGGCGTGGTGGTGGAATTGCACTCTATGTGAGAGAGCATTTGGAATGCATCGAGCTCTCACTAGGGGCAGATGAAGAGCGGGTTGAGAGCTTATGGGTGAGGATTAAGGGACAGGCAAATATGAGGGACACTGTTGTGGGTGTTTATTACAGGCCACCTGATCAGGATGGGGAGACTGATGAGGCTTTCTACAGACAACTGAAGGTAGCCTCGCAAGCGCAGGCCCTGGTTCTCATGGGGGACTTCAATCACCCCGATATCTGCTGGGAAGACCACACAGCCAGGCATGCACAGTCCAGGAGGCTCCTCCAGTGCATTGATGATAACTTTTTGACACAGGTGGTACAGGAGCCAACAAGGAGAGGAGCACTTCTAGACCTGGTACTGACAAACACAGAGGGATTGGTGGAGGACATTAAGGTTGGGGGCACCCTAGGTTGTAGTGATCATGAAATGATTGAGTTCAGGATCATGGGTACTATCCACAAAACAACAACAAGAAGTAAAATTACAACCTTGGATTTCAGGAGGGCTAACTTCGACCTCTTCAAGAAACTGCTTGGAGAGATCCCGTGGGCTAGGGCTCTGGAAGGCAAAGGGGCTCAAGAAAGCTGGTTGATATTCAAAGACCACTTCCTCCAAGCTCAGGATCGGTGCATCCCTAAGAGAAAGAAATCGGCCAAGGGACGCAGGAGACCTGCATGGTTGAGCAGGGAGCTTCAGAAAAAGCTCAAGTGGAAGAAGGAAGTTTATAATAAGTGGAAGAAGGGACTGACCCCTTGGGAGGATTACAAGAATGCCACCAGAGCGTGCAGGGATGAAACAAGGAAAGCCAAGGCCGCCTTGGAATTAGACCTGGCTAGGGACATCAAGCACAACAAAAAGAGCTTCTACAAGTATATTGGAAGCAAAAGGAAGACCAGAGAAGTTGTAGGCCCACTGCTGAATGAGGCAGGAGTCATGGTGACGGAGGATGTGGAGAAGGCAGAGTTACTGAATGCCTTCTTTGCTTCGGTCTTTTCTGCTCGGCCCAGCCCTCAGGAGTCCCAGGCATTGAATAAAGTAACAGGGAAAGAAGACGACTTCCCTTGGGTTGAGGAGGAGCGAGTGAGGGACCAATTAGATCATCTAGATATTCACAAGTCCATGGGCCCTGATGGGATGCACCCAAGAGTGCTGAGGGAGCTGGCAGAAGTCATTGCTGGGCCGCTCTCCATCATCTTTGAAAAGTCCTGGAGAACAGGCGAGGTGCCTGGGGACTGGAGGAAAGCCAATGTCACTCCAGTCTTCAAGAAAGGCAAGAAGGAAGAGCCGGGGAACTACAGGCCGGTCAGCCTCACCTCCATCCCTGGAAAGATGATGGAACAGCTCGTTCTGGGTGTCATCTCAAGGCACGTGGAGGAAAGGAAAGCTATCAGAAGTACTCAGCATGGATTCACCAAGGGGAAATCATGTCTGACTAATCTGATAGCCTTCTACGATGGCATGACTAGATGGATAGATGAGGGGAGGGCGGTAGATGTGGTCTACCTTGACTTAAGCAAGGCGTTTGACACGGTCTCCCACAGCATCCTCATAGGGAAGCTTAGGAAGTGTGGGTTAGATGAATGGACAGTGGGGTGGATAGAAAACTGGTTGAAAGATAGAGCTCAGAGGGTTGTGATTAGGGGCACAGAGTCTAGTTGGAGACCAGTGACGAGTGGTGTTCCCCAGGGGTCAGTACTGGGTCCAGTCCTCTTCAACATATTCATCAATGACCTGGATGAGGGGATAGAGTGCGCCCTCAGCAAGTTTGCTGATGACACCAAGCTGGGTGGGGTGGCTGACACACCGGAAGGCTGTGCCGCCATACAGAGAGACCTGGACAGGTTGGAGATCTGGGCAGAGAGAAACCTTATGAAGTTCAACAAGGGCAAGTGTAGGGTGCTGCACCTGGGAAGGAACAACCCCATGCACCAGTACAGGTTGGGTGCTGACCTGCTGGAGAGCAGCTCTGTGGAAAGAGACCTGGGAGTCCTGGTGGACAACAGGATGACCATGAGTCAGCAATGTGCCCTTGTGGCCAAGAAGGCCAATGGCATCCTGGGCTGCATCAAGAAGAGCGTGGCCAGCAGGTCGAGGGAGGTCATCCTCCCCCTCTACTCTGCCTTGGTGAGGCCGCACCTGGAGTACTGTGTCCAGTTCTGGGCTCCCCGGTTCAAGAGGGACAGGGAACTGCTGGAAAGGGTGCAGCAGAGGGCTACAAAGATGATTGGGGGACTGGAACACCTCTCTTATGAGGAAAGGCTGAGGGATTTGGGTCTCTTCAGTCTGGAAAAAAGACGGCTGAGGGGTGACCTTATCAACGCTTATAAATACTTAAAGGGTGAGTGTCAGGAGGATGGGGCCAGGCTCTTTTCAGTGGTGCCCGGGGACAGGACAAGAGGCAATGGGCACAAACTTGAACATAGGAAGTTCCACCTAAACATGAGGAGGAACTTCTTTACCCTGAGGGTGACAGAGCACTGGAACAGGCTGCCCAGAGAGGTGGTGGAGTCTCCAACTCTGGAGACATTCAAAACCCGCCTGGACATGTTCCTGTGTAACCTGCTCTAGGTGACCCTGCTCTGGCAGGGGGGTTGGACTAGATGATCTCCAGAGGTCCCTTCCAACCCTATGATTCTATGATTCTATGACTCTCTAGAAATACGTACCTTTTGATAAATCCATCTAGTTTATCTTCTCGCTCTTTTAAGAATGTAATACATTTCTGGAAGATGCAACTGATGTAGTGCATTTTCATAGCAAGTACTTCATTCATATCTTTCTGCTTCATACATTTCTCACAAATTAGATCCAGAACCCTATAGCATTTCTGCAGTGCTTCTACTTCGGCCAATAGAGGGTTCTCTTTTACCAGCAACACAATCTATGAGAAAGATTGAAGAAAACGTAATCCAATTAGGAACTAATATTTTTAAACTTGTGCATTAGTGTTAAAGGTTATATAGCTCATTGTAGCCAAATTTCAGTGGAGTTTCTAATACTCCTCTACTTCCACCTTATGCAGTTTTCCCATTCTTTTTTCAGTCATTATTTAGTATTGCTATTTAGTACACTGTAATTCACAGTTCCCACAAAAGAAACATTCCAAATTAAGACTAATATTAAAAACATTAAGAATTCTTCCAAAATAAGAACCTGATGAATCAAAACCATTTCAAAAGAAACAGTTACAGAAACGACCATACACTGTCATAAAAATCTCTTTCCTTTTGAACACCCAAAATAAACGGGACTTACATGATTTAAGCAGTTTCACAGAACACATTGACCTCACATGCTCTTGGAGCACCTCAGGTAGACCAGTAAAGCACTGAACTAACCATTTTAAGAGGAAACTGTATACTCTACTCACTGAATTAGCTGCCACTGTTGCATTACTGTTTGTATGTACTGCAGATACCTGCCTGGCAACTGCTGACAAATTCCTGACTTTGAATGGCAAGCCCGAGGAACTTGTCTTTGAACTTAGGTGTATCAATTTCTCTGAACTACGCTGGAAAAGCAAACCACAAAAGGCATTATTTTCAGCAAATATACTGGCAAGTAGAAACAAACCTCTCTTGCCCATACTTTCAGAAAGAGCAGCAGCAGTAGATGTTACTGTGGTGAACCAGTGATGAAGGTAGGAAGAAACATGCTGAGACAAGCAGTGAGGGAGCAACGAGATTTTGTTAAGACGGGAAATTGTTTTATGTTTCCACTTCAAGTGGGGCTAGGAAAAAAAACAAAGCCAGAACCAAAAGCTATTTATGTCTATTGATGCAAAAAATAAGAATCTCTCCACTTAGAGGTGTTATTTCAAGAATCTGGTGTATATAAACACTGAAATAGCTTCATTTTTGAGTCACGTCCAAATGTGGAGCCCGATTCTTTCTCATTTTCAGAAGCATCTGAATTAATGGATGACACTTTTGATCTCAATTGGACTCTGAAGAGTTGAATGCTTTCTAACAAAAATAAAAAGTTCCCATGCCAACAAACATACGATTTACATATTACTCCACCTTAACAGGATGCATGTTAGTAGTAGTAATAATTTTATGTAGAGGCCCAGCTAATTTTACTGGCAGTTTCGGTTCTTTATCTAAGCCTTGTGGTTTAGTATAGTAATCCAGCCTTTCACGTGGAAAGAAGTTGTTGATGACAGTCACACAGTCATGTTGACCTAGAGGCAGAGGCATACAAGAAAAAAATATCACCAATGAAATAATAACAAAACAAAACAAAAAAGGCCTAAACCTAAATCAAATGTAAGCAATACAGGTGACAGCCACACAGTAGCTGAGCACGATATGCTTTGCCATTCTTTTACATTCAGTAAGTGTAACTTTTACATTCAGTAAGTGTAACTTACTGACTCCCAGCAGGGAATGACTTCTTGAAATTTCATTTTGAGAACTCCATCCCATTCTCTCATCCTCTTTCCCTGGTAAGCCAAAACTAAGAGAACAGGTGTTTCTCCCCAGACTTATACTACATTAGGAGTGTCATACTGGCGTTAAAATTTCTCAAGAAAAGTTCTCTCCACATCGTACTTTCAAAAATTAATGACGTTTGTATTGGGACTTGTAAGTTTTCAGACTTGAAACACATACTAGTTTATTAACCTAATGCAGAAAAAATTACAAGAACAGAACATGCCCAAAATTTACCAAAAAAAAAAAAAAGACTGTGATGAAAGTAACAAGATGAGAGAAGTTATACCCCCTTATTGTTTTCTACATCTGACAAAATGATGGATTACTTGGCTAAAGGGAAAGTAAAAATTTAGCTTCTCTAGTTCAGGACCACATTCTTTAAATTGATTGATTTATCTTGGCACTAATACTATTAATCAGTAGAAGATGACACAGCCAACCACATTCCAGCATTTAAAACCCTCCTTAGAAGAGACTGTTCTAAGCTAATGGAGCACAGTGTAAGACAAATGACAGGGGAAGAAGTATCCTCACTTCCCACACACAGACAGATGAATTAATGTTGATTGGACAGAGAATAAAAGAGAACAGGAATGGATTCCAACGTTCAGGCTTTTACAGAGTAGCACATGTCTCAGTATGCCTGGAAATATTTATTCATTCTTGGTGACATGATGAGATTTTAAACAAGAATTCTCCAAAATTATGTTGGAGATAGCATTCCCCATTCACTAATAACTGAATTCAGCATCACATTGGAAAAGACCCTCCAAATCCAAAGTATAATTAATAGGAATGGACTTCTCTGACATATTAAGGGAATAAGGTTTTGCTGCTCGAACCTCAAGTGGGTAATGTCAATCTTTTCCTCTTTAAAAAAATCAGAATGAGAGATGATTGAAATTGAAACTGCACTAACTCACTATTCAGGGAAGTAAATCTAAATGTCAAGGTAGGCTCTTGAATCCAGAACACCTAATAGACTTGGAAGAGAGTTGTCGGACGCTTTAACAATACGAGAAGGTTGTGTTGAAGTGAAAATACAGGTCCTTATTTTTAGTTGTTGGGAAGGTTATCTGGACAGCAATAGCTGAGTCATTAAAATTACTCCACTTTTTCTGGTAATATTTGATCACATGTCCTTGCTAGAAGTAGAGAAAAAAGTGGTATATTTGGGAACATTAATCCAGGAATCTCCCAGCACTGTCAAATTAAGGATTAAAAAGGGCTTAGAAAAAAAAAAGACAAGAAAAAGAAACATATCAGCAGAAAAAAGCCTGGTTCCATTTTTTGACCAGGCTCAGACTGCATAATGGAGTGACAAATCTTTCATCTTGTTCTAGTCAAGTTCAGGTCAGTAAGTACTGACTACCTCAGAACAGGTTCCGAGACGTCTCCCTCGGCCACATGCAGGAGGTGACACACCACTAGCACACAGCACGCTCCTGGTAAAGCTCAGATGAGAGTTCCTGACTCCTGGCGCTACCTTCATCCCTTCCTCCAGAGGAGGCTCCAGTTATGCACTTTGTACTGCAGAAGCACGTACCTCCTGCACTTCAGACACCCCAGACGCTACCAGCTTCCTCTTACTATTCGAAAAGTGATGACATTGCAAAACCTTGCACACCTGGAGAACAGCAGCATCTGTTCTTATAGATAAGATTGTTTGTGCTTTTATAAAACAAAGCATGGGAATAGAACACAAATTGACTCTGTTATAGGATGAGATGTGGAACAAAAGCTGAACAACTGTCTCAGTTCAGAACAGGTCATTAAATAATGTTTCTCCAATAAAAAGACTCAGAAACTAACATTTTACTTCTTTAGGAATTTAGAAAATGATAATAGACTTTCACCTTACCCACAAAAGCAGCCATCTGAGCTGCTGTCCTTCCCACAGAGTTGACAACATCAGTCTCTGCTCCAGCCTCTAACATCATCCAGGTGATTTCTTTGTTTCCTGAATTTGGGGAGAAGATATATGGAATGAGAGAGAACAAACCACAATTTGTAATTCTTTATGTTGTAGAAAACCAAGGAGTGAATTTTCTTAAAGACCAGGAATAACACCGAGGGAAATAAACGTTCTTAATGTCATTAATTTTAAGAATGGATTAAGAGAAAGGCACAGTGCTGCCTCTTTTTTTATGGTTCCAGAGGGCCAAATCAAAGTAAAAACTAAATTCATACAGGGTATAACTCTGCTCTCTCTAATGCACATTCAGCTCCCCATGGAGCTTATGGGAGACAAATGCATATAAGTACACTAGAGCTTGGTCCCTCTGGATAGCAATATAGAAGCAAATTCTTCTAATCTAGTTTGACAGTTCAACTACAACATTTGCTATTCTAAGAAGAAAAACAAATCCAGTACTATTATGTAGCAGGAGCATAGATAGAGAAGGGAACAGATTGTTCCTTGCTCCACAGCGGGAACTGGGTGTTCAGACTGGGCTAAATACCAAGTAAAATGCAGCTAAAATTTGATGGGAAGATTAGATGACTTAATTGGTGCCCTTCAGAGACTAATAAGGACACTTGTCACCACTCATGCTGGTTCTGCTTTCAAAGGTATTCTTACTTTATCAGTTTTTGTGCATATACTAAGTACAGAAAAGTGAATATAAAAAAAGAAGGGGGTGGTGGATGGAAATGAATGTTTCTGATTCAAAAACGAAGGTGGTGTGTCAGTAGTGCTCATGTACCTTTTGCACTCACAGATAACAGACCTTAAAGTCAATATTCAGAAGCATTCAAACCCAGGATGACAGGTTAAAAGCTCAGCTGCGAGAAAGTGGTGAAAATCCAGCATTTTCCATAAAGCTGCAGTCATTTAACAGCCTCTAGGAGTTTGTTCCCATCTATCTGCTGCAGCTCTGATATTGCTGAATGCCACAGAATGCTGAAATTTCCCAAATCCTTTTACCAAAGTTTTAGCAGGAAAGCAATCTGAGATTCAGTTAAGGTTCATATACATGCATGCGCCTTTCTTTTTTTTATACTTATGATGAAAGAGGCAGAGTTTAAACTCTACCTGCTAAGAAATCGTACTTCCCTAGAATCTCCTTTCTGGGAAGACATAAGTGGTCTAGTAAAGAAGATACTTAAAATAACCTAATATTCCCAAATCTAATCTTTTCCCCAAAAGAAACAATGTTTTTATGTAGTGTCTTTTTCTCGCTCAAGGAAATAATTGTTTGTTTCATCAGGGAAAAAGAATAGCAAGAGGAAAGCTGCAAACCACCACCTGAGACAGGAGATATATACAGCTATAAGCACTCCCATGAAAAAAAAAAAAAACATGTAAGAAGAGAGGGAAAATTAATGTGAGAAAACATGCTTTTAAAATTTACTAAATACATTTTTAAATGCCCATAAGATAATTGCAAAAATAATGTAGGAGAAAGGCAACATTTGAAAAATACTGAATTCATTTTACAAGCCTCAAGTATTACTAAAAGCTACAGATTTGTAGTCCTAAAAAAAAGGCAGTTTGGTGCAGCATCTTTTTCAGTGTAACAGTATAATTAAATAGAATGTATCCCTCTGCACAAGAAAACTGTCACAGGAGACATGATTTTGAGATCTGTAACAAACAGGGCAAAGTACAGACAGACTATATGCCTCAAAATGCTGAACAAAACCAACTTTTATATGAAAAGAGATCGCAAGCCTGCACGGTAAGTCTCCTATTCCACTGGTCTTGACATATTTGCATGGTTCACATAAGTAACAGTAAACCTGAATAATAAAAAGGTGTCAACATTTTCCTTTAAATAATTAATTTATGGCAAATTGTACCCATTGATGTCAGAAAAATCCGCGACCCAAGTTTAGTAAGAAGTTACCTGAAAGTCCAGCAAACATCAAGGCAGTGTATCCATGCTCATGTTCGTTGCAGTTAACATCAGCCCCATGTCGCAAGAGCAACCTGCACATGTCTATTTTCCCTTTGTACGCTGCATGCATTAGAGGGGTCATGCCATGCTAACAGAAGAAAGAGGAAGGAAGTAGCATACAAAAAAAATTAGGTATATCTCTTGATCTTCATACCATTGATAATTTTTTACTTGTACATACATATTCAGTATAACTACCAACGCCTCACATAATATTTAAGTTAGCAACAACAAAAAAACTCACTAAATCTTCGTGAAAATATACAGTTACCAATATGCAGTATATTTTCCATTCCCATGTCACTTCTGATTATGCTGTGCTATATACTTGAAAACAGAGCAGTGCTAAATAAATGAAAACCATTTAGTGCCCATTTGTCGCTGGCCTTTTGTATAAGACATTAGTATTAAAAACAACTAATGCTTCTACTAGCCGGAAAAGCTTGTTTTAGAAAATTTGTTAGGTTCCTAAATTATTTCTTTTTTCACCTGCATTATCTGATAAGCAACAGGAAAATCAGGAATAGGCTCTTGTTGTTTTTGCCATTACAAAGATTTGCAGTTTCTAAAACCCATTTTGCTCATTTTTAGTCATGATTACTAGTAACTGTGCTATCCTCCTCTCTCCCATTTATCCACCCTTTTGGTATCGTGTCTGTGATCTTGCATCAGTCAGAGCTCCAAAAGCCCTTGTAAAGATACACATCTCTAACTAGATTTGAACAACCACACAGGCTCAAACCTTGCCTTTTGATAAACTGCGCCAGTACAAACTGGAGTAGCTTCAGCAAGGGAGGCACTGCGTTTCCATTAGAGTTGCACTGCTGTAACTATAAATGCAAACCTCTGCAAAGCCCAGGGGGAATTTTCAGAACTGGGGTGAATTGTTAGTGCAGGCTCCGTCCCTCTCAAAGGGCAGGGAGAAGCACAGCTCTGAGAAAATTGTAGGACATTCTGTTTTTACAATTTGATACGCTTTTTCCAATACACTGTTTGTTTTCACTTAATATCCGGTCAGGACTCACGTTAGCAGCCAAGACATAGGAATTGCCCAAGAACATTCTCTAACACTGAATACAAGGGAGCGTGCTTTAGTTTGTCCCTGAAGGAAATCAAAATGGCATTTTTTTCCTTCTTTTGCAGGTTAAGGCTGTGTGCATGAATACACTCAAGTACACCATTACTGCAGCTCTGTAAACGCATGGTAACATGATACTCTGAAATAACGTATTTGTCAGTTTGAGCCTTAATATATTTCTCGCTTCAATTTATTGATAGAATAAAACCCAATGGATTTGGTTAAATTTATCAGTACGATTTTCAAAAAATTCCTACAGGTGAGGGAAATTGGGCAAGTTAAAATTATAACAATTTTTTAAGTATTACATTTTCATTACTCCCTTTCCTAACTGAAAACAATAAAAAAAATGATTACTTGATGACTTATATTTTAGTACCCCAGAATATTTTTGTAAACTGCAATATAAACTGCCATTAAAGAAACAAAAAGACCTGAAGAGATCACTTCACAACATGAAACAAATTTGTAATTGTTTTTGCTAGGTTTCATTTGTGGTCCTATAAAGGTAAGTAAAGGCTTTCTATCCTAACATATAAAATACGTGTTGTGTTATGCTGACAGCAATTTTTATGGGCCAGTCTCAGTCTGGAGTCATAGTACAGATTTGCCTTAGCTCAGTAAGGTTTTTTGACTGGAGAAGGAACTTTAAGAAAACAATGACTTTGAGTTTGGTTATATCTTGAATGCCAATTGTTTCAATTTAAAAAAAAAAAATAAATCTATCTGAAGATTATAGGACAAAAGAAAGGGTTGGGTGGTTTGGATTCTTTTTGTCATGCCCGCCTCCTGGGAAACTTTTTTCAAAAGCCTTTGATTAAACTTTGGAAGTGTCAGCCTGTGGTGTGGATCAAAAAAACACACAAGCAGAAAACGTGGACAGTTGTTTGAAAATCCGGAAAAGCTTGGTGTCCCGTATTATGTCCCTATGCAGAAACTGAAATGACTGAAAATACTCTTCTCAGAGTGAATATCAAAGACAGGTCCAGCAACAGTCTGTTTTCTGCCAGATGACATTTGGATTGTCAATATAACATGTTTAAAAGACTAAACTAGCAGACAGTTTATTAAGCATACAGATGAAAAAATATGTATTGCTCCAGTATGGAACATAGGATGAATAATCCATTTTCTAGCAGCTACTATGTAACATTCTCCTGACCAGAAATTCAGTCTTTTAACCTCATTCCCTAGGACAGAAATGAGTCTTTCCCAGTTTCTTGTTTACTTTACAGGGATGTTACATGATTTAGTGGGAGCAGAACCGACATCTCCTGTCTTCTACAGAGCTGTAAGTGTTCCCTGTATATGTTACTGTACAAAGGGAACAGAGTTTGCAGTGCCTCTAGAAATTGCTTGGCACTTCCCTTGACCATCAGCTTGACCCTTCAGCTCATCAACCAACAAGGGCTTGCTGGAACAATGGGGCTATGCCTCATGGCACAACGAGACCAGCCATTACACACCACCTTTCCCAGTTCCTGATGTTGAAAATATACCAGAAGCAGACTGAGGGATGCGATTCCATGAGCCAAGTTGACATAATGCTGCCATGGTGGGGGAAACTGAAGGAAAAAAAAAAAAAAACAACACACTACAGGGTCAGTGGGCTGAATCAGCTAAGAAGGGAAGACAAGGACGTATGAGGACGCAGGAGGGGCAGATGAGTACTAGAAACAGGGAGAAGTTAGACTCCGCTGCCCGAAGCAGGGGAAGAAGCAAGCAGGTCAGTCTATCCATCTTCAGCACCTGGAAGGGGCGTGCTTCCACAGGACGAGCAAAACTGAACACATACGGATAATAAACTGGAAAAGCAACCTTCTGCCTTCTAGGAGCTATGGAGGAAGTTTTCAACAACACTGTTTCTCAGCCTTTGTTGACCAGAGGACTTAAGGAGTGTGGGGTGGCCAGGGAACAAGAGTCAGGACAAACAAAAAAAAAAAAAATAAATACACAGACCATCTCACATCCCAGTGACCTCTGTGTTTGACAGAAAAACTATGTTGCAAACATTTAAACACTCATGCTGTGTAAGCACACAGACACCATACATGTTTATTTTTAAAAGCCATTGTTTTGCGGATAACACACTGATGATTCGCTACTGAAGTAGCCACATAGGCTCGTGTTACTCAAGATAAAAAGGGAATCCAAGTGGTCCCAACATTGACAGTGTGTTACACTTCTCATGCTCACTTCGCCCTTCTCAGCCATGGAAACTTGTCCAAGATGTGGCACGCATCAGCTAGATCACACTGGAGCAGCTCCCTCAGCAGGTACTGGGGTCCACCACAACATTGCACATATGAATACCAGCTACCTAGATAGATAGAGTGGGAAAGGGCTGTAAAAACCCTAGCTGAAAAATCGCTGTAGACACTCCTCTATGATGATAGCGTTAAAGCATCCAGCTCTCCCTATCCCAGCCCGGACAGGCCAAAAGAGTTGGGGTTATTCAGCCTGGAGAAGAGAAGGCTCTGGAGAGACCTTATTGCAGCCTTACAGTACTTAAAGGGGACCTACAGGACAAACTTTATAGCAGGGCCTGTTGCGCTAGGACAAGGGGTAATGGTTTTAAACTAAGAGAGAGAAGACTTAGACTAGATATAAGGAAGAAGTTTTTTACAATGAGGGTGGTGAAACACTAGAACAAGTTGCCCAGAGAGGTGGGAGATGCATGCCCCATCTCTGGAAACATTCAAGGTCAAGTTGAACAGGGCTCTGAGCAACCTGCTCCAGTTGAAGATGTCCCTGCCCATCGCAGGGGGGCGTTGGAATAGATCATCTTTAAAGGTCCCTTCCAACCTAAACTACCCTACGATTCTGCAGTGAGGAACCCAGACCCACGTTAACATGGAAAGAGTGCCTTACATTATTATTTAAAGTCAGGCAACTATACCAGTTCTATTCATTCAGAAAATTACAAACTAAGCACATAGATTGCAGGTTTCGCTTTCATTTGAGACAAAATTTGGGAAGTTACTAAAAAGGAAACAAATGATGCAAAAAGAGCAGGAACACAGAAATACTAGTTGACGTATGTCTTCAAAAATCAACTCTCCTAAATAAAAAGGAAGAGCACTACTGAAATTAAGTCAACTCATTAAGACTGGTTCAGGTAGGTATTTGGAACTGGATTGTAAAAATGTCTCTGACTTAACAGAAATGGTCCTGAATGCTGCTAGTCTAGAAATACGTGACTTGAATTTTCATTGGATGAAAGCCTTTATAAATTTCATCCTTAAAGCTTTTGAATAAGATCACCCTTACCTATCTTAAACTTACTGCAAGCAGGATTTGGAAGGTAGTCAACAGATACTGCACAAATAATTTTAGCTATAGCTAAGTATGAACTAATTAGAATACGAAATACAGTTCAGTGAGTGTTGATCATAGCTATAGTTCTTCTCCTTTATAGTCATCCTGCTGAGCTGTTGGTTTCACATATGTCACACATTAGATTCCTCTGATGATCTTTCTGTTCATCTGCAGTGATGAAAAGTTAAAGTCTACGTCAGTCAGCAACCTGAATTGAAATCAGACAATTCTTAATAGCTGCTGAATTTTCTTTGGTTTGTGTATTTTGAAATACTACGTAAAAAACATCAAGAGACCGAACTCTTTCTCCTCAGTAAAGGCCAAGGATCTGGGCATTTTCTGCTAGCACAGGAAGTTCACACTGGAACAGCAAGATAGATTAACTGAAGAACCCTGCACTGAACATAATCAGTATGAGTAAAGCTACACATACCTCATACACTAACAAGCAGACTGCTGCTGTAATCCACAGAAAGTATTCTGTTCTGTAATTAGCATATAGAAGTGGACTGTTTCTAAAAGATGTATTTTATTACAGAAGCGAACAGCTGAATTACCAAACTAGAGGCAAAAAAGTAATGCTGCTAATGCCAAATGATAGTTCTGTATATAAGAAGATTATAAATGACCTTAAAATTATTTTAAATACCGAAAAACTGTGAAGTCTTTTCAGGTCAAGTGTCTCTGCTTGATCTGCAGAAAATATGGGATTGTAGTACTACAGCACTCCTTTGCAACCTTAACTACCAACATGACTGGAGGAAACTTCCACAGCTAGAAGACCCATGTGCTTCCTCTAGACTGCCTTTCTGTAATAATCTGAAAGATTTTAGCCACACCCTGCAAATGGATAGAGTTAAGAGTCAGCAAACTGCCAACATGAAGTCACAACACTATTTACAAGCTCTGTACTCCCAGGGCAAAGAAAAATTCCTGAACACTTTCTTCCATACTATGTTTCCAAATTAGCAAACACTCCATCTAAAACGGGACAAAAAGTGACTAAGAAGTGTGTGCTTAAATTACATCTATTTATGTTTATTTTGCATCCATTTCCCATCTATTTCTCCTAATATTTTGGGACACCTGAGCTTAAACGCCCCTGAAGCTTTAAAGTTGCTGGAGTCAAACTGTTAAAGACAAGTTTTGTGGAAGAGCTATGTACTTCTGTTTTCATACAGACAGTGATTAAGCCTAAATACTTTTCCTTTATTCAAACTATCTAAATCCACAAACAACAACAAAACAATTGATCAGAAAGGACACTGGGAAAAAACAGGACTGTATCTGCTGAGTATCTACAACCTTCTGGAAGATGGGCATCTGTGAAACTAATTTGAATAAAGGGGTCTTACTCTGCTTTCAAGCGACCCACTGCTCCCAGTAGAGCACTGCAGAAAGGAGGAGATGAAGCGTGAATGAGTCTTGGCACACGGGCAGGAAAAGCAAGTAAACTTAGAGGAACGATTTTTTGGTTTTTAAATGCATGTAACAACAGCAGAAGCAATGCTGAAACACTGTGTCCAGCTCATGCCTAAATTTTTGAAGGAAAAAGATGAAACAACTGGAAAGGATTTGGAAAAGAGCCATGATTATAGCTCAGTTACTGAAGAAACATAACTTTAGGCATGACACTTAAAAAGTCAATGCACTTGGAAAATGTTAAATTGTTAGTTGGTCCTTTTCTAAAGGCACATAGAGAAAAGACTGCTGATTGTCAGTAGGCTTTAATCTAGAAGTAGATCTAAGCAGTTAGAATATGTAGTCAAACCAAAAATTAAAGGGACCTCTTTTGTGTTTATTTTTTTAAATCAGGAAGCGCAATATATAACAGCCTGCTACTGAATGCTGTGGATTCTCCAGCCTGTGGAAATTTAAATTGTGACTGCATGTCTGCTATACCACAAGTAGAAGAGAGAATTACATTAAACCTGTGCTCGTTCTGTGGATTCTCTCACGTAAAAAGGACTTTAAGGAAGGCAATGAGTTCGTAGTTCCCGGTTGAATTGTGCTTCTATTTCAATATCTAAGCATTCAATTTTCAGGGCTCTGTTTCCTCATTTCTTAACATTAATGAAATAAGTAACAATAGTAATATAAATAATAATGTGAATTTCAGGATAAACAGCTAAGGCCGCAGAGGAGGAAAATAAGACCCGATTCATTCAAAGCAGTCTCCAGTCATGGCAACATCGAATAACAGATGAAGCTAATGTTTAGCTGGGGTTTCACAAGCTCTATTTATGTATAGATATTAGAATAACACATTAAAGAGAAAACACTTTTAACAGAAAAATTCTAAAAGTTGACCTAAGATGACTGATGGATGAAGAATCCTAAAAAAATCCAAACCTTTCCTGTTCAATATGCATCATTACACACCACTCTTGGGGATAAAAAGGAGACTGCAAGAAGCCCATTGCATGAACTTTAAACCTTATGTGCCTTGTGTGTATTTAGTCAGATGTAAGCATTAGGCAAGTGTTGTTAATACTATTTCTTCTTTAACAATAGCCTGAGGCATAACTCAGTTACAGTTTCTATTAATAAATCATATCCTCTCAACAGTAATCCTGCATATTGCGCTAATACCGCATCAAGTGTGCAGTCGTTCAGCACTATTTCTGCAATTAGATTGAAAGACAAGCTTTTGAAGTCCACAGAATAAAGCACACTTGCAAACATACTTACATTGTATCCTGGGTTCCTAAAGTTTACTCTAAAGTTGAGTTTGACTAGTTTGTCAGAAGCTTGTTGAAATTCATACATTAGAAATTAAGGTTTAAATATATAACTGTATTTAAAAACAATCAGAAAATGGATCTGTTGGCAGCACAAAAAGGGCTAACAATATTCCATGAAGATAGCCAGTAGATGAAGCGATAATTTTCCTCCACTCAGCATTCAAGGGACACATCTACAATACCCTGTCCAATGTTGGGCCTTCCAGTACAACAAAGACATGGATAAAGCGCAGCGAGTTCAGTGGAGTACCACCAAGACATGGTGGGAACTTTAGCACTCATGCAGTGAAGAGTGGCTGCGGGAACTAGGCTTGTTCAGCCTGGAGAAGAGATGACTTCAGTGGGACCCAACCGCAGTCTGCCAGTGCCTACAGGAAGATCATTGATAAGACAGCCACATTCTTCAGTTATGGTGGCAGGAGGGTAAGAGACAATGAGCCTAAGTTGAAAGAGCTGTTCAGACATAAGGGAAAAACATTTTTCACTGTAAGCACAGTAAGGCAGTGGAACAAGTTGCCCAGAAATATTGATAAAGCACAGAGCAACCTCATCCAACCTCAGAGCTGAAGCTGATTTGAGGGGGAGGCTGCACTAGAGACCTTCTGAGGTCCTTTCTAGCATGAATCTCCCAGTTATCCTATGAAATTATAAGTTTGGGGAAAAGCACAAATTGACATCTAAATTTATAAATTACACATTGATCTAATATGCATGGTGGGCAATTACAGTTTTGCTTCCATGTTACACTTGATATTAACGTTGCATGCTTTAGGAAAACATTGCAAAAAGAACAGGAAACATACGAACATCACACAAGGTTCCTTTCTCCACAAATTTCCTCCCGTCTTCAGGTAGCACTTAAGGATTTTATCTTCTACATGCCTATCACATCTGCCTTTGCAAAAGACAGTGTGTTTTCCACTTCTGACCCTGCTGCTCACTCTCCAAGTATGTTTATGGTTCTGCAAAGCTAAGGCTTTGGGTGATGAGATGCCAGCAGGAGATGGGAATGGGTATTCTTTATCCACATTGCTGCTATCTAAGCAAAGGGACTACAGTTTGGTGGAAGTGACAAGAAGTCAGGGAGCACCCCAATGTATCTTGCTGCAGTGTTCATCTTAGCTTACAGACACCAAAGTTCATGCTTGAACTCAAGAGAAAATACAAACAGTGTAGTACCTTAAGTAACATTAATCTTTAAACTTCCTTAAAAAAAAGTAAGAACTTTTTAAAGGTTCATTATTCATCTGCAGGCTGGAAATATCTTGAGAATAACTCTGATTTCCAGGAGTCTGTATAACAACGTTAATTATCAACAAGAAGGCCTTCAGACCTAGTATTTTCCTTGCTAAACCCAGCATAATGCTTATACAGTTTTGCTGTACCTCATCCAAGCAATTGACACGGACATTCTTGCTGCCCAGTAGCCTTCCAGCCTCCTCGGTGTTTCCTTTAGTTGAAGAAAAAAAAAAAAAAAAAGAAAAGACACAAAGAGAGAAAAGGGGGGTGAGAAAGGGAATATATTGAGAATCAAGAGGAAAAAGATCAGTTCCATTCCCGATTAGAATCAAAATCTTTGTAGACTAACTGTTTGGGATGTAGATTAACCATCAATAAATCAATCGCACATCGTGAAGAGGCTCAGGAATGAACACTGGTCTGTTCTAGAAGCTAAAAGGCAAGAAGTCACAACATCAAAGAGTAGTCTGTAAGCATGCACTCAAAGTAAACATCCTTTTTCTGTGAAGTAACTGATCTACATGCACACAAGAACAGGACACTAATAAGTCTCTTCATAGATATCACCATAACAATTCTGAATGAGTAAAATGATACTGAGCATTTTAACACATTCTGTACTTTGACCTCTTTTGGAGCAGCTTATGTCCAAAAGAGCTATTGAAATTTTCACAAAAGGACATTATCCCATTTCAAAGATTTTTCTGGTCTGAATGAAACATGCTTTATCATTTACTCACATCTCCTTTCCTGTTTTAATTTGAAGTTTGCAACATTCCAGCTCCCAGGTCCACAAAATTGAAAGCATTTGCTTTTGGTAACAGAGAATAGAGATGGAAAGGACAAGGACCAAGGTAGCTTGATCACTGACATTTCTAAAAATCGCCAAATGCATAAGTAAACTGAAGTCTGAAAGAAAATCTATGCAAGTAAAAATAGGTCATAACTTTGTATTTTTCAATTTGCTACAAGATTCCTTTCAGCTAAGCCACAGATCTAAGAACCTGATTTAAAGCCCATTGAAGGACCATTATTCAGTAGCAGCTTCAACAGGCGTTCGAACAAATAGAAATAAAAGAACATTCAAAAACTCTAAGTTTGGGGAATTAAGTTTATTGCAAATTAACAGAAACTTATGATTCAATCATAAGCAAAGCTCTTTCAGCAGTGATGTGCTTAATAAAAATAAGCATTACATCCCTCATTTTAATGACAGGCTTCATGTTTATCTTCACTATATCACAAGGAGGTGCTCTTCCAGCAAATTTTCAGCAAAGCAGCTCTTGCAACTTCAGCTTTTGCTCATTTTCTTTCAAAAGAACGTTACAAATACTAGAATTAGTTTATTTTAATAAAGTTTTTGGTGTAGTTTAACTATACTGAACAAGTTTCTTTTAATGAAAGTAAAGCAGAGCAAAGCTGCACTTACAAGTTCAGAGTTCCGTACAACAAAACATTGAAGGACTTCCAAACAAGACACTAAACTGACAGAAGTCAGACTTCTAGAATTGGCTACGGCTTAAAGTTGGAGCCAGGCTCTTCATAGTGGTGCATGGTAGGAGGCCAAGAGACATTTTCACTATTCCAGTAAGGCAGAAGAAGCGGTTGCCCAGAGACACTGTGCAGTCTCCATCCTTGGATGCTTTCAAGGCCTGATAGGATAAAGCCCTGTGCAATCTCATTTGACCTCACAACTGACCTATTTTGAGCAGGAGGTTGGCCTAGAGACCTTCTGAGGTCCCTTCCAACCTGAATTATCCCATGACCCTAATCATAAGCATCAGGTAAGTTAGACAGAAGCGTCTGCAAGATGAAGGCCTGAAATTCCGATAAAAGTGAATCAATCAAACTGATTCTGATCCACAATAAATTAACTGCTGACTGTCCTACTCTTGTATCTCTGACACAGAGAACATTTTAATATAATTGAGAGTGAAGCCCCAAAACTATAAATAACATTTCTTATGGGTTCAAATTGCCTCAAAACTACATATAGAAATGCATGGAGCACGTCAGGTGTTTTTAGTTTATGTCCAAATAACAAACATTACTCACAGTTTTCAAAATACTGTTTGGAGTATAACTATTTAGACAGGGCTGTGAAATTCACCTTGCTGGACCATGAAATCCAGCTGTTATGATACGCATGGCAGACAGCCCCCCATCAATAAGCATATGCACCACACGGCGAAACTGCAATGCTTACATGGAATGCAAAATAAAACATTAGAAGGGATAAGAGGTGCAGAATACCCTGGACAAGCTCAAGTTCTGTTAATTTAAGAATGTCCTGTCTACAAGGACATCCTGCTCTGGCAAGAACACATACGGAAAACCTGTAACAGGCTAAAGAACTGGATTATCCCCAAGAAAACATTATTTTTCCAAGTAGACAAGTCAATAGATAAATGTCAACGCCCCTGACAAATACGAAGACACATAAGACATAACCTTTCCCTGGCAGTTAGGCCCCCACAGCGAGGCTTCCCCAGCCCGAACGGTACACCGACGCGCGCCCCCTCCACGCCGGGCCCCTGTGCGCTCCCGGGAGGACTCAGGCCTGCCCCACGCACGGCCAGCGGGAGAGACGCGGACTCTCCCTTCCGGGGTAACAGCCCGTCTGGGAGAAGGGGGACCGGGCCCAAGGGCTGGAAGGCAGGCAGGCGCTTACCACGGCCCCCGGGAACGGCGACCCGAGGAGCCGAGCCCTGCCTTGCCCGCGCCAAGCGGCAGCACGACGGGTAACGGCTCCAGCACCCCCGCCGAGGAGCGGCGGCCTGCCCTTCGCCTACCGCCGGCTGTGTACGCAAACCCTCCCGGGGTACAGCCGGCAGGGCCGGGGCGGCGCGGCTGGCGGGGGGGGGCGCCCGGGCTCTACAAGGCCCGCGGGAGCTGCCACACGGCCCGTCCCGCGGCGGCAGGACAGGGCGCGGCGCCGCACGGCCTCCGCCCAGAGGGGCGCCGGCGGCAGCCTCGCCAGGCCGCGACGAGGAGGTGAGGGCACCGGGGCCAGGCCCGCCGGGGCGGCGCTACCGCCCACCGCCGCCGAGGGGCCGGGCTCACCTGTGGCGATCACTCCCAGTAAGTCCTTCTCCTCCGGGCTCAGGTCACCTCTCCTGGGGGGAGCCATCGCGTCCCCCCTACCTCCCGCTGATGGTAAGGCGGACTCGGGACGGTACCGCCCGGCGAGGCGAGCTCAGCCCGCTGGCGATAGCAGCCCAGGCCCGACACTGCCCGCCCCCTCTCCGCGGCCACCTCGCCTGCCCCCGCCCCGCTCCTCATGGCGACTTCCTCCCTCAGCCCCGCCTCGGCAGGGGCCGGCCGCCGCGTAAACCATTCTCTCCACGGCGTGGGGGGGGATTGGGTGCAGGCTGTCCCTCCTCTGCCGACTCCCCGGCTCGGCGCTGCCGGAGAGACGGAGACTGCTCCTCTCTTCTCCCTATTTGTGAAGCTGAGAAACGGGGTTTGCTTTTCTTTTCCCCATTCTTTCTGGCTTCCCTCCGGCTCCTCCTCCGTGCCCCCTGGCACCCCCCCGGGGAGGCGCCGGGAGTGGTGCGGGCGGGCGGAGGGGGCGGCCGCAGCGGCGCCCGTGTGTCAATGTGTCTGTCCTTCACTCCTCCATTGTCTCCCGCCGCCGCTGCTGCCGCCGTCGCGCCTGCCCTCCCCTCCCCGGACCGCGCAACCACCCGACAGGTGCGGGCGGGCGGGCGGGCGGGCGAGCCGCCCCTCACGGCCGGGCCGCCGCCGGACGGGAGAGGCTCCTCAGCCCCGCGGCGGTGCTGCCCCGGCGGGCGGCGGCGGGGCAGCACCGGGCGGGCGGGCGGGCGGGCGAGGCGCCGGGCCTGTGTGGCGGTGGCGGCGGCCATGGCGGGTCCGGGTGGGATCGAGGGGGTGCCGGCGGGTGGGAATGCCGCTGTCCGGCTGTTTGTGCGCGTCCCTGCCCCGTCGCTGCGCGGGGGGGGAAGGTCCTGTGCTGCTGAGCCCGCTGGAAGCCCCCGGGGCCCCGGGACGGACGGCGCCGGGCGGTGCGGGCTGGCACCCGCCGCTGGCAGCCCCGGTGCCCGGCCACCCTTCCTTCCCCCCTTCCCTCCTTCCCCGGGGGCTGCCGTCTTGCCTTTTTGTGGCATCGTTTTGCGGGGTGTTTTGTTCTAGGCAGTAAAAGGTGTTTTTTCGCCTAAAGCGGCCGATTGAAGCCGTGGTTGTATCGCGGCATCGCGTCCCCAGAAGGAAGCGGACTTTGGTGCGTTGGGAAGGGAAGCGAGGCGCTCGAGGTGTCCGGAGCCGTTGCCTTTTGTTAGCGCCTTTCTAAAATTAAACCGTCGGTGGAAAAACGATCTTTGTTACGGCTCCAACTTTCCGCTGCTGCGGCTGAGGCGGGGTGGGCGCAGGGGGATCCCGCGCGTCCCGGCGGGGGACAGGAGGGGCTCTGGCCACCGCGATTCCTGCCCCCGGGTCTGCGAGAGGGAGAAGCAGAACCCTCGGGCACGGTGCTACTTTTTACCCTCCTTTGTCCTACTCTTCAGTGTAAAATTTTTATATCCTGTCTTTTAAGGAACCAATTTTTTTTTTCCTGTAACTAATTTCTGAAGGCGTAGCCTTACCGGCAGGCTGATTTTTTTTTTTTTCTTTCCATAGTAATTGCAGGTCATCTCCTGGCTGCTTATTTCTTGGAATCTCTCTTAAATACGAATCTTATTCTCTGTTTTCACATTTGTTAATTGCTTGACGGACTTTCAGAAATGGTGAAGTCCCGCTGTATGCTTCCTGGTTGAGAGAAGAGCACCCTCTCTGAATCTAGTGTATCTTCATAACTATTTGGATACAAACCCAAAATCTGATATGATTTTTTTTTCCAGCAAAACAGTCCAATTCTGTGTGTCTTCCTGATTTTAAAAGTCACAGAAATACACGGATGTGCTGCCGTCTAGTTTTACTTGAATCAACAAGTGTAAATAAGAGAGAGTGCTTTGGACTTAAGATCATAACAGTTTCCCTTGACGTTTTTTGTGGGAAACAAAAAAAGTCTTGAAAGAAGTGCCCTCAAGACAAAAGTGCTTTTTATTTTCTGGTCCAGAAAGATATCCCTGTGTAGTGCTAACAGAAGTCTGTCACTGGTTCAACCGTGAAGGCTGAAATTAGGGTTTAAGTGGTCTTTTGTTGGTTCGCTGCAGGGTATGAATTTTACCCGCTGTGAACAAATTTTGTGATATTATAGTGTGCTGATAATCTCTGTGACACTATTAAATAACAAGAGCCTACAAGCTTCCTTTCATATTTCAAAAAAAACCCCAAACCCTGTCAGGCATTCAGTGTACAGAAGTATGCATATTACATTCTTTTCTTTTAATGTGAGAATGTCAGTACTGTCATTGCACCCTAGTTCACAGAGTGAACAGGCAAACGCAATTTTTCCTTGGCAGCCTCACTGGAGCTCACTTGGTGACTAAGTCTGCAGGAGTGCTCCATTTGTAAAAGTAATAAAGTACTTTAACACTAGCTAAAAATGTGTCGTCTTCTTACCTATAGAAGGCTTCTGTATGACCTTCAGTCCAGTAGTTTGCAGACATTTCACAATCTTCGGTTATCTTTGCGAGATCGTGATGAGGTAATGAAGTGGCATTGCCTCCATTTTATGTATAGAATTTGAAGCGTGGAGGCAGCAAGTGATTTTTCCAAGGCAGCGCAGGGAGTCTGTGTTAGAGCAGGGAACTGGAACATGAAAATGTTCTGTACCTTTGTGTCTTGCCTCTTAATGTATTTTCTTTTGTCTGCCGCTTCTGTTTGTTTTGTGTATTTAAGTTGTGAGTATTACTGTATAATAATTAATAATTTAAGTTTGGGGTATTACAGAGGGAGAGGAAATGTTAACCTCACTGCGACTCAATATATTGTTTAGATTTCAAATGATAAGAATTACATATAAAAAAATTCCATATTTCCTTGTCAGGTGATACATCTCGTACTTTCGATTTGTGAAGTAGGTACCAGTGGTGACAATTTTCCCTGTGGTTTGCTGGTTCTAGTGTGTACAGGTCTGCTTGTGGGAATTTATGATGGCTGTTGTAATCAATGTATAGGTGTTCCTAAACACCTGATGGTTTTCGCACTTGTTGAGAGCAAGATTCATGCAAGAAAATAACAAAGAATTCTTTAACTGAGTAATATACACTTTTAGTGAATATGCAAAACAATAAGCTTTTTCTTGGGTCAAGCTAGGGGAGAAAAGACCGCCTTATGCCTTGGAGAGTGCACCATGAAACTCTCAGTCTTCGGACATGGAAGAGAGGAAAAGGAGATACTGAACTGGTTTCACTGGTTTCAAACTGTTTTTTCTCAAGTGACTAACCTTTGCTTGTGTCTTGGAGGCTTGCTTGAATTATGACCACGTACTCTGCTCTCTGCTAATGGTAGCATGCATCAAAGATCCTATAGCCTCCTCCTGTGCCTGGGCTTGGCACGATGAGAAGCTTGATCTGACCCACTACACTTTATCTAGGGAAAAATAGCAGAATGGGTGAAACAAGTACTGATATTCCTATGACTTATTCTCCTAGCTCCCATCCCACTGGTTCACAGCTAAGGACTTCCTCAGCAAAGAACTGGTACCTTTGTGTTTACCTTTGTATTTGACAGCCTGTAGTGGTTTGTTTTTTTTTTTTTTAATTTAGGTAAACTTAGTGTCTGCAGCATTCTGTGATTATAACTTTCACAGATGCTTGAAAAAGGAACTTCTTTTTTTTTTTTTTTTTCTTTTTGAACCTGCTACTTCACAGTTTCATTTGATTCCCCACCCCTACACTCCCAGTTCCTGTTTTGGGAGACGATGAAGAATTGTTCCTGGTTCACCCTTAGTGTGCATCTGTGCCTAGACAGACCTGTGTTATCCCCCGCCACTGTTTTTTTGGCAACCTGAAGTCTTAGGTCTATTTAGTCTTTCCTATATAAAAGCCATTTCATATGGTTCTCAGGTGTGTTTTTGTAAAATGGTTCTGTCTCCTGCATGTTCTGGACTATGGGAAATCTCCTTCACGTGGAGTTGAGCCTTTCAGACAGACCTCGACCAGGATTTGGTCCTGCTGGCTCCAATCCTGATAGTTATCTCCTGGACAAAGTGAGGAATATCTAATAGGATTATTCATTTAGATCAATTCAAGTTCATGCAAGTTTAAGGGTTTTTTATCGCTAGAAACATCCTCTGTTTTTTCCTCTCAGATACTAATCTGTGGGTAGGTCACTGTTTTTCCCCCAGTTGATTGGCATTGTATAACTCTTTGACTTCCTTAGTATTTTTATTTTATTGTAAGTGGAGGGCTTGTTAGGTTTCATCTGTATTTGGATCTCAGGACAGCCACTGGACCTATGATACGATCTGTCAATGTTGCCAAGTCTTATTTTGTACCAGAAGATAGATTACAAAAAGACCACAAAAGAACAACTGAAAGCAACCAGAGACTGGCGTGCACAATACGCGTTTGAACACAATAGGTATTATGTCTTTGAATGACAGGGTATTGTTATAACCAGGGTGCTCATCTGAGACATGGATAGAGAGATATCTCCATCTGCTACCAATTCCCTGTGGGACCTTGCACAAAGTTAGCCTGGAACTTTGAAATTCAGGAGCAAATCCCAGTATTTGACTCTAGCTATATCCAAAGTCTGGCAAGATGAGACTGGTGCTCTCTTCACCTTCTCTTGAACTGAAGTATCCTCCAAGGGATTGTGTGCTCTGGAATATTGGGTAATCGGTGTTGAGATGAGCATGTTCTCCAGTGGGAAATACAGGACAGAGCAGTGCAAAAGTGCCAGTTTGGGACCTGAAGGTTCACATAAGGATATGGTCCTCCTGACAGGGTTTATTAGTCTGATTTAGCACGAGTGTTGGTGGTTTGCCCCGAGACCTGATCTGACTGAGCAGAGCCAGCTTTGGTGGGTTTGCACCCTGATTATAGCCAGCATAGAAGCCAGCTATAGAGGTTTCTTTACAGTAAACTGCCTGAGAGTTCATTTGTATTGGCTGCAAAGTGTATTTTTGAGTATATGCTTTTATTTTCTTGTATATCTTTAACTGCTAATTGTGCAAGGAAAACTCACATAATCATCCCACAGAAAGGGAGGGTTAATAGTGCAAAGAAGGAATTTTGAGGCACTCAGGTATTGTTACGATGAGGGCAATGGTAAGTGCCTTAGATAAGCGTGCATTTGTACTAGATGGTTAAAAGGCTCTTTAAAAAAAATCAGCCTTACTTTCATAACAAAACCATATATTTGATATGTGCACCCCTTGCTCCATTTATATACTCAACATTGTATCTGTAATTTAGGGAAAAAAAAAAATTGTTCCTTTGCAGGTTGATTTCATATTCTCTTAGTTGTTCTAGATGGTCCTGATATGAACAGCTTGCTCAGACAATACACCTTTCTCGTTTTTCATATGAGACTTTAAGTCATTATGATTCTTTTTGATTAAGAAAAATCCAAGCTTTAAACAAATTGTTTCATGCAAATTAATTCCATGTAGGTAGATACTTTAATTTTTTTGTGAGTGTAATAGGACAAGCAGCTTTTTGCTGATAAAGGTCTGAGATGTGGTTAGTGACTGCAGAGCAATATGTATCAGAGGGCCAGTTGAGCACCTTTGCAAGACCAAGTTTTTTCCCACTTAAGCATTGCAAGTGTTGGCAGTAACCCAGTCATGCATTAGCACAGTTTCTGTAAGAGTTGATTTGCAATGGCTTTGCAGACAGGTGTTGCTAAAATAAATTCAAAGCTTCAGAGATGTAAAATAAATAAAAGTACATAAAGCTGTAAAGGAAACACACCTTCATGTAGAAGAACTTTGAAAAACTTTACAGCATGTATAGACCCCACTCCACCTTTTGGGAATTGTGAGTATGATGCTGTGAAAAATAAAGTCCCTGGGAGCGTTATGTGTCAGCAGCAGTTAGTCAGTGACAATCAAACTTTCTATCTGGTGAAGAATGGTGGAGGCAGTTGGGTTAAACATATCTAATTTGATCTAAACTCTGAGTAATTTTTTAATATGTTTATTTAAGCTCTGCTAACGTAATACAGTCATGTACAGATACATGTACATTTGCAGGCTTAAGGTGATTGTTTAGGACAGAGGAATAACATTATGCGTTGAATGGATATGTGCTATTAAGTTCAGTTTGCTTTAAGAGACATCATTTTTTACTCCTCAGCTTATTTTCTGTCCTGGTTCCTCCTGTTCAAATTCAAGAATTCTTTTGTCTGTGTTGCACATAAGGCAATAGGCTGTCACCTATGTCTGTCTCACTGCCTGAGCCTACTGGTAAAGTAATTCCATTCTGATATGTCGCGTGCAATAAATCTCACCGGTGAACTGCCATGTTGCCTGTTAAACTGTGGATTTGATTTCTTCTTCTGTGTGATCCATTCTTGATTAAATATGAGTACAGCAGTGTGTACTTGTTAATTTAAAATAGTAATTATCTGTTCAAAGATAACTAGGATACTCAGGGATCACTCAGAGGTACCGCTGGTGTGTGAGAGGAAAATTGATAAATGGAAAAAATCTATTGCTTCTTCTAAAGAGAGAAGTCTGCGGAGTGCAATAATATTCTGGCATGCCTGAAAACCTTTTCAACTTGCCGTATCATACCTCTTAAATCTAGCTCTAGGTCTTGTAAGAGACTGCAAAGTTAAAATAAAAGTTATTCCAAAATAAAAAGCAAATTAGAGAGAGAGTCCAGTGACCAAGTGGATGGGTACAGTGGTGTGGTGGCCGTATTTACAGCAGCATAGTGCTCCTCAAGGTTCTTACGTGCTGTAAAGCCAAGAGCAGAACGAAACGCTCGAGTTTTAGGGTTTAACAGCTTTGGTCTTCTGTAAAGTGTGGTTGTATAGTGCAAGCACAATAAAGGGAAATTATGTATTTCTAACATATTGCTGGTAGACCTTCTGACTTGGATCACAGTTTTGTGATGGGGCTGAATAAGTGCAAGTGGCAGCTCATGTAGATCAGATTGCAGGACTAGGAGGTGCTTGGTGCGTACTTCCTAGGCAAAGGGAAAGTAATTAAGAGGTAAGCTGGTCACGAGTCAGTACAGAAGCTGAAACCTGGGTAATGGCTAATACATGTGGTAAGAGCTTTTTCCCCCCTGTTGTTCAGTCTTGTTCCCATTCCATTTTTAGATATGCTTTTATCACTAAGTATGTTTTAATATAGTAAAAAATCTTCCTCATGTGCCATATAAAACAAATTGTCTTTTGTCGAGTTATGTATTTTGGTTTTAAATTTCCCAGAAGTCAGGAAAATATTTCCAGGAACTAAATCGGTAATTCCAACTGTAATAGGGATGTTGTTTATAAGAGGTGTTTGTTGCTATGTGTTTAAGAGCTTTTGAAATTAAAAATGTGGTTTTGCCGTGGTATTCACATAGAGTTTTCTGCAGGAATTTTTAAATTCATTGAGTACTTCATACGTAGGCATATTTCGAAGTACCGTATAAGGATTTGCTGTGCAAAAGCTGACTTATTCTTAGGTCAGATGGAGAAGTTTTGTATAGAGATTGCTTGCAGTTATTGCAGATTCATATTAGTGGACAAAGATTATTGCTTTTAGTCAGCCTGTAAGAGGAGTGGATTACCTCTGGTGAGAATTATAATTGAGGAGAGACAGGTCAGGCAAGGAAAATGCTAGACGCAGTCAGCGACAGAGAGGTTGGTCAGGGACACAGGAAGGAAGCATCTCCTGTGATGTCTTGAATCGCAGCGAGTTACGCCCTTCTACAACTCCTTCAACTACTGCAGGCACAACAATTAAATATGGCTTTGGGGTTGTACTTCATTTTAATAACCACTATTTCACATGTTTTCCTTAAATGTGTTTTCTTTTCATGTAGAAAAAGAAGTCTAAGCAGTTCCGTTTGTAATTTGTAATCTGAAGTGATCATTTTTCGGTGCTGTTTCCATAAATAAAATCCCCTACTTCTCTAGAAATGTTTTTTTTAAAAGGAAATATTCATTCAGTGCATTCAAGTTATATGTTAGTCATTTTTCTTCTGATAAGGCACAGGAGGTTAAATCTTCGTAATGTGGTATGAGCATTAGCAGTTACAGGGCTAGTCATTTATTTTCACTACCATTTTATGCCTCAAGCAATAGGAAATTAGAAAAACAAAGTATGTTATTTGTTTTAAATACTCAAGGAGCAGTCAACCCTTTAAGAAGAAGAGGGGATGGTGAGTTTCTTCTCAAACTGCAACCCTACAAGCCAATATTGATATGATGAATTTGGTTAGAGTCTTGTTGCTGGTTTTGTCCCGTGTCTCTGCACCTCTCTGAGGTTGCTCCTGAAGCCTGTGCTGGTAGTCTCCTTTCTGTCTTAGGTCTGCTTTGACTATGTTATCTTAATGCATGGTTTTCTGTGACCGAGACCTGAGGATCCCCAAACATCAGCCAGTGCTTTGGAAGCCCGGTGTTGTGCTGTTGAATTCCATATTCCATCTGACATGGGTTTTTTTTCCTGCATTTTGTGTCCAAAACAGGCCCCGGTCAGCATGTCCCCAGGGCCGCCTGAATCTTTGGTTCTTGTTTTGTGGAACTTTATTAGAAGACTTTTACTTGAATTAGAGAAAGGAAAACATAATCATAATATGCTTTTCCAAAGGAGCCAAGGGAAGGGCTTTATATTTTTTATTTTTGTATTCCTGTTAAAATGTTTGTAGGCGTATGCTGGAAAGTCGTGGTGACTTCTTCCCAACGTGCCCTGCCATCAGTATGTCAATTTATTTGCATTGCAGTTGTGCCTCCCAAGATCCTTCACTACAATAGTGGACTGGTTGTTTGGTGACCTACACTACTCAATCATCAAGGCACCAGACTATTGGGTCTCTCATGTGATGAAGTTGTGTGATTCTTGAACTTTCATCTGTAAGCAGTGATCCACAGCTCCTTGAAGCCAAATGTGTCAAGCCAAAGCATTTCGTGGGTAGCCTGTTTGATGCTAGGACTAGTTTAGTAGCTTAGTGCCCTCCCTGAGTGGCTTTTATTTCCTGCTTAGAGGAAGACCTGATTCTTTTCCTATTTCCCTTTGCCTTGTCTTCTCAGTTTAAACAGTTGTTGACCTTTTCAGTCTGACCGGGTGGGTATCAGCGCTGCAAAAGCAGTGTTATGGTATGAGGAGACAACCCCAAAAAATCTTTTGAAGCTGAGGGAGAGCAAGATGTTGGTGATGGGGAAAAGGGCGCTGTCTTTGTAATGTAGACCAAGATGTTCCCCATTTATTCTTTTCAACATCCCTTGTTACTTTTTAATTTTTTGTAATCCGAGTATAAATTACTCTGGTTTTGTTAATAACTAGGTTATTAGATTACTGAATGGCTACCTTAATTGGTGTTCTCAGCAATTGGTTAATAAAAGTTCATATCAACATATTCTTACTCTGAAATATCAACTCTGTTTTTGCAGCATTGTCAGGAACATTGCCTACTGTTGCAAAGCCCCCGATAGAGAGTCATGTTGAATATCTGCTTTCTTTTATTTTAGATTTTTTTAAAAATAAATTTAGGTTGGCCCTTCTATTACCTTTGCATTTTATCTTGCATTAGCAAAGAACATATGCCAGGTTTTCTAGTTTTTCAACTCTACAGAGCATATCAAACTAGGCACAGCAACATTTGAGGTGGGATGTAAATGTGTTGGTCTGCACGGGCTTTAACAGTCAGTTCATTCACTTTGAGTTTGGCTGAACAGATCTACGTTTTGGAATTCAGCATCAGTTCACTTCTTAAAATTAGAATTATTTTTTTTTCCTTATTGTACTATAGACGCAGTAGCTGTTAATGGTTTTTTGGCTTTTGAAAGCTGCTGTTTCTTTCAAAAGGACAGGAGGTGTAGAAGTGAAAAGCGTATGCCCCTTTTTCACTGAAAGTTAGTGTATTTTGTAGAATCCCTTTCTAGATCTGCATTCAAGAGCCCTAGGTTAACTGTCACGTCTTTCTGAAGTCCTCAGAGAAACCAGCCAAGCCTTTCATTGTGTTTTCTCAGTTCAGGAAAAAAAAAAATCAATCCTTTAGCTGTCTCCATCCATAAACCTTTTAAATTCTTCATATCTTGCATTCTCGTAGGAAGTGGGTTGTAGAAATCTAATGTAGCTTTTATTGGCATTCTTACTCTGTTGCATGTACATATGTATGCATACGCCTACACACATACATTCGGTGGAACCTTTATTAGGTTATCTGCAAAATTAGGTTGCTGATACTGGTCTTTGCAGAGCATGAACAATGATCTTGTAAAGAAGGAAATAGATTTCCTTATTAATAATGTCAAATATCATTGTGCCGAGCTGACGTTGATACAGCCCAAACAACCGCAAAGCGGATATATGCTTTTTCTCCCAAAGGAAGCCTGGCTGGCTGGCGTAGTGATGTTTTATGCTCGTTTAAAAAGATATTAAACCTATTCTGGTTAGAAATCCATAACCCCTGCAGTAATGCTTGGCTTCAGAAGCTGGGTTGGGTGCGGGTGAGTGTTTGTGGTCTGATGCGGAGCCTGTTCTTTGTGGTACCCTGGATTTTGAAACTTCCCAGCCAACGATGGAAGTTCTGTGAACCATTTCAGAAAGATAAACAGGCAGGTCTACTGAATTAACTACAGAACTGCAAAATATACCATTAGTAATTGTCCCATTGTTAATTTTGGGTGCGTAATTAAACTCTTAACTCTGCCTGAGATGTTTTCAGTTGTCATCGAGTTGTCATTCGCTTTTGCACAGATTGCCAATCTGCAGGTGTGAATTCCTGTTGTAGAAACCGATGGAGGAAGTTTGATCTAGTACAAATATCTAGAGTGCCTAAAGCTGAAGACTTCCTGAAGATCTCCCCCTAAGATGGGCAAGCAGAAAATTTTAGATAAGTTATTTTCTGGAAATGTGTGTTCCTCCATTGATGGTGAAAAGAGGCAACGATCACAGGGTCAGATTTGGGTGTCTGTTGTCATTCATTTCTAAAATTAGGTCAAGTGCCCCCCATTTTTGGATTCTGACAGTTGGCTGTTTGGTCAAGAAAAGTGATTATGGGTTTTGACTTAGCTGATTGCCTCCTAAAATGATTGACAGCAAAATAGGTAGTGGTCCTCACAACCAAGAGCATCACTTAAACTGTTGGGTTTTGCGTTGGACTGAGCTGACTGACAGGTGTCCGTGCTTCCACTGCTAATGCGTGGGCACGAAGCGCTTCAGGAACTGCTGCAGTGTAAACAGCAGTGTCCGCAGGTGGGATTTGCTGCCTCTGTGATGGAGTGGGGTAAAATATTATATATCTGTTCTGGTCTACATCTGGCTGAAGCAGATGTCTCTCACTAACTTCTACTAGCTTCTTGTAATGTCATTATGCTGTTAGCGCATGACGCTGATACTGGAAAATAGATACAAATTAGTGAAGCAACAGGATAATTTTTTTTTTCCCCTTAGCTTGTGTGATTTATATTGCTACTTTATTTAACTTCCTTTCATGGCAATATTTCTTAAATCTGACATTCTGGCCACCTGTGTATATAAATGTATTTTCGAGAACTGAGTTTTCATCTGGTTGCAATTATGATCAAAATTGCTTATAAATATATCGTTTTCAGGAACAAAACTATCAAGATGCATTCATAGCATTCTTAATATCTATTGCTTGCAATGCTGTGTTTATGGATAGAGTGTGAATTATTTGTGTTAGTTGGATGGACTTCAAAGTCTTCTGAATCTGGATTACCAGCAAAGACACATTCTTGGTTTCATGCATTTATATTTTCAGAAAAGTGTTGCATTTAATGTCATTTATGTCCAGATACAGCATGGAAGAAGATTAGGAAAAGGGGAGCTGAACTGTTGAAACTGAGAGAAGGTGTGGTGTTTTGAGCACTTCAGTGGCTCTGTCCATGCATGGTATATCAAAATAGAGGAAACCGTGCCATCCATGATAGCTTAACATTTGAGCTTCTTGATGACCAAACCAAGACTGACCTCCTAGTTTGTTCTGATGTGTGAATAGTGTCGAGGTCCAGTACTCTCTGTCTAGCATCTTTTAGGTATTGCACACGTGGAGGGTGTGATGTTTGCTATCTAATTTAATTATCTGAAGGTAGTTGATGTTACATGGGATTTCTTATTTAGCAGAGTGATACAAAATATACTGAAAACACAATATAAATGTAAGTTACATGTAACAAAATCAAGCAATTGCAGTACACAGTTCAATCACAATACCAATGTAATTCCTATTACCAGTCTCTACAATATGCTCACTGTCACAACGCTGGACATCCTCAATCACTGGGAAGAAATACGTGGGTTGAATCACAGTATTCTATGCAGACTGGGTCAAAGGTTTTTGTTTTCATCACTGAAGACAAATAATTTCAATGTTTTCCCCTCATCTCAAAAGAAGCAACCTTAAGTCCTCCTACAAAATTAGTAATGCAACATGCTGACCCAGGTCAGTCCTCTTGGCATTTTTGTTTACTACTTCTCTTCACTTGGCCTCTCTGAATTGCCACCCAGCTCTGAGTGCTGTTGGCGTAGTACTTCCAAGTGGATAATGCCGTCATGGGTGAGCAATGCTTGTCTTGTGCTTTTGTGGATTTAAGAGACAGCTTTTCTTGAAGTACAGAGTGAGATGGAGCTACGTGGGATACATGATGCCTAAAAGTTACCTGACCTCATACCAAAGCTGAACTTACTGAGAGGAACTGGCCTTTGGTCCAGAGTCTGGTCTCTGAAAGTGGCTAGTGGAGTTGGGTAGGCAGGGGGGCGGGGGGGAAGAGAGAGAAAAAAGGTGTGGGGGAAGATGCCATAGTATAAAAATATAGATAGATGGGAGTCCTACATTTCTTTCTTTCATGCTCTTGTCATACTTACATCAATTTTCAGCTTAGAAGGTTGTAACATCCCTATGTTTAATAGCCCTTGATAGACTCTTCTTCCATGAATCCATCTAAGAGCTTTCAGGCTTCCATGCAGGGGTGAAGAAATGACTTTCTGAAGTCAGGCTGAGAGCGCTGGTGTGCGAGCTGCCAAGCAGTGGGTAGCTTAGCAAGTCTGTGCCCCCTCTCTGCGTGTTCAGCCTGTAATAGCTATTTCTCTGACTCACCCAGGATAATAGTTGTTTGTGTAGGCACCCTGTGCCATGCACTGTTGGGTTGTGTTTTTTGGTTTTTTTCTTTTTTTTCCCGTTTTTTTTTTTTTTTTTTTTTTTCAACAGTCAACTTGTGGGTATGAGTGACTATCTATTGCCATAGAATTATCTCGGCTTCATCTGAGAGGGATTGTATCCATCATTGCCTAGAAAATAACTGTTTGCAGGTTGAAGCAATCTGAGCATTGAGTACTTTTATCCCCCACTTCAGGAGTTTGTTCACCAAAATTAATGTGTTCTGTCAAAATGTTCAGCCCGCTCCAAGGAGGAGGAGGAGGCAGCAGCCATGGGGAACATGGGACTGCTTTTGGGATGCAGAATGATACAAGTCAGTTACAGACTCCTTTTTCATCCAAATGAATGCTGCTAACAGCATAATCCATGTTAGCTGGTGTGTTTGGAATAGTTGACATGGTGCAAAGCATTGTGCATTTCCACTGCTGGCTCTTTGTGCCATCTCTTTTTATCCAGAAACATCAGAATGCAGGTATCTGGAAGCTGACTCACTATCCTGCAGGTAAAAAGCCATGTGTTAGTTTAGTGAACTCCTTTGCGTTGTACACGCTTTGAAGAAATAATTAGGGAGTTCTAAGTTGAAACTTGCTTCACTGCTTAAAGCAGTTGTTTTATTGAAGCCATGGCCTTCACTGCTTGCAAGTGTGTAAGAGGTACTGGCTATTAATATATCCCTCCTCTGATTATTGTATTTAGTTCATGAAATAATAAACTGTTAGCAACTGGGAGGCATTGCTTTCTGGGGAATGCACACTTTGGTTTTATTTTTTTTATTTTTAAGCTTGGTCCTTGTAATTTCGAAGACAATTTATGGGTTTTCAAATGCTGCAGCGCTGTATTCTGGAGACATTGGAGACACTGGTGATCTCCTGTGCTTTTACTGCTGCTCAGAGCTTTGAGGTAGCAAGAAAGAATGGAAGTGGCACATCTTCTGATTTTATTGTTGTGGTATTTGAATTGTATGAATAGGGTCGACACCATAAAAATGCTTTTCAGTGGGCTGATACATTAAAAAAGAGAAGCAGGGTGGACTTGAGTAGAGGAGTGGTACACTACATCAAAAAGCTGCTCTTTCTCCACTGGCCTTCATTACTGAGCTGTTCTTGTGTTGTCTTGTGTCCGACAGACTTCGTTGCTAGGAATGAAGCATCTCTCATAATTTTTTTTTTTTTTAATGTGTTTCCTTCTGAATACTTGCATTTATTGATTTATTGGAGACCTGGTTCAGGGGGACCCTAGAAAGTAACTCCATTAATGATTTCTTCCAAGTGTACTGTGAACAGTGGCTAGTACAACTCTCTCTGACAAACATTAATGAAGGACTGAGGTAAATTGCAGCAGTACTTTTGTAACCATTTTTGCAGAATTTTAGCTACGCCATTTTTCCTTTAGCAACATCATCTCTATGGCGATACCTGAGATGGATATATGTTTCAGGATAAACAGCGTATCCAGTGTCCCTCTGAGTTCAAGAAGTCTGTTCTAACATCTACACAGTCCATTGAAAGGGGTGTCTTGCATAAGAAAAAAAACATTATTAGCTTTGGAATCGTACCGTCTTCTGCTTGTTTTCTAAGTTCACCTGACCCTGATCTCTGCTGATGCTTTTCATCCCCTTCTTTTTCTAAGAGATTGTCCTTCTATCAAGCTTGGAGTTCAATGACTAACCATCACGTTAAAATGAATGATTTAGAGTATGAGCTGATCTATATCAATACACTGTCTCCATTATTTCAGGGTCCTCTAGTTAGGAGAACAGCAGCCTAAAAGAGCTCTCAACAGTCTGAGAAAAGCTCCTACTAATACCTTGTCCTTGAATAATTATATCTAATTCATCCTCTTAGTTGCTGAAAGAAACCTTCTTACTGAAAGATATTTTTTTGTGTGTGTCAACCCAAGTATATGATTCATTTTCTTGACTTGTATTTTGATCAGTTCACCTGATCTAGTTGAAGATGTCCCCACTCATTGCAGGGGGGTTGGAGTAGGTGACCTTTAAAGGTCCCTTCCAACCCAAACTATTCTATGAGTCTGTTTTCACCTGTCAATGATTAAGAATTTTTTCGTGGTTTTTTGTTGTTTTTTTTTTTTTTTCCACTGACTGTGCCATGACTCATGCGTATTTCATATGGTTGCTGATTACGAGACACAGAAGTCCATTGCCTCAGTGGTTAAATTTACAGTTCTCTTGACCTTGTGAAGTGCATCTGGAGTGCTTCGGTCGTAGTAGGTTTCTGTCTTGTTCATACGTTGTTATTCAGCTGAGCCACTTCTGTAGAAATTCTTGGTTAGTGACCGGAGAAATACCTGCTCTCCCAAAATAAAGTGCAGCGGGTTGGATCTCTAATGCACTGTGTGATTGCACATTAATTGATGACAGTGTGGGTTTTTTGACTGTTTTTCAAGAAACATATTCCAGTGCATCTCAGTTTAGCAGTTAGGTGATGAGATTTATGGTACAAATTTCGGTGAGTTTCTCATTTTTGTCTGGGTTTACTTATTTCTTACCTGGGTAACTACTCATAGGTTACACAATTCTTGGCTGGAGAATCTTGCATGAGCACGTTTTTTTATTTTTTATTTAACGTGTGGTAAGTTTAATTCTCTTTTGGTATTTGTTTTTACTTGCTGCAGAATGAAACCAATTCCACTTCTTTCATCTCTTTGTTTTCTCTCTCCCAGTAGACATACTAATAAAGGACAAGTACTTTTATTGGAGTGGACACTTGTTCTTTACTGTGGAAAAACACTGTCCTGTGATTACAAAAAAGCAACCAACCAAACAAAAAGATTAAGGGCCTTAAAAGCTTCTGGAAGGCTCTTTTGGGAAAGAGGATGTTCAGTGTGTGTGGAAAACCTGCTACAACACTATCTTAAGATACTACATATGATAGCCACTGGTGACTAGGGCATGCTTCCAAGTATGAAATCAAAGGTCGGTATCTAGCTGCTTCATGTACTCTAATGTCATAAGCAAAATAAATCCATAACAGAAGATGTATTTTTCAGCAATAAACCTGTGGATTAGCAGTATCCTTTTTTCATGTAAGTATTAAAACTCGAGGTTGATTGTATTTACCCTGCACATCGTTATGTGACTGCTTAGTCCCTGCATGTTGCCATTGAGGTGGTTTGTGCCATAAAATCAGTGAGGGGATTTTAACATGGTGAGAGTCTGGCTCGGGCTTTACTATTTGTACTGAACAAGACTTTTGGGGTAAAGGTTTCATAATCATTGTAACTGTTGGTGGCCTGTGTGACAAAATAGCAAGATAAACTTTCCGGCTGGCGGCGCTTCCCTTCCTGCTGATTTGTGCCACTGCTGAAGTTACAGACCTCCAAGTTATTAGTCACTTTTTAAATAACCCTATGTTTTAGGAACAAAAGGCAAAATTCAGAAAATGGTGATGAAATAGCACAAGTCAATCTGTGTAAAGAAAACCTGCTGAGTCTCACCAAGTGTAGGGGCTTGGTCTTGGCAGCTCCCCAGATGTGCAGTGAAGGAAAAAGGAGAGGTGGCTTCGTAATGCAGCTCTGGTCCCATCCTCGGCACTTGCGACCCTGGGAAGCAGCAAATAGAGCTTCTTATTTCCTTATTTTTCAACAATATTGAAGTGAGCTTTAGCAGGAGGTAGGGAGCATCGCCGCCGCTCTTCATGTTGAGGGCTAGCCATCATACTGCCTCCAGTGTGTAAATAAAGAGCTTTTCCTTCACGCTGACTGAACCTGGAAAATGTCAGCAGCCGAGATGGATTTCATAGCCTTACAAGGGTGCGAAAACTGTGTTAAAGCAGAAAATGCTTCACAGCAGTCGCAGCAGTGACCACTGCAACACCCGTGCAGGCTGCGGGAGCGATGTGCGTTGCCGTCGCTTGCCTCTCGCCGCACCCAGGAGTTGAGAAGTGTCTGTGGAAAAGGAGGAGCTGTGAGAGCCCTCACAGGGACTCAGTGTCTGGGTGGAAAGTGGGAAGCCTGATGAGGATTTAGGCGAGAACCAGCGGCTGCATTGCATCCGCTTTGTCCTGTCGTCCCCTCACGTCGCTCTGTTCCTCTGTACTGGTAATAATTTATGAGTTTTCCACCTACAGATTTTGTTAGCTCATAATATCGCTGCCCGCTGCCTTGCCGGGGAGCGGAGGCAGCTGCTGGCTGTGTGCTGACATGTTTCCTCTCCAGCAGAAGTGCAAGGGCAGCTCTTCCTCCATGCAGCTTGAGTTTGGTAATTTGTTTTTAACATAACTCCTTGGCTTGCTGCTGAAAGAAGGGGAAAACCCTCTTTAGGTTTTCATCCTAAGCCTGGAGCTGTAACAGTGAGAGGATAAAAACGCCTAGTAACATTGCTGGACAAAAAAGACCCAATAAAGCCTTTTAATATCCTGGGTATTTCACTTCTTGGGGGAGAAAAAGACTGACCTTGATATGTGGGTTGGAGTTTTTCCTTCATAGAAACTCTCCCCGTCTATGCTTTTATTTTATTTGACTTTGTGATGAGTGCTCCCGTCTTGCATGATGTCTGAGCAAGGGAAGGGGATGGGAATAATTCCTGCCAAGCATCTGTTCCTGTGAAAGCTGGTGTTCCTGTGTTGGTGGTGCTCTGGCAGCTCGCCCCAGCACCCTGTCAATCGAATGCCATCGGCATGAGTCCCTGCAGCAGCAGCATCCCCTGGAGCCTACCAGTGGGCTGCCCAAATGGTCACTGCCTGCGCCTGTAGGCTCCCTCGCCATTTTTACAGTGCCCTGCATACATAGAGCCATAAAATATTGGTAGGGAGTTTTATTAAATGCTTGTTCTTTTTTTTTTTTTATGTTGTCTGGCATTGATTTCCTTCTCTCTGTAAGTAGGGCAGTGAAGTTTCGCTGCTGTGAAGCAACTGTTCTTGAATTCATCATGAGCATGTTAATGTTTGAAGAATCTCAGACGATTCTGAGATTTTGGTTAAAAGAAGTGTAAAATGATGCTTAGAAAAATAGTATTGGTATGGATAAAGGTTTTTAGTACTCCTTTTTTTTCAGTTTGAGCAATATGTTTCCAAGAACAAATGTTTCCAGTATTTTAGCTTGGTAGAAACTTCAGCCTTATCAAAGCTTTAAATAATTTAGGGTTAATCATCATAAGAATTTCCCTGTGGTATGGATAAAAGACTACATTTTTTGAACTTGTGAAGCAAGTTCAAACTTGCTGAAGCTCTGAAGTAACTTTTACCTCATCTGTTGCTGGTTTTATAAATTAATTTTATTAATTAACGCTGGGTTTATTAGTTAAATCTGTTACAATTTTAATTGTCTGAGGATTGGTCGATCATAGAAACTGCTATATCATATAGGTCTAGATATCTACAACTGTAGATGTCCCTCATTTTTATTTTAACTGTTTAGGGTCTTTAGCATGTAAATGAGAAGCAACTGTAGAGAAAGCTGAACTTGTGGACTTCAGGCATTTTCAGGAAGATGTAACAACTCAACAACTTGTGTATTTTTTAAGTATGAATCTGTTCTGTAGAAGCCTGGTAACAAGAGTGGGAGTGGAATTTGTGAAACTGTTTTAAGTTATGCATTTTTTTTATTTTTCTGAAGAATTTCGTAGCTGCAAGTTAGTTATCAGCATTTTGAGGTTTTTATGGAAAATGAGCCTGTTCTGGAGTGTGATGCCTGGTCCTCTACTGCTCTCTGTCATCTCCTGCTTGAGTCAACCCAGCTTCTGAGTTACCTGCTTATAAAATAAAAAGTATTTGGGTATGTAAGTTGAACACATGAGTTTTCTACAAGAGGTTTTCTGGCTCCCAAAGGGAGAATCAAGAGTAAAGCATCTATTGCTGAGCCTCCGTAGAAGAGTGGAGTCTGTGAAAGGAGTGTGCTAAGGAGCTATCATTTCCACATCTTTTGCTCTCATTCCTGCTGGTAGTTCATACGAATCCTGGAGGATGTTGGACTGCAATATAAAAGTTTGACTGGTGGTTTGGGTTTTATTTTTGAGGCTATTTCCTTCCTACCCATACCCATCCTTAAGATCTTTACTCCTCTGAAACCACGAAGACTTCTCTAGCTGGCATTTCAAAATTTGCCTGTGGCTTTGACCTATCCAGATCCCGTACCATTCAAAATGGAGAATATATGTAATTGTTCAAGGTCTTTTATGATTTCAAGGCTTCGTAGCTACACGACACCTGAGAGGCAAGCTGCACTGCAATGCAATCAAATGTGCTGTGCAAGTTTATATGCTGCCACCCTGAATTTACAACCTCCAGCCATTGCTTTTCTGCTGTTGACGATGTGTTCTCAATTAAAAAAAAATGTCTTTGCATTGCATTCACTTTTGTAAATTTTAAACTATCATCCAGGCACCTGTAGTTGTAGCTGGTGTCATTTGTGGTGTAGATACATCCTGGGCTGTCGTATAGATCACTGGGTTGGTTTTGTTCAGGCTCATGCTGCAGTTTAGTTTCTTCATGAAAGTGTCTGTGCTCTCCCTGGGCCAGAGCTTGAGGGAGCGAGTGCCTTATAAAGCCTGACCCTCACTCCAGCAGATTAGAGCGCAGTGCATTTAAAGCTAAATATAGAAGGCGGCAGATCCTGTGTTCCTAGTAATTAACTGTTCAAGAGTCTGTTCTGTTGGGCAGAACCTCTAGTCATTAAATCTGCCACAAGTGGTGAGTCTTTTTTTAAAATCTTGTTCCCAGCTGTCTTAAAGGGCATATTTTGTATTCACAGGGAAGGGTTTTAAAATCCGACAGTCAAGCTTCAGGTGAGTGCAGCTCTTCTCGCAGCTTAAAAACAAGACGCTGCACCAGAGGAAAGGAGAAGTCTAGTGCTAGAAATTCAGCATATGCAGTTATATCTTTTATAGCAACTAGGAAACCATACCAGTATGGCTGAGTTTGAAGGTCAGGTATCATTCATTTCATTGTCCCCACGGCTTCTGTGTTAAAGAAGTTTTTTTGCCATTTTTAACTTCATTAAGGATGTGGGCAGTGTGGATCCCAGCCCGACAGTATGTTTGTGCTCTGAAAGAGCTGTGATAAGAGGATTAATTCTTACTGCTGTGTCACTTGCTTGATACTTTCTTTCCAAACCTCATGGGCTCCTCCTGCAATCAATTGTAATGAACGTGATTAGACCCAGAACAAGGCATAAAGTATTGGGGCCAAGCATAAAAACAATCAAAAATGCCTGGATGAATATTATATTTTAGAGATCAGTCTCTTACAAATAACTGAAGGCCAAAAAGACAAAACAGATAAGTACGTCAAATCTAGCCGGTCACTGGCTAGAGGCTGGGCTGTTGCTTTATCCCTGTTGACTGCTAGATTATCTGCCTAATTAACTTGTAAAGCACCTCCTGTTCCTCTGCCACTGAGACAGCTAAGTGGGGAAAGACACTTCTGAGCTCTGTTGTGAAGGGAGGCTTGGATCCTACAGCACTTTAAAAGATCTGTGATATCATGGTTTGCCATTTTTAACTCTCTCTGCAGATGGGCAAATCATTTTTCCAGAAGGGTATTCAGTGTTGCAGTTGTTTTTAAATGTTCCTTGGTCTGTTAAAACAGTAGCTTTAAGTCTCGGTGATGAATGTGAACCTCTCAGTTTAACTGCTTGTTGCATCTTTGTATTTTTTATGACTTGCAGGAAGCAAAACCAGTCTCCACTCCGAACTTTACTGGCTATTGCCAGTGCATGCGGGCAGTTTTTGACTGCGGATAAATGGTAGACCTAGGCTAGAAAAGCAGTGGTTTGCCACGTTAAACATTTCAAATGCTGCAGAAATGGCCAGTTGGTGATGCTGCAACTAGAAGAGGTAGTCTGGTGAATGGGAACATATTGCATAACTGGAGCATCATTAACAGAGTTGTTAAATTAACTTTCAGGGATAGAGAGAGCATTAATTGGATAGTAACGTGTGATTGATGGCGTCTTTCTAGCCATGGAGTTTATCTTTGCTCATGGTAGGAAAAAGTGTTGGCAAATGTATGTACTTTTAAACTAGACATGCAGTCCACAGTGAAGAAATAAAAATAATATAAATTTTTGTAAAACTAAACTTACTAGAAGAGCATGCCTAAAGGAGAAAGGTTCTTGCATGGTAATTCCGGACAAGCAAATCGTATGTAACAGTGGCCTAATGACCTGCGGGCTGTGAAATAGGTGTCCCGTGAATCCCAGCGCTGGCATCTGCTGTTGGCAGGACAGGGGATGACCCGTGACCATTGCCACGTGCTGCCACGCTTCCTTGTGTTCGCTGCTGTTTGCATTCAGCTGTCGATCTAGCTGCTCATTGCTCAAGCTGCGTCTCGTGGGATTAAACTAATTCTATCCAAAGCTGAAAAATAGTTTTGTTTTCTTTAGATAAAATGGCATTAATATCTGATTACTTCCCAATTTTTTTAATGTTGCATGTTGAGATTTGCCATTAGGGTCTGAAGTAATAGAAGCTCAATTTTTTTTTTTTACTGTTGTTGTTATATGACATGCCATGTAGGTCCATAACTATGTATTTATACACAAATTAATGGGGGGAGAAGTTGATTATCTTTTATTAATTGTACAACACATACAGGTTTTTAGGAACTAAAAGTTCCTAAGATACAGTGGTGCTTGGAAGAAACACTTGAGAGGGATTTGATTGTTAAAACATTGTCTTTGTGGTTAGACCACAGCCATTTCTTCAGAAGGATGGCGTGTAGCTCTGGGAATCTGATTGCCCGGGGAACGTGTCAGAGGGCAAGACCTGTGTGGCGTGGAGCCCTGCTGGGATCATTCCAAATCTTGTGTCCCTAGAGGCTTCTGTGCCCCCAGGCATCCCAATCAGCTGCGTGGGCAGCGCAGCTGTACCCCTGCCCCGCAGTAGGGACAGAGGCTCCATCTTCTTCCTGCTCGGGTTGGAACCTTCACGGTTTCTGTAGGGATGCTAAGAGCCAGGTTTTGAGAGAAGCACGTCTCATCAAAGTTATTCTTGGATCACAGTGTTCTTCGTCTTTGAAATAATGTGAAGTACTCTTTGAGTATATGTCAAGAACGAACTTTCACATGTTGGGATTTTCCTACACTGGATGTTTATTTTGCCTTTAGGTTAAGCTGTTGTCTGTAAATGCCATAGTAAAAATATATTTTTCTCTTTTTTTCTCCAGAAATTTTATGAATAAGAATCAGAAGCCGGTGCTAACAGGCCAGCGGTTCAAAACTAGGAAGAGGGGTAGGTTATGTTGCATTTTTAACTTTATTTTCCTCTTTGTTAAAGTTACTAGTAACCAGGCAAGTGGAAAAACTGAGAGTTCAATAGGATTACAGTTTTTCTCCCTTTCTCTTCAGCCACATTAAGAGAGTAGATGTTATTTTTAATTAAACTCTTTTAATTATTTTCTTTATATATCTTAGAGCTTTCTATAAAATTTGGGTTTAGTAGCTATTAAGTCTTGCAGAAGCCTTAGTTAAAACATCACATTCTTGCTGGGTTTATGGTATATTTACATACGAGGAAGAAAACTCTTAGATGTTTGTATTAGATGTTTGTTTCAGGTGTTTTCTAGAATGTCCCTTTCAACTAAGAAAGCAAAATATAAGCTTTTATTTAAAGGTTGCATATAGAAAATGTAGCTTTTTTGGTTTTGATTTTTATTTTTATTTCTTTGACTCAAATCAATACCATCTCTATAACTGAACCTTTCACATCTAAAAAGCAATTCCCTCACCTTCCTTCTCTGTGAGATGATCAGATCATCATGTAGCCCTGCTTTCTGTAACAATAGAAGTCAGAAAGCTCCTTTTTCACAAATATTTGTTTCTGCTGTGTTAGCGTAGTTTTGTTTTTTTCTTGTTAAAATAAAACAATTACCATTGCCTAAGACCCATTTTACTCATTGTGATACTGATTTTCTGTAAACGTGACTAACACTCTCTTTCCTTATGAACAATATTGCATCAATTGTTAAAGAAAGCTAAGTGGTGCTAATTATAGCGATCATGCAGGTGTTCTCTACAGCGAGTGTCATCCTAACGTGCCTGCTCATACTGTACTCAGAGCTCATTTGTCATGGTTTAGGTGTCTGAGATGAATGCCCAACACTTTGAGGCAGAGAGCAAAACTATATGAAATCAATGATTATTTTTTTTTTTTTTTTTTTCAGAAAAAAAAAAGTCGGGTTTGTGAAAAGAAGGCTTAGGTTTTTTGCTGTTGTAATAGCAGATTATTATAGCACACGCAGGTGTGGGGTTCCTGTCTGTCATGTAACAGACTTTTTCCATCTTGACTTTCCTGTTTGTGATCAAAAGCTCATGCTTGGTCTTAAGGTCTTGTGACAGAAAATGTAAATAAGAGCATTTTCTCAGTGTGCGTGAGAGAAACAAAAAGAGCTTGTAACCTTTCTCAGAAAATTACAAATTCTGTCATAGTCTGAAGTGCTCAGCGAGAGTCTTAGGATTTAGGATGATCATGAAGCTTGGATAAAAATTGCAAAATAGTTTGCTTTCAGTCATGTTAAAAAGCAGTGCCAGCTTTCTCTCGTCTTTCCTCCCTTGCACACATCACTTCCTCAGTTAGTTTGACTGGTGCGGTCTCTTAAATGGAAAATGTCTTTTCTATGATGTACATACAACGTCTGTAGGTATAACTAATTAAAAAAACAGGTATTGTTTGTATATAAATGTCACAATGCTCCAGTAATTATTGGGATTAACTTTCTATCAGCATGTTCCAGAGCACTGTGCAGTAGCTGTACACTTCATTAACTACCAACAGCGTAGATGTAGCTGGAGGAGTGGAATTAACAATCCCTAAAGAAATACCTGTCAGATCAACCAGTAAAAGGAATCAGATATGCATACTGCTGGATTGAACCAACGTGTTATTCAGTCTAGGTTAGTTGATTATGGTACATATGTTATTTGCTAAAATTGTCTTAGAAAACATTTTCTCTCTCATAAATATTTTCTTTTCAGTCCCTGTTTTGCATATGTATTTGGCATAATGGGTCCTAATACAGATTTGGTCTTTGACTCCTATTTAATGCAAGTAATAATTAGAATAAATAAAGAGCTTTTATTTGTAATTCTGTGCCTATCTCTTGAATGTCTGCTACAGTGGTTGGAAGTGACAATAGAGACGTGTTGACTAGATGGAAGAAGGAAAAGACTTGGGGAAGCCTGGAAGATTGGAGGGCTAGATTTTGGATTTTTTTGAGGGATTACTTAAACGAGATTGGGGATATAGAAATCTTAACATGCAAACACTTCTTTATGTGCTTAAAACATAAAATCTCTTCTTCAAATACAGTGGGATCCTGGGTGCCTTAATATTTGAGGATTGTAGATACCTATTTTCTTTCTGGAGGCAGAGGGCTCAAGGAAGAGAAATGGCTTCCTAGCATGTTTATTCCCTCCTGTTTGTATATACTTTTTGTACCATAGCAGTATCACAGATTGGTATGTCTTAGACTTAGACTAGAAGATGCTATTAGTTTTTTTTCTTTTGACTTTCAGTATATCAGGGAGTCATGATATTTCACCCAGGCAGGAAGGAGTGCAGTGGCTGTGGCTGAACATGGCATTTCAGCCCTCTGAGGCTATTCTGTTGTGTGTAGCAGGCAGGCAGGCAGGGGGGTCTGAAATGTGCAAATGGTGGGGGGAGTGAGCTGCTTGAGAGATGATTGTCTGTTCTTACCAGTTAATTTGTGTCTTTCAATATTCTCTTTCCTCTTCTGCAGCTCCCAGGAGCGCTGCAATTGTCCATATGAACTCTTATTACTGACACTAATCTCTGAATGCAAACCATTTTTGAGCTGTCACTGAGCAAAAAAGGAATGTGATTTTTTTTTTTTCTTTAAAGTTTGAAATTGTGCTTAGTGTCTAAAACATTTTTGAGAGAGGACTATGAAGGAAGAGCTTGTAAATCCCACTCCTTCCAGGTCTATTAGTTGACCTAATAAAAGGTATGAACCTTGCCTCCAGCATATAGAGTAGCAGGCATTAAAATAACTTTAAAAAGATTTGAAAGAAGAAAAATGATGTTGTAAAGGGAAAAACCCTCCGAGGGAAGGAGACATCTCACAGTTCCATACCAAGTTTTTAGCAATCTGGGCAATGAAAAAGTTTGGTTAGTTCTTAGTATAGTCTCTGTACCTGTTGAATACTGCTTTTTTGGTGAAGGTCAGCAGTAGTTGGCATCTGGCTGGGATTTGTGCTTATGGTGCAGATACATGGAATGTGGATTGTGTTGACTGTGCTGTACTTGCACATATGCAAATCGGTGTCTTTGTGTCTTCTGAAATGGAAGAAGAGGAAGTAGGAGTAGCAAAACTGCCCATAGGAAATAAGGAAAATGTATGTATCCAGACTGTTGACACCTCCAGGAAGCTTTTCACCCTGTAGCATTAACAGGAACAAACAGTGCATATTGTTTCAAGTAGGCTGAGACTCAAGTTTTTTCCCGGGGTATAGATAACATAGAGTTAATATCTGCTAAAAAATGTGCAAGAAGGCAAATGGTAGCATAAAAAGAAGGAAAGCTAAACAATGCATATTACTTACAGAATGAAAATTATCTAGTAAAAAGTCAATATTAACACCTTGAATGTGAACATGAAGGCAGAAAGGGAGCCAAAGAGGGCATCTCGTTTTTCTTCCAGAGATATAACTGCAGGCCTTCTGTTTAAGAGTTAAGATTCATTCTTAAGGAGGGAGGTATAAGTGTGCCTTGTGATTTTCTTAGAAGCAAAAGAAAGGAAATAAGGATCTGGGAACCTGATGAAAATGAAAAGCTGTGTGTAGCACTGCTGCATTGGGTATTGTATGCATCACATCTGCAAGCTACACCTGCCTCCGCTAGCCCGTGATTGAAACTCTGCTTGTTTAGTAATTATGTACTTCACAGCTCAACATACTGTCACCAGTTCTTGATGATGGCTTCTTACTCACCCTGTTGTACTACATCAGCATATTCCTCTTCAGTATATTAGCTTGGTAGGAAAATGATTCAATAAAATTATAAATCATTTTTCATGCAATGAGTTTACCTCCTCTTCCTGTGTAGATTTTTAGATTGTGATAGACTAGAAAATAGTAGGGTGCTCCAGATGAGAGGAGGACTTCTGGGGCAGGAGAAGAATCTCTTTAAAATAGCTAAGAAACGTTAATCACACTGTGTTTGTACTGAGCACTGTGTACCCATGATACCAAGCATGTAACACCTTTCAGTTTAGATTTGAGCATCTTAAATTTTTAGACAAAATACCAATGAAAAAGTAAAATAGCGTTATTTTTTTTAACTCATCTCTTAACAGAACTCTGTCATTTCACTGGTTAATGAGTCATCAAGCTCCCCCCACACACCCCCTGCAAATATTACATACGTATTTGGTAACCCGAAAGAGAACAGTTATACTCAGATACTTACTTATGGGTGGATCTGGGTTTCTTGTGCGGAAATACAACTGCCTGAAGTATACACACTGAAGTACTTACGCTTACTCCAGTAAAGGGCTTGTTTGTTTGTGGGTTGGTTGGTTTGTTGCTTGCTTCGGATTGTTTTAGTGCTTCAAGTTGGAAGAGAGCTGCAACTGAGTATTTGGCAACCAGTCTGATAGCTCAGGTGGGATTCCGGTGGTACACTTCTCTGTAGGCATTTTCCCAGAGCAAAGGCACGGTCCTTCAGTTTCCCCACCTGACCCTCTCTGGTTGTCCACCACGGGCATGCCCTGCAGATACGAGAGGTGGTTACTCAAACGGCGGACTCCAGATCTTCATCACAGCTGAAAGTCGAGGTAACACAACTAAGACCCTGAATATCTCCAAGGTCTGGGGTGAAGTAAAAGCCTGTGAAGTCACTTACCGTTCAGAGAAGGGGCATATTGAGTAGTTTATTGGATGCTGAGAGTGTGGTAGGGGAGAAGCAATGTTGGCACTATGATTGTGTGCATGGCTTCAGGGTGAGCTGGGGTTGGGAACAGGTGGTTGCACGAGCAATGCACACAGTCATAGTGCCACATGTATGTGGGTATCCGTGGAGCTGAGTAACCCTCAGCTTTGGTCTGAGAAGGTCAGCTTCAGGGGATGGGGCAGCACCCTGCTTGGAGATAGGCAACAGAAACAACAAGCCACTAAAAGCCAGGCATAGCAGGGGATTTCTGGAAAAAAAGGTGATGCCTCATTTTTACAGTGCTGCTGAGCACTTGACAGACAGCCTGGAGCTGCTGTTGCTGCATGCTGGAAGGATGGGTTGACTGGACCCCTGAGCTTCCCCAGTGGCCTGGGACACTGAGTGGGAGGGACAGCTTGTGCTTTTTGGGTACAGTTGTTATAGGGGAAGGGAATGCATTGAAAGAGAGGGAGAATGTGCAAGGGATGCACTGAAGATGATAGAATGAGCACATCCCAGGTATGTGCAGGGGAATAAGAAGAGAGAACAATGTATTAGAAATATTAAAGCTGATAAAAGTAGGCATTGTGTGTATAATAGTTATTTAATTGCCGTGAGGCTCATGTGGCTGGAGAAAAGGGATTAGGGGAAGAAAGGCTATTGGAAACCAAGGTCTTCTGGTTAATATTTGGTATAAAACACTGCACTGAGTCGCAGAGAAAGGAAACCTGCAGCCAAAGGATGTGTAATGTCTAGAACCTCTTCTCCCAAACAGCCTGTGAAGGTTGCAGCTGGCACGTTTCAGAGTGCACATGTTCAGACAGGAATTTTACCAATCCTCATTCGTCTTAGTAAATAAAAACCCTGGATTTATCTTCTGGATATAACATGTGCAGGTGTTTTCAAGAACTTGTGTCAACATTTGTGTCAGCAGGTGATAACAAACTTGTTTTGGTTTTTGAGTGTCACAGAACAGTTCACAGTTGTGTTTATGAACTTCAGCATTATTTTGACGGTAACGAGCATTTCGTATGTGCCCTTGTATAAAGTCAGGACTTGCTTTGCTAAGAAGCTTCAAGTGTCTGGTAAGCTGTTAACAGCCTGCAAGAAAAAGCAGCAGGAGGTAGGGGTAAATCCACCTAGCTTTGTCTGGAGGTTGCAGTTACATCTGTCGTGGCTAATGGCCTTGACATAGGGACGTTGTCTGGAGGTCAGACTGTACCTTAATTGAGTTCAACCAGGGACAGCTGTAGAAAATGTGATGTGAGCACTGCATTTCTGTGTTCATAGCCCTGCTTAGGTTTGTGAATATGGAAGATAAATTCTTGGTTACGCCATGTGGCAGAGTCCTAAATGTTTACATAAAAAGTGTTGTTATGAATACCTTGATCTCCTCTTTTCCTGAAGACTTGTCTTTTTGAAAACATTTGAGATACGCAACCGTAGTTATTTAAAGAAAAATATCCAGAAATGTTCCTACAGTGAGATTGTTTACATATAACTGACATACCCTTTAATCTGCTATCAGATTTAGCGATGCATAATGATATGCACATTCAACGATATCTTCAACAAGAGAAGCAAGAGTATGAAATTTGAAAACAATTTCAATAGTTGCTTTTTCTCCCTTTTAATTATTTATTCCTGTATGTTTGTATGTGTTTTGGAATTTTGGAGGGATGAGGAGGAGACGGGAGCAAGGGTAAACACTGCAAAATTCCCAAAGACAATAAAAGCCAACCAACAAAACTCTTGGTGCATTGACCAGAACAGGAAGAATATGCTTAGGTGCCACGGTCATTTCAATTTCTGGCTGATAGGGGATTTTAAACAGAAAGTTTCAAACTGACACTCTGTCCTTTGCCTTTATCTCTGTTCCAGATGAAAAGGAGAAATTTGAACCCACAGTCTTCAGGGATACGATTGTCCAAGGCCTCAATGAAGCTGGGAATGACCTGGAGGCTATAGCCAAGTTTCTGGATGCAACTGGCTCACGGCTTGATTATCGCCGCTATGCTGACACACTCTTTGATATTTTGGTAGCTGGCAGCATGCTAGGTAAACTGCAGTGTACCTGATGCAGAATTTTGAGGATCAGCCTTGTTTCTTTTAACATGCTGTCTTCCTTTACAAAGTGGAAACTATAAACTGTGTTACTATTTCACTTACCTATATACTTCTTGGATCTCGTATCATAGAACTGTTTATTGCTTGTAGTGCGGCAATACCTAGGCGTTTGATTGTGTGAGGCATTCTGCAAATACCAGAAAAAATGGACGCTGCTCTGAGAAGCCGTCAGTCTGAGCTGCAAGAGCACATAAATGCAACAGCAAAGAAAGTGAGAGAGATGCTAACTAGGGGTAACAGAGGAATTTGTTAGCCTGAAAAGGTGTAATACAGCACTCCAGGTTATTATCTGTTGCAAAGCTTGCTTTGTAGACATTGCAACAAAGGCTAGCTAAGAGAAGTGAAGGATAATGAGTGCCTAGTGCATGTTCACATGGCATTTCTCCTAGGTGTCACTGGCAGCATGGGCAAAAAAATGTCTTTCGCCTTGCTCTGTATTTTGAACAAGTGGCTCTTTTTACTGGTCATGTTCATTTGATTCCTGCTTCCTGCTCTTTGGTATGTAAAAATAAAAGGTGTTTTTGTAAGACTTGAGGTAACGCAGGACACAAAAGCCAGCGGAAGTATCTAGGAAAAAAGCTCTCAACAAAATAAGCTGGGAGAAAACTTTTGCAGCGGTGTTTTGAGTGTTTACGTGGGCCTGGTAAGCATTGGAGGGGTTAGGGAGATCACACAGAATCACAGGGGTTGGAAAGGACCTCTGGAGATCATCTAGTCCAACCCCCCTGCTGGAACAGGGTCACCTAGAGCAGGTTACACAGGAACGCGTCCAGGTGGGTTTTGAATGTCTCCAGAGAAGTAGACTCCACCACCTCCCTGGGCAGCCTGTTCCAGTGCTCTGCCACCCTCAGAGTAAAGTTTTTCCTCACGTTTAGATGGAATTTCCTGTGTTCTAGTTTGTGCCCGTTACCTCTTGCCCTGTGTCCGGGCACCACTGAAAAGAGCCTGGCCCCATCCTCTTATCACCTGCCATTTAGATATTTATAAGCATTGATGAGATCCCCTCTCAGTCTTCTCTTCTCCAGGCTAAACAGGTGTCTCAGCCTTTCCTCATAAGAGAGATGCTCCAGTCCCTTGATTATCTTTGTAGCCCTCTGCTGAACCCTCTCCAATAATTCCCTGTCCTTCTTGAACCGGGGAGCCCAGAACTGGACACAGTACTCCAGATGTGGCCTCACCAGGGCAGAGTAGAGGGGGAGGATGACCTCCCTTGAGCTGCTGGCCACGCTTTTTATAGTGCACCCCAGGATACCATTGTTCCAAAGATATCAGATGTTCCAAGTCCTCAAATTAGTAACAGAGTGCTAATACTTTTCTCTTTGGAAAGGATTTACGTCATTGTGGTGTTTAAAGAAGTAGTAGTTAAAATATGCGCAAGGGTTATGCTCCAGCCCGTGCTTATTGGATCATACTCAGTGCTCTCAAAAACAGCTAAGTCCTGAATGTCTCAGTCGTGTGAGGTCTGTGTGATCTAAGATGCAGCATATCAGCCAGCTGTCCCTTCTGTCCGGTGCCACCACAGCCTGGCAAAGCTCTGTCTCTCTCTCTCCTCCCCTCCCCCCGCTAGCTCTTACTCTTGCCTTTTGCCTAAGTAATACTAACATAAGACTTATTAAATCTTGTAATTATAGAACATTCTCTAAAGTGAGAAATTGTTTCTTGCCTTTCTTTTTTTCTTTCTTTCTTTTAGCTCCTGGAGGCACACGCATAGATGACAATGACAAGACCAAGATGACCAACCACTGTGTATTTTTTGCAGATGAAGATCATGATGCCATCCGAAATTATGCTCAGGTCAATAAAGGCGTGGTTGATTGCTGTTTTCTGTTTATGTATGAAAAGGGATTATCGTGGAACATCTGCAGACTGTCTAGGCTGCAATAGGCTACTTACAGGGCAATTGAAAATCCAGTTAACCAGTAATCTACCCTAACCTATAAATTTTAGGTAAGAAAATTGGATGTCTGAGATAGTCTGAGCACAGTTAGCAATGCTTTCTTTTACAGGGTCTTACTTAATTCATTCTGCTGTTGGTCCAGTATATTTTTAGACACCATCCTTATTATTTTTGTTGACCTTTTCTGTATTCAGCCTGAAAGATTTGTATGAACGTATTTTTAGAAACACATGAAGTATATGAATGACAAAAAATATAAAGCTTACGCCTCCAACCTTTAGTTGTATAACTAGTTAGGAATAGGGCATATTATTCCAAGAGCTTTCATTTCTCCTGTGTAAGTTATATATAATTTCTTTTTGCAGGAATGAGGCTTGCACAAATAGGCCTATGTGAAATTAACACAAATAAGCAACGAAGCCTAAAACATTATTGAAGAGAAGCTAATGTTGCGTAACTCCTTAATGGAAGATAATATTATATGAGAAAATACAGTAAGAATTCTATTGAAAGTTCAAAGCCACCACACAATTTTGGATACGAGTAGTATTGCATTAAAATGCAATACCATTGAAACTCCCATGTGTCAAAAGTCTATTGTTAGTTGAGTCACATATTTATCTTTTTAAATAACTAGTTATTATTGGGATTGAAAGCATAAAAGTCCCTGTCCCTGCTAAGGTGTTGAGGGTGGTAAGTTGCTGAAAAGGTGCATGGTTGAATTAAAGGGTGCTGGGATCAGAATCTGCATCAGTAACAAATGTTTGTTAAATAGCAGAAAGCTCCTTTGAAAACGCATCTTTGATAATCTGAGGAAGTGAAATATACTTATTTCAGGAAAAGGGGTCGATATATCTTGTGTTGATTCTGTCATCTTGGATTTTAATATTTTAATGGTTTGATCACAAAAATTGGCAGTACCAGTCCTCCAGGGAGAAATTTAACTTTAAAATAAAAGGTTACACATTGGAAAATTGAAAGAAAGGCTTCAGGATTTGAAGCAGTGGAATTTTCAATGTATTCTCTGCATTTCAAACCAAAAGCCACCAAACTAAGTCAACATTTTGTAGTTAATGCCTGAAGAGATGTGTCCTTTTATAGACTTCACCTGTTTTTTTTCATGCATAGTGGAAAATAGAGCTCTTTCTGTATTATGAAAGAGTGGAGCTAGGCTAAAATAGTGTTTGGATCTTCCTTATCTTCTAGGTAATTTTTTACTCTGAGTCCCACATAAACCAGTAGTGTGGCTCGGTTTTTGTGGTTTTAGTCACGGAAAAAATTCAAAGAGTGAAAAGTCTTCAACAAAAAAGACTAAAGCAAGTGTTGATATTTTAGCAGACTATTTGCTTATGAAGTGTACTTCTGTCACTTACAGGAACTTACAAAAATATACAAAATTTTGTTTGGAAATATGAACAAGATGCTAGCTTACATTTTTGTCTTATACCTTATTCTACACCTTATTTTTTAAGAATTCTGCATCTCTCTGCCTCTCAGCATGTACGCAATTTGATTTTCACTTGTTCTGAGCCAAAAATCCTACCATTTGGGATGTCTGGATGTATTTTTCATTCTTTGGAAAATGAATTGAAACTTTCTAAACTTAATTTCTCCCCCCACCACCATCCAGCCTGACAATAATGTCATTTGTTCCCCATACAAACCTTTTTAGCTGTGGCAGTGAGTCTCGTGTTTTGTGCCCTTTGTGCAGTAGTGAGAGCAGTGATTTTTTTATTTAATTTCTTATCTCTCCCTTCTTCCATTTGAATGCACCCTGCACCTGTGCTGCTTCTGCTTTCATAATCTGTGGTCGCATGATGGGAAACACATGGTGAAAACCGGAGAACAAGTGTTTCGAAGAACATACTTGTACAAACTGTCAAATGTTCTTCCTCTTTGCCTGGCAGTAGTGTGTTTTGTTGTAAGCATTTGTGTTAGTGGATTTGACAAAGATTCTGCATCTATGAAGATGGCCAGCAGTGCTACCTGACTGCCGCGCTCCATCGGTTTACACCTGACAGCTTCCCCGGAGAGCTGCCATTACCCAGGGGAAGGGTGCAGAGTTTCCTGCTCCTTTCCCCCCTGCTTTTGATCTATGGATAGGGTGAAAAGTAGTGTAGGGATAAAATTTTGAGAAATATGAAAAAGACGACTCTCAAACCTGCAGGAAATTCTCCAATTCAAACATCGCACTCTGAAGGAAGAATTGCAAAAATTGTATTTTTCCGCTTGCGAACAAACTAATAGAGAAGGATGTTTCATGCTCTGCCATGAGACAGAGAACGCCACAGATGACTGGAGAAATATCATTCCGCTGGCTGCTTATTTCCTGGAAACAACGTCTAAAGAATAATTGTGCAGTGGAATAGTAGAGTATCAGCAGCCAGCAGTGTTTCTTACTTTATCTTTCCTGTTGTGGAGATAATAAAAAGAAAAAAAATTGTCTTATCATGGACTAATCAAAGATACTCTTTATGGATTCTGTAGAAGCAGTCTTATTTCCCTTTGCCTTTTTGTAGAGCAGGATTGCTGCAATTGTTACATTTTTTTATGTTAATCTGTGTTTATGTTTAGGTCTTCAATAAACTTATCAGGAGATACAAATACCTGGAGAAAGCATTTGAAGATGAAATCAAAAAGGTAATGTTGGTGGCAGTCTCCTCTTGAGTGCTAATATTTTTTAACCTATGTCTAATATAACTTTAGCTGTATAAATGCGGCACTGTTATGTATTTTATTTATCTCCGCTGGAAAAGAGGGTGGAATCTAGAGGTGGCAGCTTTCATCTGCAAATTTATCTCTGTGGGAATACTGCTGGCAACACTCGGTGTATAGTAATTCTAAATTAGTGCTTCCTTTGGTTGCTTTGACCAAACTCATCTTCTTCTCCCAGGATTTTCTGTGCAGAACTTCGATATGCTTTGGGGTATAGCTCTTAATGAGAGGTAGTGTTGCTATCCTGCTAAGAGAACAGCTGTCCGTGGCTTTCTTCTATAGAATTAAATGCAAGTCTGCTGTGCAGAACGTCACTTGATGTATGAGTGTTAAACTACTCCTGCATTGTGGAATGAATCCTGACCACAAGTTTGCATATTTGAGGGCATAGATATGTGCAAGAGAAAGTCATCACCACTGTCAGAGTGCACAGGATTTGCCTCTTAGACTGTACTGGATATTTATGGAAACTGTTTTGTTTTGTGATACTGAATTCTAAGGAGACAGGAGAAACCTGGGTAGAAATTTTTGAAAAACAAAATACAGATTTATTTTGTCTATTTTGAGTTCCTAGTAACAGATGTAAATATCTTTTTCTAATGGCCTGAACAAGTAATAATCACTGTGCTGTGCTGTGAGTTAACAGGCATGCTGATAATGACAAAACCTGTCCTGTGACTAAAATACCATGTTTGTTAAAAGTAAAAGTGTGTTTCCATATCATTTAAGCATTAGAAAGATTGCTTCAAGGGTCAAGTGAGGGTAAGTCTGGAGCACGATGCCTCCCCGCCACCTCTTGTGGCTCTGATAAATTTGGCTCTGATTTATACATTCTTGCTCATATAGGAAATTATTTTCACGCTTGTGGCCAGCATGCCTATTAACTGATGCTGATTGCTCAGTACATCCTTCTAAAGACCTAAATTTACCTCTTTCCCCACACAAATCTAATGTTCTTGCTGTTAATTACTATAATCATTGACATGAGAAGCGCTGACTCATAGCATTCAAGTTTCAGAGAGTGTTCAGCATATTAAGCAAGTGCCATGTCAATTCAAGCCGCCTCCTTGCTCTTCTGTAACTTGCCTGGGTTTGAGTCCTTTAAGTTTCTAAGAATTCACTTTGCGCACTTAATAACAAGATGAGACTACGGTAGATGTATAATAATTTGACTCTCTAGTTGAGGAAGAAACCAGCTTGAGAGAATGCAAATAATTTGAGGTACTGTGTGACTGGAGTCATGATGCTCATTTAAAAGCATTGGAAGCACCCTAGCCATGGTAGCACAGGGTCAGAGTGGGCTTGTTCACTTTACAGACTGCAAATCTCAATTCTGCATACATCTTTTTTATAGTTTTCAGTGTCAGATTATATCCTGATCACAAGATGAGGTTTGCATAGGGGTCCTAGGCTGGGGGGTAATTTTTCCATCTGCCCTTCCATCACCACCCTTAGCTCTGGTGTGAATCTCAGCGTGGCTCCTGGGGACCTGGCCTTTCGGCGGGGGTGCTGGGTGCACTCTCTTCCTCAGTTAAGGCAGTTTATCTGACAATGACAAACTGGGAAGGTGGTTGTGAAAGTCTGGGCCTGCGTATCACACCTGTGTGGTCATTGCCTTAAAAACCTTGAGGACTATTGGTAGATGCCTTTTGCTTACTTTCTTCCTCACCCTGCTTGCGTGAACCCACCAAGTGACTGTCTTCTCGCTGATGAGGCTGCTGGGTTTTTAACTATTTAATGCTTTAATCCCCATGTGCAGTAACTTGTGTGAGAGTAGCTGCTCACAGACGGTCAGAAGATAGATACATTAGTATTTCTAGAAGGTGGTTCTGCAAGATTTAATAGTTCAAAGACTACTGCAGTTAGTTGGTAGTTAGAAAAGCAAGAGAGCAACTCCTTGATGTTGTTTCATGGGTCACTGTCCCAGCAATGAAAGTGATTTTTCTGGCAGATGCGTTAGGCAGCGAGGGCACTTGGGGGGAAAATTAGCTCTTCTCACAGAAAAAGTCATGCTAAAAAAAACAAGGCAAAACCAGCAGTTTCACTCTAAAGAAGCAGATGGTGTCAGTGGGACTTCTCTTTCAAGAGAGATTGTCTTAAATGGCAGTATTTGTACAAGTATTTGCTTTTATGTCTTCTAGTTCATAATTTTGTTGTTAGGACATTATTATTTTCCAGCACCTTTCCCTTTTTTTGTCTGCTTCTGGCTTTCAAATGTTTTATTTCTTAACTCTCTCCCTCCAAAATTGCCAGTTATTCTTTGTTCTAGTGACATAAGCAAACCATACATCGAAATTTTTACATCTGAATTATTTTGTGCAAGCAATTTCAACAAAAGACAAAGATGTTTATATGCATTTCTCACCCGTTGGGCTTTGATATAGGCAGCTTAAGTTCATGTGAGCACTGCCCAGTGTACCAGCATAGACCTATAACAACATTTTACAATAATTTTAGCAAAATTCTCAGTTCCAAATTTGTGTTCATCTTTCTTATGTATGTATTTCTGTTCAGGTCAGCGGATAAAGAATGCACTATTAGCTTTCTATATAGTGTGTTTGCATGTTTAAGTGGCATTCTATATGCTGTTGGGGGATTTTTTATCAGAATTGGGAAAAAGTACAGGTAAGTATGTTTTTGTCCTAACGGTGGTAAATATTATGGAGTCTTATGAGAATGTCTGAAGTACTGGGAGACGTTATGAGGTCCTTTGTTTGTGTTCCAATTTTCCTAACGAAGCAACCCTAAATCAAGCTGGGGATTATGAAATAAGAAGAGACTAACATTCTGAGATCAAATGGGGCGTAAACAGAGATGCTTTAAGTCAGCTAAATGAAAGGCAAGAATCAGTCAGCGGGTATCTGTTGTTATGTTAGCTACCTTCTCCATTGCTGCTTGTCTACAGATGTGACAAACTCTCAGATGCTAAAGCAACAGACCACTTCAGATAACGAAGATATAAAAAGACACCACACTCCCTGTGTGGATAAAATTCCTTAATTTTCACTATTAAGTTTTCCAGATCGCAAGAGAGCAGAAGCACTTTTCTTATATGCTTTTTAATGTTCCGTGCGTATCTTTACTTGTGCGTATCTTTTATGCCCACACTTTGTGCCTAAAAGACTTTTTCTTTAAAGACAAAAATAGCATGGAACAGCACATTAGGTCTGGTCTTGTGCTTATTAGGCATTCTGAACTCCCACTTAAATAGGTGGGAGTTCTTATAGCTATGAGAGAAATACAAAATTCTGAGCCAGAACTGCGCATTTTATGCCTGCAATCAGTCTGTAGCTAACAAAAGCAGTAATTCCAATCCTTGGCTAAGCATCAGCGGGAACTTTCTGTGGGTGGTTTGATACTATTCTGAAGTGACTTGGACATTTTGTGACTTCCCTGCTGAGGTTTGTAATAGTGGTGGTAAAAGAAGAGCTCCTGAAGTAATTAGCAGTAAAAATCTGAAACAACAGCTTTGAACTGAATGTTTTGTTCTTTTTGGTGGTTTTTAAGTGGGTTTATTAAAGCTTTTCATTCTCCTTATCACCCATTCTCCCCCTAAATTATGTTTAATTGTGAAACTATGTTTCACAATTGCTTGAAAATATAGAATAATGTCCTTGAGCAGCAGAAAATGACATGTATAAGTTTATTTGAGCTGCTTTTCAAAAATGTTAGTAAAACAAAAATCATGCTAGTAGCACCAAGCAGTACTTTAAATAGTGAGAGACGTGTAGAAGACAAGGCTCCTGCTCAAAACATACTGCAATGGGGTACAGTTCAAGAACACCATAATGCAGATTCATGCTAAGAGACTTTCAAGAACCGTATTTCAAAGGAAAGGGAAGAGGGTGGGGCTGTGAACTTCGTAGATATGTGATTTCAGACCTTGCAAAACGTTTGAACAAATGTGTATTTCTCAAAACTGAAGCTGATAAATATTTGGATGTCCTTCTCTTAGAATCCTTCTCCACCTTGGGCTGCGTAACCCCAGCTTTGCAGCTGGATTTCCTGCCGTTGTTGCTTTCGTGACTCAAATCTGATCTGAAGGGGTAGAACTGTTCATGACCTACTCGTTACTGACAAAACCCAAGGGAGGTTACAGCTCAGAAGTATGTCAAAACCTGGTTTGTCATGTTAAAGTAGTCAGTGTGACCACTTTCTAATCAAAACCCACATCTCTTACTTATATGGGAGCAGAAGGAAAAAGAGTTAAAGTAGGCTACACAGAAATCTAAAGCTGTTTCCTCTTTATTAACAGTCTCAGTACTTACAGTGAAGAGCAAAAGGTCTAACTCCAATTTTTTCTTGTGCAGATCTCATTTTGGTACAGTATTGTTGGTAAAGCTTATATAAAGAAAGGTTTAAATCACCAGGCCTCCATTTTGTACTAGGTTTATATTGAAATCCTGTAAAAATGTTTTCATTCTTCCCATTAAATGTGGCCCTGGAGTTCCTTTACCTGCACTATTATATATGCCAGTTAATTGCTGCATTTGGAAACACAGCACACCACTTGTTTCTCACACGTATATTTAGAAACTATAATTCCATTCATCTGCGTCCCAAATTTTCGTACATTTTTTGGTTGTGAGTCACAGTTTGCCGAAATAAAATTACACCTTGAGATTTTATAGTTTCATAATTTTTCTTTTAAGCTAAAACTGCATGTTGCGCTCATTTGTTTGGTTGGGTTTTTTCAAGTGGGCTTCAGCCAAATGATTAGTCTGTGGCTGAATCATTCAGGCCTGTGTAAGCTGTAATTTAAAAGTGATGTTGTTATGTAAGTACTACCGTATGAATGAGGTTTTTATCAGTTCTGTTCACTGATACAGAGCAGAGCTATTCATAAAACACTGCGTGAGTTTTAATAACTTGCTTCATTAGTTATCTGGATTTTAAAAATATCACTATGTTGAGAAAGCTTTACAATTAATGATAAGCTACTTAGATAGCTGATATTATCAATGATTTGGATGAGGGGATTGAGTGCACCCTCAGTAAGTTTGCAGACGACACCAAACTAGGCGGGCATGTTGATCTGCTTGAGGGTAGGAAGGCTCTACAGAGGGACCTGGACAGGCTGGATCGATGCTGTGTGAGGTTTAACAAGGCCAAGTGCCGGGTCCTGCATTTTGGTCACAACAACCCCAAGCAATGCTACAGGCTTGGGGCAGAGTGGCTGGAAAGCTGCCCAGCAGAAAAGGACCTGGGGGTGCTGGTGGACGGCCAGCTTAACATGAGCCAGCAGTGTGCCCAGGTGGCCAAGAAGGCCAACAGCATTCTGGCTTGTATCAGGAATAGCGTGGCCAGCAGGAGTAGGGAAGTCATCATGCCTCTGTACTCCGCACTGGTGAGGCCTCACCTCGAGTACTGAGTTCAGTTCTGGGCCCCTCTGTACAAGAGGGACATTGAAGTGCTGGAGCGTGTCCAGAGGAGAGCTACCAGGCTGGTGAGGGGTCTGGAGACCAGGTCACATGAGGAGAGGCTGAGGGAGCTGGGCATGTTCAGCTTGGAGAAGAGGAGGCTGAGGGGAGACCTCATTGCCCTCTACAACTACCTGAAAGGAGGTCGTAGAGAGGTGGGTGTTGGCCTCTTCTCCCAGGTGAATAATGACAGGACCAGAGGAAATGGTCTGAAGTTGTGGCAGGGGGGGTTTAGATTAGATATTAGGAAGAATGACTTTACTGAAAGAGTGGTCAGGCCCTGGAACAGCCTGCCCAGGGAGGTGGTTGAGTCACCATCCCTAGAGGTGTTTAAGAAACGTCTAGATGTGGCACTTCAGGGCGTGCTCTAGTGGCAGAGATTGTAGGTTGTTTGGTTGGACTCGATGATCTTAAGGGTCCTTTCCAACCATGAAGATTCTGTGATCTTGGAGAAGAGCTCTCAGTGTCCACGGTGACAAACAAGCCCAGGGACATGTGTGATATTCTGTCCCTTTGTATGGGTAGGATTTTATAATTAAGAAATACCCTTAATTTGGAGACCAGGTGGGACTTTTCCATCAGAATGAGCTGTTCTGCTTTGATTGTGTTTATTGCTTATTTGGAGAAGGAAGGAGGGCGTAATGACAGCAGAAGGTAGGTGAATAAAGTGCTGGTAGTTGAAGAGGGAGATGAGTATTGGTTTTTTAACTTCAGAAATGGATGTCTGCAGTCTTTTTTTTTTTTTTCTTTTTTTTTTTCTTTTTTTGCTTGTGGGGATGGTAAATTTGTAAGCTAGCTTCTGATGGAGTCAGCAGCTTTTCGCAATGAATGAAGCTGCCCTTTGCTGTCCAGCCTCCTTTTTCCCATCACCCATGTTGTGATTGCTAACAACATGTTGAGAAAACATTATTGTTAACAGGAATGCTATTGACAAAACCTGCTTTTGCACATTTTTTTTCCTGATGTAAAGGAAAAGAGGTGTAGTGTACTTCAGTGGTACGCTTTCAAATCATTCATTTTAACATATGAAATTAAGATATTTAAAATAGACTTAGTTGCCATTTTTAGACTTGTAAGAGGTAAATACATATGTCAGATTTATTAGCAGTTAAGATTGTGAGACTTGTAATTTTTTCTCAAGCTATTTTTTTCCTCTTGTAATTAGTAGTGGGAATGGCAAGGTCTTAAAGCAGCTTTTGTTCCCGTCTCTCCTTTGTCAGCTTTATCAAGAATGTCTGAACTTGAAATATATTTCTTATTTTAGTCAATAGAAAAAACTATCGTAATTGTGCTGTGTTCCCTTCCCCAAAAGGAAAACAGGAAACTTTCTCATCCTTTTATTGTTCACATGAGTAATAGCTTTTGTAAGCTAGAAGATCAACTGCAACTGTGTGGGGCTTAGTCCGAAGTCAGAAGACGTGAATGGGCAGGCTCCTGTCAGCCTGTTGAAATCAGCAAGTCTGTGATCCCAGAATTTCTGTGGGTCTCAAGCCTTTAACAAGCACTTTTATTTTTATACATGTGTACCTATATCTGGAGAAGGCAGGCCTTATTTCCCTTAGTAAGGCCATATTCCACATGCTTGCGTTCTTACGGAACGTGAAGTTATAAGCGATTAGTGAAATAGCACTGCCGTGATTGTGACGTGATTGCTATTATTTATGGTGGGACTTCTTGAGAAATAAGAAATTAAACTGCTAATACTCGTCTCTACCTGTTATCATTGCCCATGGCTCAAATGTATCTTTTTTTTTTATTTTATTTTTCTTGTCTGACCCACAGCTTCTGCTGTTTCTTAAAGCCTTTACTGAGACAGAACAGACAAAGCTGGCAATGCTTTCTGGCATCCTGTTAGCCAACGGGACTCTTCCTGCTACAATTTTAACAAGTCTCTTCACTGACAATATAGTCAAAGAAGGTAATTTTCTATATGATCTTTTTTTTTTACATTGGCTTTAATCGGAGATGTATTTATTGCAGTATACTTTGTATGTTGGAAGCCTGAAACTGCACAACGGAAATCAGTATTTTAAAGCAGATGTGTATACAGGTAGCAATGGCCAACATACTTTGTGAAATCTAATAAGAGGGCAGTCAAACATAGGAAAAAAGCAAAAACAAATCCCCAAGGATTTATGGTTTTTGAAAGTTATACATGTGTGTGCAAAATTGTAGAATATATGTATTATTGTGATACTATTAAAGTGTGAAGTATAACATCTATTCCTGAGATATGGCTACTAGCATTTTTTCAAGTGTTGCCAATATCTTGTGCACATGAGTGTGAAGTGGCACAGAGAGCACATGGAGGTCAATGGGATATTGCAGAAGAAAAAAATAATAATAATTCAAACCCTCATTTTGCCTTGATACCAGTAGTGATCAGTGATTGATACATTTTCCCGTGGACTTTTGTGTACCATATGATGAGTAACTGCTCTTTCAGTCTCAGGGTATAATGCCTTTTTGAGATTACTTTTTTTGCTTTTTCTTTTTAAGGGTTTTTATTTAGTTATTCATTTATAGCCACCTACCTTGGAGTCTTGATTTTCCAAATGATTGCTCAACAGTGTCTTTCTCTGCCAGTTACTACCTGGAATAATTGCAAATGCATTGTCAGCGTTGAACATTTTTCTTGAAATCATTTGGTTTTGTTAGAGCTATGTATTAGCTAAAATGTATTCTAACTTTCATTTAAAAAAAAAAAAGTATTCTAACTTCGTGTTCTCATTTGCAGCATGTTAGCCATTGCATTTGTTTTTTAAATGCTGCAGAAAGAAAAGCCACAGCTGCAGCTTTGCTCTGTCATCACCCACAGCTTTTGGAATCAGAATTAAACCAGGAGAAAATTTAAACAAAAGCACTAATCCATGTCTTAGGGAGGTTGCCTGCAATGTTTTTAAGTCAAAGTCTGTTCGTAGTTATGGGAAGACAAGAGGCTTCTGAAAACTCAAATCTTTAAAACGCAAGTAGTTTGTTATATTTAAAATTTAATATTTTAGGAATACAATTGTTACGTACAATTCCTAGAACAAATTCCATTTGCATTATGAACTTCTGTTTCTAGGAACCCTAAACTTTTGTTGGGAGCTTACATATACTGTTGGTTCTTGGTTTATGTATACTAAAAATGTAGATGTGTCAGCATTTGAGGACAAGATTGTTCAATCAGTGTTCTGGAATAGAGCTTTTATGGAAGAATAATTAAAGATGCAAAGATAAATGAAAAACAGGAAAATGATCAAGGCTTAAAACAGGTAGATCTAAAAATAAACTTGATACTTACTTTGATTTACAAAAAACAATGCTGCAGGCAAATGAGGTTAAAATAAATGAGGAAAAAATTATCTGAGGGAGTTATTGATCAGCATGGCAATTGTTAACATTGGCAAAGAGTTGGCTGAAAGGGAGAGAGAATAGATTGTGCTGATCTATCAAGCTTGAGGACAAATACCTAATCCATTTTAGGATTACCCTTTTTCAGTGTTGTCATTACTTTTACTGTGATGTATAGGTGGGAAAAAATGTCTTTTTGGGGATTGCTGACGTAATTCTAGCAGAGACAGAGAAAGGTCTAGGCAGTGGTGAAACTTCATGAGGGTTAAGTATACCCTTCTTGTCACCCATGCTGAAAAACCAATGTAAATGTAAAGATCAGCGAACAGCGTTAATCAATAAAATGAATGGTTGAAGTTGTTTTCTGCAAATAGGAGAAACACCAGAAAAAGATAAGAGCTATTTATGGGAAAAGACAGTGGCAGCACACGAATAGAGTATAGGAACTGGACAACAATAAATTTGAACTTTAAATTAGAAGTAAGTTTGAAAACAATGTGGGTAGTGAAGCCCTGGAGCAGCCTCTCTCTAATATTTGTACTGGCATAAAACTTGTTTTGTTTTAAGCTAAAACTTGAAAAAGGGTTTAGGACATGGGTACTGGGGACAGTGCTTGGTGACAGAGACCAGAGATGTTGGTATTGAACTCATAAGCACATCAGATACGCTGAACTATGTCTGCAGGTCAGAAATTACAGGTTGACATTACACCTAGGTTCCCTGTTGGTTGGCCAGGCTTTGTCAGCCTTGACATGTCAGCCCACAGAACTTCACGATCGCTTCATCGTGCTGGTTTCACTTGGAACCTGCTGTACAACATGTAAAACAAGCCCAAAGTCGTATTTGTAGGCCTCTCTTGGAGTGGCATTGTGCAATCATGGTTCCATATATAGTACTTTTCCGAGGATCATGTCTTACGACTAAGCTCTTGAAATAAGGTTGCCAAAACTGTCATAACAGTCAAGGTCTGTAATGAATGTTAATGAAGTTCACGCTTCTCTGGGAATAATCTCTTCCATTCTTGTTTGATGACTCATTTAGTCAGTGCATCCTAGAAATAAAAAGAATGGATATCTGTCTAGAAAGTGGCTAAGAATGACAAAGCTACTTCCTACCAGTAGGTCCCATCTAGCTCTCAGAGCTTCAGGACTGTTTGGAGGTGAAACAGAAAATTATAATGACTGGCTGTAACATAGTGTACCACTATCATTATCACCCCCCTCTGTAGTGCTGTAAATGTTGACATGAGTGTAGTATGGAGAAGCTTAACTGGCCTGCAGGGGACCTTCCTCAAGGATGAGCTGGGTCTCCGTCTCTGAGACCTTTCAGCTTCCTTCAGCTCCCTGCACTTGCCGCTTGCAGGCGAGAAGCTGGAGCAGAGCCGTGGCGGTGCTGCTCTAGGAAACAGAGAAGTAAGAGGTATGGGGCTAATGGTTTCTTAGCTCCCCTGGGAAAGCTACAGCTACTGGAGGCAGAGTTTGTTTGATTTAACGCACAAAATACTAAGTTGCGCCTCGAGGAAGGAATTTTTACACTTAAAATAGCATTTGTGCCTGGTCCTGCCAGCTACTAAATGCCTCCAAGGAGAATGGGGTACAAACAGTTACCTTGAAGTTGCAAAGTTATTTAACCCTGTTCCAGGACTTGCTGAAAAGCCCTTTGAAGAGATGGGTTTTTTTCAGTTCTTAATCCTGACTGTCCTTTATTATTTTGTACCTTCATTTCCTCACTGATTTAACGCATAATTTTTCCTTATGCATTGGACTTGGTCGGTAAATTGGAGAGGTAGGAAAAATAATTGTAAAGAAAATCTTTGAATAATTGAATGGAGATGGGTGATACAGAATGAAAAGATTTTCAAACAATCTAGCATACTTCAGGAAATTAATACTGCATTAAAGAGAAAAATGAGCATTTCAGCTCTGTGGAGCATTTCAGCTCTGTGTGTTTGGTCCTGTTGTCGTAAGTGTATTTTCGTTCCGTATTCTTGTAACCATTTTGTAACCTTGTAATTCTTATAGCCATCTCTAATTCATGTTGAAAATTGCTTAAGCATGTTTTGTGTTTTTTCTGAAACAGGGATTGCAGCCTCTTTTGCTGTAAAGCTTTTTAAAGCATGGATGGCAGAGAAAGATGCCAATTCTGTTACCTCTGCTTTAAGGAAAGCCAACCTCGATAAGAGATTGCTAGTAAGTACAATATATTTTCAATTATCCTTATCTCTCCTTGGGAAAGAGAAGGAAATAAAATGCAGATGGTAGTTTGCTGTAAGCATGTTAACTTCCCCTCAGACTCTCTTAGCATTTTTTAAATATTATGAATCACAGCAATATTGTTATGGCTGTAGCATTGATACAGGTTCAGGAATATTAAATATCGCATGCTTTTACATTCTGTCGCTATTTTTCCTGTAGTAAAATGCCTTCTGCAATACTGTATATATGGGGCTTGGGAATTAATTAAATGTGTGGGGTTTTTTTCTCTAACCACTGCTAACAAAACACACACCACCAGCGACTGTGCGTGAGGACTTTTATTTTTTGAAATATGTTTTACTTTTGTAAATAATAAATAAAGTATAAAGGGTTATGATTAGAATATAAGTTTCCAAAGCGACAGCATTTAAATAGTATAGCAAAAGCACAGTAAGCTAATTTTCTGCAGCAACAGCCATCTGGATAGTATAAATGCTCTTGGAGTGATGACAGCAGACCCAGTAGGAGCAATGCAGGAAGGCAGGACTTAAAACCTGTGTTCTGGGTTTGTAGCAATGGCCTGAGGTATTTAGAGTATATATGAATATGCATCAGTGTCATGTGCCTTTCTCTCCCAGTGTCTTTCTGAAGATCAATAGGGCTTTTTTAATCCTCAAAAAGATTGCTGCTGCGATAATCTAATCAAATGTGCTACATCCTGCCTGCAGAATTTCAGCAGTATTTCCTGTTTCTACCTCAATAATTTATGATTAGGCAAGAAAATTTCAAAAGTGAAGCAACCTCCCACACCCCTTCATCTCTTCAATTGGTATTTGATTTTAAGAGTCCAAGTCATAAATAATTTGCCATAAATCTGGGAAGTGGGCTAATGACACTTTTTATTGAGGGGGGGGAAGCAAACTGCATCTTATTTCTATTTCAAACTTGACTGATTTAAGATTTCAGCTGTTGGCTCTCATTATGCTCATTAAAGAACTATAAAGTATCAGATGATACTTTAGGCATACATGCCTTCTTAATCTCATTTTAGGTAAGTGGACAGATTGAGGGTCTCTAGCTTCTTTGTCAAAAAAGTTCTATCCATCCCACAGGTCATTGTTAACCACCAAGAACTGGATGGTAAGCAAATGCCATAGAATCCTTGCCAAGATGGGGCATTTGCTGTTCTAAAGAATTATTTTACCTTTTCTAAGTATCTGGACTTCCGCAAATCATAGAATGACAGTGTCTTCAAATTAGAAATGCCTGCAGGAGTTAATGTTAACAGTACAAAGTGGATTTTGTGATTTTTGTGACATGATGCATTAGTGTTAATCATTGCTCAGCAGAGTAGCGACATCAGGCCAGGATGCTGGGCCATGTATGTATTGCTAAGTGTATTTTTCTTAAGGGGTAAATGTGTGGATGCACGGGGAGGGCACGATAAATGTGCTTTGCATGTAATGGCTTTACCATCTATTCCTTTGTGCTTTCCCTACAAGACTCTTGGAATCTGGAAAAGGCGCAATTTCTTTGAGGACTGTTTTGAGCGACATCATAAGCTCACAGCTATTCATAAGTACGTGCACTTTGTGTGGAGAGGGTGTTAGGTTATTTGTGCCACTGACCATCATTTTTCCCTTCACTATGACGAAACACACTATGACTGAAGTGTTGACTTTTCCAGCATTAATACAAGCATCGGCTTTTTTTTAAGTGCAGTACCAGGTGATTCCCACTGTTCATTCTTAAAAATTGTTCCTTCCATTCTGTCAAGAGTCATCATTGGTTATTTATTTAACAGAGAGCATTCCTGTCTTTTTAGGAACTATTTCCAGCCAACCGGCAGAATGTGGACCATTTTGCCAAGTATTTCACTGAAGCAGGTCTAAAAGAGCTCTCAGATTTCCTTAGAGTTCAGCAGTCACTGGGGACTCGTAAAGAACTTCAAAAAGAGCTACAAGAACGTCTCTCTCAGGAATGCCCAATTAAAGAGGTAAAAAGTGGGGGGTTTTATGACTTCTGTTTATATAATAATAGTCAAAGACTTAACAGTAAGTGAAGAGGAACAGATATGAGCACCTCTGCGTAGATTTCCGCTGCTTTTCTTTAAATTATTTTAATTTATTCATCAGTTCACTCTGTGCTTAAGAGTAAAGCAACAAAACATCCTCTGGATTTGCGAGTGCAGCCCACTATGGGGTTTGGTTTTCTCTGTTCAGCTAGGCTTGATGAGAATGTATTTCACTTAACTGCATTAAGAGTCAGGTTGGAGGGGAGGGACAAAACTTGTAGTCAAGTAATAGTAATGTTGCTAAATAAAAACATGCTAAACGCTTCCTTTTTTATTCTTGTTCTAATTTCCTTTCCTATTACTTCTATAACATGATGTTATTTGTAAATGACTGCAAGTATTTGGTATGTCAGCATCGTTTCTGGTTGATTGGGAGCGTTGCTTATGACAGCAGTTTATTTCCTGCTCCAGGTAGTGCTCTATGTAAAAGAGGAAATGAAAAGAAATGAGCTGCCAGAGCCGGCAGTGATCGGTCTCCTGTGGACCTGTGTCATGAATGCTGTGGAATGGAACAAGAAAGAAGAGCTGGTTGCAGAGCAAGCCCTCAAACATCTAAAGGTGTGTGTGTGGGTGGGGAGGGGGCTGCTGTGAATTACCAGAATACGTTCTACAGCTGTCAAATTTTTACCTTTTAAATCCAGGAGATCTAGAGTTTTGAAGGCTGACACCGGGCACACCAAGCGTTGTGTATAGTCCCTTCTGCTTTAGTCAAATGAATGCAAAATTGAGGTAGTTCAGATTATGGGATACCCTGAGGCACAGAGTGCAGAGAACCAGGGCAAACGGAGGTAGTCACAGCCTGAGCGCCTCTGCCTCGTGCTTCCTCAATGTACCGGATCCTGAGGGGCTCTTTTCCTTGGGGACAATGCTGAGACTCAGATCTGCACACATCTGACTAGTAAGCCTGCAGGAACCGCCTGTGCGATGTCTTTGCCAGAAGCAAAGAAGTTTTGGGAGCATGGTGAGGTGGTGACACCTCTGCTGGCTTTGCACAGTTAGTTAGATCCAGGCAGAGCTCAGAATCAGTGAAATGGTTGTTACCGATGTTGTCTGTAGGAGCTGGATACTCAGCAACTTGTCAACTAATAAGCCAGGAGCTGGCTTGAGAGCATGCGCGCTCTATAGCGTGGGTCATCTCTGATCCAGGTATGTCCTTGTGGATGAGGGAACTGAAAGCATAGAAAGACGGGCTGTGGTTTGCTAAGTGGTGACAGATTGCAGTATCACAGTTGCACGTTGGTACAAAAACTCTTATGACTTTGGAGTGGAAAAAAACACCCAAACCTAAAAAAAGTGCAGAGGCATCGGAGTCATTGCTATGGTCGGTATTCCTCATCTAAGTCTGAAGGAATTGTGCAGTGCAAGACACTTGAACTGAGAACAGAGGCAGAGAGGCTTTTTGGCAGAATTAGTCCTTTTAAGCTGGTAAACCATGAGCAAGAGAATACTTCCTCGTAGCCAAGGCTACAAAGATTTGCCCTAGGACAGAAGCAATCTCTACTTTATTCTTTATGGTAAAATGGATCTTAAGCTTGATCTGAATTCCTTTCTTCTTCATATTGGATGCCTCTCCATACTTGGAGTTCCCACGTTGGTTTAGCTCCTACTACTGCTGTCCTTTCATCTGAATTTGGTTTCCCAATCAGTCATCTTAGAAATGTAGTTGCTTGGGATCTTGTGTAGTCTTTGATGGTAAAACTAAATGCCTTGAAGTCTTCTCAAGTGACCCAAACAGCAGTAGAAAGACGAGATAGTTTCCAGAAGGAGGAGAAGACATCGTTTTTCTTGTTCTTTTGATGTAAAAAAAAAAAGATCATATCTCTCTCAGCTGTAACAGAGTATCCATTGAGATTTATGGTCCAGTACTGCAGGGCAAATTAACAAACACTTTTTGGAATATTTGAACATTGGGAAAAGAGAAACATGGCTGGCTTTGTACAAATATTGTTGGCTGGGTGCTTAGTCCTGTGCATCTCAATGACACAAGACATCAGCTATGTATGTAACCCTACTAAATTAGGTAAAACATCTTGCTTATATAAGATAGGTATCTTTCTAGCTACATCTACTGTTTAAAAACAGAGGACAAATTTGTATGGGGTATTTACTGTTTGCGTTTAGAGGTAAGATTTTAAAAGAAGCAGTAGAAGTAGAAATTTAGACATTGCTAGCTGCGTCTTTACATTTCAGTGTTCAAATATGAACAGCATCTGTTTCACGTCCTTCCTTTATGGATAGGTAGACAGATCTTGGATTCTTCTCAGTGGGCTCTCAGCTGACCCAATGTGTCAGTGAACTCCAGAAACGAGATTAACGCTGTTAGCCTGACACAGAGCCTAGTTCCTGTGCCCTCCTGTGTGCCGACCTGCCCTGAAACAATCCTGGAGTTATTTTGCCCTGGTGGCATGAGTCAGGATGTGTGTAAATACATACTGGACATAGGACCTTTCAGGTGGTGGGATTTATTCTTGTATGGCTGTACCTGACAGATAACTTTCACAAAGCGCAGTTCCCAAAGCTTTGACATCTGGATACTAGTCTCTTGGATTTATTAAATTTCTTTTAGTAAGCTGTATACGAGGGGTCCCTGAAAAGATATGTCAAGGCACAGAATATTGACCTAGTTTACAGTTCCTTAACAAACTTTACTGGATGGGTGGCTTCCTAATGGAGGTGGTGGGCAACCATGAACCAGTAAATGCCACGTGTGCCATCCGCATGGCAGGACTGGCAGGCGCTGAACTGAAGAGGAGACAGGGCAAGCTGTTAAATCCTGAATCATACAGGATAAGCTTTTTATCGTCCCAGTAACCTTGCTGTGACACTGGGGCTTGGCCCCTAGGCCATCTGCAGTGCAGAGAAGAGACATTCCCTGCGGGTGGGGAGAAGCCTCCAGACAATTCACGCTGCTTTGGTCTGACCTTCATGGCACTGCAGCTGCTGACCCACTGCTACCTAACCTGAGGCAAATGGAAAATAATGCCACTGAGCTCAGCTGGCGATGAGAGGAAGCTTATTTTACGGTTCCTTAGCACTTGTGAAACTTATAATTTTAAGTCTGTACCAGTTGAGGAGATAAGAACGCGAAAGGAGTCAGTCAGATGTGGCAAAATGAAGGTATCTCTCTTCTAAACTGAAAAGATAGGAATTTTTTTTATAAATTACTTAACGCTTATAGGCAACAGCACTTCACAGACCTGTGGATGGGAGTGGGTTCTGCTGATGCTGTTAAATACAGGAACTGCACTGTATATTGCCCTGCCTCCCTGCAACTTGCCTAGATCCCCGCCGGATGCATCAAGGGCCAAAAGGGGAAAAAGAGAGTCTTGTTACCCAAAGCCTGCACAAGTTTTGCAGTGCTTTTACCAAAACAGTAACGTTGTTTCTAAAGATGTGGCTATACCTGCCAGAAGTGAAAAACTCGCCCTCCGATGTTAGCTACTTCTGGTAATTTCTCATGGTTACTTTGTTAAGGAAGTTTCTTCCCAAAGTAATAATGCTGTCTGCCTGCCTCGCTGCTCCTGTTACAGTTGCTGTGTGATTTCTTGCGCTCTCTGTCTTTAAATTAATAGACGATCATTATTTTGGAAAAGACATTCTGGACCGACTTTTCATATTTTAGTCAATTTTCATGTGTTTTAATAGTTGGTTTTTTTCCACGGATCATGTTGAGTAAAACCCTCAGGATTTAGCTCTGGGTAAAGAAGCCCTGAAGTGTACGCACTCTTTAACGCGTCCATCGGTGCTGTGGCTGGTGGGTGATTTGCTACCTGACTGCGTCCATCAGCAGACCATTTGCCATTGCAAATCCAGCTGAAAAATGCCAAACTGACAGTGTAACTGAAAACAATGAAAAGTGAACTGAGCAGTGCAAGAACAATAGTAACCTTATTTGGCATGGGGCTCTGAAGATTAAGGGTTATTTATCTTCCTTCAGCTCTGAAAAATGCTGTTAATATTACTTAAATTTAAGATTGCAGTCTTAGCTGGACTCACTACAAGCTAAGAGGAAAGGAAATTGGAGAGATATGGATATTAAACACCATATTTTTTAAGGAAAGAATGAACGGGATATGGTCCTCTGACATAACTCTTTAAGATCTGAAATTAGAGGGAAAAAAAATCATACCAAAGAAGTTTTTGCTTTATCTTTTATTATATTAATAAATTCTGGGAAAAGATAATGAAATATACTGCTACTGTTTTTTCAGAATAAACTTAGCAGTTAATGCTGTGCTTTGAAAACATTGCTGTTTACCAAAGCAAAGGTTGTCGTGATACTCTGATGGTGATAACAAGAAAAAATAATGACACTTGATCACAGTTAGCCTGAAATAATTTAATGTAATTCAATTTCCTGGCACTTTTGAAACCCCTGTGAAACTACAGATTTGTATTTTCATGTGCTTCATCTTTGGATGTCTTACGTTACCAACATCAATAAAGTATCGCTCCTGAATCAGCAGCATGCTGTCTTGTGAAACGTACGAACAGCAGTACTCCAAGATATGGACTTTATAAATTGATCATGCAAACTTCAGTATCTATAAGTGATACTGAATTTTAGCTCACAGGATGCAGCATGTCTCACAAAAGCTGATGGATATTTATGTACATGCATTGAGTATCTTTAAGGAAATGCAATTGGCGAGTAAATCTAAGGTTTCAGTGAAACAGATTTTCAGGGATTAAATTCATGATGCCTGCATTAAAAAAAAAAATTGATTTATTTTTATTTTCAGTATACTGACATGCCTTTTGTTTTTTTATCCTCTTTGCAGCAATATGCCCCCCTGCTTGCTGTGTTCAGCACTCAAGGCCAGTCAGAGTTGATTCTTCTCCAGAAGGTGCAGGAGTACTGTTATGACAACATCCACTTCATGAAAGCCTTTCAGAAGATCGTGGTACTCTTTTATAAAGGTACAAGTCTCTCTGCACTGTTCTATGCGTGGATTCTCTATGCCAACGACTCACCTAAAATGTAATAGGAAACGGACGTTCTCTGGGTATTGTATAGGAGAAGGTTGTGTTGAACTCTGAAATACCTTATGTTTTGATAGCTTAAAGGAGCACGTGGCAGCAGGAAAAGCCAAAACAAGCCCTTCTCTCTCTGTTGCGCTTATCCCGTAGTCAAGAAGCATGAACAGGATCCAAGCACCATCCACAGTCTGATCAAATGCAGTTTAGTCCTTGTGTAAAACCGATTCTAGGAATACATTTCTATAAATTCCTGACAGATTTAAAAAGTAGATTAGAGCTTGGTTTTAGGAAACCTTGAAAGTGCAAACCCTCTTGGCAGGAAGATTTTTCAGGGTTGTTTTGTGGTTTTTGTTTGTTACTCCCTTCCCGCCAGAAGGAGCTTGCTTTATTCTTCTTTTCCTTTCCCTGCCAATTTCTTGCAGGTGCCGTAGTTTGAGGGATTTAATTTTTATTGCGAAGTTGACTTCTTCGCAAGTTTATTCTGATCAGGTTGTCATAGAGACTAATGGTCTTGCACTGCATGTGGTGGGTGGGTGCCAAGTAGTTTGTTCCGACATTCTTGCTATAAATAGTTGAAGGAGAAAAATCAGCAGGAGTAGAAACACAATATTGATCTTTGTTCACCCTGTTGTGTCCAGGTACATGTTCAAGGCAAACAAGTTCAGGCTGTTAAAATAGTTTCATGGCTTCAGAAGGTAGAAGTGAATCGTGTGGATTTATTTCCATCCTTGTGTCAATATAGCATGGCCTCAATGATCACAAGAAAAAGCAATACACCTTATCCCTCTGCTCTAAAATTCTATGATTTGTAAACGCTATTAATGACTGAGGACAAACTTGAAACTGCAACCTACAGCAAGCGCTTTATTCAGTTTTCTCTGGAAAAGAAAATTCACTTTGGGCACGGTGAATGAGCGCCGTAGCTGCTGTGCGGTCAGATTGTAAGTGATAGTTAAACCAGAAATAGTCTTGTGTAGGATTCCCTTCAGAATTTTTGTAAATTAATTACTGCATTAGCCTGCAAGAGCAACCCTGACATTCAAAGTATTTTAAAAAAAGAAAATAAATAACTAAATTGTACGTTAGGTTTAACATGCCCCAAGAACCCAGTTCCCACCTACTTTGCTCACCCCACGCGCTCTTGTTCTGACTCTGGAGATGTACTCGGGCAGGCTTGTTAGGGAGGGTGAGAAGACTCAGCACTACAGGTGCCACAATATCATTTAGGATATTCACGCAATGTCCAGAAGAGTGTTTGGAGCTACAGCGTGGCCTGTCGATGGAAGCCGTGAGTTGAGAGTGTCCAGTATGTGCAGTACTCGCCGTGCCCGTATTCCTGCCTGGAATATCTCGGACAGGCATGCCGGAGCACCTGCCTCTCTGCCATCTGATGCAGTCATGCGGTGGTGCAACTGCCAGCCCTTCCTGACCCCATTTAGGCTGGAGCTGGATCTCCCCTGTTTGGCAGACTTACTGCTGCCTACTAGCCACTGCCTGCCTGACTTTACAGCCACTAGCTGAGTGTTGGACACAGTAAGGAAGTCATTAGTTCCATCTATTTAAGCCAGCTTTGGAGTTAAACAGTGTCCATTAGGTGAGGACACGCTAACGCGTTAACCAGGGAAGATTCTGGGAGCACTAGTCCTCCAATTCGTCTTTTCTCCCACATGATGTTATTGAGCTTTAACAGCTCGTGGCTTTGGCTTGCCTGCCTCTGCTTCATTTTCATGCTGGTAGATCTCACCCTCTCCTTCTCCCCAGTTCATACCTATCCACTAGAAGCAAGCCGTCAAGTCTTTTTAGAGACATGCACTTCACTGTAGATAAGTTGCTGCTGACAGCGTGTCTTCTGTTTCCTAATAGTCAAGGAAAACAGCCCCCAAAAGCTATTACTGGCTGTGTTGGTGGTGAGGGAACCACAGACACCCATATTTCCCTTTCTGTTGTGCTTCAGGTGTAACCTGCACAGGATCTGGAGAGGTTTCAGGGTACCTAATGAACTTTTTCTAGTGACAAATAAAGGCATCTGAAGTACCGTTCGAGGCCAGGCTGGATGAGGCTTTGAGCAGCCTGGTCTACTGGGAGGTGTCCCTGCCCATGGCAGGGGGGCTGGAACTAGATGATCTTTAAGGTCCCTTCCAACCTGAACCATTCTGTGATTCTATGACTCTATCTGTGGATGGGCAGACAGAAATGCAGCTATCTACCAGCACGAATATGGACTTATTGCTTATTACTCATTATAAGGGAGTGCTTCCTCGGCATGAAGATAATCAGCAGTGACGATAGGCAGCAAATGCCACTCATGCTTTGACAAATTTAGTTGCTCTCCTCAGCATGTCCAATATCTTACATTTAAATCCTTCCCATATTTCCATCATGAAATAGCCCTTGAATCACTTTCCTGGGAATTACCCGGAAATACCTAAACATATTAACAGGAACGGCGGGACTCATTAGCACCTAGAAGGTCTTGGAAGCCTGTGGTGTTGGTTGTTTTTTTAATTCTGTCTCTAAACAAGGAGGAATATCCACTTTTCCCCCAGTGAAAGCCCAGGCCCCATTTTCCCTTACGTGGTAGCAGCTTTGTACCAGCTTGTAGATGTAATCTGCAAAAGCAGTTCTGTAGTCAGTTAAGGCTTCTTGACATCATCATCATCATCATTATTATTATTATTATTATTTTGTGTTCCTGGTACAGTATAGAGGGAAAAAAACCTGTCCAGTTCTGTACTGATCCCTGGCAGTGATGTTGCTTCTCTGGTTATCACTTAAAAGCCAGTGCAATTGTAAATCTACCAACTGCATTTTCACCAATAATCTAAAAGCCAGTTGCAGAATAAGAATTACTGATATCTCCTGAGTGACACCTGCTGAGTTTGCCAGCCTCTTAGCTAGTTATTCTTGCACTGTAAGACGTATATTGGTCTTTAGTCCATTCCATGTTGCACTGTGTCCCTCAACTCTGTCTAAAATAAACATTGTTGTTATTGGATTACGTGCTATATATCATATTCACTTGCAGAATCTCCTTTCTTTTAGTTTGTGTCCAACCTGGAAATTTCAAGTGTGAAATCTTGATGCTATTGGAATGAATTACCATTCCTTTCACAAGGATCACAGTTCCACCCTTTGAACAGCAAATGTCGTTAGCAGGCACAAAGCCTCTGTGTACTTTTGCATTAGAATTCAAGACAACCTTTACGAAATACCGAAAAAAAAAAAATAAATCACAAGTACATGAGAAGTAGCGTGGCAGCATAATTAGGCCTCAGAGATACTCTTTTGCAGTACAGAGATGTCGTAACCAAACGATGCAGACTGTCTTCTCAAAGGCTGCAGGAATCCTGCACTTAAAAGAACTAAATCTTCAAGTTCCTCTCGATACGCAGGTTTTGGAGTTTTTTATGGAACACAATTATCTTTAAATATCTTCATTATTCAACTACTTTCTTCTGGTACAGGATGCAAAATTTTCCCAGCAAAAAAAAAACCCAATCATAAAGACCTTAACTGTACTGTGGGTGACATTCCTTGCGTTGAAAGAGCCTTTGCCTTAAGGCTCTGTCCTCCCAACTGAGTTAGCTGCAATAGAGTTGAATTTTGCAGATTGATTGACTGTGTTGGCAGCTGACAAGGGTGTGCTTTTCCCTTTACTGCCGATGGCTATGCAGTTTGAGTTGAAAGCCGAAACTCATTTGAACCGGGTGATTTCGTACAAAGCTGAGACCTGAACTCCAAGTAACTTCCCAGTTAAGCCTGCAGTAAAGGCGCTGGGCTCTTCAGAGTCTCTGCTCTTCAGCTTCTCCCTTTCATGAGGGGCGTCCCTAGAGGCTCTGGCTGTGGGTGGTTTGAGTGGCATTTGGCTGCACCTGCAGGAAAACCAGCTCTTTCGGGCTGACATCACCTGGGACTGCAGTGAAAACGATGGGCACACACCCACAAACCACAGTGTTCAGGTTCAGCTGTTAAAATACATCTATAATCAGCTTTAATGAGGAATAACTCTATATATATACACAAAATGAATCATTCCCTTCCTCCTCAGTGTTCCCATTGCTTCAAAGCAACCTAGAGGTATGATTAACTACACCCTGTCCTGCATGATTGTTTAATTGAGCATCTCTGTGCTGACAGGAGAATATCATCTCTTAGGAGCACTGGAGGCATGAATGTATTACAAATAATATTGCTCAGAAATGAAAGGAGAGAGTTGCAGTTGTCCTTTTTGTAGTTGAATGCATTTTGTTCGTCTGTGTTAGTGCAGGAGGCTTATTGCTATGGAGTTACATACAGGCAAATTTTTCATCCACCTGACTTGAGAATGTTTTAGTCTTCGAGGCAGGCAGCGAGATCGCACGCTGCTGTTATCAGGTTTGGGGTTTTGAGAAGGGAGGGAGGGAGGGAGGGAGAAGTTCCTCCTTCCACTTTGGTAACAAACCCATTGAGCTTACAGTCTGCAGATCAGAAAAATAAACCTAAATCCTATTACTCTTGGACTGAGATTATGTGCCTACCTGGAGGCGCTTCCTTGTACGGTATTGTAATATGAGCTGTAATGCAGCAGTGGGCTTCTGCAGCTGCTTCGATACAGCATCTCCGTGTTTCTAAATATCCACAATGCCCAAGAGCTTGCTTGAGCCCCAGAAAGGAGATTGCTCTACTCTTTTTTTTTTTCTTTTTTTCTTTTTTCTTCTTTTTTCTTTTTCTTTCTTCTTTTTCTTCTTTTTTTTCTTTTTTTCTTTTTTTTCTTTTTTCTTTTTTCTTTTTTTTCCTTTTTTTTTACTTTTTTTCCTTTTTTTTTTTCTTTTTTTTTTCCTGAAGTCTCTCCTGATTTTCTTTGCCTGTCCCTAAGGATCATAAAACATATCACACCTTGAGTAATTCTGCGGATGTAGTTGTGTGAACTGAAGCTTTTTACATGCAGGGATAAAAGTGCATTTTCATAAGAGTCTGTGTGAAATATTTCCAAGTTTGCTAAGTGAAAATCCGGATTTGTTAAATGCTCTAATGCCTTTGAGCTGCTGCTAAAGACTAATGGCAAGTATTTAATGCAACATGTTTGAAACCTCTCTCTTAGCTCCAGTGTTTGTGTTACATTGGGAAAAAAGTTTATTGTGGTGGGTTGTGATTTCCGGAAGATACAGGTTAATGTGCCACTTGTAGGGTTCCCTCAGTGCAACTTTACAAGTACTGAAAAAAGCCCAGAGCCAGCGCAGTCCTGTTTTCCCTGCATTTTCAGCTTACTGTCAGTTGCAGCAAACTGCAGAAGAGGTTTTATTTTGGAGAAGTGTCTGAGGGACAAGGTAACTTCCAGTCACACACACTCACTAAATTCCACATTTTCAGGGATACTTCATATTTGGTTACTGTTGGATGTCTTGGGATAGTTTTGATGAAGTTCAGACGTATCCCTGGTTGCTTCCATCTGTTTACAGCATCTGTGAAATGTGTCTGCTCTGTCTCGTTTGATCAGAAGCTTTGGGGGTTTGGTGTTATTTATTTCAGTTTGCCGCCTTCCCTTCCCCGCCACATCTGCTGTAACCTTTAGGCTGAAGCAGAAGGTGATGGTCAGGGTCGGTGCCAAATGGGTGGGATGGCACCGAGGAGCTCAAGGAAGCCAGGAAGAACTCGATGTAAATGTGTTGATTTTGCAGAGCAAGGGAGGGTAGTTTGTTCAAAGACCAAAAGAATGGAAATTTTAATGAGATGTAGAAAGCTGTCTTTAGTCTTTTTATAGAACAAATACAGTTGGATTTTTTTTTTTTTTGTTCTGGCGTTACGTAACTGCCAAAATGCCATTGTGGATCCCAGATTTTGCCTCCACAGCCATCAATTACTGAGATATTTGGCTTGGCTGGATCGCAGGAGCTTTGTTCCTAGGGCTAGAGGTCTGTTGCTAGACCTAAATTTGTATCTGTTGGAAACAATAAGTGTCCTTGCTGTTTGTTAGGGTTCCTTTATTCTCAGCCTCACTCAGCCTCACTCAGCCTCACATTCCCTCACTGACAGCTATTTTATTCTTGGTGCCTGACAGAAAAATGTCAGCTGTGCTGTCCGTCTGAGCCAGTCCCTTAAAATTGGGTGGTCTGAATAGTGGCTTTAGAACTTATTAGCTAAAAACAATATAAAACCTTTAGGGGAAAATGATTGCAAAAGAAAAAAAAAATCCCTCCTGGCTGTCATTTAACTGTTCAAACAGGAGGTGTCTGTCACTTCACATTTCTAGAACCATGCACAGTTTTGTGATCAAACAGCAAGAAAAAGCATGGTATTTCTTATTGTGCTAACTTCCAAGATGTGCAGACTGACTTGGGTTTTTAATTTTTTTTTATCCAACCATCTTACATGGTGTATTTAAAGCAGATGAATAGAGAACTGTCCTTTACAGAAGCTCAACATTTGGTACTTTATTTTAAGTCTAATACATTGCACATTTTATTGCATCTGGAATCCCTTTTATGCATCAGATATTCTGTAGCTGTAGCCTAATATAGTTCATGCAAAGCTTGTTCCACTGTGATCATATTTAACTTTTTTTATGCTGCCTTTAAAAAAAAAAACCCTTTCTTCCCTCATGTTCAAAATCTTCTAACCTCTAAAAAAATACATTCATTTTTTTATAAACACTGATCTGTATTTCAGCTGATGTTCTGAGTGAAGAAGCTATCCTCAAGTGGTATAAAGAAGCGCATGTTGCTAAAGGCAAAAGTGTTTTTCTTGACCAGATGAAGAAATTTGTGGAGTGGCTGCAAAACGCTGAAGAAGGTACGGATTCATTAAAAAAAAATATGGTAGTGTCTTGGCAAATAAAATTGATTTTTCCAGATTTTAATTGTACCGTGCATATGACAGGCTGAGAGACATTTGACAGGTTGAGAGAGTTGGGGTTGTTCTGCCTGGAGAAGAGAAGACTCCGCGGAGACCTTATAGTGGCCTTCCAGTATGTAAAGGGGGGCTACAGGAAGGATGGGGAGGGACTCTTCATCAGGGAGTGTAATGATAGGACACGGGGTAACGGCCTCAAACTGAAAGTGGGTAGATTTAGATTGGATATTAGGAAGAAATTCTTTATTGTGAGGGTGGTGAGGCACTGGAACAGGTTGCCCAGAGAAGCTGTGGATGTCCCATCCTGGAAGTGTTCAAGGCCAGGCTGGATGGGGCTTTGAGCAGCCTGGTCTAGTGGGAGGTGTCCCTGCCCATGGCAGGGGGTTGGAACTAGATGATCTTTAAGGTCCCTTCCAACCCGAACCATTCTGTGATTCTATGAAGTGTACAGATTTAGAATAGAAAACAGCAGGCATGACTGCTCCAAATTGTTTCCAGTCATGCCCGAGCCTAACACCACTTGCTGCTTTTTAATGTTTGTGGTGTCCTTGTGAAGTCCTTAAGTCATCGGGTACCACTTGTCTGTAGATAAATTCTTGAAGCTTCTGCAGGGAGGAACGCTGCACTGATGACAGCGTGAAGTACCTTGCTGTTAGCATGTGCAACCCAACGCGTTTCTCTCTCAGTGCTTTCCCTGCTAGTATCATCTGTTCTGGAGACGTGAGCGCAGCATCAACCTGCCCGTGCCACTGCAGCTGAAATTGCTTTTAGCTGAATGATCAGGCTAAGATACGTGGTCTGTATTTACTGCTTTAAAACAGTTATTGGGATGGGGAACTGGTTTCTTTAGTCCTTAACTTTCTTTTTCTCATGTTCTGTATAGGAAAATACTTTGAATGAATAAGATATCTTTTTTTTGCATAGAAAAGCAGTTCCACCTCAGTTGGGAAGATAAATCCATGTGTAATAGATAGGGATATAATTATTAGTGTTCATTTGCATCCATTTAATGTAATTAAATGTATTTATTAAATGTAAATGTAATTAATGTAACTCCAACTCTAACCATTCTCTGATTCTAAGATAATTGGTTTTAGAATATGTAGTAATGCCAAGGAGCAGGTAAGACTGCAGCAATTCACGTGTGCAGGCAGCAGTATAAAAATGGTAGCTCGACACTTGAGACTTTGAACTAGCAGTCTTGGTCTAATTAAGTATTTTTTCCCCCCTTTTAATCTTCTGCTTGTATGCCTTTCTGTTGCTCTTTATTTTTATCCTTTCCTGCATGTCCCCTCTGCCAGATGTCCTTAATTACAAAGTCCAGTACAAATGGAGACAAAATGTTACTGTAAGAACATGCAGACCATGTTTGCTCTGAGAAATCTGATCTGATGTGTAATATTTGTTGGCAGCAAGCCTTTTCCTGTCAGGTGAACAGACAGAAATACAGCATGATGCAAAGTAGCTTTAGGTGACAAAAACACCCTGTGTGTTCCTACTTCTAAATTACTTCTACTTTTCTTACTTCTACTTCCTCTCCTGCTACTTCTAAATTGCTTTTATCTTATGCTATATAAATCATTAAAAATGTTGTTTGTACAGGTTTCATACCTGCCACGGGGTAACACCACGAGCGCCTTTGATGACTGATATTTGCAGAGCAAATAGTTTGCTGGGTGCTTCCTGGATGCTAGGAGTACGGCCTCCTCACGGAGATTAGAAGAGGGAGCAAATAACGCCGGTGCTTTATTAAACTCAGCTCAGATAGGCATCGCATGGCTCTGCAGACAAGGACCAGAATAATTCATAGTGGTCTGGTTAAAATTCTAGTGACAGCTCTGTAAACGAAGAGCTCGGCAGTGGAGGGCAGCAGAGTAGATCTTTGTCTTCTGAAGCTGTGAGTTTCTTTCTGGCTTAGCTCTGTTTAATCTGCCAACCTTTCCTAGGAAGTGCTAGGTGCGATGAAAGTTTTCGCTTGAATTTTGGAAGGATTATCCTGTTATTTTTACGGAATTGCTCACATCGCTGTCCTTGCGTAACCTACATGAAGTGTTTTACTTCTCTTCTAGAGTCGGAGTCCGAAGGGGAGGAGAACTGAGACGGTTTCAACAAAGCACAGTCTCAATCTAGGTTAATGCCAAATGCGCTTGGGAATGCCGTACGGTTCAAGCAAAGAGGCTTTACTTCAGTGTCATACAGAAAACTATAGGCTAGGCTTTCCTTTTGTTTAGAAGAATAAAGGTTTTTAATGGAGCCCTGAGGCATTAGATGCTTTACTTGGGACTCTACCTCTGGCTCATTGTACACTAACTTAGGCAAAGACATTCAGCAAGGAGCCATATAGAAAAAGTGAAATGAAATACTTATGGACTCCTTTTTATTAACGGTCTTTTTCAGGTACTATGGTATATGAACACTCCAATTTCTGTTTATAGAACTGTTTGGTCTGTGTTTGTAGCTCAATATTGGCTTGTGTATGTGATTTGACACCACCACATTTTTTTGAATAAATGGCTTTTATATCTTAGTTTCATGGTGTTAGTGTGTGTCTTCTAAATTTGGTCTGACAAAGTTTTTATGATTCTTCAAGTGAAAATTACCTAAGAATATCAAGAGACTGTTTTCATACTTCTTAATCATAAAATCAGCATCTGTAGTTAATTTGGATCACTGTCTAATCTTTACTTCCATATTTCCTTGTAACTTTGGAGAGATTAACCTGTAGTAAGTGTTGAATCATTCAATTTATTAATTCAAAGAAAACGTACAGGAACAAATCTGCAGAGTCCCAATTTTGCATATACAGAAATGATGCAAATGATAAGTAGAATAATATGCTGTTCTCAGTTCAGACTACATTCAGTTATTGGTAATGGCTGAATTTTGCAAGAAAAAGCATCTCGTTTTAGAAGCATTAGCTTCAAAACACACACGACTAGAAGTCGTTACGTGTTAAATCTGAAATTTGTTTACATCAGTGTGATGTTGCAATTAAATATTTGTCTGAAATACATAAATGAATATTTAAACTTCTCAAGACCCAGCCTACTCTCTTTAATATTCCCCTTGTGCCTTGATGTGATGCCGTTTACAACTCCGGTGCCTGGCACGCGGTCAGGATGTTGCATGAATGGAGCCACCGTGCAGGTTTGCACACACATGCAAATCTCAAACCCCAAGCCCAGAGCCAGAGGTCTGATGCTGTGAGAACACTCGTCCAGCACTTGGGATCAGAGTTCGTGGAATCCTGCCTTGTGCCTTGTGGATGTGAACTCGAGAGTAAAGGTCCAGTGCAGCACCGTCTCCCGACCTGCGCTTTTTATCACACAGCAGTTGATCAGGTCACGGTTGCTGCCATTTTGTTTCTCACAGTTCCAGTTACTTCGGAATTAGTCTTCTCCTGCCTCACTGTCCCCTTTGCTCTCCATGCCTCTGACCCAGGATGACTAGTGCAGCGAGGCAGCTTGCCGATACATCGCACCACTCCAGTTCATCTTCTCTTAAAGAATATGTTACTTAAAACACTCCGCATCCTTCCCTTTACACATAGAGATAAATCCACGTGAAATATGAGCGATTGGATTAGTAAGGTTTACAAAAGACAGGCTTGTATTCTTATGGGGGGAAAGCACGAAGGAGCATAATTAACTAATGAAGTGGTGTACTTTGTCATTAGAGACCAGTGAGCTAACAGATAGCACAGATTTTTCTATGGAAAAGTCAACACTTCATATAAAGCGCAGATCGTATGGTTGTACATGTCTTGTCTCGATATGTATCTAGCTTTACTGGAAACAGCAAATAGCAAGTGAAAAATCAAGTGCTGTTGAATGCCAGCTTTCCATCTAGAACAGTGTTTATTTCTGTAGGTATTGATCTTTGGAAAGGGAAATACATCATGTAGGTATTTCCAGTAGCTTAGAGGAGACAGTAAGATAGTCATATTAAAAAGCAGAATTGATGCATTAGCTGCATGTTTTCCGTTTCAGTCTCTGTTATTACAGAAAGTAAATTCGCCAGGCACCACTGACCTGGGACCATCTCTTCACAGAAGACTCAGCAGCTGTGAAGTGGTGGTATTGGGTCATTATTGATATGGAGCCACTATTGCTAAAAACATTTCAAACTCAAAACCGCAGTTTTCTAAGGTACTAATGAATATTCAGTTGGGTGTACGTAAAATTACTTTTCTGTATCATCTAAAACTCGGACTGATTTCAAATGTGCCGATCTAGAACAACGTGCAGAGGCCACCGTGAAACGTACCTGGGGTGCGAGTGCCAGGGACAGCGAGACAAGGCTGGCTGGGCCATCTGCTGGAGAGAAAAAAAATCAGCATCGCCAGGAGGCACTTTGTGGCAAAAGGCAGCAAACCTTGGATGCCTGCCGCCTCAGCATGCAGCCGATAGAAGCAAAGCTCGCTCCGCGCTCGGTGGGGGCCACTTCAGTGAAGTCCAGGTGCCTACAAGCCAGGCACCCATCGCTGACGCAGTTGTGCCAGGCTCCCTTTATTGTTGCTGGGTTGGAAAGAAAGGAGTGCTTTTAGGATGGGGCTGCTGGCCAAGTTGAGACCTGTGATTGAGAGCAGGGCGACGAGATCCATTCTGGACTGATGGAAGTTGTCCAACTTTCAGTCACACAACTCCTATGTCCTCCAACATCTTCTCCCAACATCCTCTGTGTTCATATCATATATCTAATGTTTAGCTCCCGAGAGCCCCTCAGGTTGCCCACACCCAGCAAAAGAACCTGCTACTTTCCTGAGGCGGTAAGTGTTTTTGATTCTAGTTTTCAGGCATTTTCCTCACTTAATCTTTGAGATCAGTTCAGATGGGGACTTCTCACGTACCCGTGTATTTTCATCCAGCATTTTGAATATATGCCAGAAACTGAACTAGGTAGAGGTATGAATACAAATAGACCTGGTTTGCATCAGACTGAATTTCGGTAGAAAGGCACACAATGCTTTGCAATAAGCCTGTGGTTTAGAAGCGGGGCAGAGCTTTTGATGTGGCCTGCCAGGTGAAGTACCCTTCCCTGGAAGCCTTCACAGAGTCTGCATTTCAGTTAAAAAATCTCCCCAACCCAAAGCATTTCTTTAACACAACCTGTGAATTAGAGTTTCTCTGCTAGAGCAATGAAAGTTACAGTTAACACTAAATATAGTCTTCGAATCTGGAGTCAGTTGTCTTAAAAAGGTACTTCACATAATATATTGCATTTAATTTTGAAACATCAGTGGAATCTAAGTATCAGAACTGTACATATCTCTCTTACTCAGCAATGAATTGCAATAGGATGCACTTTAAAATGAGGATTATTGAATTTGAAGGTGATTCCTCACTCCAGCCTTTCCCTTCTGAAATCATGCAGGCATATTAACTGAGACACATGTATATTATGTTAAAATATTGTGGCATGCAGGTGGTCTCCAGGAGAGGGACTACGTCTTCCTTGGGATGCCACAGTGAGTTAGGTTTTACAGGCTCCTCAGTTAAAGCGCTGGTTAGAAATCTGAAAGGTGTTGATGCAGTTCCTATTTCTCACTGCCTCTACTAGGTAATTGCACTGCAGGTGTCTCTAACCAAGCAGAGCCTTATAAAAGGCTGCTCCTACCCCACAGCGGTTGGTAATCCTGCAGATCACAAACCGCCATCGAGCCGATAACCCCTTTGGCATTTTCAGCATCACCCCTGCTTTCACCCTTACCAGGGTTTGGCCGATAGAGATTTACCCCCGGGACACGTGGTGCTGAGCTTCCTCGCCGGCATCCCTCTTACCTGCTTGGCCAGCACATCCCAAACCTGGCAGCCAGGCCCAGGCCAAAAGGAGAGGTGGAAAAGTCCCCGGGCTCGTCCCTGGGGCAGCTGCGGGCTGACACTTGCCACCTGGAGAAACCAGCTTCTGCAGGGTCCCGGGGTCCAGTCCGTGACCACGCTTGGGAGAGGGAGGGATACAGCGGGGGCAGAAAGGGGGAGGTAAGTAAGATTTTTACACAAAAGTGGTTCTTGCCAATTCTAGCTACTTATTAACCAATTGGAAAATTAAGGATTTAGCTCTTCTCTCTGTTCAGTCTTATAAATGTAAGTAGTTTTCTAAAAAATTAACCACACAACCACTCGTTACTGATAAAAATAATGGCCAGTTACTCTTTTAATATTTAAAAATTTCAGACTATAGGAGATATTGGTGAACTGATACCTATGTTCATTCAACAAAGAACCCTGATGTCTAGTAATGACTTCTAATTAGGGCCCTGTCCATTGATACTGTTGTCAAAACAGGTTTAAAAATGAAAAACTATTTTTGAACTTTATTTTTAATTATTAACAAAATATTAAAATGTTTACTATAATATGTCCAATAGAAATAATATATAATACTGCTAAATATACATATTTAGAACTCATGTGACATGCATTATATTTAAATATTTACAAATCTTCAAACAGAAATAAAATTTTGTAAAATGTAAAATTATTTTTGAAGAAAACTATTTAAAATGTACATGTGTGAGAAAGTCACTGCACTAGTAAAAGGTATGTGTGTGACACTAAAGGGAAGATAATGAGGCATGGAGTATTTTGACTACAACTCAGTTTCAGTCCGTAAGAGTTCTGTCTAAGAAAATACATTAGTTTGTAACTTCAAAACTTTTTGGAATGTATTTTAGTTGTATTGAGCGGTTTAGCAGCTTTACTTATAAAGGTTATTTTTAATAAAAATGTTCAGAAAATTCAGAACACTGGGATTTTGAAGCATCGCTCATACATAATGATTTTAGCCTGAATGCCATCACTTGCTGCTTGGAATTTACCTTACTCCGTACTAGTAACCGAGGTGACAACCAGACAAACAAGTGATTCAGCCTGTTCCTGTCCTGGGCTGTGAGGAATGGCTGGGCAACTACTTTAAGAAAACACACGCAGTTGACCAACTAGCTATTAAAATTGATTTTAGATTCCTTTTAATACCTCTAAGCTGTGCATTATTTTACCTCTGCAGCTTTTCAAATTAAGAGATTTGAAGTTGTCGTGGTTTAGCCCCAGCTGGCAACTAGGCACCACAGCACCGCTCGCTCACTCCGCTCCAGAGGGATGGGGGAGTGAATCGAAGAGTAGAAGTGAGAAAACCCATGGTTGAGATAAAGACAGTTTAATAGGTTGAGCAAAAGCCGCACACACAAGCAAAGCAAAACACGGAATTCACTCACTGCTTCCCATCGTCAGGCAGGTGTTCAGCCATCTCCAGGAAAGCAGGACTCCATCACACGTAACGCCTACTTGGGAAGACAAATGCCATCACGCCGAATGTACCCCCCTTCCTTCTTCTTCCCCCAGCTTTATATACTGAGCATGATGCCATATAGTCTGGGATACCCCTTTGGTCAGCTGGGGTCAGCTTTCCCGGCTGTGTCCCCTCCCAACTTCTTGTGCCCCCCCAGACTACTCGCTGGCAGGGCAGTGTGAGGAGCAGAAAAGGCCTTGACTCTGTGTAAGCCCTGCTCAGCGGTAATGAAAACATCCCTGTATTATCAACACTGTTTTCAGCACAAATCCAAAACATAGCCCCATACTAGCTACTATGAAGAAAATTAACTCTATCCCAGCCAAAACCAACACAGAAGTTTATTTAAAATCTCTGAAAAGATCTATCTATCTCAAGCATAATTCAAGACATGCTGTTTCTTAACAACTTTGTAATGTAGGAACACCTTGGAAGCCTAGTCATAGCCACCCTCCTGGGTAGGACTTTTAAGTACCAGCCACTTCATGCCTGTTGTGTGGCATATAACGGAGAGCTGGGCACACAAACAGAAACAAGTGAGCAACTTGCATCATCGTCTTCCAGGCCTCTGACAGCAGGCCAAAAGGGGTTAGAAAGCTTAAGTATAGATACAGGGAATTGGTAAAACATGAAAAGCATGAACTATGCTACACAGTGTGACAACAGAAGTTCTCAGTACTGCTCACACCAGCGCTCAATAGAGCACGTTTAAGCCAATCACACTCCTTCGCCAACAGCAGAGCTCAGCTTTTCCCACTCTCCCTGGGTTCACATCAGCTAGCTCCCATGATTTTCATCATTTTCACAAAAGCTAGGTTTTGGGTTTTCTTAAGTCCTGTGCAGTTATGAATTTTTTTTGCTGAAAACACCCAAATCCTTCTGTTTCTTGAATCATCACTTGCCACCCAAGTCAAGGGTTCACATGACAAAGAACCATTTTCTCAAGTTTTTAAAAGCCCCCCCCTCGCCCCAATCCATTTAAAGGCAAAAGGAAGTGTTAAACAAGGTCTCATAAATGGAGAAGCAAAGAGAGCAAGAAAATGCGGCCCAATCCCTTACTTCCGGTGTCGGAAATGGTGCAGGGTCACTGAACTCTGGTTTCTGTTTTGAAGACCTTCCTCAAAACGTGAACTCTCAGGAACCCAGCGGGTTCAGCCCCAGAGTGGTGGCAGATTTAGGGCACATGGTGATTCAGCCTCACTGGGTTTGCCTCAACAGCACTTTCAGAAGAGGAGAACGACGCGCGGGAAAAGTGCCTGGTAATTGTTACAGATCTCCTCTGGCATCTCAAAGGCTTTGCTTTAGGTTCCCATCACGTTCCTGCAAAAAAATAACTACCTTTAAAATCACATCTGCACTTAAAAAATGGAGCTTTTCATTATCTAAAGTACGGCTTGTGGGCTGACTAAGACAAAACAGCCCATCCTCAAAAGAAGTACAAATGATATTACGCAGGTTAATTGCAGCCAACCATTCAGTGCTGGCTGAGCTGTGCCAGTTATTAAGAATCAAAACAAGGACAAATGACAAAGCATATCTTTCCCGAAAAAAGCCACATCTTTCGATTTTTTGGGGGGGGGTGGGGTGGGGAAGAAAATCTTCAGGGTTGGCTTCCTCCCCTTCTCCACCAGGCTTTTGGTTTTGTGACATGATATTTAAGGAAAAGTTACTTCCTGCTCTTTACCAGCCACATGGGCCTTTAGAGCTTCATGTAAACAGAAACAAATCTGAAGTTATGCCAACACCTGCAGAAGACACGATTCAGGCAGGCGGGCTCTCCCAGGCTGTGTGAGTAGCCTATATTTGGCCCTTGGCTGTGCTGGTGTCCCAGATGACCTGCTCATTTGCTATTTTTTCCTGGCAGGAATCCGATTACCAGCAAGACGGCGGCCGCGGCTTCCTCCCACGGAGGTCTGGTAGCTCATGTCACCCCACGCACTAGCAGGGGTTTCAGATGCTTGGCCCTTTCTGGGTTTCTCCTTTCCAGTTTACCCAACGTTATTCTCCGATGAGAAAGAAGTCCCCAGCCTACAAGGGACTTCAGGAGCTTCGGTGGGAGCTATGCAGGTTGGAGTCTCATCTCACCGCTGCTGCCTGCTGCCCTGGGGCACCAGGGGCCATGCTGGGGGATCAGTGTCCTTAGTACCCATCTGAGGTGATCCAGACAAGAAGGAGAGTGAAGAGTAAGTGCTTGCTTCCCTGCTGGCTCTCCCACGAGGGATGTAAGAGAGAAATGCCTTTGTTGGTCTCAGCTATCACTGAGTAGGACCATGCAGCTGACTCCATTTTGTCCGGAGAGGACATGTTCCCTACCCACTGGAGAGGCGCTGGTGGGCTGTATCTGCCAAGATCCACCGTCATCATCTCCCAGTCAGCATGAGGAAAGAGGCCAGTGCTGGAACTGCTAATGTGACACAGCTGCAGACTGACAGGTAACAATTTGGTACTTGGATCTGTCATTCCCATGGCTTCAGGCTGCCAGAAACTCAATTACCTCAGTCCTAATGTCTCATTTAACAGTTCAACATTAACGAGTGCCGCTGCATCCTACACTCATCACTAGCACTTCTGCTGATGGTGTTACAGGACTCAAGTGTCTGCTTCCGTACCGTCCAGCAGCCTTCACCCTACGGGACTGCAGGGAAAACCACACGGTGCTCTGGGACTGCACTAACAGGGAGAAACACACCCGCGAACACCACATTTCTCTGATTTGGGAACACACAGGAATAAAAAAAGAAAGATTCGATCCAGAACGAACAAATGACTGTATCATCTAAACGTCTCTTAAATGCCTCTTAAACACATTCAGGGATGGTGACTCCACCACTTCCCTGGGCAGCCTATTCCAGTGGCTGACCACTCTTTCTGTGAAGAATTTTTTCCTAATGTCCAGTCTAAACCTACCCTGTTGTATCATGGCAACTTCATAATTATAAGATGCATTTATGTTGCAGTCTCTTCCACTACATCAGTTGCCTGAGATTTTTTCTGTTTATTATTCCCTGATGAAGTTTAGGAACATTGCTGACAGGCCAACATAACTCTCTCCATATGATTACTAGTTATTGCTGGGATATTTGCGTAATGCTGACAGCCATAAATTATGCCAGGAGAAATAACAAAACAGTATTGTTGATGTATCCAAGGATATGACCAAAATAAGGTTTGTAGGCAGCCCTACGTTATTAGACCCACTAGTCTATCTGGGAAAAATCAATAAGCCTTCAAGCACACCAGTACTTCTCTAGGTCCAAAATAGAAGCAGCAGCCTTGAAAAAGTAAAAACCAATTGAGAAAAACTGCTCTAAAATTTAGATTTGTATCAATAAGACCACTTGAGAGAAAATAGATGGTATCTGTGATACTGAAGGATCTTCTAAAGGGAAGTGGGCAGGCAGATAATTTATAGTTTGTATAATAAGTGGGACATGACAGTGGAAGAAAAGGCTAAAAGATGACACAGAATCTTTCTTTTACTGTGATGATGACCGAAAGAAATTCAAATATAGGATATTCAGATTTTTCCACCTTTGCTCAAGGGTCACAGACACAGAAAAAATGGTATTTACCATGTGGCAGGGTGCCCATCCCTGCCTCAAGTCTGTCTCTTTCTGTCCCTACGATCCAGGCCCTTGGGATAATGCCAATGCAAAGCCATCTTCTGAAAGAGCCTGGAGATGAGACTATACTTCCACCACCAGAAATTTCTCTTATGTCAAGAGACAGAAGCAGTGTATGGACAGACCTGGAAGATCACACTTTTCCCACCTTTTGAATATAAAAACACTTCTGTGGTTTTGTTGAGACAGTGGGATTCTGGGATTAACAGAAACAATGTTATCTTTCTTCTTACTATCACAGACTTTGTATGTCCTGTATTTTGATTTGAGCTTAAGACAGAGGCAAATGCAGAAACCTCTGAACCTGTAAAGCCATTCTAGGAGAAACCATTAAGGCTGGTTCCTAATCAAAGGATATCTCATCCTGTACCCAGCTGAGAACGTCCTGAATTCTCTCTCCCCTCGCAAAAAACACATAATTCAACAAATCCAACACGGAAACGGATTCTGCTCCCAGACAGACCACCTCTCCCTTACCACGGCATCTCACCTTCCTCTCCCTCACAGTTTGCCCCCAAAAAGACTGGGTAAACATTTTGTCACCCTCAGCTCAACTTCTGGACCTGCAATCAGAGCCATCTGTTCTCCCACACTGTTGGCTGCCAAAGCGCCGAGCAGCAGCACCTCTCGCAGCTCCTTGCCAAGGGGAAGGAAGGGGGATCCCCTCTTTCCCAGGGGCTGGGACCAAGCTGCCATTTCTCCCCCCGCCCCCCGCCTTAGAATCACAGAATCATAGAATCTTCATGGTTGGAAAGGACCTTTGAGATCATCGAGTCCAACCATACACACACAAAAAACAAACAACAAACAAAAAAAACCCACAACCAAACAACCTACAATCTCTGCCACTAGAGCATGCCCTGAAGTGCCACATCTAGACATTTCTTAAACACCTCTAGGGATGGTGACTCAACCACCTCCCTGGGCAGGCTGTTCCAGTGCCTGACCACTCTTTCAGTAAAGTCATTCTTCCTAATATCTAATCTAAACCTCCCCTGCCGCAACTTCAGACCATTTCCTCTGGTCCTGTCATTATTCACCTGGGAGAAGAGGCCAACACCCACCTCTCTCCAACCTCCTTTCAGGCAGTTGTAGAGGGCAATGAGGTCTCCCCTCAGCCTCCTCTTCTCCAAGCTAAACATGCCCAGCTCCCTCAGCCTCTCCTCATACGACCTGGTCTCCAGACCCCTCACCAGCTTGGTAGCTCTTGGTGCCCCTCCAGCCTGCACACAGCCTCCCCGCTGGGCCCAGGGGAAGCAGAGCCCACGAACCACACCTGCTGGCGCAATTCCTCTGCTCCTCAGGGAAATGTGCGTCAAGCCCTAAAATAACCACAGCAGCCAGATTTGTAGGGACACAGTCTCTAGAGATCCCAAATAGGCCAGTAGCTTGTCAGGGGAAATGCCAGCACCAGGAAACACTGCAAAGACGGAGAGAGAGGAGTATTCAGTACCGGTCCCGAGAGAAGTATGGGATACAAAAGACAGGACAGAAAGATAATTCAGAATAACTGCACAAATCAAGGCCACATGCTGTCACTTCTGCACCAAACAGCACATATGTACTGCTCTCTTATGTGCTGCTGCTCTTCCAGTCACACTCAGGTCCCTGTTACAGTCAGCAGAGATTACTTTCTCTCTTTCATTTTATTTCAGCTTTCAACTACATTTTGTGCACGTTCACATTCACAGTTTCCTTTACATGTTTTCTTAGTTTTGTTTGTGTGGGAGAATTTTAATATTTTTATAACAACTGGTTATAGTTTAGTGATTTATGTGGCATCTCTGTCATTATATTTGTGTTATAACTTACTGGCTGTCATGGCAAGAGAAATGATTTATTATTTTTTTTAAAGAAACCTTCCTGAAACAGGAACTGATGGTGCTCCTCTAACTGAAGAATTCTAAGGGCAAAATTAAGGGCTCAAATGATACAAGCACACATCTGGATGATTTATTTACACTTGAATAGCACAATCCTCCCTTCAAGGACCAGGAAAGCAAATGGCCACTTGTTTATGCTCTGCCTGTGTGCAAATTCACCTTAATACATGACTAAACTTCAGTAGGAGAGATGAAAGGCAAGAATCAGATGCAGGCAAGAAGAATCAGCATGGAAAAAAACAGAGACATATGAATATATATCCACTAAAGAAGTCCTAAAGCAACTGATTGTCATGACTCTAAATTCCAAATGGTTTCCACAGGTTCAGGGAGAGGTCTGAAAGCTCTAAGTGGATACATGGACAACTGACTGAAGAGGAACACATGGTGGTGCTGATGTTGCAAAGGAACCCTGGATTTTTAATGTCAAAATACCACAGAGGAAAAGTCTGGTCTTCTTGGGAATATTAGTCCTCAGAGATTTAAAAAAAAAATAAAAAGGACAATGTCTTCCCATATCAAGGGAAGAATCCACAAGGGACAACTTTAATAATATAGTTGGGAACCTAAAATTAAACTAGAGGAAAAGCACAAAAGCACTGCCTTCTACAAAGAGAAATGAGAGACAGCAAAGCAACAACCTGCCAGCTGAAGTCCTGCAACAGTGGGGGGGCTCTGAACCAGGCTGTAGATGACATTTAAGCTGGAAATTTGTTTCCACGATGAAATTCATGCTAGCTTCTCAGAAGAACTCACTTAAAATATCAGGAACCCAGGGATATTCTGGAATTCCCAAGGGTTCTTCCTCCACCCCAGAAATGTTGGAAACCAAGATATTCCCCCAAGAGGCAGCATCGTAAGCAGAAACCCCTTCTAGCTTTGGAGAATGTATTGAACCTCTAATCATGGTACTGACCCACTTCTCACCAGCCATCTTTCACTGCTAGGCTAGCCAGTGATGTGCAGAAATACATCCTTCTTCAGAGGATTAAAAAAAACCCCAAAACAACAACAACAACAAAAAAACCACCAGAAATCACACAGCTCACTAAAACATTGAATAGACTTGATAAAGCACTGTGAAAAAAAAAAAACATTTACTGACTAAAAATATCAAATGTGCACTCTGTCTCACATGCAGAGATACCTACACCATTTGGTTAGTGCAGAGCACATGCCTTTGACACAGGAATGTCAAATAAAATAGGGCATACAATTTAAAAGAACTGTCTTGGCAGCTTCTGCAGTTAAGGATTTACCCTGTGTTTGGAGTAAACCCTATGCTTTTGAGGAATCTTCTGCTTTTTTCTGTCAGACCTGTGACCTTCCCGTCCCTTGGGTCAGGTGCAGATGACACTCAAGGCAAACATCAAGATACCTGGAAACACTGCATGAGTTCTGACAGCAGAGACTTATGGGGATGAAGTGATGGAGTTTCAGCCCCAACACAGATACAGCAATGAGAGGCAGCGGAGAGAGACCTGAGTTCCACTCCTGATGGTCATCTCAGAGAAAAACTTCTTAGCATCAATAGTCAGAATGGCAAGTGGAAACAAAGACTGGCCTGCTGTTGACAGGGGGAGGGCCATAAAGTCTACCTGGCTTTTGTTGGCCTCCTTCTATCATAATATCACTTGTGTTAGCTAATAGCACTCATCATATCTATTACCACTCAGGTCAGCAATCCCACTGAACAGCTGCAAAGAAGCACCGCAGTGCACTCACAGGCGGTCAGTGCTCCAGAGCTCTCTGTTCCTAATACGACTGATTGCTCGCTCTACCTAAATTACATGAAGAAACATCTCCTGGGAGAAAAGCAGCCTTCAAGAGCACTTTATTTTGAGTACATCACATTCATTTAAGGCTGGATCCTTTAAAAGACAAGTTCATATTTAAAATGGCTCGCTACCGCTGAAGCGGCCTTGTTTTTCAGCAGCGTCCTAGTTATTGCTTTGTCAGCTCCTGTGTCCCTCAGTGGCATCAACAAGGCGAGCAGCACCAAGCATACTGTGAGCTGCCATGACTTGGGCTGCTCGAGGGAAACTGTGCCACCAAGCTTCAATACACTTCTAGAAGAAGAGCCACTCCTGTGGTGACAGGCTGGCAGCTTCCAGAGATGACATCTCTCACTCGTACATAGAAGGTGGAAATAAAACACAAGATGGTGTCAAAACCACTTTCCAGCTCATACTGTGAAGTAAACTAATTATTTTTAACTTGAAAATTCACCATAATTTAAAATTCTCAGCAGAATTAAGTTTATATTTACCCTTACATTTGCTTGGAATTCGGTGTACTTCCTGTAAAGCACAGTAACTACAAATTTTCTCTCATTTTGGAATTCTTCACTCATTCTTTTTCTTAAAAAAAAAAAAAAGGAAAGAAAATAGAACAGCATAAAACCTGCTGTGTCCTTCCTTCGTCCCTTACTGTTTGCTTCGCTTAGTCCCTTGCATAAGGGTTCTTGACCCATGTGAAAGTACATAATTAAATGGAAACTGTATTAGCCCACTGGCAGAATGCTCTTCTCTTTGACTGTATAAACTGTACAGAAAAAAGCAACTGCACAGAAAAAATGGACAAACCAAAATTAATACTTGGCCAATTCATATCAAAATGTTTCTGACTGACGGCTATCTCAACCAGCACTAACTAGAAACATGAAAAACCCCAGCTTCAAAAGGGTGAATGCTGAATTGGGAATGCAGGCTGGCAAGCCAGCCAACAGAAAGAGGCAAGTCTTGGGACTCCGAGAGGAAACTTTGATGAAAGATAAGCCATGCCCAATCACCTTTATCTTTCTTTTAGGGAAACTGTACCAAGCAAATTCAACTGACAGAAAATTCCTGTGTGCGGAAGGGATTCATTACTTACTGCAGCTATCAGTATCTGACCGTCAGCTTGTGTAATGTCCCCAGTACAGATGTTTGGGCACTGATAGAAGAAAGCACTGACAGTAGACTCGATAAGCAGCTAGCCTGTAGGATATAATATGAAGCTAAGTTTAAATGCGTAAGCCTACATATTGCTTAGCTTGCATAAAGTCAGAAATGCACTCCACATCAAGACAAACAGGCTAGAGCTAGATGTATAGCTCAAGAGCAAAGCAGTATATTCAGAATAAGCATGAGACTTTAGGGTTTCGCTGTCAAACTCCGAATATCATCTGACCCGCCAGGTAACAAGCCAGGTTTGTTCCTTCTATTTCATAGTCACTAGGTTCCTATTCCACTATTAGTGACATCTGCTTGGCAAGACTACTGGAAAATAAAGAGCTGTGCTCCTAGATGAACACACTCCTGAGCACTCACGTCGCTTTACATTTTTATGCGAGGACCTGAAACTCTTTCAGTGCTTTGAAAGGAAAAGACCAAACTGCTTCCCAGCTTGCGCACAGATGACGGTGGTGACACCGCAGAACTGGCTGGCAGCAGCAGGTTGTTTTCCTAACTAGAGGAAAGAGTCATAGCTTCTTCTATATGCTCCTCATGCACGCTCAAAAGCACTGCATTCATGTTACTAGCAGCTCATGGCTGTAGGTCTTTTCTTTGCAAGAAAAGAAGCTAGGCTGCTCTAATGACATATTTTAAAGAAAGATGAATTGCCACGGGCACAGAGCATTATTACTGAATCAACCACTTCAAAATGTATGTCAGGTGTCTAAATTAGTAATGAAGCTGGTTTAAGATTTGATATTAGGAAACAAATTGGTTTGGTTTTTTTTTTTTTAATGCATCTTCTGAATTTTGAGCACCATTTACTACTCACGTTTTCAAGGTTTTGCTCACAACTAAGTTGTCCATTTCTGAAAGATCATCACAGGACCACAGCAGCTAGCTTTACTACAGATAAGCCATGCTAATGGAGCAGACTGAGCATACTGACTGTGCTTACAGAAACAGATACACCAAAATTTGGTATTCTGTCTTTCTCTTCTTCTTGTGAATTTCTTTGATCTGGGGATTGCTGATTTGGAACAAATGTCTCTATTCTCTCACAAGTGCTCTACCCAATTTAGCAGGCAGTCAAAGGAAAATACCAGCTCATGACATCACGGGGAAAAATGGACTGCTCTAGCTCCTAACAAATGATGTAGGAATGACAATGGAACTGGGTTTATTTAACCTAGATAAAAGAAGGCTGGGGCCAGATCTGACTGCATTCTTTCATTCTCTAAAAGGAGTTAGAGTGAAGACAGAGCCAAACTCTTCTCAGAGGGACACAGCAAAAGAACAAGGCAATGGCCACAAGTTGCAACAAGTTTAATTCTGATAATGGAAAAGTTTTCACAGTGAGAGTTCTCAAGCACTGGAACAAGTTGCCTGACAGGTTGTAGCCCTCCATCCTCAGAGATGTTCAAAACTTGACTGAACAAACTGCTTTGGCTCAGCAGACAGCTCTACTTTGAGCAGAAGGTTGGCTCAGACAACCTCCAGGAGTCCCTTCCAACCCCTGTTCTCCATGGTTCTGTGACAGGCACAACACAACTTGTCACACAGCTCGCATGCACAGCATGAACAGCAACACAGTCAGACAGACCTGGTGAGGAGCACTTCGCTAAGTAGCTTACACCAGAGCCTCGGTGCTCGAACTTCCTTTGTGATGCACAGCATCTCCCCACCCTTTTGCTCCCACAGCACAAGGTCTTCCTCAGACCACCCTCTACTGTTCTTCCATGTACTTGTAAACACTTCAGATTTCTGCTTCTTAGCATATGATGCCTGATTACTTCAGGATTTCTTGGAACTCTCCCAGGGAATCACCTGGGAGGGCGTTTAGCTGATGGTATCCATTTTCCCTTCAAACCAAAACCAAGTGGTGATCGTTTCCACCTGAACCTGATAAAGAGGAAACCTTTGGGATGCAATGGTAATGAGAACCTGCAGCAGACATAAGACCAATAAAAACTGCAATTAATCTGAAAACCATTTACTCTCCTACTGCTTGCACCCCACTGTTAGTCCACGGGCATTAACATGTCCTGTTAATCACGGAGTTATTGTCTTAACTTACATTTACTGTTGAAGTTTGCTGGTTTTATTTCAGACCTGAAGAACAGATGTGACAGTATGCCTCCCACGAGAACAGGGTATGATAAACACTGTCTCCGAGAGGCTACCTTCCCAGCAGTTACCCACCTCTCCAGAGACTCACACAAATGCTTTATACATAAGAGCACAAAGTAACTTTGGATTTGGCTGCAGGAAGCATTAGACCGCTTTGTTGCCTGGATCTAGGATTCTGCCTTTTTCTCTTCCAAACTTAACTAAACCCATCCCAATTCCGGGACATCCCCAAATCCTGGTCTCAAACACAAGGACCAGGCTTTGGGTCATGCCTTTCATGCACTACTATTCAAAATGTCATTATACTGCTATTTCCAGCCTCCAGTTGTTTCTTTAACAAATCAGATGCAACAAACTCTCCTTATCCTAATCCTCTACTACCTTAATTCAAAATGGAATTTAAACGTGCTAAAAGGCGATTCTTACAATTAAGATAAGATCTTAAGAAAATCTCACGAACTAGCTTCTGAACCTATAAAATGAATATTTGCCTCTTTTACTATTTTTAGAAGGCTGACCTCTGAAATACACTTTCCCTTTAAAGTCAGTGTCCTGGTGCTATTTTAGTTCTTTGGGGGTTTTGTGGGTTTTTTTGTTTTGGTTTTTTTTTTCCCCCTCACCTGTCTATAAACATTAGAGGGACAAACTTCATCAAATCTATCCTTTGTCTGGCAAGCACTATTCATGGGACGATTCAAAAGACACGGGCATAAACTGAATTAACAAGTAGACATGCTATTGTTACACTCCAATGTTATTTTCACCCACTGCATGGTAGATCCCGTGGGAATTATAAAGAACGGCTTAAAAAGCGAAGCTGGACATCCAGCCACTCCAGCCAGAACAATGGCTTCATGCTTGCCTGTAGCTGCTTTTGCTTGAAAAGAGTCTCTCTTCTAGGTAGTTTTCTATCAGTGACTTAACTTTCCAGGCTTAATCCAAGAACCTTATGCCATGTTAATGTTGGTTGGAAAGTTTCTCAAAGAATACATTCAGCATCTGTCTTTCCAAAAGCAAAGATGAACAAACCGTTATTTCATCAGTAGTCATTCATAAACATTTGCTACTTCTTTGTGCTTTTGGAGGAGCTAATTTCTGACCTAGTTGTGGGCTGCTCTAGCCACTGTACTTAAATGGCCTATTTTCTTGTCCTAATTTCCCTTTCTCAATCTACAACGCTCCGCTTCACTAATAAATAAATAAATAAAAATCCCAAACAGTTTTGTATATTTTTTTTCTCCTCTGCAGAGAAAACAACACAGGCAACTTTTTATTCTGTATGACAGAATTGTCTCCCTCATGTCTGGCGTGTAATGATCATCAACGTGAAACACCACCGCAACACCTTGTATGTCTACCCATAAGACAGCAAAGACCCATGCAACAGCTACGCCTACCCATGCTGTTCCTCACCACCTGGTGCCAGAAAGGACTTCATTAAGGTTGGGAGCGGGATGGCATGAGTGCAATAGCACTGCCAGGAAACTGGTTTTGTTCCAGGAAGTAGACAGAAATTCATAACTGTGTGTATGCACCATGACACAGACAACTCATTACTAAACAAGCCAGTAAATAACTGGGGTATGTCCAACAGGACATTTGCACTGAATTCAGCTTTTAAAAAAAATTTAAAAAATCTTGATTGTTATTGCAGATAACGTTTAAAGTGTATGTTTTATTGACTCCATGTATTCTACCTGCTGCATTACTAATAACTCCGGTGACTGATTGACACAACTGAATAACTGAGGTGGTTGAGGTGACCGGGATGACTCAGATTTCCCTTTTCAGTGACACAAGAAATGACTGGACATTGGAACCTCTACTTTACAGGGAGAGACACGGTTGATCAGAAACAACATTTTACTTCACAGATTTTGTTGACCCTAACACAGATCCTACAGCCACCATCAAACTTCAGACATGCTTACTGGTCCATGCACAGGAACATGCTTTAATGCTCAGCTGCCAAGGTAGGACCAGCCCTTCATTTACTCCAAGTTAGGCCAGCTGAAACTTTGTGCATATTCACTATGCATCTCAATGCTAACATTTAAAAATGTCAACTGTACACAATAAATACTTTGAAAACAATTTAGACAGCAGATGCTTGGCTTGTTTTTTAGGGCTGATGCAGTAAGCTTTAAAAACAATCCTATAGGACCTTTCTTCATACATAAAAGAAAAATGAGAAATTCCCTAGATGCTGCATCAGCATAGCAACAAGTATGAAATTACTGATTTTAACACTGTCATCTGTAGTTTTCCTATAGTGCCTTAAAAGAAGCAAAAAGACTGATGCTAGACTTTAAAAAACCACCAACACAAGCAGAAATACCAAGACAAACGTAGCCAGATAAGCAAACTGTGCAAGGTGCGTTCCATGTTTCTTCAAAATCCTAATGGAATTAGCAATGCTTTTAACACACCTGATTGTCTTGCAATGGAGTTCATATTAGACTCATTATGTTTATTTTTCCTACTATCACAAATATTTTACCTATACATTTAAGAAGACTAAGTCAAATTAAAGTCTAAATTTAATAATTACAAAGTACAGAGATTCCAAGTGGCACTCCTACTCCTGGAAATACCTGACTTTTTTTAACCCTGTTCTTCCCCACCCCAATTTTGATGTGCATGAGAGACTTTAAACAAACAACAAGGGAAGGAAAATGACTTTACAAGACAAAGAGTGAAACGAACTACTCAAAGTGCTGTCAATGGCTCATTGCAAACCTGGGAAAAATTAAGCAGTAGAAATCAATTTCTGCGAAGAATGTTTTACTCACAACATTTTAGACACTCTATAATACTGAAGAGTAAGAAAAAGGTCACATTATCTTAATTTTAAGACTATATACTTTAAGAGAACTTTGTATATACTCGAGCCTTCACATTTCAAATTTGTGCCTCAGACGTGACACAGAACTTTATATTTCAGGCACATAATAAATAACATAAACCAGCAGCAATAATGTGGGATCACAGCCCATGGAAACAGAAGAGATTTGTCTATAAGCTGAGTTTGCATTCAGTGTTTCAGCAGAAGGCCCCATGCGGAAAACCTCCTCCAAATGACCCCATCTGATGTGAGCTTTACAGGGAAATGAAGAGTAAACTACCCAAACAGCTCCATTTGAAGCTCTCCTGACTACTAAGAAGTGTGCCGGCATCCAGCCCCAGTAATTCTGAGTTTTCTCTGCCCTCTCTCCTTGCAGGAGCATTTCCTTACGTACTTTCATACTGTCTGTAAGTGCACGTTAGCAGCATTACAAGTGCCCTGTGTACTCTCCCCCCCCGCCCCCCGTCGCAGTTCCCCATGAAAGAGCGACTGAATTCACGGTGTTCATAGCTCCTCCTGTTGCCAGCAGTGCCATTGAAAGACACCAAAGAAGGGCAGGAGAACAAAGACTGTGCAAGGAAGCGGAGAACAAGCATCAGAAAAAGTGAGGGAAGAAAAGGAAAAGACATATTCTGCTTTTGGTTATGTCTGGAAGCTCTGGATTCATGTTAACAGATGGGAGTGAAGAATTTGTCCCCTACAGAGACAAAGGGTGAGGAGACAAATACTTTGGATCCTCTCTTGGAACAGCTATTTAAATAATCTTTAAAAAAAGTAATGACCTAAACACTATCTATGCTTTCCCGACAAAGAAGGAAAGATTTCCCTCCAACTGCAAGAAAGCCTTTTTATAACTAACAATTTGTAATGATCCATTTAAAAGAATTTAGCCAATTCAATTCTATCCATAATGCAAGTGAAGTTCTGCAGTCTGACAGGGAATAAGAGCACAGACGTACTCCTCACCGCTACCAGAAATTACAGCAGTCAGCACAGCCAAATGCTGTCGCAGCAAAAGTATTATTCTAAATCTAAATCACATTATTCCAAGTTTCTATATCACTTGTGAACAGAACTAGACCCCAGCTACATTCATTTGTCGTGGCTCTATTAACTTAATTGAAGCCTCTGATTATTTATACCAGCTGAACTGTGCCCTAGAGTTTATGGTCAGAGGTGGGCTCAAACCAAGTTGCATTAGTCAGTTAGATGCCTACCTGAATCTAAAGAAGTAAACCTGTAGTAGGTACTTCTCGCCCACAAAGCACTGTAGGAGCTGGGTCCCTTAACAAGAAACACCAGCATTAATTAAGAAAGTGGAGGTACACCTTTTAATAATTAATAGTGAAAAAGATCTTCTAAGAAGGGCGGCAACGGATGATAATATTAAATAATTCAGCACTATAATCAAGGGAACAATGGTACAGTAACTTTATATGTGAGCATTTGCAACAAAATCCAACAAAAACCATTTGATATGCTGATGGCTTGTGTTTAGGAGAGGGTATACATTCAAGATACTCTTTCCTATAGAGTAGGCATCAAACAATTTTTGAAACCAGTCTTTACAACAAAATTAAAAGCAGATGGTAAAATTGCACTGAGGCAAGTGGCTTTACACTGGGCTTACGCTCTGCCAGACTTGGGCCCAAAAGATCAGAAGTGCAGCCCACTAACAACAGTAGCTCAAGTGAGTAAATCTGCATTCCCAATAGGCCAAATTAGCCACAACATCAAGTCAGTTTAATTAGCAAGGGGAAAAAAAACACCACAGATTTTTCACTCATCCTGTCACTTCACAAAGCACCGGCAGCAGGGATAGTCTGTGTCTGTCAAGTTTAGAAACAAACAGAAAGCTTCAGCAGCCATTGAGCGTTCAGATTTAATTTGTGGTCACAAATATTGGAAAATTTTGTTGCCTGGCTAGCAGCTGAGAGGTAGATATACATCGGTAAAAAAGCAATGAGTCTCTGTTACTGCACGAGAAAAAAATGTGTATTATATTTAATTACAGAAGTCTGGCAAAATATCAAAGAACATTAAAAAAAAATGTTAAAAAAGAAAAAAGATCTGAGTGACAGACCAGGAAAGACAAAGCCTGCTGCTGTGCAGCCTCTTTCTGTCTAACTCCTGGCAAGGATTATTAGCCTGCTGTGGCTTCCCTTAGCAGACGGAGGCCAGCCAAATTACATAAAACAAAATGCTTTTGTAATTTCCTTCTTAAATTGTTTTGATGACAAGTTCCTATTAAGAATTGTTGTGAATTCATCAGAAAGTAGATGCAGCTTCCTCTGCTTACTAGGAACTGACCATCACAACTTCTTCTCTGGCACCAAACCCCAATGGAGTAAAACTACTGTGCTACATACCCTTACAGACAGCCCAAGGGAGGAACATCTGTCTCCTCCTCTCTTTGTGAAGCCCAGCAAAAAGATAAGAAAACATCTTGGACACTAATCCTGCAACACATGTACACGCTGAAATATCTGCCAGTTATTAGATTTGATGTATTTATTATAAAGCATAATACGGCACAGCCAAGCCCACAGCGACTGCAGAGATGGGATTTCCAAGTGAACTGGGACACCATTCCAGCCAATTAGTAACAAAAACTTGTCACTGACTAGTAGAAAATTGATAGGGAGGATTTTGCTCGACTACCTGTAAGCAAAAATATTTCACTCTCAAACTAAGGAAATATACAGATGTAAATGTGTAAGAAGGGGCACAGAGGAAAGGCAATGATTAACATAAATTTTAAATAATTTTAAAAATAAGAATACTGATTAACAACTAGTAAAACTGCAACAGTACTCCAAATACTTTAATACCTTGGAAAAGTAAATCCAATGACGCACGGCACCAGCCCACTGATTACAGATCTGTACCATCGCGGAACGGAGAAACCTCTTACTCCCTCAACAACAAAATGGCCGAGGAGAGACCAAACCTCCCCCACCCACCCTTTACTAAGGCCCATACAAGTTCCTCTCTCCCCAGCTTCTCTCATAGGTACCCGCGGGCCACACAGGGCTTCCTCCGGCAGTACTGACAGCCCCGGTACCCAGGCCCTGGCAGGCCACCCGCCTTCACGTACCGAACGGAGCAACACGCAACACCGCGGTGCCCGCCGATAACGGGTAAGGGAACGGACAGGCAGCGCCGCCACTGCTCCCAGCACCCCCCGCGTCTCTCATCTGCATATTTGTACCTTTGCGCCCGGGAGCAGCCAATCAGCGGGCGCGGCGGCGGGCTGCGGCCGCCGCTCACCTGCTGCGGCCGCGCCCGCGCGCTGGCGACCGGTGGTGGGGCGGGGCGGCGGCGGCCTCCTGCTGCGCGGTTCCCCGGCGGCGGTGGCGGCTGTAACGGCAACGCGATGGTGTGCGGAGGCTTCGCCTGCTCCAAGAACTGCCTCTGCGCCCTCAACCTGCTCTATACGGTGCATGGCGAGGCGGCGGGAGGGGCGCGGGCTGCCTCAGCGGGGTCTCCCTCGCCCTGCGGGGGGGGGGGCTCACTCCGGCCTGAGGCTGCCTCCCCGCTGCGGGCTGGTGCTGAGGGGCCGCGGAGCGGCTCCGAGCTCGCGCTGCCGCTCGGTCGCGGCCTCCGGATTGGGGGGTGGGGAGGGTGGCACTGGTCAGGCCGGGCTTTGTCACCGCGGGGACGTGGCTCCCTGGGATCAAAATCCAGGGCGGTCCCCGAGCGGGTGGCGCGGCGAGCGCTGCCTGCCGGGGCTGGGGGTGTCTCATCCACTGCGTCCCCTCCGGCAGTCCGGGCCGGGCAGGGGCTAGCCCCGTGGCGAGGGGAGGCCCGGCCCGCTGGTGCCGTTTTTCCGCGTCTGGAAAGGTCGCAGCGCCAACCCAGGGGTGACCGGGGAAGGGTTTATTTTGTTATTCCTCTGCCAAAGAGGAGCACCGAAATAAGCCGGTGTATTGGGCCCTACGAGGCCCGTACGGACCAGAGCACACTGCGGGGGGGGGGGGGGGTGCTGGAGAGACCCCCAGCTACCCGGTAAGCCGGCTTCCCTGCTCTCCCCTGGGGTGGACCAGTGAATTTAGGAAGTCAGGCTGCTTCGGGGTGGTGGGCAAATGTGTGAGGGGAAAAAAAAAATAATAGTAGTGTGCTAAACTGAAATAACTGACTTGCTGGGGATCTTCAGGCAGGTGCCTGGTTTTGTTCGTGCAAGTTGGAGGACCTATTTGCGACAGAGAACAATGAAATCTCCAATTGTGGTATAGCCGTGGGGGTTTTTTTACTCACTATCTATTTTAAAATGACACAGAAATAGCAAGAAACAGGAGTACATGTAATGGCTTCCTCTCACAGCACATCTGGAGAGGTAGTATGTCCTCTAATGTTTCATGTTAACAGTCGTGCTTGGGGATGACTTTTGGCAGACTGAAATTGGGGTCAGGCAGTGCTTCTAGGCAGTTGTATCAGTGCTTTTCTGAAAGCACTGCCTGATCTCAACTGAAGGCGAAACAGAAGGACAAACAGGTCTAAAGCTGTTCATCAGAACAAACAGTTCTCATAGCTGGTGGTTACTGGACCTGATGGTAATCACCAGGACGGAGCATGAATGGATGTAGAAGGGCCTGTGATGAAGCCAGAGTTCTTTGTTATTATATTCTTGAGTGTATGAGGTGACCCTCATTCCCCTCATTAAGAAGAAAAACCTTAATATAGGAGAGGCTGTGCTTCCTTGAAGGAGTCCCTGAAAAAGTTTCTGAAGCATGCTTAGGTAGCCCAGCCTACCCACTGTGAAAGTCACCCAGGATCCCTGTGGTGCTATGGGTTGCCCATGCTACCCCCAGCCAGAATAGAGGGGAGCAGGTAAGTGTTGCCTCGTTTAGCATCTGTAAGTGGGGGTAAGTTTAGACTGTCACGATGAAGGAAAATTAGAATCATAGAATATCCCAGGTTGGAAGGCACCTCAAAAGATCATCTTGGCTGACTTTTCATGGGATTGCCCCATCCCAGGAAATGGGTTATAGGTGGATTGTCCCATTCTGTTTTCTCTTTTCAATAAAACGGAGGTTAATGCAAGGCTTCTTTCTGTTATTATTACTTCTTGAGTGACAGAAGAGTGAGAGCAATCTGGATCTTTGTAACATAATACATCCACAAATCTCATTTTGATGTCGTGTGAACAGCAGGTGTTTTTTCTGAAGATGCTGTTGCTTTTCCTATGGCCATATATTAACCAGCTGTAACCAGGGTCTGGTAGATCAAATGGGTGTATTTGGCCTCAGCAAGGGTGGGTTGATCTTTGGGACCTCTGTAGTCCTGTTTGTGATACATGTACAATGCACCTATGACCTTAATCTTGCTTTGATGTCTCCTTGAGTAGAATTTACTTTGTGGGTGTCGCTTGGTATTCTTTCATTTGACCGATGCAGAACATATGTTTTTTGCTAAAGGGAAGCAATGACTTCCTTGAATTATAGTAACTAGAGTATCTGATTGCTATTGCTTGTTGCTTATTAATTATAGGCAAGTATAGGCTTTCAAATTCTGAGTTGCAGAAATAATATTTAAGGTATTTAGTTGGCCTGGTGGAGTTGATCTAGAAAAATTGTGTGGGCTTCTCTGTTCCTTGGTTAGACAAAAACCTGACAATACAAGACCTGGGTTGCAACAGCACAATGAATGATGGGCTTATTTTTTCCCAGATGGAAAAAAATACAGAAGACAACCAGAGCAAGAATTTAATCATCATCTTTTTAAACAATGTTAATTCACAGTAATCATTGGTGGGAAGGGAGTAGTTGGGCTAAGAAGGGATATAAGGTCAAATAGGTAACACTTTTTGAATGTTTTTCTAGTTAGCATTGATGTGTCTGTATCACATGCTTGGAATGAATTAACCCTCAGAACTGGATATTGGGGGTTACAGTTTATATTCTGCTTTTTTTAAAAACACTCCTAGACTAGGATATTGGAGCTTGTGTTTTTTTTGTTTGTTTGTGTTTGGTTTTTTGTTTGTTTTTTTTTTTTTTAAATTCTGTCTCATTTTACTTTTTTATGGTAGTAAACCAGGAAAAATATATGTCCTGGCAGTAATAAATCAGTTACTGGTTTAAGGCAAGAAACCAGAAACCCACTAACCTAATTGCTGGCTTAACATTCTTTTCAGATGGCACTTTGCTGATGACTTTTGATTCTTCTCTGGGCTAAGTTAATGTCCTTAGGCCCTGATTCTATTTTTAAATTTATTTTGTATGAGTAATTCTGGCATTTATGCTGAGTCTTGCTGACTTCAGTATGGTTCCTTATGGAAGAGTAGAGAAAAATAATTGAGACTATTTGTTGACTCAGTGTGTATATAATGACGTGTATTGCTGGAATGAAGTCTTACATGGAAGAACTGTCTACATGTAAAGATCTTTAAAATACTAGTTGTGGGTTTCTGATCAATTTTGTCTTTATTCAATCATATTTACATTTCCCACCAAATGGCAAACCCATACAAACTGTTTAAAATGCCTGTCCAGAGAGTTCAGCCAAATTGAAGGATGTGTACGTAACCCAAGACTTCTAATCTTCCAGGTATGAGAACCCTAGGTGCTGGCTCCACCATTATTTGCTCACTTTAACCAGACAAGGATTTCCTTAGGTAGACAGTGTTCTTTCCAAGGAAGTCTTGAGTAATTGTGTTGAAGTGTGAACAGTTGCTATCTTATTTCAAATCAGATTCTCAGAAAGGAAAGGGAAATTCCGAAGTCGTAGCTAGTGATGAAAGACTGAACTGGTAGCTGGGCCACAAGATTAAATATTTAAATTATAAAAAAAAAAAAAAATACAGTCAGTTCATTTGGATGATGTGTGCTGGTTTTGTCACCTGAGCAGCTACTTAATTATTGCTGCAACAGCAAACATGAACTGTTTGTTATTAGTATGTAAACATCTTGCCTTTGTTTTGTTAAGCGGGCTTTCAGTTTTTCTTGCACCTAGAGTGGCCATTTGATTTAAAGTAAAACATATGGTAGCTTTGCCAGTAAAAGTGTGTATTTTTTAGTAGTGCAGAGTTCATTCCACAAGAGCATCCATGTTACCTCTTAACACTAGAAAGTACTTTTATCAAAATCATTTACTTCTTATAATACTTTGCTCTCTCAACTTGTTTTCTAGGCTGTCCTGTTTTTCCATCCAGTGCTTTCCCAAAGCAGTGCATTTGAAAGGGTTTGTTTTGTTTTTTTTTTCTATTGCTGCCTGTTGCTCTCTGGGTGCAGTATTTATTGAAAGTGTAATTAGTGCATTCTGCCCTCTTTATCAAAATCTATTTTTCCTGTATTATGGAAGTATACAAAGATGAGTACAGAAATTGTCAGATTTGGACAGCATGTGTTTGGCATGGTAGCATCTGTAATAGTGTTCATCTTAGTTGCAGCATTCCCAATGCAGAGGGCTGATGATGTTGCATCTTCCATGCAGATCTGCTAACTCCATCTCCCTTCTCTCTGCATTGGGGAAACCTGTTGTTTGAGGCTGGGTGAACATCTGGATTTTCCTAGGGAAAGGGAATGTGTCTGTTCTCTGTGTTTTCGGATAATTCCGGACTGCTGTAGTGGCTACGCAGAGCCAGGTACTAGCAGACAGAAATTAGAGAAACACAGTTCTTGCCTCATGTGCCAGTTTCTCTCACAGGGGTAAATGAACCTGTGATCTCTGAGTTCAATTCCATTTTGGTTTGTATAATTTGTTTTCAGCTGTAAGAAGCAACCGATAAATAGCCTGCTGTTTGCTGTGTCTGATGGTCTGTGGTCACCGTCTAGGATTACAGTGTCAAGAGTTTGCCCCAGCACCAGCCTGTGCTGGGCCGCTTTAGCTCATTGTCCTAATGGGATGCTCAGCAGGTGGAGCAGGTTGCCTTGGAGCCGTTTCCGTTATTCTCAGGACATTTTGAAGGCGGTGGTGTAAGCTGTGCTATTTACTCTTGACGTGTAAATAAACAGTGGTACGGAAACTCCCAGCTATGTGGCAGCAAAGGTTAATGTTGGTCATGTCGGTTGAGTCTTCGGGGATTTTTTGTGTTTGTTTTTCTTGGCATTTTGGGAAGGTTTCTATGCTCACATTTGACAACACAGAGTGACTACAGCAAAAATATAGATACGTATTTTAAGACTTTTCACCAGTGCTTGGGAATGCCCTCAGCTATACTGTGTGTCAGTTTATAGCCAAAGTGACAGTGTTTTGTGGTAGCAGGTCATAATTGAGACATGTGCTGGGTCTGTAGACCAGATGTGAGTGGCTCTTGGTTTTTCACTCGCCTTGCAGAGAGTGCATAGTGGCATTTGGAGCTACGAAGGCAGGCTGTGTTTAGTGAAAGGACTGGAGAGCAACAAGGCACAGAATGGGGAGGCTATACGGAGCATGGTATGTTTTGATACCACTGATGCTTTCAGCCATCCCTGCAGTGCAGATGGACACTCTAAAACCAGCACAATTATCGAGAAGCCTTTTGAATGCACTGTAGTAGCCTTGTAGCTTAAATCATTAATTGTGTTTTTTCTGCTGTTGTTTTCGTGTTGAGGGAGATATATGTATGGAAGAAGGATCCGTGGGATCACTGGGCTTCCTGAAAACACTTAATTTCCTTAAAAAAAACAATGAACAGACAAGCAATCAAAAGTGAACATTTCAGAATTTAGTTGTTCCTGCTACACAGCAAAAAGTTTGCATTTCCAAAGACCAGGGAGTATAAAACAGGGGTTAAATCTCACTACCATTTTAATATGAAAGAAGCTCATTGCATGGTCAGAACAAATGAATGTTGGCCTATCACATGAAGAACTCTGAACTAGGCTGTCAAACAGAAAGAACTGGCCTTCCTGATAAGAGGTAGGAATGCTGCCTCTCATAAATTGCTTGTTCCACATCAGTGTCTCAAGGCTGTTGAGTAACCAGATTACTGATCACTCATTTAAATAAGGCACCTGAAGGTAGAAACTTCTACTTTCTACTAGAAATGTTATGGAGGTACCCAGAGCTTTGCTTACTGCTCAGCCTTTACTTTGCTTTCAGTAGAACTGAAGAAGTACTGTAAGGTGATAAAGTTGCTTACACGTTGGCTGGCTTACGGCTGTGATGGAAATCAATTTAGCTTAGTCATAGCTTGTTAAAGACGCACCACTCTATACTGCCCACTGTTTTAATGTGGTGTTTTTAGATGAAGTGCAGGGAACCAGAAGAATTGTCTTCTAGATTCTCTATGGCTTTGCAGAAATGGTTGGCTAAGTTGAAGGGGAGGGTGGTGAAAATCTCTACCTTCAAAATATATACCATTTGAAGTTTAAACTTTAAAGCCCCCTTAAAAGAAGTGGAATATGAATTTATATGTGGAGAGAGAGGTTAGGGAGGATGTGTTTCATCATGTGTGTAATCTTTCTAGTTTTAGTTCCTGTTCCATATCCAGCTTGACAGCTATTCTGTAAATATTTCCTTTGCTGATACCAGTATAAATGCTATGTAATCTCTTTACCTGGGAATAGTGAGGCTGTATTTCTTGAAATTTAAGTTCTGAAATGCAGTTTTTATCAGCGCCTTTTTGGGCTAAGGCTACAAGAAAACAGTGAGAACACTAACTTTTGCATATGACTTCCTTCCTAGCAAGCAGTCCAAGCTAGTTGAAATGCTGAAGAGTTGCTAGTTAGTCAAACCAGCAGATTTGCTTGTGGCTTGCTGCTGAAGGAAGGCGGAATTGGTTTTAGCATTTGAATTGTTTCTCAGTGGCTTATCTAGCTAAATCATTTGTCACTATCTTGGTTTCTTTTTGTAATGTAGACTATAAGCTTGTGGATAAGTACACAAGGTGTAAGTGTAAAGATAAATGCATTTTCCAGTACAGGAGTGAGGGGAAATGCGCAGCTATATGCACAGGAGAACTTAAAGAACAGAACCAAATTAGGAGATTTTTTTGTCTTGTAGAAGTAGTCATTTCTGCAGCAGTAAGGGGAAATAAAACCCCAACAAGTACTGTAAAGACTAATGCTTTAATCATGTTAATAAGTCAACTGGAGAACAGGACAGTCAAACTTGTGATTACTTTTGAAACATCTATGAAGTTCAAGTGTGTGTGTGTGTATATATATATGTATATATATAAAAATATATAATGAAGTCACTTTAAGGGGAGTCTGAGACATTCCACTGATCTTGAACTTAACAGTCCCTAAAATCTTTCCTGTAGAGATGCTGACATTGGAGTAACATTTTGTCTATTGGCAATATGCTTGATTTTCTTAATTTCTTTTTTTTCCTTTTACTCCATAGAGAAAGTACTCAATCTCATAGTGAAAACTATTGATCTTCACTTAGGATTTGTGCTACCTGTAGGTTTGTTCTGGTAAACACTTAATTTGAAATTGATGAGTTTATATATTGGATTATGCTAAGCCCGTGTTTGTGTGTGTGCTTTTTAAATAAGATTGCTAGAGTTTGGATTGAGAGAGAAGATAATGTATAATAAATGAGGTTATTAAATTTAAAATATTAGCTGTCATGCCCCCACACATGCATACACTTCCCATAGCTCTGTGTTGCTTTTCTGGTTTGTGGACAGTGTGTGCTTGTAGCATCTTTCTGTGAGACAGAATGCTTCAGTTTGAGAGCTGTGTAAATACTTTTGAGGAATCGTTCATTGCTGTTTTATTGAGAGACCTTACTGCTTGTAAGAGGGTTTTTTTGCTGGTATGGGCTTTAGGAGCTGGTGGTAGTCTATTTGGTCGGCTAAACGAGTCCTTAGGAAGTGCTAAATCTGTCCCTAAATCTGTCTTTTTCATATGGAGAGTGGCAAAATTTCCATGGTGGAAGAGCTAGCTGTGGTGTGTGTGAGTTTTGGTTAGAAGGGACTTCTAGGGCTCATCTGTCCAGGCTCCTACTCAGAGCAGGATTACGACTAACACTTGTTTGCCAGCAGTGGCTTTGTCTACTGAGTCTTGAAAACCTCTAAGAAAAAAGATTATTGCCTCTCTGAGTAGGGCACAAAATCACCTTGCAGATATTTTTGCTGATGTCCAGTCTGAACCTTCCAAGCCTTTACTTGTGGTTGTTGCTTCTTGTTTTGTAGTCAATCAGTACTGAGAAGAACTTGCCTCCGTTGTTTTTGCAATGTGCCTTCAGCTTCAGTTGCTTCACATTATCCCTAGGCTGCCTCTTTATCAGACTAAAACCCAGCTCCATCACCCGCTTCTCAAACTTCATCCTCAAGGCTCCAGGCCATTTTGGTGACTCTTTCCAGGTTCTCAAATTCCGTTTCAACCTGGGGGGCTTGAAATTGGACACAGTATTTGAGCTGCAGTCTCACCAGCATTTAGTTTCCTTTGATTGCACACCTCTTGGCTTTCCCTGTTTGCAATGAGAGCAGACTCTTGGCTGGTATTCAGCTTGGCAACCAGTGTGATCCCCAGGTCTATCTCAGTAAGACTGTTATTCAACCGGTCTGTTCCCAGGCTCCACTGAAGGACCCTAAGAGCAGAATTCTGCACTTCATGAGGTTCCTGTTGATTTATTCCTCAAGTTTATCAAGGTCCATCTGAGTCGAATCTCTGTTTGGAGAGTCAATCGCTCTTCCTTGTTTAGTATCATCCACAGATTTTCTGAGGATGATACTGAGAATTCTGTCTTACCACCCAGTTTGTTGGTGATACTGTATAATATTGAGCCATCGATTACTACCCTTTAAGCTCAGCAGTCCAACCTGTTGTCATAAGGTATACCAGGCCATTTCTCTAACCCATACCTCTTCAGCTTACTAATGAGACTACTGTGGGAAACCACATCAGTCTAATCACTAAAAACTGGACTGTGATTTCATGTCTTTCTGGTAGATTTATCAAGCGAATATTTGAAGTGTGAGTAAACCGGGGCTAGCTTTATGTAAGTAAACTCATGTAGGTAAAATGGAGTTTCACGTGTACTTCAGTCTTCCAAGGATGACACTGTTTGCTTTGGGGGAGTTCCAGTGCTGTAAGATGTGGTTTCAGTAAAATGAAGCTCAATAGGAAGCCTTTTTTCCTTTATTTACCAGAAGCAGGTGACTTCTTTATAAGTAAATGAAGCTTGTACATTTAGAATGTACACATTACTCATTTTGAAAGTAATTAAGGCCACTAAGTAACTTTGTTTCAAGTAGGTTTTACTACAAAGTCTCAGCAGCTTCACTTTTAGAAATATTGTATCTCAGTTCTTTTCTTTCAAAACACTGGAATAAGCACTGTTGACTAGTCATTTCTAGCTGCTAAACAGCAGCTAATGCTATGAGCCTTGCATTGTTTTACAAAGTTGTAAAACCCTTTCCCAAAACAGCTTAAGTTATTTTTCCTGTTTGTACTAGTATGAGTTTACTTTAGTTTTGTACATTATGACTCTATAAAACTATATATATATATATAGTTTTATTGCTCAACATTCGGATTGTCCACTCCAAACCTAAAATGAAGGGCTAGCCATCATTTCATCTCTCAGTCAACATGCAGAGGAGACAGAAACTTAGTACTAAATCTGTTTCTGGAATAGTTAGTAAACGTCTAGTCTCCACTTCAGTTTTGAAACACGAGATCAGTTTTCTACAATCGTAAGTGTCCAAAATTGGAGTAACTGATAGTTATTTTCATCCAAATCATGTATCTGGCTGTCTGGATACGGCATTTTCACATAGTTTGCCATCCAGAGCCCAGTAACATGGACCTGTAATCATACTGAATTTCCATATGCCCATTGTCTAATTCCTTTAAACTACTTTTTTTTGTGAAAGGAGAGAAAATATAGCCTTGGTATTATGGAGGTAAAGCTTGAAAATGAGGCTGATGGCTCTAAAACTAGAATACGATCAAAAGAGAAACTAAACTATCTTATGTTGTTTCATTTTCCAAAGCTGATCACCTGATTCCTGAACATCCGGGGTTCAACAGCGGGTTTAAAAGCCAGAGAGGCATTTTTTCCTCTTGAAAACTGTAGCAGTTCTAGATTCAGTATGTGGCTGTTTCTGCCACAAAAGCTTTTTGGGCCAGGAGGGTCATGGTTATAACTTTCAGTGTCATACACACTAATTTCATGTACATATCCTGAAATAATGGAAGCTGAGATGAGTAACAGCAGCAAGAAGTAACCAGTACCCTGCAGCTCACACACTGCATTTATCCAGTAGGTGTTTTAGGCAAAGATTTTGTTTAGGTCTTTTCTTCTGATTTTGATAGTTTAAAACTAATTTCATTAATTGTTTTAGACCTCTTATGAAATGAGCAAAGAGCTGAACAAATACTCGTTTTGGTATCCTGGAGGCAGATCGGTAAAAATAAACATTTGCAGTCATAGCTCAGGCAGGAAAATCTTTGCTCATTAGGAGGAAAGTTTCTTCTGCTTTTCTTTGTGAAATAAATTGAAATTTGACATTGCCTTTGAGATTTTTTTATGAGATAACACTTTGAAGAGCTATGTAGTGGCAACGTGAGTTCAGTGCTTAGAACTTGACGTAGAGCATAGGACATCAGCCAGCACTTTCTGATTGGAAATTGGATTATGGGATTTCTTTTGCTGTTCACTTCTGATGCCTACATGGAAAAATAAATCTTCCCAGTGGTATGAGACAATGAAATAAAGTGAACAGGCATAGATCAGAACAGGTAGATCTTGCACTTAACTGTCTAATTAGCAAGGCTAATTTTTAACATAATAACAAAATCGGTCAGTCTATAGCTTTGTGCAGAATGCATTCCGAAAATCTGGGCAGAGCCAAGGCTTTTTGTTTTGTTTTATTTTTTCGTCCCCCATCTGTAATTTAGATTCATGACATGTTGACCCAGTGTTTTGGTTTTAGCTGAACATAGCGATTAAGGCTTTTTGTTTGAGAAACAAAGACAAATGTGAATTAATCCTAAACCTCTACTGGTATTGAACAATTCCTTTGAATTTTATAGTGTTCTTTTGTCTCTTCACGTTGTGAGAGAGTTGTAGGTATCACAAATATCTTCCGTTTGCTTCTTGCTGACTCTCTTAAATTTCTTCTGTGGATTACTGGCTTTTGATAAAAATATCTTTTTGAGGTGTGTTCCTGTGGGAACACATGAAAAAAAACACCCACTGTGTTTTGATCTTGATGAACATCACTACTTGTTTTACTAGTATTCTTGATTTCCATGTTTCAGAAGTAGCATTACATAGGTCAGCCTTCCAAAAGGTACTTAAGTTGAAAAAATATACAGACATATTTGGTATTAAAATTAAAAAAAAAAAATGCCCTGCTCTAAGGTAAGTATACTGAAATAATGGATAAATTGGAAATTTACTCTTTATTTATTTATTTTTTTCACCCATCTGGATAAGCAGTAAAACATCATGAGATACGTCTTGTTTGAATGCAAGCTGGTGGGCAAGTGTAAGTGCTTACTCTGTATTTGTTGTTGAATAAAGCTAAGTAGTTGGACTAGACTAAACCCTTCCTGTTTTGTGGTTTGATCTTGTTGGTTTTTTTTAAGTAATGATACAAATTCTGGGTATTTTTTTGTTGAGGTCAGGGTTTTTAAAAATTAAAACTTGCATGTTGAATTGGTGTTGTTTAACAGACAACATAATGGGCGATATGTTACACGTACGTCTAACTCTTTCAAACAAGAGAGTGTTGGGCATCTTGCGTATTGGACATCTGCACTGGATTTGTCTGTTCCTTCCCTCCTGCTGTACCTCATTACAAATTTCTCTGCAGCTTTGCATGTTGAAGTTTTTGGGTTTTTTTTTGTTCTGTTTTTGGCATGGAAACAGGAAAGGCTGGAGCTTCCTGCCCATATAAACAATAAATTTCAGTAAAATTACTGGGACAGATTCTGTCTGCCTTCCCCGAATACCATCTTTAAAAGGAAGGAAACAGAAGAGTGTTTTGGGAATAGAAATAGGATTGACCTCATAATAGACCTATTTTCTTGAAGAAATATGTAGCAGAGACAGGGTGCCTTTATTGTTTTACTACATGAAGTCCTTGAGATACAGATCTAAAAAGTATTTTTGTGTTTCGATAATTAATTACTACAGCTGTATTCCTGATTACAGTAGGTTTTGGCAAAGTGCACTTTTTTATGTGTTCAGAGCTGTGGACTGTATATACTATTTTCTTTAAATACACTGTATTTCAGAAAACATCTTGAATTTTCATTTTTCCATTCTGTGAATTCATGCCAATGATTTTAGCTAATTTGTCAATTCTGTTATAATCCACACTTCAGTTTGGTCTCTCTAGTTCATCACAGTGTGATGTGGCTTGACTAGTAGGCAGATTAAGTTGTAACAGCTCCACATTAACAGTGTTGAAGAATATGTGTGCCTTAAAACATCTGGAACTGAAGTTATCTCTGCGATGAAGTGGAGGATTGGTTTGTTTAGGGTTGTGATTCTCTTTGCACTGGAAAGAAAAATCGTACCTTTCTAATAACACTGTTAATGTAAAGAATGTAGCTGTATGTAGGCTGAGCCTCTTTTAATACGCAGACTAACTTTTTGGTTTTTCTTCCCTCCAGCTGGTAAGCCTGCTGCTGATTGGAATTGCGGCATGGGGAATTGGCTTTGGCCTCATCTCTAGTTTCAGAGTTGTTGGAGTGGCAATTGCAGTAGGAATCTTCCTCTTCCTTATTGCCTTAGTCGGATTGATTGGTGCAGTGAAACATCATCAAGTATTGCTGTTCTTTGTATCCTTCTGATGCATTACATGGATTGCAGCTTGGTTCAAGTCATGTAAACAGCCTGCTCTGTCAGCTGAGGCTGTTGTGGGAAGTGCTTCAGGAACAGAAATTCACAATCTTATTTTGGTCAAGTGCAGTCTAAATTAAACTTCCCCCTTAACTTTGGTCTAGCTTCCTTTTTTTTCGTCCCTTACAGAAGTATTAAGGTCTCCTCTTTTTAAAAATCAAAATATTTTAATTTTTTGAGAGCTTTTTCTGGTGGGTTGCTGCGTCACAGCTGCCTCTTACTGTGTGCTCAACCCTACACCAAGCTAGAGTATGTAAACTATTAATATTTAACAGTAGAGAAAGGTGATACTTCTAGATAACGAGGTGGTTGTAGCTGGCAGGGGAATTCATTGTGGGTAATACAGGCTGTCAAAAAGCACTTTCTTTTCATATCTAGTCTAGAAATGAGCACAGGCCTTCTCAGTGTGTTTTGCTGCCCCTTTCTGCTTACTGATGCTGTGTAAGCAGCCTGTGGTGCTGCCTTGCATAACAAAATTGATCTGTTTGGATGAGAAAAGATTAATCAGATCAAATTCTTATTTTTCTGGTTGCAGTCTATGAATAGGTAGTGACCTTCACTTTGCAAACAGTTTAATTGTGTGAGATAAGTATCTGCCTCTGAACACAGCAGCCAAATTGTGAAGACAGTGCCCAGCTTTCAAAACATGATCTTTAGTATCAAAGCCTGTTTGTTCTTTTTGTTTTATACTGTTTTCAGATGCATTAGTCCAAAAGTGTGTGAAGCTGTGTTCCAAAAGCAACTCTCACTTTTTTTTTTTTTAATTTAGGCTAAAGTTACCTTACAGTTACCTTTTGTATTAATTAGAAGACTATGTCATTTAAGAAAAAAAAATTCTGAATATGTAATACCCAGAAAAGTATCTTCTTTACTATTTTATTTAAATGAAGTGTCATGAAGTAACAACATTAGTCCCTAAAGCTAGAGAAATTAGCTGTAGATTTTTTTCTCTCAAAGTCCCTTTTATTAACCTTTCTGCTCGTGTTGTCTTGCTGGGCAAGAAACACCTAACCCAGAAAACAGCTATGTATAGCAGTAGCCAAAAAGGGATAATATACGGTCATTAAGTTCTGGGAACACTATTTAGGTCATCTTTTCTACATCCAATCAGAATTTACTTCTGTAGTTTTGTTTTTTTTTTTAAAGGGCCTATTGTTATCCAATGAAGTAAGGAACACCACTAGGTGTTATAAACGTATATGTTATAAAAGCAAAATTAAATTGAGAGTGTATCCTTAACTACTGTTTCTAGTACATGATTATTCTTTTGCTAGTCTTCATTGTCCAGTTTTCTGTCTCTTGTGCCTGTTTAGCACTAAACAAGGAACAGCAGGTAAGAAAAGTTTCCTGACTTCTCAGTTAATCTACAGCACAATACCATAAATATATATGTACATACACATATTTTTTTTAAACATGTATATAGTCCTCCACAAAATGAAGAGGGCATATTTTAAGACAATCAGCATAAGGACTAGACCTTAGGCAGTGCTTGGCTGTGGCAGCTAGAAAGAAGTACATCTGCGTTCTAAAATTGCTTTCAACTGTCCTTTTTTTTTTTTTAAAAAAGTTGTTTTGTTTTTAAGCTTCCTGTGTAGGTTTATGGTCACAAGTGTAGCAGCATGATATCTTGGCTATCTCATGTGTTCAGCAATTGCAGATAAGCTGAGGAAATCTACAATAATCAGAATGTAAAGATGATAAAGCCACTGTATGGTTCTTGTGTAAGTGAAAAGGTCATAGCTACGTTGAGAACCGAGGTGACCATTAAGTATGAAAGTAAAACCAGATTCCATGCAGTATGGAGACTTAATTCTTGACTGTGTAAGACGCAAGCAAGGGTACAGTGACTGAATAGTCAGCTTCCTATATGTAAGCACCCTTTTTGTTTAAAGGCTGAGCAGTCCCCATAAGATTAGTTGCATGTCCCATTACTAGTGCTCTTCCGGGTTTAGGAAAAAGAAAGGAAGAAAATTAATTATAACCATGAATGTGCTGCTGCTAGGTGCTTCTATTTCACTAGCTAGACAGGCTGTTCGAACATTCAAGTCATTCTTTAATATATTATCCTGTTAGACTTCAGGATCTGAAGGTTTTAGTTAGGGAATTATCAGCTTGGCCTAATGTATTGTTTTCCAATGAAATGCAAACCACTTCAATTGATCTAATGTGTATTTGCTTATGCCTTCTAGAGTCAACTTCTAGAGGTGGGATGGAATAACACTAACAGCGCGAGAACAGACATTGAGAGAAATTTGAATTGTTGTGGATTCAGAGTTTTTGATCCGAATGAAACCTGCGCCTCTGTAAGTTCTTTGAGTGTGAAAAAACTTAGAACTTCATTGTGTTCGTTCAAGTATGTACAACTGTTTTTATAGTTGCAGAAAGCAGAGTTTTTTAAGAAATGTGTAAGGTAGTTGTTCCAATGATACTAAGCTCTTTAGGTAACTTATTAGAAACATAATCACACAGCACCCTGCAAAGATTGTACTCAATTGTTGTTTATGTACTTGAGTTTTTGGAGTCTTTTAAAACTGCTAGAGTTTTGTCCATGGCTGGCAGTCTTTTACAGAGATAACTAGGTGCTTTCAATCAACAAAGAGTCATTGGAAAATGGAGTGCAATTCTGTGTTTGTGTCTGCTACAGGATTGTTTTAAAAGTCACCACTGTCAACCATGTGCACCAATAATAGAAGAACATTCTGTAATGGTGCTGAGATTTGTTGGAGGCATAGGACTCTTCTTCGGTTTCACAGAGGTGAGTAGGAGGTTAGAAAATTGTGTGTTTTTTCCCCACTTTTAAGGCTTTGTTTTGTGAAGCAATTAATTTTAGGTGGTTTATACAGGAACTCTCAGTACTATCTCAGGAGTCAAATAATTAATTATGGCAAATTTTTCCAGACTATAACCTTGCTTAAGTCTGCCAAAAGGGGGGCTTGTCATTATTCAACACTGGGACTTCTTGCAACTTTTATGTTATTTGGACTACAAACTGCAGCCAGACACCACATTAAAATGTGGTGCCGTAAAGTTTAAGTTTTGCAGCAAGTTAGCTATTCAGGTTTACCGTTCTCCAAAGGTAATTAGAAGAGTGCCATTGCTTTACCTTTTTCCTGTGTTCTTCCCGCCTCCCCTCACCTGTGCACGCACACAGTCTTCGGGTTTTTTGGTTTTGGGATTGATTTTTTTTGGTGCCTTCTGGAGTGCAAAGGTACAGTTTCATGATGAGTGAACTGTATTTTAAACATCAAGTTTAAAAGATCTTTGACTCTTTGCTTTAGTATCTATGTGATACATATATACTTTGCTTTATTGATTGGTGAACAAAAAAATACACTGAGCAGGTCTTTCATAACCTCACAGTAGTACATGTGAAGATACTCCTGCTGCTGCTTCGTGTAGTTTTCAGAAGGTTTGTAGATATTACAACAACAAGAGAGATAACCGCAACTTAAACAGAATCACTCTGACATCTGCCCTCAATTTCTTCACTAAAAATGTGATGCTGCTGGGAGGGGGGAAGGTTGTTGGAGGGAACGACGGGATTTGAAAGTGTACTAGAAAAATACTGGTAACTGTAAAATGAAACTATTTGGAGGATTTGTTTATCATTACACTAAAAACAGATTTATGAATATTTATCGTTTGGGGAGGGGAAGAGTAATGTTAAACGTGCCTATGAGAAATATTTTGCATTGCATTGCAGGTACAGTTTTGGCTTTTTTGCTTTGTTCTCTCTTTTGAATTCTTTCTGAGAGGGTGCATTCTTTTTCCTAATTAAGAAAGCTGGTGTGTGGTTGTACAGTCTTAGCAACAGTAAAATATCCTCAACTTGTGTATTGAAAATTTATTGTCAGGATTTTATGTTTAAAACAAATTCCGTAAAACTGATGGGAAGATGGGGTGGAGACCCTCTGCTTAATAATATCTTTGGTTTTTGTTTTCAGATTCTGGGAGTCTGGCTGACATATAGATACAGGAACCAAAAGGATCCCCGTGCAAACCCCAGTGCATTTCTTTGATAAATTTATAAAGGACTGAATCTTCTTTCTGTGCTGTCTGCTTCAAACTATTGATTCTCCATAGTTTGGTATTTCTCCATAATAGGTATTCTACGTATAACCAAAAGAAAACTTTATTTTCCATAAGAAATTTGTAGTTTTCATATTTAATTTACCACTATTTTTCTTCTAAGAATCTCTATCTTGAAGTAGACTGGTGCGTTCAGTGTCTGGGCAGAGGCAGACTGCTGCTCTGAGCCGGTTAAATCACTTAAATAAATCGATGTGGTGAACTCTATACAGTGAGTTATATAGCACTGGCTTCTGTGGTGTCCAAAAAAACCTGAAAGTATTTTCTGCTGTATTCATTGATTACAAAAATTCACATGACTTCTCATTAAAATAATAAAAATATATGGTGGATGGTTGGATTGTATGATTTGATTAGGCTTTAGGATGAACTGTGGTCAACTTTTTGTCTTAATAATGGTCTCCCACTTTGCTGTTAAGGTAAAAATAGAAGATAAAGATGTTATTTTCTGTAGTGCACGTAAGTGTATGTTAATGACTACTGTAGTCTTCACCCATCCCCTTCCCTGTTTGTTTTGGCTTTCTGGTAGCTTTAGCAATTTGTTGAGAATAAAAGTAATTCTTTACTTTTTAGTGGGTATCTTCACAATGAGAAAATGAATGAAGAAAACCGAAAGAATGTAATCTGCAGCTGATTAACTTGAAACTTTTTTTTTCTTTGACAAGTGAATGAAGTTTGGTATTTGCACAAAATCAGAATCAATAGTGGTCTGTCATCTTTAATGTAAGAAACTTGATGTCTGGAAAGCTGTTGTACAGCTATTTTTTCAGATGGTGTAAAATTATTGTTGTAATAACTCAGCAGTATATATTCCTCCGTCGTTCAGCTAACAGTCTTGATTTCATGAGATATTGAATGATGTGTAAAAAAAAAAAAAAAGTAAAACCAAGAAAACAATGGTTTCCAGTAGTTTTTTGGTTTTTTAAAAAAAACAAGAAAGGAAATAATTAAAGTTAGAACAGTAGATTATCCATCTAGTAAGTGTTGTCTGAGCTGAAGGAAAGCTTGGTCCCTCTTCCAAACTGTAGTAAAGTGATACATCAGCTGGATATCAGACATCTAAACACCCAAGGTGCATAATGTTCCATTTGTTTCTAATCACACTGAATTGCAGACCTGCAGTGCACCTTTTCTTCATTCAGTTGCTGCTTCTGGTGTGGTAGGCAGCTGGTGTAGCCTGAAAGACAACTCTGCAGGAAGAAAAGGGGAAGAGTTAAGGCCATCTGCCAAGGAATACAGCAGCTGAGCCAGGTGGGAAGGAAGACAGTGAGGGCAGACAGAAGTGGGTTCTCATTCAGTCTCCCTTTACTAGGGAGATGCCTCCTTGCTCCTGTGGCAAAAAGATGTTGAAATACATGCCCATCAGAACACTTTCGGACTTTCATGTGCCCGGTGTTCCTAAAGAAGGAATTGTCTCGAGGTTTCGAAGGGGAAGAGTTGAACCTGAAGGCCGAGAGATACCAACTTGCTGGAGAGAGCTGCTCTTCAGGTGTAGCTGGTTGTTCAACATCTGCTGTCAGCGCCATCTCCTGGTGTTTGGTGTGTGAATTACTGCTGCATAGGTGGAGAAGCATTGGTGTCTGTTTCAAGCACATACTTGTGTGCTCAGTATAAGAGCCCACTCGTGTACTGAAAGATCTTAAGAGCCTTCAGACTATTACTGAAGTATAATGTAAATGCACGCAGGTTTTTTTTTTTTTTTTTTTTTTTTTTTTTACCCAAGTGCTGGCCTGTTCAAGCAGTTAAACAGCCATTCTCAATACATGTCAAGAGAATGGTGATCATCTCGTTGCTGTTTTCAGTTAATTTTCCTAGTCTAGACAGGCTCTGTATTTTGTACATTACTGTAATAAATTAAAGGAGAAGCCTTATGGAGCGAGTGCATGAAGCTTAAAATAATATTGTTTTGCTGCTTCAATTTTGACTTTTTTCCTAATTGTTTTTCTTACTTAGCTTGGTGTGGGTCTGTTTTTGTAGATATGGTAGGTGATATTGGAGTGTAAATACGCATCACTGAAAAAGTATGGAAAATGTTACTACTTTAGAAACGCTCATGTCTTGGAGCCCTTACTGTGAATTTGTTTTAGTAGTCAAAAGATCAGTGGATCTTATAGTTCGAAGTTTTTCTATCATATTAATAATACTTTGCTCTTTATTATTGTGATTTAAAAATAAAATAAACCACAAACCCTGAAATTCACATCAGAGATGTGGATTCACTTTCAGAACTTGATTCTTAATGGGGACAATAAAACACATTGAGTCTGACTATGTTTGGGGGTGGGGGGGAAGAGATTAGCCTCCCTCAGAAGAGGTCTGACTTGCATGTCAGTGTACAAGAAATGTTCTGATGTGTTGAAATAGAGCATTTATTTTTTTTTATTTATACCTATTCTTGGTGGGTTTTGTCTTTGAAGTTTGCTTTGTTCATTGCCGAACAAAGTTTTTCCTCTTGAGAAAATAGTTTTGGTCATATAAAGATGGTTTTTGTTTGGTTTCTAGGGAGGCGTTTTAATTTTTATCTGACTGTTTGAGCATTGGGCTTAATTGTAACCAGATTGTCTATAAGCTATTTACAACAGCAGACTAGCAAAACAACAAAGCAGTTTGACTTGAAGCATTCTTAATGCTTACATTAGATGTCTTTTGACCTTAGTTCCATTGAAATGCTTTCTTAAAATTGGTTATTCTGGAAAATGTAGAAACCTGTCTTGAATTCTTTCAAGACACCTACACATTTTTACCACATAAAAATAACTGGCTATAAAATAATAATTCTTTGTCTGTGTGAGACAGTGAATCCAGATCTTAACTAACATGCTGATACCACTGCACAGCATCTGACTCCTCTGATATGAAAATAACTATTAAAGAATGGTAATTTGAATTGGTACCTGTAAAAATGTACTTTAAAAGCTATAGCTGATAACTGAGGAGTAACGTGCTGGTGTTACTAGCTGGCATTATTATTTTTAGGCCTAATTATTTAAAGATTGTCTGAATGGTAGTGGAATTCTGGAAACCCTCTTCATCCTGTGCACTTCAAGTTACTGAATGTATATACTTCAGAAATTATTTTCCCAGGTTTTCTCATGAAAGTGAAAGATATATTTTAGTAACACTATCTCAGCTTGATGCGTCCAAATAATCTATTTAGAGAAGAGAATGAAAAGAGCAGAATTAAGTTCACCATTTAACTATTAAGATTCTTGAAAATTTGTCTGAGGTGAAAAGCAAACTATAAAGCCATAGTATTGAGTGCAAAAAAGGAATTTGAGATTCAAAAATTTCTTGATACTTACAGGCTGATCTAGCTTGTGTATTTGCATCTATAGCATGTAGACTAGTAGAACCTTGTAGAATATGCCTTATATTATGCCGTTTACTTTGCTTAAGAAAATGATGCTACTTCGGTAGAGTCATAAAACCAGACTTTTAAAAATGTGGTGGCATGGACAGCAGCTTTTGTTTTCTATCAGTTACACAGCTCTAGCAACTTTGAGTCAAGTAGATAAAGATTATTCTGGTAACCAATTGCTCCAGCCTCCCTCAGTGCTGTCGCTCTGCTCAGTGGTATAAACACCTTTTTTGCATTTTGTGGCTGATAGCTGCTTCAAGAGAATATTTCTGCCCATGCTACATCCTTTTTTCCCGTCTTCTGCTTGGGAAGGAAAGGAAAGACCTTTGTGCAGCAAGGAATTCCCTCATTACAATTAAAGGATGCTGCAATAAAAAGGAATGTCTCACTGAACTGCTGAAGGCATACTCAGTTGCATCTCTGGGGTCATTTCCAGGTACCACTTGGGATTTTCTGGTTGGTAGGATTCACATGCCTTGCCAAAGGTGTATCAGCAGGTGCCTTGCTTCTAATTTTGCTGAGCAATTCCCTTGAGCTGAAGCCCTTGCTTCTCTTGCCTGTCCTACCCTCACGAGTGTACTTCTCTGTTGTGATTATTATGACTGGTAGTAGTAGTAATGGTAACAGTAGTGGTAATAATGGCTGATATTGCCAAAAAGCTGAGAAGATAGTGCAGGTATAGTCCTGGGCAGTGTTTCTCACTAGTGCTGCTTCTGAGCTCTTAGATATTGGAGGTGGGGAAGTCTCCTGTTGGCCTAAGTCTTGAGATGGTCTGTACTCCCGTGGCGTTCAGCTGTAGGCTTTCTATTAGTTCTGACTTCTGTCCCTTTTGGGCTTGTAAATACACTTACAAGCCATAACACAATCATGAAACCAGCTGTATAGTCAATACAGTATCACTTCTATTAATCATCTCAAGGCTTTACTGAATTGCGATGTAAGCAGGAATCTTTTAAGGGAAGCAGTTCTTCATCTTTAAAAATAATGTTCAGGTAGATAAGGTGATCCTTGGATCACTTCAGAATACAGCCAGTTTAAAGAAAAAGAAACAACCTGTATGAACAATCCCATCCTCTAGTCTCAAGTACTTTTCTGTGAAAGTTTTGCACTGCTTCTTAGCTAACTGTAAAGAAAGGGCTAACGATGAGAGCTCGACATAGGTTGGTGCTATGAGAAAATAAATGGTGATAAAGCAGGCTGAGCAATCCAGAGTTTAGCTAGCTCCTGAAACTGGAGGTAAACAGCTGCTTTCTTGTACTGAGTTTGGCTGGGTAGAGTTAATTTTCTTCATTGTAGCTTGTGAGGTGCTATGCTTTGGATTTGTGACCACCGAATCACAGAATGGTTCGGGTTGGAAGGGACCTTAAAGATCATCTAGTTCCAGCCCCCCTGCCATGGGCAGGGACACCTCCCACTAGACCAGGCTGCAAAAAGCCCCATCCAGCCTGGCCTTGAACACTTCCAGGATGGGACATCCACAGCTTCTCTGGGCAACCTGTTCCAGTGCCTCACCACCCTCACAATAAAGAATTTCTTCCTAATATCCAATCTAAATCTACCCACTTTCAGTTTGAAACCGTTGCCCTGTGTCCTATCATTACACTCCCTGATGAAGAGTCCCTCCCCATCCTTGCTGTAGGCCCCCTTTAGGTACTGGAAGGCTGCTATAAGGTCTCTGCGGAGCCTTCTCTTCTCCAGGCAGAACAACCCCAACTCTCTCAGCCTGTCCTGATGTTTTAGTTGTTGCTGACACTTACACAGCAATGAGGCCTTTTCTGCTTCTCACACTGCCCTGCCAGCGAGTAGGCTGGGGGGGCACAAGAAGCTGGGAGGGGGCACAGCTGAGACAGCTGACCCCAGTTGACCAAAGGGATAACCCATATCATATGACATCATGTTCAGCCGTAAAAGCTGGGGGAAGGGGGGATGTTCAGAGTTATGGTGTTTGTCTTCCCAAGTAGGCGTTACGCGTGATGGAGCCCTGCTCTCCTGGAGATGGCTGAACACCTGCCTGCCGATGGGAAGCAGTGAATGAATTCCTTGTTTTGCTTTGCTTGCGTGCACAGCTTTTGCTCAACCTATTAAACTGTCTTTATCTCCACCTATGAGTTCTCTGACTTTTACTCTCCCAGTTCTCTCCCCCATCCCTCTGGAGGGGAGAGAGCAGCGGCGGCGTGGGGCTGAGCTGCTGGCCAGGGTTAACCAACAACAGCCCTTTGTCTTCCAAAGTGCTTGGATGTAAAATTGCAAGCCGTGGTCTCAAGTAACACAGTGATTTTACTCTTTATAATAATGAGGAAAAAATACAAAACACAGCAACGTTTTGTATGGAAACACTTGGAATGGATTTATTTTTTAAAAAAATCATTTTTACAGTTGGATCATACAGTATTCTTCTGTACGCCTTAAATTAAAAGCCTCCAGCTTTTAAAAATGCTGCCCAGTACAAAAGTGCTAATGTAAAACTGTAGTGTTTATGTATATAAACCAGCACTATACATCACTAAATATCACTCTAAATAGTCTCTTCACCAGTTTCAATGAGTGGAAAAGAGATGGAAGATCAGACTTCAGAGCATTTAAGGGCTTCCTTCTTCCCCTTACAGTTCAGTCTTCATGAGTTTCAGCGCTTTCTGCATATTTGAATACACTAGAAATGAAATATTCATACATGTTATTTTTGTTGCAACCTCCTCTGCCAGTGACTACAAACACCATAGAGAAAATTTCAGTGCTATTAAAGCTTTTGCTCACATGCCTATTGCTGAATGGATTCTGATGCACTGTGCTCTTCCAAGCGTTTTGTGAATTGTCATCTGTTTAATTTTGACTGGAATTTTAATAGGTGGGTTATTGCAAACCCAGGGCTGTTGGCAGGGCGGGGACCGGAGCCGTGCTGGGGTGAGGGCTGTGGTTCACCCCCCTTCCCTGCTCCCAGCAGATTCCCTGGCCTGGCCCGGCAGAGCTTGTGTGCAGGAGTTCTCGCTGCCGCTTGCGCTGAGACCTGCTAAATTATGCAAGTTCCTACGGACGTGTGCTTTCTCTTCAAACAGATGGATGTTTAAGGCTCTAGGGCTCTGCCATCATTCCCTTCACCCCACTGAGTCTACGTCTAGCGTCCCCTTTAATTTTAATCCTGGTTCACTGTATTTCACCAAGCACCGATTGTGAGAGTCTGTTAATGCCTGGTGTTACTCCTTGTGGCGTGAAAAATGTGACTGCTTTCAGAATATTTCAGAATACGCTACTTACACAATGAAATGTCAGAGGGCTCGTATGCGTAGAGACGGTTTGAGTATCTTCCAGTAATATCTGCTCTCACAGTCAGGGAAGGATCTGGAAAAAAGGATGGGAGAAGTTGCGGAGGCAGAGGACCAACCTTCAAGCAGAAGGAAACAAACCTTTCTGCACTTCTGCTTCCTTCCTAAATGTTTCTGCAAGACAAGTCTGACGCCACCAACAACCAAGAAATCGTTCTTCTACACAGTCACCGACATTTCAATTTTAAGTAAGTGTTGTGTTTGCAGGTTTATTAAGAAGGGGACGGGTTTTATTCTGATCAACGTTGATCAGCTTTACACCCTGTGCCACTGCATAGTACCTGAATTAACCCTATAAGCTGAGGCTACTTTCAGGCAACAAATGTCATTAAAAAAGAAACAATAAAGGGAGAGATAATATGGCAGTTGCTTTGGTCTGCTGAAAAAGGTCATCGTGACCTAGATTTATAAAGGTCATTTCCATGACACGATGGAAGGAATTACATTGCTCATGGAATCCACGAGGGAGGAATGCTGGACCTGTGAAGCTAATGACCCGGCTGGCTTTGCTTTGAATTGTCATCCAACAAACCCACGGTTTCTAACCTTCTATTTCTCATGGAATAAATTCCTGTGCTAAGCCCGAGGATTTGAGATGCATGGCACAGCAGGGGCTTCCATCTGAGACCAGCTTTGGTGCTGGAGGTACTCACCTATGAACAAAATCCGAGGGACGTACTGGCCATCAGGAGAAAGATTCTTGTCTGTGGTTTCATACTTAAAGAAAACAGATAAAGTTCCCAGTCAAGACTGCAGGAGGGCATGGTACAGAAATATTTCTTTTTTTCATTGTACTTTGTGTTACGAAACAGAGCTTAAATAATACATTTTGCAGTTTAAGAGATTAACTGTCTGGGATGCAGTCTTTTAACAACTGGAGTTGAAAATTGATAACAACAGTCCATGTTATTATTAAACTTCGAATTCCCTCATATTTTGAGCTTATGATAGCTGCAGATGAAAGAGACTTATTACTAAATCTGTCATGCTTCAGCAATGGCCATTTTCCTAGCCAACACGAGCTATTAAACTAATTATAGCTAGAGAAGCCATAATTAAAAATAGAACTTTATTGCTGTCACTTAATGAAGTGTAACGGGGAAACTTACCACAAGGTTCAGGAGAATGAATTTTTCAGCCAGTTTCTGTATATCTTTGTGTTCAGCAAAGGCCTTCTTGAGGGCTAGAGTGCAAACAAAACGGGAATGAAAGTTAAAAATATGCCCCTGAAATATATTATCCTTGAAAAAGAAATTCAAACAAACTGGTGGAATCAAAATGAGAATTCCCAGTTTACAACTGGGACAAATGAAGATTTTTAAGTCCATTCCGCTGGAAGATGATCAACTCGTGTATATTCTGCAGTACAACAGTACAAAACGTCCCTCCTTCCTTCCGATAGTGCAGCTCTTAAATTTGCCTGCACAAGCCTGAATTTGGGCATTTGACCCTTTAAACCTCCTGGTCTGATACCGCAGTTTCTGGCTACAGTTCTCAAGGCACAGAAAATCCAGTGTGGAGGTGTCGGACTTCAGCCTGAGATGTTTGAAAGGATTTTAATGCTTGTACAAAGATCCTTCTGGAGATGCCGGAGCTCTGGATGGACACAAAGGTCTTGCCACATGGATTGGCTTGCAGGAAGAAGGGCCCTCACAGAAATTCAGAAACTCTGGGAAAAGAGCAGTCCCAGTGAGCAGAAATCCAGCAAGAGCTCGGTTTCAGCCTGGTTTGATTCAGTCCCTGGTCGGATTCAGTCTCAATCATCAGTGAAAGTGAAAGCTGAATACGTCCTTTCCAATAAATGACTGGTTTTCACTACTGCAGCTCTTGCTGTTGGTTTTGGCTGGTTGTGACGGGATCCAAAACCAGACTTGTCCCAGGTCAAAACCTGCTGACCCGGGCTTGTTCCTGTCCCCATCCTGTCTCGCGTCGTTCTGAATTACCATTTTTATCTCATTTCTGCACATTGGAAGATACCTACGTGGGACAGCAACTTGAAGAACGCTCCACGCGCTTGTGAAAACCAGCATTTCACGAAGGCTTACTCTGCAAGCAGAATGTGAGCTGATTTTCTTTAAAGCAGCATTTATCCAGAAACCAAAAACCAGCCGATTTTTTAATTTTTTTAATTTTTTTTTTTTTTTTTTTGCCTCCGTGCAAAGGGATTTACCTTGGCTGTGCGGGCACTCGTCCAAGTGGTGGATAATCATCAGGGGTTTGTTGCTGGAAAAGAAGAGAGTCCTCGTTAGGGGCCGGGGAGGCGCTAGGGGGCGCGGAGCGGGGCGCGGTGGGGCGCGGAGCGGGGCGCGGTACCTGTGCTTGGAGCGGAAAAGGGCTTCCTCGTACGTCTGCGTCCAGATGAGCTGGTCCCCCCAGCCTGCGGGGGGAGAACGGGCGGCGCGTTATAAGCGGGATCGGGGGCCGCGGGTTCGCGTCCCGCCGGCGGCTAACGACAAAGGGCTTTGAACAGCCACGCTTGCCAGGGGGCTTTAAATCAGGAATGAAGCGGGGAGGGGTGCTAGGAAATACTAGAAATTGTGTTTGCATAATGAGTTGCAAGAAAATTAATTTATTAAAATAGTATAGGAGTCAAAACTTTAGCTGATTACACTTTTTTTTTTTTTTTTTAAATTTGGGGTGGGTTTCTCTTTGTTTGATTGTCTGATTTTTACCTCTGGAGAGTGTCTGAGGCAGTTTCGGTTTAGCAGTAGTCTCCTTTGCCTCCTTCTTGCCCACATCCTTTGCCAGAGCACAGGAGATGGCCACCAGCAGCAGGAACATGGAGGTGTAACTCTTCTCCATGGCTCCTCCTGGAAGAGAGGAGAGAAACCTGAGGGAAACCTGTTGTGCCTCCGGGGCTGCTGCCTGCTTTGGGGCACACACCAGATAAGGATGGGGTAGAGCGGCAGGTCAAGTCACAAGTATGCAGCAGGGTGAGTCCGGGCTGAAACGAACTGCTGCAGGCAGGGGCCTGGGCTTGGGGGAACCTGAAGTGGGAGGTTTGGTTAGCAAAGTGCCACGAAAGACCTGGCTGCTTTCTACTGCTCTCTTCATGCCGTTGGGCCGTGGTCCTTTCAAGCACGTATGCGTTAGTTTCTGTCTCTTCTATTCACATATATTGCATTTGCTCAGTAAAATAATGGAGTTTTGGCAATTCCAAAAGTACTTTCAAGTCCTATTAAGTTCACAGTATACCTTGATCTCCCAGTGTTATCATAACCAAGTACTTTTGCAGCCCAGCTGCTGAAAAAATAACTTATCTCAGCTCTTCCCTCGTTTTGCAGCGGTAGTAACTCAAATGAGAAGCCAGAATGTTAAGCTAGGCTTTACGGTGAGACATTGGCATAGGCACAGTGTAATGCTGCTGTTGAAGCTCCTGATCCTGTCTTCCCCCTTAAAAGAATGATCTAATCCTTAAAGATAAACCCAGTAGAATCTATACTAAAAAGAGTGGGGAGGAGCTGCTGTGTGGGACAGCGAGAACTGAAATGCAATTTGCCGGTTTAAGCAACAGAAAGCAGAGGGCTTTTTCTGAGCTTGACTCTGGGGCATGGAGATGGAAATGAGACATGTCTGACGGGAACTTCCTCGATGTTTCAGCTGGGATGCTTCTTTGAAGGGGGAAAATACTTTAGCAACATGAGCCTATGTTTTCTCATTAAACTTCCTCCTAGAAACTAGAGTACCAGTGTGATGGCTTCAGTAGGAAGACCTGAGATATTCCAAGAGCAATACAGCAAATTCAAAAGATTCATGCAAAAATTACAACAGGCTGACAGTTTTTAAAATTCAGACAATGAAAATGAAAGTCCAGGGAAACAGAAGCATTTTTCTGGGTAGGAGCTGCAGGAGGAGGCATTAGCTGAGTTTCTGTCAGTGGTACAGTGCCCTTTCCTACTGAGATGTCCCGTAGACCTCAAACATCCAACGAGTCACTGTTTCAAGGGCATGAAATATAACTTTTGCAGCAGACTGCCTTTCTGACCTAAGAAAAGTCTCCTTGGCAAGGGAGAAAATTGCATAAAGTTAAATTAGTGGATTTTCAGGGTTGCCTCAAGAGTTGTTTTGGCTAGAGTTGTATAGCGGAAGTAATGCTTCTCTAAAAACGCTTCTCTAAAAAAAAAAAAAAGGTATGGGACAACCAGGAAATCAAAGACCATGCAAATTTTATGCCTTTGCTGATGCAGAATGCAGAAAACAATGACAGAGGAACGTTAAACCTACTCTTTAAAAACTTCGCCTCTGGAAGGCTATGTGCATTTTGCTAAGTTCTTCACCCTCCAAAAAGACTCCTTCCTCTCCTGTCTCTTTTAGCCCGCACAAGCCAACACTTCTCTACACATTTTTTTCTTCCTAGCAAGCTGTGCTGAACTGTGCCTGTGTGGCTGCAGCCTTTTCTTCCCATCGATCGGCTGCCCCAGCCCCCGGCATCCTGCTCTCGCAGCTCCCCAGGTACTTTCTCAAGCAGCCGGAGCGCACGGTGCCTTACCTTGTTTACTCTCCCAGACGCGGGCCAGGGTGCGAAGGTGATCCCGGTTGCAGTGTGAATGCTGCCCTTCCTACTGCCTATTTATGCACCTTCACACACCCCAACTCCACCCACAACCTTTGAATTTGAATACTACTTCCAAAGAGCTAAACTTTCCACTTTTTTCCCCCCACCAAAACATTCAGGATTAAGTTTGTCATTAAGTAACATTACAGTTTCCTGCCAGACACTGCATCTGAAGCTCAGAGATCTTTCTATAGACTTTTGGGACATTTTTTGAGAGGTGATTTTACAATGTTGGCAAAGATCCAAGTCCAAGTAAGCCTAAGTCAAGACTCCTGATTTGCCTGAAGAGTGATTTGTCTTTTTTTGATTGGCTAGAAAACCAATATGGGTTCCTGTTCTTTTAGTCCTCTGAAAAAGTTAAATTGATGAGTCAGAACTTCAGATGTTAATTAGATAATTAGCTATGCACATTATACAGATATATGTGTACACGTGCACATATAACACCACACAGGGAAACTGTAATAAAACCCAAAAGAAAGTTTGTAAAGATCTCCACAAAAATGTATTTGGATGCTGTAACAACAAACAGTGTTCACAAGTGGAGGTCTAAATAAACTTTCATTTAAAATTCCATGTTTAATTAGTTGTGTAGACATTTATTTTTAACTACACCATGAAAATCAACCATTTTAGCTTGAGATGTGCATATAATGCAGTACAACGCTTAGGAAAATGAGACCTTTTCAGGTGTCTGAAGACCACCCCTAGTGTTGCACTGGCTGTAGATGGTCCTTCTTCAGAGGTCAATGGACTCTATCCTCAGCAATGTATATTGAAACTACAGTATGTTCTCCTTGGTGCACGCCTCATATATTTCAGTGAGATTAAAATCACATGTTCACGGGCAGTGACCACTTAACATTACTCAGCTGGGTAGATGAAATCCATCAGATATGGATTTTCCTGTTTGAAATTCACAGTGCTCTCTGATGGCTGCTAGTGGCGCCCAATTTTTATGAATATACTGAAAAGAATGTAGTGCTTTGGATCAAGATTGTTGTTTGTTTGGTTTTTTTGTTTGTTTTTTCCTTTAATATTTTATAAATAGTAGTTAGGAAAAGGAGGTGCAGAAGCAAGATGGTGCGCTCAAGCAAAAAAAAATAATATTGCTGTTCCTTACAAATGTACAGTAGTACTGTGCTTTGCGTCAATGCTTGACTTATTAGAAGGGTGAAACCAAACCTCCCAGGGAGGCCAGTCATTTTAGCTCCCCTTTTTGTATGTTTCGTGTCATCTACAGCCTGATAAATTAAATGAGAGAACGAGATTGCATATCAATCTCTGCTCCTCCTCCAGCGCTTGTCCTTGAAGATTCAGAGATGCATTTTCTTAGCTTCAAATCCCATCCACCCAGTTTTTCTTCTAAAACACGTACCAAAATATGTTTCGAAGATCTGAATTTGCACATGTGAGTGCTTACTTTGGACAGTGATGTTACATCCTTAATCCACTTCAATGCAGATGTATGAGTCAAAAATTAGGTACCTGTTTTGAAAACCTTGTTCTCAGCTCTGGCAATTTATAATTGCAATTTAATACACTCTTGTTGACTATCTTCTCAGGTCACACATAATAGCATTTGGTGTTTTAAAGCCTGTAACAGAAGTTCTAATTGTTCTCTGGTTGTGTGAAGAGATAATGAGCAGGTAGGCTCCCACTCACACGCTTTTTTAAAAATTGGGTTTTGTCTAAAAATGCATTTTTAAAACTAAGCCCTCACCCACTCATTTGCTCCTGCCTTAGATCTATTTCCATTTAATTTGCACCTTTGCTTTGCTGTTTTCAGGAGATGTACTTCCCATAACCTATTTCCACATAGCTTTGTGCTGCTCTGTAAAACACTCAATAATTGAAATACAGCTACTCACAGGGACTTTCCTGTCAGCTCAACGCCAGTGATCCCAACGGAGCTAGTTGAACATGTCTCTAAACCATCCTTGTGCCTTGCTAATGAAGAGAGAGGGGAACTCGGCCTTTCCCACAGCTCTCTGCTTAGGTCCTGAGACTGTACCCGGCTGTTGAGTTAACTTATGTCCACTTACCAGGGGCTACTTTCTCTACCTCAGTGACTAAATCCTGCAGGAATTGCCCCAGGAGAGCTAGGAACAAAATAGGACTATCCCAGAAGATTTTTCCTCTTTTGCTATAAAGGTCTGGTAGATCTTTAGTAGAAGCCTTCCACCTCAAAATTTAGGAGCTGAGACACCTCTGACACCTATGGCAGATGCAGGTCCCATTCTATTCCCTCATCCCCCTCCCCCCCCCGGAAATAATTCAAATCCTTACCTTGAAGGTTATAGGTAGGTGCTCTCTGCATTGGGATATGGCATGGTGATCGATGTTCCCGGTCACTAATGTCAAGACCGTTTCTTTTTGTATGATAGTCATTTATGCTGGAGCAGGTACCAGACCCCAGATACCCCACTTTTCCAGCTTAGCCATTGGTCTGTTAGGCAAGAAAGTGATTTTTCTCACATCAGCTCAGGAAACTTTTGCTAATACTTGCAAATGGAGAGTATTATGAAAGGAGTGATTAGGAAGAACTTGGTATCTTATAAGTGGTCCAGACATTCTCCTGAGAGTTGGAAGATGATAGTTCAACCATTCTCCTGTCTACTTTGTACTCAGTACAAAGCTGCATTTCAGTACAGAGCTGGAAAGTCAAAAGTTCAGCAGATTTCTACTGCTGAACACTTAAAGCTGGTAACTGGAGTTCAGGTAAATATCTGCTAAGAATCTGATGATTTGTCTTGAAGAATGATGATTTCCCAAAATATGTCAGCCTAACACTTTCCTCTTTTTCGTTGAATGAATTACTCAATGAACTTGCAGTACCTGCAGTTTATTGGTAGTATTTTTCAAATTGGATAGCAGAAGAGACGTTTAGGATTTAAAATATGTCTTTCTGACACTTTAATCACTGCTTTCAAAACAAAAAAAAACAATCCATCAGGATTTTGATATCTCTGAAGACATGCTTTCCCACGTTTAAAATACAAATCACCACCGCGTGATAGAAATTGGCAAGCTGGAATGCAAGCATAGAGCATCCTTAACAGGCAGGGATTTATCTTGCAACCAGTTCTTATATTATACTCTGTTTTGAACTGTGAAGTACTGGTATGTCTGTAAGACTTCCTGAATGGTGTGTTTTAAAACCAGTAAGTCATTTGAATGCTCATAGTAAATCTACTTGCTCTTGTATTGCTTAAGGTCCTTTTCCACAACAGCGAGGAAACTATCACGACCTGTTACACCAAGGAGTCTCAAGGTTTTCAGCTTATGTAGAACTTAATTGCTCAGCTTGTGTTTGGTAAGAGAAAGGCTGATCCTGGCAACATTTAGATGTCACTTTGAAATGTTTTATTCAGTCCCACAGGGAGGCAGTGAATGAGTAAAGAGGGATTCTTTGATGAGAAGGACTGGGAAGCTGGGGGTGTGCCACAGCCTGCGGAGAAGACTGTTTATCTAGTCTTCTCAACTGGGCAAGTTCGTTGCAATCATCAAGCCTTCCTGCCTGAAATTCTTGTACTTAAGTTTAAGTAAATGCATTTTAATTAATTGAAATAACTAGCTGTGTTTAAAACCAGATTTGCTGTACTCCAAGATTAGAGCCAATGACTCCTCCCCTGTCTGAACAACTAATATTCAATTTTTAGTATTGCTCGAAATCTATAATCCGGCAGTTTCCTATTTTTGCTGTATTGTAATGTATGAGGATGATGGGAAGACCTTTATGTTTTGGACAGCTTAGTTTTGTACTTAGTATCACATGGACAGTTTTTAATTAACGCCTTTCTGTTAATCTAACTTGTTTATAAAACCTGTCTCCCCTGGTCCTTGGATGATAGGCTCTATTTCGGGCAAGTATCTGAGCCACAATGTAAGTCAGTGAGCCTCCTGAAGCTGCCACCTGACTGTCATCCCTCTGTGTGCCTCCTTCTATTTATTGCTCCTATTTTGAATTTATGTTCGGTTATCTGTAGCCCAGACTCTCTCAGTTTTCCTCAGCTTTACCTCAAAGATCATTAGACTCTGGCTTCTAGTGAGTATCAGTGGCGTGATGTCAGCTCTGACTCCCAGAATTGGTCCCTAAGTAGTAAGGGATGGGATTCTCTTTATTCTCTTCATTCTTACTAGCTTACCTGAAGGTTTACAAAAATAAGGGATTCCATCATGGTTGGGTCTTGTTACTGGTTGTGTTTGGGTGGGGTTTTTTTATTTTTTAAGATTTTTTGTCAATGAGTAGTAACATCTGCTCAGTGAAATTCCAGCTGAACCCATTGTCCAGTGCCCCAAGTGCAGTACTCTACATTTCTGCTTAATGTCACAACTGACCTCTTCTACTAAAATCCAAGAAGTTGTCTGGGCTTGTCTAATCTGTCCAAGAGGAGGATAAGGGACTATCTAATAGCAGCCTGCAACTACTTGAACGGGTGCTACAAAGATGAAGGATCCAAACTATTCCATCAGTTTGAGGACCGTGAGCTGTGGCTTGGGAGGTTCATAGTGGACATCAGGAAAATCATCTTCATGAGGAGGATCATGTAGCACTGGCACAGGTTACTTAGAGAGGTGGAGCGACAGGTCTGCTGTCAGGTTTCTGTTTCAACAAAGTTTGAATCTTAATGTGATCGTTATTCAGTGATCATGCATGGGGACGGGGATGGAAAGAGTAACCTTCATCCTGTCCCTGACCTTCAACTATTTAACAGTTTATAACATGATCTTTGAAGTAACACAGGAGCCCATTCCATCTGGTTCATGCTATGAGGTAGTTCCTAATGCAGGTTGCTAAATGTGCTTCTGAAGGCTTCTCACAACAATTCTTGTCTGCAAATATCGACATAATATAGTTCCTTTTGTTACACAGTATCTTAACGACGTATTATAGACCACTAGTTTGTCTTCTCATTGAATAAAGCCATTCTGTTGTTTTTTTCCTTATTTGTTTTACTTAGTTTTTTCTTTTAGGTTGCCTATATTATGTGCTGCACTGATATTCTGGCTCCTAAAATAATCTTTTATTTGCCAATATAACAGAAAATTTTAGGGACGTATACCTTTAAAAGGTCTTAACCAAGGTCACCTTTAAACATTTTTGTAGAGCTACAAATCCTGAAATAGTCCCAAGACAGAATTCTTCCTCTTTTTGCATTCCCTGATTGTGTGAGTATAAAATTTTGCTGAATTTTCAGTGTTCCTCCTGGCTAAATCCCCCTTACTGAAAAAGTAGCCCATCTCACAGGGATGAGAGTCCTTCCCTCTATTTCTTTGAAGAATAACATTTTACTGCTAATAATTCCTTACCAGTACACTACCCTGAGTTTCTTGCTAAAGAGCGTGTTTGTGCAGGAAGCTGGCACAGGAGCAGCATCAATGATGGTGGCTTCTCAAAGATCATCTGTCGTGAAGGAACTGAGCTGCTTTCTTTATGGGGTGACATAGCACAATGCAGTGACCTTGGACGAGAAAAGATACATCTCCTGTAACATCCCCACAGGAAAACTGCTAAAGTATGGACTAAGTAAGAGGACAGTGAGAGGGAGGGAAAACTGGCTGAACGGCCAGGCTCAAAGGGTTGTGACTGGCAACACACAAGCTGGAGGCCAGTCACTAGTGGTTTATCCCAGGGGTCAATACAGGGACCGATATTATTTAACATCTTCTTTAATGGATGGAAAGAGGGCACCCTCAACACATCTGCAGATACAAAGTTGGGAGGAGTGCTTGATAGACCAGACGGCTGTGATAGCATGCAGGGGGACCTTGACAGGTTGGAGAAATGGGCCAACAGGAACTTCATGAACTTCAACAAAGGGTGATGCAAAGTTCTGCACAAAGTTCTCCCAGTACGTGCTGGGATTCAACCATCTGGAAAGCAGCTTTGCAGAAAATGACCTGGGGTTCCTGGTGAACAGCAAGTCAGACATTAGCTAATAACGTGCCCTTATGGCAAAGGTGACCAACAGCCCCTAGGGCTGCTTTAGGCAAAGCATTGTCAGCAGGTCAAAGGAAGTGAGGCCACATCTGGAACGCTGGGTCCAGTTCTGGGCTCCCTGGTACAGGAGAGATGTGGGCTTACTGGAACGAGTCTATCAAAGGGCTTTAAAGACGGTGATCTTCTTTTTTGTGATGTGAGGATAATTGAAGACTGGAACAGCCTGCCCAGAAAAGTCGTCCATTCTTGGACATATTCAAAACCCACTGGATATGCCCCTGAGCAGCCTGCTCTAGGTCACCCTGCTTAGAGCAGGGATCTTGGAGTAGACAATCTCCAGAGATGCCTTCCAAATCCTACAATTTTATTATTTTTTGATTCTACATATGTAGCATATACAAAAGAAAAGTTAACTGGTACAGAGGTGAATTTATAATTGAACATGGACATGTCCCACTCTCGGCTACAGCTGACCTGTTGCCACATAAAAGCTAAATTAATGGAAAGATGCCATACTGTGGTCCGAGATTAGGATATTATTGCTGGAACGGTAATGAATGGTTATTAACTTTTACCTATGAGGTGCTCATGTTTCACCACCGTGTGGGTCATACACTGTACAAATACAGTTGTAATATCCCTGTCAGAATAGGTAGCTGGCTATTTAAGTCAATGAGAGTGACTTAAGGCAACGTGTACTTAAAGTCTTGTTTGGCCTGGAAATGGTAAGCACACTCCCACAGGTGGTGACACTAAGTAAGCAGTATCCGTCACAGAGAGCTGATAGGAGGATGGGTGTTCCTGGTCTCCTGCTGGCCCAGTTCCAGCCACTGGCGTGAAGATAACGTGTCTCTATCTCGGCATTCAAATGCACAATGCTCCTTTAAAACGGCATTTTTTGTAGCTGGCACAAGCAACGCTGTCCCAAATCTTGTCAAATAGTTTATAGTGGTCCAAGGGCTGAGCTATGTTTAAGCTATGCTTAGCACAGAGACTCAGAAGTTGTGACGGATCCAGCCAGCTGTCATTTCCCCTCCCTTCCCATAAGGTCATTCCGGCAGCTGAGAACGGCTGAAATGGAAGCGTTGCAACGGCGACTGTCTGTTAGGAGCCACTCATGCTTTTAACAAGTCTGAAAGAAAAAGATGATATAAGGTGTCATTTCTTGTTTTCGGCTGAAAGACCTGTCACTATCCTACTTTGATTAGCCAAGTTTTCAGAGTTGAATGCATCGAGTCATTACAAATGCCAGCAGGCTGGGGCTTCAGTTCCTGCACTCCTATTTCATATCATGCAGCTGCCTGTGACCAGCAGCCTGACGCATTCTGCAGGTGTTGCTGGGCAGAAACAAGCTGGGGCCAATTGGTAGCACCCACTGGCTTTCTGGCATGGGTTGAGGGGATATAAATCATCAGCACAGGATGAATGGGGGAAATTGTTCATCTGTGCTTGTCTTTGGTTAGCGTGAGGCTCTGGTGTCCGCTACTTTGGTGTATTGGTTAGCAGTGCTGAGATCCAAGTTGCTAATTCAATACAGTGCTGCTCTGACTATAAGTTTTAAATGTCAAATATCTCATTAATGAGCTAAGCAAACTTAAGTTAATGAATAGCAGTCAGGTAGACGATGTCAGTTACCTGGAGAGAAGGAAATAATACGCACTATACTCTTCAGTAACGTACAACTATGTGGGTGCCACATGCCAACAGACCATAGGCATGGGAGCCCATAAGTATTACTATTATTTTCATTAAAGGTTTATATGATACATGTTACTTTCACCTGTCTCATATGATGATCAAATAATAACCTGTAAACAGCTGGTAGGCTCCGCCATCTGTTCTAGCTCCCCATACTTCCTATTTTAAGATCCTGAAAGGAATAGGCAGAGATGTGATCTAAAAGCTAAGAATGACTTGAAGGTTTAGATATGCTTGATGTGGACACTTGGATGTTGCAAATGTCATGCTTACGTACGTGTGAAGCTGTGCTCTCAGGTTAGAAGTCAAGATGTCTGGCATGGTCTGCTACAAAATCTTTCTCTTCTCTCCTCTTTTAGAAGTAAATGACAGTCTGTCAGAGAGTGGGCCCAACTAAGGATGCCTTCATTGTTGCTTTATTAAAGGTGTTCGTTATACTCAGGTTTCTTCTTTCTATCGACCTGTTAGATTGCCGAACCTGTAGATCCTTGCAAACTTCCTGGTTAATGTGTGCAATATATCAGCATCAAGTTTGCTTGACTTGGTCTCTTATGTAGGTGTTATGCAGAACCAGTCCCACTTTCTGCTCTTACTGTCGTGGCTCAGCCCCAAAAATAAATAACATTCTTCTACCTGGGTAATTAAAGTAGAGTCATCATAAAAGCCTAAGAATTGATGTAAGGAGTAGCAAGCTGCATCTTGAACCAGGAGACCATCCTTTTGGTGATTGACACTGCTATGTCAATGAAACTGAAGCATGAGTGCACCATAATAATAGGAACTCTCCTACCGTCTCTCTGAGGCAGTCAGGTTGGTTTTGAAATAAAACCACCCCATTTCTTCTGTTAAGTACAGGAAATGTAGGAATATAAAACTCCTGATGCAAGTGGCTCTACCTTTTAACTATTTCAGTTGCAGGCTGTAAGGATTTCTGGGAGCTGCCGTAGTGTTTGAATCTCTCTGTACGAGCCTGGACTGCTAGAGCCTGTGCCGGGAAAACGTCTTGTACTGTGAAAATGTATTGTGCTGCGAAATGTATTGTACTGCAAAATGTATTGTATTGCATATGTTTTGAGGTGCTCCAGTGAAATCAATGGGACCATTTGCCACATGCATTTGGCTAGCGTAGCTCAGGCCTGAATGACTCACGGGCTTTTTAGATCCTTCTAATTTGGGAAATGAAGAAAAAAAAAAAGAGTTTAGTCTAACAAGTATTTTCCGGATAACTGACACGTGCCTTGGAAGACTAAAGATACTTAGAGACGTTCACGTTAAAATATTAAAGATGTTCATTTAAGGGATGAAAAGTTAAATTCAAAAAAGCGTAGGGAAAAGGAAACTGGTGCTTTGTGTTTGCGGATAATTTAAACTGAGGGGAAAAAAAAGTATTCCGGGGGTATTATTTTTACTGCACGATCATGAGGTTTTCTTTCTGGTCACTAATGCTCATGTAAAGCACAATGACCCCGTTTGCTCTGTAGCACCATCGGGTGAATCCATTAGCAAGGTGAACCATTAGCAGGTGAATCCCTCCAGGAAAGCCACAGCTTTGTCTTCATGAGAGCATGAGAGCACACCATGTTGCCATGGTTTTTTCCTGTTGCCTGTTTGGTGAGCAAACAAACTTTCTGAGAGTTTATTCAGTGATCCGTCCCATACCACGCAGAGAGGCTTAAGCTCCCAACTTCTCTGTGCAGCTCTCTTAAATCTATCTTAACACAGTTTCTAAAAATTGTTAGAGTAAAGCCAAGCTCCATCCTTGACCACTTGTCAAAAGATCGTTTTTGTAAAGGAATGTGATGGTCTGTGGTGGTCTGTTAGGGATCTTGAGCCTGAAAACATCTCCATTTTTACAGGTCAGCCCTAGTTAAGTGAATCTCAAACTGAACACGACTTGCTTTTTCTGACTGCATCAGCTGGTCTAATAAATTAATTCACCTCTCCTTACAAATTGGTTTATATAGAAATCTTGCATGATAAAACATTTTGGTTGGAAGTGGAAGATTCGTCTTGGCTGAATTGTGTAAAACCTTTTAGCCAGTTGTGTGAAAATGCAGCTCTCCAATTTTCTTTGTTTCACTGAATTCTGCCTGGTGAGCGAGTCTCGCCCAGGACGACTCGCAGAGCTGGCGAGCAGGAATCCCGAACAGCAGCAGCCCTGGGTGTTGGCTCTCTGCTGTGTGGCACCATAGCAATTTGGGAGTGGTTTTGTTTAATTAATAATCAAAATAGTCTACTTGCTGCTTTTAGTTTTATTAGGGAAGGAGGGGGTGGGGGGAAGAGAGAGCACAGCCGTGGCTTATCACAGTAATGAGGTTTAAATTTTATGACAGACAAATGGCAAAGATTTTTTCTCCTGTCCACGAAGGAGGATATCCTTTTCCTTTCTCTTTGTGTGTTTTGTGCAGGATGGTATTGCATTCTGAACGTACTGGAGAGGGCATCCTAATGCAGGAATGCAGTTCTCAGCAAATCCGAGAGGGCTGAAAGTTACTGCTGGGTTTATTGTGCTGGTTAAACAATAGCTTGCAGCTAAGTTGTACACAGAATGTTACTGCAGTTTTACTAACAGGAAGTGGATTGGATATAAAACTAAATGCAAACAAAACCGCCACCCTACAATTTCTGGGATTTTTTTGTTGTTTGTTATATCATTCTCCATATTTAAGATTGCATTATTCTCCAGTTCGTGCTAGGTCAATGTTAAAGATATTAATGAAAGACCCGGCAACACTTCTTTCTCCATCAGCTGCAGGTGCCAGCGTTGGTATTTTGGAAAATAAGTGCATATGTGGAGGCTGTACTAATAGCACTCGTTCTTTGTTTTAGTGACGACATCCCCCGCCCCACGGCCTTTTCATAGATTCTGCACCATGTACATCTTCAGAATAACAGTGGAGTCCGATCCAGGTCACTCTTTCATTCAAGCATTTTTCATTTCATTTCATTCAAACTTTTTCAGAGGGATCAAAACTATGACTTAGGTAATCTTTTTGAAAGGGAAGACTGGAGATCCAGAGAGCTATTTGCTGTCAACCAAACACCTTTCAAATACTGCTAATAAAAAAATCCCAACAAAGCTTCCTGGTACTTACTTCATAGTGTAAGCTACAGTCTGAAGCATAACAGCTTTACAGTGGTATCACTAAAGTGTTTTGGGAAACACTAATGGTTTTGTGCCTAATATTTGAATGCCTGATCAAAGAATAGGATTTTTGTTGTGTCAAATAGTCATTTTGGAAAAAAATCCCCACATCTCTTTGGGAATGAAAAGTAAGACTTTTCCAAATTCTCTCACGCAAAAGAGATAAAAATTGTTTTTAAAAAAAGTAATTATTTTGGCTTCACTTTCCAAAATGAAATTGCGTTGCAGGGAATTGCCTGCACTGCCTGTAACTCACAGAGATCCAGTAAGAACTGGCAGCGTGAAGAATGCTTTCAGCGAAAACCTGAATCAGTTACAAAGTCAGTGTTTTAGAAAGGATTTAACCAGGTGGACAGTCTGGTGGGAGGTTAGTTAGATGAACTAGGTTAAGTCATAAGAGGATGGTGGGAAAAATGTGGCATGACAGATGAAGTAAGTAGCTCTTCACAGGAATCTTCCACTCTTGGTAGAAAATGTGATAGTGGAATTTTGCCTTGTGGAATAAACTGGAGAATTTAAATGCTCCTTCAAGTTCACTGAGACTTCTGAAAATATTAGAGTAAAAGATTCAAATCTTTGAAGTTGTGATTCATTCAACCTGCAACTCGTGTCAGCAACAAAACATCACTGAAATTTGAGCAATTTTGAACTCAGCACTTGGATCCACAACCTGGTTTTGTGTCTGGTGCCTACTATTATTGAATTTTCTCAGGAGTCAGTCACCCTCATGTTCTTGCTGATTAGAAACACTCTGTTAAACATGGTTAAAGACGGGTAAGATGCTTAGCACTGCACAGTGCCTACAGCTTTTCCCTTTCTGGAGGAGTTTGTTTTGGATATAAGCCTGGGTCTTTCTAGAGTTCTTGTTGAGCATCTCAACATGACATCTACAACTTGGGTCCAGTTTTTCTTTAAAGAACCTCTACCGTTTATGTCTCCCAAAAGAAAATCAAATAACCAAAAATTATAAACATATAAAATTGTTCATATAGAGCAATTCACTTATGAAACTTGTACTATGATAATAACAAAAAGTGAAGTAATGTAAATGAACAAGGGCAAGCACAGAGTGCTTGCAAGGTTGATGGTGTCACCTATGCCAGAGCTACCGGAGCAGAGCAATGTAGATGCACCCAGGAGTGAGTGAATCAGCAGCTCACAGCATAGCTACGTGAATGTTTGGAAAAGCTTCTTCTTTTGAGTGGGAAATAGTAGTTTACGTGGTATGATACCATGAGATATTTTAGTCACTGAAGAAATAAAATCAACCTATGAAGCAGTGAGGTTAGTTGGGAGGTAGCAGTGATCTTACATTTGACAGATGGAGTGCATCGAGTTCATAATTATGGGTATATCTAGCCAGGTATCTTCATTCCTACACTGTACCTTTCTCTCAGTCACTGGAGAACTTACCCTTTCTTCTTGGGTGAGCTGCATTATGTTGCTGAATACCCCTTCCCTCACTAGGACTGTATGAAGAGTTTCGCTTCTGCCAGACATGGTTTTCAGGTTAAGCTAGCTGAGGTCTGCCCGTGGGTCGTGTGTAAGTGCTCAGTTATGTCCTGGTTCCTGGCCAGTTTCTGGGGACTGGCTTTGAACAGAGGCACCAGCTTGGAGTGGGATCTCAGCCCGCTCCCCTAATGACCAGGGGGCATGATGATGCATACATGTGTGATTATAGCCCTTGGTTTTAAGATAATGTGTCACAGCAACTTTTTTGTTACCTGCCTCATTTGTTTTAATTCCTTCCTTCCTTTTTCAGCTTCCCCAGTTATGGAGCTGTCAAGATTTAATAAGTTTTGAAACACTCTCCCTGTGTCACAGAAAGTGGAAATATAAATCACACATGTGATGGAGGGAGCATGTGTTCAGGCATCCTGAACCGGACATGCTGGCAGGAGTGTCCTGGAACTGCCTTCCTCTTAATTCCTGCTTTTAGCTCACTTGCAAAGTTAATTGGATATAGTGTCTCTGTGTAAGCTGTAGCTTGGCTTGTATTTCTACTTGGTTTAATGACTAATCTTCCAATCTATATATGTTTAATCAGGAGGTGACCTAGGTCAGATAATATGTCTGCTGCAAATGTTGTTCTACTTGCAGCATGTTTTGCTAAGCGACAGCAAATCTGTTCCGAATTCCTGCCATGCAAATGCCTTTCAAAACACTTTTACCGAAGGAGAGAATACGTGTCAGGTTGTGAATGGCTGCACCCCTATTCCTTACTGCCTCGATGTTTTCAAGAACAGTTTGAGGAATACAATATACTCCTGCTATATTTATCCATGAAGGTTTCTGCTTCTCAAGCTGCTGCTAATTTAACTTTCAAAGCACTTCCTTTGGTATTAAGCAATTATTTATATGTTGGTTAGATTTAAATAATTTGTCCTAAATCTCAGAGCTGTCCTACATCTTGTTTACTTTCATTCCTATTATCTTTCGTGTTTCTAATAAATGCAAATCTACATATATCGTTAAAATCTGCTGTACAAATTTCAAATTGCTGTGTCTGTCTGTCAAATCTACTATTTTTTTTTAAAATCTGTCTGTGTATGACTATACACATGTTGACTCCAGAAAGGACAAGGGGTCTCGCTGAAGCAGTGACACAGTAGGTCTCTTTTTCAGTTAATATTGGGGAACAAGGAAACAAGCTTTTTTCATGGCCATTTCAAATATTTGATATCCATTAAGACCGCTGCTTGCTGCTGCAAAATTGAAGAGCCTCATGGGCTTTTCTGCTTGTTTTGTGAAGAGTGATGTCAGGGCTATCCATCTAGAGGGTCTTTTCATTGTGGTCAACAGCCAACATTTAGCACGAACAGCACTGCTACTGGTGACACTACCTAGGAGAAGGAATGCCAAAGCAGAGCCAATGCCCACTCCCTGATGGGTGAATCTATTCCAAATCAATAAGCCATGCCTGGGAAGGGGGACTGCCCAGTTGAATAAATCTGCCCATTGACAAAGGATGTGCGGTCTTCGACGGGTGGTCAGGCCTGTGCTACAGTGCCTGGTGTGATGTCCATGGCATGGCTGGTGTGAAGTGAAATTGCTGCCTCTCCTCTCTGGCGTGGGATCTGATTGTATTCCTGCCCAGAAATGAGAGAGCAAACAGCTGTGCTAAGCTGCTGCACTGGGACAAATATAGTGTTTTTTTTTTTCACATGGTAGCCTGTTCAACCAAGCCCCTAAATATCCTCATGTGGGGAAATAGTTGTTACCTTGTCCCAAGCTATTTATTTCTTTCTTGACTGATTATTGCAGATTAATATGCTGCCTTTTTTTCACCCTGTAATATTCTGGGTTTGAGAGAGCATAGGAAATAGCATATCCTATCAAATAAAATGGCAGGGAATGGTTCTTGAGTGCTTGATCGTTCCTGTCATATTGTTTGCCTGTTCTTTGTGTGTTGCAAATGCTCAGTAAGACCTTTGATCCCGAAGCTGGTCACGTTAAGTTCCAGCCCAGGGGCGAGGCCCTGCTGGATACATACTCTGTGGTATCACTTTGTCTGTAGGAGTCTCTTCAAGGCAATTCTCGCTTCCTTATTCCTCAGGCTATAGATGACAGGGTTAAACATTGGGGTCACAATTGTGTAAAACAGGGCAAGGTATTTGTCGGTGTCTACAGAATCCCTTGACCGTTGCTTTAAGTACATGACTGTGGCCGAGCCATAGAAGAGCGTCACCACCGAGAGGTGTGAGGAACAGGTGGAAAAGGCTTTGTGTCTGCCCAGAGCTGAAGGTGTTTTCAGAATTGCTCTGATAATTTTAATGTAAGAAATAACTATTAAGGAGAAGGGAAAGATTGCAAATACCAGGATGATGGCATACAATGTCCCTTGGTTACAGAACGTGTCTGCACAGGCCAGCTCCAGCAGAGGGGGCGCAGCACAGAAGACCTGGTGAAGGTCATGGGATGCACAGAAGGGCAAAGTGAACACCTGGTAGGTCTGTCCTACTTGCACTGGTATGACAGCCACCCACGACCCCACCACCAGTCTGATGCAGAGACCCCTCCTCCTGATGAGGGGGTAGCGCAGGGGATCACAGACGGCTATGTAGTGGTCGCAGGCCATGGCAGCCAGGAGAAGGCACTCGATGCCGCCCAGCAAAACCAGGAAATACAGCTGGGCAACACAGCCAAGGCCCTGCTGTGCATTCAGTGAAGTTATTGCAACTGTGGAAGAGAACGAAGGGACTTGGGCTGCTTTGTGCGAAGCAACCTGGGGAGGATACAGATGAGTTCTGGAAATTAAGCTCCTGCGGCTCTGCCTGGGCCGTGCCCCTGGGAAGGGAGCGGCGTCACGGCGCAGGCTGCTGCCGCGGCTGCGCTCCCATCTCTGCCTTGCTGTGTTTGCCCGGCTGGGCCGATGCCAGGAGACCGGGGGAAAGCGGACAGGAGCTCGGGCTGGTTTGCCAGCCGTGCATAGGATCCTTGGCGAAACGCAGGAAAAGAAAAGGGAGGAAACCTGCCCTGCGCTTTCTGTGCCCAAAAGGGAGGGTGTGACGGTCACTGACAGCCCTTCCTGGCTGTTTCCTGGCTGGATGTGCTAGAGGAGGAAGCGAAGAATCAGGGTGGTGACACGCAGGCTTACAGTGTGAACCTCCTGTAGCGTAGGGAAGGATGCTGTTGTCGCCCACAAAACCTCCCACAAACCCTGTAGGAACAACAGCGAGCACTCTTGACAGGAGTAACCTTAAGCAACCGCTTAGTGGAGTCCACAGTGAATAGCTGCATTGTGAAGGGTTTGGCTCGCCTCTGTTCTCACTGCTGCTTCAGAAAGAAGGATCTCAAGGTAAATGAAGATAAATAGAATTGGTAATATAATAAACCAGACAATGACAAAGAAGTGTTGAGCAACAATCAAAACTCTATGCAGGGACCAAAAGTTTGCTCTTGTGGATACATGCCCATTTCTGGGTTATTTCATTTGTGCAGCCAACTTTATAATACAGAAAAAGACAAAGTGCTGTTTTAGTGACAGAAAACCCTCTATTGTATATCATTTAACCTAAAAATGAATGTATTAGTTATAGCATTTTTTTTTCTGATTGTGAAAATTCCTTTGCTTTATGAATAATACTTAGGTTATCTGTCCTGGTGATAAAGTAATATTTAGTCATTTTTGAGAGAAATCAGCTGGAGAAGCATTTCCTTATTAACACCCCTTGCTGTAGAAGCTGCTACTCTTACCTTCGTTGATTCATTTACCAGCTCAACTAATCCAAGTGGCCTTTCTTTGGTCATACCTATAACTCCTTTTCTTCTTTGTCCTGGGAAGGGCCAAGACATAGGCTCAACCTGCCTACGTGAGGAAGCTGCCTGGTCTGGTCATATAAGAGAGAGTGCAATGTGTAATCGCTGTTAATGGGGAGGCCAGATTCCCAAGCTCCTTACCTGGCAAATCCGTGCTGGAAAAAGCCTGGTTAAAATTACTCAGGCTGGCATCTTTGGCGCTTAACATCTATGGACTGCATGGAGAAATCAGCCTATAAAGATACATTTTGCACTGTTGTCCTTTATAACTGGTGATAATTTTTTTCCCTGTCATTGAATCTTTCGTTGAGTAGGACAAGACTATATGTTATGATATTTTTTTAAATACCTGTCAGTGTGATGCCCTTCCCTCGCCCTGGCAGCCACTGACAGCTGACTCATGATTCTTTCCTAGAGAATGACAGCCTCAAGGTTTTAGTTCCTGTCTTGATTCTGGCTCAAGTTTAGGAAAATATAATTTAAGCTATACAGAAGAATCTTCTAGTGAATAGCTTATCCTTTCTTCCTCTGCTGTCTTCCAAATTCAGTCTTACCTTTGACATTGCTTTATTTCTTTTTTTGCCTCTTAAATAAAGGGAAGATGCAAATATTGTGCAGACAAGGTAACAATGACCAGGAGAACTGAGACGCATGTGCTCTTTTTTAAAACAAATACATCACTCTCGTGTTCTTTAGTATCCAGTCTTTTGCAGTAAATTAACTAATGGTTTAGTAGCATGGGTTGCTAAATTATCATGCCCACCTCTAGTCTCACTTGCTGTCTTACCCAAAAAATGAGTTGAAATATAAAGATGAATTTTAGGTCCATGTGGTATATGTGGTTTTGTCAAAATGAAAAAGAAAAAAAGCAGCTGTAGAAAGGGAATACATTTTTCAAGGTTAATTAATGTGTATTGTGGCTATACTTATGTAAGTTACTTATATAAGTTATGCTTATGTAAGTTACCACTTCTTCACATCAGTTTGCGCCTAAAATTAAAAAAAGAAATCTATACTTTAATTCAGCATCTACTCTTGCCCAGAATTATGACTTCAGCTGTGTAAGCTTTCCTTTTTCTATTAAACAAGCTAATCTCTATCCGCTGTTCTATTCTGGTTGCACAAAGCCTAGCTTATATAGGAGATGAGTTTGAAAATTTTCTGTAATCATTGCATGATAATTGCCTTGGTAACTAGGTGGATAATTAGAGAGATGTTTTGCTCCCCTAAGAGGTGCATAAAGCAGTGATCAAAGCTAATGTATACCAGGAGGACACAGCCTTTCTGTATCAATTTTTTTATAAGAAGAAATTATAACCGCCCCCACAATTTAACTGCAGAAACACACAATGTGTTTGATGTTTCATGCAGTAATTTTATAATGTTTTTATAGGCAATAAAATCAGTAATTAAAAATACTACCACCCATTAGAGGAAAGACAACATATTACAAGTATGTACTTAAATTGCATTAAAGCACTTGATGTGTAGATAAATCACATAGAATGATAGGTCCTCATAGGCTTGTGTACACTCACCTTCAGGTACAAATAGGGAATTCAGTGGATCTGTTCTAATTCAGGCACTTTATGCACATGGTTATTCAGATTTTAGAGTAATACTGCAAGCATAAGAGAAAAAAACCTGGAAGAAAACTTCAAGACTTGGTTGGTAACTAGCTGCACACTGAAGACCAGGGCTCTGCTCTGAGATGATCACTGTTGTCTAAACAGAAGTTAGCTCCATATGTGGTAGATGCAGTGCCATCCCTTTACTCCTCCTGTAGCCCTCCTCGAGCTGTAGTGGCTACTCTGCCTTTAAACATAAGCCTTTCCCCTTAATTTGGACAAGGCCAACAAGCATTTAGCTACTTGATAAACTTCAGATAAGCTTGTAACAACCAAGGGATTATGATTATTGTTTAATTGTGTGTCAAAATGAAGCAAGAAGAACAGTAATAAGACAGCAGCCACTGCAGCTACCGTAGCTTCCCCTCATCTAAGCAGAGCCAGTATTATCTACCAGGAAAACCGCATTTCACTTACATGAAGTACCATGTGAGGGGTATAATGGCCAAGAAGGGGAAATGTGTTCACATCAGCCTAAGTGCTGCTGTTGGGCCCAAATTCCATCCCCCACTAAAGTCCTAGTAAGCCCGGCAACTGGGACCTCTAATTCCTGCTGTTTGTTCCCCATGCCCTGTGTGTCAGTGGACAGGCACTTCAGGGAGGCACCCAGTTTGTGCTGGTTACCTACAGAAGGCATGGGAGCCATAATGATGCCACCCATAATTCCCCTACACCCATATCAGCATGCAAAGCAATCTAGACTTCTATAAACTCAATGCCCTTAGAATTATATTTTTTATTCCAGATTTCATAAGTGAGTTTTGCCAATACAGTCAGAATTTATATGCATAAACACATAAGTTGTTTGTTTTTCCCCACACTGTTTTAAATTATTGTAATTATTTTCATGGAAGGTTTTACTTGTTTTTCAACTTTGCTATTTCAAAATGTGGTTATCAGCCTGACATCTTTTTGGCAACTTGCCCCTATAGTCACTCTGTAGTTTGAACATTTCCATGATTTATCAGCATACTGCCACAAACGTATTGAGTCTACATGACTGAAGTACACACACCGAGTAATGCCAAAGAATTTACTGGTACTGGCAATATTTGCTATTGTCAGACTTGGAACCACAGTTTCTTCTTTAAATTAATTTTAACTTTACCTGGACACATGGTAGCTACCATAAGACCTCTAGCACCATAGCTCAAAACTGTTCACCACAAATGTTTCTGGAATTTACTCTTTCTCAAAGACATTGTTACTGCTGGGTTTGTTATGACTCAGTAGAGCATGTTATGAAACTATACAGCACAGGAAGAATTTTCTTTAGCTTTCTTGGTGAGTCATCCTCTAGAAGGACACGTATGCTTTGATTTGTTTCAGTGCAGGAAGGAAAGGCTTTATGCTTTAAGGTTTATGCATCGGTTACAAAATTGTGGATGCTCGCTTTCATTTATCTTAGCACAATGCCTTTTCCCCCTTAATTTGAAGAATTCAATTAACTAATAGAACACATTTTACAGTCAGAAAGAGTCAGCACTAGTTACTTTGTGCTTATTTTCATTCATATCAGCTGGATAAATGCACCTTCAGTTCCTTGTCCTGCCACATGCTTTTTGTGTGATCTTAACCTGCCTATGTTTTAGTTCCTTCTGTATAAAAATATGGAAAGCTAAGCATCCTTAGCTCCTGCAACTCCCTTCAGGGTAAATAACCAAAGGATCTGTCAGTCTCTTTAATGCTACTCCATGCCCTCGGGCAGCATACCTGCCTGTGGATAACAGTGTTGCCTAATACCTAAGCTGTCTGGTCCTTTGTGCTCCAGAGATGCCCTGCAGCTGGGGCTGTACAAATTCCACTCACCATCTGTGTAGTCAACATATTTGGTCAGGAAAGGCAGCCTTGAGGTATCCCTAGTAGTCATGCTTGATGGTGTTGACAGAGAGGATACCACATAAACACTTAAGATAGGGTCACAGTTGCGCTCTTGCCTTCTAGAAGTATGAAAGAATACTTATTAATTTAAAAATCTCTGTGAGACATCAACAAAGTTGTTTCTTGGTGTTTATAAACAACAAAAAAACAAACCCCAAAGCCTTCTTTCCATTTAAAGGAATTGTTCCACATCACATGTCTTTAGTTCATGAATGTAGAACAACCCATAATACATTTTCACTGGAGTGTGGCTCCTGGTGTATTAATTTGTTTAGTTAGTAAATAAGAAAGGGCGTTTTTCCAAGGAAGGAAAGATTGAGTTTCCAGGGTGAGGGTACCTGCTCCTCTGAATCTTTGAATTCCCTTTTGGGAACTCATTGTGGGATTTAGGAATTTTTGTCTTTTTTTTTGTCAAGGTTGAGAGGATACGAATTAATGAGAACTACAGCCACTGGGGCCACGAGGGAGTATTTCTTTCAGTTAGGGTGAGAGTGCTCCTCCGTGGGCATGTAGATGTGAAAACATTTGATAACAGTAACACATATTGTATGTGGAGTTGTCTTCCAAGCAAAGCAGTGCAGGACTGGGAGATGCGGGCTCTTGTTCCACTCTTCCGGTCCTCTCACACAAATGCTCAAGAGCTGTGTAAAATCGCAGCCCCACCTGCTTGAAGCAAAAAATACCTGAGCAGATCAAGGCTCCTTTTCTCCCTGTCCTGTATGGTACACCTCACCTTAGGGTGTAGGTTCTTCTCCAGGCAGTCACTCTCCTCTTCCCTGTATGTGAACGTAAGCAATGAAGCCAGTGGTTTGTACATATCCGTGAACTCAGCTCTCCCCAGCTGGCTGGGTGCTAAATAGCAGGGTGGGTTCATGTGTGCCAACCCTTTACAAACAATCACTTGGGGAGTTGCAGCCAGGGTGTGAAAAGCAATAATGAGTGATCCTCAGTGTGCACAGAAAGGTAACAGCAGACACAGTAGATCTTTCTGAAGCATTTTTAGGCTCTTTCCTGAAGCAATAACGAAGTCTAAGCATCAAAAAAAAACCCCGAGGAGTGTTGTCTCATGAGCATTATAACCTTGAAAAATTATCGTATGTGATTTCTTCCCTCTTTCTCACAGGTCACACTTAGACACATGAGGGAGGCTCTAGAGAGTTGGAGGTTGGTCTCCTCTCCTAAGTAACGAGCTAGAGGACAAGAGGAAATGGCCTCAAGTTGCACCAGGGGAGGTTTAGATTAGATATTAAGAAAAATTTCTACATCAAGTTGGACTCAATGATCTGAAAGATCCCTTCCAACCTAGACAATTCTATGACTCTATAATTCTAAAAAAGGTAACTTGATGAACACCTACTTAAGAACAGCTGGAGTTGGAATTACAGGGAATTATCATGTTGTGTTTGATATGCCAATGTGAACTAAAGGATGATTCTGCTGTATTTGAGTTCTTTCTTATTATGCAAAGATATGGGAAGCAGTGGTTTTTTGTGTCTTCTCTTATTCTAAAGGGATCAGGGATCAGCAAATATCTGATACCTCTTAAAAGAAAATTATCTGCTGAAATAGACCCACTTTTAGTGGGACCAGTGGGTCGCTTACTTTACAATACACAGTAGCAACCTGAGATGGTAAGTGATGAATAGCATCAGCACCTCGAACAGCAAGGAAAAGGTATGAATACATAGATTGCAAATTCTGGAGATTTTTCTGGTGGAAGAATAAATATTCCTCCCTTTCTGATTGGTATTTTTTGACTTTTTAATGGCCATGGAGACTTTTTCTTTCCACCTGACTTCTACTGTGGATCTTTGCATCCATTTGTACAAATAAGAAAGAAAAGGAAGCAGACCAGTGACTTGGCCGATTCTGTGGAGGACACCTCAGCATTTGGAAATTTCTCTGTGTCAGCCTTTGGAAATTTCTCTGTGTCAGCCTTTGGCAAGAACACATGTAGCACATGAAACAATCCAAAGTATATCAGTCTTATTCTGCAAGTTCAAGTTACTTTTGCGTTTTGAATGCTGAGGTGTCCCACAGTCTCTTACCTCAATAGTACACAAAGATATGGTGGCTTTTCTTTTGTTCTGGTGAAGCGCAAATATTTGCACACGGGAAAATGTTTTAGCTCTGCAGAGCAATACATCAGCCATCTGCCTAGAAAAGGCAACGCCTTTCTGCACCGGGACGGATGCATAGGGGAGGATCCTGTTCTGTCAGTTCTCAGATTCCTGTGCCTCGCCTCATTGACGTTAAGTCCACGTTTGTTTGACTACCCTTGGTCTGATTACAACAGATAAGTCCAGACAGTAAAATAGGCATGGATATGTGAACAAGTGGCAATAAAGTTTGCTTCCCAGAACATGTCGTGTTCATAGCAAAGGCAGAACTCAGAGAAGTCTTTTATACAAAACAGGGCTTCCACAGGTGATGCTATATTATGTTCCTATTTATATTGGCATCCATACATAGAGTATACAGGTTACAAATTCTGTAAAAGCATACAGTCTACACAGGTAGGCTCTCTCAGCTATTGGTCCTTACATTGTGACTGGATTTATTCTGTGTAAAACAACTTCTGCTCTCACATTCCCATTTTCAGTGTTTTATTCTCTTCCTTCAGCTCTAACCCAAACAGCAGAGGTGAAATAAACCTGGTTGGTTTAGTTCCAGTTAACCAAGGAACAAAAGGAACGGTTTCCCATTCTTTCTTAAGAGAGGGAAGTAGAGAGCGTGAATACAAATCTGCCCACTAATATTGTGAATAAAGCTGTGCGGCACACAAGCGGGCAAGAAGGGAAGAAAAGAGGGAGTAGTGTCTCGTGCCATTCATTTCAGAGGAAAAAAGGGGAAAGAATCATGTTGTGTCTGTCATTGCACAGGCTACAGGCTTATTTTATACCAGAGCAATGAGACTTTAATCTGAGATCTGAGTTTCTGTTCCATCAAGAGAGATATTACCTGGCAAAATAATCCTCAAAGAGGAGAAGGCAGAAAGATAGTAGCAGTTCTAAAATTAAGGATGAATGTTGAACTAAGCTGTGAACAGAAAATACGTGTGCAACACACAGGGTGGTTTTACCTGAATATCTAGCTCCACCAAAAGGACTGGATCTGAATCTTTAAGAATCACAAAGATTTAGTCCCATTTCTCAATGCTATGGCTGAGAACAGATTTCACCCTGGTACCTATGGGGATCTGAGAAGGGAAAGAAGAGGGTGAAATACCCTTTAGTCACTTTGCAAAGTAGATCTCATCAGACACAGAGGAATTCATGTGTCTGTGACGTTTCTGGAAAATGGCTGCTGTCTGCTTGGATGAGTCGTTTGTCAAAGCTGTTGAAACCTCCTGCAGTGCAAAATACTGTTCTAGGTTACAGATTCAACCAGTATCAATAATACCTTTGGCAATTAATCCAGATTTTCTTCAAATGTTACAGTAACATGCGTTGCATTGTAGATATTAAGGCTAACTTTCATTTGAGAATGAAAGCAGTGATCATTGTATTCTGTAAATTTTGTTATTTATAATATAGCTTTTTTTGCTTTTGCAATTTTGCTCCAGCCAGTTAAACTAGCAGGTCTTGTTTCCTATTCACTGAAAGTAGTGACTTACATTTTTAGCTGATAATTCTCTAAAGTAGTTAAGTTATAAATCCAGCCAAATAATCCCACTGAGTTCAGACTACTGACTTCACAGAATGGTTGAGGATGGAAGGGATCTCAGGAGGTCACTTTGTCCAACCCCCAGCTCAAGCAGGGCCACCTAGAGCCAGTTGCCCAGGTCTGTGTCCAGGGGACTTTGAATATCTCCGAGGATGGAGACGCCATCACCTCCCTGGGCAACCTGTGCCAGTGCTTGGTCACCCTCACAGTAAAAAGAGTTTCCTGATGTTCAGACGGAACCTCACGTGTTTCAGTTTGTGCCCATTGACTCTGGTTCTGTCACTGGGCACCGCTGAAAAGAGCCTGTCTCAGTCCTCTTTTCACCCTCCCTTCAGGTATTTATATACACTAATAAGATCCCCCTGAGCCTTCTCTTACAGAGCTGCATTGATGTGACATTAGACTGTGTTTGTAGCTTCCCTCTCGTTAGTATAGTAATATATTAACATTTCAGTGTGAAGAGTGACAGCCATCAGCACAAAAAGGACATCATCCCTGGGTTTGGGCTGCATATACGTGCATGTATCTACTTAACAGGAAAGAAGAGATGAGAAAGTGCTGATCTACTGTATAATCCTATAGGATCCCTCGGCATATTTATGCTCTTCAGCATTTGTGTGAGGAAGCCCTTCTTTTACTGAAAGGCTGATGGAATATCTGGACTGACAAGGGTAATCCATGAAAGCAGTCTTTTATGGTAGACACTGCCATCTTTGCAATTAATGTAATAGTAGTAGTAAACAAGGAAACAAGAATACCCTGGACAAAGATGTTCTTGCTAGAGTTAAAGGGAGGACAACAGGTTTGTTTTGCAGCTGCATTCCAGTTCTGAAACGGAAAGTTTTTGTTTCACACTGGAATGAAAGCATAGCCATGCAAATACTTCCATAAGTGCAGCCTTCCCTCAAATATCCATCCAGAGCCTGGAAGCTTACTCTTCTGAATCTTTAGTAGGTGAAGCAGGCTTTGGCTAATAGTGTAACTATCCCACAGCTGATTTCCTGCCTGAGCAGAGGTTGTTTCAAGCCAATGTCTCCCGTGATTTTGGCTGATGTTGAAAGTGAATGCAAAGAGGGAAAAAAATTCCCTGCTGTATGACAGCAAAGACCCACCACTTTCTGCTTAACCTTTTGGTAATAGTATGAATCTACCATACTTCAGCATTTCTGATTTTGTGCTGTGCTTCTCTCCAAAGTAAATCTTCTCTCAACCCTACTTTGAAAGTGCTGCCATGACTGTCCTCTGCCGTCTCTGGCAGCTAGCTCACGTCCCTTTCTCATGAACACTTCTGGCATGCTCAAAAGAGCTTATGCCCACAGACTGGGAAATGTTGCCAAATCTGGAATAGGTACGGACATAAAAGAGTGGAGCTAAACCCAGCTCAAAGGAATGTGATTACCAATTCAATTTTGTTTCTAGCATTTTCCAACAGGTTACAAAATAATTTAATTGATTATGAACACAGTATACTGTTAATAACTAATACAAGATTTATTTTTTTTTCTCTTAGTTTACAGGTCACTTATCACCACTCTGTTGGAGTATACTCTTATATCCAAATTTTACATAGTTAGACATAGACAGGCACAATATAACTCGGTCATGACAAATTAATACTAAGTATTGTAAATTAGCAAAGCTGCCCTGAAAAGATCCTTTCTTCATCTATTATATGTGTATTTAGGGAGCATCATAGGAAACAGCAGGTAGCACAAACAAGTGACATGGCTGCTTTGCACATAACATAATGTATGTGCATTTACTGTGGGTGAATCGCTTACTGTCTTACTCTAATGAAAGCACATTGCTGGGTTAACAATCTATTTCAGTTGACTTCAGCTTTTTACTGGAAACAGGCATCTGCCCTTGCATACAGTGATCCTGGGGAAATGTTGTGAAGACTTTGTATATACAGATCGCCTCGCTAAGCTGCCACCATGATGTCTGGGTTGGGGTGCTACAGAAAAAGAGGGGATGACCTAGGATGAGCTTCACATGACTCAAGTGCTGTTTAAATGAAAAGAGCTAGGACAAGCCTACCCATTTTTCCCATACCAGACTTTACAGGCATCACTTAGCCTCGGGATTGGAGTCCTGGGCTATCTCCTTCCACCTCTCTTCCTTCATTGTGTCTTTATCATAGCAAAACCTGTAGTTGCTGTTTGATGATTATCACCTCACCTAAACCACACGCTCAGTGTGAAGTATCTGTTCTGTTTTCAGCTATCAGAATGATAGTTAAAGAATTATACAGAAGAAAGCTAAGCTGAGATTACTGTTTGGTTTGGGTTTTTTTTCTATATAACCTATTCCAAAAGCTATAGGAAGAGCCTTTCTGTCTGATTTGCCAGCTGTTTCTTTTCCTTTAATGAGAAATAAGTGCATAAAGCAGAGGTACACTAATGACTTACAAATTTCTTGCAATAAAAATAAAAATTAGGAGCCAATATGCAACTATTAACTTATATAATAAATTGCAAATAGACAGCAAAAAGCTTGGTTATAACTCTTGCTCAGAAGTCATATCTGACTTAACAAAGTCATAGTTGGATTGATAAAATACAGCTCAAAATTGCTGCACCTTAACCCATCACTTTCAGTTATTCAGATAACTAATTTCAAAGTGGTTAATTTCTCTTCTTGTTTTCCAAATGGACGTGATAGTGCTTCTATGTTTGTTCTTCAAATTGTACATACAAATTTCTTATGAAACCTGACCAAAGCCACTTGGTAAGAGTTCAAAATGCTGGTAGAGACAGAGAGGTTAACTAAAATATTTTAAATTTTTACGTTTCCTAATGCAGCTTCACCTCGCAGAGGCTATGGTTATTTCACTGTTGCTGGTTACAGTTCTGTCTGAATGAGTCGTAGTGCTTTCTTCATGTTCTCTATTACTGAAAGAAAAATAAATAAGAACTGTAAAAATGTACTTAAATGGCATTTGTACAATTAAAAAATCCACCTTGTTTGGTTACTAAATTGTTCACATTGAATTAATTTATGGTCACACATTATATTTTAGAGCATTCTATTGTTAAAATTCTGGCATTGATACTAAAGCAGAAAGTAAAAAGTTTCATGAATCGAAGTGTTTAACCTAAAGGGATTTGACAAGACTCCTTTCAACTCCCTCATTTCTCAACAGCAAGCCTGGTAATCAGACGTGACATGCATATTTGTGGTGAGATACTGCATTGGTGTCAGATAGAAGGTATAGAGAAAGGACTAGCTCAACCTGAAAAATCACATTCCTTTCTGAAATATGGGTGTTAGGTGGTACCCAGGTAACCACCAGCATTTCTTTTCTGATTCCCTCCCACCACTGGCTTTTTACATTGCGCGGCTCGATACCTTTGAGCATAGTGACTTTCACCATTCTCCAACAAACTGCTCGGATCTTGATCCTGAAAGTTCTCACCCGTGATCTTTCAACTTGTCTTACCTGAGTAGTCCCAATAAATTTAATGGGACAATAGGTGTGTTTTGCTAGAACAGGTTACTATAATTTATTGCAAATGCTCACATACAATCCTTATTCATTACTTTGAGATCTTAACAGGTTCTCAAGCACAAGTGATTGGGATGGGGTCTATCTGGCTGTTTACAAAGTGAAATGCAAAGTAACCCAACGAAGGGGGCACTTACAGAATGGTATGTCTTGTGGTTCGTAAGTGTAAAGCCGGTTGGAGTATCTTCCTGTGATATCAGCTCTGACTGTGAGAGATGGGTCTGAAAAAGTAATGGCATTACACACTGCTTTCCATTCCTACAACGGCTGAGGGCGATGTGGGTGGTGCTGCTTCGGCAGCCCTGTTTCTGGGGTGTTCCGATTTCACTGATGAGGCAATTACGAGGCCGTTACACTCTGTTCCAACCAACTCCTCTTGGAGAAATCCTGAACAAAAGCTAATGCTCGTTTTTATATTATGCAGCTATTTTTAAGTGATAAATTACACATGCATTTCATTCATATTTAAAGAAAAATATCCTGTTTTACAAGCTCTGGGGTTACATCAGGGGAGGCCAGTTTTGACTGGGTGCACGTGTAGTGACGGTCATGTGTACCTAATGCATGACTTACCCAGAGCCTTCAGAATGAAAATCTTGTGATTCTTAATGTTTCCATCATAGGAGCAAGTTGTTGTGGACATCTCTTCTCCCAGTTCCCCTTCCAAGCTTTGTGTTAACTACCTCACTCCTGTTACTACATTGTTCTCTGGCTGAGCGTGGGCTTCATCTCACCTCACTTCAGATGCCACCACAGAGCTGGTCGCCGTAGGCTCCCTGTACAGTCAGTGGACAGGAACAGGCACTCTGGGGCATGACTAATTTGATCTATTCCAGAAGTCAGCTTTATGATGGGATAAATCATTCCTTAGTTGCCACTGACTGATGGCTTGCTTATAATGTCCACACTGTAGGCATTCAGTTGGATATTTGACTGTTTTCAGTAAACTTTGTCTTATAACAGCACTAGCAAGAAGCACAGAGAGCAAAAGCCCAGATGGTAATAGATGTTTAAGCATCTTGCCCCCAAGCACAAATTAGGTACCCTCCAGAACATATCTGTAACCTGAGGAAGCTTACGAGGGTCAAAGCCTGCGACAGAGGGAGAACTGAACTCAGGTGTGCCAAGTTGCAGACTAATGCCATGGTAAGGATAAATTTTGAGCTATTTTCTTTTTGCAAAGTGAACCATTTTGATGTCTTCAAAGGAGGACGCTGGCATAGATTCAGATATCACAACTTTGAAGTTACATAAATATGGTACATACCTACAAACATGATTCGTGGCACGTATTGTCCATCAGGTGACAAGTTTTTATCTGTGGTTTCATGCTGGCAGAGAAATTAAAGCTAGTTATTAAAATATTTCTGTAAATTTTGCTGAAGTAGTACCACCAGTCTTGTACCAGAGAAAAAAACTGACAAATATACTACTTGTGTGTATATACCTGTGAGCAAATGCCTGTAACTGAAATGCCAGAGATATTTAGCTAAACGGACATGAAAAAGCAAGACAAAGAAAGACAAACACAGGCCAAAAAAAGATGCCAGCCAAACCGCCCCAAACCCTTCATACCATGAGATTCAGCATAACGAAGTTATTTTGGGCCATTTCCTGTATCTCTTCATTTTCTGCAAAAGCTTTCTTCAGTGCTAGAAAAGACATGATCATTTTGAAGTCCATCTCAAACACTGCCTTTCCTTCTGCGTTTGGGCACCATGTTGGCTGGAGACTGGCCACATTGTTCCTGTCTCTGCTGATTGACATTCCTGAGGAGACACTTAAGGGCTCTATCACTGCTTTTTGGGTTTTTTGACCCACGTCAGTACAACCTCCTGGCTATGAAAATGGAAGCTCTCTTCTGTTACTTATGAAGCCTGTCATCTCAAGGGATACCATGTCTCAGCTTGACAAAAGTTCATTATTCTCAGAAAATTCTTATTAGATCGATTTCAGCAGCCCTGTCCTTGTCTCCTTCTTTAGTTACCAGTTCAGGGGAGCCAAACAATATTAAATCTGTTCAATGAGTCAGTAGCAAATCTGTGTCTCTTAATTTAAACTGACGAGTGCTGCGTTAGGGATAGCAGGGCAGCAGCACTGAGTATTTTTCATGTTCTTTGTTGGGTAGTTTCATAGTGGAGTTTTTGTGAATAACAGTAATAAATCTTTAACTTTTCAAATACATTTTCGTTTACCTATTTCTTTAAATAATTTTCAGTAAGTGCAAGGTAAATATGTAGATAGGTGCAGTTTCTTATAAAAATATTCACAAAATTTTAACACTCAAAAAATCAAAATTACCTTGGCAGTATTGACAGTCTTCCAAATGATGAATTACCATCAGTGGCTTGTTACTTTATTAATAATAATAAAACATGTAGTTAGATCATTTAACAAGTATGCAAACAGATCATTTTACTAGCAGACTGGAAAAAACAAATTACATTTAATCTTATGTTAACCCACAGTAAAACCATACAGACATACTGTAAAGAATTACAGGCATTTTGGAGGAAGGGAAAAGAACATAACTCCTTTGTAAAAGAAAGAAATAGAGAAATACAGTTTCTGTATCTAAATAGGTTTTCTGAAGTAAAAGATGCTAGAAGAAAGAAACAACAGAGCCATTGTTCCCAGTTAGTATATAATCAAACTGAAGAGGTATTTAATATTGCTTAAATGTGAATGATCTTAATGAGCTGGAATAAAAGGATTTTTATAAAATTGTGTTTATCATCGAATACTTCCCATGAAAATTTTCATGTTTTTTAAGATTTCTTGAACAGATACAGAATAATTCTTTTTTTTTAATGTAAATAGTTTGGTAAAGTATGAGAATTTTATGTTTTTGGATGTCAAAACATAAAATAATTCTGTGCATTTTCTCTTGTATTTTTTTAAACTACTGTTACTGTTCAGCAAATCACTTACTAATGCTTGATCTGCTGTCACTGTCAAAAATTGTTCAGATCCTAGCCATTTTCAGATGGGGTACATGGAAATTAATTGCCTTTTATTTTAAAAATAATTTGCCTTCAATTTAACACTAGCTCATGCTACACTATTATGATCTAAAATGAACTATAAAAGAGATTTAAATAAGTGTTGTTATGAATTCTCAGATACATTTTCAGCTGAGTCCCAGAAAAGATTCAAACTGGAACTTTCATTTCTACCAAGATAGTGAGAAACTGTGGCTACATCATGCACGTCTGCCAACTAACAAAGTGTTGGGGAAAATGTCAGGGGCAGTAGATCACCACGCAAGAGCAAATGTAACTGATTTCCAGCTGTTGATTAAGGAAGAAATCAGAGGTACACGATCTTAAAAAAACCCACAACAGATGTATTTTTAAAATCGTAATCATTTATCATTGCTTAGTCAAATGACAATACTACTGTTGTGACAAATAAATGATAATGTTAAACTACCAGCCCGTGATGTTGCTTCAGAGTCATAAGACCCCTACAATGGCTTTTATTTATAGACACAAAATCTGTTTTATTTAACCAAGTGGTCTGCAGTTCAGGTGTCATGGTGTTTCTTTATTCTGTTTCATTATAGTGTATTCAGGCATGACTAGTCAACAACTTTGTCTTTCAAACTATTTTTTAATCTCTTACCTTTTTTTTGCTTGATAAAGCCCTTCTTCGTAAGTTTGTACCCAGGTAATTTCATCTCCCCACCCTAGAAATATAACAAAATCATTAATGGGTGGCCAGGCAAGTAACTCATAACAAATTCCTTTTTCTTGTATTTATCAGTAGTTGTACACAAATAGGATTTGGAGGTTTTAGTCAAAGGTTCCCAAACATTGTGGATTTGCTAATTCTACATGTCCTGATAGGTACACTGGAAGATTTAAAAAAACGGAACTAACAAAACCCCAAAAAACACTCAGCTGGTTGCATATCCAGTTCACGTCCTTTGACAAATCTGCTAGATATCTTCCTAAATACTCAGAGGGCCTTAAATATGCAGCCAGATCCTTTCTGTTGTCTGCTCTGTGTTTCATGTAGACCATGGGGCTTAATGAGAAAGTTGGCTTATAAAAAAGAGAAAAAGAAAATATGACAGTCCAATAAGATCAACTTTAATATAAATGTTGTTAGGACAATCTTGGGTTATAAACTTAACTCCCAAGTAATGAATTTCAATCCCTGAAGTTGCAAGTACTTAATTTAATTAAATAATTTAATAAAAGAATGGCTGCTAAACAAAAATCTCCACCGAAACAAAATCCTAATGAATCATCAGCTTCATAGCTCATCCATAGCCGGTGATACGCTGATCTCAAAAAGCAAAATGTCCCGTTGGTTTCCTGCCTTTAGATCCCAAAGACTCCAGCCCCTGTGTAGTAGGCAGTGTTGTTCCATTCATGACATCCCTCGTGGGAATTGCAGAACAGCTTCTGGATCTGGACCAGGTTAAGGCTCTCTTTCTTCTGCGTTGTCTGGGTGGTGCTTGGACCAGCCCTGGTTAAGCAGAGATTTGCCATTAGCTCCCTCACAGGACAATTGCTTGTGACGCTACTAGGTCATCTCTTCTTTCAGGAGCGTGATTTCAGTTACAGATCTGTCTGGTTGACGGTGGGATTCTGGCATGTTGACCAGTGCGTTCCCAGCCCTGGCTGAAGTCAACTGCTGACGTAGGTAACTGCACAGAGGAGTCAGCAAGGGTCAGGTTTAAGTATTCCCCTTTGATCTGTGAAAATTATAGGTAAAGCACTCAAGGCATCCCAAAAGGCCTGAAATCAGAATTAGAAAACTGACACTTGCCTTCTGTGACTATTTTTTTCAAAATTGCCAGAATTGAAGGGAATTTGTTACCTTTTTATGCATTTAGGCTTAGTGGAAAAAATAAATCCTGATCTAGGCAAGATAGGCAATAGGTACCAGACTGAATATAACCTTTCTGCAGGGGATACCACTTACGAGAATTGATTTGTTATTTCTCTTTGTTTAGTCCAGGAGTTGCATGATTTTGTCAAATGCTCCTGGGCAATCAGTCTCGGATGGGACGTCTGGGACAGGGAGGGCTTTGCCAGTGCTTTGGATGGAAAGACCTCAGAGGTGAGCTGTGGGGTCTACAGGCTCTGCACAGCTTGCAGAAAAGGTCAGCAAGGGAGCTGGGGATTTTTTGGGGGTAAATAGGCCTGAAAGGAGAAGGAAAATGGAGAACAGGAAAAGACCTTGGTAAGCTATTTCTCCGCTTGTATTTCTAAGGATTGATCAGACATAAATAACTTAAAATAAGGTCTGTAGTTAACATACATGTTGGAAATTATGCACCGCAAGGAAGTGAATTATTCACTGCAAAGCATGACTGTGACTATCTGATAAAAAGCAAAAGCAAAAAAAAAAAAGTCACGCAGAAAAACACCACCAGTGGCTCAAACTGTTGTTCTGTGTATAAAAATGGGTCTGTAGAAAAATTGTTTTGTATAAACTGAAGTTATGAAACTGTGTGTCAGTAGTTAGTGTTACCATAACAAAATATCTTTTAACTGGGATATGAAAGAATGTTTTTTCAATGGTAGTCCTACAAGTACATCCTGATTTGAGAAACTCAGTTTAGGTTATTTGCTTCTAGTAGATGGCTGTGAGTTATACAAATTATTCAAGTTATATGAGGCCCTTATACATGTCATTAAGAAAAAAATGATGGAGTGAAACAACATGGAATAAGAAGATGCACTACTTAGAGTGTCCCTTAACACGAGAGAAACACAACCCAGTCAGTATATATGTGCTTTCAAGTTTATTCCAAATAAAAACATTTGCTGACCTATATGGTAAGATAAGGAGGTAACTACATACAGTAAATATACACTACCTCTTGACAGTGTCTGAGGTGCTCGTTTTTCCTTTTTGATTGCCATCGCAAGGTTGGAAGAGACTGCGATTAGCAGGAGAGACAAGGCCAACGTTGAATGGAGCATTGTTTCTTTGAGAAGATCCCTTTCAACACAGCAAGGAAACTGGAAAACAAAGCAACAGCTTTAGCCGCATGGATTTGTCACCTGGTGCACTGTAAATCAATGCCTTAGCGGTATCCTAAAAATCTGTACTACTGAGACAATTTTGGTTATTTCTAGAAACGTGTTTCTTTGTGAGAAATGTGCAAAATGGAGGTGCTTAATTTTATCATGCAGCGCTTCTTTCAGCTGTCAACGTTAGGCTGCAGGGGACATTTCTCACTACAGTCTGATCCAGAGAACAAAGTTTATTTCAGCTCATTTCTGGGCAGCCAGCATTTGATTCTGATGAACTAGTACAATGTTGTAATACTGCATCATGAGGATTTCAAGACAGTGCTATTAGTTGTTCATTCTGTTAGTTTTTTAATTTCAGTGAAACGTAACAGCTTGGGATCTTTTACGTGCACAGTAGGTTTTTTGGACAAAAGATGATATCTTCCTTAATAAGATAAGAAAATTGACAAGTATTTGCCTCCAGTTATAATACAATCGGCAAATCCCTCCAGAATGTTGAAATTACCATCATTTTTTTTTAGCCTGCACTCTGTGAAACAGGAAGTTAAAGACTGTGAGATAAACGTCAAAGAAATTTCCAGCTGTTTCTCATAATGAAAACTCAAATAATTTCACTATTCTTCATGGCAGTTTAAAACTGATTTTTAGCTGAAGTCTTGCTTAATAAGACAATCCATATGTGCTCCTGGCTGTTTCAGCATTCTGAAAGTGTTTGCTTCTCTTCCTGACAGAGATTATTATAAGAAATTCAGTAACTTCTGGTCTCGATAAAAGTCAGAGAACAAAAGTGACGGTTGAGGAAAGGCATTACAAAGCCAAAATTTTTTAATTGATAAGTCCTTTCTCCCTGGTACAGTCATCTTTAAGCATTAAAGCTCTTGTGTTCAGGTGGATACCTGATGATTTGAACTAATTTAAAAAATATAATGCATATAGCCCAGGATACCACCCAGTCGGCTTATCAGTTCTCTCTGGAGATTCCACTTTTCAGAGGCCGAGCTTTAGGAGTTGCCAGGACCCACTGAGAAAGCGCTTTAACTTAAATAAATAAATAATAAAAAAGAATCCCCCAAAGCATTTTTGCTTGTATTGATAAAGAAAATTTCAAACTCGAATTTAAAAGTGATAACAAGTATGGAATTACAGCCCTGACCACTTAGGAAAGATGCTTTGTGATTCTTAGAATAGAGAGGCATGAAAAGTGCTGGAGCTTCTATCTTATTTAATGAATTCCTCAACATTACTAACATCACTGTAAACAGTTCAATTTCTAGTGAACAAATTTCAAATACAGCTTCCACTAACTGTCAATCTCAGTACACGAAAAGCATTCTGTTCAAGCAACTGAAGAAAAAGATTGCATGTTAAAAAGTCCACAATTTTAGAAAAAATGAAGTATCACTTGTAGTACGAATCCTATATTTCTGAAGAAATTTCCCCGGCTTGCTAAAATAATTAATATATTAATTATATTTTTCTCCTCAGTCTTGTTCACAACAGCTCCCTTTCTCCCCCACCTGGCGTCACAAACTCTGGAGTTGTTTTTCGTTTCACATACTTTCCTCCTTCGTCTCGTTCATGTTAGCTATTTTGACGGCGTTTGAGAAAGGAGTCTCCTTTGGAGCTTATTAATTATGTACGTTAATTTGATGCTTGGAGATTATGGATGTTTAATAAGAAAATGTGAAGTTTACCAGTGTTTCCTAAGGAGAGACTATAACTTTTAGTTAAGTCTGGGGCATGAGGATTTTTTGGTACAAAAAATTCCTTTCAAATTTTCCCCATGTTTGTGCAGACCACTAAGTTCAGTCAGCAAAAGCACATCATTACACCCTGCTACTATTCTCTTAACAAATGAGTATTTGTAGCAACTCTGTGTGAAAGTTAGTAACTGTCTTTAGTACCAGTTTACCTATTAGATGTTAATAATAAAACCTAACATTTATATTAACATGTTAAAATGCTATTTAAGCATAAATAGTTATGGCTTTGAAATCACACCAGATAAAGCAGGTATGGAATGCGTGAATCAGTTCTTTCTTTCATGACGTATTCATGGAAAAATCAAAGTGTAAATCTCTTGAAGTCACACCATTAATAATCTGAAGCTTAAATAATTGATTATCATCCTACTGAAAACCAACAGGGTTTCGGAGAGGTGATTTATGGAGCTGTAGCTGGGGGCAGTTTAAATTAAATATTCTGAATTTTTGATTTTACATGATCCTATGCTAGTTAATGGATTAAGAGAAAAAAATGACAGTCAACGCCACATAGATTGCCTTCCTCTCTCTGTCAGAACAAACATTTTACTAGATAATCTCTAAGCATCTATCATTTGTCTATTTTGTATAACTAGGCTTGTAATACATGCATCAGGCAAACCTCATCACTGTACTAAAGGAAAGTTAAGAATGAGAAATATTTGCTCACCAGCAGCGATCAGTTCTTCTGATAGAAGGTCCTTTTTCTGGAATGGGTTACTTAAAAATCAGTGTGGTTTTAGCACAGAACACCTGAGCTGCCCAGGTCTCTGTGTAGCAACAACAGCACATTCACCTGGGAAAAACTGAGAGGAACCTTTTATCTGAAAAGCAAATTCACGTGTTTCCACCCTCCCCCTTCCTTTTCTGCCATCCCTCCAACTTTCGCTCTTCTGAGTTCCCATGCTTATACACTGCATTTCTCTTCATCTTGGCTTGTATCAGGTGTCTTGTATGAGGACTGAAAATAAATAGTGGCTTATGTGTATCTGCTACTTCCCCCCTCAAACAGCCTGAGTCTGGCTTATGTCCAGTGAAAAAAGAAACCACCAATGAAAGATGGAACTGTAGGTGCTTTTGTTCCCAATGAATGGCTGGGTTCACTGGTGCTTGAAGATAGGTATGAACCTAATAGGAAGATACAAAGGTTACTTTGTGTAGAGGAATGTAATTAACAAATAAAAGGAACTTTTTTTTTTGAGAGGGAAATAAAATTATTTATTTCAAGAATACGGTTGAAAGTATCTGATTATTGCTTCTCTGAGTTGCAGTTTAAAAAATGGTCTGATTCTTTGGACATGATGCTTCATATAATTTTGACCTAACTTGGCTAATACAGGCAAAGTCCTTTATTTATCATCTTTGCTGGATCACCTTTTCCCTCCTCCTTGGATAGCTTTTGTGAGGGAATCAGAAGCAATCCTCTTTTGGTTCTTCCTCTCCCATATATTTGTTTATATAGACTGAATGGTTACACTTTTTCCTCCTCCATTAAAGTCTCAATTCTTATTTGTCTTTGATGCTTTGATCTCCTGATGTTTGTTGTCATTGGCATGTATATGATTAATGATGTACGGTTCTTGTGTTGTGTATTCTTATCAATTTTTGTACCAAAAAGTGCAAAATGTGACTTTCTGTATTTTTAGTGCTGAGTTATCTTTAACATTTGTAATGGAGAACTCAAACTTGCATTTCCATTTAAAAAATATAGTAATTGTATTTAAATCCATGATACGCTTGGCTCCTGGAACGGCTGAAGAAAAAAGGAATGTAGTTTGGTTACAAAAGAAGTGCAGGCAGATATTTAAATCAAAGTGTTATATTGCATTTATTCATTTAAATTTTAGACAAATAAAAAAGACGGTCTGAAGTCAAACCAGGGCTGATTTAAAGAACCTCCCTCTATCCAAGCTTTGGGTTTTCACATAGAAATTCCAGGCACTGAAGCTTCACTTCTTCTTACACTTCAACTAATTACAGATCATTAAGTAATTAGAAATACAGAAATTTTCCAAGTGTACTGAAGTGTATTGCTGTTCAACCCCAACATACTGTGTTCTTCAGCCCGGACATATTGTGTTCTTCGCTGCACCGGTTTCTACTTACTGTAAGGAATAAAGGGGTAGGCATTCAATCTAATAGGTTAAAATTAGTGCTGAGCTACCTGTGAGTGTCTTTTGGCAGGAGAACATTCAGCAAATTGTCTTCTGTGTTCTATATTTGGAGATCAGAGTTTCAGCCTTTGTCAGTCTTGCCATGGAGAGGTTGGCAGTTCTGGTCAAATAGACCTTGTCGAGGTTTAGTATTAGAAGAAAATGACTGTAATGCTTTATAAATCCAAGCTGGATACCTTCACTGTACCTATTCAGTCACTGCTTGTTAGGTGGGACCTTATCAGCTCTCTGTCCGTGCTTTCTTCTGCCTGTGTTCAACATCCACACCTGAACCGAGTGTGAAGCTAGAGCTCATGCTAGCAGAGATGCCTTCCACCCCAGCTGCGCTGCCTGACATTCAGATCACCAGCCTGCGCAGCAGCCGTTACCAGCCAAATATTGAATCTCTGCACTGAGGACATGTTCCTGCATTCATTCATTGAGCTGGCATGTTCTCGTTCATTGAACTCGACGAGCTTCGTCCCCAGGGTAATGTGGGTGGAAGGTGTTTCCATTTTTCTCTTCCATTCTAGAAGATTCATTTTGGAGGTACGAGTAACTATGAGTTAACTGTGTATATACAGTTGTATCCAGGTCAAAATTAGGAAATGTAAGAATTAGCTAGATGTAGAGCAAAGCAAGGTAGCAATAAAGCATGTGAAGAGGACAGACTTTTAGAGAGCGAAAGATGTTGCAGAATAACCGACACTTGGAATCGCATGTTGCTGCTTTTGTGTGAGTCACGCAGCAACTGATTTAGGTACGTATCCATACATGTAGCCCATTTATGAAATGTGAAACTGACTCTTAAATGTTGCTCTACATAGTGCTGCACAAATACTAATTCAGAAAAAAACCAACCTTACTGTGTTGGTAGTTCCCTGATCTCACCCTTTCTGTGGCCTCATGAGTGTTTTCTCTGGTACAAGGCAGAGGATACCCTGATGTAAGGAACAACAAGGGGTGTAACAGGACAACCCCACGTGACATTGGCTTTCACTTATGCATAACTTTAATTTAAAGTGATCATGGACTGACTGCATAAGAGAAATACAATTTATTCATATAAATTTTTTTTAAGACAAAGCCTAGACAAAATACTTAGTACCAAAAATCTTCAGTGCCAAAACTAATGACACGGTGATGTCTCTGTAGACAGAAAAGTTGGTCTTCAAACTGAAGTAGCTTGCCACAGTCTGCAGCACGAGTCAATGCCAGAGGATGAGCATTGCTATGGGTCTAAACAGTCTTTCCCACCCCTAGGCTGCAGAGATCCCTAGGGCTGGGTAGTTCAGCTTACCATGTCTTTTCCAGCAGTGTTTGCACCGCTATGGCTTGCTTACATCATCCAGTTACAACGGTGTAATGAGCTGCTCTATGTCCGCTGAGCTGCAAGACCTTTGTGGGCCACAGGCAAGTGTGCAGGCAATGCTGGGCTTAATTAACGTGATAACCATATCAGATTTGTTAGCCTGTGGGAACCTACTTATTTGAGACCTTAAGCTGAGTACAAATCTGAATTTGCTGAATGCGCAGTATGAAAATTCATAGTATGAGAATAGAAGATAAAAGAGAAAAGTCCACTTCCAAAAGAATTTCTGGGGAAAAAGATCCTACAGTGACACATCTTTACTCTGTGTGGTTTCTCGTGGGTTATGGCTTCCCCTCATGAGGGTAAGCGTGAAATTCCCTGAATTGCAGCAGGCTTAGTAGAAGAAACCGTATTACAAGTAAAATGAAGTATCTTCAATTCAAATCTACAATTCTGTGATTCAAATGAAAATGAAAATTTTCGCTTTTGCTTTTGACTATTAAAAATCTCCTGCTCTGGTACTTGCAGAACTGATACCTCCTCTCTGCTGCTCCCATCTCTTTGGGCTCCACAGAGACTGGCCTCTTTCTGTGCTCAGGGGAAAGTATGAAGAGAACGATGATGTGAAGCACACCTCAACTACAGTAATAAAAAGGAATTTTAGGACCCGCTAAAAAGCTGTTTTCTGTTTTAGCACCTATGACGTAGACTCTTTGCGGGGTCTATCAGTCAAGCCATCTGAATTTTGTAAGCTTTATAGGTTAAGAGGAAGGAGTGGAGCAGGCCTGGTGAAATGGGTTGGAAGGAGCCTGCTGGCCACACTGTCTGCTGCTGCAGGTGAGCTGGACTCGCTGCGGGAAGCCGGGGAAGGGTTCCAGCGCAATTGCATTAAACCCTGACCGCATTTCTTCAGCGGATGAAAACAAATGGTTTGACCCTATTTTTATTTTTTTTTTTGGTAAGCCTGGCATTACCAGCTCCCTCCTTTATGACAGTAAGACAAAAGGCTCTGGGTTTAAAGAGAGAAGCAAAAATGCACTAGCGTCACTGATGGAGGAAAGAAAAGGGAATGAAGGATTCAGGTTTCAGTGATGAGTTACTCCTGTATAAAAGATTTCTTTCTTTTTCCTTGTGAGTTGTACCACAAAGGTCCCAGCGTCAAGATGGGTGTGAATTTTTGATGGTGCTGCCACTTGTTTTTGCTTGGACCACGCTGTGGTGAAGGCTGGGAGGAAAATGCCTGCCCCATGGAAGTCAGCTGGCTTTTGCTTGGATGTTGCCAAAATTCTCACAGGGAGTTTTAAAGATTGCTACTTGTGCTTGGCATTGACTTTCAGGAGGCATTTGAGCAACCTGGGAACCTGCTAGTAAACGGAGACACTCCACTCTAACCTTAAGACTTAGGTCTGCCTTACCTAAAGATGGTGCCTCCAGCTGGTGCTTACTAGCAGCAAGACTGATCAGCATAGCCTGATTTGAAGGGTTAAACACTCGCTGTTGATCTGCTTCCCCAGAAATTAGGTTGCTAACGATGTTCTTACTCTATCCAACTCTGCCTTAGCTCATGTGTGAGCAAGGGATGAGATCACTGCTCCTGTGACAGCTGTAGTTCCCCATCGTTCCTGCTATTCTATTGATAACTCTGGAAAAGACTTTTACGCTTGCCCAATATGCCTTTACAAATCAATACAAAATTAATTAGGAGCTTACACAGACACAATGCCCAAACAAATTTTATGCTAAACAGTATGACAAAGCTCCACAGAGCACATATTTTCATGGGTGAGAGGTAGTTCTGGCTTGCGACGCAGGTAATTGGTGTGCAGTAGGTCTGGACCTCAGGGCACAATCAAACAGCAAATACTACGAAAGCTGAGAACTACGCTCTGGGCTCAGAGTGCTGAGCATTAGCTTTCGCTGCCAAACAGAAAAATGAATAAATGGAAAAACCCTGCAAGTGTCCGTTGGGCTTAGCTTTTGACTGGCAGCCAAATATCATTATTAGAAAATTTCTGATTCATTTCAATAAAGCCATTTAAAGAAATCTAGATATGACATTCTGCTTTTTTTTTTTTTTCTCTGTGTGTGTGTCTTTCAAAACAGTCACCATTGTGGAAATGTCGCTTCTGGTATTACAAGCTGATTCACAACAGATGCACTTTTTTTTTTCTTTCCTAAAAGCAGGCTTTAGGTAATGCTCAAGTGAACAAACTACTCCAGTGTTGCCTGAGTCCCAGTGGTTTTCTTCCACTGGACCACTGTGCTCGTTTAGCTTTGTATTCCTGTAAAGACATTGTTATGGAACATAAGCATAACAATATAACTGGAAAAACATTTATTGAATTAGTTTTTACAGTGGTTTACACTTGCTGCAAACCATATTCTCTGTTTCTCAGGCTTTCGCTTCTGTCTATGCTTTCACTTCTAGGCCTTCATCTGATTCCATTACTGTCACCTCTAACCCCCTCCAGGGTTTTCTCTGCACTTTTGGGACACTCTGGTTCCTCCATCCTTAAACTGCCTTGTGATACAGTCCCTGGAAAACTTGGTTCCAGGCTTAATCGGCACCTCGCTCTCAGCTGCTCTGCAGCTCGGTGCCTCCGTGAGTCACTGCTCTCTATTGGCTTCCACTTCCCAACGAGATTATTTTCCTACCCTCAGGCTTCTCAGATTTCCCAGACACTTTTATAGATATAAAGCTTTGAAGACTGTCAGGGGAAAAATGTGATTTATTATTTTTCATGAATTTTGCTGAGATTTACGGAATAAATGTGTTTTGGTAAATAAAAGGCAACCAATGCTGGATGGTGTTGTTTCCTCCCTTCGATCCAAAAGTACAAACTGTTCTGGACAATATGTTAATTTACAAACTCTGACAGGCAGAGTTTGCCCTTCCACCAGCTGATCTTCCTGTTACACTATATGGTTCTAGCCATGCAGTTTTCCAACAGTCCTCTAGGCTTCTTCTAGAAGAAAAGAAGATCCCGTTTATTTAGATCCCGGCATCTCTCCATCTGAATATCACTGCAGAGCAATAGCAAGGGGAAGCCCTGGAAGCAATTCTGTCCTCCCAAGCTCCTGGTGCACCCCAGGGCACGCACTGCCAGCCAGGAGGAGGGGTAGAGCACACTCCCTGCCCATGGCTGGCCGGATCACTGACTGCTGTGAAGGAGCACGAAGAGTTGCCACCTGCCTGCTTTCATTTCACCATCTCAGAAGAGTCCCTTGGAAACATCTTTCCAAAGGGACCTGGTACAGGTACAGCTCCCTAGGCTGTTTCCTGTTTGCAATCCTTAATTAGAAAAGAGGAGTGTCTTATGTCCTGCACCCGGCAAGTCTGGAGCACTGTGGATAAGCCTGGAAGTATGACACATCCTCAGGCCTCTTGGTTTTCTCCCTAACAGCAGGCTCTGCCTATGCACAGGGTTACATTTGATTTGGTGAAAAGGCAGAACAGGGATTGGGGGGGCAGCTGGAATGAACCTTTCCCCAAGGCTTCGTTGGACCTTGGTTAACATGAGGACATGCAGAAGGTCCCCATACCCCCCTGCTCCAGCCCCGTCTTGCTGGACACTGGGCAGCTGTACACTGCTGTGCCCTACCGTCATGGGCTTGGCAGGGAAGAGGGCAGGGTGGCAAAACCAGACAGCTCCAGCCTGTGCATGGTGCACCAACATCCACAGCTTCATGTTCAGTCTCTTCTCATGAAGAGCAATCTAGCAAGCACGTACATGTCAGGGAATCATATGCAGTAACCAAGCCTTCCTGGTCAAGTGCATGTTTTCTCTATTTTCAATTTTACTTCTTCAAGCTGTGAAGAAATACCTTGCCCCTCAATGTGTACACCATCTTACAAAGTGGAAAACTCACACAAATGGGGTTTTAGCCCACCTGAATAGAGAGTACAATTTTTTTATTTCAATCGAGTACGAAGTCTTCTTTAAATTGTGGGTTGAGAAAATGATATCTAGGATTTATTTTGCCTTCAAAGTCATAAATGTTTAATTTTTTTTGATACTTGCAATGTCTTGTGCAGGTATTTTTCCAAAAGCTGTTAGAATGGTTTAGTAAGTCTTTAAGTAACATGAAGTTATTTGAGATCTGACTTGATTATGCTCGGGTTTCTGGATGATACTATTTTTAGTGGAATAATAAGACTTGTGGTATTAGGATTCAATAAATGACTTAGTGAAACAACAAAATCTAAAGAAAATTAAATGCAAACACTGCTGTAGTTGGAGGCTTTGGGTGGGATTTCTGTAGAGCAAATACGATCTTTCAGTATTTATAGTTATACAACCCCTTAAGTTTACTGATGTGGTCCATAAGACCAGAATTTGATCATTCCCAATGCCTCTAGTTGGCAGTGTTGCATTACTAATAGCTAAAGGACAAATGGTTTTATTTTAACTTTGCTGGATTCCAGTGATAAGTTCCGAATACAAATCATTTAAACATAAAAGTGATCGCATATAAAAATTCACAAAGCTTGGAAAAAGAGCTAGAAATTAATTTTCAAAAATCATAATGCTTTTAATTTTTTTTTTTTAAATTCTAATTTATGTACACATAAAGTAATTTGAGAGGGGGCAGGGGTAGAAACCCAGACCAGATTTTAAGGAAGAGAGCCAGGAAATTCAGCATGTGTTTTGGAAGAGATTGAGAGTTCAGAAATATTCGATGAAACTTTCTGACTGCCACAAGAAATGAAAAGCGGCTGCATTCCCCTATAGTCAGAGTGTCCCAATAAAGACTTCACAAGCAAGAATGCTCTCCAGAAACACATTGGACTACTTTGCTGCAGCTGTGAGAGTGAGTCAACCAGGCATCTGTTGAAAGAGATGCCTGTTGCTGCAATGTTTTTGTGATGTTTTCCTGCAGTGACATCACTGTATCTGCATTAAAATGTAATACCATATAAGACCCAAAAGACATTGTGTGCTGTAAAATGAGAGTGTTTACAGTATCTTTTAGTGTTTAAGAGTTTTGTGCAGGTATTCCTTTTACTACAATATAGGGTTTGTCCCAGGGCTTGCTTCCATGAAGGACTGACGCGAGAGGGCATGAGAGCAACTCGGTATCTCTCAGCTTTTGTCTTCCTTTTTACTCTCTGTTCTTCAGCCAAACCTTGATCCTGCAAGTTTTTGAGTCCTTGGCCCCATTCCAGCACAGCACTTGATACGTATTTAACTTTAGGCACATTAGCAACCCTATTGATGTCCATAGGACCACTCATATGCTTAAAGTTAAGCATGTTCTCGAGCGTCTATACCGGATCACAGAATATGGGATTGAGGTCTCTGGCAAGTCTCCAGGGAGGCTTCTCCTAAAGAAGCCAGACAAGCTTCTCTTCTGATGCGGACCTGGTCTGCTGCAGCTGTGTTTATCCCCAACAGCCATTGCTTGAAAAGAGCTCTAGCTGATCATTCCTCACCAACTGAGCAGACCATGCCGCTTTACCAACAGAAAGGATTCAGCTTTGGCCATGGCAACGCAGAACTGCTCACCCGAGCACCTTGTAGAGCTGCAACATGAGGTCCCTGCATTAACCCCTTTGGTGATGCTCACCCATTGCCCTAAGTCTGAGCTCACTCACTGTGGTCGACCCACAGAGCTGTCGTCCCTTCATCTGCAACCTGTTGTTGGCACATGGAGCACTTTTCTTTCAGTCTGAAAAAGATAAGTGACAACAGGCTTCCACCTTCCTAAAAGAGAAAACTGCTTTCACATATATTATCCTCCATAATATGTGTGAATATTTAATATATTCGGAAAACTTGAATCAGAAGTTAAAAAACGAACAGCAAAAACCAAAACAGTTATGGATTGCTATGGCCTCCTGTTGTTGCAAGACAAAGTTAACATTACCTAATTGAAACCAATTTGACTTTGAGTAGAGGGGCAGAGGTGGAGACAGTGAACGTGTAAAAGATGGGAGTATCTTGAAATGTTGACAGGTGTGCCAGATGTTGCTTTTCTTTATCTCCATGGCCATTAAAGACTGTTAAATATCAGAGTCTGGCTTCCACTGAGTAACAGTTTGCTTTTAGTCTTGAAATATATTTTTAGCCTGGCCAAACATAACCTTTTGCTATTTTGTTGTTACATTTATAGTCCACATAGCTGATGCAGAAACATCTTTAGCTTCAGATTAGTTTCTAGCTACAGTATTTTCTTGTTGTTGCTTTTTTTAAAGCCAAGGATTAATAGGAGACAGACAGAAACATGGGACTGAGTCATCAAGTGCTGTCCTCCACTCCTGGAGGCAGCCACACCATAATATGCTGGTTATATATGCATTAAAGTTACTTAGGAATTTTGCCCATTCTTCTTTCTCAAGCCTGCCTTTGAAACTCACTCCTTTGAGAGAAACTCTAATTTAACTAGCCTAAACTTAGACTTGGCAACTTCTGAACAAGTGTTCTTTCGCCAGCATTGCCCTAAATGATTCTCTCATACGTATTTCTGCAGGGAAATCATATCTCAGCTTGGTCTTCTTTCTTCTGGACAGAATAAAGAAGGGATTTTCAGTTTCTCATCACAAGAAAACTGGAAAAGGGAAAACATAACGCCCATTTTTAAAAAGGGAAAAACGAGGACCTGGGGAACTACAGGCCAGTCTGTCTCTCCCCTATGCCCGGCAAGATGATGGAACAGATCCTCCTGGAAACTCTGCTAAGGCACATGGAAAATAAAGAAGTGATCGGTAACAGCCAACATGGCTTCATTAAGAGCAAATTGTACCTTACAAATTTGGTGGCCTTTGACAACAGTGTTACAGCATTAGTAGATAAGGAAAGAGCAACTGACATCACCTACCTGGACTTATGGAAAGCATTTGACACTGTCCTGCATGACATCCTTGTCTCTAAATTGGAGAGACATGGATTTAATGGATGGACCAGTCAGTGGATAAGAAACTGGCTGGATGGCCGCACTCAAAGAGTTGCGGTCAAAGCTTGATGTCCCAGTGGTGACCAGTGACAAGTGGTGTTCGTCAGGGGTCAGTACTGGGACCAGTGCTGTTTAACATCTTTGTTAGAGACAAGGATGTTGGGATTGAGTGCACCCTCAGCAAGTTTGCCAACACCACCAAACTGTGTGGAGCAGTCAACACGCTGGAGGGAAGAGATGCCATGCCAGACAAGCTTGAGAGGTGGGCCCATACAAACATCATGAAGCTCAACAAGGCCAAGTGCAAGGTCCTGCACGTTGGTTGGGGCAATCCCAAGCACAAATACAGGCTGGGCAGAGAATGGCTTGAGATCAGCCCTGAGGAGAAGGACTTGAAGGTGTCGGTGGATGAGAAGCTCAACATGAGCTGTCAATGTGTGCTCACAGCCCAGAAAGCCAACCTCATCCTGGCCTGCATCAAAAGAAGCGTGGTCAGCAGGTTGAGGGAGGTGATTCTGCCCCTCTAATCCGCTGTCATGAGACCCCACCTGGAGTACTGCATCCAACTCTGGGGCCCCCACCATAAGGAGGACATGGACCTGTTGGAGCAGGTCCAGAGGAGGGACACAAAGATGACCAGAGGGCTGGAGCACCTCTCTTTTGAAGACAGGCTGAGAGAGTTGGGGTTGTTTAGCCTGGAGAAGAGAAGACTCCATGGAGACCTTACGGTGGCTGTTCAGTATGTGAAGGGGGCCCACAAGAAAGCTGGAAATGGACTTTTTGCAAGTGCGTGTAGTCGTAGGACGAAGGGTAATGGCTTCAAACTGGAAAAGGGTAGATTTAGATTAGACACCAAAAAGAAATTTTTCACTATGAGAGTGGTGAGGCACTGGAACAGGTTGCCCAGGGAAGTTGTGGATGCCCCATTCCTGGAAGTGTTCAAGGCCAGGCTTTGAGCAACCTGGTCTAGTGGAAGGTGTCCCTGCCCATGGCAGGGCAGTTGGAACTAGATGATTTTTAAGGTCCCTTCCAATCTAAACCATTCTACAATTCTATGTTTCCATGATTCTTCATTCATCACATCCAGCTGCCCTTTTCTGCATCTATTCTAGTAGGAGTTTAGTGTTCCTGAACAGTACTGTACCACTATAATACAGATATGGTCCTATGAAGGTCTGGACAACTACTCTGTCTCTCTTTAAATACCTTTTCTGATACCTCCTAGTGTCACATTTGCCTCTCTTACAGCTTTTTAAAAAATATTATTTACTAATGCTCAATCATTGTACAATCCACCAAATGACTGACCATATCAAACCGCAAAGTTTGAGCAGAAATGTCTGCCAGTCATTTTTGTAAAAAGAATTTTTTATAGGAGTGCCTTTACCATCATTAACAATCTTTTTAACGTGGATGAGCTGGCCTCTCCAGTGAGGAAAAAAGGAAAAACTTGCATTTTTCTCTGTAGGAGTAATCACTCAGGCTATACCTAACATAAAGCCCCATATTCTCCCTAAAGCCACTACTTTAGGCAATGGAGATGAACAGACATGACTGCAAACATACGGGCTAAGTCTACTCTAAATCACCACCTGGAGAAGCCAGATGGCATCTGGATGGGAGGCATCAGATGAAGAGACCTTAAGAGATTGGCTCCTACCAGCTGATGTTAGTCCCTGTAGATATCTTTCCAGTCATATCTTTGGACGATCTTGTTATATCTGCATTCTTCCTTAGCACGTACATCAAAATAGATGATGTTAGATCTCAAAAAAAAAAAAAAAATTCTTAACAGATTTCAGTCCCAAAATCTAGATACTTGAGACACTAAAATCTCTGTTACTGGTACTGAAGCTAACCTTAATGAGTCTGTTATGTGCTCTAGCCATCACTATACACCTGTTTAACTGATATTCTGCTGACAATCATTTCCAAGGCTTGCATAAGAGATTCCAGCTGTGGCGCATTCCTGCAAATGTTTTTTTCAGAATAAAGAATGATCTTTTGTTTGAATTAGTGAGGTGTCTCTGTAGACAAGTATAACCTGGTAGTTCTTTGTTATCAGTGGTGGTGTTGCATGAAAGACATTGTAAGAGATTCCAGTGACTTTATCTTTTCCCCTTTCTTGAATAGGAACTATTTTATTGTTGCATATATGTGCAAAGCGTTGCAACTGATATTTGGCTGAAAACTTTTGGTGCAGTGCTTCAGGAAGCGTGGTTTGTGGTGAGGTGTGGGTTGCAACTAGCCTGGGGTTCTGCTCAGCTTCTGCCACGTTGCATTTGCATGATGAAGTGAAAATTAATGAATTTCTTTCTCAGCTTGCACCATTGCAAATTGGAGACAGCCCCCAGAGAGACCAACATGTTCAGGCTAAAGGTTGTGAGGTGGTATTCACACTTCTTAACTTAATGTGGCTAGTGAGGAAGATAATTTGTCTAGCTGAAATAGATTAAGCCAGACTGTACATCTCCAACCTACTCTCTGGTGGGGCAGTGTGAGGAGCAGAAAAGGCCTTGATGCTGTGTAAGCCCTGCTCAGCAGTAACTAAAACCTCAGTACGTTATCAACACTGTTTTCAGCACAAATCCAAAGCATAGCCCCATGCAAGCACCCGTGAAGAAATTTAACTCTATCCCAGCCAAAGCCAGTACACAACTTTACCCAAGATTTTGGGACTATTTTCTGTACTTTTCTTTCATTTCAACAAATAAGAGCAAAACGTGGATACCACTGCAATAAAAGGCAACTTTCTCCTTTACATCAATGGAACTGTGCTGTCACCTCCAGTGGTATTTTTCCTTTGGAAATGTGATGGTATGTCTTCTGAAACATAACCCCCTCTTTTGACAGCATCTAAATTTATCAAGAAAAGTTTCTAATAGTTTTGATAGTAAGAAAAAAAAAAATTACATTTTCTTTTCGGTCATTGTTTTCCTAAGGGATGAAAAATCGTTTTTTTAAGCCATTGTTATTCAGGACAATATATAAGAACAATTCTAATGCTGGCTGAAAAGCATTATTGCCACTCTGTAAAACATCAGAACTGATCTTTTATTTTTTTTTTTTTTTTAAAGGAAGAACGTGAGTGAGGGAGAAGAGAGAATGATTTTCAGAAAATTTGAATTTACAAGGCAGACCACTGGAGGAACGCAAGGGGACATTTTTACATATGAAGCAAGAAAATTGTTCATAGTTTGTCATTTGGGAAGTGAATACAGATTACACAGTGGTCTGTGACATTCCTTGAGGGGTAAATATAGAAAGAAAATTACCTAGTTTTCACCAGTACTTGTAAGATTTCAGTGGTGCGACTGGAATGAAAAAGAACATCTGCCAATGGTTGAGTTAATTTGTCCATATAGCAGGAAAGACAAATGAAAAGAAATTAATAAAAAAAGAAAGAAAATATTTAATTATGATATTTAATTATGGCAGGAAAATCCAATGCAAAAGGCATAGGAAAGATCAGTGGAAACTGGCTGAAAAGAATGTCGGTTGTTTGTCATAAGAGCGTGAACTGGACTGAATGCTGAACGAGGTCCTCAATGTAGTGTTACTGCAGAGGAAACTGTCAGAGCATCTCATCAGTGGGAACTGGACTGAACTGCTTGGAAAAATGGCCAGTGGCTTGCAAATACTTTCCCCTTCTCTTTCACATTTAATTCTAGATTAGTTTACCAGTAGGCATAAGTTGCATGAGAGTGCTATATGGATGCCATAGCACAATTTACCATGCTTTTGTATTCTAGCTGAGATGAAAGACCCAGTTCCAATATAAGCATAATGCAAATGCCATGGGGATTTTCCCTCTGCCAAACACAGACACCTGCACTATGAATAGTCTTGTCCTAACAGAGAAGTCTAAATTAGGTTGGTGGATATCTCTAAATTTTTTGGTTCCACGGATCATAAGGCATTTCCATGGAAGATACATTTACTAGCTTAGATTTGGAAGTCTGCACTGTAGACATCTGTAGTAAAGTTATGTGTGGGGAAATCTACCCCGTATGTTTCAGTTGGAGAGTACAGTAGAGGAGCCTCTGGAGGAACTAACTGCCAAAACTAACCTATCCTCATGGACAGAAAGCTGACCCTGAGCTCTTACTGAAGGGAGATCTTTTACATTGACAATATGTGCCTAACTAAGAAGCAAGCATAGGCAAAAGATGGGTCATGACAGGAACAGGAAAAATTGGCTATTGCTTGTACTACACAGAACACATTTCAGAGGAACACTTCAGAGGGGCATCATGAGGCCCAAATTAGCTACAGTGCTGAGATGGCATTTGAGTAATAGGAATGCTGCTCTAAAACCTAGTAATTTCTTGTCTGTTTATTTATCTTCCTCTCATCTTCATAAAACTGTCTTTCTTGGCCAGCAGGTCATGCTATTTTGACTTCTTCCAAAGCATGCTTTTAAAAATGAAGAAATAAATGTTTTCTTCAATACTTTTAAGAGAAATCTGTTTCCTGAGTGACTCCAAAGTCTTTGATGGTGTTTAAATACAGAAATTCAAGTTGGAACGGACCTTGGAAGGTCTCTAGTTCAATCTCCTGCTCAGGACAGGTTTGAAACTGAATTCAGATTACATTGTTCAGGGCTTTGTGCAGTTGGGTCTTGAAAACCTGCCAGCAAAGGCATTCCATGGCTTCTCTGAGTAACCAAAGGAGATGCTTACTTAAGAAGCTTCTGGTAACCAGAATTAATGCTTAATTATCTTGAGAGTTTTTTTTTTTTTTTTGGTCCTTGAGTCCAGTTGGAACCTTCTCTGTTCCAGTTTACAACCATTATCCCCCCAGTGAAAAGCTTGGCTCCTTCTTCTAACCTGCCAGTGAGCAGGCTTCTGTTTGGTCCCCCCTAAAACAGATCTTCCTCAGGTTGAACAAGCCCAAATCCTCCAGCTTTTCCTTACAGGACAGTTGCTTCAGCTCCTGACCATCTTGGTAGCGTCTTGCTAAAGGTCTTTTCAAGGTCTATCTTAATCTTTCATGTACTTGGGGGTACAAAACTGGATGCAGGTTTACATATGTAGTCTAATAAGTGCCAAGTAAAGGAGAATAATCACTAGCAGGACTCTTACTAATTCAGTCCAGGATGCTGTTGGTCTTTCCTGCCGGCAGGGCACACCGCTGTCTCATGTTTAGCATATTGTCAACCAAGACCCAGGACCTTTTCAGCAGAGCTGCTGTTAAAGCTGGTCAGTCTCCAGACCGCACCACTGCAGTGGGTTAGCTCATCACATGTTCAGGACTTTGCATTTTTGCTTTTTGAATTTCATGACACTCATGAAATATAATCTCATTAAATTAGGCTTAGAACAAAGCATATCTAGTTCCTCACCCCACTCAAACAACCAGCAGAATGGTTAGAATGGAAAATGGTCTAGTGGGATGTGTCTCTGCCCATGGCAGGGGAGTTGGAACTAGATGATGTTTAAGGTCCCTTCTAACCCGAACCGTTCTATGATCCTGTGATTCTTAAACCAGAAATGGTTAGAATAGGACAAACATGGAATAAGACTGTGTGATTAAAACCAGGTAGGGACCTAAAGGCAATCTCTCAGTTTGATTTAGCAGTTCACAATCAAAGACTTAAAGCTCAAGCATGAAACTTTACATCCTTAAACATTCTGTTTTCACAATCATGCCCTAAAGGAAGGAAAAGTTCTTGTGTATGAGAAGAACAAAATGGGTTTTCTGTTTTGTCCATGGCACAATCTGTAAGCAACTCTTAAAGGTACCTTTGATATATTCGTATGTCTCTGATATTCATAGAAGCATCTGGAAAATGAAATTTGGAAATATATATATATATCTCAGAATTTATTCCAGAGGTGAATCTCAAAAGCATTTTTAACCTGCCAAAGAACAGAGAAACCTGGAAAAAATCATCCCAGCAGGCATAATTGAAACTAGTAAACTAACTGTGCTGAGAGAAATGCCATTGCAAATGTATAAATGTAGGTATTAGATTAAAAAAAAAAAAAGAAGAAATTTTATGTAGAACTCACCACCTCAGACTATCCTAAGTACCCTGCCTACATGTTTATGCAGCTATATTTATCTTTCTTGTAATCTTTTCATCCATTCCACCGTTCTTTGGCTCTGAGTTTTGCTTTTTATCAAAATCCTGTACACAAGGTCTTTGGTGAGTGGTATGTCTGGATTTTATTCATTTGTGCGATAGTGACAATAATGTAACTTGATCTCTGATTTCTTAATCAGTACATACAGCAAATAATGAATATTTGCAAAACCACTGAGAAATTACATCAATGAAAAATAAACAAGGGAACATTTGGACAGTTATTGTGTGATGAAAACAGCAGAAGAAATAGGAGGAGGTCTTGAAAGTTGAGAAGGAGAACAAGAATATCAAATGCCTGAGCCAAATTTCACATTGCATGGTGCTTCATTGCCAGGGTGCCAGTACTCTACTGCTAAGCTACGATTGTCACAGACACTCCTAAATAATGCAGAAAACAAAGTCAAAGTTTCTAAATGTAGAGTTGAAATAACAGAACTGTTCTATTTCTTCCCACAATGCAGTAATTCATTCTAAAAAGGATGGTCTAGGTTTACCTGACTCAGGTTATCCAAGCCAGCTCTCTGGGTCTATCCAAAATGCACAAAAAAGAAGTCTGGAATGCAAAAAGGTTCAAAGCTTTCTTTATGCTCTCCTAGCTGTCACATTATTTTATGTGCAACACTCCTAACTCACAGGTGCCTATAATACCACAAGACCGAAATGCAGCGCACGGTTAGCGTTCCCCAGTCTCCAGCCATGTCCTGTTTCTTTCAGTATCAGTTTCATCCTACCCCAGTGAAGTCAACTGTGATATGGAGGATGCCTTAAGTTGGTGATTGATGAAGTACATGTAGTGCTTGCATGTCTGTTCCACACCACGTGACCACTGTAGGTTTAACCCCCTGCAGAACAAGCTGGTGGGTTGAGGAAAGCACAGGCGAGGCAGTCAATTGCACAAGAGGAGAAGACCAGGCTCCATCTTTCCTTTGTCTCTGGGCATGACTAGGAGGGAAAGTATTTTCTTTTACTGTCAGTCCTAAAGGATTGCTACATAACCTTATGTGAGTTGAGCGAATTAAAAAATATCTTTTGTAGCTGTGAACTGACGTGTGGACTTCTTCCATGATTATTGCCACTGAAGAAATGTATCTGCCTCCTTTGATTATTGTTATTCCTTAAAGATAATTTATATCAGTGAAGAAATGATTGAGAAAGTGTCTTTCAAAATTAAGTTATTCCTGTGTCTTGTCTATGACCATCTTAATAATGCTTGAACATCTTGACAAAGCTTCATCTTTTCTACCTTAAAAGTGAAGATCTAAGGCAGGTTATGAGTAACTTCTATGAATAATAATAATAAAAAAAATTATTTAGCTTTCTGTAACTCCTGATTTTATCCACTTGCATAATTTATTTCATTATATTTTATCAGATTTACCATTTACTTCAGATGTTTCTGATGCCTGACATCTGGAAAATACTTCTTGATCTCTGCCTTTGTGACTTTGTTATTTTGCTTTGCAAAGTATTAATTAAATCTGTCAATTTTTATGTCACATTTTAACCACTAATCAGTATTTTATAGTCATTCTTATTGATTTCCCTTGGTATATTTTCTGTTGTGTAATATTGGCTTGAATAATTTCCCCCATGTTTGCCTGAGCTATACTATCAATGCTCATTGGTCATGCTCTTGACGAATCTCGGGAGCTGCATTCCCCACTGCCTTTGAACTGTCATTGTCATAAATTATTTTTGAAATCCCCATATCTGTATTATGGTATCACAGTATTTTTGTGCCTTTGGGAAATGCGTTATAATTAATTTCTAATATGTGCGTTATGATGATACTATCTACCAGTTCTATTTATAATTTTTTCATACTAATAGTGTTAGGTCCATCAGAGCTTTTACTGAACAGTTCTGACACAGACATGTAAAGTCCACGTAAGCTTTTATAGCACATTTCATTGTAGTCCAGTTTCAGGTTAGGCAAAGAGATAACTTCTGGAAAGTTTTAAAAATAAGCAGTAATATTTATTACTGTTTTTGCTGTTGTTATTATTATTATAACAGCTGAACAGTAATAGTAGTTTTTCATGTAAAATGTTTAATTATTTTAATTTGTCCCTTGTCATGTGAAAACTTCATCTGGAATTATTGCTTTACATTTTCATAGCAAATGGCTGTGAAAAAACCAATTCTCTAATATAAACTGTATAAAAAGATGAGCTTCCAGAAGGCAATGTGGGTGAAGCACAGTATTAGAAGACAAAGAGAAATGCAATCTCTTGCATTAGTGAGAAGGAGATTAACTAGCAAAGTATTTTTAAGAAATCTCTGAAAAATGGTGTTACCTGGCAGTTCCACGTGCAGTCAGTTGTGCCTCTGCCCAGCTAGAAGTACACTTCCTACCACAAAAAACCAACTTGTTTGAAGCTTTTTATAACTAGCTTTCCTTCATTCTTCTCTGGTTCAGAAAACCGGATGTGCAAGAGAAGTCTTATAAACCACTACCTGTATCAACAAAACTATGTTTACCACAATGGGACCTAAAACTTTTTTCAGAGATGAATAAAGTATAGATATGTCTAAAAATGTCTAGACAGGACTTCCTTTTCAGAACTTTGGCAGTATTGTGGTGCGAAAGTAACTTTTTAAATAGTTTTTTAAAATTTCATATTACAAAAAAAAGGAAGGACCATTTTAATTTTTAATAAAAGAGTTTAAAGTGTGAATTGATGGATTTGTTAAAGCCATCAGCTACTGGCAGTTCTCCCACATCCTTTCACAGGTGGACGGGATCCATGGTACTGTTGTTGGCTTAGGTCATTGTGCGCAAGGAAGGCAAGTTTAAGGCACCCTGCATAAGTAGGTCTGTACCTGCTCCTGTGGGACAGATTTCAGCTTCACGGAAAGACCTTACATTAAGGCAGGGTGGGAAAGAGATTTTGGAAATAAAGAATGAGGAGTTCTGTTCATGGGATTATTCAGCTACTGTGAAGTCTACAGTGGGACTAAGGAGATTATTCTTTTGAGCAAGCAGGAAAGTCTTTATTTGTGGGGTCCCTCAGTTGTGTTAGAGGCTATGGATAGGAAAAGGAGTCTTCCTTCCTTTGTAACCACCTCACCAACAAGCTTTGCAGCTGAACCGAATTTTCTCAGTTTTGCAGGAGGTATTTAAATTAATGAACTATCACAGGTTAAGTAATGCACATTCATGCCTGCCTGGCAGATCTGGTTTACATGGTGTACCACAGCAAGATTTCCTAGCCCTACAACACTGCTGTTGCAGGTTCTCATGGGATGCATATCTTCCAGACTCTTCTGACTCCAAGAATGAGGTTTTTGGATTGAAACCTAGGGAAGAAACTGCTAAAGTAACAAAAAACCTCCCTGTTCGCCTTTTGTACATGGCCATCTGCAAGGCCTCCTGCTTACATTTTCTTTAAGTTCTTGGCTAAATCACAGAAAACAACAACGTCATCCAAATTTTTCATTGTCCTTGAGAGCCTTTCCACTGACTTTAGAAGGTGCTGCCTTTGGCCATGATGAAATCACACCAATTAATACTCATCTGTCTTTACTGGGAACATTGGCTCGATGTAACTGCAAATCTTGTGCAGCTCTGACCACAGTGGTGCACATCAAATGAAACTAAACTACCCAGTTCAGGCATATTCCTCTCAAGATTTCCATCCTTTCAGTGGTAGCCTATATGCCTGAAGAAATTCTCACTATGAAATGCTCTTTTATGCAGGCAGTCTGCTTTTTCTTGCCTTCTGAGACTTACACATACAGAAAATTTCAATAATCATGAAGTCTGGCTCTTGACGTGTAATGTGACCCAAGTATCTGCCCTTTAAGTATGAAGTTGTGATTGAAAAGACATCTTCTTGAAAAAAGTAATTGAAACTATCTGGCCTCATTCTTGACATTTATGGTAGCATACTGTATTTTTATAGGAAACATGAAGGGATGACAGAAAACATTTTCAGATGTGGTCATGGGCCTCTGAATGTATTTAGAGGAAAACAGAGTTCATAGAGATCCTGCATATGGAAAACAAACATATTTTTTCACATACTTCTGTATGCACAGAAAGTATAATGCATTTTGTGTCTTTTTCAAGCCACGTGGCAGTATTCAGGAAACATGTTACAGTGTTGGATAAATATGGAAAATTCTAGTTTACCCTGTGATGTTACCCGTAAGGCCCCACGGATCTCTATGTCCTAAGCTCAGACACTTACCTTGAGAAGTGACAGAGACCTTGTGCCAGCCAGTAAGTCCGTTTTAGTTTGGATGGAGTGTTATTTCACCCCACAGGAAAGAAAGGATTGTTACAGAAGGAGCACGTAAGAGGAGAAAGACTGAAGGAGTGAGAGATGGAAGGAATGAATAATGCAATAGAACTTAGCTGTGTAATTGTCCTGACAATATATTATTAAAAGGATGAATGCAAATGTTTAACTTGTGTGTGGTGTATAACAATACTGGACAGGAACACACAAATCAAAGTAAGATTTGTTTTGTGTCTAACTGTTACTTGACCTTCTGCCTACACCTTATGTCTATATAATCCTAGTTATAGTTAGTGCTATAGGGTTATAGGGTTAGTGCTGGTGGAATAGACTAGTTTACGGCCATAGCTCATAAGGGGGTGGCACAACCGGCATTAAGTACAATCTCTCCTGACCTTCCAACGTGAATAACCAGGTAGCCATTTCTAACTTGGTTGGCTATGGTCAAAGACTTTAACTCATGCTCTTAATTCTTGCAGCAAGACCTACTGTGCTAAGTGGATTTAAAAACACTGCAAATCATAAAAGCAACATCTTAAGGTTGATAAGGCAGTGAAGAATCTGCCTGTTCTTCCTCTCCTGGTTTCTGTGGGTTCCAGAAGGCTCTGGGGAGACCTTATAGTGGCCTTCCAGTACTTGAAGGGGGCGTATTAGAAAGCTGGGGAGGGGCTGTTTGCAGGGGCATGTAGTGATAACACAAGGGGCAATGGTTTTAAGCTAGAGCAGGGGAGGTTTAGATTAGGCATTAGGAAGAAGTTCTTTACAATGAGGGTGGTGAGACACTGAAACAGGCTGCCCAGAGAGGTGGTGGAGGCCCCATCCCTGGAGACATTCAAGGCCAGGTTGGATGAGGCTCTGAGCAATTTGATCTAGTTAAAGATGTCCCTGTGTACTGCAGGGGGGTTGGAATAGATGGCCTTTAAACGTCCCTTCCAACCCAACACATTCTGTGATTCTATGATTCTATAATGTGTTCAGATACGGCAGACCACCAGAGCTTCCCAACTCTCATCTGTGTTCAGGAGCTCTGTCATTGAGCAGAGATCTCAGCAAATGTGTTTGGCCAATATGCATCAGTAGTCAGCAAAACAAATTGGGTGCTTGAATACAGTAAATTATAGCTATGAAGTAACAGAGAAAGTGTTATGGACTCAAGTAACATCAATTTACATGCTGACATGTAATAAATCTCTTCTCAAAGCTCAAAGATTTTGCTAATTAAAACACATTTGGAAGGGGGAAAAAAAGGAGACTGTTATTCCAGATTTTAGTAATGCTAAACACCAGGCTGGAGACTGTTCTCGAGGGAATGGCAGGATAGTGTGAAATATGGGCAACACTTGATAAGAGTTAAAAAGAAAGAAGGGAAAACTGATGGAATTAATGCACTTATTTAGATGGCTTCTTAGTGTTTTAGCTTAGATATTTATTAACTTTTAGTGGCTGACAGAGACTGGGAAGAGATCTGTATGTTTGAAACATCTTGTGTAAAGGAACTTGTGTTTTAGCTGGAACTTTGAGATAATAGTGCAATGCAATTGATAGTAGCAACAGAAAGGTATACAACTATGGTGGGGTGGCGATGGCCAGCAGCCAGACCCCCCCCGCCCAGCTTCTCACTCACTTTCCCCCCTCAAAAGTACAGGGGGAGAAAATATAATGAAAAAGGTCATTGGTTGAAATAAAGACGGGGAAATCACTTCCAATTACCATCACGGTCAAACCAGACTTGACTTGGGGAAAATTAATTTAATTTATTGCCAGTTAAAATAGACTTAGATAGTGAAAATCAAAAACAAAAATTAAAGCAACATCTTCCCCCCATTCACCCATTTTTTCCCAGGCTAAACTTCACGCCTTTATTCCCAACTCTTATACCTCCTCCTCCCTCCAAGCGGTGCAGAGAGGATGGAGAATGGGAGGTTGTGTTCAATTCGAACAGTTCCTCTCTGCTACTCCTTTCTTCTTGCACTCTTCCCCTCTCCACAGGCTGTGGTTCCTTCAGGAAACATCCACCAGCTCTGGAGTGGGGTCTTCCATGAGCTGCAGTGTGGATATCTGCTCCAACATGGTCTTCTCCACAGACTGCTTCTCTAGCACCTGGAGCTCCTCCTCCCTCTCCTCCTTTGACCTTCACTCTGCTGTGTCTCACTTTTTTGTTCACTCCTGTGTCTGTCTGGTGTCTTTGTCCTTTCTTAAATACATTTTCTCAAAAGCACTACCAGCTTGGATGATGGGCTCACCTGTGTCCTGCTGTGGGTCTGTTGGAGCTGGCTGGAACCAGCTGTGTCCCTGGCCTCTTCCCACACCTGCAGCCCCCCCTGCTACCAACACCTTGACACCTACCAAATACAACAACCCAACTGATAACCCTCTCCTTCTCAATTAGGGCATGTCTAAATGCACACACATAATTGCAGCCACCGTACCTGTCTGGACACCATCCAGAAAACAGATGTTTAATGTTACTGCAGGTGTGTCTCAGTTGTTGAGAGCTGATTGGTGTTATATAGTCTGGGGGAAGAGTGGCTGGAAAGCTGCCTGGCAGAAAAGGACCTAGGAGTGCTGGTTGACAGTCATCTGAATATGAGTCAGCAGTGTGCCCAGGTGGCCAAGGCGGCCAACAGCATCCTGGCTTGTGTCAGAAATAGTGTGGCAAGTGACCGTCCCCATGTACTTAGCACTGGTGAGGCCCCAACTCGAATACTGGGTTCAGTTTTGGGCCCCTCACTACAAGAAAGACATTGAGGTATTGGACCACATCCAAAGAAGAGCAACAAAACACGTCTTATGAGGAGCGGCTAAGGGAACTGGGGTTCTTTAGTCTGGAGAAAAGAAGGCTGAGGGAAGACCTTATCGCTCTTTATAACTCTCTGAAAGGAGGTTGTAGCAAGGTGGGGTTTGTCTCTTTTCTCAAGTAGCAAGCGATAGGACAGAGGAAATGGCCTCAAGTTGCACAAGGGGAAGTTTAGATTGGATATTAGGAAAAAATTCTTCACTGAAAGGGTTATCAAGCGTTGGAACAGGCTGCCCAGGGAAGTGGTTGAGTGACCATGCCTGGAGGTATTTAAAAGATGCATAGATGTGGTGCTTAGGGACATGATTTAATTATGGACTTGGCAGTGTTAGGTTTACAATTGGACTTGATGGTCTTAAAGGTCTTTTCCAATCTAAATGATTCTATGATTGTATGTGTGTGGTGCCTTCCATTGAAGCGGAAAATTACACAGAAGTTCAACAAGGTGATCTTCCAAGTATTACAGTAGAAGACGGAGACTTGTTGTGAGTATTTTAATGTTTTTCACAAAACTGAATGGACAGATGAGGGAAGAATCATGAAGGAGAACTCTGCAGGTTCTCATGGGTGACCATGTGTGGTCCCCATATAACCTGCAGCTGACCAAGAAACAGCTGATGTTTTCTGTTTCTTCTCCACTGTAATATTTGTTTGAAATCTACCAGTTCTGTCAACATATTTTAAGACTTTCTGAAAGTTTTTCTTAGACTCCATGCAGTATCATTTCTGCATTTCTTTAATCAATTTGTGTGCAACATCAAAAAAGACAAAGCAGAAAGAGGTTACTTGCTGGGACAACCAAGAAAGTAAGAGAACTGGCCAAGCTGCCCATCCCTGGGGTCATTTGTCCCCTGCTTCTAGCAGGCATTCAGCTTTCCAGGTGGGCCAGCTCTCTGATCTGACCACTGTGTTGCCTTCTTGAACCCTTCCCTGCTTCATGCTGTTTCTCATATTTGTTTTCCATTGAAAAAGAAAGAAAAGAAATTTAAAAGTTTGGGGGATGGGTGAGATGAAAACCACTTTATTTATTTATTTCCAGCTCGCTCCACCAAAGAGAGGAAAGTACATAAATGAAAACAAATGGTCCCCAGAGAATTTAACTGTTGTTAAAAAGCAAATTTTCATCAAAAAAGTCATTTCACTGAAAAAAATTTTAGGCATCTGTAATTGTGCTTTTGTTGATTCAGAGCCTGCTGAAGCCAACTGAGAGCTTTCCCACTGATTTCACTGATTTTGGATGGAGTCTCTTATGAGCTAACGATGTGTTGTTGATTTGGTGTTTGTTAAAAGAGAACCCAAAACGTTCTGAAACTTTTCCTTGGACTCATTATCCTCCACTCAATTTGTTTCTGCATTTCTTTGATGAATGTATGTATGACATCAAAAGGGACAAGGGGGAGACGAGTATGAGTTTACATTTCCCTTTCCCAGAACTTGCATGGTAACTTCATTTGTTGTCTGTTGTTTTAATGTATAACAGGCTCATGTTGCTTTCAAGATGGAAGCAGAGATTTTCATTATTCTATAGGAAGTATTTTCACGGCAAGATCCTTTGAACATTTTCCATTCCAGACTAATGGAGAATACAAGAAAGCCATGGGATACCATTAGAAAATCTGATTTCATAACATTTTAAAAAGAAGCCTGTCTTCTTTTTAATCAGTTTCCTAGGATCCTGCTGAGAACCCCTTCTGACATTTTGTCATCTTGTCAAAAATAAATTTTCTTTTCCCTTTGCTCTGATGGAGGTGGGGCCATTTTTACAGATGGCTTGGTGAAGTGAGTAGGAGCCCAGAAAAGGGGATAATTATTCATAAATGACATTTCCCATTTCTGTGGGTTTTCTTGAGCAGGACAGATACTCTAATGTTTGGTTCTAATGACAGGGAAGGATTTATGGTGTCTCTGTCTTATCTCCTGGGAGCACAAATGCTTTACTTCAACTCTTCAAGCTGCTTTGATATATTTTTTTTTAAAATACAACATGCATCTTACTTTATTTTGGCATTTAACTCCAATCAGTATCCTAACTATGTAAAGACAAAATGTCAAATAACTGGAAAGCTGCTTAGCTGTCTAAGATACGCCTTTCATAACAACCTCCAGGAGAACATCATTTCAATGATATCATTTCTTAAGGTTAATTTGTACTGGGTGTAAAGCATTAGGTCACGCTGTATGTTTGTTTTCAAGCCTAGGAGGTGTGTGACGGGAAATGTTCCCTTCTGGGACTATGTAAAGCAGATACACAGTCATGGCAAGACTGCCAGATGAGTCACAGGTGGGAAACCATTGTGATACTGAAGAATTTGACTGTAGCCACTTTCAGCATTATCTAATTTGAAGAGTCTTCCTCTACCCACACTGTTCTCTGTTCACTTCTGACTCACCCTTGCTCAGACATATAAATCTGGGAGTCACCATATGGAGTCTGTTGAGCAAAAGAATATATCACATTTCTGGGTACATGCAACTCACAGGACCTAGCGCAGCTGTTTTCTCCTTCAAGATGTGTGGATTTAACAGCCAAATTAGATGAGAGGGAAGGGGATGAGTTAAGTAAGGTTTAAACTTTTGTCCTTTGTCCCTTGATTGTGTAGCACGTTGACTAGGGGCATGTTGCACTTGGAGAAGCCTCGAAGGTCCTTGCAGGCTGAGCATCTTCTCTGTCAGTCTGGTCCAATTTTGCTCCAATTAAAAGCCTAGCTTTCTTCTTATGGTATATTATCCACTAGTGGGTTGAGAATGGTCTAAGACTCAATGATGATTAATAAGGGATAGGAACTAGGGAGCTGTATAAACTTGCTGTTGAAAGTTGATTTTAATAGAATAGCAATCTCCCCCCTTCTCTTTCCTTTGAAGGAAATGGTGTATTCAGCATTAAATGGCCCTATGACAGCTACACAGAGGGGACTTCCCTTACTTTCTCATACACAAGCAACTCTGAGATCTCATGTGAAAATCTTGTCTTACCTAGCAGACCTAGCAGAGTCTTGAGAGTTTCCAGTAACTAGCTTGTGAGTTATAGACAGCATTGGTGAAGTCCACTGATGAACTGTGGGAAAATGGATGCAGTCCAGTGTGTATTAACACCCTTTCAAAGAAAAGGGTGTTCACAGGGCATTATCACTGCTGATTTCGAAGGGGAACTCAGGCAGAACAAGAGAAATACTCACTTCTCCATTCCAACACCATGACTCATTCAACTTTCTTTTCTGCGTCTCCTTTATATAACTTTTTTTTAAGGTAATTTTTCTTCCTCAAAGACAGTTCCACTCCCCAGTTTGCTATATCCACTACACTGTGATTTTATGTAGACCTAATTGCTAAACTCAAGGTGCCCAGAATGCTCTGTTCTCCTCATTTTAAATCTTTTTCCTACATAAAGTACCTGCAGGGTTCAAATTCTGTAATAGACTCCTCCTACTTGGTGAAAAAATGCCTACATGGTGCTCTGCCAAATATACCATCTTACATTTGGAAAAAACATCTTCTCAGAACTATTTTCAAGGAAAAGGATATGGCTGAAAAAAAATAAAAGAGCCAGAGAGTTATAAGCTACGTTATCTCTATGAGAAAGGGGATTTTCATCACTCTTTCAAGGCCGGCTTCCTACAGCATGTGTGATCAGCACCTGCCAAGCACATGGAGACTGTATGAAGGGAGAGTTTTTTCGGTGCTTAGTGAATTAGCTGCTCATGAAAGGGGACACAACAACACTGTACTTACTCAAGAAATAGGTGTAGTAAAGGCAACCAGAGGGCAAACATCCCTGCTCCTCCAGCGCACTTAACCTGCGCTGTATGGTCTGCACTGCTAAGGAGGAGAGACGAGCTCTGCTTCAATGCTCGCTTCAGCTCTGGCCCCTCAGCTGCCCCTGCCAACCAAATCACCGACTGTCTCATTCCCTGGCTTCAGGGAAATGCTTCTGTGAGAGGCTGGATTGTGCCCATAGCCATGTTTCACATAAATCACCATATTACCAACAAATGCCATTCACTGTTGACATGAGACAACACACGTATCACTTAGGGCTGGCTATCGTTCTGCAGTGTTTCCGGACCAGTTTCTTTGAAACACCAATAGGCATGTTATGACATTGCAGAAATTGATTGGTTTTCCACTGATCCTGAAATAAAATTGTTTTAAATGAAAGCATTAAAAGAGACTTTCAAGATATATTGGTAAAGTACAATGACTGCCTTTTTGCTAGATTACCAGAGCAGGCTCTGATGTACAGGTTTGAATTAATATGAGTTTTTTAAAAACGTTTTTTTGTGTTGCAGGTGTGTTCGCTCTGATTTTTCTGAAGATGATATCTTTGCCCTAAGCAGCAATGTGCTTGCTGTAATGTACCTATAGGTAATTGTGCATTAAGTTCATTAACATGGATGCAGCAGACAGCAAAGCCAGACCACAGCTTCGCTGCCGGCAGTTCCTGGGACTGTTCCTACCATTAGCAGATTTCTTAGGGTGCCCGGTAACTTCTCCAGCTAACAACCCAGTTTGTGCACAGAGAGTTACGCTGTGCAACGAATAAATGATGTAGCCAGCAGAGGGCAATGAAGGTCAGGTTTTGGAGAGGTTACATAAAACAATCACAAAAGTGGTCGAAAAAGTAGGGCAAAAAGGTCAAACAAGAGCACGTTGTGAACTGCTGCTGTACATTCATTTCTATTAATTGCTATAAGACCTAATGAACCCTTGTGATCATGTGATCTATAAACCTCCTTTTTAATGGCCATATTAAAGAATGTAGTTCCTTATTTATGACAATGTAATTAATCGTCTTTTCAACAGGGGAGAAAAAACTAATAAAAATGATACTCTCCTAAAATAGGACAAACAGCTTAAACCAATAGCCAATAAACCCGTAGGTCCTCATATAAATCCTGTTTTATTGGTCTGTTCTGGAGAGCAGTTGTTTTGTTTAAGTTGATAAACAGGTCATTTTTCCCAAGACAATTAGGTGCCTGGACGAAAAAGAGGGAGGGCCGGAGAAGTCAGCTGTTGCTCAGTTCAGAGGAAAAAAGCTGCTTCTTTCCATCAAATGCAAAATTGTTTATCACAGATTCTAATCCAACATGCTGGAAATAATGTGAAGTTATGGTAGAGAACAACAGTTTTTAACTTAGGTGACATCTGCGAGGGCTGTAACTCATATCTAGGCACTTGGGCAAGCAGTCGGTGCCAAGAGAGTGCAAGCTGCAAGAGTGCAAGAGTTATTTGCCTCTGACAATCGGGGCAACATGGGGTTTTTTTGAGCCTAATTGTGGCTCTAGGTGCCAAATATTTTAAAACTGATCTCTTGACATTGCTATGTTAACCAATGAACAGCTTAATAGCAGGAAATGCCTGGAGTGTTAGTGGGAAATTGTATTTATTTATTCTGTGGAAGATCCTAAAGGAGCCCTTCAGGACTGGGACCCTGTTGCAGCTCTGCTCTACTGCACAGGAAAGCTCCTGTGGGCAGCAGACCTGGGTTTCACTTCTATATGTGTCACGGCTGCTCAGTGACCTGGGCCATGTCACTTGGCTTTTCTGCCCTGAGCTTCCCATCTCAAAACAAGGTTAGCAGCTCCTCCTGTTTAAAGTGCCAGCAGAGCTATACCTGCAACCGACTACACGAAAGCTTGGTTGTGTTTTGAGATGGCATAGGAGAGAGAAATAAATCTCTATTTTATGACTGTGGTAAGTCTGAGAGAAAGGTCCTGGGCTATTTGAGTGAAATCTTTGCCTCCCAAAATTTCAGCAGAAAGCTGGGAACTCTGACTGCCCTGGTGAAATTGTTGTCTGGCCATTCGCAGTGACAGAGCCTGGCAAGGACACGACAAGACCCTATGCAAGAAAGAAAATACTTCTTTCAAAAAGGAAAAAAAATGGAAAGCCGAACCTTGTGATGATGGTGTGGACTTCAAATACTCAGGAGAAGGAAGAGCAAAGTCCCAGAGGAAGAGGGGGGTGAGTCACGCGCCTTGTGCTCCCAGCAGAGGTTCCCAGGCAGGGAGCAATCGGCTGGTGGTAAGTGCCCTGATGTTCCTGGCTGTTAGCAGTAACGATAATTATAACTAAAGCTCTCAGTGCCTGCGTGCACTTACTTCAGAAAGAATACAGGACATGTTATGCTGTGTCAGACCCAATATGGACACGTTAATAAGTACCCATTTGCGTATGAGGTAACTGTTGCTTCTGAGGTTTTATGGTGTCTCGTCAGCTAACAGCCAGGAGCCCAGCTGGCGCCAGCTCGGACGTCAAGTGGGATCTACCTGAGGAGATGGCAAATATTTGCCTTGGTGCTGATGAGCTGGGTTTCACTCATGGCTCTGTGCACCCCATCAAATGAATCGTGGCAGGGGTAATGGGTGTGTTTGAACCCTGACGAGTCTTTGCTGAGCGGCTGCTAATTTTTGCCTTTTCTCTGGTCTGACCGTTAAAATGCAACCAAGTAGTCACATTTGTATCAGCGCATCTGAAGTGCAATCACGGAGTGGCTCTGCTCGGGGCTCGGCGACGGCTCCTTTGAGAGCAAAGAGCTGCTGTTCCCAGGGGGACAACATCCCCTGGGAGGGAGCAGGGGTCCCCTGACGGCTTCTTTTTGGCAAATGCAGGCTTCCGGGTGTGCAATGGAGGGCAGCCTGCCTACACTTCCCTCTGCTAGGGCTGACTTCCCTCCTGAGTCATCAGGGCCAGCCGAGGATTCGGTAAACGCCGGGTTGCCCCAGTTTAGCTGCTGCGCAGTGTTTTAATGGAGCCAGTGCACTGTAATGTAGCAGCACTTCTGCCAGGCTGATGTACTCCGCCAGCGCAGATTAAGTGAAATCAGTGAGCACAATAGTTGTAGGCAAGTCACAAATAAATTATATTCATAGGCTTTAAATATTTTATTATTTTTTTTTTTTCTGAGGCTAAGGGGGGCGGTAATTCATTCTCCTATGCCTCTCCCACAACACAGACTTTCACCCAGCTACTCCTACCTCTTTGAGGACAGATTTTAGACCTTAAAGAAAAATGTCAGCGTTCATTTTTATCTACTTAGGTGTGTAAAATAAAAATCCCTATGTCCTCACCCATTAAAGTAATCAGCAGGGGATTTTCTTTCACATTCCTGTCTTGAACTGTAGGAGGAAGGGGAAAATGCTGAAATATCTTTTTTCCTTCCCTTCCCTTCCCTTCCCTTCCCTTCCCTTCCCTTCCCTTCCCTTCCCTTCCCTTCCCTTCCCTTCCCTTCCCTTCCCTTCCCTTCCCTTCCCTTCCCTTCCCTTCCCTTCCCTTCCCTTCCCTTCCCTTCCCTTCCCTTCCCTTCCCTTCCCTTCCCTTCCCTTCCCTTCCCTTCCCTTCCCTTTCCCTTCCCTTTCCCTTTCCTTCCCTTTCCTTCCCTTTCCTTCCCTTTCCTTCCCTTTCCTTTTCCTTTCCTTCCCTTTCCTTCCCTTCCCTTCCCTTTCCTTTCCTTTCCTTTCCTTTCCTTTCCTTTCCTTTCCTTTCCTTTCCTTTCCTTTCCTTTCCTTTCCTTTCCTTTCCTTTCCTTTCCTTTCCTTTCCTTTCCTTTCCTTTCCTTTCCTTTCCTTTCCTTTCCTTTCCTTTCCTTTCCTTTCCTTTCCTTTCCTTTCCTTTCCTTTCCTTTCCTTTCCTTTCCTTTCCTTTCCTTTCCTTTCCTTTCCTTTCCTTTCCTTTCCTTTCCTTTCCTTTCCTTTCCTTTCCTTTCCTTTCCTTTTCCTTTCCTTTTCCTTTCCTTTTCCTTTTCCTTTCCTTTCTTTTTCTTTTTCTTTTCTTTGAGGTGCTCACACATTAGAGCAAAACGAAAGCACTAATCAAGGAATGGCCAATCTTCCTTAGTGTTCCTCCCCTCACACTCATTTCTTCCACAGCCAGACCAGTATCAGCTGTTTGGGGAATGGAGGGGACAGGCAGTTCACAGCCAGGGGAGCGTGGCAGCGGCCTCCTGGGCTCCCGCCAGCAGGACGTGGATGTGGTGGAGAACAGCTGAGCTCCACGTGGACTCATTGCGTGGGCATTTATGGCAGCACCCAAGCAGGGCTTTGCGGCTGGTCATCTGGCATCACCTTTGAGTTGCATACAGATCAGATGTCACGGCTGGACAGTCCCTGTGCCAAACACTTCATAAAAGAGCCTGTTGTAGTAAAGTGATGAAGAAAAATTTGAAGTCCTACGAGATTATGGTAAAAGCGCAAGTGTTGAAAGCATTGGGAAGCCTACTTGGAAGAAAGTGAAAGTTTGACATTTTCAAAACAACAAGATGTAATGTTTTAAAACTTGTGACAGAATCACAAATTCTTGAGGTCTACCTCTTTCTCTACCATTCTTGCTTTGGCCCTGGTGAATCATAGCCCCTCCTTTTTTTAGATGTGGAGAGTAATTTCTAGAGCCCTTTAATACCCAATCAAAAAAGTCTTAGGCGTAGCACTTGCTTTCCCTCTGAAATACCTAATATTTGGATTCATTGCTCATAAGATCAAGGTTATGCTTGAGAGGAACAAAAGATCAAAAAAATCAAGATTATGCTTAAGAGAGGAACAAAAAATAACAGAATAAATAATAGAATAGCCCAAATGAAAGTAATTGTTGATTCTGTTTGCATTCCAAGACCTGAGAGGGAAAGCTTAATATCTTTTGTAAACCATTTTCTACCACTGCAGCCACAGGAAATGACATTTAATTGAATAAGGTAGAATAATGAAAAAAACAGAAGAACAGTTGATCAGAGAGGTGAATGAAGTCTTTCTGTTTTCTACATTAGGGAAACGTGAAGTTGACAGTGGTGTAGAAAAACATCTCAAGGGAACAGACTTGTTAACATCAAAAGTTTAATTTCTAGAATATTTTCCATCTTTAAAGAGCAAATGCTTGTTGCTGTACAAGAATCAGCTACAACATTTTTACAGATTTCAACAAGGAAGTTGTGCAGTTTATGAGCAGAGAAAGCAAGACATAGAGGGGTAATAATATTTTGTAACCACACCACAAAAGGGAGGTAAGAAGTGAATTAGAATTTTCTATAGGTGGAAATATTCATAATCAAACATAACCAGTTTATTTGCAGATACTTGGAATTTGTTTATGTAAAGAATTCCCCATGATCTGATAGAGAAACTAGCAATACATGCACTTTTTAAAATGAAACTACATGCTCTTCGTTTAGGCTTATTATGTTTTACGATGTACCTTTATGTTGAGGATGTTTTGTGTTTCTTAATAGTGAATTATAACACATCTCCTTAGTTGAGAGCAATTGCCCACTCTCAGGTCACAAAGTCAAAAATAAACTGGAAATTTCCATGTTGATAAGAAAGCCTTAAACCAAAAAATGGCATAGGTGTGGTAACGCAAAATGTCTGTTGCTGTCCCGGGCTCTTAGCCAGAGCTGGTCTGAGCTGATCCTACCATTTTTCTTCCCTGCTCTCTCCTTTCCCATCTTTCTCTGCTTTCCCAGTCTTCCTTGCTCCAAACCTAAAGATGGCCAGCTATGAAATGCTGCCAGTCAGGATTCCCAAGCTTCAAAGGGATCTCTCATCAGCGGAGACAGAGGCTCTTTTGTGTAGCTGTTGGAGAGTGGCTCTGGCTGCTTCCGCGCAGGCAGGCAACTCCGGAGCTTCTCTTCGCTCCAGCCTCTCAATGCACCATCTGGATGTCGCAGGGATTTTTTTTGTTGTGTGTTTTCCCCAAGGCTGCAGACGAAGTAGGACTGCAGTCAGTGTGATGGTCTGCAGGGAGACGTTGTTCTACATGCATGAATGCAAAGAAAAGGGTCTCTGCGTTTCAGCGCATTGGGCAAGGAAGCCTCTCCCCAAAAGGTGCTCTTGGCCTTTTGTGCTTTGACAGCTCAGAGGAGTCTTAAAACTAGAGGAAACAAATGCTAAACTTGTGCTGGGAATTCATCACGAAATGGAGTCCATGGGTACAGTAACAGAAAAACTGTGAAGAAGAAATTAAATAGAAGTGATACTAAAATCTTTAGTTTAATACCATTGTCATCAGGTTCCGAGGGTCAGGAAATCCTGCTGTGCTTTCTGAGAGGTGTCTGGGATTTTACAGGAACTGTCAGCTTGATTTCACGAGGCTTTGCTCTAATTTTCTGTGTCCTGCTCTGTGAAAACGTGAGTGCAAAGTTCTGCAATACCGACAGGTCAGGTTAATACCCACTTACCAAGGTGCAAACAAAGTGCCAAGGAGATGTGACCCATCTCTTTTGAGCAAGTGATATGAAATGTTGAGAAGGCAAAGTAAGAACAGCCACAGTGAGTCAAACCTCCGATCTGTTTAACTCAGTATTTTATCAGCTAAGGTGGTTAGCAGGGAATACTTAGCAAGAATTTAAAAAATAGTGTAAATACAGAAAGCGTCTTTCTGTAATACAATCCACGAGCTGGGAGAGAGGGTAAGGAGTCACTGAACACGGCTGTGGAAGTCCTCTTGCATCTCTTGCAGTGCAGAATTTTAAATTGCCTGCGATTTACTCTCATGCAGAAAGATAGTGTTTATCAATGGCTTTGCAAAAGGCAAACCCTGCATTTACTTTCCCTTTGCTTTCTGGCAGCTGAAGTTTAGCATCACTGCTCTCTGGGGCCAGAGGCTCCTCAAGGCAGGCGCAGCGTCTCTCTGTGTGTCAGCAGCAGAGTGCCAGATCTCCCTGGGGCTTTCGCACACTCGCATTTGCCGCTGATTCTTCCACTTCACAGATCCAGAAGATCTTAGCTCTGGTCAGTGGTTCATGGTATCCGTGCCCCTCTAGATTATGAGGCTGGGGTTTTGTTTTTGCTGTGAGCCTGTGGGACTGGGACTGTGAAATTGCTGGGTGAGACAGCAACAGCCTTCTGTGCTGACTTAGAAGATTCCTGATCACTCATTCATTTTTGAGAGAGAAGCAACAATCTGGAGAAGGAAAACCCTCCTGCTGATCTCTTGTTCCCTTCCTTGTGGATCAGAGGGACCTGTGAAACTATAAACCTGGTGACCACTTCACCTCCCCTGCTCAATGAGAAGGTATGCAGGCATGCAAAGTTTCTTGCAACAGTTTCTTGGGTTATTATTAGATTATTTTTTTTCACAGGTGTTTCATGAGAGGATGCAATATGGGATGCACTTTCTAGGATTCTAGCTAAAGGGGGGCCTGAAAAGATATGCTTTGAGTCACCTTTTAGAAATACTTTTAGATGCTCTAAGAAAATGCTCCTGAAACGTTTGACCACTGAAAAAATATCATACTGAGCCTAAATCAGCACAGCCTTTTTACGCTTTGTGGCTAGAAGATTTTAAGGGCACACAAAGGCACAACCAAAGGCAGAGCTGGGCAGTACAGCAAGGAGAGGGTTTTGCTGACAGTGCACTGTACGGTGGGTACAAGATGGTGCAGTTCTTTGCCCTTCACCGGGCAGCACTCTAGCGTATTCACATCTTTTATTCAGCATTTAACAAGATCATTGCTGTGTCACGGCTGCATTTCTGGGTGATGCCAGTCTGACACTACCTCAGGGTAGAAATGCTCTAAGTATAACACAAATGTACCTTACAATAATGGAAAATCCTTTTGCAAGATGGAGAGTAATGCACTCCGAAGAGAAGAGCTGCTCTGGTGGCCCCAAGGTGATATCTCCCAGAGCAGCCGGAAAGGTGAATGCACAACAGCAGCAGTATTTTACAATAATTTACATGAAAAGAAACAGAATGACAGAACTGTAGGCTACAGTGAAAACAGATTAGGTATTTTTCCCTAGCACTAGTGATAGTGAAATATTCTGTGCAAGACTTTCATTCAAACTACGTATTTTGGAGAGAAAAAAAATAATCTGGTTTTATCCTTTCCTTCTCTTTCCTTTTCCCTCCATTGTCATTTGGGAGAATCTCGTCTTCTTTAAGAGGCTTTACACACATGGTAAAGTTGATTCATAAATAGAAGATATAGAAGGCATATTAGTTTTCCTTAAATCTCATTGTCCGATGTAACTGAGAGCTTTTCCCCATTTCTTTCACTGTGACAGGCTTGTAGTTGGATGGACGACAAAACCAAGTGAAGTGTGTTACCTTTATAGGGTAAAAGGGCTGAGGACCATTTTGAAAGGTGGCTAAGGTCACAACATTTAATGTGTTGTTCAGCAGCACCTTGGAGCCAGGGAGTTTCTCACTCCGTGACTCAGCTCCTCCCGGGGACGTGCTTTGGCTGTCTCCCAGCTCTGCAGCAAGACCTGGGCATGCACCATCCCCAGCAACCTGTGCCTGCTTATCCATGGGGTGCAACCACGGGGGCAGAGGCTGTGAGGGTGCCAAGGCATGTCACAATGCTGTCTGGACAACCAGGGAGCCCACTGGAGGGCGGGGATATGAGGAAGAGAGGTATTCCACAGTGCAGGTTAGATATAGCCTCACATTGTCTACTGTCTGAGCGTTACTGTGTAACAAAGGCTGAGATTTATCACACAAGTAGCTCCAAGCAACTGGTATCAGAGCCTCCTAAAGTACTCCTCCTGCTACTTTCTTTTTTCTCAAAAAATATAAAAGGATCGTTGGCTAACAGTGGACATTGCCAGGCGAGGGAATGTCAAATACTGACAAGATCTCTATTAGCCAGACCAGTGTGTCCCAGCAGAGCTGGCTGGGAGCACCTTTCCATGGGCACAGGAGATGTGGAAGAGCTGTTGGGTGCTGACAGTCAGTACTTTCCTCTGCATTTGCAAATAGCCTGGGAAAAAGCAACCAAAAACATTTGCTGCTTTTGCCTCCACATTAAGGAGTTGGAGTGGGAGGCTGATACATGTGGTGCATTGCCACAGAGGAGCCAAGAGTTATTACCGTCCCAGTGGCCTTGGGCAGCAGAGGGATATTCTGGGAACCAGCTGCGATGGCTACTGTGGTTGAGCTCTTTGGACTTTATAGTAAGGTTTCTCTGATGCCTAGTGTTTTAATCTAGATTTGCAGGTCTCTCCTACACTGATCTACGGATGTCTGTCAAAACTAATGCAATCCCTTCTGCTTTCAGTGTAAAAGACTAGTTTGATAATCTTCTACTGCAATGTCGCTCTTTGTTACAGGAGCAATTGCCCCGACCTAGCAATTCTGATGCCTTTTGTATTTACCCAGGTTTTGCACACATGAATGGTAATGCAAAATCAGGCAAAGAGATATAAACCACTGAGCCTCTTGTATTTTTTCCAAACATCACGTATCATCTTGCTGTCTGCTTTTGCTCTAAGTCGTGGGACTCCTTGTCCTGTGAAGATGGCGTATGAGCTTTTTTGCCTCAGGTCTCTTGTGGTATTTTTGATTCCTCATTGTGTTCACAACGACAGAGCCCCTTTCAAGATTCAGTCTGAACTTGCGACTTTTTTTGCTTGTAATATTCCACTTGCTTTATAAGGGGCTTGTCATGGTCTAGCTAGGTGAGTGCTTGTCCTCAGTTCCCAGGAATGATTAACAGGGTCCCCTCGTGTCTCAGCCACAAAACTGCATGATCAGATCCAAGTCTGACAGAAATACTTTGCTAGCTTATGTGATAAAAAGCTCATCTCCACAGACACGGAGGAGCTGAGGGGCACAATGGCGTGTGAGAGAACCTCATAACCCAGCCAGGGAAAGGGACATGGTCCCTCCCAGGCCTGTCCCAGCGGTGCCGTCAGTCCTGTGTGCTGGGGGTGACACCCGTCACCAATGACGGCTGCTCTCCAGAGCACCTTTTGGACTGAGGGGTGCACTGCCTGCGGGTATGGGGTTCATTACAGGATGCAAGGGAAGAGTGTTTTGGGATTGCACAAGATTTATTATGGGAGGAACAAAAGACAGGGAAAGAAAGGGATCAAGGCAGTTTGGTGAAGAAGAATTGTGGAAAATATAGTTGGGGCTGGTTGTAAGTAAACAGGCTGATGGGCTTATCTGGCCATGGCCAGTCCCTGACCAGCACAATCTGTCCTACCTTCTTATTATCTCCATTTCTAACTATGTTCCTGTGTGAGGGGACTGCCTTCTGTGTGCATGTGTATTTGGAAGTCCACATGCTGGCAGCTGGAGTTGAGCCATGGTCAAGGGGACCACGTGACTATGGTGCCACCAACCACACTGAGTGAGAGCACATATGCTAGTGTGTGATAGCTAGCAAATATCAAACTGGACTAGCCAGGAGGTAGGATAACTGTCTTGGGAGACAGATTTCAAAGCAGCCATAAGATATGCTTGTCACTGTGTGCAAGACCACCAGAGGAGTTGGCTACCGTGGGAACCAAGAGGTCCAGGGCAACTGTCAGAGAGATCGTGGTGTCTGTTGCTGACTGAGAGGTCTGTGTTGGTGTGTGCAAGATGGCTCTGCACTGGGGCTGCAGCCTCGAGGGTTTGTATGCCCCGGTGCCAGCAACTGGGGAGACTGGGATCCGTGGCCAGCTACTGGGCAGACCAAGTGTCTGGGCTTGACAGCTGCTGCAGGGATCCACCTTGCACATATGCACACAGATATTCCTGTTAATGGACCTTCATCCTGGTTGGCCAGACAGGTGAATGGGATGAGGCTGCTGTTTACGTTCGTGTACGTGCTGAGTGTACCTGTCTGTGTTGATCTGTGTGGCTGGCTGTGTATCTGTCTGTAGATGTGGTGTTTGTCTGCCTGCCTACTGGCCTCGCTAGACCTGGGGACATGCCAGGGCCAGCCTTGCCTTTCTCTGGCTGACAGATTCAGCAGCTCCCTATTGTCTTTTTTCTACCATCTTTTAAAAGTTATTCTCACGTGGAGTACAGTACTCAGCTTGCTGCAGTATAACTTCATAACTAACCTTTTCTTGTTAACTGAAATACGTTAAAAACTTGGTTTGTCAGACAGTGCTGTAATCAAAAAGCTGCTTGCTGCGTCTTTCTGACTCTTCCCTGTTTTGAAGGCACCTGCTGCTAGCTGATAAAAGGTGAAGCCTTCCTTTGAGACTTATCCCGATGTTCACACTGTTTCAGTGTTTCAACTGGCTTCCCAGTGTTTTCATAGCCCATTTGGTCCTAGCAAGAGGTGTTGATCAGCCATCAGTTAGACCATAAGAGTGAGAGGGAGACGCGATGCACGCACACCTACAGGCATTGCTTAACATCCGCATGAGACAGAAAGCATTTCTAACCGGCTTACACTAAAGCTCCTAAAGAATTTAGCTCCTCAAAAGTGCCATTTTTTTGCCTACTAGCTTTCCTTGATGGAGCAAGTCCAAGATAAAGCACATAATTAAAACTTGTCATGCATCAATCACTTCAGGGCAAATAATCCAGATAAGTATTTTGGTTTTACTAGCGGATAAGTGGGTAAGTTTGGTATTTCCTGTGCCATAATTTAAATTTATGGGAGCAGACTAATTTGTATGCCAGATCCTGTACAGGGAGCAGTCAATTTGGTGCCACAGCTTTACTTGAAGATGATTCATATCGGACTTATAAACATAACACATTATCACATCAGATGATGTCTAATATCTATTCTTGGAAATGAATGAGAGTGATGAGATAAGGACTGTAACAGAACATCAGAGATTTCAGGAAATCAGCTCTTTTTCACTGGAAGCCAAAAACCAAGTCTAAAGGCTGGGTTTATTTAGGCCTATATTTTTTTTCCCCAAAGATGTCTCAGGAAATTATTCTTATACTGTTTCACATTTAATGTGATTTTTTTGAAGCAATATCCTGTGCTATTGACCTGTCATACCTGAATGGAAAAACTAAAAAGACTTAACTGCAGAAATCTTTTATCTAAGAAAGGTACATGGTAGGTGGATACCATAAAACTAGTAAGGTGCAGTGTGGGAGTTAAAATACTGCCAGACCTGAAAACAGAGCTGTAGCATTGCTGAGTTAAAAACAAAACCAAACATAACCTTGATTCAACAGAATTGACTCATCTCGAGGCAGACACGGGTTATGCAAACAATCCCGGTCAACGTAATTTCTGAAACTGAACAGATTCTATCCAACTCGTGATAAGGGAGCACTGAGAGAGGGAAGTTATTTTGATTTATTTTAACTATTAGCTGAAGCGCTGCAATTCATACAGGAGTTCATCCTCACCAGAGTGTGTTCTCACCTTGGTACGTGCACAGAACCTCTTTTGGAAGAACACTGTTAGCATTTCATTTTGCTGTTCAGCGTGTGAAGCTGCCTTTGTCACGCTACGCTACGCGAACTTTTTATGGAAGAACAAATTATTTATTACAACATGGGATGTCTATGCTTTTGTTCACAAAGTGGTCCCATAGGAAAGGGCCAGTTTCAGATTAAGGTTATATGTGGTCTCTCTGTATTTTCAAGTGCTTGACTTTGCTGTATTTATCATCTTTTGATGTGATTTTGCCTGTGTGAAAGTGCCAGCAGGTAACCTTTCTCAGGCTGCATCTCCTGTTGCAACTCCAACTATGATCAAATTTACATTTACTATACAACATACAGCTGCATCCAACTGCACTGTAACATCACAGTATAAGATTAAGGAATTGATTCTTAAAATTGAGAGAAAACTAGTATAAAGGCTGACATGATAACAATCTATCGTGCTAATTATTTTTTAGATGTGCACCACAGAAATGAACCCTTTCCACAGCCAGAAGAGTCAAAAGTGGTTAAAAACTTTGTGGTGTTGCCTTACTGATTCATTTTCACAGAAAGGGCGGGAACCTAGAGAAGATTACACTGTTTACGGTATTCCTTCTGACCTTCTGCAAATTAGAACCTGTCTTGTTAGAATGACATTTTTATTATTTGCTGTTAGATTAACCCCAGCCAAATCTTCATTTTTTTTTCTCTGTAACTGTGACCCATGCAACTAAAGTGGCAATCAAAGCAAAAGTTCAAATTACTCTCCAGGCTTTCCATGCTAACTTGTTAACTCTCAGAATTTATAGTATCAAACTAATCCCACCCCTGGAAAATCTTTTTTCAGATATTTGGAAAACATCGTTGAATCTTCTGTTTAGAAAGCGGATGTCATACACAGATTAGCAGGACAGACTCCAGTACAGGACGCAAGCTCCGTCTCTAGTCCTCCTTCAGCGCTCTTACAAAGTATGCTGGGTTGTGTTTAAAGGGATAAATTGGAGTTTTCTCTGAATAAAGGCTTCACCTGAGTAAAGACTTCAATTGAGGACTTTAGTCTTACAATTAGAAGCATCTGTTCTGATGTAAAGCTAACGTGATTATTGAAGCAACCTTTGATGACCAAAATTCTCAAGCCTGAAATAAAATTAGTCTTAAACAAATTTGGTTTGCTGCCCAGGGTATAGCTGAGCAATCAGATTTCAAATGATTGGTTTAAGCCTTTATTCAGCTTGAAAAATTGGGGGGATTTAAAGGCTAACAGCTTTAAACTAAAACATTGTAAGTTTACATTATTGATCATTACAGATGAATTGGGTAGTTAAAAAAGATTTTTGGTATCTGAAGTTGTGCTGAATATTATCTGAGTCTTCTGAAGGTCAGGGATATGGGTGTTTCTAGTTCCTATATGACGTAGCTTATTACTGCAAAAATTAGGGACAGTTTTTTTCAGAATGAGCAGGAATAATCAAGTTAGTCTGCTCAGTACTACCCCTTGAACAATATGCACTGTATTTCCTTAAACAAATAATTTTCAAAATATGTTTTTAAACATTTTCATAACATTACCTATATTTGAGAGAAAGAAAAAATATTTTAATAATAAGATTTTTTGTTGTGGTGGTGTTAAAAATCCTATATTAGATTGTTCCTTACTACATCATCTCTGGGGTCATCTAGTAAGCAAGGAGAGAAAACAGTCCAAAAATATGCAAAGGAGCAAGTGTATTAAGAACAGATACCCTTCCAATGAATGCATATGTACAAGTGTTGGTTTATATTGCTCTGGTGAGATTTAAGATCTCACCCTTTATTCGTCTCTCACCCTGAGGAGTGGAAAGTGCAGCTTTCTTCACGGTGATCACAGTGGGCAGCATTTAATTGCCAGTAGTTATTGTGGAAGGATGAAGAAAATGGGTGTAATGTGCTCATCGTGAGATATGCCTCTCAAGTTGGGCAGTGTATGATCAGGTATATTGACAATGAGATTTTGGGTGAAACAGAAGCCAGTCTGTACCATGACAGATGTTCATACGATGAAAATAATTCTCTCTTTTGGAAAAAAAAAATATTACTAATGCCAGTGAAGACGGGGCAGGAATTTGGGATTGTGGCTTGAGAGTACTGTCCACCATGACTTCCTGGTGGGAGGTTTCAAATGTGTGGAGAGAGCCAGTGATTCTTGGGGATGGATTCACACTGAAGTTATTCTCATCTCCCTAAAATCCTTCCGTAATCAGTTGTGGGAGAGATGTCTCCAGATACTTGTCAGAAGATCTCGAGTGACTTTGTCCCTGGTTTATGTTAGAAAATTGTGCTTTGTGGTCTGTTTTTACTTGCTTTTTTAAAACATATAGGTCCTGAATGAAGTTCAGTCTATTGTTTCTAAAGTAGTGTTTCACTAAATAGCCAGCCAGGGTACACGGGGTGCCCACTATCATGTGTTTTACATGTTTGCAGCATTTAAATATTTGTTCCCTCAGTCTCTGCTGTCAAGATATTTCGCATCAAAATCAGGACTGTTTCGCTCAGACTGGGATGGGTGGTGACACTAGGTTAATGACTATCTAAAATTTGATTCATTTCATATTGTACAGTATGTCAGATTAGATGAGTAACTGAGTGCTTAGGGACATGGTTGAGTGGTTGCTTTGGCAGTGTTGTGGTTGGACTCTATGATCTGAAAGGTCCCTTCCAACCTAGACAATTCTATGATTCTATGGTTCTAGAGAGGCCCCCGTCCTCTCTGCACTTAGGAGGAAGCTCAACCTCTTCATGGCACAGGAGTTTGCAGGCACAGAGGTGGGAGCAGGAGCCGTCAGAGTGTGGGTTAGGAGATTAATGGTCTGAATGGTCCAGAGGTCAGGGCTCAGCCTGATGAGCCTAGGCACAAGCCTATCTTAACTGGTAAACAGAGTTACTTCCCCTGTCACATTTATTTATATTTGGGCAAATTCTGCCAAGCATTCTAAAGCAGCATTTTATACTTGCCTCTGGGAAGAGGTTGAAAGCTTTCAGCTCCCATTAAACTCATGCTTTGCCTAGGTATGGGTAAATCTTTAGTGCACTTTTCACTTCCCCAGGCTCAGGACAACAGGGAATAAATTTTCTCTGGTCTGCAAAAGTATCGTGGTTTCTTACCCTGTGTCTAGGGTTTGGGACCTCGGCATGCTCCACAGTTTGCAGGTATGGGTGAGTGCACCAGCCTTCCTGCTCTGCACCTTGGTTTCCTTGAGGAAGGAACCCAGATACAGTGGCCAGACCCAGGTGTCACACCTGAGGCAATAGGGATTGAGATTGCTAAGGACATGATGGTGCTTGCCTGTCCTACAGTCCTAGGGACCATTCTGGCAGGTTACAACTGACAGGCACATGCCCTGTACTTTCCAGGCCTGTCTTTGTCCCTACCTGTGTCCAACATGCTTTTCTTGGGCCCTGGAGCTACAGCTAAGTTCACTGTTTAACCTCCTTTAATGCAGCTTTCTGCAACAGGCATTGCAAATCATATCCACTCTTCACTCTGGTATCTCCAGTGATTCCCCAAAGATCACTGGCTTGGAGGAACAAGCCCAAGTTTACAGAATTTTGTAGCTGTGTTCTGGTACAGCCTAGCATAAATTTCTGTTTTCCCATCAATGGACATGTTTGGGCATGGAAGTATTAAATCTGTGAGAGAAAAAACTTTGAGAAGGCTGTTTGTATCTTCTGCATTAATCATCATTACCACCCACATCATTAAAAATACTCCAGAAAACTCTGAGTTAGATAATACCGTATGTGGTTACGATATAAATTCCTTAGCTTTTCAGTATAAACAAAGAACAACGTATGCACAAAAGTATTATGCTGCTAGTCATGACTTAATAATCTATTTTATCACTGTTAAATAATAGTGAGACATTGGACAAAACAATATGTTTTTTCTTTAACTGCAGTCTCCTGTTATTCCAGAAAGTAATTAAGCATAGGACAGAGAACTTCATAATATTAAGTGCTCTTGAAAGAGACTTTTTGCACATGTGAAGAGCAGAACAGAGTGTAACATCAGACTGGATTACTTTGATGAAAAGACTCACAAGTTGCCAACTTAGTGATAAATGTTGTGTGATATTTAACTGGTTATTTGTCTTTTTACTCCCCCCTGCTTCTTTTCTGCTTAACCGGCATTTGGAATTAAACCAGGAAATGAGAAAATCTACAAAGGAGAGAAAAAATTACGGCTCAATTGAAAATTTCCATCTGCTTCTAAAATTCTAAAAAAAACCACCCAACAACTCTAGGTCTAAATACTGTTAGAAACCATGTCAACCAGATTTGAAAACACACTGGTAGATATGAAGTTCCCACTTAAACAAAACCATCTCTCCATACAAATCAGAGGCAAAGTATTTAATTCATTTGCCTAACCTGATAAACCCCAAGGAAGTACGGGCTGCACCTCTCCGAGGAACAACTCCCAGTGGAAACTCTTGTTCCACATGCTGGGGAGTCTGTTGCAGGTCCCTCTGGGGAGATGCACCTTTCCTGTATCACCCATGAGGGGACAAGGAAAACAACCCCTTCAAAGGGGAGCTGGGAATTACAAATTCTACGACCTACTGCCTAGGGCTCAGAGAGTCGTTCCCTCATTAAAGAGAAATTCCATGTGCTGAATTTCTGTGCTGCTGGATGGTTCTCCCTGCTTCCTCAGTTTACTCTTTATTCAACAATAGAGTATAAAACGGGAGCCTAGCCAAAACCCATAGTCATATTTAACTAGAAAGACATCAGCTCCCAGTGATTGCAGATTCTAGGCCTTTTCCTCTTTCACAAGAGACAAACCGGTTTGTGTGCTACAGATTTATAATCTGTTGTCTTTCGTGTCTATGGATGACATCAAGATAATATTTTTGAGTCAAGTGAGACTCAAGAAACCTAATTTTCAGATTGAAATCTTTTTCAGAGTTGACGCTAGGGGATAATTTGGGTTTTTTTTTCTGATTTTTGTAATACAGTTCCTCCTTTCTGCTGAAGTACTACCCTGCTTTTCTGCTTCTCCAGCTGGTCTGAATGATGATCTGTCTTATAGGTTTCTGTTGAAGTTGCTATTAAAATAGGAAGTGTTCTTGCTTAGGCTTTATTTTATAGCTTCCTATTTGTGCCTTTTAATTTTTGACCCATTAAAATTTCCTGGAGTACGCTGCCTCCTGCAAGTAGATACACTATCTAGTCCAACCACACAATGCTTTCATAAGAAATGCTTTAAAGCTGTTTGTGCAACATCCTTGCATATTATCATTCAGTTATCTTGTCTTTTGATGTACATAGTAAGTTAGAAGATGCTGAGTAAATAATTTCAGCTCTTTGAAGTGCTCGACTTATTTCCATTCTGCAGCTGGAAATCACCAGAGCATAACAAACAAGCACTTCAATTACAGCATAACACTACTTAAAATATAATTTTGTGTGAGCCAGAACTGTGTTACCCTGCGTGTTCTTGGTGCAGTTGAGGTCGTGGGGACCCTCTCGTAATGCTAGCAGTGATGTGCTGGTTAGATACACAGTGTGATGTGCAGAGAATACATCCTCCACACACATCGTCCCGTCCCCCCCCATTCCTTTATTATTTAGAATAATGGCATCTTGAGCAAAGAAAGTAAAATTTAGCAGCACACTTCTAAGGTAAGTAAAAGCCTGTAGCTCAATAATAGCATCATTATTAATCCTGGAAGTATGTTTTACATGTATTTTCTAGTTGTAAGTTACGATAGGTGAATTTTCCTTGCATTTACAGTGCTCTAAGAGCATTGTTTTAGAGGTGTCTGCATGCTTCTTAGGGTTTAAGAAGTCACCTGGAAGTAACCATGTGACGGTAGCCTGATTTGTCTCCCTTTGTTGTCTGTACAAGGATTTTCATTGCTTTTAGCGGGAGCTGGATCATACTCCTAATGCCACGGTCATTTGCCCTGAGAGGCTCACTTAAGAGCTCCTCAATTACCTTTCTGGAAGCTTTCAAACTGTCGAGGCTAAGACTTTGCCAGATGTTTGAAACTGAACAAAATTCCTGGCATCACACACCTAGTAACATCATTAATCACTGGTAGAAAAAAAAGAGACACCAGGGACACAATGCCAAATACTTGTTTGGCTCCATCAGGTATTTATATAATGGGTGTGCATAGTGCCTTATCAAAGCACAGAATTCACCTTTCCTTCAATAGAGAGACATGCAATGCTTCAAGCACTAAGAAAAAAACAACAGCATGAATCCTCTTAAGTGACTAATGTTTCTTTTTTTCTTTTTTTTTTCTTTTTTCTTTGTTTTCCTTTCTTCCCTTTCCATAGAAATTCTGAATTACATCACAGGCTGTTGCTATTACATGGTGAACAGGTCCGCTCAGTCCACAAAAGCACTTCTGCATCTAAGAACTCTACTTTGTGATAACTGCCACGATATCACAGTTTGCTTCTGCAGCAGCAGGAAATGGTATTCAAATTTTGCCTTTCTGCTTAGCCCACATAGATATTTAGCCAGAGATAATAAGAAAATGCTTTGCAAATATGCAGGCTGAGAGTCTATTATCCCTTCAAATCCATGGTCTGCACAGAAGGGAAAGCTGAAAGGACTATTTCAGTCATTTAGGGTATATGTTTCTCTGGCACACTCATAATCTGACCAAAGCCATTATTTGGAAGTCAGTTGCACTCAATCATTTTGCCTGTTAATGAGGAGTTACTGAATCCTCCAAGCATTAATCCCATTTAGGAAAACACAAAGGCAATCTGTACCTTGTATCAAGCAATTATGATTGCATTGAGCTTGAGGAATTCAGTTATTTGTTGGAGGTTGTTTTTCCCACAACAGACCCTCTAAATAGAATTACCAAGCCTTTCAAATGTTAATTTGTTAAGAAAAATATAATGGCTAATAAAGACAATTAGGTTTGTATTGTAAATACTGGACTGCAGGACTAAAGCTGCCATGGCTTGTGAAGAAAGCGTGGCACGACTCCATGGAACTGCTAAGACTGGGAACTGTCTGCCTGACAGGATAAAGAACATATGGATATTAACATCGGTCACAAAAGTGTATTTCATACAAGGCAAATGTAACACAGGGCCAAAGAAAGTGAGGACTGATCTGAATATTTTTTCATAAAAATGGGGGTTAGGCAAGGAATACTGAAGATCTGAGACTGCAAATGAAAAAAAAAGTATCAGTAATACGGCACTGTGGAAAAAAGCACAAGTAATTCAGAGATAAGAGCACCATGTATAAAAGACAGGAGCTCGTACCTCTTCACATTGTGCTGTTTGTGCCTAGGCAAGAACACTTTGTTCATTACTGGGTCCCAGGCTTCATGAAATAGGTAGACAGCTTAGATGTAGCCCAGAAAAGAAGCGGACAAATAAGTTTAGAACACATTAAGTTTGAGGAGTAGTCTGGAAAAGAGAAGACTAAGTTGCCATGTGCAGCATAGGACATAGTGTTTGGTACATAAAAGGTGCTGTGAGGAAGATCAGCTATTCTTTTCCACTATGATAGAACAAGAAAAATCAATGACATTTTTAGTCAAAAATATAATTGTTATAGATTCTTTTTTTTTAATTCCTTGTTATAGAAGTCGTGAAAAGTGAAACAGGTAAGCAAAGAATATTGGGAAACCTCCTTCATTGGATGTTTTTATAAAATGGTTGGAGATACATTTCTAAGGATAACCTGGGTATTTCTCACTTGTCTATGTCCAGAAATAAATTATATGGTCACTTGAAGGATATTATAGGCCTGTTTGCAGATAGCTCAGGCAAGTGTCTTTTGAATTAATTTTCTCGTCTTTGATTGCTATAAGAGGCTGAATTTTCATTCTTTTATTGAAGTTATCCCTAGTAGTCACTTTCTCTGTAACAAACAATTTATTGCCCAAAACAAATGCTCATAAAGAACCTAAACAAAACAGAGAAAGCCTTGAAACCATTTAGGAAACAAATTGAGCTGTATGTCTAGATCTAATTTTAGGAACTCAGTGTCTCAGGTGGTATGGAAAACAACAAGTGATTTTTTTTTTCCACCAGCACCTGAATACATATTTATAACACATGAAAACGTCAGGGCAATTGCTTCATTCCTCAGCTGCTACCTAAATTATTGCAATGCCTTTTGCATAGTGCTGTCCATACAGGTCATTCGGAAACTTTAGCTGGTGAAGCACACTCTTCTGTGCTTGGTCACAAATACCAAATAATGTTCTCTATCCTTCCTCCACCTTCTCCCCCTTTTCCCTTCTGTTATTGTTTACCATGCAGTCTCATATGCTGGCTTTTCTCTGTTAAGTTGACATGTTTAGGTCCTCAACTCGTTCAAATATTTTGTTTTTCCATGTGCTTCTGGAGCAACTGTGGTGCTGAAATTTTCAGCCACCAGATTTAAGCAGCCAGACTTGACAGAGGCTATGCTTATTTGCATCAAAAAGTTAAAAAAAAAAAAAAGAGAAGTGCACAGGTTTTAGGTCTGAGTTCAGGGATGTCCAAGTATGTTTCGGGAGGGAAAAACTGTCAGATTTTCCTCCTCCTTTAAAAAAAAAAAGAAAGAAGCGATTGTAGATTTTGATTTATTTCCTTTTAATATTTTAATTCAGAAGGCAAACATGGTTTATATAATTGTGGGGTTGAGGTAAATTGTAATACAGTGTTTATAAATCATGAGGTCCTTGGTGTCTGCAAGTTTACGGTCATATTCATAACTTGTCTAGTCACAGCTATGTTGCTAGAGAAGCTGTTTACTTGTCCCTGGAGTGTGCAAAACTGGACAGAAGATTTCCAGTGCTCAGTGCTTCCTTTTCATCCAGAAATACTGTGAGAAAAGCTCTTTGCTGTTTCAACACTTCCCCTTTCAATTTCACTTGGAACGGGGGAGTACAGGGAAGTGAGCAAAGGAAAAGTTAGCAAGAGAAGGGCTCTGTTATAGCTGGAGAGAGCAGGAGAGAGGGAGAGGCACTTGAGTGGAAAATAGTGCAGCCTATGCTAAGGATCAGATGGGTACGAGGTGCCTTGGTCTCTCCTGTTGCTGTAGAGGAACATTGTCTCAATGCCCGTCCTTCAGAGAGACAAGTCGAGTTAAGGTGAACCTCATCCCTTCTGGCCATCCTTACTCCCTGCAGCACCTCTAAGTGAGGCCCTTTCAGGATGCAGAGATCGGGAAAGAATTGTTGAAAACTGCAAAAGCGTGAAACCTGCCCTGTAGTCTCATGTATCTTCACTATTGGTGTGTGTTAGCAGAAGAAACTAGCAGCACGCCAGGCTCACTAGACTCCTCAAGCTAAAACCGTAAGCATATGTTGGGAAAATTCAAGCCAAATGTGAGAGGTGCTCTACAAATTAACCAGATCTAAATCACCCCTCCTTTTTTTTTTTTTTTTTTGGTCCCCACAGAGATCTCAGGTATTTTTGAGGCTCTTTAGCCTTTTCCAAGGCCAGATTTATATCTAAACCAGGCAGAAATTCTGCCAATGTAACACGTACTTATTTCAAACATGAATGACAGAAGATCAGCTCTCCCCAGGTTGTGTCAGACTTCAAACTGTTCTTCCTGAGCGTGAGCACAGGAAGAGATGAAAAGGGCTACGTATGTGTCATGAGACCACTTTAATGACAAATTAGCAAATTGAGAAAAACAACTGTTGGATGCAGGTGCCCTTGTCCTTAGTAGGAAGCTTGAGCAGGGTGTGCTGAGATGTGCCTGAGGTGTGAGTCCCCACTTACCAAGTGAGGTCTGATCCCGCAGTTGAGCCGATTATTTCCAATTACTGCTCCATGTAGCTCACATACACGACACTCATTCCTCTTTTTTTTTTTTTTTCTAATTTGCTGCTCTCACAGATGTGATGTCTGCTTACACAACCCACTCTGACTTAGAAGAACATGAGCAAGGTCTGCTTTCTCCGTCCTCCCTCTTGTGGATGGGTACCTGCTCTAAGCGTGACTGAGACCCCATCCTGTTGTCAGGGCTCACATTGATGATCCCAGCAGTGGAGAAGGAGCGGACCTTTCTTAGGTTAGTTTATGTTGTCTCAGCTGTACTTACCTTTATAGCTTCATGCTCATCTCTGTGGGAAGAACATCTGAGGTTAATGAATGTAAGTTCAGCATGAGAAAGGAAATTACTTGGATCTTTCTACTTTTCTAAGAGCAGATCTGACTCCAAAGGCATTATTCAAGTTGCATGTTGGTAGATGATTTGAATTCTGTAAAACTGGAATTCACTGCAATGAAACATCTACCAATAGTCATTTTTACTCTCCTTCCCCGTCTATATTCTAAGGAGGATCCCTTTGTTGCTTGTGCCCAGGTTTTACTCATTAAATAATGTGTTAGTGGTGTTGCTCTTGCTTGCTGTGGTAAAATATTTTGATTATAGATCATATGCAATTTTTGTGGAATGGAGAGATGAAAAGAATGTATGTAAGTCTGTGTATTTATATGGGTTCTTTTACGGGTATAAGATCATTTGCTATCCCTGAAGCAGTATTTTTCCCAGTTCCTAACCCCGTTGTCTAAGGCAAATAGAATTAGTTTTGTAACAGTACAGTACATTATCTGTTAGCATAACACATAGCCTGGAAGAAGATCCAACAGGCTGCTTCCATCCCACCAGAGCTGATGCATTCAGCAACCTGACTTAATTCAGCCATAATTTTTGATATTACTGACAAAAAGAAATTCCGAGTTTGGGAGTAGGGCTTTGGCTCAGGATGTTGCTATGCCTCTGTTATTATTCACAGAATATTGAGGCCCACAAGTAGGTACTAGGCACTGTTAGCTGGGTTCCAATCAACTAAAAAGGTAATTCAAGAAGTATTGCCTTCAGCAGAGACATTGAGGTAGAAATTTCTCCTTCAGTGTTCAAGAAGATGTGCTCTTCCATTTGGCCTGTTTGTGCTTCTACTTCATTGCAAAAGACATTTTCAGATGATAACCTTTGTTAGCACTTCTGTGATAAAATAATAGAGTGCAATGAGTTACAGAGTTCTAATTTGTGTGTCACTCATTACAGGGCATTGACCAATGCCACCCATTAAGCTCACCGACAAAGGGGCTCTCCCAGCTTCACTGAAGTTGATGAGGAGACCACCAGCGGCTGTGTCAGTGCCATTGAAGAGACCTCAGACTGTTCTCTGGCTCTGAAGCTGAGCAACATGGCTCAGCTTGTGCCCAAGTCTCAGTGCCTCCCCCACGCACCAGGCAGGGCAACCACAGCCAAACCACCAGCAGGAAACATCCCGTGGCACGTGGGGTACTTAGGCTGGGAGCTCTGCCTGCTCTTCATTGGCAAGGAATAGCACGGCCTGAAGTTGTGGCCAGGACTGTGCAAAGGGTTTTATGGTCTGTGTGATCCTGGACTAGATCGTAGAGTCATAGAATGGTTTGTGTTGGAAGGGACCACTGAAGGTCACCTAGTCCAACCCCACTGTGACGGCCTGGGACATCTTCACCTAGAGCAGGTTGCTCAGAGCCCCATCCAACCTGACCTTGAATGTTTCCAGGGATGGGGCATCTACAAACTGTGACTTTGTGCTCTGGACCTTTGTTATTTACTAATAAAGACGTAGCTGGTGAGAATTGCATCAGACCAAAACATTGGAGTAGTTTCCCAGGGAAACGCAAAGCATGTGATAAACATTTCTGTTCAAGTAATAAGTTAACACAATTACATCTATCCAACAGTACTAAAATGTCACTCCTGTTTCTGCTGAGATGACATAGCACTGGGCTGGGAATTAATACCTGTTCTTTCACTAAAATAATGCAAGGACGAAATATGAAATTTCTGAGCTTGCACAACTGTTAAAAGAACGTACTTTCATTTGCAATATTTTTTAAAAACAGGAATGTAAAACCTTTTATATAGATAACCACAGTAACTAAAGATACACATCTTAAATTCAAGTTTATTCATTACCAGTGCTGGCAGTTCAACTTTAATTTCAAAATCAAGGGAGTCTGTATGGAACTAGTTCAGAAAGGATTAAAAAACAATAAATGTCAGCGGAGATGTGTGCTATAAGAACAAGCTGCACAGCACAGCTGAGAGGTTATATCAGAACAAACTAGTTGAGGCAGTGATTGGATGGTCTGAATTTTAAGAAACTAAAGCAAGTATAAAGTGAGACAAGGCCTTCCAAATTCTGCATGACCTCAGATGTTAGTGCAGAAGCATTTTTGTTGTGTCACTGGAGTCACAGGAGCTGCAGTCTCAGATGATGGAATTGATAATTATATTTGTGCCAGGAAGCTATACTTTTTAATGACTTTACAGTTCCTCTCATGCTATTTTTTTTTGAACTATTCATGCTGATTATGGAAGTGATTGAGAACAACTAGGAGCAGGGCCAGGCTGTGGTAGTCACCCTGCCAAGACAAAGTTTGTAGGCTGAAGGAAATTACCTGAGAAAAAAAATCACACCAAGAGCCTTCCTCTTCCCTGTGTGACGATGAGAAGCAGCAGGTGCCCGCTTTCCCTAAGCAGAGAGCAGAGATGTCCCCTCATTAGCATCGCGATTAACAAGTCCTGCACAACCAGCAATGTGCCTAGAAGAGTCCATGAGCACGGCACACAGAGGCCAATGAGAAACGATGAGGACAAGAATGAGTTGCGAACACTTTCTTCTTGCCTGCCTCCCCCTCACTCCTGGCTGGAGGGAGAAGGACTTTTCCAGTGGTGATCCATAGCCTGAACTTCTCTCAGAAGCAGCCTTACACTGCTGCTTTTGAGGGAACAAACTGTCCATGCTTTTTTCTTTCAGTATGATTGAGAAGGTGGGGTGAGTACTGGTGATATGACTGTGCAGTACAGTAATGGCTAGAGTACCTGATGAAATGTGGAAATCCTGGGATTCAGTAATTTTTTTGGCTGAGGAGTTTTAACCTGCACATCCTATCCACCCCAGAAAGTGGACTAAAACCCTATTGTAGGTGAAGGATACTCTCTGTTCCCACTGCTGAAACTGGGCTTTACGCTAAAAAGAGGCAGTCACAGCTGTTCTTCAACAGCTGGAGGTGTTTATAAGAAAGCAGTGTCTCTCATGGCATTTTGTGAGGAGCTCCACCAGCTACATGGGCAGTGCATGTGCTAAACCCAGGGCGATGCCATCCCACAGCTGTTTGTCTGCTCGGATGAACATCTGGATTCTGGGGCTGGGTGCAAGAGCAGAGTCAAGTGACTGGTTCTCTTAAAACCGAGGTGCTTCAAAGCATAACCAACAGCGTATCTTTTAGGCAGATGGGAAACTTTAAAATAAAATTCAAATAAAAACCAGAAAATGCTTACTAAAATACATTGAATTGGTGGGAATTGTTTCAACACTGGAATGCTTTCTTGGATCAGGGCGCCTCCAAGATTTTACAGGCTCTCAATACTTCAGGCAAACCATCTCCTAAAAGTCAGTAATCAGCAATCATTATACACAATCTATTATTCTAATAAAGTCTTTATTTGCATTAAAGTAATATAAAATAAATGAAATGTTGAACTGTGTTGTTTTTAAGAGAGTGAAATGGGGAAACGATGGTGTATGGTACAATAGGAAATGCGAATAGATTCAGAGACAATTCCTGGAATTTCTGGTTTATGAAGCATTTTCAAATACTGAGGTATGAATAACCACTAGAATGGGTACTGTAAATCACTATTTGTTATTGGTGATCCTAACAAATAGAGGAACTACTGTAGAGGTCTTATTTCTGCTCTAAGATTCAGGAAAATGCACCCTCGGTAAATCAGAATATGATGACAGTCCCTAAAGGGAAGTGGTCACTTCTTGCAAATCACCAGATTTTTAGCTTCCTTATTACAATCAGCTCCTTCTAGCAATCTCACAAGTGCAGAATAGAAGTGTGATTTCCTGTGATCTACTTGGTGTTTTTTTTTTTCTCTCCAGAATGAATTGACCACAAATGCTTAAAGTTCTTGTTTTACTTTCATTGCTGATGCTGGAGAAAAAAAGCAAAACACACACATTCAGCTTCTTCCATGGTACTGGGAATATTTGTGGAGCAGAGTCATGATTTGGCTCTGAACACCAAAAGAATATTTATCCAGCCTTTGGGCATAATATAATCTAAAGAGGGGCAAGTGAGATTTCAAAAGGTAAGACTTCTCCCTTTCCCAAATTTCTGCTTCTAATTAACTGAAACTCAATGTGAAAGTTCCTTTCATTTCCATTCCTCCCCTTTTCCTGTCAGTCTGGGAGCATTAAATGCTGCACCAGCACTGAAGAAGAAGCTGTTTGTCATCAGTCCCTGCAGAACGCTGCCATTATGCCTGGTAACATTGGCATATTTATCACGCTTGGCAAATTGCTCCTGTCACCACTGGATGCTGCTTTACCTTCATTTTAATGTGTTCTTTCCACTCAGCTCTAAATAAACAAAACAGCAGTTTTGTGATGTCTACTTTTCTTGTTAAGACACAAGTGCCCCATTTACACATCAGTAGAAATGCCTGGGACACCTTTTTCAAACGTACTTCTGTTTATCACAGGGATTACTACATTTCCAAGAAGGATTTTTCACCAAATTTGTGGCACAAAGTTTGGTCTAGTTGACTTTACCGATCTAAAACGTTTACTGAAACGGCAAGGCAGAAGGTCCTTTATTGCATGTCATTTAGGTCTGGGTTTGCTTGTGGTTTTCCAATGTAATCACTAACTGAGGAGGTAAGATTTACAGAGAAGCTCCAAAAGTAATGGAAACAACATTTACTAAGGGTAGGCTAAATAGTTAGCAGTCTCTGAGGAGCTTCCTGAGTTTTCTCTACCTTCTTCCCATCAATATTTCGTTGGGTGGTGCTTCCAGCTGAGGCACACCAGTTCATTTCAGAAGAGCCCACGTTACACTGTAGGGCGAAGATACAGCTGATAAACACTCGCCTGGGATTTTGTTCTCGTGGGAGAGAGGAGGAAAAAGATCTCCCACAATTCATAGAGGAAAAAACTCAGAAACTCTCAGGGGTTTCTGTGTAGCAGAAGTTTACACACTGGCTCAGTTGGATGCTGCCCAAAGGGACACAGGCTGTGTCTCTCCGAGTCCTACCAGCACAGCTAAGCTGGTGAACCTCAGATTTGTTCTTGCTTTTGGCTTCTTATTCTTGTTGCCCAGCTTCTAACTCTGAAGGCTGCTTTCAAGTCCTGATTGCTTGTAAAAAGCATCCTATGGTAGCAGTAGATAGTCACACAGCTTACACATAAAAATGACATTGGAAACAAATATATTATGAAGATTTGGAGAAAAAAATAATTTGAGCAATGCTTTTAAGACTTATGCTTAAAATGTGAACTATGTCTTCTCTAAAGCTTGAGAAAATCTGCCTGAACTCTCCTCTTCCATACCTATCCTGTCACTCACTAGATATCCTTGTCTGCCCTTACATTTTCCAGTGTTGGTCAGAAGCAGAAGTAAAATACTGATGCGCTGAAATAAACGTTACGCTGAAACTTTTTTCCTCATCTTAATACAAATAAGGAAGTACCAGTAATTTCATTTGAAAGACAACTGTTGCAAAATTTCTAACACAATTTTGCAGACCAAGGAAATTAAAATACAGAAGTTACAGATGAAGAGCTATTGTTTGGGTGCTTATTGCAGCACAGGGCTTGTGAAAATATCCAATCCAAGACAGTGTATTTTAAGGTTTTGGAAGTTCAGTTTAAAGCCCCCACGATTTCCCACACTGCAAATTCAAATATTTGCTTGTTTCTGAAAGACAGTATCTCTCTCTCAAATAACTTTGTGTGGCTATCTGTCATCTTCATAACATATGAATATTTGGAGTAATTGCTCATCATGCTAGTGTGATATCTGTGGAAAATGCTTCAAACTGTGAATTTTATGTTGCTGTCTCCATCACTATGCTGTTAGCTATGAAAGAAAATATAGTAAACAAGTTTACTATTTTAAACCATTTTAACGTATTGCTGCTACCATTTCTGTTAACCATACAAAAAGATATTTATACTCAAGTGCTAATGAGCAACAGATACACATGGTCTCTCTGTGGATCTTTGCAAAAAAAACCCTGCTAACACAAATTGCTTTTATCTGAACAGGGGTAAAATACAATAATCTCCCTAGCATAGTGTGTAGCAAAACTGACAAAAAATTATTCCTGCCCACATGGCAGATATTACTGCTTTCATTATATAAGAAATTTCTGTAAGATAAAGTAAAATGTGAAATATTGTGAAAAATGTAACTAATTATTGCAATGTTTACAGTGTCATCTTGTTCATTGTTCCTTAATTCAAGTGAGTAATGTTGTCTTATTTTTTATTCCAAAATGCACAGAGTTTTTTGTTGTTTTGGGTAATCCTGAGCAGTAATAAGCCACCTGTTGCCAGGTAACTTACAGCCTGTCTCTGGAACAGCAGCAGCTAATTCCCCATCAGCCCTTGAAGGCCACTAGAGCTATAGGTGTGATTCCAGCGCTGGGGGTAGGGCTGTGATGGACAGTAAGATCCTCCTAGGCATCAACAGCTCTAGAGAGGTTAGTCTTCGTACATATTGGTGTAAATGGTTCTTGAATTAGGTCTTTCATTGCAAAGACCCGGTTAGCTAAGAACGGAGGCAATAATGACACAACCTACAACTCAATGTGATGAGTGTTTCCTGACACATTCTGTCTTCATACGTCAAAAATGTTGTTTTCCCTGGTATCCTTTCAGTCCCTGACTACTGTATATTATTAGCTTCTGGTCATAGCAACAGTGTGCCAAATGCTTCACTGACACGACAAAAAACACAGAGGCTTGCGCAAAAGTCCCACTGTATGAGACAAAAGAGAAAACAAAGCAAAGACTCCTCCAAAAAGGAGGAAATGCAGCAAGAAGTCATTCCTAAGGCAAGAGGGGAGGAAAAGAGGATGGAAAGGAAATCTTGAACTAGCTACAAGAGGAAACGGAGAGCTAATTAAGGATAAGATAAAATAAAAGACAGGGAGGCATCACGATATATCTTGGTAACTTTTTGATTCTGGAGATCTAGTCTGGAAAGAAAAAAGATGTTAATTGTTCTCGCATGCATGTGGGATTGGCCAGTATGAGCAGTGAGTGCTAAATGACCCCCATGTGTCATCAGTGGTGTTTACTGTCTAGTTCCATAAAAGATTGCTTGCTGGCCTTCATCCTCACCAGATAATTTAATTTCTTCCAGTGCACATCATGCTATTTTTAATGAGTTGCTGTGGGTACAGTGTTAGCCCTTTGTGTCCCTGTGGGGTGGAAAAAACCCAGCTGCGTGCCGTCGGTACGGGGGCTGCTAGGGATCTGGCTTTGAGGAAAGTCAGACTGGTCCCAGCACCTGGATGCTGGGTGAAGAAACACTTTTGGTGATCAGTGTGAGAAGAGCTGCACCAGCGGAGAGCCTGAGCTGCTGAAAATTTTTTTACGTTGTAGGTACTGGATAATGGGTGACAAAAAGCTTGTTTGGCTTATTTACTTTATGCAGGCTCCTTTACCACCAACAAGAAACCCCTGGAGCCTGGCTTGAAGGATATTGTTAATGGCACCCACGCAGAGATGAGTACACTCGGTGTTTGCGATCTGGTTCTGTCTCCTCACTAAGGCTTCTAATCAAACAGCTGTGTAAGCAAGAAGAAGGAGAGAGATGACATTTCACTAGCACTGGCTTTGACAGACTTGGAGCTGGAGCTAGAGCTGAAATGGTGCATGTCACCAGTTAGAGAGAGCTGGGAGTGAGGTAGAGGGTTTCTGTCTTTCACCTCATCTGGGATGTAAAATGATGAGGAACAGATTTAGACGCAATCGCCTCCTCATCCCATTCTTACTTGGGTATAGTTGTGGGTCTGTGCCTTTCAGCTACTCCATTAAAGGTGTGCTTTTGATGATAGCCAGCACTGCTCGGCAAATAAGAAGCGGTATATTGATATTGGCACTATACATAGACCATTATAGTTTCCATCTACAAGGAGCAAAACAGATGTTTTCAGCTTAGTCACTGTACTTACCTTAATGCTAAGGCAGAAATAAAACATTTGATGGTTAGAAAGTGGTTATTCTCAGGTTTGAGCACTTTACAGATTTCTTCAGGTGATGAACTTCTTTTATAAAAAATATAATACACAGAGCCAGAATTTACCTGTGTCTTCATTGTCCAGGAAATACAGGGCATTTTGTACTCTAGATTTTAAAAATTAGAATATAGGAAAGCATTTTCATAAACAAGAAAGGCAGCATTTTTTTTCTTGGTTCTTTGGCTTCATGAATTAAACTAACAGTTGTTGCACATTGTATTTTCAAGTCACAAAGTCATTTAGCTTTTTGTGCATGTCTCAGATGCAAAATATTATTTTTATTTGTATCATTTTATTGATATGGAAGTCAAGAGACAGGTGATGCTATTTATTTTACTGATAATAAAATCTTATACAAGATGTATTAGTAATTCCTGAATTATCCAAGAAGGTTTACAGGATGCTTTCTTGCTCCCATCCCAGTTTAGTAAACAAGCCTGCTTTCATCTTGAGGTAGAGTCTGTGGGGTTGTGTGGGCATGTGCAAACAAAGAGAAAGACAATGTTCTGAAGTGTTGTTAGTGTTCCTCTAAGTCACTGCAGTGTACTTTGTAGGAGCAGAAAGCAGTTGTTGCAAACAACTCTTGCAAAAGCTTTTAATAGACACTTGGCTGGGTAAGAAAGAGAACGAAGTTTAGAACGTCATCTGTGGTGATCAATAATCTGTACTTTTAGTCTTTTTCTCACGTTTTGGATGAAACATCAGGCATGATTTTTTATGATGCTCTGGTACTTTCACAAGGTTAGAGAAGTTAGCTCTGGAGTCCTGGGCAGATTCCAGTTGGCATCGCGCACACTGACACAGTGTTGTTAAATAGGCATATTACTTCTTCTTCTTACTCTGTTCTGCACTTCCCTTCTATGAAATGCTGTTCCAGAGGTTTCATTGCTAAGTGGTATTATCCCTCTGATATACAGTTTATAAATCAGTTTGTCAAATGTGGTGAGTGCCTTGATCTTCTGTGGATTAGAGGTGATCTATAATTAACCACCCTCATTACTAATAATTTTTTTCTTTTTTTAATTTCACTGCCAGCACTGTCACGTTGCTCAATTAATTACTTACTTTTACCGCTTGTCATTTTTCAGTGCCATGTCTGTGCATGCAAATCATCCAGGTTTGCTGGACGAGCTTTCTCCATGGACAGCAAATGTATACGGGGCACGGCAGTTAACAGCAGCATTAACACTGGCAAGACACCAGGGAGCAAGGTACAGAGCCCTTCAGCATGGGACTCACCTGCATTTGTCGAGGTGAATAACAATTTTCCACTGACGTTGCAGCTTTGATTAGATCCAGTTGCTGTGGGAAAAAGTCACCAGTGTTGATTTTTATTAGCCTTAGCATACAAGGTACTGGTCTTTATTTATTTTTAGAGAAGTAGCTGCACTTGATAGTACCTTCCAGTGTCATCTTATATTTGAACTATGATTTTAACAGAACAGTATTGTGATGGATGAAAAAGCATTACTTCAGGAAAATGGATAGTCTAGGATATCTAATGAAACGTCTTACAGAGGCAGGCCAAGTTTAGTTATCCATAAACCCGAGATAACTTTTTAGAAAATAATGAGTCAGAAAAGTTAGTTTGTAATGAGCCTGTGGCAACAAGAAGAATAATTCCTGTGCATATCCCTAACACGCAGCCAGATAAAATTATGAGCTTTTTCATTTGCCTCTTTCATTATCAGTAGCTGAATGGTCCCTGGCATAAAATACAGGGTTACATCTAGGACTCCAATGTTAGCAACAAAAGAAAAATATTTTTACTTTGTCTTTGAATCCAAGTATAAGATACAATAAAATGCAGTGGTTATCCATACCATGAGATTATAGTATTCCTTTTTAGTAATTTTTCTTCTTATGTGCTTGTTTTCCTCTTCAACCATTACAACTAAAATATGCCTTCCAATATTCTGCAGAGAATTTATTCTTATCTGCCAAGAGAGGTGTTTTTTCATTTTTATTTCTAATGTGCTGAAATACAGTTCCTATGATTATACTGACCTAATTTTCAGTGCCCAACAACTTTTTATTTCCTCATTTTAAGCATCCATGTTTGTGCGGAGCTGGCTGGACCACCTGTTCTGAAAAATGGGCGTCCACTTGGACTCACAAAATCACGAACTTTTTTAAAATGTATACCATAACTGTATTTTAGACTGACTATGATGCTTTTCAAACCTTAAGGGCCACTCCACTAGATTACACATTTTCAGTGAGATAAAGAGTACTAGTCAGAAACGTAAATAAAATGTGGGGAATGATCAGACGGGGATCTAATCTCTCGGGTTATGCAGATTTATTATATTAAATGATCTCTGTCTCCACCAGATTAGCATTGACATTCCCAGGAAATACGTGTGGTAAGAAGGAATTGAGTGAAGACTGTTAGTCCTTGGCAGAAAAGGACCGAGAGAATACCGTCAAGAAAACATGATATGAGAGAGGCTTAGAGACACCAGCGAAAGGAAGCTTTGGAAAGGTACTGAGAGCATTACACTCAAGCAACCTGGGTACAGGAATTAGAAAAATGTAAAAATATGAGCCATGGATACAATTTCATTGTTCAGAATAGGGAATAGGAAATTAAACGGACAGTGATATCATCAGTGGGAACAAATCTCATTCGCTCCAAGATCTGGGTCAGAATTACTGTATGTAATCACAGATACAGATTGTTAAATATGACAAAAACCCATTCAATAGACAATGTTGCAGCATTTCCTTCTTGTGAAATTTTTTATATATGTATATATACACACACGCACATATACATATACATATATGCATATTTGGAAGTCTGACTAGCCTCAGAAAATATGTCACTATATGGATATGAGTATCTGTTTTCTTTTTGAATTTTCCTGAGACACAGCACTTTTTACTACAGTATGAATTACACTGGTGGCAAACTATTACCCATAAAACATCATTTTAGTTACCGATTCTGTCTAATTGCTAGCATCTTTTGCTTCACAGTGCTTTCTTTACTACAATTTGTTGATAACAACTAATAAATTTAGAAGACCACCTACATTGCTACCATGCCTTTTGGCAACAACAGCTTTCCAAGAAATGCATTCACTAATTTATGAACACTAAATAATAGCCTATTGTATCTGCATGAACACTCCCATTTTTCCTCTAACAAAGCACCTATTTTCAACATATGGTTCTCAGTATGGTCATTTTCAACTTCAGCATTTTTGGAAGAGAAATCATCCACAGAGAAGATAGTTTGTCACAAAAAATTAAGCCCTTTCTCTTGTAAAAAAAGCTCAGTTCTTTGGGAGTAATCTGAATAGCTGTATTAACTGTAAGGGAATCAGCTCACATTATAAAAGTTATGGCCAATTTTTAATTTAGAAAAATATAATGCAATATTCTCAGTTTTATGCTTTTCCTCTCCCATAGGTGATTGCTACTTGCCTCTAACCACATTCCTAGAGATTTTATCAATATTAGGTTTTGGAGCAGAGTTCATAGGTCCCTAGAAGAACCAGACCAATCTAAATAGGATATCTTCCAATAAATGGGGAAATATTTCATCCTCTTTTTAGTGAGTTATTGTTTTTCTCTTAACGCGCTTCAAGACTGCAGTCTGTCAAGTCATTCAAGTCAAATCTGCAAATCCAGTCCTGATAAAACTCCTTCTCTAATGTATCATGAGGCGAGCTATTACAGCAGTTCTCATAATTCTTGCTTCTGGCTTTGAACCTGGGGCTCCCAGTTCAGTAGAGCATGGTTATATTCCTGCAGCACGAGGCTGGAAGCCGCCAGCAATGGTATGAAGTTGTTGCTAATTACTTTAATTGTCACTAAAAGCACCATAAACATGAATTTTGAAGTGGGACATTCATAACATCTGGGTTTATGTTGCTGAAATGTTTTCAAGAAGAACTCAATTAAAGAGGACTTTTTAGTACTCTGAACAAAGCGAAATATTCCCCCAAACACTCAGAAGTTACGGAATCGGTGTTTATGTTAAATTATGTAACAAAACACGGACAATGCTGGGAAAGGGAGCTTCAGCAACCTTTCAGGCCTCCCATACCACATGATACAGCCCTAAGGCAACTTCGGGCAGCAGTAAATAAATAAGAGTCCTTGTCAGTAAGAGTTTATAATCTGGGAGCCTTCTCCAGAGCTGAGCAAACGCAATCAGAAAATCACCAGGAGCTCAAACGAGTTGCTGAAAGAGCGTCAGTCTCAAATTTTCTGAATTAGAACTGAATGAATGATTCATTTTTTCCCCCCTTTTGGTTCACTGGCAGTTAAAAGAAGAAAGAAAAGTAATTTCATGCAGGTTTCTGCTACTCTCTGGCTGCATGGGCAGGAGAAATTGTGAACTATTTTTACAGTTAGTAAAATCCACCCTATCAAGTGTTATCCAAAATAGAATTCCTCAATTTTCTTAAGGGAACTATGTTAAAAATAGATCCTGGTCAAATAAGAAAAAAAGAAGTACATCTTAAAAAGGTATTTTGAATGTTAAAAAAAGTACTTATCTCATAAAGTGTTGAAATGGAATATTTTGACTTTTGGGGAAAATGTTGTTGCCTATTTCCCCCACCTCCACCATAGGCAAGTCACGTAATCTATCAAACTGGCACGATCACAAAGCTTTCTATCATTTCCACATCTGATGTTTGTAATGAAGGGATTTGACTTGTAACTGTCAATTAACTGTTTTCTTAAGTAATTAAATCTTGTCCAAATTACTGATCTAAAATGTATCTCCTTTTCTTTCTTCCTTCTTTGTTTCTGGAATTGTTTTCTCACCTTTTGGGTGTCTATCCCTTTCCTCCTATCTACTTTTCGGTGTCAGAGAACCAGCTTGTGACTCATACCCTGTTCCTTCTTCTGCGGCCAGCTTTTGCCTCATCTGATATATTTGCTGCCTTTTCTATTTCCTGTGTTCTTGTTGTTTTGGTCTCAGCCCACGCACGTTTGTCATCTTAACCATCCTTGACCTACAATCATCATTCTCGCCTGCTCTCTGATGAAGACTTGCAGCTCTCGGTTTTCCTGCTTGTCTTGTGCCCTTCCTCCTCAGCATCTCTGTTGCTCCAGTCCTCAACATTTCAGCCGGGGGACCTGAAAGACAGGTGAAGCAAGGTGACAGTTGCCCCCCGGGACCTGTCCTGCCTCCTGGCTTTTGGGCTTTGTTGAGAGAGTTTACACATCGCTGTTAGTGCTGCCAGTGTCAGAACCCAGGGGTGTCTCCAGTATTTCTTTGGACATTATTTGGAGGAGGTGTACGGGAGATATGAAGAGCAGCTGTCAATGTAAAGTTTGTACTGATTTGACATCCTGATTCACCCTGCAAGAGTTTAATTCCCAAACACTCAGCGTCACTGCCTGACATCAGTCCGACATAGGACACTGTCAGACATACATTTCTGACTGTGATTTGCTTGCAGAATTCTGTTGAATTTTGGGCAAGTCTGTGTTTCCAATGTATTCCACGAATACATGAATATATCTTAATTTCAGCATTTGGCATGGAAAATCCCATTGAATGCTCTATATAATCAGTATTAACAGCACTCCCTCATTTATTTACTTATATGCAAATTATATAAAGCCTTGTATGAGCAGATGACCTTAAACTTAAGTGCTGCGGTTGCTGTATTGCAAGAGGATTAAAGCGTTTTGATGTCAGGCTATTGTCTGTCCTCTGTGCTCTAATGAGTGTATTTCAGTACAGCTCTTAATATGGCTGGACTAGTGGGTTTATGAGCTCGTTGTAGGTACTTAATGACAGTATGTCATTAATCACGTGCCCTCTTTTTGACTTAATAAATATCAATGCCTGATGGCAGTCTGGCAAGTATAAGCTTTTCAACTTCGTCAACTTTTGAGAGGCTAAGGGGAAAAATAAGCTGTCATGACTGTTAACAAATAGCATTTAAAGTGCAATTGTTGATTCTTTAGCAAAGAAGTCAATTGCACGTTACAGCTGATTTCTGATTCAAAGGAAATTACTGGGATGATATTTGGACATAGAATTTCTGATAATTTAAGTCTCTTGCTTTATATAAGTAACAAAGTTGATGTACATTCTCAAGAAAAATAGAAATGGAAGTATCGGTTTCTTCACTTATCCACCTGCCAAGGGGTGTTTGACCTTCACCAGGCCAACATCTCTGTGCCTGGGAGAAGTGAAAAATCAATGTCTGCCCTCTCAGCTATTTTTCTGAGGTTTCAATTCTGATCTGTTTGCAGCAACTGGGGACCAAACCTAGAACTGAAGCATAAAATGGTCCAGATGGTGGGCTGCTCGCGGCTGGGTGGCTACCAACATGAACACCCAGAAAAACAACAGGAGAAGCCACTGCAAGAGAGGCTTTTTACATTCAAGTACCATCTCCTTTCTCTAGTCACCCCTTGTCCAGCTGAACATCACCTATCACCCTACCAGTTGTGCTTCTGTTATTGTCATGAGGAACCTGATATTGCAGCCTGAAGGCAAATAGGACTTTCTTGCATCAGTTTCAAAGGGAATGTGTTTGGACATTTTGATTCCTCTAGATAGACACAGGCACAAATGTTTACAGATGTTCTTACAGATACCTTTGCATTAAGTGCAAGTGCTGACTCTGGCCCCGAGGCTGTATTATCACCTCGTGTAATTGGTAACCTGCTGTTGGAGCTCAAAAAAGCCAACTATGGTTGTCTTAAAACTATACCCTTTCCTACCTATCTATTGACCAAAGTGATCTATTGCAACGTGTGACTGCTAGAGAAGACATTTAACAGAGCTAAACTTTTTGGTCCTACTCTCCATACAACCCTCACAATATTTTTTTTCCAATGTACATATAAAACCACTAGAGTATTTTAACATTTTACCTCCAGCTTTAGCCAGTATTAAATGAAATATATCTTGGCCAGCACAGAGCCAACAGGAAAAAGGTCAGTTTACATTTAAAAAAAAAAAGTTGGAAAGTAACGTTTTGGAAACTGGTCTTTGTAACATGAACGCATCAAACACATTTCACAACATTAAAACTGCTATCACTGGAAAATGTTAACTTAACACATGTGTTTATTTAGGTGATTTTTAACTTAGTCTATGAATAAAGATTGCAAGTCCAAGAAGAATGGTACAGGTAGTATTTTACTTTTGTTTAATTTATCTTGACATTTCTCATGTAATTACTGGTGAATTGTTACAAATGAGATCAGACTAAAACACCCATGGAAAACTAGAGTCAAAGTAAAATCTTTGGCTATGTTTTTTTTTTCTGGTCATTTTGAATGCTTAAACACCTTAAGGTATCGCTTAAGTGCCTTAAACAACAGCCCATGTCTATGGCATACAGAAACCCCTGAGCTCTCCTAAATGACCCCAGCACTAGATTGCAGGCACTACTTTAGGTCACTCAGACCTAGGAGCCAGGTTAATTTGTTTCATCTTCCAGTGGGTAAGATTATATTGTAGGTCCTGTTTTTTTAGCACTGTGCAGCTAACAAAATTGCAGCTATCCGTAGCGTATTTCCACTATCTTGGGAAAACCCCCATGCTGCTTAGAAATGGTAAGACACCTTCAGGTTAAGCAGCGCAGAATCCTTAGCAGCATCTCAGAATGAAGTGATATGACTTATACCATGCTGCTGAAGTGCTAGTTGTACTGCATTTTCATGGCTGTTAGGGTCTGTTTCTTAGTCTATGAGTAACATAATATGACAACTGGTGTAGCTACACATGTGCAGAAAATGCAGGTTTGAAAAGGATTCTCAGTTATTTGCATTGTAAAGTCAGAAAAAGATCCAGGAAAACTACTGATTTTCTTTCCTTTTAGTATTTGTTTACAGGCAATATTGGACAATGTATTTTCATTTTATTTAAAATAAATGTGGGTGGATTAATTGGTGGTAAAAGGCTGGTGTGCTAACAAAACTAAAATTTTGTTAAGGAGGGAACCGCTACATTAGCCCTGTTGCCTTGAAATTAGCAAAATGTTTTCCTGGGACTTAAGCGGGCTTTGGGTCTGTCCCCGTTTCTTGTTCTACTTGTGACGCAGGCTGGCTTAATGCTGTCGTACAGCCTAACACCCTCAAGGGCCCTGCAATTTTTTTTTTCTAGCATACAGGATTTCCATATTTGTTCTTCAATGTTCTTGCCTTTCTGGTGGTTAAAATTTACCCAAACTTCTTTTTTAAAAAATATCTTAAGGAAAAAAAAGTATAATTCTTGCCTGAAGTTCCTTTTTACATGGTGGGGATAAGGGCTCATGAAAGGTTATTTCATGACAATATACTGTTTTGTCCAGGCCACTGGCTCAATTGCCAAGGGCTTTCATAAGCCTCCATCCATCCATCCATCCATCCATCCATCCATCCATCCATCCACCCAGCCATCCCATCCCCTCATAACCTAGAGTTGTGCCAAGGCAAAAAGCCATGAGGAGCAATGAGTATTACCCAGTTTGTACACCTGTAATACGGGAAGTCTTATTCCCTTATTCCTAATATAAGCCACTATACTTATTACCTGTGCCTAATATTTCAGTTGCGTATGTTCTCTGAATGAGGCATTTTTTGATAATTGGCATTTCTTGGCTATTGTGGCTAGGAGCTGTAAACCATGGGCTTTTAGTTAACGAGATGTGTGAAGGGGCTCCAAGGAGCCTTCATTAAGCATTTCCCAATAATGTTAGGAACTGTAGCCAGGGAAGCAGCTAATTTAATTTTCCTTGTTCGAATATGCTAAAACAGGGGATTATTCTTAAATGTAATTGTTCCCTGGGGAAATGAGGAGAAAAAAACACAGATGGGGTTACATGAACACCCTCCCCAAAACTGTTTTTATGGTGTGCATTATTTCTGTCTGTCTACTTTTCACTCTGTAAGACTGCAGCTGAATTGTATGTAGTCTGCCTTTATCATTGATTGTCGTCATAGGCCCAGAGCAAGGCAACCACAGAGGAAGTGGAATAAGACCCCAATAGGGCAAAAAATAAGTATAAGCATATATTGGGTCCTCCAAGGCGTCTGGAAGCAAAGTAGTACATGTCCATCACAATCTACCCTCAACTGCTTTTGTATTAGAGGATATAGCTAATGAGGGTAATTACAATAGGATTTAATTATTTGGAAGCCAAAGCTAACTTGGTAACCTTAGAGTTAAAACAAAGAAACTGTGTAATCAGTGCAAGTCTTTGTACAGCCCGGTTTGTCATACAGCTTTAGTTCAGTGGTTTTTTATAGCTGCACACTTTGTCTCCATCCTGTTAAATGCTAGTCTGCCATAGAACCCTCAAACTATGCTTTATAGGGGCTGTAATTTGATAATGAGTATGCTGCATGCTAAAACCTAAAACTGGGTTATACAGGCTCCAAGCTCTAAACCAGCGTGGGTTTCTTCTTTCTATTTCCTTCCCCAAAAGCTCTGGAAAAATTTCCAGGTATCAGTTTTCCAAGTCATCAAAGAGTAAAAATTAAAAAATAAAAAACAAAGAAAGAAAGAATAGGCTTAACAAGCCCAACTTTCCTTCTTGAGTAGAAAATCTCTCCCAGATAAAAATGCTTAGAGGTTTTTAGAGTAAACCAAAACTGGGCAGTGTGTATCATCTGAATTAATTTGAAAAGTAATCTGAAAACTCACTTTGATTCTCAAATATGACCTAATGTGCAAGTTGTAAGGCAAAGCCTTTCAGAACAGGCTTATTTTGAAGCAAGTGTTAAAGCCTTTTGCTGAAACAGAGACTCAAGAATGTATCATACCAGAATATCTTTCTCTATGCTAGAGAAAAAGGTTAGGCAGAATTCCTGTGAGCTATAAAAAGTCCCCAAATAACTACAGAGACATCAAAATGTCATCAGGTTGTTATACTCCAAATTATAAACAGGTGATCCAGCGGTATGATGCAAAAAGAGTCCAAGTCCCTGAATTTCAGACCAGGAGTATCTTCTTTATTTACTACTAATTATGTTGAACTGTGAACTACACTTAAATTAAGCTTGTCCTGAACTCTGTCTGCTCTGAAACTTCTAAGGTCATTAATCAGGTACTCCACAAGCACAATATTATCAAAAAGTAAAAGTTGCTTTTGGCTTTTCTTTTGATTTTTGATTTTTTTTCCTGCCCATCTGCAGCAGTATGGCTCTTTTCCAGCTCAGCTGCCGCGCTGACTAGAGCTGAAGGTGGAAATACTTTCTCTGTGGACTACCACAGAGAGAAGCTGCCCAACGCCTGCAGTGCAGCAGCCCCTCTCTTAGAAGATGCTGCAAAAACGCTGCTGTGGGGAGGCCCCCCAGTTTGGGTCATCTGGGGGGCTGCATGTGAGGCCTCGTGATGAAGAAATGAGCAGCCCTCATCATTTGCATTCGGCCACTCCATTTGTATCATCAGAAATCCCTTTTTGTGCATTGCTCGAGAGAGCAGATGTGGCTAACTTATAGCTCTTGAAACTTGCGTTGCACTTGAGCTGTTCCTGAGCAGTTAGTTCCTCCTGGGGAGCGCCTTGTGTTCCTGGAAGCAGGGCTGGGGGAGGAACCAAGCCTAAAAAGCATCTGAAACACAGTTCCCAAACTGTGCTGGGACACAGGCGCTGGCTCAGTGAGCTGCGGAAGACACCTGGAGAACCACTTTCACTTCTTGCCAATTAATTTCCCCCAGAGTTCCCCCATTCTGAGCTGTTTAAGGTATGTAGTATGCGTCCAGGGGCTTTCAGCCGTTCAGCCTTGTGAATGTGTTTGGTTCGAGTTGCAGCCCCGGGACAGCTGACGATCCTGGCGTTAGAGAGCTGTGAATGCAGATACTTCCCAACTGTGGCCAAACGGCAGATATTTGGTGTGGTGTTGTACAGAAATTAGTTCTAATCTCACTGCCTCTGAAATTGCTTTGGGGAAGGATTGAAGGACTGGTTTCTCCCACCAAAGCTGGCAGACGTGCTGCTGTTTGGTGGTCATTCCGAAGTGTTCAAAATTACAGGAGTTACTAGCAAGTGTGGCCGAGGATTTATGAACTGTAGATTTGTAGCTTAGATAGCTTCCCTGAGCCACAGAAAATTTTCAAGGAAAGATGAAATAAATTCTTCCACCTTCCTTCCTCCCTACTCCCTCTACCTCGGTAACCTGACAGCTGAAACTTTCACATCATTACAGGCTTGTCCTCTGCAGGAGGCAGAATCAGATTGGCAAGACTTCTCTGGAGACTGCTGTTTTCATTTCCTACTTCCACATGTGCAGAGGCAGCACCCTGAGGCCAAAGATAAGGGGGTTTTGTTCATGTGTTCCTTGGAATATGGAACTGAAAAGTTTTCAGTGAGCCACCAGGTAATGAAGTTGCAGTACACCCATTCTAAGAATCAAGAAGAACGTGTGTAAAGACTGGGGGAAAATGCCGGTACATGGGCAACAATAAGATTTTGCAATAAACCACCACGTAGTATTTGGAGGGACTATTGCAAAGAAGCTGTGACCAATACAGAAGTTTCGAGCCCTAGACTATAGTGTAGGATAGTCTAAATGATGTTTTCCCAGTTAAGTGGTGGAGTTGGGAGGCCTGACTCCTCAGCTGGGCTGTGTCAGAGACCTTGCCTGATGTTGGAAAACCACTTAGGTCAGCATGTTCCTTCAGAACTTTAATTCTGTCAGTTTTTTGTGTGCCTGTTCCTGTAGTCACACAGGCTTTCTTTTCTTGCTTGTTCCAAAGGGGATAACGTATACAGCTCTGTCTGACACACTGCAATCTCTGAATTCTTGATACCTCTTAAGAATCCATACCAGGAAGTTCTCAACCTGAGAAGTCCTCATAGAAAATAATGATTCTTGTCTTTCAAAGTGAGATACTGCTTGTCTTACATAATCATCATGAGGATTAGTTCAGTCATCTTTTACCTGCTTTGGGAATCTCAGGAGGATTAATAATAATTCATCATTTTTGAAACTCTGGTATACATTTTAACATCATGTTTGACAGCTTTGCATAATATATGATTAATCAATTAGAAATTTTGTACATATGCATGACATTACATGAATATTCCTCTGATCTTTCTCCAGCACACTTGTAGGCACAGGGTTCTTGTACAGTAGTTGGAAAAAAGGAAATCTTTTCATTCAGCTCCCACTTATGAACAGTTTCAAAGAAAAATAGCTTTGCATTTACTAATGAAAGAAAAAAACCAGGAAATCTGTCTGTCTATCAGGAAATCTGATATGTGATACACTTGCTAAATCCCCTTTTCAGTGAAATGGATTAAGAGACCTTATAGAAAAATGTAAGTGAAAAACTGGAATGATAAATTGCATGCTTTAGAAGATAGGATTTATACTTACTGCTCTGGAAAAGAAGATGTTCTTTGTACTGTGGAAGAAAAGGCAATTCCATACACGCTTCAAACCTTTATTCTGGACCTGATCTGTCTACCAGTTTAATGCTGTTACTTAAACTTGTCGTGAGAAGTCCATGGACAGAGCTTACGCTTTATTCTTTGGAACGTAGATGAAACTTCAGCTGGCATCACTGTCATTTGCAACTCTATACCAGTGGGCAGAGACTGGATTTGAAAACCTCTTATTTTATGAATTATTAGTCATAATCTACAAGTAAGATCCTAGATGAGAAAAGATCCAAACACTAGAAGCATTCAAAATGGTTCTGGATCCAAGGTATACTCAAGATGTTTTGATCGAGTGAACTACAATCTGTACACTAGATCTTAAAAAACAAACCCCCCTTTCTGCTGTGAGTCTTCTTTACCCATTTCAATTTGGCATGGATGGACACGCGAAAGCAAACCACTCATCTGATACTAATTCTTGTATAATAGCTCAAGATGGCTGACCAAAGACCAGCTAATGGAGAAAGGAATGTAATTTGTTGACAAACACTTCAGTTAACATGTGCAAAGTGTATGCTTATGCATGCCAGTTTAGCGGCCTCAGTGGTCAATTTGAGGGAGAAAAGGAAATAGCGGTGAAATTAATCATACTGACGCCTGCTTGTCTGATATTTTTGGCATATTGCAGAACATTAACTACAGTGAAATTTGGCAAAGGATTCTGATTTTCAATGAAATCATCTATTTTGTAACATACTCCCCTATCTTCTTATTCTTTGGCATGTAACACACTTGAAGATTAGAAGGTCAGATTAAAATATTCATTAGTCACCTAAAAATGGTTACGGCATCTGACAAGGAAGAAATCAAGTCACAAAAATCCCTTCCAGGGCAAGCTGTGAAAGGCTGCGCTTGGTGCCAAATGTGGGACTGGTCAGGCCTATGTTTAGAAACCCATGATAAGTTCTAAACACAGTTTGATGAAAACCTGATGCAAGTCTCTCCTTTCCCTGTCATCCGCTGACATTAAACTGTGAAGTTGCCTGTGATGTCAGCTCTGAATTATTCCCTCTTGATTGCTGACTCAAAGGCTGGATGTTAATGGAGAACCAAGATTTTTAAGGTTCATCAGAGAAGGCATTAAAAATCTAAAAAATATGCATAATTCTCTGGCTGGAGTATGCTCACATGGCTTTTCTGTGCTCTGTTAACTATTCTTTAACAATAATTTTGCAAGAGGTTTTTTTTCCAAGGGCTGATTTCTTTTTGTTCTTGTCTTCTTTCTCTGTCCATGGAGAGGGACTGTTGGCATGAACACAGAAATTCTTTGCCTGAGTTTGAGTGTTTAAGGGAATTTACTTGTGGGATAGACACTGGCCACTCTACGTGAATAAGAAATCTTAAAAGGAATGTTAAAACTACTTTAGGGAACTTTGGAATATTTGAAATATTCAAAGGAGTAAGTCAACTGGACCTGTGAGATTTTGCTCTTGAATTGGCTTAGACAAAAATCACAAAAGTCACTGTAAAATAACCCCCTGGTCCTGCAGAGACACATGTGCTCAGGTTTAATTCAATGGGTTACTCACTCGATTAAAGTTTTAGCTCTTTATAATCACAGCGGAGTCCTGACCAGATCCAGGCCGGCAATCCAGCCTGTCTTCTTGACACAACTGAAGGGTGCCTTTGTCTTAGTCTGGTTCCCAGGATAATTCTCCTACTTGAGAACATGCTACTCTTAAAACCACTACTCTCCCTTGTTAGTCAGGCTTTTTCTTGTCCTGCTGTTGCCTCTGAAAAATGTTCACTTGTCCAGAGAGAGGTAACTTATTTTTCCTTATTTTTTCTTGTCCTAGCTGTTTTTTTCCCACTAATAATCAAAGCCAATCTATCTGCACAGTAACTATTCCAATAAGCAGATCAGCATTCAGCATTCGTAATTATTACAGGGCAGCTCCAAATCTGTTCATGTTCAACTCGCACTTTTCAATTTTGGCGTGCTTTCTTAATGCTGGAAGCATTTCACAGATATTAGCCTGTTATACTTTCCAAGAAATCTGGTGCAGTTAAAATAGTATAGTTTCCATTCAAAATAAACTGTTACCCTTTTTTTTTTTTCCCCCTGTAACTAGAAGAGGTGGCACTCTGTGGAAGTTCAAATATAAATGTAATGTAATTTTGAAGGAAGGGTACTTCTTTACGACTTCTGAGAGTTGCTGGGAAACCATTACACACACTGTGATAAGGCAGTGGTAAGGGAGAAAAGATATTGGAATAAAACTCAGAATGAGGAATCAGCCTTTGGAGGAACACGCAGTGTCGAATGAGTAGAGGGAAAAGAAGAAACAGAGAGATGCAAAGAAAATTTCTAACTAGGAAATCAAATGCTGCATGAACTATGAGAATGAAATCAAATCTAGGGAATTATAACAAGATGAGAAAAAAGAACAGGAGAAATATTCAAATGCTTAAAAAAATATATAATCCAATTATGCACAAAAAGTGTAGAGGAGAAATACAGACATAGAACAGAAGTTGTCAAACAGACTTTAGAGAGCAGCAGGAGATGAATGGAGTGAAGTAGGAGAGAGTAAATTAAAACCAATGCACACAATCAGTTTAGAATTCAACTGTCTATCTGGTATTTATGGGAAAGCATCCATAAAGCTCATGGAATCCCATAGGGTTATTATCATATTTCTTGGTGCCTGCACTAGTATTGTACATCTGCCCAACAGAGTACAATAGTTTCAAAGAGAAGGAAATTGTCTGAGTGATCCATTACTGATTTTCAGTGTGGTGAGAAAGAGAGGCCAAACGTGGAACCTTTCCATCTCCTTTCTCCCCAGACTCTGTGTACAAGCAAGATCCAAACCTCCCTGGCTAATGTTGGTAGAAGGAAACAAAACTTGACAAGCTTTTTTGTAAATGCTAAATTATCCTTGTTTTCCCATTATGTGGATAACCCAAACTGAAACCTCATTTAACATCTTGAACATTTTACAACCTAAATTTCCAGTCTGTCTCATGATGGAAGTAAAATTCAAGTACAATCTTTTGAGGTCATCTCCGATTAAAGGTGAGGTATTTCTTGACATTAGTCTCTGGTGGAGAAAAGCCTGCACTGTTGGTATCACCCAGCCAAGACAGTCCTTTGCACGGTGAGAGACTGCTTTTGGCAAGAGTGTCCAAGCATGGGGCCAAGTCCCCCTGGGCTAAGCTGCAAGGGCCCCTTTTGTAGTGTCTTTGGGAGCAGGAGCAGGAGTGAGGGCTCCCATGTCTCACCATGACTGAGCTCTTTGCCTCATGAGCTGGCTGTCACACTCCAGGTCCATGCCAGTGTGTGAGTCAACATGCAGGTAGTGCTTATGACCAGAGAGCTTGAGTCTGATCCCTGCTCTGGTTTCACACCAGGATGTATCCAAAGATGGCTAGAAGGGTTAAGAGGACTCTACACCCTTTATTGGGTGGGGGGAACACACCATAGTGACGAAGGATGAGGAAAAGGCTGAGGTACTTAATGCCTTCTTTGCCTTAGTCTTTAATAGTAAGACCAGTTTTCCTCCGGGTATCCAGACCCCTGAGCTGGAAGACAAGGTAGGGGAGCAGAAGGAAGTCCCCATAATCCAAGGGGGAAAGGTTAGTGACCTGCTACAACATTTAGACATGCACAACTCTATGGGGCCAGATGGGATGCACTCAAGGGTACTGAAGGAGCTGGTGGAAGTGATCACCAAGCCACTTTCCACCATTTATCAACTGGGGAGGTCCCAGTTGACTGGAGGTTAGCAAATGTGACATCCATCTACAAGAAAGGCTGGAAGGTGGATCTGGGGAACTACAGGCCTGTCAGGCTGACTGTGGTGCCTGGGAAGGTTATGGAGTAGATCCTCTTGAGCACCATCAGAGGGCATGTAGAGGACAACCAGGCAATTACACCCAGTCAGCATGGTTTTATGAAAGGCAGGTCCTCCTTGACTAACATATCTCCTTCTATGACAAGATGACCCGCGTGGTGGATGGGGGAAAAGGCTGTGGATGTTGTCTACCTGGACTTTAGTAAAGCCTTTGACACCATTTCCCACCATTTCTCCTGAAGAAATTGGCTGCTTATGGCTTGGAGGGATGTACTCTTTGCTGGGTAAAAACCTGTCTGGATGGCCAAGCTCGAAGAGTTGTAGTGAATGGAGTTAAATCCATTTGACAGTCAGACACAAGTGGTGTTCCCTAGGACTCAGTATTGGGGCCAGTTCTGTTTAATATCTTTACCAACAACCTGGATGCGGAGATCGAGTGCACCCTCAGTAAGTTTGCAGACACCAAGTTGGGTGGGAGTGTCAACCTGCTTGAGGGTAGAAAGGCTCTACAGAGGGATCTGCAAAGGCTGGATCGATGGTCCGAGGCCAATGGTATGAGGTTCAACAAGGCCAAATGCTGGGTCCTGCACATGGGCCACAACAACCCCACGCAGCGCTACAGGCTTGGGGAAGAGTGGCTGGAAAGCTGCCTGGCAGAAAAGGACCTGGAAGTGTTAGTCAACAGCCAGCTGAATATGAGCTGGCTATATGCCTAGGTGGACAAGAAGGCCAATAGAATCCTGGATTGTATCAGAAATAGTGTGGCCAGCAGGACTAGGTAAGTGATCATCTCCCTCCCTGTACTTGGCACTGGTGAGGCCCCATCTTGAATACTGGGTTCAGTTTTGGGCCCCTTGCTACAAGAAAGACTCTGGAGGGACTCTGGAACGTGTCCAGAGAAGGGCTGGTGAGAGCTCTAGAACACGAGTCTTATGAGGAGCTGCTGAGGGAACTGGGGTTGTTTAGCCTGGAGAAAAGGAGGCTGAAGGGAGATCTTATTGCTCTACATGAAAGGAGGTTGTAGCGAGGTGGGGGTTAGTCTCTTTTCCCAAGTAACGAGCTATAGCACAAGAAGAAGTGGCCTCAAGTTGCACAAGGGGAGGTTTAGATTGGATATTAGGAAAATTGTCTACACTGAAAGGGTTGTCGAGCATTGGAACAGGCTGCCCAGAGAAGTGGTTGAGTGACCGTGCCTGGAGGTATTTAAAAGATGTGTAGATGTTGTGCTTAGGGACATGATTTAGTTATGGACTTGGCAGTGTTAGGTTTACAATTGGACTTGATGGTCTTAAAGGTCTTTTCCGACCTAAATGATTCTATGATTCTATGTCCTGAATCCTTGGTGGTTTACATTTACTGAATGAAGCCCTATGCACTTGACGGTGAGGTCAAATGAGGCAGCACTGAGTCAAAGCTATTGTAGAAAGAGATGATGGGACAAAGTTATCTGATAGTGGAAATCCACTCAAACCAAAAATTACATCAACTGGAAATTGAACTCAGGCTTTCAGTCTATTTCAGTCAGCTGTCACAGAGATGAACCTTGGAGAGGGAGCAAGAGAGACGAAAAAGGTTCTCAACTTCTGGGAAAACTCACTCTTTCTTAAGGACTAGACGTAAATCTTGATGAAGTCAACAGAAATCTTTCAGTTAATATCAGCCACCTCTGGATCAGAAAAACACCTGAATGTTTATTTACAGATGAAAGAAAAATCCAAATTAATGATGTGCTAATGGGTAAACCTTGCCTCTTCCCCTTCCACTGCTGTCAGGGCAGGCTGCCTTTAGTAGCTGCTGCTTCAAAAGAGTAATAATATTGCAGCTATTGGGCCAGAGTTTAATGGTTATTTCCATCATAACTGCCATACAACACTTGCAAAGGCTCCAGTTTTAATAGCTACTCTCTTTTTGGTATTACAGTGTAGTGGCTTTTCACCATAGACTTTTTTATGAAAAGACTGACACATCACACCAGCATTGTGTTCGAACCAGAAATACAATACTTTCTTTGAGATTTTCCAGTACTCTGTTGCTGGATCTTTGAACCTTGTTACAGCCAAACTTTGTGTAAACAAATTCATTCTACTAGAATTCAGCCTGGCATTTTAAGTGAGAGAGGGAAATAGAATAGTATTATAGTACAAGGATTTTCAGATATTTTTTTAATTTATTTTTCTCACAGCAGTGTAATTTGGTGTAGTGTGTGTGTGTATGTCTGGATCTTTATTATTCACAGCTATAAGTGAAGGATACTGTTTAAATAAGCCATAATTTACACCTAATGTCTGAAACCACTTCAGTGGTTTCAACATCGACATCAGTGAAAAGATAAGTCTGCCACTTAAAATCTTAATGGTTGTAATTTAGAAGAGTCTAAATTGTTCCCTTGCATTCAGAGTATTAGCAACTTTAGTCATCTTTAGAAGCAGAGAAGTGCTTTTCTTTTTGCTTTTGTGTTTTAATTTTATAGAACAGGCATTAGTATGAAAAGATTGTACTGAATAGTAAAATTGAGGGTTAGATATTTTAAGAATTACAAATATTTTACACTGTGTTAACAAGGAATCATCCAGAATTCCAAAACTACATGATGTGATAATTTGTTCATAAACTGAGACAGAAAATCCAAAGAAGCACGCTGCCACAGCAAGCCACTGGCTCTCTTGTTCAGAAATGGCTTCAGAAAAATGATGCTCCTGGAGCCGCGGGGCAATTTACACCTGCTGATGGCTCGAATGCAACATTCTCATGCATCTGGGACCAAAATGGATCTTCCTAAAATGGAGCAGACTGAAGACCTGGAAAAATGTTTCCACACTCAATTCCAGTTGCAGATTTTAATATCATAGGCTAAAATTTCTAACTTTCTTGCCAAGAATGTATTTAAAAGCTGTAAAATATGCACTGAAAATCAATGCCAGATTATGGGCAGCTGGGCTATTTTCAATGAAGAGCAATGTTTATGCCATCATTACATCATAAACAAACCATGGCGTGCAGAAAATGCGTGCAGTCTTACAATTTAGTCAAAAGGGGAATCTAAAACTTTCCTTTGCATTCAGCTTGTTTGCTTACAGCCAGATCATCTTGGGGGCTTCTGCACAGAAAGGGGCCTTTAGTACACAGCTCAGTCTCTTGCCCAAGCAAGAAAAAGGAAAGGAAGAAAGGAAGAAAGAGAGGAAGAAAGAGAGGAAGAAATAAAAAAGAAAGGAAGGAAGAAAGCAAGGAAGAAAGCAAGGAAGAAAGGAAGAAAGGAAGAAAGGAAGAAAGAAAGGAAGAAAGGAAGAAAGGAAGGAAGGAAGAAAGGAAGAAAAGAAGGAAGGAAGGAAGGAAGGAAGGAAGGAAGAAAGAAAGAAAGAAAGAAAGAAAGAAAGAAAGAAAGAAAGAAAGAAAGAAAGAAAGAAAGAAAGAAAGAAAGAAAGAAAGAAAGAAAGAAAGAAAGAAAGAAAGAAAGGAAGGAAGGAAGGAAGAAAGAAAGAAAGGAAGGAAGAAAGCAAGGAAGAAATGAAGGAAGAAAGAAAGGAAGAAAGGAAGAAAGAAAGAAAGAGAAAGGAAGGAAGGAAGGAAGGAAGGAAGGAAGGAAGGAAGGAAGGAAGGAAGGAAGGAAGGAAAAAATGCTGCCATGGTATCTTTTGTACAATTGTATCCCATTCCAAAGCCATTTCTCTGCAGGGTTTGTTCGTTAAAGATCTGATTTAAGGTATGTTCAATTCAGTGGATTTACTGCTCACCCTGGTCATCTTCTGTGCAGAGCACTGCTGACAACAGAAGAAGGAAAAGCAAAGCTGCTAGCAATGCTGTGGCTGCTCGCTTTACAGGAGAACAAAAAGAAGAATACGTGGTCTGCGCTGCTTTACTGAAAACTACCAAAGCCGCTGTTTCAATTACAGTCCGGGCCAGATTCATGGTATTTTGAATCACGCTTTCTTACCACTTGCTGGCAGTTTAATGTCCCACATTAGATTACTTTACAGTTCTTGTGCTGATAAGCTAAACTTTTTATTTATTTGGAAATGCTTTGTGCTTGGCACATCTGGCAAAGGTGACTGAGTGGCCAGTTTGCTTCATTGTAGATATACTGAAGTCTTAAAAATCTGGGGAAGGGTAGACAGGGGGGTGTCTGTTCCTCTTATTGTGGCAGTTTTCTGCAAGGCCAGTTTGAAACACGTTGGCACAAATGATATTGCAGAAGTATTTCCATTTTTGATGTGCTGGGGCTAGTGTGTGTCAACACAAACTACTGGTGGAGTTTTTACTTGCTGGAAACCAGTACTTGCTTAACTTTCCTGATTAAAGGCAAAAGTTCACTTCAATACCGAGTGCCTGGCTGGATCAGGGCCTGAGAGTACTCTGCTGAATTACATCTGTATCCCCTACTGGCTACAGGTGACATAAGGGACATAATTGAAATTGCCCTGAGGAGATTCCAGCTGGTACAGGTAGCTGGCATAAAGAATCTAATAAACAAAATGTGGTCTTTTCTTGCAGCCATGGTTAAGGCATAGATAATTGAGGGACGGTACAGTACAGTACAGTACCATGTTGGTCACCTCTCCAGAAGCTCGGCAATATCTGACACATGTTAAAACAGTCTCTTGAGTTTTATCACACAGGACATGTGGGTTAGAATTCAGATTTTTTAAAATGCATTTGACCTTTTTCCTGTTTGGTCGTTGTTTTTGACAGGTTTCTAAGCCTTTTGTCTTCAGTGAAGGATGAAAGGCTAACTTTTAACCTTTTACTGTTAGTTGACAGGACTGTATGGCAATGTCTTTTTTTTTTTTTAATTTGTTTGGTACGTGCAGGGAATGGAACCACTAAATCAGGACTAAGTCTGCAGTTTCTTCTGTAGTGTCTGGTCTAGTGATTCCCTCCGATGCTGCTGATCTTTGGAGGTTGGCTGGAGATTGTAGTATGGAGACTTCGTCACCCATGACCAAAGCACTGGTGTGAATAAAGTTTGAGAGCAGAGAGGTTGAACCTTCAAGATTTTTTTCCAAGGTCAATGGAAAGAGTTATGGTTGGTCAGGGATGTCTGTATGGCTGGTCAATGTGGCTATTATTCAATCAACAGTAAGAAATATGGCTGGAATAAACAATGAAGGCAATGATCTGCATTGAGGTCTCAGGAGGCCATGTTCAGAGACTAAGGCTCCTGAGTTAGCTTATTATAAGCTTTACCCCAACCTGCATTACTGAGCCTTTGATGTAACAACAATCCAGGTCCCTCTGAAAACTTCGGTCACTTTCTTCATATCTCCTCATCGTGTGTTAAGCGTAGGCGAAAATGACAGTGAAAGAGTAGACTGCACAAGTGCAGAGCCCTGTGGGCTGTGGTATTGACATACTTTTATCAGCAACCCAATCTGCTAAAGAGTTCCTGAAAGTCTCTGCATTATGTGAAGGAATTAAGTTCTGCAACAGAGATGCATGTGCTGTTTAAATCTAAAAAAGGAGGAAAAAACCCAAATCTGAGTTGCTTCTCTGAACAGCACATTTCCCCTCATACCTTCAAATCAACATCTAGCGTAAAAAAAATACAAGCATACTAATAATATATTGTCACATCAGCTGCAGAAAGAAAGAATATTTATTTAGAGTTAAAGGTTTGTTTGTCCCCCAATCTTCTGCAGAATGAGAAACAAAAATTGGGAAAGAGTTACCTTTGTTAAATATTTTAACTAAAAATTGGAGCACAAAGAATCACATCTTTACGTATGAGTTCCTGCTAGAGCCAAGTTTACTGGAACTGTATCACGTCAGTCTCACGGGACTACTGAGGTGAGAAGTCAGAGGCCTCTGATACGAGTTGTGAACGGTCTCTCCCTGGTCAAATGAGGGGAGAGACAATTCTTGAGCAGAAACACAGCTCCTGCTGTGCTGCCAGCAACCAGAATGAATGTATGTGGAAATCTCACCAAGAACTGCTTTTTCATTTATTTATTTACCTATATTTTCCTGAAGTCCCTCAAACATTGGTTCACTGTGTCCTCTAGAGCCACCATCATCATTATATTTGATACAGCTACACAACGATGGGGACTCAAAGAAGAGATTTTTGTGTGCAGGCACAGTTTATTGAGAAATTCACAGGTAAATATGTTCCTTGAAATTTTACAGAAGTAAGTAAAGTAAATAAACTGATGCAAGACTTGATGTATTGGGTGTGATTTTTGTTGCTCAGGGATAGCTGCTTGGGATTCCAAACTGGAAATAAGGTAATTCCAAAGAGGAGGAGGAATATGTGTGGTGATAACACAAACTGCGAAAAATCCCATGTTAAATACATATATATGTACACATACTGTTAGAGAGAAAGAGCCTTTTGACTTATTAGGCTATTTCCACTTTTGGAAACAATTTTTTTAAGATGCCAAAATGATCCACAGACCTTGCCAAAGTGTCTACCATTCTGCTTGTGACTGGCATCTTAATGTAGCTTTTTTCTCTTGTGCATATAAATTCACACATAAATGCATATAAAACATTTTTACATGCCAACGTTAGAAATACATACAAGAGTATGATATCTACCTGGCAGTTTGTGTCACTCAAAAAAAATGGAAAAAATAGTTTTCTTCATGGAAAATATCAATAAATGTACAGATATTGAAAGTGACACTTAAAATAGATGGCAGAGGTTTTTTATTCATCTAAATCAGTTTGTAAACCCCCACAAAATGCTTTGTGAAAGTGCAGCAGCTCTTTGGAATTTCTAGTGCTATATCAGAGCATGTGAATTTGAGTCTGGGTGGTATCACAAACATTTGTTTTCCATTGGTTTCAAGTTTTAAATGCAAAATCCTTTGAAAGACCCTTCCATACCAAGTGCCTAAAAGAATGGTTTGAAAGATCCTGATGTCAAGCTAGAACCAAAACAAATCTGAGGAAGCAAACCAGTGAGAGTAGAAAAAAAAAGCATTACCATTGCAAGGCAGCTAAGGTACAGTCATATTTATCTGATCATTTACGATGCTGGAGTTTATCCTGTTCATGCTAATCCTGCGCAGGGCTTGACCTCCCTGGGAATGGTGTGATAGGCTGTTGCTGGACTATCAATAGATAGTCCAATAAGCCAATAGTCTGTTGTTGTTACTAGAGTGGTCCTCACTGCCCACCACAGTGGAGCAATCAGCATTTCCCTTGATCCCACCCACTCAAGCCACCTCGCTGATAATTGCCTGGTGGATTTGTCATTCTCCAGCGCTCTGAGGAAGGCGCATCACCGACTGGGCTGATAACCCCTGAAGCAAAGCACCACGTTACTTCCATTCTCCAATGCAACACCCTCCCTGAGGACTTTCCTTTCTTCAAAGAAAATTAGCTTCCAATTATTTCATAATTTGGACATATATTTGGCCATGCCAAGGTAAAGCAAAACTTGTCAGCAGAGTTTGCGATTCATCTTTCTGCATCAGCAGCACATGAACCTGCTTTTTGTTTGACTGGAAGCTCTCTGGATTAAGCAGATGTGGTTTAACAGTGCCTTGTATTAACAGCTCACTGCCAGTAACTGGTTCCATCTTCCAGCTTTGTCTCATCTTAATAAAGATCTGATTCTTATCATGCCACTGGTCTCTTGGGAACTGCACTTCTTGTGTTCAGTTACCAAGGGTGCGTGAAAGAAGCTAAAAGGAAGAGAGAACAGCTAATAAAGGGATAAAAAGTACCTGGCACCTACAGCTGAAGGTGCTGCTATTCTAAACAGAAAAACACAAAAGTTCTGCTGGCAGCACTACCCAGTGGTGCTTATGAAAGGTCTTTTCCTACTGTTGTTGAACCAGCTGGTCCTCTGAACAAAACTCAGTGCAGGTTACCTGTTTGTATCTTACTTACCAGTAAAATGGTAAAGAGTAACTTTACATAACTGAGGAGTAATTTATTTATTTACCTATTACCACTATATCTTTCTGAACTACCTCAAACCTTGGTTCACTGTATCCTCTAGAGCCACCGCCATCATTGTGTTTGATACAGCTACACAATGTTGGGGACTCAAAGGAAATAATCCCTGCACCCTAACTTCCTATTTGTACGCTTGGTATTAAACTCAAGGTATCACATTTCCAGATCAAATTGCTATAAAATCTCACCTGAACAGCAACTTAGCACATGTTTGAAAATGTTACCCGGTAACTAGCAACTGCTGTAGCAAGCTCAGAAACCCGTGATTGATTCAGAAAATTATTCAGCGTTGAGTAATAATTCATGCAAATCCTCTTTTATGCTTAGTAAAATGGGGCTCTGGTTAATAACTTGATTGGTAAAACCCCTGTGAGCCCAGAGCCAGCGCTGACGGCTCCCCACCCTGCTCGGGCAGCAATGGCTCTGGGCAGCAGGAACCTACGTACCCAGTTCCCACAGCTGGAGCCACTTTCCCACTGGCAGGCTGTTGAATACCGAAATGCAGCTACCATACAGGCAGCTGCCCCTTTGTAACGGTTGCATTTGACTTGTTAGACTTGACAAGTAATTAGGTATTTGTGGCAGCCCTGCCCTGCTGTACCTGGCAGGGACAGCCAGCAGAGAAAGGTCTGCCCTCCGAAGAGCAGAGCTGTGTAGGCTGGCGCTTGCTTTGGCATGCCCCTGAAAATGAGGAGCAGACTTGATTCTTGCTGTGCAAACTTGTCAGTGACAGCATAAAATGTGAGTAAAATATTTATCTGCTAGATTCAGTGTATGCTTGTCAGCATGAATTAAAAAAAAAAAGAACTTGTAGAAACATATCTGAAAGGAGGAGACATTTTGCCTAGTCCTCCTTCACCTGGAATATGCTGTCCTTTCATATCTGTCACTAGTTTAAAACATATTTCCTCTCACATTTGTCAGCAAACTTTGGGACAAATCGCATTTCTTCTCTTTTGTCATTGTGAGGAGGTCATAAGTAATGATGCTTACCAGAATGGATATATTTGAACATTTTATTTCTTTGAATGGTGCAGCAGATACAGCAAGTGCCTACGCTGGGCTGTTTGGCAGTCCAGGTCTTAGTGGCTAACTAAGAAATACTTAGCTGCAAAGAAAGTACTCAACACCTCATTTCAAGGATTTCATAAGGCAGAAGAGGATGGCTCACACCCCCCTTAGTTTTCAGTGCAAGTGAAGAGCATGTTTGAAGGGTTGACACATCATCCAAATACAAATCTAAATTCACAGAGCTTACAGGACAGGAAAAGACCGGGAGATTCTGAACCATCCATTCAGAGAGCAGCGAGGCATCCGTCTTCGGGACAGGGCTGACTCTCAAGGCTTTAGAGCGCAGTAAGACAAAATACAGAGAGGGAGCGGGAAGGGCGGTTAAGATTAGCAGGCGTAGTTGCTTGTATTGGAAGAGTTCATTTGACCCCCTTTTGCTTGCATAGTCTTGAATTTGATTTTACCTATCTATTTATTGTGCAACTGCAGATAAAAAACCCCTTATTGGTATGTTTTCTTAATTAGGACAGAAGATTACTAGAAGTAGAATTTTAGCATACTATTTTTCCTTCCAAGCAATTTAATGTATTCTAACTTTTTTGAGCTTATAATAAAATGAAAAAACATCAAAACTCCAGTAATGATACAAAATTGTTACTATCACTATCACCAGCGTAATAGCGCAATCAAAGAATGCTAAAGCACAATCATTTTATTCAAGCTGTATCTTAACTCCCTCTCAACTCAACATCGCGTTTCATAGATGTAATTGCCCTTTGGTACCAACGTGAACTATTCTCCCTTCTCGCTCTCCGGGTGCCTGGCTGCAGTCCTCACATTATCTCTTCACCTTCGTTCTGGCGGCTCCTGCAGCGCAGGCAGCCTGCAATGCTGGAGGTGCTGTCGGCACCGAGGGCTGTGAGAATGTGACGAGCGCAGTGCAGTGCTCTTAACCGGACACCTTGTGAGGACAGCGTGCACTTTGCAGCCTGTATTGGCAGCGTGAGAGGTTTGGGATGATCCCGACTGGATGTGAGCAAGCACCTGTTTGGTATTTATCTATCTGAGGCTTTCATGTCACACTCTTTTATTCTAGCGTGAGCCCCTGGCATGTCTGGCTCCCAGCACAGGCTCCCACCTCGCACCAAACCGGGATACTGAGCCATAGTCAGAGCAAACACTGGTCCTGGGGTGGATCAGTTGTTTTTTTACCCTGGATCTGTTCAGTGGTGGAAGAGCTATGCGCACATTGTACTCCCCTGGCAGGGAGGGTGGTGCAGGAGCAGGCCGACAGGGCCGAAGGCTGCCCAACCTGCTGCTGCAGCAGCTTCTGAATTTTGCCTTTGGTATTCACCTGCCACCATTTCAATCCACAGCACTATGCAGGTGGCAATATGGGGAAAGATACACAGTGTGAGAGAGACTTCAAAGGGTACCACTGAGCCTATCCTATACAGGCATCTACAACTTCCCTGTCGTTCTTCAGGCTAAAATGCCAGGCTGGGCTACTCTGCACACAGTAGGCTTTGGATAAAAATCTAAAAGTAAAAAAATTATAAATCAAAGCTTGGAAATTCTCGACATGTCTTTCAATTAGCACTTCCCACACATCAGTCGCTGTCCTTCATTGTCTGAGAGAAGTTAGTTCTACAGCGTTCACACAACCGTGTTACCTACCCTAAAAAGGGAAGCGTGAAGTAGGGGAAAAAAGCTGAAGCAGCCATAGTTAAACAACTGTAGCTTCTTCAGGACTGCCTCTTTTCTCTGCGGCCATCACACACGATCACATTTGGAAGTAAAATTAGGTCAGTATTTGTTACAGTGTTTTGGAGTGAGTTGTCTGGTAAATGTCTATTAGAAATATGCAGTAAAAAAAAACCCAGTGAAGGTACTACAGTTATAGCATGAGTCTGACAGCCAGGCCAAAGTACTTACGGATTGTAGCCCAAATGGTCTCAGCTTTTAAAAATTTATATCAATTTTGAGTGTTCCCTTAAAACAACATAGAATAGATTTGCAGCGGTGCTCAGCAACCCAAACTTCCTCTGTCAGTAACTTTGAAAATCAGGTTGTCTGTAAGTTGACTCCAAAATTCGTGTCACCTCTTTAAAATTCAGTTTCCTAGTATGTAATTTAAAGAAATGCTTTAACTCCTACAGAGTGTTGGGAAAATTAAGTCATTAATGTTGTGATGTCTTGAGGACCTCAGATCTATAACAAAGGGAGAGGAAGAAAATGTCAGCTCTGCTCAGCAGCTGTTTCAGTTGCTTGTAAGATCCAGGTAAACACAATCCAAACCCAGTAATAAGCAGTAACAGAGATTATGATTTTTTTTCTTTCAAAGTAAAAAATTGTAAATTGGAATTTTCAATAGAATTGAGAAGAGAGGGTTATTTCTGAAAAGCAGTCATTAGCGTCATATGTGGCAAACAAATAAAACCCTTTCTCTTGGAACTCACTCAGGGTCTCAAACTCTTATTTTGTTTTTTTTCCAAAGAGAACTCAGAGACAGGAAAGTCAGAAAAGTATACAACAGTATAAAATTAAGTTATGGAAATTCACAGCAAATGTCTTTCTTGAAATAACATTTCTGCAGTAAATGGGGTTTTTCTTGATTGGAAACTTTGTAAAGTTAAAAGGAAAAGACTCCACAGCTTCCATATCTGTAGATTTCCCCTTTCCAACAAATAGAAAAGAAAAAGAAAAAGAAAAAGAAAAAGAAAAAGAAAAAGAAAAAGAAAAAGAAAAAGAAAAAGAAAAAGAAAAAGAAAAAGAAAAAAAAAAAGAAAAAAAAAAGAGAGAGAAAATCATTGCATAGTACCAGGAAAAAGAGACTTAAGACTAATTCTGCTGTTTTTCACTCTGCTCTGAGTCAGGGTAGCTCAATTTACCTCACTGGAATTATGTTTACATTAGAGGAGATAAAAAGCATGGCCTCCTTCTTGAATAGACTATACCATGACCATTTTATAGTTTAAGCTCCTTCTCTTTATATATTCAGTTTGATGTCTCCTTTCTATCCATTATGATGCTGCGTTTTAGGGGGTAATGAGAAAGACATAGACCTCACAGTCTGGCATTCCCTTTTGGTTTGTGTTCATTCAACAAGGTCTTATTTTCTCTCCATGGCTTTCCTGCCTCTTTGCCTAGCTCTGCGCTGCTTTCGAAGCACAGACCACGCTTCATTTAACACAGACCTTGACCTGCCATTGGCAGAGCAGGCACACGGTGCCTGGTGTCTGATGCCTCCCTGTTTTGTTTTTACTGTTGTCAAAATATTATGTCAGCAGAAATCTTCCTGCAAGTGTAGATGCCCACAGCGGAGCCTTAAGTTTTCGGCAGGTAGTAATATGGAATATGCCTCTAGCTTAGCCTGGCTGCATGGCCAAACATCATGAGGTTGTTGGCTGATGATCAGAGAAGCTACTCGGCTGCAGAGAGATGGTTAGTAGCCAGGGGGGAGCTGGTTACGCCCAGTACTGCCAGTTCTTGTAGGCTAGTCCGTAGGCACTGAAGCATAGCTGTAACCTGGGACTGGTACCTGGAAAATATAACATGACAGTGGCTATCAGGAGCGTAAAGAACAGATGGGAGGAAGGAGGTGGGATCAAAACTCGTCTTTCGGGATCAAACGGATAGCTCTACAGGCTGATTTCTCAATAAAAAAAGGGCTGGATAGCTATTTGTTAACAAAGATGGATATTAGTTTTGATGCCAGGCCTAAAGTTAGGCTGCAGATTTCAGACAGCCTTTTCTTACGACCCTGTCTCCTACCCAGCCCAGAGCTGTAGCACAGGAGGGAGGGGACAGGTTTCCCCTGCAGTTATACGCGTGCAAGTGCCATTGAAACTGGTGGCAGTTCCTCAAGCGTATCAGCAGACAGCAATAAGCTGAAACTGATGGGTTGAAATCTCTGCAGTTCTGCACACAAAGGATCTGCAACAACATTTCCCAAAGGCTGGTGTTTCGCACACTCACCCTTTGTGTCTCTTGTTATTCACAATAGCCACCAACCTGATAAGATGTTAGCAGAGCTGGTCTTAAGGTCACACGACAACTTCCAGCCACACCGAGAACTTGCCTTTCCCTTTATCACTGAATGACTTATAGGCTGCTGTGCTCAAAAACCTGGCAATTTCTACTCATTCCAAGGAAAGCTCTATCTGCCAGAGAACATGATAGCCTTTACAGGTTAGCCTGCCTCCACTCTGCTGGCTTGCCTTCCAGGCTGAAGATGTCAACAACACCCCCCATTGGGTTGATGTCTCCCGTTCCTCTGGTTTTCAATTTCAGCTTTGTTTCTTCTTCTAGAACTGATAAATGAAATTCCACTCCTGACACCTAACCCAAAAATTTCCTGGAAGCTCCCTATCCCAGCTGAGTCTTGTGGTAGTTTTACAGCCTCCAATCCCTGTGTGACTGGTCTTCACAGGGATCATTATAAAAAAAATTGAGGCTTTACTCTGCTCCGAAAGCTAACCACTCTACCTCTGAAAGTCTTCTATGGCTAGAACAAATGTTGGGGAGGAGGAGAAGAGAAGGAAATCATGGTTTTCTTTCGTGCAGCAAACTTCTGATATCGCTTACCCAAAACTGACTGCAAAACCAACATTTCTTTTGACTTGTATTTGCTACAGGCTGGGATTTCTGATGTATAAGCAGTGCTTGCTTGAAGCTGCTGTGGTGTACAACCTAATAACTACTGTGCATTTTTCAGAAAAGGAAGAAATCATGTCTAAGGAAACAGGTGATGGTGAGGTTATCCACCAAGATCTGGACAAGATTGATTGGAAGAAAGGAACCTCAGTTACTATCTGAGGAGCAAAGCCTTGTCTACACACATTGAAGGACTGATAATTTCTCTTTGGAAGGCCCCAAAGGCTGGCAAATGGCTGAAATTCACAGAATCATTTGCATGTTACGCTATCTGCTTTGCAATTACTGGCATTTGTACTGGCCTTCCTACTGGGGTTTTGTACAGTTTGTTGCGGTCTGTACCACATCATTTCTCTTAAGAATGGAAAAAAGTAATAAAAAGAGAAAAAGAAAAACACCTGTGTATCTAGATTACATTTAGCAACCAGCAAGAAACATAAAGACTTATTTATACATACATAACAGAATCAGAGTCAAACCCCACATTGGCTTACCTTCAAATTACCTGATATATTTTAAGATTATGCAAAATTGCATATGCTTCTCTTACTTTATACCCCCTCAAGGCTGTTGAAAAAAGACTTCTGTTGTGTAGCCCATCATCACTGCTAGGAAATACTTTTCCCACAAACCATTTCCTTTAGAGTCTGTAAGATTAAGAGGACATCAAAGCACGGACGGACAGGAAATACTAGAGTAAACCAAGATCTGTTTGGGGGGCAAAGTATTTTAAGCCATTGTTCCTAAACATTTTATCATTTCTTACACTTACACCTAGTTCAAAAAGTGTGTAGGAAGTCTGTTCATACAGTCAAATAAATAGGCTGCTCTGGCTTAGGTTCCAAACCATAAAACACTACCTAATCTTTGCAGTATTACAGTTAGAATCAGTGGGTGAAAACTATGTAAAATCTCCTAAAACCACTGCTGCAACCCAGACAGATGACCTGGTGATATCAGAGGAGGCTACTTCTCCTCAAATAGTCTATATGTACTTTTGATGGGAAGAATGGACAGACTAAAAAATGAATAGAAAATGAATTGGCATGGGCTAGCCTTTTCACAGTAGATACAAGTTGCATTCAGAGGAAGGTGGGAACCTTGTTCTGCAGCAAGTTGTACACAGTGCAGAGGGCTGTCTAACAGTTCTCGTTAAAGCCTGGAAGCATTTTTCCTAGTTTATGCTTCATACTGCAAGCCATTCAACAAGTGCTGTATCTTGGGCAAATTTAAGAAAACAACCAGGGAAGTGCTATGAGAATTTCAGTTCAAATGTGTTAACTTTTGTAACCTTTATGTGGTGGTGAATTGTTATTATTATTTATTATTATTATTATTGTTGTTGTTGTTGTTATTGTTATTGTTGTTATTATTATATTTACAGAGAAGCTTTTTGAATTTCTATGCCATAGACAGGTCCCTATTTACACTATAAGTTGTGCAGGGTATGATTGCAGAGTCAAATTGCTTGGTTAGCCTAATACCATCCTATTGCATTAACACGGTAGTGACTGAAGGACAGAAAAGACACAACATCACCGATTCACATTGTTAGGGATGTTTCACGTACTGTTATGGCTTTGTATGTAAAATAGCTCATCTCAAAATGTATGTAAGGAGCAGGGCTTGGAGGTGAAACCTCACTCAGGTTTCCAAACACCTAAAAATATGGCAGCCTGAGTTCCACAACTAGGTATTAGAAGCAAAGGGAACCTGGGGGGATAGAAGCAAATCTTGAGGAGGAGTGTGCTGTAGACATCAGTCTGTCAGCAAAGGAGAGCACAGATGGCATGGAAAGCATCTTTCCATTTTGGTTTTCTTTTCATCTGAGAGTGAGTGTAACTAGAATAGAAGGAGGCATACAAACTTTGGGATACCATCAAGACTTTTCAAAGATCTTGAAAAAATTAGTGAGAGGTGTTTATTCTGGAACAGAGATGGAGAGAGCCCTTCCTGGTGTTGCTGGCTAGTCAGAGCATTCACCTCAGCGCTGACAGCAGCAGATCAGGGAGGTGAACATGAGCCAATTGCTCCAATCAGTGTTCTCTCTCCAGTCTGTATGAATTACTATTAATAAAACATGAAATGCCTTCAAGAATAGTATAGCCAAGAGCCTAGTGTCAAGTTGAAGCTTGTTCATTCTCATAAAAAGAGCTGATTTAGAAGAAATGGCATTTTCCAGCAAGTACACACTATAGAAGACCTCTCAGCCAGCTTTGTTTTAAATACAACACAATCTGTGAAAACGGAACAAGAAGTGATCTTAACAGAAGAATGAAAATCAAAATGTCTCGTTCCAAGGCCAGCCTCTGTGGGTGTACTTCCACTGAAAACAGTAAATTTCAGATTAGATCCACAGAACCAAACAGTTGCACCCTGTAAAAAAAAATAGACAGAAGAAAAACATTTTGGTTCCCTCAGCTTTATATTGATGTTTTCCTTTGAGCCCCTCACTTCAGCTTTGTCAGTTGTTTTCTTTGTTTCTTGTTTTCCTCTCTACTTTCTGTCTATAATTTCTATTTACAGAATAATCTTCCTTTTTTATGAGAACTTTGTTACTCCATTCACGTAGTGCTTAATTCAGCAACCCAGATTTCATCAGTAGCAACAAATAATAATTATATTTGTATATGTATGTCTTGGCAATATTCTGGGCAGGACTGTAAGGACAGGACTTCAATGTGTACGGTTGCTGCTTCTTGGCCTTAACTAGTACTTGGCCATTAGATCTGTTCTCTGCCAATGCTGTACCTTTATTTCCTTCTCTGCCTTCTATGTCTTCTTACCTACCATCACACTGAACACTGCTAACTTTGTGATTAAAATCCAACTGAGACATGCAAAGGCATGTTGGTTTTATCTATGTCAGGAAAAGTGACAGGAAGCACCAAGTCACAATGAGAAATGAGGACCCATCAAGGACTGAACCCACACAGCTGGTCTGAGCTCAATCATGCTCAGAGATCAAAAAGAGATGAAAAGATGTTGGCATAAGCACCGGCACAGATGCTTGGCTCAAGGGAGAAGGGACGGAAGTGGGTTGGGGCAGTCTCTGTGGAGACAGGTTATAGTAGATGTTCAGAAGCAAGCTAAGATTTCAACCTCTGTTTGGTATGAATCAGACAAAAATGCCTTCAGAAGAGATCTGGAATCCTGTAACTTGCTTTGATTCTTGCTTTTTTATCATGTGGATACTTCTTAGCTGTCAGGTATAATTTAATTTCCCCCTAGGAGGCAGTTTCTGTTTTATCAAAACCAGCTAATCTCTTCTGTGAGGTTGCATTTTTACACAATGCAAAAAATCATACAATTATGTCAGCTGAACTATTTTTGCAGAGATGGGGAACCTATACAGAAGTAAAGTCCACTGGTTTCTTTATTATTATGCAATCTTCTGTTAGTTTTACTCATGCATTTCAGCCCCAGAAGTGCCAAATTCTAACCTCAGCTATAACCATATAATTCACATGAAGTCATTAGTAACAGCCCAACTTTAAAGCCCTGCTCATTTTGTCAGAAAAGCAGTTTCCAGATTTATGATTTACATCATTTTCTTATTTAAATGCCTTCCTTGTGGAGGCATTAGATCTGTGGCTTGCGTTGCACTTCAAAGAGGTGTAACACAAGAATGACTCTGTATCTTCACTGCCTCTGAAAATGTAAAAAGAGCATGAAGACAGTATAAGACACTTCTTCACAGACAATTACAAAGCATATGTTTAGCAAGTTTGGGCTTGCGTACCCTGTGTTGTAAAACTTGGTAATGTGCTAAAAATGTGTGGGAGTATGCTTTATTGTCAGTCTCTGTATATATTTGGGGGGGTGCTAATGGTGGGATGAGGTCAGAAGTGGAGAAGCTTCCTCCTACCAACTTGTCTTTACAGTTTTGGGAATATGGACCTCCTGAGGCACCTAAACTGTATGGAGCAAGTGAGTTACTCATTACAGATCTGGCAGGGAATATGTCAGAAATTTTGGTCTTTTCTCTGGCCATAGAGCTGCATGGGACACCCAGATACTAACTTGAGCGGAGCATTTCATTTATTCTTAGGCAAGAAATTATGTATGTTGGAAATATTCAAGACATGACTAAAAATGCCTTTTTCTACATGGTGGCAAATTGTGTCTGACCCTAACAGCATAAAAATACAGAAGTAGTATTTCCATTCCCCCACATCCGTATGGAGAGATTAGTCACTCTAGTGGTCTTCATGCTTACCTAGCATGGAAGGCTGTGAGGCTTGTGACACCAGCACTGCGAGTGCCTCAAGCTGATGGCCATCTCCTTCTGCTCTCCTCACAGGCCATCGTGGCAACCTCTGAGCTCTAAATACACTCCCCAGGGGACTAAATTGAGCTTGTGCTCCCTCTTTCTGCTTCGTCAGTTGAAGAGACAAAACAGAACCGAGCTATAATTCCCAGCTCTCTGCAGAGCACTCAATGCGTTCAGGGTGGAAAATGTATTTTGTGAAAGAGCATTGGATTTCAACATTTCTTTTTGGTTCCAGTTTGGAACAAATACTCCAAAATTTGCAGTTCCTCATGTGGTGGGGGTAGGGGAAGCCAAACAAATAAAAGATAGTTTCCATTACAATGCATAATATGGGTAATTACCTCTACCTCCTACTTAGGCAAAAAGGCATTCAACGTCAAACATTTCATTCTGTAACTGTAACGCATTCATTTTGATATTTGTCAGGGCCCATTTCTGTTTTAGTGAACAAAATTATGGTTGGAGTGGTCATGATTACAGGAAGCAGTTGTCTTCTGACGCCAAACAGCTCCATCAAGGCTTTCTCAACGAGTGTTGGTTACATCACTTGGTAGTCTTGTTTTTGTCCTAGGCAGGAGGGAGGAGACTGTGGCCCAGCCTAACACACCAATTATAAGGGTGCAAAAACCTCATAAAGATCCTTCAGGGTCGTTATACAGTATGAACTGGGTAGGTCGCAGTGGGTCTTCACCCGAACAAGCAAAAGGACCTCCCCATTAGGAGAAGAAAGGGACAAAGACCTGGTTCTGTTCTGCCCTCTTTGAAGTGCCATAATTAGAGCTGATCTGCTATGAGAATATAAATGTTCTCAATCTAGTTAAAAATCACATTAGCTTGCTCTCTGTGGAAACCAGAAAGGCATTTTATGACATAATATTAAAAATCCTTCTTGGATCTTCTCTGGGAGTAACACCAACCATTACTCAAAGGCTCTCTCCAGTCCAAAGCAAAGCTTTTTTTTTTTTTTTTTACTATTTTTATCATTAATTTCTAGAGCTACAATAAAAAACATGAAAAATGCCTATTTTCTAGGATGAACTGGAATGGCTCCTAGAGGATTTAATTGGTGATAACTTATGCTGCAAAAGCGTGCTTGAAACAGTGTTTATAAATATCCCACTTAATGGAAAAAAAAAGTTATGAGTGGTGATAGAAATCTGTCTGGCAGAAAATAATATGCTATCTGCCAGCAAGTACAGATTCCCAGTACAACTGCAATGCGGGTCCAGCTGTGTTAAAAAGCCATATATTAAGGATAATTAAAATATTATAAATCATCACTCAAAATGGTTTACTCCAGAGGTAGTCTTCTGAGTCAACTGCTACTGAAGCCTGGGAGGAAACCAGAAGGCCAAAATAAAAGGTTGAAATCAGAGAAAGAATCCAAATAATAACTTTTGAGAAGAATCAATTTCTTTGAACTTATTTCTTAAGAGCATTGATCCTCTCCACGAAGAAAAGGACAAAGCCAATGCCTGGGGGTGAAAAATGTCATCAAAAGAGGACTTTCAGGTGATCCGTAAGCAGTCTAACAAGACTTTTGTGAAAAAATCTTAGCTTTACCACACATTCACAACTTCTCCAGAAAGTCTGCCCGCTATAGTAAGGTTATACAGTGTAGTGCTATTGATTTCCTCTGAGTAGTATGCCTCCACAGTAATTTAATTGTATTCCAGTTTATTTACGTCTATTTTTCTCATATACATATATGAATATATGTATGTATATATACATATTTCCCAATGAAAAGAAAGCTAGCACTAACTGAAACATATCCTCAATGTCTGTCAGCAGCTGTAACAAGACTTTACTACAACTGAATACCAAAAAGGGAGGAAAAATTCTCTCATGGCAAGCAGCATTTTTGCAGGACATTTGATACGCAATATTATGCACTATAAACTACAGTCAAACAGAAACAATCGGCTTGATGACATATACCACATCTGGGTCATAGGCAGCTTGACAGTGTTTTTGCCGTGAGCCGTAGCCATGTCAGCTCTAATGTGACATTTAGCATATTTAACCATGAACATGTGACACATCTTTAGAAATCCTTGTTGTCTAAATAGCCTATTTTTACATGCACAATTGACAACAACAGTAAATAAAATTCAGCATGAAGTGCCATTTTGCGAGACCTTATCGATTTTGTCCTGTGGCATCAGTCTAGCACACGCTATAGAACGCAAGGCATATCCTGGATTGTTTTTCTTTAAATCCTGCACATTAGCGTTATATTTAATATTCCATGCTAATTGTAACAAGGAATGTGATCTTTTCCTGGGAGTGATCTGTCCTTTATTTTCTCCATATTTTCAAGTCCTTTCTAGAGTGAGTTACTGTGTAAAATCCCTGTAAGTGACTGCTGTAATTTATGACAGAGTAGGGAGACTTAGCTTGGAAAGAATCAATAACTGCATGCGACATCATTGGAGTGTGTAGTGGTAGCTAGACGGCACATCTGGTGATGCTTAAATCCGCAACACTCTCGAGTCAACAGCTTGACATAGGGCACCTTTTAAGTTGATAAACTTGGGGACTCAACCGGGTTCTTTGAAGAGAATAGAACGTGTTATTTTTTCAGTTCATAATGACATGCTTAAATTAAGAAGGTATATCAGGGGGAAATATATATGTATATGAATTTAGAGCAAAGCATGAATCTTCCATGGTATTAAGCTTCAAACTCTGTTGATAAAAGACATAATTGCTATGTATTTCATTTTAACATTTTGGTATTCGCATTTATTATCAGTCTTCCTTGTTTGTTCAGGATATACACCTACATAGAAAACCACACTTCCAATATAATTATCTTACTAAATAATAATATGAGAACATCAAATCCAGACTCTGGACTTTCTTGGAAAGATCTAGATCTTGATTCTGATCAAAGTTAAAAGGAACCTGCTTTTAGCTTGGGTGTTCAGCTTGGTGAGATTTTGATGTCAACCTTTAGCCTTGAAACACGTAACAGATGTGAGTAATTCCTCCTCAGCACAGTTCTGTGACTAGAACACCTATGACATTTTATAAAAATCTATTTTTTTTTGCCTGTTCTGTTTGTATATACAGCCCTTTTAAGAAAACATTTCCCAAACTTACATCTGTAATGTAATACACACTATAAATGAGACATTATTGTTCAGTTCACATGCACACACACATTATATATATATATATATACACACATACACACACACATACACATACATATATATATATACACACACACATATACATACATACACTCATACATGCCTAGAAGCACAAACCATTAATTCTTTCCAACTGCGTTAGCCAAAATTTAGCTAAGTCAACATTCAAAATCAAGAAAGGTCATGAAATTGGATGGGAGATACACTTCACTTTTGGTTTATAACTGAAATTTTGAGCACTTATTTGCAACTCTCAGAACCTTTTAGGATTGGACCACTTCACACGTGTCAGCTCTGTGACTGATATTCTAGAGCTTAATTACGAATTTTAAGAAAACTGATCATTTTGGCAACAGTAATGAGAACTGAAAGTGCAAAGACATATTTCAACTGGGTGTACTGGAATTCAGGACCTGGTGAAGGAAGAAGAATAGTCTCTCCTCAATTTTTTCCTAAACTGAGACATTTCTTTATTGGAACAACAAAAGGTTATGCCAGCAAAGGATGTAATGATAGAGATTCAGGGGTCTACTTCTTAGTCAAAACCACACTTGGTCACATGGGTTAAACTTTGTTTAAATTAAGAAGGTATATCGGGGGAAATATGTATGTATGCCTCTACATGGAGAAGTTATTTAGCGAACATCTTTGACAGAGCTGTTATTGCAATGTGCACCTGCCTTTTACTCTAACGCAGATAACACCATAGACAAACGGATAGCAGAAAAAAATATCTCTTGACATCCTTATGTCTGTGATGTTGTCCACATTAAAAATGGAGTGCTAATACACAGTTTTATTGTTACAAAGACTAAAACTCTTGCCTGTACCTGTATGACAGAATAGCAGGACAGCACACGTTGCAATACCAGTAGCAGGTGATAAAAGTGCTAACATATTCACATTGTGAAGATTTTGTCTGTGTCATGCTTTGTATGGCTTGGAGTTTCTTCATCTTGCTATAAATCCGCTGCTTGAAATATCTTAAACACACATGATTTCATACAGAATTATTTATCTGATATCATGCCAAAACAGTGTCTGCTGTTACAGAATCTTATTTTTTCATTTAATCACAGGAAGCTTCGTAACATTTCTTCCCCCTGTGTAAATTAAGAGAATTTAGCATCAATGGCCATCTGATGATCACTTTGTTCACAGGCATTTGTTTGCTGTTTGGTGTTCCTACTCTCCAGATTGGCAGTGCCTCCCAAGTCCAGCTTCATGAAGAACACAGTGGAAGTTATAAGAATTGCTTATTCACATTTTTAAACTAATATCTGCATTCTGCTTTCTCCTCGAGCTTGTTTATATAGATATTTGGAAGAAACTCTATAACCTGCATCTTTTTTTAAAAAAAAAAAAAAAAATGAGTTCTAGCCTAACCAGCAGTTCTGGCCTTTTCGAAAGAGCAAAGCTAAAACGCCACAACAGGGCCATGGAAGAGGCCAGGCTGGATGATCATGATGGTACATTCTGATCTGGTGAAAAGATTTTTTTGTGTAGAATAAAGAGAAGAAAACAATTCCGTTAAGCAACTACATTTCCTTCGCTACTCTTGAACTAGATGACCAGATAACTGTGTTACGCTTCAACATTGCAACCAAGTCAGTACTGTGTAACTGCTCAGAAAGTACCTGGTACGTTTTACAGTACTGAAGTGATTGTGTTCTGAAGTTTGATTTACTTTTTTGGCTCATTAATGAAGTACATAGTTAAGTTTTGAATAATACAAAAACAGAAGTTTCTCAGCCACAACTTTGTACTAAAATTGGTCTTAACTAAAAAGAACTGAGATTTCTTATATGATTTGATATCAATAACATGTTTGTGTTAAGAGAAACAAGTATGGAAAATGAGATCTACCTGATCTAACTGAACAAAAACCAAAGCAGACTTTAATCTTTTTCAGAAGAATTTACAAGTTTCCAAACTATCATATAAAACTGAAGTTTTACAAATTTATTTTTTTTTTTTTAGTTCCGTGATATATATTACCTATAAATATTATATCTGATACATGGCTTAATAATACTTATGTGCTGGTAACTGTTATTTTCAATAATAACCAATAACAGTAGTTTCATATATTAAATAAGAGTCAATGTGATGTAAATTATTTCTGTTTTCTTCATTGGGATTTCATGGATGTTGCTCTGTGAAAGATTTCTATTGCCAGATGGCAAGTTCTGGCTGACATGATAAAATTATAAACTGTTTCAATGTGCTAACAGACAGCTGTGAGTTGATTAGGGCTTTATGAATTATCTGCTAAAGCAAGAGAGAGCCCCAGGTCATGTTGGGACTTTAAATGTGAATGGTGAGCAGCACTGGCTGAAGCTGAGACAAATGTTTCCTCCAACTATATGTGTGTACATATATATACCAAAAAAAAAAAAAGAAAAAAAAAAAGCGAGTTGAAAATCTATGACCAGATCAAAAGGTCATAACTGACAAAGTGAGAAATTCTCAAAAAGAATAAAAAGGATTTAGGTCTTTTGCAAGAATAAAAAGTGATGGACTAAAAGGAGACTCAGAGAGATGTGCTTGTATAGCAGAAGAGACACATGTAGCTGCTGGACCATCTGAGGTCAGGGAAAGTTTATGTGCAAAGGAGAAAAAAAGAGAGATGTAAGCACACAACTCATGCACTCTCTGAGTTGAAAGGGAGATCCTAGGAGGACAGCGGATGCTCAGCTAACCACAGGACTGACTAACAACACGGAGCTTGGGATGGGATGTTCCCAGATTACTCTGCAGCCCCTCCGTCAGCACTGGGGCTGCCTCCAGGCTCATGGGGAGTCACAGCCTAACCCAGCAGGAAAAGACCTTCAAAGCTGCAATCTGAAGAAAGGAAAAATTGGCTCATTGGTCTTCCCATCCCCACCGTGCTCTGCTTCAGTTCCCTGGGTTTACAATGACGGTAGTGATGTTTGCATAACAGCATAAATAAAAAGACAGAAATGGTACTCGAGTATCGCTGTTACAGTGTATAGCAGAATGCCCACAAGCTAGAATTTGGGTTTGTATTGTAGATAAGATTTAAGAACATTTGAGGATTTTATTATATACCCTTTATCTCCTAATTCTTGCCTAGTAACAGAACTTAAGCTTAAAACTCATCTACACTTCAATTATTAATGTGTGTCAGGTATGTTCCCTAATTTCCTTTGTCCTTCTAGGACATTTTTTAATTTTCCACAAGATATTTGTTTCTGCATCTATAACTGTATGTTCAAGAAAGAAGCAATAAAGTAATTTGCTTTTTAGAGTTAACTTACTTCATTACATCATCTCTGCATGTCGTATGTCTCTTTCTATGATTATATTAATCCATTTTAAACTGTTGATCTTATCAAGCTAAAACAAATTAACATAAACAGTTGAACGACAGATTTCAAATGTGGGATTAATTTAATGTAAGTTTCAGTTTTATTTGCAAAGTCTTGGTATTTTGTCACCCTTCCTTGGCCTCAGGTTGTTGTATTTCAATTTCAAAATCATTCCATACAAGTGGCTTCTTAGCATCCCGATTCTTCAGAAGAGGACTGCTGCGTTGCTTGATTATTTGTTCCAGTTAAAAATTGAGTGAGGTTAATAATTTTTTTCAATAACGGGTTTTCTTTCCCTTGAATATGAAGAGCTAGTGAAAAATAACATTTTTTTTACTGGAAGCACTTTCTGACAAAAATATTTTGTATTCAATAAGACCTAATGGAAATACATGCTATGGGATAAAATGGTTTTAATGGAAATATTTTCAAAGGAAAGCAGTATCTTGACCAGTTTTAACAATGGAACAGTTTTATCAAAATAGAGACTCGGACCTGGAGGAAAGTGTGGTTGATAGTTTTTATTTTATTCAGGTTGGACTTATAAGTATGTGTGAAGTGACTATCAGCGTATTTTGTTATTTTCCTGCCATAGTAGTTTTTTTCAGTGACAATCATGTTTTGTTGCAACATGTCCACAGCTCCACATTTTTATTGGTAGGCGTTATGGGGAATACTCCCATGAGGTCATTTTCTGGTTAAAAGACAAAAGAAATATCTTTCAACGTACCTACCACATATTAGTCATTGAACTGTATAAAAATTTGTGTAAGCCCACACTCTGCTAGTAATAAAGAATGAGGAAATTAAAGGGGTTTAAAAAAAAATCCTAAACCTTAGTATATGAAAACATCCATGTCTTAGTTTGATTCCTGTAATCTCCCCATATCTTTCTTCTTTGCTGAAAATCACACTGCAAGTTTTCCTATTCTCCAGCTGCTCTGTCACTACATCACACGGCCTCTGAGGACCATCTCATCGACTCGCTGGCTTTTACCACATCGAGCTCCTTTCCCCACCTGTTTGGCTTCAGGAAGGGTCTAATTGCCCTGTTTTCCTACATTCCCATCTTTTTCTGTCATCTTTCTTGTAATGCAAACAAAATGTTGTAACTTGTCAAGGGTAAGCCAGAGCAAACAGATTAATTAACAAGTCAGCATTAATGAATGAGGGGCAATGGTTTTAAGCTAGAGCAGGGTAGGTTTAGATTAGGCATTAGGAAGAAGTTCTTTACAATGAGGGTGGTGAGACACTGGAACAGGCTGCCCAGAGAGGTGGTGGAGGCCCCATCCCTGGAGACATTCAACGCCAGGTTGGATGAGGCTCTGAGCAATTTGATCTAGTTAAAGATGTCCCTGTGTACTGCAGGGGGGTTGGACTAGATGGCCTTTAAAGGTCCCTTCCAGTCCAACACATGATTCTATGATTCTGTGAAATTGTCCCAGGGGGGTTGGACTAGATGGCCTTTAAAGGTCCCTTCCAGTCCAACACATGATTCTATGATTCTGTGAAATTGTCCCAGGCTGGTTGAGACGAGCCTGAACACTGCAGCGGGTGAGAGGGGCAATGATACCCACTCTAAATATGCCCCTGGCTTCATCCTCTGACATACATCTCAGTGCCACCGGCCCAAACCTCCCCATCTGGGCCACCCGAGAGATGCTGCTGGTCACTACAACCAGGGACACCGCAGTGCAGCAGCTGTACTTCACTGCTGATAGGTGGAACATCCCACAAGACGAAGCTGTTTGAAAGAAAAGTTTTTAAAGCAATTTTAAGTCAATATAAATTCAATACAAATGGAAGTTCTTATTAGGACTGATGCAGTCGCCCTGATTACATGAGAGTTTCCCCTGCCCATCTTGCATTGCAGTGTTATTTGGCTTGCTCAGTCCCTCATGGTAACCTGGTCTCTGTGGAGATAATAGAGAAATAAGACAATATTTGGTGTTCAAAAAAATACATGCATACATACAAATATATATATATATGACTTTTTAATATCTAGAACAACACATTTGTGGGATAGTTTATACATTTACTTTATAGTCAGACTGGACTTATTTACTGTGTGATATTTCTTACCTTTAGATTAGTTAAAAGCAAAATAATTGCAGTTCTGTGCATTTTAAGTCCCCCCTTCACCTTTGTTTGCATTCATATCATGTAGCCATCCATAATTCTGGATGATAATTGAGCCCATTTAACCTTTTGTTTCTCTCAGTTTGATAACTTTACATTATGGGGACAACATCAAGGAAATTAAGTAATTTTGTTATTTAATTTGTATAATTGAATTTGTCTGAACTATAGCTGAACCGGAATGCAAACTTGAGTACAGAGGACTAATCTATGCTTGCAGATTTAGCGTGAGAAGGAATATTTTTTGGATCATAGGTTAATTTTATACCAAGACTGCTGGGCAAAAATGACGGTCATAAAAGAAAAGATGATGGAAACTTGAGGCTGCTGCTGCCCAGAGGATGACGGGCGCAGCAGCAGCACGGGAGAGAAGTGGTGTGAGAGAGCTCCGAGAGGAACCACCGCTCACTGCTTGCTCGGAGGGATAAGGAACAGGCCTTCCTGAAGGGATAAACCCTCCTGCACATCTCCAGGCTGCTTGTCTGCCTCAAGTAGGACCTAATAGGCAAGCATAGGGCAAGGCTGCAGCTTTTCTAGTGATGGTTCTGGAAAGGGTAGGAGTCAGGGCGTGCGAACAGGGAGCGCGCACGGGGCAGGGGGGAAAGCTGGTGGATTTAGCTTTGATGCCAACACCACTGGTGCTCTGGGGTCAGGGCTGTGGCCACTGCTTTTTATCATCTTAAAATGTTCACATGGTTCCTGAGAGCAGAGAACAACGGTTTCATCTTAGACGTGTTATCACAAGTTCCTGGACTTAAATTTGAAATGGATCAGCTTGGATCAGTGATGGCAAACCTTTTCAGCATCTGGTGCCAAATATACTTTAAAAAGCACTGTAGCTCACTGCCACTAATGCCCATCCAAATCTGTCAGTGCAAAACTTGGCATCGGTACAAACACTTTGTGATCGTCGGCTTAGACAATGGAAAGGCTCTTTGTAATTTGAGCTGCACGTTGAATGTCTGTGCTATACAATACTGCCAGCCAGGCTGACAGCGTCCCCCGAAAGGAATATTTTTCTTCCTAAAATTCTATGCTTACACAAAGAATGTAGCTCAAAAGAAATACTTGATGTGTACTTCATTTCTCTTCCCACTTGTAGATGAGAAGAAAACTATTAAACTGCCCAGATGAGATCACTGTTCTCTAGGTTCAATTTTCAGCTCAACAGCAACACATTTCACTTGCTTCAGAAGAATGTGGATGAAGCTGTACAGGAGCTTGTGTGGAATAATCTTCTGTTCATGGAAGTTTTTTACTGACCCCTATTAGTCTGGGATTATTTTATGCCTTTAAGCATGATAGTTCTCATTCATTCCAAAATTACTTTTTTAGTTGACAGTCACCCTTAATGAAACCAAGGGTTGGCTTAGAAGATTTAATTCACAGACAGTATTGCAAAAGACACTTCAGTGGGAAGGATATTACATTGCCTAGCAATAGATCTCTGCATCTGAGTTCCAATTATTTGTTTATGCATTCTGAGGACTTGTTTGTCCTTTTTGTTTTGCTTTGTTTTGAATGTATACATACACTAAGCTTGATCCTGCCATTCAGTGTTTTTTTAGTGCTTCATGACTTATCTATTTATGCATACTTGCTATTTTGGTCCCTTGTCCTCCAGACGTATGCAGTATATTTACACTAGTGTGCTAGTTGCATTTTTGACTGCTGAACCATTCACCTAAAAGCAGGATGTGAGTGTAGAGGATGCAGATGAAATACCTTCCTTTTCCATACAGTGAAAGAAGGGCAACATACATGGATTAGACAATTGTGTTCATTGAATGTGTGCCATTGCAGGGTAGTGTAAGGGGACAGTGGGATATGCCAGCATCATATCTAGAAGTCAGTTTTCGAAAATGTTTGGACCAGTATTGGGGGCCACCAACAGGGGCAATAGAATCAGTCAAAACCAGAGCACAGCCCCTTCATTTCAAGAAAAGTGTGAAATGTCCCGAATTTCTCATTATGGTCTTTCCACGTGATCTGGATGAGAGACTTCACCTCCTTTCCATCCTTGTGCTCCCCTTCTCTCTTTTTGGCTTTCATATTAACTTTCACTATGCCATATATCAGTTTTTCAGCAGCTTCTTTACTCATGTGTGTGACACTGTCCCTGTTCATTCACTCCATTTATAATTTTACCATGAAAGAAATGGGACATGACAAAGCCTAACCACAAAGAGCAATCAAGGAGCTCTTCAACAGCCATCATTTCTCTGATTTTCAGCATAGGATCAACATTACAAATGAGCTTGTGACACCTCATCGGAAGGTGAGGATGCTGCTACCAGCTGGTCCAAGGCCATCAGAGCAAGAGGCGCCCAAGAAAATGAACAAAATATGAGAAATGGGGCGTCAGGGGTACCTCTATGCTGATTAGCCTCCCGTTTGTTCTTTTCTGAACCATGGTACAGATTTTTGATATTAGCTCTACTGAGGGGTGGGGTTGGATGTATATTCATTTTTCTATTGCAAATTCAGACAGCCGAAAGAACAGAGCTTATTGCTGTTTTTTGTGAAGCATAAAGACAAAACGCTTGCTTTCTTAAAAAAGAAGCGTGTGAACATCTACTGTGTTTCCCACAGTTACCCTGCAAGGAGCTAGGAAATCAAGTAGAGCTGATTTACTGCTCTTTGTTGTTATACTCAAAGCACAATTTTTTGGTTTTTTTGTAAAAGGCAACAATTGCCCAAAGTGGTAGGAGAGCCAATATTTTAGAGATAGTTAACGCAATACAAACATTCCACACGCAGTTGATTAAATGAAAAGCAACACTAAATAACACTCTATCTATAGTACATATTTCATTCATTGCGCAGACCTGGCCTGAGGCTTGTTTAAAAAAGCACCAGATGTTTCTTCAAGAAATGTATTTGTCTTTGTGTGATGACAGATGCTCTTTGAAATCACAAAGTATGTAATAGCAGAGTTTGCCATTTGAAATCAGGAAATTCAATTTGTTTTCTCAGAGGCACGACTGAAGGGCAAAGCCCAGTAAGAATTGCTGTATAAACTAATGCTTTTTAACATTATGTACTCGTCTTGCTACTTTGAACTTCATTTCCAACACTGTTCCCAGACAGAAATGGGAAAATCAGCTTCCAAACACAAAAGAAAGACCTCTGCCAGTGGGAATTTTTCCTCTGTGCTTTCCTAGTATGTTGTTTTTTATAAACGCAAGTTTACCTTTCGTATTAGTCACCTCACATGGTCTTACAGATTGTGTTTTAAATAAGCTAATCAAATGGCTCATGGGAGGAAAATGTACTCAGTATGAAATAATTAAACAAAAGAAATTTCTATATACCATGTAACGCGCCGTCAGTAATTCTCATGTTGTAGCAAATTAAAATGATGCAATGCAGCGAAAGATGAATGCTTGCCTAACTTTGATGGCCAAATGGGTTTGTTTCAAAGTTTTCAAAACAAGCTGGCATTAAAAAAAATCACCGATATGATGAGCCCAGTGTGTGAGTTCGTGGCTATGTATTAATAATCCAGAGAAAATTATGAGTAAGCAGAAATAGGAGTTTGACTGAAAATAAGTTTTCAACCAAACCTGCATCAAAAATTGTGGAGAGAAAGCAGGCCCAAATTTGCCCTGTTTGGGCTTCTCTTACAAATTCAGAACTTCTGCCTTGCTCATGGCAAAGTCTGTTGAGGTTTAAACCTGGAAGATTTTCATGCATCCTTAGTTCATTAGTGGTACGGGATACAAATAATGTAAAAAAAACAGTGATTTGGGCAAACGTTAAAGCATGCATTTCAGGTCGTGCATTCTTAAGAAGAGAAAGCAGTGGTTTGAAAACTGTCTCAATGTAGATGTCCTGTAACATGTCTGAATACGCAGGACATAATTCCTCTCACATTGAGAGCCGCAGAGTTGTTTCAGGCTATAACAATTTAAATCTATGTTACTTTGAAGTGTGTAAATTTAAGACAGTATTTTAGTTTTTCTTTTTTTAATCCTTTAGTGGTGTTAGTGTTAAAAGTTTGTTTTGGAAAATTGTAATGTTTCTACATCGGAAAAAGTAATGTTTCTACAAAAATTTTTCAAACTCTTTTTGCTAAGAAATAATTTTCTTTTAATATATTTGGCAACCTCTGGTTTGAGGTAGGAATAACACAAAAATACCCATTTCTTGACTTAGCCTAACTTTTGTGTTTCAAATATGACGTAAGCTAATATGTTTGTATGAAAATTAAGATTTTTGTATCGTAGTCCAGCTCCATTAATCTATAGTGATATAGATTATTCATAATTCTCTAATAATAAAACTTACTATGGATTTTTCCACTGCTTTGAGTGGACATGGACAAGGTACATCTAATCCTTTTCTCACTTGTGTGACTGGGTGGGTCAATGACAACAGCCAGGAGGAGAGGAAATTCAGGGCCAAGACTTGTTCACACAGGAAAATCAGTGCGAATAAAACTAGGACGTACAATACAATGCCCCTGGAAAAGGCAATCCTGCCCTCCTGCTCCTCTCCACCTCTCCCTGCCTTGTGCCAACGTCAACATGCGTATGGCCACGTGCTATGAACTGAGCTGAGCTGAAACTGAGCTGGCAAGAAGGAGGGAGGTTCATGTCTTTTTGGATGGTGCAGTGGGTGTGAGGCCATGGTGGTTGAGGGGGGAAAGGGAGGGCTCTACCCCTAGACCTTACCCTTTGATAACATAGAAAGTATTGGGAAAACAGCTTCTTAACTCGGGCATCTTACCTTCTTGCCTTCGCTTTCTTTTCTTCCGAGCTCCCGCCAACATGTGCTGAAGGCATGGCAGACCACTTAGCTTTTAGATTGTCACCGCGAGGACGAGGTCAGAAGTAACTACTAGGCTGTATATCAGCCTCCTGGTTTACAGTACATTAACCTCCCTACCTTGAAAATACCCTAGAGAGAATAAAACCTCATTGCAATCCCACACTGTAGAAATCAGGTCTTTCAGTTAAGTTGACTGGGTTTATATAAAGTGCTGAACGAGTGCAAAAGAAGTCAGAATCTGACTCAGAGGTTCAGATTGAAGAGCCAGTTCTGGGGAATTCCTGAAGATAGCACTTCTCCAGATTTTATAATGCATACAAATAGAGGTACATTTATGCCTACTTCCAGTAACAGCCTGCCCATTACTGAAAAAAACCATGCATTTAGTTAAATTATTTTAGGAAGTAATTATTGTGTTCTTAACCCTGCAGTAACTGGTACACAGGAGACCTGTCACTTCTGAACACTGTACACTTCATGTCTACACAATTTCCATTCGTTTATGAGCTTTTCCTTTGTTTTTAATTGTTGGCAACACTTAAAAGGTCTTTCGCTGTAAAATTTAAATCCTCAAAATCAGATAATGTGCTGTTTTTACCCATTCTTTGATCATCACTTAGAAATACATCCTGGTAACTCACGTGTTCTTATGTTGCATATCTGGCTTTGAGGGCAGTACTTCTCTTACCAGGCAATATACTCTTGAGAGTGTCACTTAGAATACAGAGAGACACACATAAGCCTGTGGATAAGTCTTTGTGGCACTAGGGTCTTACAATTTACATTTTTTTACACTGCATTGTGTTTTCTGCTTTTTTTTTTCCAATAGTATATCCAAAAGTTGAGATCAAGTTTCTGTGTTTCAGACTTCAATTCAATGCTGCATTCATTTTTTTTTTAGCATCTAAGTCATTAACAGAGGGTTTGAATTCCATGTCCAAGCCCATCCAACCAACGGTTGCTGTGGTGCCGCCTGACCTCTCATGCTTGATCAGTTCATTTCTGCTTGTCCCTAGCAGCCTCTGCACTGCAACTAAGCTCATTTCCTTAAACTGTCTAAAAACTCCACTGCCAATAAAGCACGTTTTTTGCTTCTCTTTTAGCTTGCTGAAATGGCGTGGCAGAGGATGACAGCAGGCTGGCTTTCTCAGTCCACTGTGGAGCTATCAAAGTCACTGGATACACTTGAAGTCTGTGATCCCTGTAAAGCCAATGGAGACTGTCCCACTAATGTTAGTTTTCATCAAGTGACTAAGAAATCTGTCCCTCTCCATTGATTTTGGCATGAAAATGATATGCCTCATATTGCTTGTGTGTACACCACTTCCTTGTTTCTAACATCTAGCTTGCCCAAGGAGCAGGGAGGCAGGCATGCAATTCCCACCAGCTTGCAAGACTCCTCTGTGAAAATTTTCCTTGAAAAATCTTGCCGGCGAAGTCTGCCATCTTGGACATGGGTGCAGCTTATGGAAGTTTCTGAAGTTAATGGCTAAGACCAGAGATTTGAACCCTGGGGATTCTCTGAGAAATGTGAAATGTAACCTCAGTGAAGGCAGGATTTCTCTTTATAGGACTAACTTTATGCTTGAAGATAGGCACAAGCTTGCACCACTTGCTGAGCTGCAGCTTCAATAAAAGCAGCTTTTTTCACTATATTTTGCTTCAGGTTTCCCAATACCACTTCAGGATAACGAGACTCTGAGAATGTCTTCCTGAAAGAGGCATCCTGGTTCATAAACTCCCTTTTCTCCCACCACATCATAGAGTCCCTTTCATTAGTTTATCCTCATCCACACAGCCAAGGCATTTTCTATAAAGTTAGTTTTACCCTTGAAGCTTCCAAAATGAGTTACGTTTATATTGTTTTATTCTTTTGATACTATATTTAAGCAAGATAATTCCATGCGCTCATAGCAACCAGCATGTAGGAGCCATCAGCACAGAACAAATACGCACAAAATTGTTACCAAATGTTCTTAGTATATACTTTACAATAAAAGAGAAACAAAAAACGTGCATAGTCTGACTTCTCAACATGGCCACTTAATTACTTACTTGACAAACATTGAATAATAAAATGCAAATGAATTCCTTCAAGATTTTGGATTCTTTTAGCTTCAAGGTACATAAGATTTTCAGTGAGTGGGTGGTCTAAGAATTTGCCTTTTGTTCAACAATTTTTCTTGAGATGTGAATAGTTCTATGTCTTCCTAAGTGAATCACTGCAACAGTGATATATTATCAGATAACTCACAAGGAAAATTGGTGGGGAAGGGGAGAAAACATGAATGAACATCTTTTGCAAAAGATTGACTATTGAAAGTAGGAGCTACTGGTAATGAGCTCCAGACATATTGCTGTAGGAGCGATAAGAGCAGGAAACGCTTTGGGCAACATTGTTCTACAAAAATAGCCCTTTTAAAAGGCAACATGGCTGGCCTGTCTTTAGCAGCATAGCTGTTGAAAGGATTGCATTAAATGAATTGTACGATAGATGACTCTTGACATGCCGGGCTCCTCCTTGTTTCAGATTCTACTTTATGGATCTTGTTAAGCTCTGGGACTGGAACAGCGGACCCTTTCAACAGATAACATGAAGAAGTTCAGCTAATCTTCTCTGTAGCTCCCTGTTATCTAGCATTAATGAAAAGATTAAGAATATCGGCTTATTTTCGTTCGATGGGAAAGGCTCTGGGTATTTTTTTTTACAGCCATGAAAGGAGTGTCTGACACAATCTGGGAAAGCACTGGCATTCAAACAAGTATTCTTCTCAACCCAGACAGTTATATAAGTTTCACTGGGTGCCATTGCCAATTTACTGAAAGCAATTTTTTTTGATATTACGTACCATTTCAATGATGTTGTAAAGACACTGAAAACTGGAATATTTGCTACCTCTTGTTCTAAAGACTTTATTAGTTTGGGAACGTCAGATTCCAAACAACATAATTATTCATCATTAACTTTTTTTCCACTCTTCCCTCTGGAATAAACTCCATTTCAGGCCAGGCTTGTTGGGAAACTTCAAATGAGGGAAAGAGCAACCAGACAGTAAACAAAGGCAGAAGAAGTTTGGTTGTCATGGATGTATTTTTAAGTCATGTCCCAAAAGCATTGTTCATATGAAGGTATGCAGGTGTGTAAGCATGACTGTAGCTTATACAATACAGTAATTACATCGGTTTAAGGACTTTGCTGTTGGCAGAAGAAAGAAATCAACAGTTTCAGTTAGCAGTCCACAATTTAGGCTGTGAAAAAATTCATAGCAGAAGTTCCTTTCAAAAGCTTGGCTCTTTGGAGGGAGATAAGACTTTTGGATACATATTTCTGCAAAATACCAACTAGCACCTTTTCAAGGCATTTGCTTGCTGCTTGGCTAAAAAAATAAATGTTTTTTCTTACATCAAATACTTCAGTTGAAAGAGAGATGGAATTAGATATTTACTTGATTTAATTATTGACTTCTTGCAAAAGAATAGATTTATGTAACTTCTTGTGCTTTTTAAAACAATCTTAGTTTTAGAGCCTAGCCCCCAACACTTGAGTTTGTTCTGAAGGGAATTCTCAAGCAGTGGGAAGTGAGGCACATATTTTCCACACTTCTTTAACCCCAATTGTAGGCAGTTATTGCTTTATGAACTGTCCTATCTCAGTAGGCCGCAGATATAGGGAGTAATTAAGGTGGTTATCTTATTGAAAACATTTTATTTTTGTCTCAAAAAATGGAAGTGAAATAGCTTGCTGATAAATTAAGTAGCTTTATGGAAACATGGAAAAGACCATCTTTGGAAGCACTAAAGATTGAAAAGGCTTGAAGAGTGTATTTCTATATGAAATGGCATGGCTGAGGGACAAGGAGGTGACATGGCTGAGGTATGGCCATTCTCCATTTTTCACATGCCATCTGATGCCTATGAGAAGCAGAATATAATTTGAAGTGGTACAGATTTTACTCTGATTGAAATCAGAAACCCATTGGCTTGAAGGTGTCTGAAGGTGTCTGCATGGACTTGTAAGCGATTTTAGATCAAACATAAGACCTACATAATAGGAATTTGGGACACTTGTTATTGAGTAATTTGACTACTCCCAGGAAACTTGCACAGACATTTTGAACTTCTTGGGAAGACAACTTCAGAAAATATCCAGAAGTGACTAAACCATAAGTAGCACAGACCACCAAACTACTTTTATTTTCTGGCTTGAGGTTTCATCTTCTGGTCCTAAGCAAAGTTTGCATTCTCACTTTTGCTAAAATGGGAAGCTATTTTCCCTGGTTGTCTTTGAGAAGAGATTACTGGGCTTAGTCATAAGTGTCTGGTGCCATCTTAGACTCTTCAGCACATCCCATCTTTTCCTGAAGGCTGGAGTTCTCCTAAGTTGTCCTTTGTCATATTGTAAGCCCTGGGTTGATGAGTGAGAGACTCAAGGATGTCTACAAAGATTCCATGTGCCTATAATCAAGCGCTTGAAAACTTCTTGATGTATTTGGTGATCTAGGACTAGCAGGAGGTTGTGAATTGGCTTTGATGCCCGATCGTACCAGGTCTGTAGAAACTGAGAACTCGTCTTTGCATCAGTGTTCAATATTTTTAAACCCTATCTTTAAAGCCCTATGGAAGGAATTTAAAGACATCAGGGAGAGTCTAACAATCCTCCTGTTCAATGTAAGTTTTGAGTACAGCAGAACACAAACTACGGTTGCAGTTAGAAATCCAATTTTTCTCCAATCATCTGACTCTTTGTTAATGAAAAAGAAAAAGGGAAGTAATTTTCTCCTCTAAAATCAATAATCTATTACTGTGATGAAAATCGTGCTTCAGCTACCAGCCAGTTCCATAAATTGCGGAATCTGCTATTCGGTTTGCTACTAATTAATGAGTAATACTCCATAAAAGCAATTGCGTGTGAACTCTTTCCTTTAAAAACACAACCCTCAATGGGAGTTGACTTCCTTACGGTCCTTTGAACATTCCATCCCTGGTATTTATTATTATATTAGTAAGCAGTTATTATTCAGAAATTGTTACTGGCTAATTATATTAATTGGAGAAGGCAGATAAGGAGGAAACCTTATGACTGACTAATTACAGCAAATAGTATGCATGTCTTCTTAATGGTGGGGATACAGTGAGTTCTGCAGGAACCACTTAGGAGCTGCAAAGGGTGCATAAATAAGCAATTTCTTCTTCTGAAGACATGTAACCTGTTGAAAGAGCTTTTCATTTTTCACAGGGTTGCACTTGCATTTTTTCTGCAGCTGTTCACTCCCAAAGTCCTACGCTATCGAGAGACTGGGGCTTCTGAGCTCATCACTGCTCTGAGGTTGTCACAATGACCAAACCTGTCAAATCTGTACTCAGAATCTTGGTATGTACAGGAAGAAACAGTAATGCTTATATCGCACAGACATTTATTGGAGAAAACGCTTTTCTCTCCCAAAACAAAAATAACTGTTCAGAACTGCAAGTTACTAAAGCATGGCAAATAGGTTCAGCCCAGCCAGGAGGACTTGAAATGACTTTAAAAAGGTCGCTGAGTCCCAGACGACATAACAAATGGGTGCGAGTGCGCATTACACACTCTCTGAATATGCTTTAATGTTGTTGCTCCAAATGCCTGCTTGGATACTTTTCTGATTGTTTTTGGCAATTTCTCTTGGCATGAGACTATGATCTATGTTGAAATGATAAAGGAGACATTGTTACAACGGAGTCAGTGGCTCTGAATCATAACCCCCTGCATAATTGTTTCTCTATTTTACTGGCAACCCACGAACACTGAGGATGCTTTTGGGTGTCTCTTCCCTGTTACCGAGGTATTTCCTATGCCCTGTGGTAAGCATTCTCATGGAACAAAGTGTCTGAGAAAATGGTCTTTTTAAAGGACTGATCTGTGGTGTCTGGGGATGATAAAGAAAGTAATTCGTATCCGCAAGTTGAAGTATGCCTACAAGCCAGTTAAGTGCTGTTATTCTCTCTTAAAGAATAGTTCATGGCAGTATTAACAAATGTTGTATTAGAACAGAAGAGCAACCACAATAGGTCAGATCCGAGGCTTCTGCAGCTCAGCATGTTCTTTCCAATGTGACCAATTGTGTTGCAACCAATAGCAAATGACATTACTCAGAAACATACGAAAGGGAAAGCATCAGATTTGAAGATCTAGTGGGCATTGTACTGTTTTGTAATAGGCAAAACCGAATTACATATTCTAAAAAAAAGCTCTCCAATCCAGATCATGTTGGAGCATGTGGTATCTTCAGCAAAGGCTGAAAAGAAAATAAACTCAACATGGTATCCCAGATCTGCATACCAAAAAAGTATGTCTGATGTGGATTTGGGTCATAAGGTTAGGTCACATTTAGGGATTTTTTTTTTCTTTAATTAATTTAACAGAAGACTAAATTCAGGGCTTTAAATTTTCAGCCGCCTTTTCTAATACACAGATAATTTTGCTTCTCAATGTAGGATTATTATTCTGGCCATTACATTAAAATAGGAGAAGGCAATAAACAACCAGGCTTGATGTAAATTTATCGAAGGTGCATCATTCCGTGTCCTATCTTTTTGATACGTATCTTTTAAAACATCTGTCTCATGCCAAAATCATTTAAAACTAAAACCAGAGAACACTCCCTTCCACAACTACATTGTGCTCTTTGAAGGTATTCCCCAGTTATTAAGAATAAAAAAACATAATGTGAATTTGGATACAGATGGAAGCATAAACTGCATAAAGTTTATATTTGGTTTACACTAAGAAATAATAACCTGGGCTGTAAAAGATGTCAGCATTGTTGAACAAATAACTTAAAACTTGATTCTTCCAAGGAAAAAACTAAATTTCCCACACATAGAAGGAAATAATTCCCTGCAAGATGAATTTTGATGTGAACATTCATAAACACTATGGCTACAGAATATTGTAGGAGAATGCAAACTCTGTAAGCTTGCTACTGTAGCGATCAAACCGTTTGCTCTAATACATAAAGTTCTTTATCTAAGTGGATTGCTTCCCGTTTAAGGACTGATGCATACAAATAGGTCTTTATACCACCCACAGAAGTCTCCTTTCTCCTACACGGAAAGTATAATTTGTCTTGTTTTTGATCTATAACCTGCACAAGGCAGCCCCGACAAAACTCTTGAGCTCGCAGCGTTATCAAAGGAGAGAATACTGTTTACCTCAGTGTAAACTATGTCGAAGATAATGAAAAGCATTTATTCTAAACAGCTAGTGACAAGCTTGGTGAAACTATATCAGAGTAAAATTCTCGCTTCGTTTTCAGTAAATAGGTACTGACCCATTCTAGTGGTGTCATTTGAGATTGCAAGTGTCACCTGGAAACTGTGACAAAAAAGGGCTGACGTTTTGCTTGCTTATCTCCTAGTGCCTAACAATATATCATACGCCGTGCACATCGGGAGAAATCGTTTGATTTCTGCTAGGGCAGATTAAAGCAGAATTTGAGCCACTGTGTTTTAGACACACTTTGATCCCTCTGCATTTGATGCAGAATTTCTCAGCATTGAAGAAAAATACTTAATGTAGCTAAAGTTAATTAATAGCAGTCATGAGTGATTGTTTGATTCATAGTACCTTTAATGTTCAGGTTGATCTCATTCAGTGAAACAAACACAAAAACAAATTTTAGAAATCCGGTTCTCAAGGTTCCTCTCGGACTTCGGCAGACAGATCAAACTCAGACCAAATCTGTTTTTCTCCCCGCATCTGCTCTCAGTTTACATGCAAGTACATGAATTTGAAATCAGTGGAATTACGTATGTGTAACTGAGAACAGAATTTGGCCCTTCAGCCATCTCTGCACCTCTCCTTTCTCATAAAATTTTATTTTGCTCAGCAAATGATTTAAATATGTTCAGTTATGTTGTTGTCCAACATAGATATCTGCTCATTAGGCATCTGTGTTGTGGAGTAAGCTGTGGATCAGCAGTCAAACATGAGAGTTTAAGCAGATCCCAATAAACCCTGGTTTGTTTCAAGTCCAGCACAGACGTAGAGCTGTTCATCTTCATTTAATAGCTAGTATATCCCTGAGGTTTTGGTATTTAAATGGCATCATTTTCCCTTCTACGCCTCATAATCTTCATATTGCACCTCTTCATTAAATATTACTTCCAGGCCATGATACTCATTTTACTGTTATTTAATTTTCCTTAAATTTTTTCCCACTACAGCTCTTTCTTCAGAGCCAAAATTGGAGTGTTCTTACAGGCTGAAATCTTGGTGAAACTCCCACTGAAACTGATGCACCCAGTTTTTGGTGCTCTGTTTTCATTCAGAGAAACTTCTTTTTGTGGCAGCTGGCACACATTGCGGAAAGCTCAAAGCACCCTTGGCCCCTGTGTTAGTCCCTGCGATTAAGGCAAGGAAGGGAACTCTGGGCTTGGCCCTCTCTGAGTATTTTGCTACTGCTCTTTTTGCTAAACCAATTGCTCCTTATGAAAATCTCTCTGCAAATACTGTATCCTCTAGCACTCCATTCCCTCCTTATTGGTTCGGATCAGATGACTGAGTTACTTTTCAGAGCACCTTAAGTACAATATAAACAGTGTTTACATTACATATTTGTAAAACAAGAATAAATTTCCATGACATTTATGCAAACTTCTGGTCTAGCTTGTGTAAATTGCACATTCCCTGTGCAAAAAGAATGGACCTCATTATACTAGTGAAAATAGGCTGAGCAGTTTGAAGAAATTATTACTTATTCCAACTCAATGTAAACATATAAGAAATCAAAATTAAAGATGATAGTGTTTGGATCTTGGGGATTAGGTGGAGGGAAAAAACAAACAGTATTAATGTGAAAAAAAGAACAAGTTAACCTTAAATTCCCTGCTGGCGTCCTTAGTTTGCACATGTGTTTGGCAATCATGAAATACTTGAAATATGAGACCTGGCAGTGTCATGGTGCCAGACATAGTTAGCATTAAAAACATTCTTCCAAATTATTAAAAGGTGCTCTGAAACCGCTGCAAAAACAAAGAGTTCCTAATCCTAAAATATACTCCTTACATCTCGCATATACATGTTTTATTGTTCTTCAACATTAAAAGAAATTGAGGTACATTTACGCAGTCAGGATTGATTGTCTTCCATCAAATGCAACAACAAAATGGCTCCAGGTTGCACAATCACTGGCAATTTGACTTCACAAAGCTTTTGTTTTCCCCCACAGTGCCATCATATAGACAACTGCTACAGCCTGTAGTGGCCAAACAAAGCCTCTCCATCACTCAACAAGTCCTCTCTGCTTTCTCTTGCCAGAATTTCTTTTTTTTTTTACATTGATCATAAGAAAGTGAGTGGGGTCAGCATTCATTCAATTTTCTAATCTTATCAGGTTCTAAACGGCACTGATAAATAAGGTATATGTCTTACATGATTAAAAAGTACTGTAATTATTTTATTTCAAGTTTAGTTGATGTCAGTTCCTCTAGAATAAGTGTGTCCATCCAGAATGTGGTTCTTACATGAAAGGCTGAAGGTCACTCAGAGGTAAACTTTCCTATCTTTGCACATGATTTATGTACATACACTCTCCCATTTGCCTTCTACAAGTATTGCATGGTTTAAGGGGAACTGCTGCTTAAAAAAAAAATAAATCAAAAGGCTGGAGAACTGCAATGATTTGGATGAAAACTGAGTTTGCTTTAAAAACTGTAAGTCAGGTAATTTGAAAGAGACGAAATAGCTTTTTTTTTGGCGATATCAGAAACAGGCTTCTCTGACACCTTCATGGAATGATCCCTCTTTCTATTAAAATGACTCTTTTAATTAAGAAAACTCAGTTTTTAATATTTAAAGTGGAAACATTTAAAATGTTCAAAACTGGAACATGTTGCTCTAATTTTTTTGAAATTAATTACCTTAAAGTTATGGGTTGTCTTTTTTTTTTTTTTTCTTGGGGCATTCCAGCACTTTCAGTTTATGTTCTTTTTCAGAAAGCTACAAAAGAGGAGTTTGCCAATGAAATGGGCAAGCTGGTTCCCTGGTCCCCAGCCAGCTTTATTAAAGTTTAACTTTAGGACACACTTATTCTGGAGGAATAGGCAAGCTAGGCGACTTCCCAGCCTTTTACTGGTAATGTTCTACATGTACTTAAGGAATTCTACAACCAAAACAGGCTGGAGAGAGAGATCCATAATATATTCTGCAAGAAGTTAGTAAGAAGAGCACCAAATTAACAAAAGCCTACATTAAGCTAGACTGACAGTTTCCATAGTTATAAGATATTTTGTATGAAGAAATAACATGAGTTCCTGATACAAAGACTGTTCAACGTGAAATGGAAATACATTTATTTTGAAATGGCAATACATTTCTTTGGTGTTTTCCAGAATTTCAACCTGGCCCTCCTTTGGGTCACTTCCTGGGCTTTCTTTGCCTCTGTTATCTCTGATAATTTTAATTCACAGCCCTGCTCAGCTTGGTCATCTTCTGACAAATGACTGCAGCTGTAAATCTGTTTGCTCCCTGAAAGGAAGGGTGAGGACTGCGCTAACTGAAGGCACTGCTACCTGTATGACTACACTATTATTATACAATAACACTGTATTTTAGTAAATCAAACTCTGAGTGTCCCTTGGGGATATAACTCCTTCAGATTCAGAGAATACATAAGTAAATGTTCACCTGCTGAGGCTGAAACAATGGAATTTCACGGGTCTTCTTTCACAGTTAGGCTGCCATGCTCCTGGCAACAACATTCTCAGGTCAGTGGACCACTGGCTGGATGATTCTTCTTGTTCCCAGAAGTATTTGTTATATTCTGAAGTTGTGTTATTTTGCGTGTCTGTACAAGTTCCTTTAACATTCCTACAGTCGTATGATCATCAGTACCTAACGCTTTGTGTGGTGATGACATGTCATGTTTTCAGTTTTCCTGGGTAAGATTCCGAATACTAGGGTGGTCATTTCCAGCTGTCAGCAAAGACGACCGCTCCTTACACTTAGTTTCTAGATGGACTCAGATTTTGAGGCAGAGCGTTGATCTATAAACACTAGGCACTTGTGTTGTGCTGACATTTCTGAAAGAGGGAATGGACAGATGTTTGACCGTTTCTTTTTCCATAACTAGAATTTTATAAGCACGTATTTCACACACTGACTACAGCAACAGCTTGTTGAACTTGGCCTAGGTAAACCTACCTCCTGTCATCCCAACATTTTGCTGTGTTTTCACAGCTTTTTGTGCTGATAGGTAGGAAGCTACAAGTTAACACCTTCCTGAACACTGTTATTTTTTCTAGGCATATATTGTAGGATTTTTTTTTGTTGTGGCCCAAGGCAGGAGATTTTCTCATCACGAGAAACTCCACTTGCTCTGAAAGTTTCTTACCATCTATCATGCTAATTAGCTAAATTGTGCATGCCCACATCGCACAGTGCAACTCTATATAAAGATATTAAAGGAGATCACAGAGGCAGTATGACTGTATGACTGTGTGATAGAAGCAGTATAACCGCGGTCAACTGGATTGACTGCCCCAGTACCAAAATGTTATTGAAGTCATGCAGATCTGTAGTAAAAAGGTTAACAGCACTTTTGTAAAACAGTGCTCTATCGCCCTTCTGCTCAGACGCTCTCCATCAGGGAGTTTGAACATGAAAAGTGCTAGTGACTAGTGAGCACCCCTAACACCTATAACATATAAACAGGGGCACTGAAGAAATAATCCATGCTTTACCCATGCTTTGCTGCTACCTAGTGAGGGCTAAGTGAACACATTGTGTGGTGTAATCCCTTCACCAAAGGCAAATTTTTGAAAATATCTGTTTATCCTTGCGAGGCATGTGGGCCCTCAGTTGTCTTTAAATCTGCAAAAGCAGTCCCAAGAGGCAGGCAGTGGCTGCATGTTTAAAACAATTTTTTTTCAGTATTTTCAAGTAAGATAGGGGCAATGAGCTATGGAAATGCACCATTTGTTCTCCGTCCCTTAAAGAAAATAAATATGCTCCAGGGAACAACAAATTTCTCTGTTACAGTAACAGCTCTGGCTGTAACCCAGCAAATTCTTCCCTGTTTATAATCTTCTGTCCCCTATGCCAGTAACAAATACGGTAGAAAGAACTTATCAGCTGAGAATGAATTCCCTACCCTGACTTCAGAAAACTACTCAAGGTTCTGGCTGTTACGTTTCACTCAATGTAGTGATCCTGGTCAGCTGTAGGTTAGGAAGGGCCAACTACACCCTGGTTTTGATCATTTTTTTTCCCTAACTGTTTTATTTTTAGATCAGTTTGAGCAAGGCATAACTGTGCACAGGCTGTCTGGGATGATGTACATGGAAAATAAAGATTAAACATTGAGTTTAGTGATATAAAGATTTTGAAGCATAGACGAATAAGAGAGGGAACAGTAGAGTCAGAAGCTTTAGGTACAAAGAAGTAGTGGAAAGAGGGAAGGAGACACAAACTGGGTTAACACTGTGCTACATCAACACTGCAGGGTTGTCAGCGTAGCCCACAGGAATGCCCACGCTTCCCAAATAAACTTATCCGCTCTACCCACTTCTGTGTACTGTATAGTTGTGAGAACTGGTGACAGACAGATGTGGTCACTGAATGCCAGAATCAACAAAACTTTAAGTATAGTCCAATTGTCACTTATCCTCTCTATTGAGAGACCAGTCTTCGAGTCTCCATCTCTGACAGGGGGACGTGCTAGTGTCAGATTGGAGACAGGTTAAAGGAGGAGAGACGATATTCATGACCACTATGTTTGTGCATCTGGAGCCAATAATCAGCAATTATTCTATACATAATTGATTATAAAGAAAGTGTAATTAACTCTATAAAAAGACATGCAAAATAGTATCTGAAATTGCCTGTACTGCATGTTTTGCATTTGTAAATCTCTCCAAGACTGTAAAGCATCTGCTATGTGGGTGTCTAAAATCTTGCTAATTTAACTGGCAAGAAGCCAGAACATAATCTGTGTAAAAATAGTTGGTGGTCTCTAATTTCAAATTTCTTACACCCTCCTGCTTGTAGTTTTTCCTGTACACCTTTCTCTTCTAGTTCCTCAGAGCATGATTTTCACCAGCCAGATTTTTAACTAACTCAGTCAGATTTAAAGTTGCTTGGGATAATGTGCATGCTGAGAGTTGGAGGGAGGTTTAAGACTCTTTTAGACTTACCTAGGAACTTGGCACTGAGTTTTGAGGGCAGGTCCTCAACAAAGAGATCATGAAATACATGTACTGCTTCCTCTTAATTCAATGACAGACTCTCAGACTCTGTGGAAATTGTTAGCTTTTAAAGACCAGTCTGCCTTTAATTATGCCAATAAAGTCTGTATGTCTATCCATCTATTAGGGAAAACATTGTTGGCATTGTTTTTAATACAATGTTTTTAATTTACTTAAAGGATAGGAAAATAGAGTTAAAACCATTGTCCTTCAAGCAGGACTTAGAGGAGAATGAAAAATAAGTGCTGGGTGGCTAAGAATGGGTTTTCAGCAGCCTGACAGAAAATTTTCCTTCTTTTCCTGCCAAAATAATGCAATGAAAAGTAGAAACATAAATGAAACACATGCTAAAAGTAACAGGTCATGGGCCACATCCTAGAATTCCTATTAGTACCCAATAACTTCATAAAACTGGGAGCTGTGGTCATGGAGCACTTGGACAGGAGCTCACTGGAACCTACAGGAAGTCACAGGCAAGGTTTGGGGCTCCAGAGAAGGGAAAAATGAATGTGAGGGGCCCCCAATCAATGAAACCATAATCTGGGTCTCCACAGAAGCCAAAGAAGGAGGTTTGTGCCATGTCTGTCCTTGTTGTGTAGTAGTTGGGGAGCCCCTGTTGGCTGGGCACACACTTTGAGTTTTGGGAACCTTGATCCCCTTCCTGCACTCTGAGGGAGGCATGGGGACCGTTTCCTCAGCTGCCCAACTCGCTTTCCTGATGAGAGACCTTCAGGGTTTGCTCAGGGCAGATCCAGGCTCTGTGTGTGTGTTTGTGTGGTATGGGAAGGAGATCAAGAGGAGAGAGGAGGAGAGAGCATGCACTTCCCAGGAGTCCACTATTCTACTCAGGGACAGACCTCACCTCTCCTAGCATGAACCAAGCCTTCTGCTGCCCAACCTGCCCATATCCTTGGCTTCATCCTGGAGAAACGAGCATTTGTCTCACATTTCACTGAAGTTCATAAGCAACCATGATGAGATGACTTATACCTACTTACAGGGCAAGAGGCTGAGTGTCCCGAGCACTCAGGACCCAGGCAGCTCAGGCACAGGTTAGGCTTACAGCTTTTACTTGGTTTTCCCCAGTTGACTATTTTCTTTGTCATTACAGCCGTTCCTTTTCCTTCTCATGTTTCTGATCTTTTTACTACATTGGAAATCTTTTACTCCATGGAAATTTCAGGGCTTTTTTCTGCTCAAAACTTGGTTTATCACTCAGTAATTCATTCTCAAGAGTTTATAGTTTTGTTTTAGGAGGGGCAGAGTATGAAAATAAAGTTTTGTACTAGCATTTCAGAAAAGATAGTTACTAAAGGGAACCTCTTGAAAGTTGAGGCTATTGAAAGCTTATTCTCCTTGACACTAGTAAAAGGCAAAAGTCCCAGTTAAAATAAAATGACAGTTGTTTATATAAGCAGATCCTAGTTACTTTAATTATTGCTTTTGGCAGATCCTAGAAGTTTAATCTTTCTTAAATCCCACAGTAATGTCTGCTGGCTAAAGGATTTAGTTACCATGAAAAAATATTCAGCCACTACCTAACCTAAATGCAGCTATACACTAGGGCAATGTTACCCAAGATAGTTTCACTTAGATGAAATGGGAAGATTGTTCTCATTTACTAATTCAATTAGAAGCCTGAGGAACATGAGATACATAGAAATCTAATTTGTTCAGCACAGCAATTTAAAAAGACTTTAGGTCTTTGAAGTTAAAAGATCTTATTTATATTTCTTGATGTAGGTCAGTCATTGCAGCACAATTTGCTCAGTCACCTTATTTTGGGTAGCCAGTTTTATAAGAACAAAAAAGAACACAGTCATATTATGGATACAATAGTAAAAATGGTCTGTCAGTTGGGAATGAACTACCCCAGTACGCATCAACGAAGATTTCACTACAGTTGTAGGGCCAGGCCTTCAACTTGCTCTTGAAAACATCACACAAAGTATCAGGAAGCTGCAATGGGCTGTGCTTCCCGGGGCTGCTGAGCTGCCCGGTGGGTGCAGCTTCATGATGGAAAGGGTAAAATCATTCTTTGAGTAAAGTCCTGTTCAAGCCGACTCTAACACCGATGGTCAAAAGGAAGGTCTGGCTCACTTCAGTGAGATTTCTTTAGAGCTCCGACCTATTACTTTGAAAATCTGACTACAGAGTTAGCTGAAATATCAAACTAGTTAAGTTTTCTTGTTCAAGGAATGACTTAAAGCTATAATTTGACAGTACCTTTACTTGCACCCTATCAGCACCTTAACAACATTTCCTATTCTCCTGGCCTTCTGATTCGATACAGCCCCATTAATTTAAGAAAACCAGTGCTGTGACTCTTTTGGGTGATAAAATTCTCTTTCGTTTTTTTATTGCAACTCAAAGTGGACTAACTCTCTCTACTTCTAGTTCTCATAACCCGATTAAAATACTTCATTGACAGTTTTAAGAAACAAAGATTATTTGTACATTTCACTTCTATATTTTATTGTGTTTAGAATAATGTTTGGATTACAGAAAGATAATTGAAATGTAAAATGCAACTCAAGGCATAGTTTCACTTATTGCTAAAAGTTAAAAATAATTTTACGTTGGACTTAAAAATATTATATCAAAATAAAATATGAGATAAAAAATCTAAATATTTCTGGAAAGATAAAAATCTTTCTGGTGAAAAATTTCAGTAATGGGAAGTCCTCACTTTTTCAACCAAAGGTTTCAGACAAAAAGAATCGATCGGATCTTGTCTCCACACTATCAGAGTATCCAACCATTCAATCAGCGACTGCACGTGGCCAAGACACATTCACATGACAATTCTGTTTGCAACCAAAGCAGCTGGTCTTTATCAAGACACGTTATGATGTATCACCACCAAATAAGCATTTCATTAGTTTAATATGAAGAATGGTGACATCAGGAAAAAATAAATGACTGCAAAATGTTTGTCAGTGACCCTCTGTGAACAGCGTTTTACCCCAAGAAAGACTTAGCCCCCTCCCTCAGTATTACAGTGCTTTACATTCTTGGAGGAGCCCTTTTTCGTGTAAGGTATAAAACTCACATACCCATCACTTGTGATAAATGAGGATTCCTTGATAATATATCTTTTTATAAAAAGGCAGAAAAAATAGAGGAAAAAACCCAACAGATTTCTTCTTAAAATAGGTTTTCATGTTAAAAAAATTTCCTTGGAAAAATATTATTTTACAACAAAATAGTGGCTACCTATAGCTGTCGTTTAAAATGAGCAGGTGCAGTATACAGAAAAAGTATATATTGTTATGTACACAAAACAAGGTATATATTGCAAAGGCAGCTATTTCACCCACATCCAAGAAAAACTGGTGTTTGGATCAAAACATTAACTGACATAGCTACTGTTCTGGTTTGGGTTTTTTTGTTGTTTTTTTTTTTTTTTAAATATTTTTCTATCATCTACCATTGAGTAAAGCAGCCCATAAATATTTCTTTGTTCCAGTATGTGTTGCCTTAGTGGATGTTTTTGAATCATTTTAGTGAGCTCTGGCATAAGACACTAAAGATGTATAAAGAAAATATATTCCACACAGAGTTCTATAACAGCAGTCCATATGCTGTGTCAGAAATTATGTTGGAGATAGTGCTGACAGTCTTTTCTGGTAATATAAGAGAAAAGGAGAATGTGTATGGAGGTTAAATGGAATTAAAAAAATGGACCAGACTATATCTTTCACATTAAAAATTAAACCTAACTTATCTCAAAATGCCTTTTGGGCTATTGGATATAGATCTCCTGACAGCTGCAGATGTAGTCACAGCAGTATTAGAAAAATAGAGATTTTTTTCTTCCAAAGTTCAAGACCTGAGCACTGCCTAAAAAGGGATACATGCCTTCGAGCATTGAACTTTTGATATTTTTCTGACTTTAATGCATACCAACACTTGGAGTTCAAAGCACGGATTTAGTAACCCAAAGAAAAAAACCAAAACATTAATTTCGACTGTGATTACATAACAATGCACAATACAACATAACTTTTACTTGGGAAACCTTGAAAACGCCTGGCTGTTGTTTTGTTTTTCATTTCCTTTTGAGATGAAAATGGAGCAGGGAGACAAAAGAGTGTTATTTGCAGTTGTCCGAAATGTTTCAAAGTTAGCAAACATTTCGGATATGTGTAAAAGTGGAGATCTGTAGCAGGTAGCAGCATGAATGCCTTCAACAACACCATGGGCTTCCACGCTAAGATAGATGGCTGTCCACCCAGTGATCCAGACAAACAGCCATCCTTTTCTTTTGGGCCCCTGTAAGTGGTGCTCTGTGCAAGGCTGAAGCCAGAGGTGTTTTCTGGCTGGGTGGCAGGCTGAACCTCAGAATAAATTTCAGTCAACACCATCTCTGCTATGATCACAACTGTACAGCGACTTTCACCCAGCCACAGTGCAACTTGCTGGATTTGTTTTGGTTTTGCTTTCACCAGATCACTTTTCAGGCAGTCTGAATCCCTGATCTCATTCCCGGAGCAGCCACCTGAAGACTAGAGCTGGCAGGGAGCAGGACATCAGCCCTCCTCTTTTCAGCGGTGGTACAGATTGTTGTGGAATTGACAAGGCCGCACAAGTGGAATCTAAAAGTAACTGTTCCTGCAAGAGAGGATTTGGGAAAATGCCAAGGGACCAAGGAAAGACCCCTTCTTTCAAGAAAAAAGTCAAGTGAAGGGCTGCTAGATCTGAATGCAGCCAACAGGTATTTCTACAGGAAAGAATATGTAACAAAATTTTAATATTCTTTACCCAGTCTGACCACCAAAAACAAGTTAGCCGTACAGATGGGTATTAGAAGATAATGATAGCACCTTAATGACAATCACATCCTTAAAATCTCTTCAATGTATGAGCAGCTTACAGCATTGAGGTGAATGTCACCTCATTAACATTCTATCTATAAATCGTCCTTGACACAGAAAATTATCCTTAGCTCAGACTACAATAAATACATTATTTTGTATTTTTAAGTTGAGCTTACAATAGCTGATGCTTGGAAAGTGGAAAAAACCCCAAGGCATTCTTTCTAGCAGTAAGTGAAGCAAAGTTTCACAACAGGGGTGTGCTATTCAGCCTCCCTTGGAGGCATGAAAATAGTATTGAGAAGACTCAGAAGAGTGTGGTCTGTTCTCCCAGAAGTACTAGACCCAGTATTATCCTTTTTTCTATGGGTGCAGATCCCTTCCTTCAGAAGAAATCAACAAGGAAAGTTTACAAGTAAGCTGAGATCAAATGGAGTCCTTATCAAACGTAAGAAATGTTCTCAGGTCCTGGATTACAGTCAAGTCCTGGTCTCACTGAAGTCAATAGAAGTTTTACTGTTGGTTTCAAGTGAACTAGTTAAAACTTAAAATTGTGTTAAGAAACAGTTATAATCTAAAATATGCTTAACATTTGACACAGGGGAACTTCAAGGGAACTTGAACATGAAGCAAACAGTTTGGTTTCCAGCTGGACCACTGACCCTGCTGACCACATTCACAGTTATAATTAGGTTCCTTTTTGCTAGTTTGGCAACGTAATGGGTCTTTGAAGTCTACTATATTTCCTCCCTGAATTTCCCTGCAACACACTAGAGACACAGGACTCTGCTCCAACTTTGCCTCCAGGTCTCTCACATAAAGCCATGGCTGGTGTGCCACACACTCTCCTTCTCTGGTTGTCAGCACCCACCTAGCAGAGCCCTCAAGGTCCTGGATGTGGCATCCAAAAGCTGTCTGAGAGCCACTGGTTCTCCATTCTTCACACGGGTTCTTTTAATCTACTCTGAGGCTGGACAAATGACCTCTCTTTGCCTCAGTTTCCTCACAAGTTAAAGGAGTATGCTAGTGTGTGCAGTAGACCATGGAAAGACGAGTTGTGGGGAGAAAGATGTTCTGCATCAGGACCTTGGAAGAGGACTCCAGCTTCAGTCATTGGCTCTTACCTAGCCAACTATGCATTGCTGTGCAAATCCAGTAAAAAAATATTTTCTGGTGCCAGAAAGACACCATATTGTGCCCTGAAGAATATAACCTGATCGTCTTCTAACTGTTTCCTACATCGCGGAGAGCCTAACAACAAATGTTAAGCTTAAAAGAATTTTTTGTTGCTTATTATCTAAGTATACTTGCTTATTATCTTATTATCTAGATACGTATCATTATTCATTATTTTTGTTTATTATGCTTTTTATCTCAAGTGGATTTAAACTCAAAAAAAGATAGGAGATGCATATTTTCTCAGATGAAAAACACAGAATGCAAAAGTAGGCATTTAAGTCTTTTGTTGAAGTCTTTTCCTAACAGGTTATGTGTATGCATATGTATAAACATAGATATGATTAGAAGCAAATTTTATTCATACATTTATGGGAATACAGAAATAAATAACCCTGGTCTTCACATGGCCCCCATGTTTGTATTTTCAAATATTTAACAGTTACAAAGCTGTACAGCTTCTCATCAAAGTGCAAATAGCTTTTCTAAATACCTGTATGTTTAGGTACATTTACTTTTCATATTGCAAAAAGACATTGTACAGTACGGTATTGAAAAAGAAAATATACATAAAAGGGAATTGTACTCCATCACCATACTACTTGTTCTACAGAGTTATTCTTTCTACAGGTAATAGGCTTTGATAGTAGTTTAAAGAACTTTTAATTTTTAATTCTTGAGTAATGAGACAAACTATAAACAGAAAGTTCAAAAAATATTTTCCCAATTATTTTCCAATTGCTTTTGACAAATTAAACCAAAACATTGTAACCTTAATGAATTCCTAGAACATGTTACTCATGGTTGTTTTGAACCATAGTCATATGTTTGCCTTTGAATATATTCTCATTAAGTTCTTAGGCCTGACACTAAAAGAACACTCCATATAATCTCCAGTAGCTGTAACAATGAGAGCTAAGTCTTTGCTTAGAGTTATGAAAGTAAGTGCCTTGCTGGACCAAGGCCACCGTGTTTAACACTGAATCTAGTTTGCCAAGACTTCTTTCTGCCAAAACGCAACTTAGTAAAAACCAAAAAGTTTTGGTTTGGCAAAGAGAAATTAAAAAATGGTTGAGAAGAAGAAGCATTTCTAGTGAAAGTATGCCACAGAGCATAGATTAGATTGGGAAGTAGGTTATACGCTGTTGGTAGAAAATACAAGTTTAAGTTACTTTTCTGATTGTTCTGAAGCAAGGATTTTGTTCCAGGTCACCCTGAATTGAAAAAAGTACAGACTTTCCGTGTAGAATTTCTGAACTCCAATTTTGGAATAAGCGCCCTTGCCAGTAGGGTGTGGAGATTTTTCCCTCTCCCATGCTTTTCTCAGATTCATTCTGCGCTGATACAAAAAGAGATTTCAAGACCAATTTTCTGTGTGTGACAAGGAAATGCTCCCACTGCAGATCTATCCAGCAATTTGCAAGGGCCAGCCCTCAGTGAGAACAGGATCGCCACCAGGCAAACCACACAAGAAACCTTGCAATACTATGATAAGATAAGTACCACGGTAGGTAACATAAACTTTTTTTTGTTGTTTATTAAGAAACTGCTTTTCTTCAACCTTTCTTTTTCTTCTACAGTGGTAGACAGAGATCTGTCTGAAGAATGCAAAGGAGATCACTGAGTGATTCCACAGGTCAGTCTAGAGTCCATGTGGTCTTTCTAAAGAATTTTGAAATCATTTCAGCTAAATCGATTTTAGTGTCAGAAAGTATAGGACCAGTCTGAAATATCTTTATCATACCAGGCTATAAAATCTTTAGCAAGATGTTTTCTTTGGAGACCAGTGTTCGAGCCTAAAAAATTTCAGTTAAAGTATGTTGGATGTCACTTCAGTTCTTTATCCTCGTCTGGTGACAGGAATGCCAGTCTCACTGGCAGTGAATAACATAAGGGAAGAGTTCAGTTCATTGAAAATATTGAAAAAGGTTGATTTAATCCATTTTGGATGTAAACCGCATTAAAAATGCACAACCAAAAAAAAAAAAATCAGAACATTTTTTATAAACCAGAAAACCACTTTCAAGTACCTCCGATCTTAGCTTATTTCTTGTTGAAATGGTTTCAGCAGCCAAGAAAATATTTCATTAAAAGCCCATCACCCCCGATACATGATTAAGCATTCAGGGTGTACCATAGTTCAAATCAGTTCACAGAACCAATTTAACGGTTTTGCAGAAGACAGATTGGAAGCTGCAGATTATATCGTTTTTTTCCGGTGTGATTTCTAGCTGGCCACTGATAGCTCTAAGCCATAAAACTTAATGATGATATTAAGAAAACCTATTCTACACAGTAATTTTTTACAAGAAGTTGGCATTTAGCAGTCATAAACAGCAGCAAAGTAATATTGTGGCTTGACACTGTTTTAGTTGTAGCGATGATGTGGTAGGAAGTGGGTGTCAAGTTCCCTTGGTAACAAATAGAGGATAAATGACACACTCTGAATCACCAATGAATCATTAAGAGAGTTCTGCTTCTGATTTTTGGCTTTTATTTCCAGATTCTAAAATTACAATAGTTTTAAGATGGCGCATGAAGGTGAACACTTCACAGCATTCGCAAGCGTGTGGTAAGGATTAGATTGTTATTAGACCTCCTTACACTGTGAAAACAGGAAGCTCTAACAACCAGCATTTGCTGTTTCTTTCAGATAATGTCATTTAGAGTTAAAGAGTGTCCAGGTCCTTTGTAGAACAACAGAAAGGATGAGGGTAGAAGTATGAACTCAGTGGTCAGCAGCAGAACCACTAAGTTCAGCGCAGTTCAGGGAGGTCTGGGTTTTGCTCACAAAGTTCACAAGAACTCATACCCTGTAAGCACATGCTGAGCTACACACTGTGGTGGAAAATGAACTACAGTATCTTTTACTGTGAATAAACGTATGGATTTTGATAACCAAGCAAAACGAAGTGGTAACATATGCTAATTTGAGCAACTGGGATCTCCCTCAAACTTAAGACATGACGCCACAAGTGAAAGTAAGAAATGGCAGGCCGTTACAGGGAACAAGATAACCTACCCAGAGCATGTGCGTGTATACGTGCGCACACATAGGTTCAGTGTCTGTGTGTACAGTCATTATCATCAGTATTAGTGTTGAAATTGTTTTAAACAGAAGCTGCAAAAGCAACACCAAAGTTCAGACTGTCACTTTTGAATGGGTTTAATCACAAAAATTAAAATATTTACTATAAAGATACACATAAAGTTTGTTCTGCACTGATTCTTAATGCTATGGGAGTTCATTCTATAAGGCCTGGACCAGCTGAAGGTCTAGCCTCTGATGCCTTGACACACCAGTTGGAAGTGGACAGGAACCAGATCCACCCTGTCCGAAGCTTTAAACTCCGCTGGTTTTGTCTGTTCAGAACTAAATGACAAACTGCACGCATTGAGTAAGCAGGACCCCAAAGAGCCTGGGAATGTTTTAGAACAGCGAGTGAAGATATTTATCTTGCAGGTTTTCCATCTGAACACTTCTAGATGTGAATATTTAGAGCAACATTTGGGTATCTATGGCCAAAAACTGTAATGGCTGTAGTTTTGTTTTCTGTTATTAAATGATTCCATTGAATTGGCAATAGTCTAGTAATATAATCTATCCAGGCCTCTGTGGTTGTCGTCATGTACATTACAACACCAAGCTTGTAGAATAGTTGAGTTGCAATATGCAAATGATGCTGATAGAAAATTGCTTTAGGATTATCTAGGGCTATGACATAGTGACAACATAACGGCTACAATGAAAATGAAGTGTGCCTTATAGACTCACAACATTATATGCTCTGTATTTACACTCGCATTTCTACCGAGACAAATTGCCACAGAAGAGAAGCACTGTACTGCATGATTTATCTTTTTTATCATCTAAGCTCTAATAACCCCTTTGTGAAATGTTTAACTCTGGTTAAAAGAAAATTAACAAATTCAAAACTGGTTCTGGCTGCCATCCCAGGGCACAATAAAGAGTAGGTTTAAATTAGCGCATAGGCTGTTATCTTGGGAACACCACCACCACTACTTTTCTTGACTTTTGACTTTTCTGGTGCATGTTTTAAATTACAGAAGCACATTCAACTGTGAAAGATCTTGGTTTATTCCATACCCTTTCCTTTCTAAGTTGAATTCAATCGTAAAAGTTTGCTTCCAGCAAAAGCTTTCAAAGCAAGGACACAATGTTCTTAGCTATTACTCTCTTTCTGTCTTATGAAATCATATATACACTTTCCCAACTTGGAAATCAATGGTTATTGATGTCTTTACTGGGGCTAAGTAGCTACTTCTTTCATAGCTATTACATTGAATAGTGGTGAAAGAATCTCTGTGCGGATCCAGGGATGAAAACTTAAGCCAAAATATTCAAAAAAATTCTCAATTTTCAAAAATTGATTGTACAGCAAATGTACATGCCTGTGCTGGTGGACTTCCCTTACCTGGGGCAAGGTAAATAAAACTACGGCAAGGCAGCACTAAACTGAGACCCTGAGTCAGGAGACTGATTCACTCTAAAGACCTTTGCTGAAGTTGCACACAGTTAGTGGGAAGTATTGGGACGATCTATCTGACCATGCTGGTAGCCCATCTGAACGAAGTTGAGGAGCACACGGTTGCCTCAATCTGCACCGCAGTAAAGTTTTACTGACTCTGGATCAATGGTGAGAAAAATTCTGTAAGTTTTGATGAGCTAACCCAAACATACGTATTCAGCATTTACATGTTTTCAAATATAGTAAGTGCTTATACTGACATTTAAATTTCACAAGTGCAAAGTTTCTGCTTTTACAGACTGATCTGATGCATCTCTAAAACACACACAGTCTTTCCTTTGTGATATTGTGCAATATTTTTTCTCATTTTTTTGCTTTTACTTCCTTAGTTAAGGAGCAAAATAAAAAGTATACCTTGGGAGTTTAGGAAGTTATTAAGAAGAGAAACTTATTCAGAAAAGGAACTTCTTGTTTCTCAGAGATGCCAGACTCAGACAGAAGATGTCTCTTTTCTGTCTCTCTTTTTTTTTTCCCCAGCTACAACATACACTCTAGTTATTTGACTCATTATATTCCACCACAGAAATCATAACTGAACATTGTCCTTTTGTTTACCTTCTTCAAACAAAATCCTGTGTCTGAATAGACAGACTTTTCCAGACAGATGGTTTTATTTTACAGCTGCAACCTCTACAGTTTCACCTGGCCAGCTTCACCTCAGTATTTCATCAGTGTCACAGGTGGAGATCGTTTGCTATGACTTCAAGGTTATTATTCTTTCGCTTTGCAGATGAGAGATAACAGATAAGCTATTATTGTCCCTGAGGGGAAATTATTTTCTCTTGCACTAGCAATGAGTCAGCAATATGTTATGATGTATGTGATTGTCTCACTGCATGAATTTTCAGGCAACTATACACAGGGTGTTAGCTTGTTTGCTGTGCATTATCTATTTCTTATTGAAGTGTTGCATTTAGAGAATCTTTCTGGGTTGAAAAAACAACACATATAAAATAGTATGAGCAAACAAAAAGAACAGCTTTTATGCACAGCAGGAAATTGCGTGATTTATTTTACCCAGGCTCTGTCATATCTTTACCTTCTAAATTTGTTTGTTTGTAGGTATAGGATTCATATCTGTTGTGTGTTTGACTTCCATCACATTTTTTTTTAATGTTCTTGATACTTGGTACCACCTGTACTCAAAAGGATCCCATGGTTGCAATCAAAGCCCCTCATTATCACCAGCATCTCCAGAGAGCAATCCAGTGCAGAAGAGGCTCCAGCTCTAGAGCCATTGAGATCGATGAGGTCCCCTTACTCTCCCTACTCGAAATTTTAGGGAAAATCAGAGAGGAGTGTGTAACAAAGTGCCCAACTTTCAGATGTATCCATGAAAACCAAATCAGGCGCTTTGCCATTCAGGTAATGTTCCTGGATTTGGCTACACTTACTCTGTCCTGTGATGACTGTCTCTTTACCACCCTGTTTTTTCATCAGCTTCATTTTACACTTTAATTCTTACCCTCTTTCCTTCAACATCCTTCCATACTTTTTTTTTTCTGCTTACTTTAGTCCTTTCTAGTCAATAAGAAGATTGGGAGTGGTCAACATAGATTCACTAGGGGGAAATCATGCTTGACCAATCTGACAGCCTTCTATGATGGCATGATTGGCTGGGTAGATGACGGCAGAGCAGTGGATGTTGTCTACCTTGACTTCAACAAGGCTTTTGGCACTGTCTCCCATTACATCCTCACAGGTAAGCTCAGAAACTGTGGGTTAGATGAGTGGGCAGTGAGGTGAATTGAGAACTGGCTGAATGGCAGAGCTTAGAGGGTTGTGATCAGCAGCGCAGAGTGCAGCTGAAGGCCTGTAACTAGCGGTGTTCCCCAGGGGGTCAGTACTGGGTCCAGTCTAATTCAACATATTCGTAAGTGACCTGTATGAGACAACAGAGTGTACCCTCAGCAAGTTTGCTGATGATACAAAACTGGGAGAAGTGGCTCACACATCAGAAGGCTGTGTTGCCATTCAGCAACATCTGGATAGGCTGGAGGGCAGAGAGGAACTTAATGAAGTTCAACAAAGGCAAGTGTAGGGTCCTGCACCTAGGCAGGAATAACTCCATGGACCATTACAGGTTAGGGGTTAACCTGCTGGAAAGCAGCTCTGCAGAGAGGGACCTGTGAGTCCTGGTGGACAACAAGTTGACCATGAGGCAGCAATGTGCCCTTATGGCCAAGAAGGTCAATGGTCTCCTGGGGACCATTAAAAAGAGCATGGTCAGCAGGTCAAGAGAGGTCATCCTCCCCCTCTACTCTGCCCTGGTGAGGCCACATCTAGAATACTGTGTCCAGTTCTGGGCTCCCCAGTTCAAGAAAGACAAGGAACTACTGGAGAGAGTCCAGCGCAGGGCTACAAAGATGATCAGGGGACTGGAGCACCTCTCTTATGAGAAAAAGCTGAGAGATCTCGGTCTGTTGGAGAAGAGAAGTCTGAGAGGGGATCTCATCAATGCTTATAAATATCTAAAGGGCAGGTGTCAAGAGGATGGGACCAGACTTTTTTCAGTGGTGCCTGGTGACAGGACAAGAGGCAACGGGCACAAACTGGAACACAGGAAATTCCATCTGAACATGAGGAGGCACTTCTTTACTTTGAGGGTGACAGGGCACTGGAACAGGCTGCCCGGGGAGGTGGTGGAGTCTCCACCTCTGGAGATATTCAAAACCCACCCGGATGCGTTCCTGTTCAGTCTGCTCTAGGTGACCCTGCTCTGGCAGGGGAGTTGGACTAGGTGATCTCCGAAGGTAGATCTCTTCCAATACCTGCCATTCTGTGATTCTATGTGATTCTGTGAAACTAACATGAAAGTGCTTCCTTCACACAGCTCGAATACGTAATTATTTTACCACTTCCTCTGCATTGGGTCTTCCCTTTCTATTTCCTTCATAAGCTTTACAGGAAACCTATGTCTCTATTTGTATAGATGCTAGACAGAATCATGCAGGGCTTCATTTTTTATTGGCCTTCAGGCATTACCAAATAGTATCACAATATATGTTCTTAAATTAAGACCTATATTTTGATGACAGAGAAACTCACCTGCAGAAGTGTGTCTTTCTTCTTCCTGCTTTCTACTTCCCTCCTAAATCAGCATGAAAATGTTTAAACTAAGATTCTTATCTGAAACCATGGAATTACACGTTTCATAGATTGATCCTTAAACCCGCATTTTGAAGCTGTTTTACTTTGTCCAGTTAATGACCAGATGAGAGTCAGGCACACGATGTAATTACACCAACATGTTAAAGTACTGCACAGCAGCAGAGGCAAAGCAGGTCTGAGCCTGTGATATGCATAAGGGAAAGCAACCTAGTGTAATTCTGTCAATGTTATATTGTACTTGCAAGTATTTACTCTCTTCTTTTAAATGCTTGATGATAGTATATTCTGAGGGTTTTTTTTGGGGGGGAAGGCTGTTTTAGACCGCTCATGTTATAAACCAGAGCAGCCGTCATTGGCCTTAGCTTAATTTTTAACATTATTCACTGAATAAAGAAGGCAAATATGTTTAGCAAACACTTTTTTGAAGTATGCTTATGTTCTGAAAAGTTGTGAATGTAATAAATCAACCCAGATGTCTGAGACAACTGTATTTCACATACCTGTTACGGGATTTATCAGGGAAATAGCTGACAAGGGTTAGTTTTGCATAGTAAACATAGCCTTTGAACTACACTTTCTTTTACTACAACAGACCACTAAGTCTTTAAAAAACACTTTAGGGCATGCTGGCAGCGCTGGAGGCTAGGGTGTAAGAAGGGAGACTGGTGAAGGAGATGTGGCTGGAAGAAGAGCTGGGGAAAGGGGTGGAGGTGATCTCTGAGAAGTCACCTGTTGGTTATACTGTGCAGACGTGATGTTGCCTGGCGCTCTAAAATTAAAAGAAATAACAGAGGCGGGGGGAAAGCAGGGAAATGGCATTTCCTTCAATCCTGTGAAACAGAATAAGCACAGTTATTAAGGCCATCCTTTAATCTGAGTTATTTCAATGTGAGCAGAATTACCTGCATTGACTGGTTGTCTCTGGAATGAAAGAGCACAAAGGCAATGAAAAGTTTGGCAGCAGCTGGGCTCGGCCGGTGCCTGCCCTGAGCTGTCAGTGGGAACATCCCGGGCTTCACCAGGAGCTCCACTGAAAGTCTCAGACTGGTTTGCATAGTGAAACAGTAGCTTTTAGTTTCTGCTAATTTTTTCTTTACCTACCTGTTCAGTTATACCTCAGGTTCCCTTCTGAGACGTGAAAGAAAACAGAGGAACTGGAAAGATTTTTCTTAAGTCAGAGGGGTTTGGGGATTTGTTGGGGAGGAGATTAAGTTAAAACAATGTCACCTCTTACTCAGAGACTGTCACTGATGATAATTTAGAAATATCTGGAAACGATTTATTCTTTTTTTTTTTCCACTCTGCCCCTGAGGCACTGTGCGCTTGTGTCCCTTGGATACATTTGTAAAGCTTGTTGTCTTTTGTTATCAGTTCCCATTCTTTATATTTCCCCTTCAGGGAAGAAAACCTCTCTTCAAGTGAAGAGTCAGTCTTAAAACAACAGAAACAAAAAGCAGGTGTACGACATATTTTAGATAAAAGAATATATTTTTGAAAGTAATTTGGTTTGTCTGCTTCTGTTGCTCACGTCAGACCTATTTACTTCACCTGCAGGAGTAATCCATCTTCAGCTATTTCCAAACTTGGGGCTGAAATTCTATCAAAAGACAAGAGCACAGATGTGTCTACTACAACTTGCACCTCAAACTTTGTAATAGGCTCAGGAAAGCAGTGTGTGGGTGTGTTCAGCTTTCAAAAAGTAAATGTTTGTCTCTTTGAGGACAAATGTTTCAAATTTTCTTCTTAAATTAGGAAGAATATATTTACATAGCTAATTAAACCAAAGTATACTCATAAATCTTCCTTTTATGGATGAGGATTGATTACTTCTATTCTGGAAGATTGTAAAGACACAATGATTGTTTTGGGGTTCTTATTCCCACGCAAAATAAAACATTTTGCTATTTTTTTGCCTTTGGTGGAAACATTCTGCTGTAATGTAAAATACAGACTGTTACTTTCTCATCACAGTACCTCAAATATAGGACCTGATCAAGGACTTGTTCCAAATAGTATTTGTGCCACTGAGACATATTTCTGTGATGTTTTCTTTAGTCATGTGTGCACAGAACTTCCTCAGTGCACAGAATCTCCAGCTTCTCATCATTCTGGAGACTCTGCAGACAAATTACCTGCCTTTCATCTTTGTGCTAGAGGGGGGAAAAAAGATTACTAGCGGAAAAAAAAGGCTTAGTGAGAGTGTTTGTGTAATAGAGTTGGAATGTGAGACAAAGATAAAAATTTCAGGAAGACTTTCAAAAAAGCAGAATGGAAAAGGAAGATGAGAAGATAAGTTATTCCTTCTTTTACATTTACTTTCTCCTCTACTTCATAGAATTCTTTAGTTTTTATTTAATAAAAGGTACCATTTATTAAATGCACTATTGTCACTATTAACCTTCTGATGGATGAACACGTCTTAGGGAAGAAGTTTAATTTGGCTAGAGAAGATGGAAGGGAATATACTAATCTGTTTTTCCTTTCCTTTGAAGCAATGTTAGGAAGCAATGCTCAAATAAATTAGAGAAGCATGGAAATATAGCATAGGATCTAGTTCCTCTTCCTTGATACAAACAGGACTAGCTTTCTTACCAGACATGATTATATAAGAAATTTCATAATAAAATAGAGCAGGATCTGCCTGAACGATGCCCAAAAGAAGACCTGAGAACTTTAATTTTACTTCATCCATTTCAGGGACTGCCAGATCTTGAATATGATACTCTTAGACTAAAAGTTTCAGAACATTCCAGAATTTTCACATCTTCCCCCCTCCCCTCCCCTCCCCCCAGCACTTTCAGCATTTCAGAAGATTTGCTCACAGTGACAGTCCTGGAGAGAGGGACACCAATCTCCTCTTCAGCGTTCCTGTGGGTGGAAAGCTGCTTCATCAAAGTCTTGCAGGAAAACGCGAGAGGTTTGATATGCTCAAGTGCGCTGATAACCCTGGTGGAGGTTGATACTGCCATAGGAAGTGGGTAGTACTGGACGCTTCACACTGGAGAGACTTGAAGCTGAGCTCCTGTATCGGTGTCCTAACCACAAGGCTGAGTAGTCGCCTGAGTGAGACGCTGCTCTGGCAGATGAAGCTGATTCATCCATGCTGCCAGCAATGGAGGTGTCATGGGGTGAAAACGAAAGCAGGTGAAAGAGGGCCCAGCCTAGCTGTTGGAGTATCCTGATAAGGGACACAACTAAAATTCCATGGCCGTGATTATGTGTGTATTTATATTAGATCATCACTGAACAAAACCAAAAGCAGTCCTGGAAGTAGGGGCTACAACCCCAACCTTTTGCTGAAGTTACATCTGAAGTAAGCACACAAATTAGACAGAAGGATTTCCATCACTGTTGGTTTCTTAATAACTGTGTTTGAAATCTTAAACAAATGCTATAAACTTATGCAAACATACATATAAATATGCATGTATATAAAAGCAGTAATTTTCTAACCAGTATCACCTGCTAAACCATTAAGTCTTCATGGAAACAAGCTAATAGCTCTGTGCTTTGTATTCCTGTGACTAGTCCCAAGTTTTCTTGATAAAACACTTGCCAGAAACCTGTGGTTTGCTTGTATCGCAGGACTACGTTGGTAGTTGTATAATTTGGTGATGTTTCATTTTGACTGTCAGATTCCGGCATCCCTTACTTCTGTGATTCACTTTTACTAAAAGAAATTATCACCCCCCCTTCAAAGTTGCTTAAAATCACTTGTCTGAATTATTAAGAAACGCAGTTCCACAATATCACACGACTTCCCAAATTCTCTTTCTTCAAATACTGTGTCCTGAAGCTCCTTTAATGCTGTTCCCAGAAACTGACTCATGATTCTTTATTAATTATGAAAGATGTTAACTTAATGACTGCACTAAAAATATACTTTTCTCTTCTCACCATAGCTTGAAGGAAATATCATTGCCAAGGTATTATCTCTGACACTGATCTCGTACTAGTAGTGCACATGTAACCTTTTCATGATTGATTCTTTAAAGCCTGGCCAAATGGGTTTTTTTAACACGTTAATGCAGACCTGATTTAATTTTCAATAGACTACATCTTTAATTGCATGAATAGTTGCAGACATTTAAGGATAACTATTAATTTCATTAAAAAAGAGGACAAAAACACTCTGACTGTAGGGTGGCCGGCATTTTGCTCTGTTCATGCATAAGTTTATTGCTGATATGGCACATTGGATTTTTTATTATTATTCTTTTTTGCAGTGTAATAATCTGAATAATACTACACCGGCTGTAACCTGCTTTTGTGAGTTTGATGGATAGGTTACCCCAGTGTCAGGAAGTAAATGGGAATATTCCAGTGTTAGCTTCAGATACCTTCTCCTGGTATCATCAAGAGCATGCTGGAGAAAAATCTTCTGTTTGTATAGAGATGGTAAGTGGAGCAGTTCATATTCTTAGTTATGTTGTGCCCTCTGGCAAGCCTGCCAGGAGAGTGCTGTGCTTGTTTTGTGAAGAGAAACCTCCTCCACATTCCAGCTTGAGCACATCTATTGTTTTCAGACATAAACAGATGTGTTCCTTACCTAAGGGAAGCTCTCAGAAATATGGAAGTAAAACAGAGGAAACTGATGTGAAACCACAACAGTATTTGACCTGTCTGCATGCATTAATAATCCCAATTTTAGCTGAAGGCAGAGGTCTGTTGCATTCATTTTTATTTATTTGATTAGTTTCTGCCCTGCAGTATGTAAGAACAGTGAAGGATATAAGTATTAACTTCATGTTTTTAATTTTAATTAGGATTTTGTTAAATACATAAATGCTTATTATGTCATTGCTAATCGTTAAATGCAGGATAATTCAGATTTGCTTAACAAGGAGGAAAGGAGGGTAAACATATTCTTTGTTCTGCCAAACCATCCTGTATTCCACAGGCCAAAATCTCAAAACGTGTGATGAGACCGAACTATAGATCCAGAACAGAGATTTTTCTAATAATTTGGAGAGGGTGGATGAATTTTATTTGCTTGTATCTCTGCTGATTGCTAACAAAAAAAGAAGTACATTCGTCAACACTCAGATTTTTTTCACTTCTATACATTTACTTTCTGCAACACACTGATCTGTGTCTCCTAACCTCAAACCAATGTCTGTTGGATGTTCAGACGTGTGTTAGACTTTAGGTGTCTGTGGAAGGTAAACCAAGAACCTGCCGGTGGGTCAGGGTTACAGCTCCTTCATGAAGACAAGGCCCAGCAAACTTGTGTAACTACTGGGTGTGCACCTTCTCCTTTGAGTGCTGAGTCTCCTCTCCCTCATCACCCATCTATGCCGCAGTTGCAACACAGTCTCTATGATGAAATTAAAAAATGCTAATATTGAGTAACTACTACTAGTACTGAGAAAAAGTACTGTGTGTTGGAGAGGACAGCAGGATGAGCGTATCAGCAAAGGGGAAGAAAGGGAAGCGTTGAACACCATGCAAGCACAAAGGAGGGGAAGAAATGCTGGAGCGAGGCGCAGTACCCCCAGCATATAGCACTGTCCTGGAGCCAGCTCTGGAAACGCTGGGAAAGCAGCACCTCACAGCACAGCACCGGCCAACAAAGCATCTCTCCAGCACACCATGCTGCGCCGATGCTGGTGCTGCCTTCCCTATCCTTGTCATACTGAGAGCAGAGGCAGCTGGACCGGGTTAGAGACCTCCCTGCAAGGTTACATCGTTTTGCAGAATTAGCAGCTGGGATGTAACAAACCTTATTTAAAATCAAAGATGCCCAGAAACTCAGATTTTTTATTTATTATTTTTTAAACCACAGATACAAGGTGGTTAGAATAGAAGCCAGTTGTTACTCTCCAGTCATGGAACGATGAAACTGTAGTGCTACAAGAAGAAAAGAATGAGAATCTAGAAATGGTCTGGCAAAAAGGGATGGAAGGATTCAAGAAATGGAAATTAATTTTTAAATTTTGTAAATTCCAAAGTATTCAATTTTAAAATTTAAGTGCAAGTAGCATCTCAGTTCCATAAAACTCAGTGAGACATAATTTCAAATATGAGACTAAATATAAATCAGAACTACCTGCAAAAAAAGGATAATTAATGGTTCAAAACCCTTTTACTCAGAGACGGAAGAATTTAATCAGTCTCATTCATAAGTAAACTGTAAAGTTTAATTTGTTCATAGAGCAAACAAGATTTCCTGTAGACATTCTTAAGAATGATAGTTATCATGAGAGACTGCTATCTTTGTTCTTTATTTTTTATTTCTGAATGTGCATCATATTAAAACCTTGGTTTTCATGCTACTGCAGTGTGATTCATATCTTGTGGTTAAAAAGATTGGCTTTTGTTTCCAAAATTTCTGCTGTGAGAAAACATCTGCTGAAATGTAGATAGTTTGTGGTGTGTGGATGAAATATGTATTCTTTATAACCTCCTCCAGTAAGAATAGACTCATCACAAGACATGTGACAATACTATTCCCACAGTTGCAGTTGAGTTGGCACATCACCCACTAATTGTATGATCAAACATTTTTTCTGTTTAGAAAAAAAAGCTTCATGTGATATTTGCCCGTGTATGATTTGCATAATTTCCAGGTTGTAGTTGTATACATTAGTCTTGTTGCAGAACAGACTATTTCTATCACTTAAAATGATATAATCAAAATTATTATTCCATAAAATATAATCATTTCTACTACATAGAGAAAAGGCTCCTTAAAATACCAAGAAACACTTGTTCAACTGGAAATCCAGCTTTATGTCCTAAGAGCAGAGAGTTTTTCTTATTCAGTTGCAGTTTACCGCGCTGTAATGGGAACTGTCTAACATGTTACAACCCGAGTACTCATTGACAGGACCCACCTATTGCTGGTGGCATCTCCCAAGCTTCCAAATAGAGTTCATATGTCTAGATCAGATAGCCACACTTTTGCATCCTTGTGCTTCTCTACCTGCTTTCTCAATAACTCCCAGAAGGAGTAGAAGATCCCTGACCTTTCTGCTGTGTGCTCCATGATGTCTACCAATCCAACCGATGTCTACCCTCCTCAACACCTGATGGCCTGGACAATTCTCTTAGATAAGAAATGCAACCTCTTTCTCAACAAATTGAAGTCCCATCTCAGATTCCCAATCTCAAAGCAGCCCGGGCCTGCACCAGCAAGCTGAGTGAGAAATGCAGGACCACCTGCAGATTGCCTAGTACACCCATGCCACCTGGAGAGAGACAGAAACAGCTGTTCCTTGCTCTGTATGTGCGCAAAACTGAATGGTTTCATTTGCAACCAGTAGAACTAGTACCGCAGTTCAACACTACCTTCCTGGAGAAATGATGTTGCGGTTTGCAATACAGAGCAATGGATACCGATGGGCTTCCTGAAATCCCTCCGTGGCCGAGACAACACTGTCATTGCGTGTTGTAACATGGAAGAGAACTGGAATTCCACATCGGTTTGGTGTGAGAATTTTCACATGAAAAAAAACCTTAATGCTTTGTGATGGAGAGGCAAACTTGTGAGTATTTTGAAATTCAGGCTGCCTTAACTGGAACACTGTATATTGGTATATCTACAGGAACTTCAAAATGTTTGTATTCAATGCAAACATTGGTAATGACATTATTAATATACTAACAATTTTTATGCATAAGAATTTTAAAAAGATGAAACTTGTGGCTTTTTTTTAGTGCCGCAGAATTCGATATCATCAGCTGCTCAAACAGCTTCTATTACTTTCTCAGTTAAAAGCTTTGCCAAACTTTTGGGTGAGTCAGTAATACCTTCAAAATGTTTTTATTCTCTGCTTCAGTCCTAATTTCGAGTCACCAGAGAAATTTTGCCTGACAATTGCTATTACATAAGAACACGTTACATTTCATTCCTGTTCTCAGTGCATAAACAGTGCAGTACACCACGGGCAGACCTAGAGATAAAACTACCCTTCTAATGTTCTTTTTAGCTGTCACGTCAGCAGGCAAATGTGGGCAAACTGGGGAGAACGAGCTATCCTTTCACCTACACAAAGTGCAAGCACCATGTAGGAGCTTGTACTGCTTCTTTCTTTGTAACACCTGTTTTAGAGAGAAAGATGAGCCTCCAGCTTTAACCATGGTCAAGAGGTACTGCTGGAGTGCACCCGTCCTGCTGCAGATCCTGATGGACATCCTTACAAGATGCCAGCGTGACTATAATACTTCTTACCAATAGATTTCTTCTTACACACACACACACACACATGTAATCTTTGCGGATGTACATTGCTTCCTCTTAATTATTGATACTTTATTTTAATGGCACAGATATTGCGTGGGTATCACATGGGAGTGTAGAAAGCATAATGAATTTCTTTCAGATTATAATTTGTTCCAATGAAACCTGAGTGTTGCGGTTTTGATGATATGTTTAACTGCATTAGGGAAAGCACCACGTACGTAGGCTGGTAATGAAGGGAGGGAGACGTCTGTTTCTCTGAAGTGGTTATAGTCTACAAGAATCTGTCAGAGTTTTCTGGGATTATATACCTTTATTGGCTGTAGCTATTTAAGCTGTTAAATAGCTATTACAATATTTAGTTTACTTACTTAGTCAAAAGACATATAAAACAGAAGAAATGTGCTTCTTGCATAGTGAAAGTGAAAAGAAAGATAGCAGAAAAGCAAAAATTTGAATTTAAAGACCATTATCTTCCTGCCACAAATTCTTCATTAGAAAACCAGCTGGCAGATGCTTAACCATTTTTTAACCAACTCGAAGGGTAAAACACCTCTCTGCAGCCTTGCTTAAAGACAATAACAAGATGAGCTATTTACAGGAGATTGAGATAGTCCCAGTCAGTAACAGCCAGCACTGTATAAACCAACTCTTCTGCTGTGTCTATGCATTTTCTAAGTTTAAACAATACAAAGGCAGATCTCTCTGAAATCCATTCTTGCATTTAAGTGCCTTCCCTTCAAATTCTTCTCGAGCTCTAACCCGAGCGAATTCTCAGAAGAAAATAAATAGTGTGCTAGCTCCTAACACACTTCCAAATTTCCCCGTGTATAAGTATTCCTCGGTAGTCACTAAGGCTAGCACCTCGTCTGCTTTGTTAGGTATCCCAAGAAAATCCATTGCAATTGTCAAGAACAGAGGGATGGTGCCTCAATGTTTGCAACAGACTTCACTCTAGGTAACTAAGTACTCATCCAGTCAAGGTACATGTGTAATTTCATACCTAGCCTTCTCTTTTTCCCGTTTCTTCAGTTTCACTCATTTAACAGAAATTTCACAGCTTCTCTTCGCACACCCCCTGCAAAACCTCAGACGCACATGCTCCGCCTGCTCCACATAGCATATAAAATACAATTGAAAAGAAATTCTTCTCCAGTATCATGTTACAGGAAAAAGTTACACTTCTACAAGAAAAGAGAGAAAAATAGAGTGGCTGAAAATAGCCCTGTACTCACATGTAAATAAGTTTTTAAAACCAATGTTACACATAGGGGTAACAGATAGTACGCTCACTTGTCCACCGGAAAGCTCAACTTAGTTTCTTAATTATTAAAATTGAAGTGCAAACTGCATTCTAGATTCTAGAGAACACGGGAAATAAAAATATGTGTTCATATATCCTGGCTGGTTCTTTAAAACATGTGAAAATGTATTCCCACAGCTAAGTAGTTAATGTAACAGATGTCTTATCTCCTCCTAGACGGTTTTTTTCCTTTGGCTGCTTCCTAGTACTGAAAAGCAGAAGTATGTTTGGTAAGCAGCATGGTATTCAAAGACTGATGTATTCAGCTATGATCCTAAGAAAGATTATTTCATCATTGGTTACGACTTTCCCCAGTGGTGGGGTGCCATGATTTTCTCTAACTGTTTTTCTTTGGATTTCATTGTTTTTACGGTTTGAAACGGAGCTCACTTTTGCGCAGTTTGTGGGAGTATCATATATGCTTTCTTGATAATAGCCAGCACTGAAAGAATGCTTTTGGTTTGAGATGCTTGGAGAAAGCAGTCATGGAGTGAAGTGGGTGTTTCCCTGTTCCCTGACATTTTAATAGGCTGAGATAAACTTTACAATCATATATGCCTGTTACCTCAATGGGATTGCTCTTGTATGGAAGTGATCAGATGCTCTTACGAGGGAGCCTCCCTTGGACAGGGAACTGACAGTCGGATCAGCATAACATACACTGTCTCTATATGCAACTGTGACCTCATCCAAAGCCCTTTATGGAACTTATGGCATTGGTGACATTTTGAGAAGTCGTGTTTCCTTGATTTTTCTCTCATTTTGATACACTTGACTGCTAACAGCCTGGTTATTCAATTTTAAAAGATTTTTTTTTATTATTGGTAGACATGGGGGAAGTCGTGGGGGAAAATGATTCATTTAGTTGCTCTGCGTGGGTGTGTGAGCCTATGGATTTAAAAAGCCACAGGAGTACAGAAAGATACAGTGGGGGGAGAAATCGCACTGAAGATTTTGTCAGCTTCAGAAGCAAAGGGTATAGTTTCAGATCTATATTTCTCTATTTGGCTCTATCAGTGAGAACTTGGTATTAGAACGAAAACATGATTTTTCAGTCGCGGTTGGATTTCCGTCATGTTATCTGATTAACAAATATAGTAACGTCTTGTCTATCAAGTGGTTTAGCATCTCTTTGGTATAAATGTCAAGAAATGGCAGAAATTTTCACTTCTGAGCTGATACGCCCGAGTATTTAACTCTGACAAAAATGGTAAGGGTACAACCCCTGTCTGAATTAGATGGATGAACGGATCAGGAGAGTAAGCCTTAAAGCATTACTAGGCTGCTTTGGTCTGAAATATATCCAGGCAAATGCCCACCGTGCAATGTCAGGGCTTGTATAAAGGGGAATGGCATGGTAGGCGTGTCAGACACCTTTTTAGAGACTTTTTAGAGCATACTAAGAATGCACAACTGAAATGTCAACACCCAAACCAAAAATCCTTTGCCGCAGTACAGCAGACTTCAGCATCAACACGGCAGCACTGAATGCAAACCTGCCTTAAAAGACTAAGGTTTTCTGCTCGCTATACATCCACTCAAATCTAAATTTTAAATTAACAATAATAACCACCCCGCCCCTCCCTCCTTCCCCGCCCTGAACGCTGGCAGCACATGTTTTTTTTAAACATAGTTTTAAAGAAAGACATTTTAGAGACAAATGCTGCTCTTTTTTGCCAAGTCTGCCTAAACTGGGAGCAATGGTAGCTATTCCTGATCCCTCGCTCTGTCAAGAGACGAGGGAAGAATGCCCTCAATACTGAGGTAAGGTTCTGGCTTTTGAAGCAAGGTCTGAACTTCTCCCTCATGAAGCTGGTGAAGTCCCCAGCAGAGGGAGCTTGCCTGGGTGCCAGGGCAGAGGAACCAGGTTTCTGGACTATGAAGGATTCTGGCTGCAGGAAACATCTCACAAACAACAGCCAAGGGTAATTTCTTCTCTCTGTGAGGTGTAAACAGCCTCTTAACTTTCACCAGGGACCACAGTGGCTTTTGGCACAAGCTAAATCTGACAACTTGAAAGCAGCAAAAAGCTCTGCTCTCTGAATCCTTCGACCTGGCTCTTACACTGCAATGTCCTAAGGAAAATTCATATTTTCTTTGCCACCAGTAAATGTTTATATTTCAAAGGTAGCTTGGGGGCTCTTCAGCCTGTACAGAAGCTGTGGATTTGAGAGTGGCTGAAGAAGACTGTCTCCCCACACTAGCCTTTTATTTTGATTTTTGTTTCTTGTATATGTGAAACTACCGACTTGTAGTCTGACAAAATAGAAATACCACCTTCTCTTTTTGTCAGATAGATGGACTTCTGAGATCAACATTAACACTTATTCAGGACAATGTTCATGTGCTAATGTTCAGTGCCTGCTTATGAACGTAGTAGACTCTTCCATGAGAAGCTGACCAGCCAAAGAAAACATGAGCGAACATTTGGTTAAAACTCTAATGCTAAAATCAGAGGCTAAGCTGAAGAACTGGAAGGCAAAAGAGTAGAGAACTTGCTCTTGCTAAAGGCCAAAGGAGCCTTGCAGGCCATAGTTAACATGCCCATCACCCTGTACAGTGTGGCAGGGAAGAAACCCAACACCAGTGTGGCCACAGGTTTTACAAAAGGGAATCGTGGACCCAGGTCAAAGGTTCTCTAACAGAGATTTAGGATGTCAAAATTAATAGCAGGTCAGGCTCTGTAAATTTTCAGTGCTTGCGATTAGGGAAAATATAAGGTCATGTTTTCAATTTACGATTTGTTCCCTGCAGTCTGGCATTGTTGATGATACTTAAGAAATGGTTCTTAGAATAATTTACTCATCATGCTCCGATTTGGCTCAAGACTTCTTTTATATTTGTATACATTTAGAGTTGCCCATGTCTAGAGTTTGTTAATTACAGCTTTTGAATTTGTTCTCCTCAGCATTGCAGAGATCCTTTTATTTAAAAAAACAGTAGGACCATAATAAACAAAGAGAGGAAAATAATCAAACACAACTGCCTTTAAGCTGATCCACATCATGTTATATTGGATACTCCATCAAAATGAAAAACACTTAGAAAAGAGTGATTCTTTTATGGCAGTGAAAACCAAATGTGTTCAACTTCTTATTGGAAAGATTAATCAAATTGCACCATGTTGCTGCCTTAATCGCATTAGGGCTTAAAGAACATTAGTTTATTCACAACCTTCTTTCATCTAACACTAGACAAAGCCCTATATTAAATCATTTTTCAGTCTTTTTAATACTGTAGATCCCAGTTCCCTGTTTCTCACTGGCACTGAAAATGGTTCAAAAACTGACATGTTAAGATTCATATTTCTAGCAAATTAAAAATAACTTTTTTTCTATTGTCTAGTAATTAATAATGTATTCATAATCTCAGTTGCTTTCTTTACTAAGAGAGATGTGAGTTTAGCTTGTCTGCATGCTAAGACTTTGGAAAATGATACTTAGTTCTGTTCAGTCATATTCCTAGCAATGTCTCTTTTGTGGTCTTTTGTGGTTCACCCTTTTCCCAGGAGCCTCATATTTTAGCTTTTCCATATTGTTATCAGCACAGAATCTTTCTCGGTCCCCAGAAGGCTAGGTTTTAAGCCACTTACTTCCAGTTTGTTTCAAATCTCTGTCCACAATATCCTTCCGTGCCATACAGAGCAGCTATTCACTAGATGCCAGATGCATAGAGTGCTCTTCAGTTGGCTCCTTTCCTCCAAATTACTGATTTTTATGCCAAACTAATTTCTAATTTTTGGACTTCATAGCTGCTGATTGTGCTGTTTCCTCAGGGCAGTTGTTACTGGAAACAGTCCCAGACATCAGTGACTACTGTCACAAAACTTTTGACAAAGTCTCAATATATTCTCTTTCTCATGTATTTTTCCTGGAACTTTGAAGGGGGAGCAACCAAACCTCGGTAGCAGGAGGTGATTGTGTAACCCAGAACTTGCTGCAGAGCAAGTCACTTATGAAAGTGTCATTTTCATAATCTATGAGAGCTACATTTCAACTGCTCCTTTTACATCCTAAATAAGGTTCTTTTAGTATTTTTTTAGTAATTTTTTTTCCTCAGACATTATTTAAACACACATGACAATGTAGATGTATTCCATGGGAATGAATTTTGCTTACCTACCCCATTAGGCCTTTTGGCATTTTTTCTCAGATGATGAAAACATGCATAAAACTACATCACAGTTGCAAAGTTTCTCCATAGCTGAGGTGTCTTACAGTTGACGGTTTGAGGGCTATCCCAAGTTTTATGAGATACGGAACTGAAATACTTGAAGAAAGGACTGCATAGTGCAAAATATTAAGTCTAGAACACAAGCTTTATAGTGCAGGAAAAGATACCAGTAGTGTTAGGTTGCGTTTGTATATACCTATTACAACACTGGCTTCAATTAAATGATCACATGCTATCTTATTCCATAGCATTCTATGTTTATTCTGACCTCTCAAGAATTACATAAGAAGGAAGACATAAGGTTTCTCAGGCTACTCCAAAACCTATAATTTTTACTTTCTTGCTTTACAGTAAGCTAAATTTTGTTCTCTTTTGTATGTAATAATGGTATATATGGCAGAAGTATCTTTGGTAGTTTACAAAACTACATTCAAGCAGCATGTTAATACCACTTAGCCATTTTCTAGGATTCGTCTTCTCCCTCATTCTTCTTTAGGCCTATCAAAAGCCTCTTCTTCTAACTACCTGATACCCTACAGCAGATGTTTTGCTGATCCTTTTCTCAGAGAAAGAAGAGAACATAAAAGCAACTACTCCCCAGGAGCACAATCTGATCCCTTTAAAGGCTTACTTTAAGCTTCCCATCTGAAGGATTTTGTGGGAAAGCACCTGAGTGGAGTGAATGCTTCTGATTTGCAGGGAGCAGCTTTCTCTGGAGAATTGATGATTACAGTGAGACACTGAGGAGCTGGTCATCCCTCCCACTGGTCCAGTTACAGGAACAACACAGAAGCACAAGATAAAGGCCAGAATATCATATTTGACAATATTTACATATTGAAAAGCAGAAGTCCCATAGGTGATTTAGATACACACCTGTGTTGGGTAAATCATTGAATAACCCCTAAGATAAGGATCAAGGTACAGGTTGTCAAAATAACCATTGTTCATTTTCCTTTCTGCATTTCAATTCATTTTACAGGAGATACTCTTCCTATATTAAATATATTTTAGAGTATCACAGATATCTTATAGTTTTTATCTGCTACAACCTCTGTCTGGTGACTATACCATACATTAGCATAGGGCTGGATTCTCTAATCTGTAATCAGGCCTTCCTCTTTCTAACTACTATGATCAAATAAAGTTCCTTTAGTTTATGTGCTGACTATTCCGCTTTTGGGCCTAGCTTCCTCCATGCTAATGGGATCATTACAGCTGTCCAGTCTTCTCACCGCCAGTCCTGCGAGATTAACGACATCCAATCATTCTGGACACAGATGAGGAGAAAGAGAATTCAGCTTCCTCTTTGTATTGTTTCTTATCAAAAGACAGAATGCTCTTGGGTGGTGGTTAAAGAAACAATATTGTCCGTTTTACACATTCCCTGGCATGACAGACAAGTTAAATGGCACACTAATCCAGACATTGCATCTGCTGGAGAAACTCCTGAGAGTCTTCTAAAATCCATCCCTGTTTAGGAAAGCGTAGGTCCAAATGCGAATGTTGGGGGTTTTTTTATTATTTTTCTTTTTTCCCAAAGCGAAATGTGTATATGATCAGTATTCCTGAGCGGAGGTGCTGTCCTCATTCAGAGCTTTAGAAGGGTCTCCTGCAACGCAAGGTTTTTAGATTCTCAAAACTATGATAAAGATCATTAAACACAGTTAAGCCGTAGCAATCAGTTTTCATTTTGCATACCAGCTTCTTTGGAGCGAGTGTTTAGGTTAGGGTCAGTAGACACACAGGGATTTTCATATCTGGATTTGAATGTGTGCAGATCCTGAGAGTGTTTGAATAGCAGGTTTGGATCTCAGCCTTACGTCTTTTCCCATCTTCCTAAATAGTTGTTTCATATTGCTGCACTAAAAAAAAAAAAAAAAAGGTCTTCTTGAACTACTAAAGCTATAGTAGAAATCTTTTCAAGGTTAGGAAAAGGCTATGATTTAATAGCATATTTCTCTCTTTTTATTTTGTACGCACCAGTCACAGATACTTATTGAATTTCTTGTGAAACTAGAGGACTGGAATATCTTTGTTATTGTTGTTACCATTTTTATTATGTTAAAAGGAAAAGGGAAGCAAACCTGAACTGAGTGGACTTGTCAGCACTGCCAGTGTATTTCTGTGTGGACTCTGTGTGAAAAAAAGAAAAAGAAATTCTGAGAATAAAGAAGTCTGACAAAATTCGGGAAACACCTTACCTCACTATTCTTCCTCTTTTTTTTTTTTTTTTTTTTAATCTTTGCTTGGTTTCCCTTCTTTTGGTAAAAATAATAAAATGAGCAAATGTATCAAGTTGCATGAAGGAATGACTATTTATAGTCACATCTTTTTTTTGTTTTTTATTTTTCCACTCTCCCTTGTTAAGTAAAGCAGTAAAGAGAACTGAACCTTACAACAATTAGCAGCATTTGTTTGACATTATAGTCTCTTTAGATGAAATAAAGAAGTATTATGATGGATAATAAAGTGGGACAGGCAAACTTTTCCTTTTGAAGAAGAGGTAACTCCCCAGCATGGTGGAAGCCTTTGCTTCTTTTGCTTCAATCCTCAAGAGAGCTGACACCCTTACCCATGACATTACCCTCACACCCTCACGCTGGCCTTGGGACTATATTCTCGTTGATGCCTCCTTCAATATCTTCCCAACTGTCTAATGCAAAGAGGGATCCATCTCTCTGCTGCTCTGTCTGGAACAAACTTTAAACTCAGTATTTCCCCCATAAGTTCGTGTCCAGTTGCTATAAAGGCAGTAAAAGGAGAGACAATGGTGTCATGTTTGGGGATGGGAAGCCGTTAAACTTGGTCACACCGCCTAGTCAACTCAAAAGGTCTGCGCAGGTTTCTTTTCTTGTGTACTGTGGGGCTCCAGAAGTTTTCCCAAAAGTAGGAGGCAGTATGAGTCAAATGTATTTTTCAAATGTCAGTTCAGCAAGTTGCATAAGCCTGAAAACCATACAAATGGGTTTCGCTTTTCTGCAGAATAATTCACACACACTAAACTGTACAATTACATCATGACTCAAAATCCTGAAACGTTCAGGTCTGTTCACAACTCTGGTATTTTCTATTGTACAAGACAAAGAAAGCAGTTTAAAAAAAAGAAAAAAAGAAAGAAAAAAAAAGAAAGCAAATACTGCAGAAGGTGCACTGGAATACAAAATAATCCAAAGTATTGTGGCTACCTAGCATAGGCAGAAAATTTTGTTATTGATATTTGAAGTAGTCCTACTGGAACTGACCTTTTATAGTAGGAGAGGAAATGGAACTCAATTTTAAGAAAACCTTTTAGGAAAAGAAATCCAGATTCAAAAGATATTGTGACTGTATCTTAATAACAGTAGCTATACTCCAATATAAATGGCGAATTTAACCATATAATATCAATGTTAATATTGATCCTTATGTTTAAACAAGGTTTTAAAAATATATTGATACGTATGAGATGTTCTATCTTTTGAATAAAAGGTTGGCTGATTTTTCAGAGGAGATTTTTCAATATACTCAGAAGTCACTTTGGGTTTAAAAAAAAAAAGATAAACAGACTTAATGACACTTTGCCTTTTTATATACTGCTTACCAGATACAGACATAGACTTCAGCATTATGATAAAAAGTATCTATGAGCTGTCTTCCTTCTCCCATCTCCCTCCCAGAAAGCATTAATACTGAGAAATTTTCACAGGTGGGAAGAGAGTAAGGAACTGTTTGAGGGTTTTTATTTTCAAGCCATCGATAACTTACTTTAAGGAAAACATTTCTGAAACTGCATCTGAGCATCTTGCGTGTGCAGAGTGCAGTACGTACTGTGCTGCGGAGTCTTGCAAAAGGAAAAAAAAATGCATTTGTGCTTTGGAAATATATTTTTAGTGCCTGGAAATTTCTCTTGCACAAATATTTTTGTGTCATGCCATGTGCTGACACCTTTGAAATCTGGCTTGAAGTACTTTATAGCTTTGTCTAAATTGGGGTATTTGCCCAGAGCCGTCAGAACTTCACCTTAAGGCTAAAGCTATATGGATTTATGAATCTTAGCTTACTTGCTACAGAAGTTTTTAAATGCTTGCTACGGTGGTTGGTGGTTTATGTGATGACGAATTACTCTTACCATGTACAGAACTCTGTACAGTTGTTAGGTTTAGCACTGCTATATAAAGCATTAAGCTTATTAAGCCCAAAAGAATTAAATTATGCTGAGGCAATTTGATTAGTTGTGTCCAAAGGAAGACACCATTGGAATGAGCTAAAGGCTTGAAGTGAACATTGTTAACAGTAATAGATCGTAACTGAAGAGAAATATTTGCTTAACTAGTTTCATTACATCTATTTTCCCTTTTATTTGGTCCATTTGCTGTTCTTGTAAAAATGTCATTTGCCTTCCAGATGATTCAAACCATGAAAGCTGATTGAGCTTTCTAACTTTATTTCAGTGTTTATACACACTATGCACGATCTCGTGTTCACAATCTGTACCAGAAATTGTAGACTTGTTGGATTTCTTTCAAAATCTTAAATTATAGGCATCTTAATTCAAATTTTCTTGAAACATCCAGGTCTTTGTATCACATATGATACGAAAATTGAATAGCACCTACTCATTTCAGTCTGCCAAACTTAGATCAGTCATGAACGCAAGCTGGTTGATATTTCATTAGCATTATTTTTACTTGAAGAAAATGGAAAACTTAGGTGCTTCGTGGTGGTCTGCTAAAGGATGGAGAAGAGAGAAGACTACTGAAGCAGTGAGGCAACACACTGAGCAAATCAATAGATTCCTGCAGAAGCAGGTTGTTCAAAATCAGCACCTTGCCTTCAGAAGCAGGTAGTGATGCAGTAATGGCAAGTGACATCTCATGGGCAGCCTTCACAGCACAGCTACTTTCAGCTAAATATGATTTGATAAGCATTTTCATCTCAGCACAATTTAGCATATTTATTCCTTCGTAAGTTTTAATTCCTCTTAAGACGAATGATCCTATCAACATAAAGGGGTCATAAGGACTGCTGCATGATCAGATTAACCTCCCTTCTACTTCATTGCCTCCAAGCTTTACATCAGTTTGGCTTGATTTTTGAAAGAGTTTGTGTGCTGTTTCCAGGTTACTCTTTTCATTTTATTTTCATGATACTATATTTATTTATTTCGATTTATTACTTTATTTATTTATATTAATATTTATTGGCCCATTCCTACCATATAGCTTGTCTCTATGATTACTTACCAGCATTATATTTTAGGACATATCTATCTCTTCATTTTTATAACTAGCTAGTTGTACCATACATATAACATGGATTTACACTGATATTAATAATATTCTCTTTCCTTCTTCACAGACTGAGGTGAACAAGCCCCTGTTAGTAACAGGAGTTTGCAGTTTTCATGCTGAAATCTCAGAGCCGTCAGAACTTCACCTTAAGGCTAAAGCTGTATGGATTTATGAATCTTAGCTCACTCACTATAGAAGTTTTTAAATGCTTGCTATGGTGGTTGATAGGATAGATGTGGATTTCATACCGTGGTTGCCCTCTGAAGTTGCTTAGAACAACCCCTAAAATCCCATGCTATCTCACTGCCTCTGTTGAGCTTGAAACACCTGATTCCTGGAGGTCCTATGAGGAGAACTGAGAGGGGAGGCTGGCTTCGTTTCCCTCCAAGGTGAAAATTTGGAATGAAGGCGAACAGGCATGACTTAGGGTTTTGGCTAGTCAGGGTTTGTGCAGTGTATTTATGGTTCAGGAACTATTTATTAGTTATTTAAATTAGTGTTCTTATTATCTATGTGATTGCTTGCAGCATAACCACTCAAAAGAAACAATTCCTTAAAAACAACATTTCCATGGGAGCTTTTCTACTGCTTTTCGTTTTCCACCCAGTAACAATAGCTCTTCAGGAGCAATTTGGCAACTGGGCACCAATACATTGCTACTGGGGTTTTGTTTGGGTTTTGTTATTACCTGTATTGTGTGTTATTTGTATTTGCAACGTGGTATGTTAAGGAATGTAAGGTATTCCATGTTTGTTAGATTTCAGGCAGGATGTTCAGTTTAATTCTGACTTTTCAAGACTCAACTCCTCAGGATAATTTGAATGTACTAATTAATTATTATGTAGAATGTAAACTGATGTGTATTTATTTCAGCTTGATAGCTTCAAATGGAATAGTTAACACATGGACAGTGTGCCTGAGATTCCATTTAAAATCTGAGCCTGAATTGAATTCTGAATCTGTGTTGGATTCATTGTGCATGGTACTCTACGAACCCTATGTATAAACCCATAGCAAAAGGCAAATTTGCATCCATTTTGAGTAAAGCTGGATCCAAGTAGTTAATTTATTATGTGTATGAGATTCACTTATTTCAGCAAATTCACTGTGCATTAATCCTGATTTTGTTTCAACTGACATTGAAAGAAAAAAAAAAAAAGATTGCAGTGCTTTTTAGTGCTTACTCCAAAGGTTGGAAACATTAACCCACACCTAAATGAAAGAATTTTCTTTTGGAAAAGAGGCTGGGAGATAAGGAAATGTTCATTTTTCTAGCAAGCCTGAATTATTGCTGTTTTCAGTTCAGCCCAAATCAATCACTTTTCTGATTCTCTCCCACTTCCCCCCTCCCCCCCGAAAAAAAAAATCGAGTCATCATTATAAGAATAGGTTTCAACTTAGACACTACACCTGTAATTTTCCATTGTGTTCTGTGGATATCTTCTAATTATTGATATCTTCTAATTTCAGCCTCTGTGTTTGTTTACTAACACAATAAGAGCGACAGTAGGTAAAACTGCATGTAAGAATTGCCATAAGAACTACTAAAAAATAAAAGTATTTTAATTATATCGAGTATCACTTTCCATGTATTTAATTTAGACACCTTAAGCATTCATTCTTGAAGATTACAGTTTAATTTCAGTAAGAAAGGAATTAAAAAGAATATTTCTACTCCTGGATTTTTTTGCTTGTTTTGCTCTTGTTGCTTGTTTTCCCCGTGCCTTCGAAATAACCAAAGTTGTGTGTGGTTTCATGAATGTGTCTTTGTGCAGTGTACAGCTGCAGAAGAAACAAAACACGTTCTGGTAAAGGGTGATGGAGGTACTTTCAATAACTGATGTGTTTAGCTTTGTGTTGTTGCCTGCCTGTTCAACAGCTCAGAGTTAGATGAAAAGAAAGCAATAAAGGAAGACTTAAAAAAGTGAGAAAGAAAAGTAAAATAAAAGGTGCTGGTACCACCTCCCCATACCTCTTCAAAGCTACAGAGAAAAGTGCTTGCACATTGGGTTATTGGGATAAGAGTGCTTGGGAGGAATACAATGCAGATAAATCAGTAATCCTCGGATTAGGGGAAACAAAAAATCTCAAGAATCCTTCAAACAGGAGGAAGTTTGAAAAGAAAGGAGAAGCTATCAAAAATGTGCCATTGATATCTGTTCAAAACAACAAAGTGATTTGTTTGTTTTCTTTTCAGTGGTGGGATTTGCTCACAAAGGGGATTTATTTATTCATTATTTTTCCTAAAGGCTTTTTTACCTTGCAAAAAGTAATATAAATTACTCTGTTTCTAAAGCCCTCTGTCAGCGCAAACATGCCATGACAAGTTCCCCCAAGGAAAGTCCTGTAGGGTCCAAATCCCAGCTGAAATTCCTGAGTGAGCCACGCTGAATGTTTGAGGCTGTTACCTGATTGCTGGTCGGAGTGAGTGGATTGCAGAATACCGACTTGAAAGGTACAAAAGCCCGAGGATCTGTACATCTGGCAATACAGGTGGCTGCTCATCAAACCATAGAGCACCACTGGGGTTGTTTTTTTTTTCTGAATCCTATCACTCCTTAGAAAAGCATGATGGAATTGCGAAAGTACTCATTGTTGGTTAGCTTCTGTTCACTTTATATTCAGTAATATCTCTCCCTGGATTGCGCTTAGACTACCGACCTAGAGCAGTTTGCAATCAATCCTGCAGTTCAGCTGCCCTGATGCTCAGCACACGCTGACTTTCCTTCCTATTGGTGTTTCTTCTTCCAGTGTAAACTAGAACACAGGAAATAAGTGAAGAGGAACAGAGAAAATGATATTGAATTGCAGCTCACTTCATCCCACCATAGAATGCAGCCAGCAGCTGCACCCAGGCTCAGGGACTAGCAGCACCCACCATTTGGATGAACCATTAATTTCAACAGAAGCCTTTGCAAAGCAGTACACTGCTCAGACTTGACAAGGAGAGACACCTGTTCTCTTAAATCGGAGTGATTGCTGAGGAGAAGATAGGCTGGATATTAGATAACCCACATGGAAGCCATAGTTTTTTAGAAATTAATATGATTTTTCTTCCTATATCACCATTGCAATAGTTTCAGTTATGAGAGAAGACAGGAGCAGTGTCATCAGCTTGCTGTCCTGATTATTTTCTTGAACAACAAGCTTGAAAAGGACTGATTTGTTTCCATCTGTGTGCCTCTGTACATCTGTTAAGCTAAATAGATTGAAGGGATTGGGAAATACTACCAGACTAAACACTGTGATTTCTGTGCTTTTTATAGACGGAAATGACCTAGCTACTCAAAAATAATGTTTTATTTCATAAAGAAGACATAGGTGAGTTAGAATGTGGACTACTGTTCAAAGCTCACTCTGTAAGTTATGTCATTATTATAAAGTATCTCTGAAAACATGTAGTAACTCTGTTGTTTGGATACATGCAAATATGTTATCAGTGTGAAAGAGGCTCAATTAAATGAGCAAAATATATCAAATATTATCAATATTGGCTTTCCTACACCATGTGAGTACCAAGAAATTCCATTAAATGCCTCGAGTTAATAATAGTAATGCAACATCAAAAAAGATATCATATTGTTTCCTTTCCCTCCCCTGCAACACGTTGTGGCTTAAACCAGAACCGTTTGTTCATTTGCAGAAAATTCTGCTCTATGTCTGCATGTAGCTTGATGTTAGAAATTATTGTTTTTCTGACTGTATGTTAGGCATATATAAATCTTTGTAGAATAATTTGACGCATATATATGCATCATGCAGCTTACACTGCTTATGGACTGCAGTTGTAATAAACTTGGAGAGGATCATGGTAGGTTGTTCTAGCCGCCCACAAGCCTAAGCTACCTACAGCACCGTCATCAAGTTCAATGTCGCTAATCATGTCTGTGGGAAATTACTTTATGGTAGCAACTGTTCAGCTGCTTGCGGGTAGAGCATACATAGATGCTGAAGGAACAAACTCAGCAAAGTCAGAGCATCAATAGCCATAGCAGGAATAGAATGGCACAAACATACCTGAAATTCTTGTATTTAATGCTATTTTCATCTAATAAAAGCAGTTCAGGTGACCCTCAGACATGATTTTAAAGTAACCATATTTCCAACCATAAGAGCAGTAACATTTTAGGCCAAAAATCCTAAACTGGCAGTTTTCTTTATTCTACTCTGGCTACAATAGAATAATTTGAAATGAAGGGAGGAAAAAAACCCAAACCAACCACTGAGCTGTGTTTCTTCCATCTGTGTAGCTACAAAGGGAAGGAAAACAAGGGGAAAACACACACAAGGTAACTATGAGGTTCTGCCCTGATCAAGATAACTGCCTCATTGTGTCCATTATAAATGTTGTCATGACTTTAGTTCAAACTTTGGCCTTAAACAATGGAGACCATGAAATACATATTTGCTACATATTGAGAATGTTATGGGAATGACCTAAATATTTTATACAAGGGGAGCAATACATCTTGAACAAACATTATATAGCCATAACATTCTGGAACATGGACTGCTGAAACAATTGTGGCCAGGGAGAGGTTCCTACAGGAAGACTAATATCCCAAAGTCAATTTGTTTTCAGGTCTCCTTTTAGAAAGGCTTTCTTTTTTCGGTTTACTACAGAAGGACTGTGTGGTGGGGGAGGTAGAGGTTTCCCTGTGTATGCCTTTCCCTGAGGGCTTCACTGAGGAAGAATTATTACAAATTAACAAGATGCTCTGCGCAGCCAAAAGGCTCCCATAGAGAGGGAACAAGCTGAAGATATCCCATATCTTTCCCCTTCTTTCTCCATTTTTTGGACTGGCTGATTCTAGAACATGGGCATAAAAGGCAATATCTACATAGGCAATTATGTAGAGCCTAGATGTTGGCAATGACCCAGATACTGCAGCTCAGGCACACATACACTGTTAATTTTGTAGAATTCCTTGTATGGCTCTCTGCCACTGTAATTACTGCCATGAAAAACTCTACGAAAGGTCTTTTTAACGTAACAACATATTGATCTCTAGATCCTAGAGTCACTTTCCTAAATGAACTATTAGGAAATAATAGCTTCCATGGTTCTATGAGCTACTAGTGGAAATCTAATTTGCCTTTTTTGTCTCCTTTTTTCTAATTTTTTAAGTCTCCTTTGGTCACAAGTTTTTTCTTAGCCATTGCCAGTTTTCTCTTCAATAAGCAACTCTTTTAACGATTGGCTTATTGTTATTTCTGGATTTCCTTGTCTGCTGTGTTTATTCTCTTTCCTTTTCTCCAGATTTGTCTTCCTGTTCAATTCTGGTAGCATTTCAAGGAATGTACTGTATGAATCCCACTTTTAGAGTGTAAGTCTTTAAAAGGTCTGTGACTCTGACAAAATGCCACAAGACTTTATGTTATTAAAAGTCTCAAGATTGTGTAGAGGTGCTTAGTTACTTTTAGCAGGTAATGAATGTATAATTGCACCAAAAACAACATGATGTTCTCTTATTACTTAGCATGCACAAGACTATTTGCCAGATTTTCTGATCTGATGGAATTAGAGAACTGAATGGAACACCGACTCAATTTACTACATATTGTTATAACTATATATAATTTTAGCAGGAATATTTACTAGAAATCAGAAAAAAGAAAATGTAACAGAGTCATCGTATTTTATTTAAAAAGATAACTTCAATAACTGAAGTAACCTTCAACTGTAATTCCTGATTCGTTTAGGTTTGGGGTAGCAACAAGATCAGAAATTTCTTCCATCTTTGAAAACATGCTTAAAAACAATCACACTGGTCTTGGGCCATTATGCAGGCCACAGGCCACTTTAAACCAAGCCTGAAGGTCAGCTGAAAGGTTCAGATAGACCACCTTGTGGCTGGGGGTTTTTTTGTTAGCATGGATGAGACCACCTCACACAATTTCTGTGCTTATTGTTGGGTTTCTTTTCAAATCCCACTTTATTTTTAATATTGTAACGTGTTCCTTGAAAGGATTGGAATCCTTGAAAGGATTCCAATCAAGGATTATCAATCAAGGGTTATCACTTTTGAAGGACCATCTATCATGCTGCCCATTACTAGGCAAACCTCACCTTTAATTTTATAACCTGAAAGAGCCCAGATCCAAATTTACCAAGTGCAGAGTCAGGAAATTCTTATAAGAGAAATCCTGGATGAAAAATTCATGCTTGCTGGAGTCCAGCTACCTCTAGGATATCTCTTTTAGTAAGCCTTCCTTATGAAAGAACTGTGAACTGAAAGAAAAGTGAACTGACTCCAGATACACGTCCTCAGAAATAAACTAGCAATATTTTATACCTCTGAAATGAGCAACTTTTAATCTCTGGCAGCTAGACTAGATAGCAGCTCCATTGACTATTTAGGGGAAATGATAAACTTCTAAAGCTTCATGGCCTCTTGGTGATGCAACCTATTGTAGCTACAGGGACACAGCAAGAATATGTGTGTGAAACACTGAGGAAACAGTTCTGAACACTGTTGTGCTGAGATCACTGGAATTGCTAAGAGCACTGGCGGTCATAAAAACTGGCACTGTGCAGGTTTTGAAGTTGTTTTTATCTCCTATTTTCTAGAAGATTAAAGACATACACTAAAAATAAGCACTCATTTTCGTAAGATCTTTTATTACAAAGAATGCCCATGATAGCTTTTTTTCTACTTCAGTATTTTATTTGTCAGGGACATCACAAAGTTAAGCATATAATCGAGAATACAATTTATAAATAAGGCAACTTCCGTTACAAGAAACAGAAGAACTGCTTTTTTCACCAGACAGATAGTTTTCTAATTCAGTTTCTTCAATGATGTTAGTGTAAACAGAAAAATATTTAAAGAACTTGCCGAACTGCAAAGGAACACTCTAGACATTGGTCTGTTTTTTTGTATGTCTATAATACACAAACATTTAAGAGACAGCTTCTGCATAGCTGAGATTGTTAAAACCTTGGTTTTCAGACAGCACCTGAGGCTCTACATTGAAGCAGATGCTACATAGCTAGTTGTGAAAATTAACAGGTAAGTCACTATAATTGAGGAGCTAAATATTTATCTTGCATGCAGGGCACATTGATTTGAAGGTTTTCAGAAGACTCATTCCCAGCAAGTGTTAAATACTACAAGTTACTCTGTGGGCCAGACTGAATTCAGAGAACTGGAGATAATGGGACTATAAAGATGATATGTAGCTAGCAACAGTTGTGGCTTGCTTAGGGATACATGTAAACACAGTCTGGTTAGGACACTTAACAGGATAAATGTGGAAAAAAAAAAAAGAAAGGATAAAGCAAACAATATATCAAACGGTTTGTGGGCAGTTTTCAGTACATGCATGTTCTCCTGCAATGCTGTGAAGAAATAACATGCCGTGACTACTATTTGTAGAACAAAAGTGTTTCCCATAGCAAAGATACCTGCTCCTCTTACCCTTTCTCCAGTATTATTGTTTGGCCTAAGTAATGTGGTAGCTCTCTAGATTCCTGCTGGCTTTAATTCTCCAGAGACAGTTGTTTCCCAACTTTCCTGCCCTAACAGCCTCACTGTCCGCTCTCCTCTCTTCGCTTTCTCAGGTGTCTCACTCACAGCTGAAATCAAAGAAAATTTATTGTTGGAATGATGGAAAGTTGTAGTCACTCTGGACGGGGAAAGATGCTACAGGTCTAAATTACAAAACCTACAAAAATTACAATTGCTCATGGAGAAGCAGTCTCTAGGAATAAGCCCTGGACACGTTACCCGGAAGGATGTGGTCTCCTTGTGACAGAAGGCTGTAAATGATGGGTAGGGCAATTATCTGTCACGCATGACACAGGTACAGCTCACTGTGCTTTCCAGAACTATGGGCTCATTGAACAACTACCTTTTGTCTCATGTCAATGAAAACAGTACCACATACAACATTTCTGTTCTCAAGCAGGCAATTTCCTAAGCAGGTATTAAAATCACTGTGTTTGGGCTTTCTGGTTTGTTTGTTCTTGTTTATTATTAATTACACATTGTGTTCATGTTCTGTGTATGCAAATTTCATATTGTTTTTAGCCTTGGTCTTTGGCATTCAGATGTCTGTGTATCTATTTGATGTTTTTTCATATTCTTCTCTATGTATACCTACTATATTTGATAGGAAGTCCCATTAAAAAAAGGGAGGAAACAATTGCCATTAATACAATACCTGTAGCTTTTCTTAATCACGGAAAGGTTTTATAAGGCTAAATTTAGCTATATTTAGCTAATATAATTTAGCTATATTTATTAAAACTAGCTCAGGTTTGTTGGTACAGAAATTAAACTCTGGCTTGGCAACTACATTGTCACTTCTAATTTAGATCATTTTTTTTACTCATTAGTCTTACTTTGTGTATACCCTTTCCTCTTAATGAGAGCAGAAAGAGAATTTGCAGCCTACTGGGTTAGCCATCATAATTGTAAGCTTGTTTCAGGCTCTCTCAAACCACAGGTTTAGTTAATATTATAAGCCAATTTAGCAACAAAGCCCTGTTAATAAATACGGTTCAGCAGTGTTTCTAAAGCAGAAGGAAAATGGGCAGCTCGAAAATGATCAGCTCTTCATGTATTTGTTCTGCATATAACAGCACAGAAGATCTTAATGCAGCAAGATCATATGCTGCTGCAGCTGGATCATATGCTGCCCACATTTGCTGATTGTCATGGTGATTTACTGTTGTGATCAAAACTTTCCTGCTTCTGCATACTAATAATTGTAGGCTATTTGTAACATTTATGGCCAAAAGCATTGGAAATATACTCTAAGGTTATATCTGTGCTAGTAAATTTAATGAGTGCTATGGAACTTCCTGGACATTAAAACTCAGTCACCGGTAGTTTTAAATGGTCAAAATCATGCTTTACACAGTTTTGGCATGTTCCCGCATCATTCCCAGGGGCAGTTCAGGGGTTAGCATGCAGCCACCTTAGTTTGGAAACTAAGGAAATATAATAATACGGGTCTGATTCGCTGTGTGCCAGTGAGCCTCGGTGGCAGGCAAGGATCCTGGGAACAGAAGGTATTTGATGATCCTGACAGTTTGACTGAAAGAAACATCGTCCAATGTATGTGGAAACAGTATGTTTCTTTAAATGGCTTTGTAGCTGCAGACATAACTCTTTGTATATTCACATAACAAACATTAGCTTACCACTTCAACAAGGAAGGTGGGGAGAAGGAAGGCGTGGTGGTCGGCCATACAGGTGTCTAACTGCTGGTGTCTTGGTTAAGAGGCTCTACCAAGTCCTCCTGACTTGCCCTTGGGAAGAGATGACTTGTTACCACTGATTACTTTATGGCTCTCCAGTACTTGATTAGGAGTGGATTACATTGGATTAAAATAATGAGTGGCTCTTTACTTTTCAGGGCAAAACCATGAAGCTTATTGGGGAAGATAACATGAGACTATTTTAGCTATATATAATGAAATTTACTTTTAATGCTTTTAATGGTGGAAGAGGGTTGATGAATGTTTTAGGCAGGCAAGTTAATTCAAATTCCTTGCTATATCTCTATAGCTCTTCAGAACCTTTTTGATTTAGATTAAAAAAATAGAGTTCCCTTGAACTGAGAGGAAGTTTCCATATACTTTTTCTCTTCTGCTCATTTCTGTATACAAGAGAAAACCTGAGAACAGTAAGCAATGTACTGATTTTTATACTTACTCTCTGATGATATTGTTCCTTTATTCCTGTGCTTACAGGTGAAACATACTTTTCATTTTATGCATCCTAGGATGTGAGCAGAACCATGATGCTGCCTCACAGATGATGCTTATTAATTTCTCAAATTTTCTCAAAGTGGAAAAATCTTGAACACTGTCTCTAAATGTGTCTTTTGTCTACTTGGGATTTTTTTCTGGCCCCTGTTGGAACAATTAAGACTATAGATTTCATTGGATTAGTCCAATTCAATGAATTCTAAATAATTAAAACACCATTATTAACAAAGACCTTTCAGCACTAACCATTATGTGAGAATCATAGTCTACTTGCCCAAATATTAATTATATTTCATATTTTTCATCCTTTATATGGTTCTTCAAGTTCTGGAAATGGACCCAAAGTTAAACACTCAATAGAAACTCGAGTGAAATTTTAAACACTGGCCTATCAGAAGTACCTGCAAGGGGAGTGGGAGCGGGAAGCCAGGTGGGAGATGGGAGAAGAGAAAACAAGAATGTGCTGGTTCTGTCCTATATTGACAAAAAACACAAACAGACAGAAAAAAAAGTTTCTCATCAATCTAGTTCTCATTAAAACTGTATACAGTTCAACTAGTACCTGCAAATGAGGCTTCTGTAAGAAAAGTCATCACAAAGCCGTGTGCTATTAGTCCCATTACCAAGTTTCTTTTTTCTAGATATAATTATTTCTGTTTAAGTTTTAAAAAGGGGGGCAGAATTTCCATCAGTATTCCTGGTTCCTCACAGTAAAATGTTCATGAGACCTTGACAGTCACTAAAGAATCAGTATGTCGGCTATTTACTGACTCTAATTCAAATTCCCCAGAGGACTAGTTCCCTGAAATGGGTACAAACAGAGTCATCTGAGTTACCATAGATATTCTTCCTTAGCAGAACAAAGATGTATGGAAAATAACGCCTAAATCGGCAGTAGTTCTGTATATCCTCAAAATTTGAGATGCTGAAATCACAATTTAAAATCACAGTCCTCTTTCCTTGCCTCTAGGGAGGCAGAAAAGAAATCACAGATAGTCAAAAGATTTCTTCTGCATTATTTGCACAGGAAACAGCTAGAACAAGTCAGCAGACGGAATTAAGCTGAGGGAAGTAAAATTTTGGCCATGGACAGAAAAAGTAGGATAAAGACTAGAAATGAGTCAGAGATGACCCTAAGATAACAAGCAGTGTTTATAATTCTTATAAATTCCTCCAAATGACAAGATTTTTGTTGGTCTCATGATGATCCTGTAAAACTCCAGCCCACTCAAGAATTTCTGTCTGCTTAGTAAAAGTCTCCCCTTCCAAACTGCTCGCACCTTGTGAAATGAGTGAGGGACCAGGAGACAGAGCTGAGGAGGGGACTGTGCAGGGCAGGAGAAGCAGAAATGGGGCAAGACTGATGTGAACATCACCCGTTTTGGAGTCAGGGCAACAGACACGACTGCTGACAAGCGAGAGCTCTGGAAGCTTCAGAGGATGATAACCACAAAGCATACTGGATACAGAAGAATGTGTTCGTTAATATGGCACCTCACACATGCTGGTGGTAGGGAAAGGCATGGTTCACTAGATGCACAAACACTTTTTTCTTAAAAATCTCATTATTGGATGGCATCACGATTCATGATTATAAAGGCAAAAATGCTGGATTTGAGCAATGAAGAGAAAAGTGATCACTAGTGGTTTGAAAGAATTTATTAGGGGAAGATGTAGTCTTTAGACCTAGTAAGCCACCTGGGTAGTAGCCTAGAGATAAAATGAGAAGAGACTAGTTAGAGCTAATACACATGAAAATGATCTGCATAGGAATTAAGTCCTTTTAATTGTCTACATGACATCAGCCAGAGTCATCTTTTGCAAGACCAAACGTGTTGTTAAACCTGACAAAAAAGAATAATAATAACAATAGCCCAACAAAAAAACTTATGCTGTAAAGAAGGCTCTAAGATTTCTGAGTCTTGGTTGTATAGTGTTTGTTCGTTTTACACTGAATATGAGGCAAGATCTTTAGTGCAACTAAATTATCAAAGAGGAAAGGACATAAGACAGAAAGAACACCAGGTGAGGACAGATTTACAAAAGCTGCGGATAATGTGATATAGAAATTTTTAGACAACCATGTCTAGAAGGCCCCAGTGACACATAAGGAAGCTCTCCATGCATTCTGTGATTCTCTGTGTGCTGAAGATCTGAAATGTCATATTTGTTGTTAAATGGGTGGCTGACCCATAGAAGTGGATTTCCAATAGCGGGCAGTGGATTGCAAATGTTCAGAAGATGTGGTTTCTGCCTAGCAACATGAGCTTTCCTTGCTCTCTATTCCCAAATTAGGGAGTTGAAGAGTAAGCACAGTACCTCACTGGTAACTTGCAAGTTCCCATGGCCCCAGAATGGAACTGGGAGATGAAGTCCACCATAGGAGGCTAAAGCCTACTTCCTTCTTCATGTAGCCCCCAGTAGATTCGGAGATGAGACAGCGTAAGTATGGATGTCTCTGACAGTATCTAAGTAGCACAAAAGATCAAGAAAGAGATGAGATCTTGAGGTCCAGTGAAGAATAAGAGACTTTGTTCAATCTCAGTGAGGAAGTAAAAGACAGACTGGAAGCAATTAAATTAAAAATTAGAAGAGGAGCCTTAAACAATGCCTGTAAGCTTTCAGCACAAAGATAATGTAGCTGAAGAGAAGAATGAAAGCAGAGCAGCAATTTATGTTGTGTATGGAGCCATCACAGCACACTTGTGTTGACAGAGGAAGAAACCAGTGAGCAGGGAGACGCTAGGGATGAAAAGAGTACTGAAAGGGACTGGGAAGTTTAGGCTGCAAGAAACTGAGTGCTTGGACAGATGGATGGGTTTGGAGTGAAGAAAATGCATTCATTTCCACTTTCAGACCTAAAATTGAAAGAAGAAAGGGGCTGGAGAAGGCAATTAAGTAAGCCCAGCTTTTTTTCCAGGATGCTGGTAAGACCTTGTGAAGAGAGAGGAGTGAAGAGGGAAGGGACTGAGGAGAGAAAGAAGCTAGTAAATAGTTGACGTCCTCTGCAAAGGCGTTTGGCCAGGAATGTGGCAGGAATGTGACTGCAAGGCACCGACCTCATAAGGTGCACAATTCTTTTACCATATTTTTTCATGAATTTTGTATGCTGAAGACTTATTTTTCAGAACATCATTTGATCAATTCCTGGCATGCTAACATCATTAAGGTTTAGTCAAATTAATTTTATCTGCATGTTGTGGCTTCAGCGTACTCTGCATCTGGCATAGCTTCCCAGGCAATTAAACCCGAGCAATTAAACTGGTAAACAAGCGCGGGTTATGCTGCCTAATCCCAGCCGCAGGCGCCCGCGGAGGAGGAGGCCCGGGCGGCGGGACGGCCGGGTTTTGCCCAATCCCACGTTTTTTTTATTTTTACCGCAGGGTAATACCTGGAAGGTGCGGGGTCCCAGCCGCTGGTGCGATGCTGATGGCCCGGCCAGCCCCTGCGGGCGGACAGACCGCCAGAGGCACCGCTGGCACCGGGGGCTGCGGGGGCACCGAGCGGCGGGGCCGGGGCCGAGCCGCGGCTCTGCGGGACACGGGTGCGTGGGGAAGGGGAGAGAAGGGGAGCTGCCGCCGGCTCTTCGGCTCCGCCGTGACCGCGGACAACTCATGTTTACCCAGGGCGACTCCCCGGCTCCCGGTTTAGCGCCGAGACACAATTTATTGCGGTTATTCCGGGGGAAGGGCTCTGCGGCGGCGGCGGCGGAGGGAAAGAGGGGAAGAAAACGGGCGGGAGAGGCGGCGGCGGGTCAGAAAGGCACGGGGGGCTCTTCTCGGATGGTTTTATTTGTCAGCAGTTTGGCACCACCTTTTTTTTTTTTTTTGCTGCTCCTCTCCTTTAAAATAAGCGTTTAGCTTAAAAACGTCAGTGCAATTACTCAGGGGTTTATCCCCTAACGAGATATGAACCACGTCCTCGTCCGGGAAGCCCCGCCGGTCCGCTCGCCTTGGTGGCAGCCTCGTCCCCGGTCACCTCCTTTCCCTCCCCAGGTGTCCCGCTGTCCCTGTCCCCGGCGGACCCCGCCGCCTCCCCCCGCTGCTAGGTACCCCTCACCGCGGCTCCCCCCCGGCCCGATTTTGGGCGCCGGGGTGTTGTTATTTCTGGTTTCTCTGACAGGCGGTTTGCAGCCGCCACGGTTCCCGCCCGGGGACGCGGGGCAGGTGGCAGCCCTGGGGATGGCGGTGGGTGACAGACACGCGCATCACCGCGCCACTGCGGTAGCGTCATTTTTCTTTCAAAATCGGACGCTGTGACTTTCCCCCACCCCCCGGTTATTTTTTGCTATTAGGGCTACACGGGCGCTCGGAGCGGACCTTCCTTCTCACCTTGCCGAGGGCACCCTCCGCATCGCTCCCCGGCCACCCTCCGACTCCCTCCGCACCCCCGAGCCCCTCCGCCGCGGCCCCAGTCTTCCCTCTCCTCGCCTGACCTTCCCAACATGGCGGCACGGCCGCCCCCCTCCTCCCTCCGCCGCCGCCGCCGCCAGGGGCCTCCTCGGCGAGGGGGCGGCGGCGGCTGTCAGCCGGGCGGGGCGGGACGGGACGCGGCCGGGGGAGCTCGGCGGCGGCGGGAGGAGCGGTGGTGGGGCTGGGCCGGGCGGGGCGGGGCGGCGCGGCCCGGCCCGGCGCCGCGCACACTGACAGGCGCTCGGCCAGCAGACGGCGGCCGTGCCGGGGTGCAGAGGCCGCCGCGCACCCTCCCGCCGCCGCTGAGGGAACCGGCCGGGAGACGGCGTCGCCTCGGTGGGGTAGACGCGGGACGAGCGGCGCTGGAAAGCCCCGGCCGCCCCCACACCTGTGCCCTCCGGGGGCGGTGAGTGGGTGTAGCCGCCGCCGATCACCTGGGATCCCCGCCCCGTAGCGCCTCCGCCTCCCGTCCTCGCCCGCCTGGGGAAGGCGCCACCGCCGCTGCCAGCGATCCAGCGCGCTGCGGGAAGCAGGGCCGGGGCCCGCGGGCGAAGCGAAGCGAGGCGAGGGCTGCGGCGCCGGTGGGACTTGCCCCCTCCCGACAGCCGGGGCGAAGGCGGGCAGGAAGGCGGCGGCTGCGGCCCCCGGCCGGCGGAGGCTGTGGCGCGGGGCGCTGGAGCCGCGGCAGGATGAATCCCAATGTCACCTACGCCAGTCGCAAGCGGCGGAAACCTGTGCAGAAAATGTAAGCGGCGGGGCGGGAGGGGAGAGAGGCGGGGAGGGAAGGAGGGACCGGCTCCCCGGCGGCTCGTCGTCCTGCCGCGCACCGCGCCGGGGAGGCCCGGCGGGGTCGGCCGGTGGCGCGGTGCGGTGCAGGGGCGCCCGCGAGAGGTGGTGCCTGGGGGTGCCGCCAGGGTGTTTGTTGCTTTTTTTGTTTTTGTTTTTTTTCTCCTTAAAAACAAGAGAAAGCGAGGAGCGTAGGGGCGGTGGAAGGAGGGAGCGGTGCCGGCCGCGCAGCCGGCTGACCCAGATTGGGAGGCATCTGAGGTGACGGCTCCCGAGCGGCGGCTGCGCTCGCCCCCCCGGCCAGCGGGTCCCGCTGGTGGGTGCCGCCGGTGTGTGCCGCGCCGTCCCCGGCCGGCCACCGAGCGATGGCTCCGCTCCCCCCCGCACCGCTCCGCTCCCCCCCGCACCGCGGCCGCCGGCGGCTCAGGTGTTTCAGCGGCGAGCGCCGGGTGGGAGCCGGGAAAGGCTCAGCCGATTCCCACCGTTTTAGGGCTATTTTTAGCCGGTCCGGGAGGGCTGAACCGGCTTTAACCCTCCGGTATTACATGAGATGTTTTTATTTGTTCGGCTCCAACCAAACCTAAGGGCTGCAGACCGGTCGAAAGAGGCGGGGAGGAGAGAGGGGGGGAAGTCTGGCCGTATGGTGGCTTTTTGTTTATTAATTCCTCTTTTTTGAAACTCTGGGAACAGCTTAGTACCTGAGTAATTTCATATTATGCACCTGCTGTAGCTTTGACTGCCAGGCTTTGCATGCTTTGCTAAAAGACGGGTCTCATGAGAGTGATTTTTCTCAGGCCGGAGGAGATGCTTAACTTGCACTTTCAGCTGAAAGTCGAGAATCTATAGGTTATAAAAAGTAGCAAAGCTAAACTACTGAGTTGCAAGAAAAATAAGCTAACCATGATGCAAAGCTCAAAAAAAATCCCAGTGTATTTCTGCGGGGTGTTTCTGTAGATGTGAAATAACTGGCAAGACTACAAAAGCATTAAAGGAGAGAATGACAAATATTTAATGAAATTCTATTGTGAATGATATGTTTTTAGATTTATAGCAGACAACTGTCTTGGGGGCAGGGGAATTAGCTTGAGTGCTTGTTTCTTTACGGTTGGAGTTGTTAGAATGAATGCATGTACATAGCTGGGTTTTCACCCTAGGAATTAACACAGTGTGTCTAAAAATGCACTTAAAAAAAAAATCCCTTGCTAGAAGACTTATTCATTATGAAAATAGCAGTGTTTGCTTTTTTGACCATTCATTTCCAAACAAAAACGTAGAGGTACTGAATTAAATGCACACTGTAGATCTGGATTTTAAGAATGAAATGAGTGGGGTTTTTTGAAGGAAAAAAAATTTATCGGTGAATTAGTTGCTAAAGGCAAATCTTAAGTTCTGATTGTGAAAGGGTGAAGTGCCTTTTTGGTAAGATCACTTAATGTCTGGCTTACTATTAAATTCTGGTTAGTCTTGGTTAGAGGATGTGAAATCTTCTCTTTTACGTTATTACAGTATCTAAGTAAGTAATCCTTTTCCATGCATCTCCTCTTTATGTAAGTTGGCTGAGCTTCTCTGATTAGTTGAACTTGAAGCCTTTTTCCATTATTAATGAGAACCATTTATCTATTGAGCGACTTTGCCCTTTAGGACCAAAGGGAGAAGTGTGTGTTTCTTCTTAAAATAAAAGTTTTCATATTAAAATAGTTTCCTCACTCATAAATTGAAGCAGAGGCTGATTATTAACCCACCTTGTGTGTATTTCTAGACATTATGTTTATGCAAGACAAATCTGTCTCGTATGTAACTCGCTTCTGTGTTGCTTTTCTCCTCATAATGGCTATGCTCTTTGGTTGCTTCTTCTGTTAGACCAACCTTACAGAACATTGCCAGTGGGTCAGAGGGCTCTGATTTCTCACGTAGCTAATTACAGACCATACCTTTAGGCCAAAAAAAGTGGGAGAGACAATAAGCTTTTGTAAATGATTGCAGGAGGGAAGGAAGATATACTTGCTGGTGGTTAAGAAAGATTTTAAACTTCATGAACAGCTCCAGTGTTGTGTTTTCATGTCCTATGGTTTGACACTACTGTGATTTTAATCTGTTTGAAGTTGGCATTTCCTCCCCCCAAGTAGAATTCGTAGCTCTTCAGGGGAGGGGAAAAAAAAAAGAAAAAAAAAAACAAAAAACAAAAAAAGGAAGAGGTGACACATTGTTGGGACCAGTATCTTTTACAGAAGAGACTGTTTCTGTAGATAGTTCTTCTAATGATTTATTTGTCATATATGTAACTCTGAATGGAGCATGGTAATTGGTAACCTGTGGCAATAGGCAGCTAGTTTATAGAAATGGAAGAAGCTATTCACATAATGCCGTAGTTGCTATGGGAAAAAAATGAAGTAGAAGAAATACTACTTGTTTCAGGTGCAAATCACTTATTAAAGCCATGATGGTAATTCAAAACTAGCGTAAGAAACTTCCCCCCTGCAACTCCCTATTTTTATTATGTGCCAAGTAAAGAACTGCACTTGAGAAGGAGACTCGGGCTATTGCCTTACAGTGCTGAGTGTTGAAATGTGCTTTTTTGATTCAGTAGGGAAATACAGTATCACAGCTGAAAAAGAAAAGCAATCATGGGGGAACTTAATAGGCAACTGTTTCTGCAGTTCATCTTGTTATCTTGTCATCTAAAAAATAAAAAAAAGCCCCCTGAACCATGTGTACTCCAATTGCATGTAATATGCTACAGAAATCACTCTCAAAACCTTGAAGCCTTTGAATTTCCTCCTCATTTAATGTTTGAATACTGCGAGTCCCCCTGGTGGCAGCACGTCTGTGGGGTGTTTCGGTCCCCACTGAAACTTGGGAAGCAATGGGTGGCCCCTGCTTTTTCTTCTTCCTTTTTTAAAGTCTCGAATTCTTTTTTTTTTTTTCTAGTGATTAACTGAACTGCTGAATTAATATACTAGTATTGGAGTAGGAAGGATAAAATGCAAATTTCATGGAAATGGGTTTTACTATAGATAGATTCTAACATTAGGTGAAGGATATTATATAAAAGTAGCTCCACCTTGTAGTTTTTCCACTTTTCTGCCTTCTAGCTCCAATTTGCCTTGTTCTTCTTTACTGTAGTGTTTGGATAGGAATTGTTTTCCATAACTGCATAAATGTTACAGACAAGGAAGGACATAAATGTTACAGACAAGGAACGGGGTGAGGAGGTCTAAATGTTTGCACCATACTAAGCAGGCACAAAAAGCGGAATGGCATATTTCTTTAGCAGACTAAATGAGAAGTTATGATATGATTTTGTTCTGTTAGCTTAAAGGTATTTATGATATTAAATACTCCAGAGAAGTATGTTTGACTGGTTGATCCTTAATTGTGAGTAGATATAGTAATTTCAGAAAGCAGTGTAGAGATATTTTAATTTAAAAAATTAAACCATTTATGGATTCTTTCAAGGCAAACAAATAAGAATTGCCAGAACAAGCTTTCAAAATAGAAGTTCGTCAGAAAAGAAAAATCATCATAAAAAGATTGTAGCATCTGCTACAAACAGCAGTTTGCACCTCTTATTTGAAACACAGGCAATAAAGCTGTTGTCATATGTAGAATAAATTTATTATATATAAATGATAAATTTGTCAGTCTTGGGGTACCTGTATGTTACATGTAGGCTGCTACTTAAAATTAAGGTTTGGGTTTTTTCTGTTGGTTAGGTTTTGGTCAATGCGTCTTGCAAAAGCATAATTTTTAAAAAGAGAATCTGTAGCGAATGGGAATAGACAAATGTAGATAACACAGTAAGTAGATAGGAACATACTAATTTTTTTTTATTTTTTTCCAAATAATCTTGGCTTGTCATCTTAAACAGTAATGAAATATATTAAAACTGGGTGTGAAACTTTCATTCTTGGTTGGTGCTCTGGCTGTCTCTGTCACTCTTGTGGAGTCCTTCATACACCAAAACACCACAAGCAAAGTTAGAACTCTGCTTGCCACTGGATGACAAACAGTTGCACAGGATCAGATGAGTAGCACAGCGCTTGTTGAGGTTTCTTAGTAAAAACAACTTTATCCCTTCAGCAGCCGAAATCTTTGCTGGTTTCATCGCCTGCTGAAGGAGCCACTGCAAAGGGTGTCTTGCCCCTTCAAGATAGGTTGCCAACAACTTTTGATCAAAGAGATCAGTCATCTGTTGCTTCCAAAGGAATTTTCAGCTAAATTTTGAGTAATTGTAAATTCAGTGTGGGCAATAAAAGAGTAAGTGCTCAGAAGTATTTTTCATTTGCTAAAGTAAATAGATAATTTTGGACCATGTCACCTATTGTAATACTTGCTTAGTGGTAACTAGTGCATTTTATATCCCTGACCTGCATTAAATTAAATAATATACATAAGAATAATATGTTATTGCATGTACTATTAAATATGAGATGAAAAATTATATGTAGCTGAAAAGATTAAATATATAGCTAATATACATATTCTTCCTTATGTCCTTTTTTCCTAAGCAATTAAACAGTTCTGATGAGCTTCTAATTAGTTGTTTTTAACAGAATTAAATTTTTAAAATGTCACTGTATCTTTAGTGCTCTTCTTGCACATTCTTTTATTTCCTGATGTCATTTCACACCTCAGTCTTGTTAATAAGGTACGATGCTTTTCAGTGCTTGGTTGCTGGGTTTTCTTCCTTCTCTTCAAAGTTTTTGTTGTCATATTATGAACAAAATAAATTTATGCTTTCTTTTCACCTTCTCAAAGAACTGTTTCAATTTCCCTTTAAAAAATACAAATTAACATTTTAATATTGAAACTTATTTTGGTCTTTTGATAATAATTAAGACTCAGGTACCTGTGCACTTTCTTTTTAATAATTTAGTGTTGTTAATGTCGGTGAAGGTGCACATGGTAAGCATGTGTTGTGAGAACTTCTGATTAAGTAGTCTGTAGCAGACCTGTGAAAATAGTAGTCAGCTAATGTTATGATGGCAAATCCTTTTGAATTGTTAAAACAAGAGTTAAGAGTGCTTGCTAGTCTTGCAGCTGTTGGTTGATAAGGACTGTAGCTCAGTTCGGGAACGCTGAGTGTACAGAGACCTCTGGCCTTTGATTAGGGAATTCAAATTTCCTGTGAAAGGTAAAAGATCAAGAACTGAAAGATCAGCTTAAAATCCATTCCCTCCTTTAGTCTTTTTTTGTCTTTTTTCCCCCATTTTAAATAAAACACATGCGTGGCTTTAATCATGACATAGCGTGTAATTTTCCTTGAAGATAATTTTCTGCGGCACAGCTAGGGCTGTCTTTAGCAGCAAGGGTTTACATAAGTGGATGGAAAAAGGTTTAGCTTGCTACTTATACCCCCGGCATTTCCGCCCTTATTCCCTTTGTCACTAAGGGATCCGTTTTTATATAATGGATTTTAGTTCAGTGACAAAAGGGAAGATTAGGGAAAATCAGTGTTTGGTTTGGAGGGAGAGAACATGGTAAGATTTATGCTGCAAATACCAGTAAAGTGAATATTCAGAAATATTGGATGCTACGTTTAGAAAATCTTTATGCTTTGAACCAGTTGGAAGTAAGAGAAATCATTACAAAGTAAAGCAAAGACAATTTGGTCTAACTAGCAACTTGACGAGGTAACTGTGCAGTTGCATATAGTTTCAATTACCTTGGTGAACTGCTTATAGAAGTTTTAAGCAAAGCGCAGCACAATTGTGAAAATAGAAAAGTTGGTATTTAGTGCTGATTCATTTGGAAAAGACTGTGTGTTTTGAATGCTTTCCATGGGGACCTCCACTTTTTGGAAGCAGACCTGTTTGACTTGATAACGGCGAGCTGTTCACTGATTGTTATACAACAGTTATCTGCTTAAAGTTTGGAATTTATTATTCTGTCTCATTTATGGCAGTTTAATATGTAAAAAATATTTATGAAGTAGCTTTTAATGTTACTGGTAATGTTTGGTGATTTTTGAACTTTATTTTGTTAGGGTTATATTTAAATTGCATTAATCAAATGGCTTTTACAAGTGAATGTTCTGCCAGAATAAGAGAATATGAAGAAAGCTTTACTAAATTATTTTAAGTTTTAAGTTTAATATACACTTGGGGATATGGTGAGCTGCAGATCTCAAAGTCAGGGCTTGTGACTGAAACATGCATCTAACTGAATATTTAGTTTGTCATCCACTGCAGTTGATGATGAACCTATTTTTTTCTTTTTTTTTTTTTAAGAGAGAATTTTCATGTTTCTTGATTCATCTCTAGTGGCAGAGATTGTAGGGGTGGGTTTTTTTGTTGTTTTTGTTTTTTGTGTGCATATGGCTGGACTCGATGATCTCAAAGGTCCTTTCCAACCGTGAAGATTCTATGATTCTGTGATCTGTTTTTTCCCCACTTTTCCAATGTTTTTAGGATACAGCTCTACTAGAACCGTGTTATAGACAATCTTTACCCCACAGCAAGCTTAACTTTATCCATCTGGGGAGTAAGTAGTTGCTGCTGATATATTATATTTCTTATGTTAACAACATTTTGTATTACGGCATCTTCAAGTTCCCAGGCTCCGCATAAGGAGCCGCCTCTAACGTGCAAAGGGCAGCCGTAGTGGTAGGGAACAGGCAGCAAGACTTAAGAGCAAGTTTTTGACAAGAGACACTTGAATAAACAATGCCTGTGAAAAGAAGGGCTTGAATTTAAACTAATAAGAAGTGTAATTGAAACATCGAGTAAAAACAAGCTAAAAATAGGAATGTCTACTCTATCGCTACTTATTTGACTGGAAATAAAAAATGAAATTATTTTTCAGTATGGTTTACTTTCAGCTGTGGTAAAACTATTGTAGCTTTTGCAATTTCTCATCGTAAAACTGATGTGAGGATGAAGCTTGGAAGCAGACTAAATGAAATACTGAAGAAATTGACTGCTGAAAGTCTTTATGCCCACTATTTTTGTGAGTGATAAGTCTTGCAGAACCAACGTTCCTATGACAGTAGCACAAATTGGTAACTGCTGCAGGTCTCAAGTAGAACTGCAATACTGGAAAAGTGAGCATGAATCACTCCTTAATTAGAAAACTGTTTAATAAATATCATAAAATGTACTATGGCTTGTGGAGATAAATTATTTGGTTTCAGTGTTGGCTTGTAATGACTAATTATAATTCAAATGAGTAGGGGTTTAAACCTGTTCTGAGGACTTCTGCGTACGTGGGAAGGTGTGAGTATCCAAGTATCTGGAATTGGAGCTCAGGGTGGATACGAATGGAAAATAGCAAGTTTCCAAAAACTTCATTATGTACTGAAAGCTTTTTAAATTGTACTTTGTAGGGTACAAAGGCATCCCTTCGTTATTGAAATTGAAATGCTTTCAGCTAGGAGGTGACTTAAAGGATAAGCTCAATAGTGTTTGCTACAAAGATTCTACTTGCTGACTGAACTGTATCTCTTGTTTTCTTGTGCAGTTTCGGATGCTTCGTTGTCTAACAAGTTACCAAAACTTTTGTTGTATTCAGCTGACAGTAGCCTATTCCAAACATTGACAGAAATTAAGGACACTTGTGAAAAATTGTAATTGAAGTGAAAAAGTGTACAGTCAAATGCATTTGTACACAAATATTACTAAAAGTTAGTGAACTGTTTCTAATAGGAACATTTGGAAGAATTCATGTGACATTTGAGTGAAAGTGTGGGAAGCTTTTTATAAAAAAGCATTGAATGTCAAAGGTTTCAAATGCTCGTTACCTGTTCAGATAGCTATTGTGGCTCTAACCGCTTCATTTAACAGCGTGTGTATTGGAGGTGAGGTTAAACCGTCTTAGATATTTATTTATTTTTCTGATGGGAAGCAGAAGTCATTGGGAAAAACATTTTGCTTGTTAAATTTTAAAAGACAATTTGTAACATTAGGCTTGGTGAATATTTACCTTAATTTTGTGTGGGAACTGATATTTATATTGTGTTTGTGTTTTTGCTTTTTTTTTTTTGCCACAGAGTAAAGCCATCCCCAGCTGAAGGAGTCAAGTCCAATCCATCCAAGAGACACAGGGACCGCTTGAATGCAGAGTTGGACCGCTTGGCCAGCCTTCTGCCTTTCCCTCAAGATGTTATCGCCAAATTGGATAAGCTGTCTGTGCTTAGGCTTAGCGTCAGTTACCTGAGAGCCAAAAGTTTTTTTGATGGTAAGAGCTGGGAATTTATTTGGGTTTGGACTGCTTGTAAAATTCTGTTCATGCTGTATGCTGATTTCAGCTGTTTAAGTACTTAAAACCGTTAATTTATCTGTATTTTAATGGAACATCCAGTTTCTTGGGTATATACAATGTAACTGGATAAAGTAAGCTTTCCAGTTTCTTGAAAACCAAATGTAACTACTTATATTTCACTTAAATCACCAGCCTTTCAAAGCTTTGCATTTGGAAGTAATATTGCCCTTAATGAATCTTCCAGTTCTTTTCCTTAGACTTTCAAAGACACTGAGAAGACTTATTTCTTTCCCCTCTCAAAATCGACTTCATAAAACCATTACTGATCAAAGCAAGTCATATGAGTTCCCATCAGCTGTATGTTTTGCTTAATGATGCATCAGAAATGACTTTGTTTTGATATAAAGTGATTGCTAGTGCCCCTTCCTATAGTTTATTGCAAAGGCGACTTCTAAAGAAATAGAGGCAAAGTCTGTCCTGTGTTCAAGCCCTGATTAATGCAGGGCGTGAGGCATTAAGACGACAGCTGAGGTTCTCCAGTTGTGTGGGCAGGTTTTCCCTGGCCCCAGCCCTGGCAAGGGTGATACAGCAGTGCTCGGAGTATTAATCAGGCCAGAAACATGTGTCGTCTTACACCATCTCGGAGCTGGCCAAGGAGTCCTACCCCTCTCCTTCCCTACTGGAGTTGTGCTGCAGGGTGAGAAGAGGATGGCTGGCTTCATGCCAGTTTCTTCAAAGGCAGAAGTAGTCTGGTCCTTTTCATTGCTGGAATAAAGCAGGGAGCTTTTATTTAAGTGCTTGTCCTTTTTTTTTTTTTTTTTATCAGTCAGTGAAGTTTTACAATATTATGCTGAAGATGGAATTGTGTTGATCAGCTGTAATTAAGGAATCTTGCTTGCAATGGAGTTGATATTAAATTGCAAGTGTGGTGGGATTTTTTTTTGTTTGCGTTTTGTTTTGGTTTTGTTTTTTTTTTTGTTTTTGTTTTGGTGTTTGTTTTTTTTACTAAGGTTTTTGGATATTAAAATAACCTCTGTCCCCAGCAGTTTAAGATTTCGTGTTTCAGTCTCTTGATAGTGACTCCATATCATGGATGAATGGACTGAAGAAACCTAAAACTGCCTAAGATAGTGCCACTTTTTCCTGCAGGAATGCAGAACACTTATTTTCATTTTTTGTGTCTAGTGGCTTCATTCTAGTAGTGCTTATAAATTTATATACTGTGGTTTATTGTTTGAAGAATATATGCAAGTGTGTTGATTTCTGTGCTTGTTCAGGACAATTGTTAGTATGGAATCTGCTCAAGTTGTTGTTTTTTTTTTTTTTTTTTTTTGAAAAATTATGGGTCTGAAACAAATGGAAGATTGCAAGTGTTTTGCCTTACTTGGGATGCGATGGAAGTGCTTGATTTTTTGATACACACACCCCCCCAAAAAAAATGGACTTGAAGGTCCTGGAATAAAGGGATTTAAGACTATGATTTCTATATAGGAAAAAAATTCATGTCTTTGGCTGTAAAGAGTCAGGCAGAATCACTTCACACCAAAATTTATATCAGTTGCTCATTTCTAATTTGAACACGAAGGTAGCTTTCAGCCATTTAGAGTGGTGACGTTAGGTGTGCATTAGTGACAGAGAAGTTACATTTGCATTTCAGGTTGCAATTTAACTCCTGTGGTTCCAGAATTGAAGCAAACTTAACCTGTGTTTTCAACTCAGTAGCATACTATTAAGACGGTATCCACATCAGACAAACATATGTAGCTAATGCTACCATACTGGACCACAGCTGTAGAGTATAGGGTATTTAATTGTGTTATAATGAATTAAGTAGGAGAATTTTGATTTGCCTCGTGGGAAAGGACTTCTCAAGCAACAAGGAAGTGCATATTCTAGGTGCATTAAAAATATTTTTCCTGTAGTTTCCATAAAATAAAAAAGCCTGGTAAATGTGAAAAGATAAATAATTTGATGTTGCTCATCTTGTGCAAGACACTTTGAACAGTGTAAGATGAAGCAAGTTTAACATACACCTTCAGATGGAATAGCTTCAGTAGAAGCTGTCTTACCTTTTTTAGCAGAAAAAGGATTTTTGATACTGTTTTTTTAGGCCTTTGAACTGTAGGACTAAATCAGGTTAGTAATCAGTATCTGTCTGAAGGTGTTTAAAGGCTTACATCAATAACTAAGGTAAAGATAAGCAAGAGTAACCAACCTATGACTGACAGATCCAGTACTGAAAGTAAGACCTTTTGTACTATTTCAATGTACTTAAATAACATGGAATCTATTTCAGTTGAAACTTATTCTCCAAAAGAGAAATTAGTGCTTTGAAGTACAGAATTAACAGAAATACCTTGAAACCCCCTAGGTCAGAGTTTCACGATCTGTCTATGCAGTGCTTCTCACAGAACTGTTTTTCTGAAGCGATGATTTGTGTTGTTAAATATATGCGGAAAGCCCTATAGAATAAATCTGACAAATGCAAGAGTGAGCACTGATTGTCACCTTGAGTGCCTAGACAGAGCCAACAGGTCCACTTTATTAACGCAGCATGCTGAAGTAAAGGGAAACGCTAAATGAATAACAGGATGCAAATGGGGGGTGTGTAAATTCCTGCGGAAAGTAAAATATAAACGCGTAATCATATGATCTTGCTTGAAAGGAAACCCAAGTTTTTGCTGTAACAATAGATATTTTTTCAAAGAAAACACTTGCATTTTTCCAAGTTTAAATAATCCAGAGTGAATGTCTATTTTCTGAAGGCGGAAGTCTGGGGGAAGGGGGAAAAACCTGTTTTGTGCAAGACATCTCAAGGAGTTACATCAATTTGAATAAATGTACCTCAGTTAGACATCTACAAGGGATGGTTTTGTTACTTTAAAATTTAAGTGTGTGTATATTAAAAAACCAAAACAAACAAACAACCCAAAACAAAAAAGCATCTTCCCCTGCCCTCAGTCATTAAGATGGTACCAAATTGTCTTCAGGGCTAAAGACAGACGAGTTTTTCCATAGCGTTGACTGAAATGTGTTAGACTTCTGCATGCTTACCATATTTCAGGTTGTAGAAAATAGGTGTTTATTTTGGTTTATTTTCCTCTTCCATGACCTCAGAACATCTTTTTTTCTTCTGTTGGTGATTGTATTCTGTTAAGGAGTTGCTTTTGATTGTTGTAGTTAGTGAAGTTGTGCAAAGTGATCCTTCTGTATCATTACCCTTTAGATACACTAGTTGTGTGTGGTCAGGTTAGTCTCAAGGCCACGTGGTGTCAGAAGGCTTTCTGTATCCCCATGTCAAGCACTCTGGCATGCTTTTATATGTATGAATTTGACCTTGTAGTCAAGAAGGAAATTTCAGTAGTGGCTTAAAATAATGTCTCAAGTCTGTTTCTTTATAAAGTCAAAGTTCTTGCGTGGTGATTTCAAAGCTAAGAAGTGATCTAAGGTGGTGTCAGTTCTCAGCTGTGCGATGCTACCTGCCTGTACTGAAGTGGATTAGCAGTCCTCAAAGTCAAGCAGGTTAGCTTAAATCACCGCTGGAGTGTTTATTTTGTGCCTGTGAGATGCTTTCGGAAAGTGGCTTAAGGCAAGCCTTTTATTTCTAAGAGACTAGGATAAATCAGGCAGGTATCTGCTGACAGCCAGTAAAGAAAGACTTTATATGTTGTCCTGGTATTATTTCACTCCGTTTTGATGCTAAGTGCCCATGCATGTGTGCAATCGGCGGTGAAAAATATAGAGTGGAATATGGGACAACAGCTCTTTGTGTGGGTGCAGGTTGGTGTGAGTTCAGCATCTGGAGCACAACTGGATGATCATTTAGGCATAGCCTGTGCTCCCCATGTATACTAAAGGGAAAAGCCCTTTTGCCTCTAGCTTTGGTCCTGATATGATGAATTGATAATCATTTAAGTGCTTTTCAGCTGTAAGGAAGAACATTTATAATGAGTCTTCTCAGGGTTTTGGTGGAGCGGTTAGATTAAAGGGATAAAAGTAGAGTTAGTATGATTGATCGCTTTTTTTAATGTTAGGGGCATGATTTTTCATTTTAAAGGTATACTGAGAATTAAGGAGAGGCTTGCACAATCTAAAATGAAGTAGCCGTGCTACATGTGTGTATCTATATATTAGAAACAAAATTTAACATGTTGCTTATTAATTATCCTTTCATCCATTTCACTAAGAATTCCTGTGGTTTAAAGTATGTGTTTTTTTCCCTCTTGCTTATTGGACAGTATTCTGCAATTACAGAAGAAAGTTTCTGCTCAAAATTAGTTTAGAATTGGTTTCTTATGTTGTATGCAAGTGATTCTGGCAAGCAGAGCAATAACAAAATAATTAAGAATTTTTTCCAGTAAGTTTGCATTGCCTAATTTTACTTTGTAATATAATTAACACACATTCCTTGGCATAACATAGCTTAAATTCGCAACGCACCCATTGTCATCACATACATTATATCAAAGAATAGATTTTATTTTTCCTGTGATGCCCGCTGTTCTATCGTACTGTGTACTGGAGAGAACAGACTGTATGTGGTTCCTGCTCTGGAGAGTATAGCTTAAGATAAGATGTACAGATGGGAAAGACAGGCAAAGTGGGAGACAATGTATGTATTCTGTCACATTGAGAAGGGCTGCAACATATCTGCAGTCTAGCGCGTATAGATATCTCTTCTGCCAAGGGTTAGGTGGCAGTCTGAAACATAAACCTGAAGTACAAAACCAACTGATTAAAACTCAACCCGTTAAGGCTGGGATAATACAGCAGGTCTGGCCTGGCTTGCTTTTAGTTCAGACTGTCACTATATTTACCTGTCTTGTTTGTCTAACGCAGCTTTCCTAGTGTATTTTTTGAAAGTGTGACTTCTCTTTCACATTACCCTTTCCCTGCTCCTCCTGCTGTGTACATAGCCCCTCCTGACTCCCAACTCAGGAAAAGCGAAAGCCCTCCAGGATGGAGCCAGGTAGTCAGGCTGCACTTACTGCTTTCAACTGTTTATGTTGATGCCATATAGGAGTTGACTGTTGCCAGCAGCTTCTGGTAGGCTTGAATAGTGGTATTTGATTCAATGATTCAGTCATGAGCCATTTTTGTACTCCCAAGGTACAAAACGCCCCAGAGTTTGAGAGAGATTGTTTGTGGGTTTTGTAGAACACCATCTGATTTTGATGTGAAGTAGTTAAATGGAGAATCCACCACATCTCTTGGTAATTCTTCTAGCAGATATATCATCCTATTAAAATATTATTCAGATTTAAATTTGCTTCATTTCCTGCCTTGGAAGTTATGTCGTTCTCTGTCTAATTAGCTTTTCTTGTGTTCAGTATTTCTACCATGCATATGAATTCATTTTCACATTTTTAAGTGAGCTGCTTTGAATCTTATCTGAGAGTTGAAGGAAAAAAAATAATTGAAAAAACCCCAAACAAACTAACTGTGTTTCCCTTTGTACTGTCTTCCCTCCTGGCCCTAATCCAAAATTATTACAAAATGTGAACCTTGGAATTGTATGGTTATTTCAGTATCGGGCTATCGTTCCATTCAAGTTATTTCCTAATCCATGCTTGCTCTTCCACACTGCTGTACTTGTTCTTTTTTTTTTTCTTTTTTTTTTTCTTTTCAAATGTTTCCCCGCCTGCCCCCAGTCCCCCGAGATTCACACTGGCCACTTGTGGCTGTCTGCTGCAGGCTATTTTAGCCTGTATTTTACGTAACAGAACATAAGTAGGGATTTAGGCTTTGAAGTCCTAAATTCTGATCTTCAAAAATAATGATTAGAGAGCCACATAGCTGTGACATCACTTTAAATCTCTAAATGTGTATGTTTTCATTGTTACATGCTCATTCTTAGCTTGCTGAGAAACATTTTATTTTTAGGAGTGCTGTGTCACTAGGCACATCATGCAGCTAGGCAGCCCTATGGATTGATATATTTGATTTTTAATATACCCCAAACCAAACATCTAAAATTGAAAATTCTGTTTATATCACAAAGTAAGAGCACAATATGTCAATATATTTGTAGGATAAAGAGGAGAAACCACATACAAATATGGATAGTTAATGCATTCTTTGGGTATTCTTTTCCTTTCACACCGTAGTATTTCAGTGATTAATGTTAATAATTGTTCAAACTCCCTTTGCAAGGAAGAGAAATAAAAGGTTATCTCTTCTTCTCTGCCCTGTATGTATTATTTAATCAAAGGCATATGGAAAGTCAGTGTAGGAGCCTCTTAAGTTCCACAAAGCTGTTGTAAAATTTCTTGAAAACCCTGTCCCAGTATGCAGAGCGCTTGTCTTTTCTCTATAGCCCTTGTTAATAGGGAGATTAGTTTTAAGCATACTGTTCTGGGCTTTGCTCTGGATACCTGTTGCAGTGAATATTCTCTCGTTTGCAAGATCAGAGCCTAAAATAGAATTTATCCTATGCTAACCATGTAAGTGTTCTGCAGATCGACATTGTTAGGGTTAATATGATATTCAAATCCAGAACAGGTAGCAAGGTAAAAAGCCTGGCCTCAGGAAGTACCCACTGCTTCTCTGAATCCGTGTATTCCAAATCTTGCAATCCTTAACATTTTTATTACTATACTGTGGCACCTAAAAAGAATGAGATTTGGAGTTTTTGTGATTAAAGCCACAATGACTGTTGATCCTTCCTCCAAAGACAGTTCGAGTGGAGAAGTATAATCGGAGGTAGCACCAGTGTCTCAACATCTGGCTTCCGTGGACTTCGTGATTCATTATTTGTACTAGTATAGCTTACTTGACTACGACCTTAAAAATACATTCTGGTAATTTAAGACTTCAGTGTGAATACACTTTAAAAATGTGTACAAATAATCTATTAATACTGTAATAGCTTTTAATGCTGCCTGTGCCATTATGACTCAGGAGTTTTCCTCCTGTATGTGCTTGTTGATAGGAGAAATGCCCTAGCTTTTCCTGTTTGACTTTATCTGTATTCTGATAAGGAAATACGACTTGCTTGTATGATTAAGCTCTGTAGATGTTTACAGTTCTAGCCAGTTATAACACTGTTTATTTTTCCTGAGTAAACAAAAACTTTAGCTCTGTTAAACCAGTTTCTGCTCCATACATGTTTTGATAGGGCACTAACTGGTTAAAGAATGATTACTTTGTGAATCGTTTTGGAAATCTAGCTAGATAGCTAGAAGTTAATTCTACTTACCAGAGCTTGGTTGTTGTAATGGATTAATTTAGAATCTCTTTTTAAGAGACTTCAAAAAAGGTAAAAGAAATAACTAATTTCAAAAATGCTCTTCAGAGTTTCAGATGATGTGGTGATAAATGTTTCCTGTGGAAAGCGTCACAGGTGTTCCTGCATCTCAGTGCAGTGATGGACTTTAATAAGGCATTATGTTAATGACAAAACTTACCATAGTTATTCTGGAAACTTAAATGAAGTAAACTGTAAGAACCAGAATATAGGGAACTGCCTTAAGAAAATGTAGGTTTGCTGTTTGCCAGCTGTGAACATTAAAGGGGACACACAAATAGGAATTAGTCGCCTTCAGTGATGCATGCTAAACTCTGTTTTTAATTGAACAAAGAGATGCTTGTTTTTTTCCACTGAATAATTGCCTCTTGAAATTCAACCCATGTGCCTTTTGAATTGCTCAGCACTGCACACTTTATGCGTGGCATCATATAACATCTAATAAGCTGAAAGACATACATAACTTGGCCCCTCGAGACAAATTCTAACTGATTGCATAAAGTAGGAATTTACTGGAGCAAGTCCATGGCCTGGCTGGTCAAATATTCTGACTCCCCCATCAGACTCCATTGTCGTGTCTTCAGTGGTACAAGTCCTGTGGGCCAGCAGGAGACACTAGCTTTTCATACGGAAATACTCAGTTGTAGTGAATTCATTTTGGTCTCTTGCTGTCTACATCAGAGTTACAACGTGAAGGATGATATCTTTCCTTTATTGACAAGCTATTTTCTTTATTGACAAATTAGTCACTGTGACACACAAATATTTCATGTGTTTGGAGGAAAAGGTAAGGGTATCCCCCGGTCTTCCCCTTGCTTATACCAGTTGTTGCTTGGTGCACTTTCATCAGACAATGATGAGAGATGCATCTAGAACAAAAAATCGCAGTCTTTTCATCTTGTCCTTCTCACAACTGCTCTTAATTTTGCTTTGATAGTGTCATGGTCTGTATGGTGCTGTATGTAGCATCTTAACCAGAGTCCAGGCTGCTGATTTGATCATACTAAAGGATGCTGAAATGCATCTGGTGTCATACAGCACACTGATACCAAAGGCTTTTGTTAATATTCTTTCTTGACCTGTTTAATGAGAATATTTGTAGACAGGTGGAGCCTAATATATGTAATTTTGCATTTTGTAGCTGATCCTTCAGAAGGATAACAATGCAAATATGAATTCCTGGTCAGTATGTGAATCAGGTGGCATAAATGCTAATGACTTATACCTAGTGATGTGGAAGGTAAAAAAAGTTTCCCCTCTTCATGCACCTCATCAGCATTTGAGGGTAGAACGCAAAACTTACGCTCTCCTGCAGGAAGGGTTTGGGCCCCGTGGCTGTAAGAAGTTTTAGGAATGCGTCAGCCTGTGTATTTCTGAAGTGTCCCCCTTTCCTCTGCTTGTCTCCAGCTGTATTAGCTGGCTGGGGACCCTCTGCTGGAATTCCTTACCTTCAGTGTAAGGAACATCAGCTACCTTGAATTCCTCAGTGTTTCTTGTAACATGGATATATTACTCTGAAATGGCTACTGCCTTAGTTAAGCGAAGAAGTTCTTCCTCAGCTTTTACCCTGTGAGAATACTAGTCTTATTCATCTGTAGACTATGGGCAAATCATGCCTGACAAACCTGACTACCTTTTATGAATGATGCCTGGTTTTGTGGACAATGGGAGACTGGTGGATGTTGTTTCCTATAACTTTAACAAGGTCTTCAGTGTTGATTCTTACTGTTTTTGTATCACCAAGCTGGTGCATTAGGGTCTCTCCAGAGCATCCCTCCGGTTCTGTCCCAAGTGATCAGTTCCTCTTCCCCTCTGTAGTACAATTGAGGTCTAACTGTCGACCTCAACAGTAACCTGTGAAGTGCAGGGGGTGACTAGAGGTTCCTGCAGGGGACAAGGAAGGACTCCTCTCTCAAACTGAGGACATGCATATGGCGTTAACAGGATACATCCATGGGCCTTGACAGTGAAATAAGCTGGGAATATGTCCAATATCCCAAGTAGAGAAAAGACAGTCCTGGGCTGGAAAGCAAGCAACCCTCCCAAAGCCTACTTGACTCCTTTGCTGTGCTTCAATCGTTGCAGAAAGTCTTCTGTTAAATTGCTGAAAAATTTTGAGTTGGCATAAAAAGACAACTTAATTTCTTTTGGTGGAATGCATGGTTTTTTCCTCAATTTTAATAAGAGATATTTATGTTAGAAAGTTGTTATTCATTAATACCCTTATAGAGCAAGGGTTGGACTTGAATGGTCTTGTAAAGACACCTTCCAAACCCACCTCCATACCTTCTAATATAACAGTGGCGCAACTCAACATCACATTTTACTAGTAGAATAATTAAACTGTCCTGTTTCATATGTGGGATGTGATTGACTGTTTCCTTTTTTTAGTTAAAATCATAGAGAAAATTCCCCAGGCAAAAATACTGTGCAATTGAGCCATCAGTTGGGTGAAGCCAAAGTTAAGGTGCTGTTTCAGTAGTACCAGGTCCAAGTTTGAGTGAGTCGAGTTCCTCGCTGAAACTGATAGGTGAGAAAATAACTGTGAACTGTAAAGAGAATTTAAAAATCACTTTAGATTCCTGGGCTTTATAATAAAAAAAAATGACTATTGATGTGTAAAACTGAGAGAACAGTTATTTTGATAAGAGGTTGTTACGTTTTTTTTTTTTTAGGGAGGAGTTTAACCATTTGTTTCAGAATTAGTGATTTAATTAAAAAAAGTCTATGGTATTAACTGTCATTTTCTACTTGGTATTAACCTGTCTTTTCTACAAATGAAAATCATAACAAATGGATGATAGTTTTTAAACACTATGTAATGTCTGATTAGCTTTATGCTTATAAACTTTCTGCATTGTTTTAACATATGGAAAAATTAAGTTATAGGAAAAGAAAACTCTGCTTTAGGAACCGAAGGTTCAAGAACATGATAGGTAGGTACCTCTATGCATCTAGGATCAACTTCCTGTAGATCTCATTCCACAAGCAAATAAATCACTTCCCTCACATCAAAAAAATTTAGCAAGCTTTTTTTTTCCTCCCCTTTTTGTGGCTAAAGCAGTATCATATTAATAGGTCTGATGGCAGGTTACAGTTTACAAGCATGCACCTCTCGCTGACTTTTTTTTTTCTGTACAAGCAAGGAAGATGTACCCAGACAAGCAATTGAATGGGAAATACCTCAGAAGAAATGCGGGTGTGCCAGGATATGGGTTTGGTGATTCAGCAGGTGACTGTCATCTCTGTGATAGTTATGGAACCAGAGTTCATTGCCTCTAAATTTTGAAACCACAAGCAGTGTATGGTTTGGTATGTGGTTGTTAAGCTTCAAAGCCCAAGTGAGAGTTGACAAATTTGAACAACTGCATGCTTCCTGATAGTTACTTTTCTGTATTAAAGTGAATGATAAAAGCAAAAGTAAAGTGTTATTCCCTATGTGTGTTTGGAAAAAAAAAAATTAAAATAAAATCCTGAACTAAAATTGTGGCATCAGGTGAGTAGGTACAACTGGCTAGCTGTAAAAGCACTGCACGCTAATTGCTGTTCTGCTGCGTTATAGCTATGTCATGTACAGTCATTCTTCAGGGTTGTTTTTTCTCAACTCCAGGCTCTACTTTAAGTTGAGGAGAACTATCACTGGTGTATTAGAAGCTCATAAATTTCCAGACAGCATATAGATACCTGACTGTCTGACCCTCTCAGACAAAGACATCATAGTTTATTCCTGATCCTACACTTCATGGTCCTGTAACCCTCTGCTTGCTTCTTGCTCTCGAAAATGACTGCTTGCCTTTCAACTCCCATAAAAGTCTTGTTCTGTCTCCCTTTTACATTCTCCCAATTTGGGAGCCTGATGGGGGTATTCAGAGCAAGAAGCACACACAAGCTTGAAGGCTTTAAGGAAATGAGGTTTTATTGCGTAATCATTGCGACAGCTTCTGACTTTTTTTCTTTTTTTCCTCTTTATTTCTCCCCCCAGCCCTGGCTCAGTGGCTCCTAATGTCTACCGCATACATAAAGTAACTTCGAAGTGTCTTGCATAGCACGGTTTAGGAACATCTGCCTTAGGTAGTGCAAGTGTTTGTGGGAACAAAGACTTGAGTCTTCCAAGTGCAATGACTGAAGTTTCATATTTGGAGGTGGGCACATGTTGACTTATGTGGTGTTTCTGGAGTGATTAATTAGCCCGCTATGAACTAAGTTCAGCATCACTCAGTTAGTCACTTAAGGAAAAAAAAAATACACAACTTGGTTGTTGGTTTTTCCTTCTACTTAAGAAAACATAGCAGTGTGTTAAGTACCACTTTGTGGCAACTGAAGATATGTCCCTCATTTAAGGGAGACTACTGCATAAACACTTAACATTCCACGCTTAATAGTGCTGTTACTCTTTCTTTAAAAAGCAACATTAAAAAGGATAAGAACATAGAAAAACCCTGAGTTCAGCTGTCCTGTGTAGCAGAGCTTGAGTTGGTTTTAATCTGTATTGTGGGCAATTCAGTGGTGTATAATGGTTTTTCAGATCTTTAACAGCAGATTTTTTTATTTATTTTAGTCTTTTAAAGGTTATATGAGAAACACCAATCTGCTTCAACAAACAGTTCGAGGCCTGCTGAGCTGCGTTTTGGGAAGGGGTCAAAAGAAAGTATCCTATGAAAGCCGAGGAAAATCTCGTATACGATCTGGTTAAACTTCAAGTGCTCGGGTTATGTGAATGTTTTAAAACATGTCTTTATACCTTTATGGCATATATGTTAGGCAAATCTAGTAAAATCTAATGTCTTCATTCTGTAAAGTGCCTTTAAAACCAGTAAGTGTGTTTCTTCAATGTCATAACTTCAGTCTTGTTTAAGAATGCTGTAGCTGCTGTTCATGCTTTTAAAAGAAACACTGACTCTATGTGGCTGAGATATTGGAGGGAGAAGAATTCAATTACTCTGCAACTTACATTTTGCAAAGCATTTTGCTCTAAGCCCGCAGCTGGCATTTTTCTGTAAGCCAGTGGGGTTGATCAACATCATCTGCCATGTAACTAGATAAACTATCCCTCTTCTGATGTCTCACATGAAGGACTTCAGTATTATGCAAGGTATGGAAAATGGAATTAATGCTACAGATGTGGAAAAATACCCCACCCCAATTCGTTACTTTTGGCCATAATTTTTCTGTAGTTGCTAATACAACTTTACTGTTTGGTAGCAGTAAATTTTATAGACAGTAGCAGCTGTGACTTCAGGAGTGGGATTTAGCCAACAGTTTGTAGATATTTCAGGGTGGGAGGAGAAAACAGTAAGAGCTCAGGCATTGAACTGCTGATGCTCATGCTAGTTTTTCATTTCACTGGGTCTAGCACTGGAATTTTTTTGGGTTGTCTTTTTCCGCCCCCCCCCCCCCCCCCCCCCCCCCCCCCAGACCTGTGATATTTCTGGTACCTCAAAAGTCAAGAGACCTCTATCAAGAAATTTTTGAGGATAAACTGCTGATGTTATGAGATTTGTGTATTTGAGCTGAATTAGGAGGAGTTTAGAGGAACACTGTCAGCAGGTTTTCCAATTGCGTTTAGTCTGATTTGTATATTTTGAAAACATTTTAAACCCAGCACTTAAATATTTAACTCACTTCAGAATTCAAGAGCAAAATAGACATTAGCTTCTCTCAAACCATATGAGAAGAAAAGGTTACTAGGCAGTTTTAGTTCATGATAAGTTACTGTGTTTCTGTTGCTGTTTTAACATTTTTGCATTATTGATACAGAAAGAAACACCAACTGAGAAAATATTTAAAGAAAACAAATGTGGCTAATTGCCTGGCCTCTTGAGCACTATGTTGTACAATGTGGTTTCCTTCTCAAACACAACTTCTGCTTGCTTAATTGAAAGTGCTTGCGGTAGTGGGAACAGACTTTAAAACCCCCTCCCGATCATGTTTTGCTGTGCAGGCCAAGTAAAGGTTAACTTTTGTAAACAATAACAGGCTTCAATATTAAGGAAAAAAAAAAATATTGTGAGAGCAAGCCTGTGTATGCAAGCAGAATCACCCTTCACCAAATGAATCTGAGCTGCCGGCTTATAAAATGTGATTTGGGGTATGTTCAGAATAAAAAAATTGGGGCAAAATTTCAATTTCAAGAAGTGAAGAATGCATGAAATGCATTTGTTGTTGTATTTTTGACCTCTTCAGCAAATCCTTTTCCAGTAAAATATAGACTGTTTAATAAAAAAAAAAAAAAGGCAGTTGGAGCCAAGACTGGATAAAAGCAGAGGACACTTCTATAAAATCATTAGGGTGCTTGGTCAGAGAATTAAATAAGACAGACACCTGGTCAAAGAGAGAGGAAAGCTATAAAATTCGTGTATACAAACGAGAAGTTTAAAAGCACAGTGAGACTAACAAAGAAGAGCATTTTACATTAAGCAATAAGGAAGCCTGGAAAAAGATGGAATGGTGGAATAGTCTAATAACTGTTATAAGCTATATAGGGGGGAAAAAAATTCAAGCAAAGAGTTGGATTACTAATAATGTAAAAAATGTAGTGAGCCTTATACTGACTCTTCTAACAATATTAGAGATACTAATGACAGAAAAGGAAGTGTCTGAGCAGGTGAACTTTTAAAAATAATATGACATCAGGCTCTACTTGTTATGTGTGCACACAAGCTTTTTTCTTGCAGGATTTGAATCCATCTGAATTAGACCAAAACAGAAGAATGCAACAAAACACTTGCAAAAAATGGGGAAATATGGCTGTGTTTGAGAGGAACCTTGTCAGGTGTTTGTATTCCCCACCTCCCAACTTCAAATTACTTGACTGTCATTGTATGTCACCTGCAACATCCATTCCTGTCTATGTTTGTCTAGTGTGAAGGAGATGTGTTTCTGGTGCTACCATTTACTTATGTTTCCATTTACCAGTTGAGGTAGCAATGCTGAGGAGCAGCTTGTGTTGTGAAATGCGTCTCATCTCTGGAATAGTATGGCTCAAACGAGTTGCTATCTATATACGTCTATTTATATCTATATACACCTATCTATCTATATACAGAGACATGTTTTGGGGAACGCTATTAACATTTTATAGATAGTTCTTATTCTGTCTTTTAATGGAGAAACTATATGAAGTACAAGAGTGGGGACAGATTATCTGATGTCTTTTCATGCCTTCCTCTAACCTGGTGATAAATAGCTAAGACTCTCTCTCATTTTTAGCCCTTCCCCTTATCTTCCCAGTTTAAGCTCCTAAGTATCCTAGGAAGGAATATAGCCATATTCATTTTTTGCCTCTTCTCTCACAGGAAGCCCCTATGTAAATCACTTTATAATCTCTTGTGGAGAACTTGTCTGATTAAGCGACATAAATGGAAATGAACCGGGAGAGAAGGCAGTATTAGGGGAAAGGGGGAGATTCAAATGAGACACTGTGAGATGGTTATAACTGTTTGGAAAACACTTGTGCTTTAAACACGTCTTAGAGAAAGTGGCCTTTGGAGAATCTTTCAGTGCTGTTCAAAATTATGTGCTGTTTGAAACTTTATGGGATCTCATCTTTGTGAAATTGTACGGGAAAAGATCTGTCTCCCTTCTGGTAATGGCCCCCAAGCCTACAGTTGGTCTCTTCTGTAAAATGGGTCACATTCCTTTCAGGATGAAAATAAAACATGGGAATTTACACTGTATATAAATATTTTCATACTTGAGTTACCTTTCAAGTAGTCTGAAGATTCTTTGGCTGCATTAGCCAAACCCATACCCACAGCCATATTAAAGTAAATGTCAAATTAGAGCCATATTAAATTAAATGGAAGGTACAAGACACTTTTGAAAGAATTGCCTTAATTCTTCTCTCTCTGTCGATTTTGTGTTGTGTTGTTTTGTTTTGTTTTTTTTCCTTTAGCAAGCTACAGCAGTGAGAATACAGCTGCATTTCAGACGTTTTCAGATTTTCTAACTCAGGGTTTCACTCAGAGCACTGTCTGCACAGCTACATGATTCTTAGAGGCATCCTTCTCGGGCTCCATGGTCTTTCCCTGGAGGGAATTCCTGTCTTTACGTAGATGTTTACTGACTATATGTCATGACCAGATTCTCTCCTTTCCATTCACCTTCTCTGATAGAAGAACCCAGTAGGTGCTATTAGGACCATTCCTAGCATCAAGATTTTGAACTCCATGTTTGAGGGACTTTGAACCTGCAAATCATACCATTACATGCTTATAGGCATACTTCAGATCTATACCTGTGTGGAAGGTTCTCTGGGAAGATACGCAGTCAAGATTATCGCTTTCAATGTTACCACTGTGATATGACATAGGAGGATTTAATCTCGCTTAATTAGAAACTTAATGCTTAACAGAGGGTGTAGCTCTTTTGACAGCATCTGTGAGATGTCTAGCAAATCAGTTCTGTATTTTAATAGCTTTGTATTTTTGTTTGTGACTTCATTGTTTAAATCAGTAGGAACCGAAGCACTAAAACGATTCACTAAATGCTACTTTTTGTCAAAAATCAAGCTAGGAAATAAAAAAAAATACATATTGTGGGATATTTACTATATTTAGATATATATTAATGCCAGAAGTGGAACTTTTTTCCTCTCAAGGCATTGATAATAGCCTTAACTGATTTACACTTAAATGATACTTCTTGGTAACTCAAAAGTTAATCTCAACCTAGTAAATTGTTAGCTGATGCAGTAAGTTCAAATACAACATTGCTACTATGTCATCTTTTCTATGTACTTTTCTGAAAATAAAGGTTGCTGTCTCCTTTCTGAATGGGATAATGGACTGCACATTTCTCAAATTGAATTTAAGATGAATCATCACCCCACTTAAAGACTCTGTATAACAAAGTTACACACACAAGATAAATAGAGCTAAGAGATGCAAATAATAAATAATTTTATAAAAGCTGATTATTTTTGTATTTTTCTGCCATGCAACAATGAAAGTGGTAATCGGCTGTGATGCCCAAATTTTATTTTTAGTTTTATGAGCAGGATGAATTGTTTATAGCAGAAGCTATTGCTGTTTTGCTTGTAGAGTAAATTGCTTCCAGGGAACAGGTTGGGTGTCAAGTACCTTGTCACTTGAATTTATTCTGCAAAGCTGGCAACTATGTGTTTATGTATGCATAGTCAGTGTAATACTGCTAAATGTTTGGAATGAAATAGTAGATTTTTTGGCACTAGGATCTAAGGATGGAAATGCCATTTGGTACTTAAAAGCAGAAGGTTGTAAATTACTACAGTACTAACTAGACTAAACATCCATAGTTCCTTAAGAAATACATTACTGAACTCCATCTAGTTTATTTATAATTCACATTAAATTGTGCCAGTTATGTTTGAGGAGAGAGGCAACTATTGCTAGTTTTCACAACCTTCCATGTCTGACGAGCAGGAAAACAAATCTGATACTATAGATGCTGCTTTTTTAATAACTTCTTTTGTTGCTAAAGCTACAAGTAGGCTAGGAAAGTTCGTAGCAATGTGATAATTTTTTGTCTGCCTTGGAAAGCCAGGCTGTCCTGAAGAACCAATGCCTGGCAATTTTGCATCTGTCTTTTTATGTGACTGAATAAGATCAGTTCCATCTCAGAGGTTCTTGATATGCTTTAGGCAAAACAGACCGTGTCTATCCTAGCTTTGTACAGGTTGGTACCTTCCTCTGCTCACGCGTTAGTATAGTCATCACCATTAATATGGCTTTTTAATTCCCTTTTGCACTTGAACTTTTCTGTTTAAACATACCTGAGAGACCAGGCGGAAGTTATGCTTTTAGCAGGGTGAAATTATTATTTATTTTTTTTTTGCTAGTGGTTGATACACATATGTACCACTAAACTGGAGACAGTACAGGCTCATTTCACTTTTCCTAAATTGGTAAAATAACATAAATCACTAACTTTTTAGCAGCCTTGCACAGCCTAGTTTTAATTGAATAAATTTGGGTCAGAGAGAGTTAAGAGCTGTTTATGGAATAATAACATTTGTAGGGAAAAGATAGTAGGGGTTGTCTGGTCTCTTTGATGATAAATGTAATGTTGGATTCAGCGGTGTTTAATATTTGGTCATTGCATTTGCAAATATAATTTAATGTATGCAAAGGGGGCTTACAAAATTAGAGGTTGCAGCTGATGCTACTAAACCTGTTCTGTTAAACTTTATTTGGGCTTCTGTCTTGCGTTAGCAGTTGAGCTGTGCTGCACTGGCTGAAGCTGGGTGGCTATGAATGTTGAGTTGCAGCAGTCTGTTATTTGCTGTATTAAGGAAGAACTATTGTTTTTGTTTTACATGCGTGCCATATACTGTGAACTATCATAGCTTAAAGGCAAATATGTCCCCTGATAAAGCTACCCAAGTTGTAGAGCTAGTAATGTCCCCTTCCAGGTGGGAAAGCAAGCTGGGGGTAGTGTTTGATGGCTGTCTTACCTTCACAAATCAGATCCTTCCATAATTTGAACTGTTGCATTTGTTTCCATCTTGCTACTTGTGTTTTGCTGTCAGAATGAGGATCATTCAACTTCATACTCATTTGGAATGCAGATATCTGAAACTGAACTGCAGAATTAATAAACTGTATCCAAAATCTGTTTGTATGCGAGTGCTATCAACTCTTTTAAGAAGTTTTTATCTCTGTTGGAGAAATAGAAACATTTTTCTATTTCTTCTTACAAACTTAACGCGATGTATTCAATGTAAAGGTGAAATTAATTCCCTAAATTATGATTGGCAGTTTTGTTACAGAAATGGTGACGTGCAAGGCAGTAAGGGAGATGCATATAGCTTTTGCCAGAAATTCTCATGGTGCTTCCTTCTTTCGTACTTTAGTGTCTGGGAGATAGTACAAAGCTGTGCCCGGAATCAAGTGGTACTCATTTGTATGAAACACTTCATGGCAGCAGTATATTTGGAGAAGGGGGGGAAGAAGAAAACCAGAATATGATGTCGTTTACAATCGCTAATTAAAAGAGTCTTGATGAGTTCAGGTTCCCCCTGCACAAAGGTCTGGGATGCAGGAAGGAAGTGGGGTTCCTCTTAGTCACTGTCTGAATCCCGCGGAGAGCTCCGTGTCATCCTGTAATCTGTCCGCTATGTGTTTCCCTCACCGACATATTAAAACTAATTATAGTTTCTCATTCTGTCTTATCAAAGTTAATCTTTAATTAGATGGATTAATTTTAGAACTAAAGCAAATGTCTTAAATTATAAACATGGGAGTAAAACTTAGTTTCTATTAAAAGATTAAACAGAGATGGTGAATAGTTGCAATTGTGCTGGATTGTTTATATAAAACAATATCTTTTCATTAATGACAGTTGACAAAGGAATATATTTATAAATGTTGTTCATAATTCTAAAGGCCTAGTAAAGCAGATGGAGTCAACTGAGTGAAACTTTCAGTAGTGCATTTCAAAGTATTTTTGCACAATTTTCTCTCATTTTAAACTGTTAAGCTAAATGCATGTATTTTTGGAGTTATGTGGGTTTTTTTTTCTGGTGAACATAATGAACTGAAATAGTTAATGTAAATCTTTTTATGTAAGAATCAGTTGTGCAAAGACAACTTGATGCACATTTTGAGGAGGAACTGCTCAACTACCAGAAGTGCTTTTGCTTTTCTTCCTGACTAAATCCCAAATATTCTAAGCATATGGAACAATTTAGCAGAAAATACATAATTATCAAACAGATCTGTCTTTGCCACCTTGAACATTATTTCTTGTGGCAGGGTAAGTGAAACCTCATGTTTAGATTTTATGTTATTTGATCTTCCGCTGTATTGGCAGAAGATTACAAAAAAAAAATGACAGATGGCACCATTAGAATAAGAGTTGATTTGTGCTTACTCTAATATGAATCTGAATATACTTGATAAAGGCATGGCACCAACTTCTAACTGAAATTTTGAAGCAAAGAAACCAAAGTACATTTATCTTGGTAAGAACCTGAACAATCTATGTAACTGTAAAAACAAGTTTAATATCATGCAGGTGTTGGACGAGCAAATGTATGCACGTTATTACATTCATTATAAATAAAGCTGCCATCAAACTTTGGCTCTAAGATTGTTTTTGTTTTTCTTTCTATGCAGAGGCCAAAATCCTAATTCTCCCTTGCAGTGTCCACTCTGCGGGCAGATATCCTTACTGATGTAGCCTTATCTGTAAAAAAACACTTTTTACATCATAAGAAATGTGCTGTCAAGATTAATTCAGTATGCTCCCTATTTAAATGACTTTTGGTTTCTCTTAATTAACTTACTAGATCTAAGGTCCTTTCAAAACTGAGTTTTCTGGACTAGGAGATGCATTTCCCACGAAGCCTTCATCCAGTAAGAGTGGAATGGCCCTTTCAGTGGAGACTGGATCAGGGACTGATCTTGGCCTTTGCGGTCACTGCCCCAGCTGGGAACCTGCTTCCTGATTTTTAACTTTCAGGTTTGGGAAACTTTTTTATTCTTTTCTGTTTGATGGAAAATTTTCAACAGAAAGAGTAGGTATTACCTGTACCCCCAGCTTTAAGACTTACTTATACTGCAGGGGAAGAAAGGAGTGGGAACCACCTGTAGAGGGGGGGAAGGGAACCTGGGTTTAGCATATCCTGATACTGTGAAAAAGGGCTATGTCACTTTATCCAGACATGTAAAAGAATCAGTGGCTACCAGCTGTCAGAAGAACCTAGACTTAAGCCGTATGAGGGAGAGTCAGAAGAGCACCTAGTTTCCAAACCACACTTGGAGTCAGGGTGAAGTGGGTACCAAGCCATTCTTTCCCATCCAGAGGGATGTATGGCAGCTGTACGTGGTGAGGCATACAGTGAAAATTAGGAAACTGAAGTAGGCATGATATTGAGATTGTGAGGTTTCTAAGTGGTATATTGGGTATAGAACCCCAAATTTCATGTATCAAGTCCTTTATATGGATCTGGCCTTCTGAAGTCGATTTGTACAGTACTCTGGCCTACAGCCATATCAATCTCTATTACAATTGTTCATGTTAAAACAGTATTTCCTATTATGTAACTGTTTTCAGAAGTTGGGGAACCAGACAATAACTGTTCAAACCACCTACTAAAATGTTAAGAATGTTTTTTCACTTCAGTATCTACAGTTTAATAAATACTGATGAAAAGTATTTTTGTAAACTTGTAGTTGTTCTTCTTTCAGCTTTTCTGGTGGGACTTAAATACGGTGATGAGGAAGACTGTTTGTTAAGTTGGACTACTTGTCTCTCATATCTTCCTTTTGAGGATTCTGGTGAAGTCCCCTGAAGCAGTCTTGGAGATAGTATTGGATGGTCTGTCCCCATGATACATGGTTACTCCATTTATCAAATTGAATTTAAAACAACTGAGATTCTCTATAAGATCCGAGAGAGCGAGATGTCGTTCAGTTTGTAAAATCGAGTTAGGGCTTTACAAATATAATTGGAACAGGTGCAGAGAAGGCCTAGAGAGTGTATATTATTACAGGAAATTACTCTTGAGTTTACCGTGTTTAGCGTGGCAGAACGAAGGCTAGGGGTCATGATTACTGTCTATGAATATACCAGAGAGGGTGGTGGTGTCACAGGAGGACATAGGAATAAACCGGACATGATAAAATGTGCACTGGAGATCTGAAGGTTTCTAGTAGCAAAATAAGCCTTACTAGAATTTCAGAAAAAAAAGAGGAAGGGACTAAGTATTCTTAAGATTTAGCTTGATATTTATGATATTTACTGTGGTGTTGTGGTTTCTCTCAAGTCTTAAATTCTTACAGCAGTTACTGACTGAAAATGTTGCTTTGTCTCCTTTAAGACATTGCACCTCCAGCTTAGCTTTTTAATGGCATTTCAGCCACAGTGAAGGTTGAATATGCTTCAGAAAGCATTTTGAGAGGAAATGGTAGTTACTGACGTTCAGCCTTTCAAGTGTCAAAGTTTCTTCAGAAATAAGGATATAGGGAATTCCCAAACAAGAAAGGAATGTGTGTGAAATGAAGTCAGTGAAGTGGGCCGTTCTTTCTGTGCATTTAGTGAAGTCTTATAGTTTCCATAAAACGAACAAAGTTATGTGGAAACAGATGGAAATACCTTTTAAATGGTGGCATAGAATTGTCAGCTTCAGAGATACAAGATACTGTAACAATTCATCATGGGTACCTTATCAGCTCCATGGCCGAGTAGTGTCACAACTCTAGAAAGGTCCCTTGTGCTGTCAGATTCTCACAACAAGTTGTATGTCTAAATAGTTTGAAAACAACCTCCCCAATACAAACAGAACAATACAAACAGAAAACAAAAACTGCCAAACTGTCAAAATCCCTCAATCCCTCCCTTCCACTGCAAAAAAAGCAAACCTCTGCAAGTCCACACAAGTCATGTAGCTCTTATAAAGAGTGAAACTATAACAAGAAACTGAAATTTGTATTAGAAGTCTGAGATACTGTCGCTCATCTTTTGGGTATTTTTGTGTGGTTGCCCTCCAGTGCAATATTCTCAAGGCAGGAGCTTGCTTTGTTTATGTATATCAGTGGGTCAATTAAGTGGTGATGTTTAATGAATACTGCTTGAGTATCTACCTTGATTTCTGAGGCAGTATATTAACAGTAGAATGAAAGTATTGAAAATATTGAGACAATTTTTATGTAGTTTTTGGTTTACTGAAAAGCTTGTGCTGTGAAAGGGATGTATGTTTTCTGTATTTAGAATTATTGGGAATAGACCCTTAAGTGGACTGATTATTTAAATCATAAGTAAAACTCTAATTAAATTTTGCATCTGAAAAACATAAAATACGTTAAAATATTTAAGGGGAAAAAAAAAAGGTTCTGTCTGTGAGAACTGGTAGATGTGCCTGGTAACGCACTAATCAGACTAGCCCTTTGCTTTATCTTTACCATGGCTGTCTTCATACACCTCCCACTCAATTGAGCAGTTACTCTTCTGAGAGACTAGTAAATGAGTAAATGTCCAGTCGTAAGTGTGTGTTAATACTCAGTGTAATGTATCCAAGGTATATTTTAATATTTAGTATAAAATCTTCTAATGTTAGAATTAATGTAATAAGCTTTGCAAGACTTACACCCCTGGTTTGTCTGTGGTTTTATCAGACCGCCTCTGTATGAAGATGGAGGTAGTCACAGGCTCACTCGTGGGTGGACTAACACAGGCCCTCTGTGAAATGCAGCCCTCGGGGGGGAGAGCAGATGACAGGAGGCAGAGGTTCCAATTTCCCTCGAGTCCTCTTCCAGAGTTTAGCCTGTGTGCTCCAGTGCCTCCTCTTCTCAGCCCTCCCTGCTTTTCTCCTTCCTTCCTCCTTCGGGTTGCAATGAATAAAATATAGTCTCCCTTTGCGTCACAGTCTAACCTTCAACAACGTAAGTTATATAATGCTTGCTGCTGCTAATTCTGCTTTCTGCTGCTTGATCAAAACCACAGACCACTGTCCTGTGTGACCCCCCCCAGAGCACAGTCCTCAGTTAAAGTGCCTGGGATAAAATCCAGTCCAACCTTTTTTTTTTCTCTTTTTCTGCTCTCTCTGTAGAAAGATCTTGAATTTTTTACCTTGTTTGTTATATTTAGACCATAACCATTCATAGGTCTTTAATTCATAAACTTTACCGTTCAGTGTAACAAACTAAAGTTGTCAGGAAAGATGATATTGAAATAATGTGAAATCATAACCTGTAAATAATATATTATCTATTATGATTTTCATATGAGCCTCTGAAATCTGTCCCAGTTGGAGAATCTGAACTTTTAAATCTTTACTGTGTTTATCCTTGCGGTGCTGCTGGAGTTAGAAGTGCTCTTATTCCGGTTTCACAGTTAAGGAAATGAAGCGTGTGGTGGTGCCCGTATGATTTCCACCACATCGCACAGGAAGACGGTGTCGGAACCACAAAACCATCCATCCTCTCCACTTTTAGGCATGTATTCGATAACTTCCTCCTGGTCTTCAGCCTCTCTGGCTTTCCCTTTCTCACTCGCCCACCACACACCTTGCCCCATGTGTGCACTGTAGTGTAGCTTGTAAACCTGCATTTACTTGAAAAGTATAACAGTATCTGTTGCCGTGTGAAAAATATACCTAAGGCCCAGCTGCTGTACTGTTTATGGCCTTTCTCATTTTTAGATACGAGTTCTATTGCCTTAAAGCCCTGCCATGGCTGAAGCCGTGAGGAAACGTAGCTCTCACTTTTGGAGACTCTTACAATTAAAACGTCACTCTTTCAGGATATTTAACCATGAATGTTGTGATGATTCTTCAAAATCACAGTGGAAACCCAGTGTCTTGTCCAGATTCTGGCTCAGGAAGTTGCAGTACGCTTAGCCCATCACAAATAAACTCATTAGGTAAGATCTAATTCCTGTCCTGGTTACCTGCTGTTACCTATTCGGCTTTCTGTAGGAGAGTGAGGTTAAAGTTCATTTCTAAGAGGCTTTATGCTGGTATAAAAATAATACCAGGGAGAGCTGGAACTTTTTCATAGAGGCTTTCTCATATTTCAGGTGCTAGAAAGAAGGGGTTTATGGTTTTCTTCTTCCTCCTGCTTAGTATTTACCCATGTAGTTACGCACTTAGCAGAACAATGCATTGTCAATACAACAAACTATTAAAATATATCTCCTAGTTTTATTATAAATGAGTCTTATGATTGAAATTGCAGTTCAGTAAACGCATAACTTTACATGCAGTAAAACGCCAAGGAAATTACTGACTTGTTGGTTCACCTTCGTGTAACTTTTAAAAGTTGCCGATGTGCATTTGTATGAAATTTTTTACGAATATACCATCTAATAAAATTATTTAAATGACAAAAATGATGAATTTAAATAAAAATCTTCTTCTATGGAAGACACATATTCAAATACATACTGTGTTAAAGTACAACATAGCAAAACCAGACTGAAGAAAGGGAAATTAAAATATGTTACAGTATTGCAGGATAAAGTGCTTTATCAACAAAAGCTGTACAGAAGGATTTTGAAACCTTTTGAAAGTTTTTTTTCCTGTTTTTTTTCCCGTTTTGTTTTCCTGTTGGTGTTAGTGAATTTTACCAAGCAGAAATATTAGACTTTTTTAAAAAAATATTTTTTTGCAGTAGAACAGTAAACTCGTTTACTGTCTCATAAATAATCTTGTGATCCAGAAATGTAATTTCTGGGAAATTTGCGGCTCCCTTTGAGTCTTGGCCAGTGAAATTTGATTGAAGTTTAGATAGAAAAAAAGGTGATACTTCTGCCAAGTTTTTGTCCATCTTATGATTTATAACTCTGAACATTGGAAATGTATCCTTGCCATAGACCTGGAAACCAAGTAGCACTGGTCTGAGCTCACAGAAATGTCACTTTTGAAAGGGCAAGCAACACACTTCCTTATGCCAAAAATAGCTTTTGTGCTAAATTATTTAAGCACGGTGTTTGATCACAGATAAATGGAAAATAATATTTTTGGACCTTTTTTGTATAGTGGGGGAAACCCAAGGTCATCTTAAAATTAGGTGGGTTTTCTTAGGTGAATCAGAAATACCGCACATTCAAAAGCCATATTACTTGGCATTGAGAAAAATGTTGTGTGCTGGTTTTATTCCTCGTGTATATTGGTTATATCTTGATTTCAGTTCAGAGACTATTTTAGACTCCTGCAGCAGTTAAAGTAACATGTACCACTTCTGCGCTTTTCTGTTGTTGAGTATAAAATATGTATAAAGATATGTCTGAAAAGTAGGTACAGCAGGCCCTCGGGAAGTTCTGGAGCTGTACCTTGAGTAATTTCACTCCAATACTGACAAAATATTTACTGGTTTATTTTTGGTTTTTAAGTGTGTTTTCATCCATGGTCTGTGAAACCTTCAAGGACAGTTCTTAATAGAACTTTAACATTGCGAGTTCTTTATCTTGTTTATACCAATGGTATAAATGGTGCTTTTTAGTCTAGCAAACAAATGGAGCTTTATTTTAGTAGTTGCTTTGGTGGCAACCCCTAAAGGTTCCTGATGGTATCTATTGAAACCTTTTTGCATTCAGGCACTTTCAACCCTCAGAGTCATCCATTTTAGGAGATGAAAATTTCTTTTTTTCTGTTTTCTCTCTAGCTAGAGCATTTTGGGGCAAAGCTTACATTTCTTCCTCCCTTAAAGAAAATTTCTTGGATACTTGAACATCCTCACAGCTGGGTGGACTTGTGCTCTCTCTGCTGTGTCTGATTCTATAGCTGATGAGTCTGCGTTTTCCTTGGTTTGAATTTGGGTTGAACTAGAAAGTACTGGATGACTGAAAATTGAGGAATGCACACGGGCAGAACTTGTATTGTGTTTAGTGCAGGTCTGTGGAACCGAGGGGCTCCGAGGGACTCTGATTTGAGTCACTGGCACAAAATCTGCATCGCAAATGAGACACATGCCTGGCAATTCTTGATTTCTAGAGATTTCTACACATCAGTAGGTGATTTTTATCTGTACAGCAGTTAAGTTATTGACTTGCAAAAGCCCAGGAAATTCCCAGAACCTGACCACTTATTTTTTACCCTTATTCTCTTCTCCTTTTTTAGTTAGTGGAAATAATGGGTTTTAGGCTTTTTTTTTTTTTATTCCCCATCTCTCTTGTTAAAACTTATTCTCGTAAATAACCAGCCATAACCTACTAGTATTTCTTTGCAAGTATTCATGGTGATGTTTATCCTCTTGTGATAGCTGCTTCACGGCGTTTTCTCTCTCTTGAACCATGAATGATTTCTTTGAGGCCAAATGAAGAAAAACCTGTCTCCCATGGCTCATAGCTTCTTTCACTTGTTTTTCCTAAATATGTAGACATGTTTATATGTCTCAACGCTAGCTGAAAATACACTCATAAATCAAAGCACCATGTCCTCCTCTGAGGTCAAAGGTGCATTGTTACTAATTTTTTACCCTTTGTTTGGCTTTTGTTATGGAAATGTCAAAATACAGGCAGCTCCTGCATATTTTTATTGGTATTTTTCTGCTTTAAAAGTAAAATACATTCTTTGAAAGCAATTCTAGCATTGTTATAATTTGGTATATTCAGTCATTCACATGCTTAAGAGCAAAAAGGTATCCTTTGTTACTAGTCACTCCCAAATGTACAATTTCACCCTAATTTTGCTTAAGTTTGCAAAATCCTGTTATTCAACTTCAACGACTAGTTTTGTAAATTGTTTTCTGCACATATTGCTATGAACTGTGTCAGAATAGTCATGAGGTTTTTTTACAGTTTTATTAAGGTATTTACTTTTTTGGTGTTTTGATACTGTGGAAAAAACATGTTATACATTCACCCATTCACAGTTTACTGTAACTTACAAGCTGTATAGTAAATTGTAATACAGTTTATGAGGAAGACACCCTTAAATTGTTTCCTCTTCAGACATGTAAGAAACAAAAATGCTAATGCATATCACAAATTTCAGGTTTAATTGTTAATAGAGGGCATGATAATTAGCGGCCAAGATACTGAAATTAGAAGATGAAAATATGTAGCTCTTCAATATTAAAAACTTGTCAGTATTAAAAACAAGGATGTGTCAAAAATCTGATCACCTGGAAACTGAGTGCATGAGAGCAAGAGCCAACTGACAAAATAAATGACAAAATTTTGCTAAATTGATGGAATAATTATAAATTTAATTGAATTATCAGAATTTCTGTGAACAAAGAGAAATTGTCTATCATACATTGCCTTTCCTTCTTTTTTTCAGTACTTTGTAAATACTTGCTCAACTGTTAGTGGGATATCAATAAACAATATAAAGCTATCTTGAAATTTATTCAGAATTCATAAATGAAGGGATAGGAAATGCAAAACTTAAGTGTATTTGTTTTCTCTTGTATCTCTTAAGTACCAATCTTTAGCAAGTTTTATTAATGAAATGTACAGCTTACGCTATCTAGTACAAGTGTACCTATTTACAAAATGTGCAATCCATGCATGTTTTATCTTTCTAAAAAAAAACCAGTAATTGCATTTTTTTTTTCTTTGCGTTACTTAATAACTTTCACAACCATTTTTCACTTTACAGTCTGAGAGATAGCAGGTGCAAAATGTTTCATATAATCTTAAGAAATGGAGATAGCTCAGGTTGCATATAGATACACTGATATATATAATGTATTTTCTCATGCTTAGAATGGATCTTTTGCCAGTATAAACAGCTTAGCGTATGTTAATGATTTAGGCAAGACTTTAATATTAAACTCTGCTTTCTCACTAGCGCCCTTGGTGTCTTGTTTGGGCTGGTGAACTTCGTGTTAGAGGTTAGCATTTGTTGCTGAATCGAGTAAAACCATCCCCCTCGTGAGAATGGTTGTTTTTGAAGTAATCTGGAGCAGACTAGTTGAATTTGTAATTCTACTGAAAAGGTTATGAAACAGTCTAAATTGGCTCTGACTGCAAACTTTGACCTGTTCGGCCAAATTGCGGGAACTGTGCCAAAATTTGATATAATGCAGTTCTGGGAAGCTCTTTACGATTAAATTCCAGAAGTACATGACTGATGTGCTAACGATATACTTGTGATATTAGGCAAGTGTTACTTCAATACAGTTTTAAGCTTGAACAGGTCATTCACCTAAAAGTCAAAATTGTTGCCAGCCTGATTTAAGTAATTTTTTGCCTCTCAATACGATTTTAAAAGGCCCAGTTAAAATTTGACATCTTGATTTTTCCTTTCTCTGCACCTCCTGCGGGTGAGGTACCCTGGCTCCTCAAAAACTTTTTGCTATGCTTTTTCTTTGGGGAAGAAAGAGTAGGAAAGAGAAAAGGTTCTAACTGCAGAGTATCTTCACAGGGTTTCCATAAAGGTTTTCAGCTAGCAATCGCTGAATCGGTTTGTATTCACATGTCCGGTTTAGGCAAATTTTGAGATGGCAAGTCTGTTTAATCATACATTTCTTCACTCCTTTAATAATAATAAGAGATGTTTGGTGTGGGAACGTGCAGGTTTCAGTTGAGAATAATCTTTCCAGCCCCCACAGCTGAGCACCAGCACATGTAGTATATTTTCTTCATTTCTGTTAGAAAAACTTATTTATTCACTCAACACAGAAAAAAGTACCTTTATTTATTTTTGCTAGCTATTTTCTTCCTTCTGATGTTTTGCAAAATGCACTCTTTTTCAAATTAAGTAGTTTCTAGATTTGAGGAAAACAGTATAATAGAACTTGGTTTGACTGAGTTGAGTATTGCCAGTGTCCTGATACACTACTAGGAGGGATTCTTATCTCTTTCTATGGCCGGACAACTGAATAATCCATAAAACAGTAGTCACACACAGGACAAAGGCATTTTTATTAGATTTCGTTTTTACTGATATTCCTTTTGCATATTTGTCCAAATATTGTAAGTGTTGTCACTTCTTTCACGGAAAGGGGAACTGGAACCATTTTTTAATGCCTCTCAATTACTTTAAGACGTTTAACTGACAATATTATTTTCTTAAAGTAATCGTAGACAAGCATTAGTGTGTTAAATCAGGCTTCTGTGTGAATGTCCTTCATAAAGTTGGCTAGATAGTTGCTCACACATACTTTACCCTGAATTCTCTGTATGTCCAGTTACTTTATTTTTATCAACGATTACTATGGGTAGTGTCCCCTCGAGTATGTCAGTAGAGTGTATTTGCACTTGCTCTGTGACAGTTTTACGGTATTCTGGTGGTGTAACTTCTGGTAAACAGAGTAAGGAGTCATTGTTTACAGGATTCCAGCTGAAAGTGCTCTGGTAGCTGCAGGTGGCTGCATGGTCATTGATTTTGCAAGCTGAAGTGGTTGAAATAGTGGAGATGGGACTTCAAAGCAACTGGCTCTCAAGTGAGGAAATGATGCAAAAGGTTGCTGAGAACAGGAGTGGGAGCCCAGAAGGAAGCAGACACCAGTTGTGGGTTGAAGATGGGGGGAAGCACATCTGCCAGATAGAAACCCTGGACATCAGGTGTTTGAAGGTGAGAGGCCTTTGTCACCCTGGTCTAGGGCCTCTCTTGGAGGACAGCGTGGAGATTAAATGAGATGGAGGATAGACTCATTTGTTTGGTTTTTTTAATAATTTTCCTCATATTCTTTGCTATGTTTGTGTCGTTAGTAAAGAGTATTGCATTACATAAAATCTGTTAATTTGGTTGCTGGTCCCAGCTAATGAGGGAATGACTTGAAGGTTTGTTTCCAGCTGGATCCACTGAGTGATCACAGTTGATGTTGAGTGGGTCTTAGTTCAGGGACCTGGTTGAAAAGAGGCAGAATCTGAGAATTTTCTCCTATAAAAGGTGAAAGCAATAGGTCTAATATTGAGAGAAATGCGTTTTAACAGGCCAGTTAGGACCTAGATGTGTTGTTATTCCTACAACTCCAGCATCTGCAAACCATACTGACTTTCTGCATCATAGCAAAGAGAATAATTTCTAAATATCTCAACAAATAGTTCATGAAATTCATCTATCGTGTACTATCAGTTGATTCAGCACACTGCTTGTAACTCATGCAGATTAGGATATATCCCAAAGCACTTTCTCATACTGAATGTCACTCCCTGGAAAGAAGGGAGACTGCTTAATACCTGCTCTCCTTGGGTTTTGAAAATAATTTTTGAATGACTACTATATGGGTTTAAAATGAAAGATGGCTTTTGGCAGTAATTAGAACTCAGTTGCCTGAATTCTGTTCCAGACCTGAAGAAGTAGTTGTGTGTCACATTTTTATTTTTTTTTTCCAGATATACTGTTTTGTAATAAAGTACACTACATCTCTGTACAAATCTCCCATCGCTTGAAAGTAACAGTTAGAACCAGAGATAAGGAGCTGGTAAACCACTGATGTTATCATTGTTATTTAATTTGTCTTTATAGATATGATATAATTTTGTCTTTATAATTTGTCTTTATAGATATGATATAAAACTATCTTTTACATTTGCTGGTTTGGGTGCTAAAGCATTTCACAATTGTAAAACAAATGTACTAGAAACTATAATGTTGTTCTGTGTCTAGAAAACCTATTAAATGTTGCAATCTAGTTTTGTTGTCTTTGGGATTTAGCTTTTACTTCAAATCAGGGAAGTCCAGGCAATGGAAATGATGCTTGTTGCTGGGCATAGGATTAAGTGACAATCATTAAACTACTTGGAAAGCGAGTGCTTACAGTCCAGTCCTCTTGCTAAAATTGCGTAGCAGGAAATATTTTTTTTTTGTACAGGTATAAACAACTATGTTTGGGGTTTTTTTGTTTCATGTTATTGATAGGAAATTCTGAGAAGTAATTTGATTGTGTCTTTTAGAGTGTGTATAGGGATTTTTTTTCCCTATTTACTCTATGGGAGTATTCATGTTTTAATTTCCTGTGGCTGAAAATTAAGAGGGGATAGGCTGACGTGTTGTACTTAAGTCAGAGATTCAAAGATTATAAAGCAGTGAACTATTCGGATTATTTCGTCTGACAACATGAGTAACATAGACTCTGGGAAGCAGCAGAATATGTGGCTGATTTTCAACTAGGCGATGTTGACCTATTTTATTTTTAGTATTATTATTTTTTTTATTATTATTTATTATTTATTATTTATTATTTATTATTAGTATTACCTCAGGATTTTTAGCTTTAGTTCTCCGTATCATCATCTGTTACTGTATCTCTGGCTGGTATTTCTGAGGCTGCAGCATTGTGCACAGCGACTCTCTTCAGAATTACTGCATCCCAGGGTGTCCCTCCCATACTGTAAGGCCACTTGTTGTTGGGATCTGGTAGCCTTGAACAGCACCTTGCAAGTTTGCATCCAGGTAGCGGGGGGTGCTCAGTGTCAGGGACCTGTCTTGTCTCTCTCTGTTACTCCCATTGTATTTGTGTCAACCTAAAATCTTACTAGTCTTTTTTTTTTAATGTTTTCTTAAAAAGTATTGATAAAGAAGTTTAATCACACAGGGCTGGTAATTACCATACCTTAATTATATTAACATTGTAAACTTTACAAGTTACATTTATAATTTCTTTAATAAAAGTTTATACTTAGTTTGAATACTGATTTTTTTTTTTTATTTTGTTTTTACTACTACCTTTGTTTAAATATTTCTTATTCAAAGTTCTGTATCATCCATCTCCATTGTCTTGTCTCCCCAGTAGGAAATTCAGCAAGCTGTTTTTAAAATCTTGACTAAAATTTATCAAGTCTTGTTGATCTAAAATATCTGTATTCAGTCACTTCTGTTTAGCTCTGCTGGACTAAAAGGACTGTCATCGTGAAATGTGAATATCTCACTTATTCTCAGAAGTACTAAATAGAAATACTTGCTCATCTTTCCTGTTTTTTTTTCTATGTTATTATTTAAATTTTTCTCACTTCCACCTAACTGCAAACCAATTCTGTTGTTGCGATTTTTATGTGCTTCTAGCTGAATTGATTTTTGTGAAATCGACCTTTTCAGTATCAGCTAAACAAAAATTGAGTTTTATTTAATAAATACAATTTATTTTTTATTAAATCAAGTGAAGACCACACCTACCTAAGCAACATCTGCACTTCAGTTTTGATGCCCCTTTATTAAGTGAGAGGAGGGATGATAAAAATTTTCCTTTCCGTGGATGGAACAGTTAACCTTTTTCCAACTTAGTCTTTAGAAGCGTGTGGGTGTTTCAGAGCTGTCACTTAGTGATGTCTCTCCAAAGTCTCAGAACGTGAAGTCCCCTGTAGTGCGATCCCTTCACCGTGTGTATGGGTGTTGGGGAAGAAGCTCCCAGGACCGCGTGGCTTGTAGCAGGCACTACCAGGCCTGTGATTTATCTGTCAGAACAAGGTAAATTTGTGTTTGTGGGTTTTTTTGAGTCGTGTGTTTTTTGTTTTTTTTTCCCAGGAGTTGTACACATCCAATGGTGCATACAGCTGTAATTTCCACTGTATCTTCCTTTTTGCTTTTAACTCAGATGGTCAGCAATGTTCCGTCTGTCTCAGTTTACAGCAGCTTGGTTTCATTCACATTCTGATTTCTCAAAGGTGAAGGTTTCCGTTCAGCAAAATATGTAACTTCATGTGTACCTATTGCAAGGCTTTGAAAGTTAGGAGGAATATAGCCATACCCGCGCGTAGGCTGTGCTTGAGCTCTAGAGCTCTGATAATAGATGTAGAGCAGAAGAGTCAAGCACCTGTAATTCCTCCCCCTCGTTTATTATTTGCACATTATAAAGAACAAAACAAAAAAAACCAAACCAACCCACCTGGGTGTATTTTTATATGGTATTTTTCAGAATGGCAAGCATAATTAGGTATCTTTACTTGCAACTTCCAAAGCCGAGTATGGGCTTTCTCAATAATCATACAGTAAACATTAAAAGGATAATAGGTTTTCTTCTACTGCCAGTGGTTTTCAGGGGTTTTTAGTGAATCTTCTAGATATCGTTTAGGATATAATAATGCTTAGGAAAAAAAAATTGCTACATCTTGCACTCAGTTGAATTTAAAATGAATTTGTAATTGCAACTTTGTGTGGCCTATTACAGGACTTTTTGGCTATCTGGTAGGAAGAAGAACATTAAGGTTTTAATTTCAAAGCAAACACTCAGATAAATTCCTGGCTGATTAATCAGTTAATGTCTTTTTAGAACATGTTTTTCCTCTGCGGTGCCTTTGAGGGATATTTTAATGAAAACTGTCTGGCTTGAAATTTGTTAGCTGCAGTGATAGCTTAAAAAAACCTGAAAGGCATAATTTATCTTTCAGTTAATATACTTAGTGTAAAATATCATTTAACATAGCTGAAAAGCGAGTGAGCAGGAGTTCTTTAGGATTCTTGACTAAAGTTCTGAGCAGCTGAAAAATGAAGGTTTTCAGCAGGTTGAAAAATCATTTGGTATTTAGGGTGACTATATGATCATTATGAGATAAACTGTTGGTATTTTACAGAAGTGCAGTTGCTTCTATAAATTTCCCTTGCTTTGCAGTTTAGAAATTTTGGGTTTAGGAGGGTTGGGGGTGGTGTTTAACTTTATGGTAAAGGTTTAAGGCACAATTACTCAAGTAATTTTAAGCTGTTTAAATACTACAGATCCACTCAGACTAATTTCAGATTTGGAGAGGTTTGTTTTTTTTTTCTTTTTAGAACTATGTGGAAAGTAGATAAATTCTGAGTTACAGACAGTCTTTGAGTATCTAGTATTATGTGACAGCATCCTCTTTATTAGACACAGTGCAGAGATGGGAGATAGTATGTTTTTCAGGTACTTTGTAGCAATGTGGTCTGATTCTTCATCCCTTGTTCATTGAGTAATTTTTTTTTCTTTCAATTGGATTTATTTGTGAGCTGAATAATGGTGATTGGTGATTCCTGGTTATAGTATTTTATCTGAAATTGGAAAAATATACTTGTTTAAATTGTTAAAATTTAACTATGGCGGGGGGAGAAAGTAAAAAAGCCTTTCTGTTTGCATTACCTTTTTTTACTTTTTCTTCAATGTGTAATATGCATTTAGGGTTCCTGTGTCTTTCCCTTCTTTCTCTGAAGGGAGCTTTAGGTCTAGAGCAGGCTTATATCTGAGGTACCATAGTTTGATGTCTGAAATTAGGTAGTATAAGAATAAGTGTAAGTGTTGTCATACCTTAAAGCAGAGTTGTTATCAGGTTATAGGAGGTTGTTCTATGAAAACAGAAATGTCCTTTGTTAACAAGACTGACAAACTGAAAGTGAGCCTTATAGTTAAAAGAAAGAGAAGGAAAAAAAAAAAAAAGGAATAATGAGATTTGGATTGATTTCAATAATACTGATTCTGTTGTGAAAGTATTATAGTTTAGATAGGAGATGGATGACAAACTTGGGGTTATACCTAAAGGTAAGAAAAAAGTCTGACGATGAAGCAGAAATCTTTCATTAGATTGACTTTATAAGTATTTTTAAAATATCATTTTTTTCTTAAACAAAATAGCACATCATCATGTAAATTGCTAGTGAGCCTTTCAAAGATCACTCATATTTTTTCTTTCTTTTTTTCTAGTTGCATTAAAATCTTCTAACTCTACAAGACCAGAAAGAAATGGCGCTCAGGAAAACTGCAGAACAGCAAAACGTGGAGAAGGGATGCAGATCCTGGAAGGAGAACTCTTACTGCAGGTATGTTTTGCAGTGGATGTATTATACAGAGATTTACATTTAAAAAAAACCTATTATATTGCATTTAACATACCAGTTATTCACTGAAGTGATTGAAAAAGGAAGTTTTCTATTGTCAAATTCTTTCCTCATTTTCTTTAGGTTAATATTATACAGCTCCTGCACTTTTCTCTAGTGATAATTGTGACTTCGGAGAGCAGTTAGACTACAGGGTCCTCTTAACTCTGAGTCATTTCTTAGAGCTGTGTTTTCCCATATTTTTGAATATATTGTTAATAAAGATATTAATATAAAGAAACAGTCCTCTTAAAGGTCAGAAAGATTAGTCATCTACTGTAAATTTGGTGACTAATTGTCTAAAAAAACCAATTTCTTTTTAAAAGATCTTGGACCTGCTGGAATATCTTGCTTTCTCAGTGGTTTGAAAGAACTCAGAGTTCACAGTATAGGTTCAGGACAAATTTTAAAATACTTTCAATAAGTTTTAACAGTGTGAACTAATGGCAAGTATTAATGAAAAATAGGGTTTTTTTTTTAATTTTATAGTCTGTTTTAATGTCCTAGAGTGTCAAAGCATATGAAATGTAATTATATAATACTAGGTCTAGCTTAAATTTAAGAACTACTAATGTAAGTATTCCAATGTTCTAATTAGTTTCACAAAATAGATTTTACTGTGACCTGCAGCTCCATTTAAAATGTGTTGATCATCTGTCTTGTGCACGGGTTTCACACTGATGTATCTATCAGAAGTGGCAGATCATTAGGTCAGTCAGCTCCAATGGTTTGCTTAGAACAAAATTAATTTCACTGTTCAAAGGGTAGAAATGAAAACAGGTTCTAAGAATCCCACAAAACAATTACTGTAAAATAGTGCTGTTTGAAAATTGTTTCCTAACTGACTAAACTAGGACACGTATGTAATTTTCTAACCTTAATAAAGTATGTTATGGACATATGACAAAGGCAAAGAACTGTTATGGAATTACTGCAGGTGAACGGTTTTCTTTTAAACAGAAATTATCTAAAAAGTTACAGTGTATGGTTTATATTGGAGGCATCTATTAGATGTGAAATTTAGTTATTTTTCATGACTTCTGAATGGAAGTTACGTGAGGGAACTGCTATAGCAAAGTGCTTTCCGGCAGGAAAATGAAATGGGTGATGCATTTCTTCCTGCAAATTCTGCCCCCTTGGGAAATAACTGAATTTCTTAAATGAATTTGTTTTGTAAATATTTTACATATAAAAAAAAATTCAAGAATGAATATGCAGATTTAGTTTTCTTAGGGAGTGTAAGAAATGATGAGTGATGAAAGTGGGGATTTTCTAGAAGATACTGAGCATCAGTAAGATGTAAATATTGGTAAAATCTTTCCCTTCTGAATAAGCTCGGAAGTCTTTTATGTCACAGAGTTTTCCATAAGTTATAACTGATGATGAACATTTCCTTTTTATTCTCTCTCTATTTTTTGCAAAGGTGGTATGAATATATACCATATTGGTTTTATTTGTTCATCAGATGTTTTTTCTTGTTTCCTAACAAACAGAAATTTGTCGGTGGAAATAGAGATCAAATACATAGACGTGCCTTCATTAAAATTAAGCTACATCTCCTTTAAAATTATTTAAATTATTTCAAATTCTTATTTTAGATACATAATCTATGACAGTCTAAGCAATTTATCATACGAAGTGTGAGTCAAATGACAACCTCTCAGAAATTTTTAAGACATCTTTTTTTATTCTCAACAGTAATGAACAGTTTTGTAATTGCCCCTGTATTTGGAATAATGAGAGCATTTTTTTACAAGCACAAATATTATCTCCAGTGCTCCAGAAGAATAAACTCACTGAGAAATTTCATTATGCCTTTAAAGATAATTATTTTAGGATTGCATTTTGCCAAAACCTCCATCAGAACCGATCCCCAGTTTATTGGCATATCCTGAATACCTGCATGTTTTAAGGAACTTCCAGTAATTTGTTGCATTAGATTTTTGGGCAAAAAACTTATATTTTACAGAATATTTGGCTTACAGAAGGCATCTGATTTCTGCAGTAACCATCCTGTTTCGAGATGAACCGCGTACCAGAGCCACTGTAAAATGTGGTTGAATTCCCGGTACAAGAGCTGTACGTAGCTTTGTATGAAACGGAGCAGAAAAACCAATTTTAACATGTGCGCCAGAATTAGGTACTGTGCAGCTTGCAGGCTTTTTATATCAGCCACTTAAGGTGAATTGCCCTGCAGAATAGGTCGGCAGAGGACATAAGCACCTGCCATTGCCGCATTCTGCTCCCTTGGAATTACTGTGAACTTCATCAGAACCAAGGATTCTACGTAACTGTTTAAGATTTCTTGGATTGTCTATGCTATTTAATTTCAGATTATTATTAAATTTTTTTTTTAGCTTGTACTGTATTCAGGTAAAGTTGACTAAACTTATATAAGGAGTTTTTATAGAGCGCACAGCTGTTTATAAGAATAGACTAAGAAATGACTCCACATTAAATGGGTGTGGTTCACAGCATTTAAAGACCAGTCATTGAATTGGATATTTAAATTGACTTAATTAAGACTGTATTAGTAAAAGAAAATAAATAGTAAAACCATATCCCTTCACAATATAGAAAAGCAACTATGATGGTTACCGTGGTGTGGGGCTATGGGAGTTAATGTTTATGGAAGAACGATGCTGGTTTATAATAAAAATATATTAGTAAGTTGTTACAGTTACTTTACATTTTCTATGTTACAATAACTTTGCATAATAAAGAGTTTTAAAAAATGTGTTTTGAGTACGCTGGCCAAATTTGACTTTGAATGCAGCTGAGGAAATTAAGTGGCACAATATACTTAATTCAATCCCTCGAGACAGCCTTTTGTTAAATCTTGACTGAACTCCATAGAAGTAAATCAGCACCTTTCAGATGAGCTGCCAAGTCACAAATGTACTGTTTGCTATCACAACAATTGCCATGAACCGTATTGATTGGGAGTTCAGATAAATGCCCTTTGCGTGACTTCTGAGTAAGGAGCCGCTCAGTCTGCTGCTTCACCAAGGGGGAAATCTCTTCAAAAACATTGTTTACTCGCAACAGTCTGCTTGTGCAGAGGTCTTCTATTTTAAGTAAGCCATAAAATGTTTTCTTGGACCTTATAGGGGATCTTGATCACTTGATTTCCTGTCCACTTTAGGCCTGTCTGTGCTATGAATAGAACAGATTTGGGGAAGGGGTTTGTGACATGGCTCCCCATTGGGCTGGGGGAAGCTGGGTGTACGGAAAGATTGAGCCATGTGAGCATTGTGAGCGATGCTTGATGTTAGATAAACTTATAGTGAGTTGTTCATACCGCTGTCCCTCATCTCCTACAATCAAGAGTAATTAAAACTCATGAACAGGTTTTGGCTTCTCCCCTGAATTTTCCAAAAGAACTTTTTTTTTTTTTCCATGAGATGCTGTTTTCTTCATTGTGCCAGGTATACTGTAGGGGTGCCAGGTATACTGTAGAGGTGCAATGATGAATCCTTCCGTTTGTGCTGTTAGATAATGGTATGTTTTTGCATGCTTCACATTTTATTGGGACACTAGGATATGGGTAGACTTACAGCCACAATAATTATCTGGAATTTTGTCTCTGAAGCTGACACATTGGTGTGTTTCCTCCGCAGGCATTAAATGGTTTTGTATTAGTTGTTACGGCCGATGCTCTGGTTTTTTATGTCTCTTCTACTATCCAAGACTACTTGGGGTTCCAACAAGTAAGTATATTTTTTCCTCTAATTTTTCTAAAGGTTTTGCTTAATTTCAGAGGGCATCACTGCTCATATTTAGGATCTGATAGTTTGTGTAATAAAAATCTCAGTTAGGTACTTTGGGATGGATTACTTTGAAATCATACTACTTTTCTATCCGCTAACATAGCTGAAATGGGACCTCAGGCCAAACACAACAGGAATATAATTTCCAAAGCTGAGTTAGGCAAGATAGGAAATTTTCACACTTAATTAGTCTTTACTGGAACAACTGTTTGAAATTTATACTGTGGTGTTACCCAGTTTATGATGCTGAGTGAGACATAATTCAATGGGAAGGTAATTATTTTAATAGAAACCTTTCATACAAAATTAACTCCGTATGCCGTAGAGTTTTAAGCATCAACTGAGTGATTTTAGTATCTTCAGAATTTTAGTGTTCTCTTGCTCATATTTACTTTATATATTTACTTATTTATTTCAAAACAAGCATTTGTTATTTACAATTTATGGTGCAGATCACATATGGCTAACTTTCTTGGGCTTGCAAGCCAGTTACCAAAGTAGTAAAGACCAAGACCCAGCGGGCGCATGTTGCCTTCCTTAGAGAACTCCTGGGATTAGTTTATGTTAAGATGATAGAAGCTTAGTTACAGTTATCGATGCATGTTTTTGGGTACTGGGTGATGATAGATTCAGTTGGTGTCTAAAAATAGGGAGAAACTCTGCTTGGTCTGCAATTTTAGCTAACCGATAAAAGATTGGGGAATGTTTGTGTAAAAGAAAATATTCCAAGCAAAACATTGCTGTTCCTGGGGTTACAGATTCTTTCAGTGTTGGGGAATGAAGAAAAAAGCTTGGAAGACAAATCTGGCATAAAATTTGTATAGTAATGCTAATCAAGTGCATGATATAGAAGTGAAGTCCTAAAGTTACAAAAATTAGAATTTCTGGAAAATACTGATTCTTCTATGAAAGCACTTTCATCAAAGCACAGTTTGAGCTAGGCTTCTGCTTTTGCCAGCTCATCTTAATTTCTTTAGATCTGTACGTTGTTTTAAATATTTTCTGTTTTATATAATGGTTAATTTTTGATCCATGCAGAAAACAGGTAATTTAACTCCTCTCAGTTGACTGAGGCTGTTCTTGAATATTTTGGGTGGGTATCCCTCCCTTTAATTTCTTTCAACCACTGATCCCGGCTATTGTAGCTTTGCCATTTAGATGACGTTTGTAACCATGCAATTGGTGGTGATATTGAGAGGTTAATAATTACAGATTTTAATGCATCCTTAAGGAGTGACAAAGCTTTCAGGCAAACAAAACCAATGTTTGTAGTCCACTTTGCTTGGTTTCGGAAGTTGTTTGGTTCTGGGCCTTTGGCTTCTTTTGTATTCCTGTAGCACTTAGAATGGGTCAGATCCAAGTACCAGCTGGCAAGGACTTTATCTACCAGTATGTAAAATTAAATGATTTAAAGAAGACTTAAGCGTAATAGTTCCAGGTTTGCTTAGGTAAAAGCAGGTAAAGAAATACCCGATGTAATGTTATTTTTTTCTAAGGTAATATTTTTTTTATTTTTATTTCTCGTCGTTGCAGTCATGGGTATGACTGAATTCTTCTCTGTGCCGCTAAAAATTGTTTCATGAAGCTTTGCCATGTGCATGCAAATGTATGTCTTTATCTCTGAGCAAAATGGATTTTGTTATATCCATAGCAGTGTTGTCAACCAGGCAACTTATATCATATTGATATATGTTTCTTATTCCCACCTTTTTCCTTTTTGTACATAGTCTGATATTATACACCAGAGTGTGTTTGAATTGATTCACACGGAAGACAGACCTGAGTTTCAACGACAGCTACATTGGGCATTAAATCCTGCCCAGTCTGCAGATTCTGCACCAAGCGTGCAAGGTGAGAATACAGCCAACTCTTGTGTTTGCCTGTCTAATTAGTTGGGGTTTTTTAATTTGTGTATGTGAAAAAAAATAGATTCTTTTACATGAACAAAGGAAGGAATAACATCTTTTAAACTGGTTTGAATTTTATGGATATGTTTAACTGACAGTGGGAATTAGTCATTTTTGCACTTAAAATAAGCACTGCTATTCATAGCATAGCACCATTAAAACACTAATTTTGATTGAAACTGGAAGACTTTAATTTGAAGCATAAATGACTGAACGTCTCACATGCCTGATCAGTAGTCCTGTGGTAAATAGCACAGCAGGTAATCCTGCATGTTTGTGTTGCAAACAGGGCAGTCAGAAGTGGACAGTTTCTTTTGGTGACATAAGAAAAAAGGACGTTTGATTTTATTTTTTTTTTTCATATGTTCGCCCTCAATTATACAGCTCGCCTTTAATCACTGTTTGAATGAGGAAGTGATCTCTCTGAAGTAATGATCTCCCTTTTACATCTGCTACTCCTGGTTACAGATCATGACCCCAAATTTATTAGCTTAGGAAGGCCAGCAGACAATTGGGTACGACAGCTTCTTTAAGCTCTTCAGGCTGGTAGATCCATTCCATGACTAAGAATGGGCTAGTTACAGTGTTAATATAGGGAATAGTGCATTCCTGGTCATGGAAGAATTTTACTCTTCCCCATCTGTCACTGTTATATGCAGGCTGCCGCATAGACCAGTACTTCTCTTGGGAGTAAAAGGGGAAGAGGAATAAAAGATTAAATAGATGATCCTTTAAGACCAAATAGTATGCTTGTTAGAGCATCAGATTGTCACATGTTATTGACTGATGCTTAAGTGACCTGCTATATTGAGAAACACATTGCTTACATATTGGTCCAGGGATGTGTTGGTACAGGTAGTTATGTGTAATTCGGGAAGCATATACCTGCCTGATAATAATAACAGATCTGTTGAGACAACTGTAATGCTCCATTTTGCACAACAGTGGTTGAAATATGTAGGTAAAGCTATATGTTACTCTAAGTTACTTGTTTATAGATAATTTTTTTTAATTCAGAAAAACTCCATATTATTTTTTACTAAATCTCTCATTTATAAAGCAACTTGATTTTAAAACTCTGACAGCTTACCATTTAATATTTTATAGTATGGAAATGCCATACTTTTATAGAGAAATAAAAAAACAGCAAATGTTATTTACTTGTTGTCTCACAGCTCAGTATATTTCAATTTTTCATTTAATGGTCAACATTATTATATCATCTATGGATCAATCTACACAATCCAGTTGAAAACATGCTACGGAACTAGTTAATATTACAATTTGGTATAGCAAACAGCTGCTGGCCCTCAGAAATCAGGTTTTTATGTGGTGGCTTACTGTTTGCTTTAGAGTGAAATGGTGTTCTATAGCGCTTGAGCAAGTACACATGAATTTAGAAAAGGTTGTGTTTGAAAAGTACGATGCCAGGTTGACTTGGCATCAGATTTGACTGAATGACAGGAAGTGCTGAGCAGGATAACAAACAATCGTTCGCTTTGTATCTCGTGTTCCTAGTTTAATAAAAGCTGATAATTTGGGGGGGGGGCTCAGTTAATGTAAAATGTTTGGACACGGAGGATTTTTAAACTGAATTGAGATTTATAACAAAGGATAATGCTATGATCAAAGGATCCCCTCCATTTTTGCTAATTTAATCCATTTCCTTTTTAATACATTCAGATAGCGTTTGTAGATATTTATAGACATATTATAATTGTGCTCAGGTTTAAGCACAGATTACAACCTGAGTCTGGGAACTAATTCTGCCTCAGCCTGGACTGGTTGTTTCTCATTCAATATCCTTCTGTGTTTTAGGAGTGTCTATTCACAGACACTCCTCCCAGTCCTGTCATGTTCCTGGAGAAGTTTGCAAAATTTGGATTTTTTTCAGTCCCAAATATCTGCTTTGGGCCCTTAAGTCTGGATTATGTTTTAAAGTTTGCTTGCTATGGAACCATGTATGGTCTTCAGCTTAAAGAGAAAGAAAAGGACTTAATGCGCAGCATGTTCTGCACATCGCTCCATGGTGTTGATGACATCTGGTGTGAGCTTCATGAGGGATACGGGTCCAGCCACTGTAGTGTTAACTGGTAGTTTTGCTCCAGGGATTGCAGATGCTCTGTAAGACTCTATGCCTTCTTACGGTGAGTCACTTCTCCAAGATCCTGGCACTAAAACCTCTCTGCCTCCTGTCTGCCTGGGAAAATGCAGCAGTATTCCTTTCACAAATGTAGGAGGCTTGGGCTTGAAGCCCATTCCTTCCTGTGTTGAGTGCTGTTCCCCTCCTCTAGCGAACTACAGACTGTTGCTTCTTCCACCAAAGCCTTGTTCACTCTTGGGAACTGCCCATTTTCCAAGAGAGGCTGACAGAGGCTCGAGAGAACCCAGACAAGATACCTGTATTCAAAGATAACTGCATTCAAATGCTCTGTATTTGCCAAAAGAGTAACACTGAGGTGCTCCTGTAGCAGAGATGCTGAAAGGCATACCTACCAGTGCCACGGATGCCAGCAGAAAGCCTTGCACTGCTTCTTGGATACTAGAGATATACTCGGTAGGCGCTCCTCAGCCAGATTTAGCTGAGTTGGAGGACTTAATCAGAGCCCTTCAAGGAGCCTGCTACTGATGATTAAAGTCTTTCCCTACATCCCCTCCAAGAAGTTGCCCATAGTCTGGTTAAACTCCATGAAAAAATTGGATGAAGAAACACACACAGGGTCTTTAAGGCTCTAAACTACTCACTGCTGTCAGTATCTTTTTCAGTAGTAGCTGGTCTTGCAGGAATAAAGTTATGGCAATGGAAAAGGAACAGAAATACTGGGATTGCTTGGGGCAGGGGGGTGGTGGTGGCGTAAAAAAAGTGTTTTAGTGGTTTCCTTGGTGCTGATACTCATGAATGTTGATATATGCGGTGTATTAACCATTTTGAGGAGACCTCGAGTAATGTATATGCAGAGATTCTCAAGGATGTTAGAGTTGGCGTTTTCGAAAGGTGAGTTGGGATTTGCAAGCTGTTTCTTTGATGTCCTTTTGTTATACTCATTGCTTCTTCAGAGAGCTTCTAGCCCTTTTCAGCGCCTTGTGGAGAAGCAGTACCTCAGAAGTGTTGAAAATTCTCACCAGCAATTAGGCAATTAAAAAAATAATCTGCAGCAGTAGGAATTAAGTTTGCTTTTGTCTGTTGAGAACCATGTGTGTGGCAATTTATTTTCTAATATCAAAGTTAGGTGGTAACTATCTTGGACTGGAAGAATCTGAGTTTCTGTACCTGTGGGATCAGCTCATAATGGTGGCTTTGGCCAATACATAGTTCTGCAGATGGCTGTAATTTCAGATTATCCCTTTTCATATGCACTATCAGCTACAGCCCTTTTTCTTTTTCTCTATACTTTGAAGTTTGTTCAGCAAAAATTGACCTTGCATGGCAGTTCTTTTAAGGAAAAAAAAAAAAGGTATCTCCTGATTTTATCTGAAAAGCTGGATTATTCGGTGTTCGTGTTGGATTTATATGGCCTTAGGTTGCAAGGCCTCTTGGTGAGCCTGCAGCAACCTCATTTGACTCCAGTTCAGTCCCTTGAATTAATAGGAGATTAATTTGAACTGGCTTTTGGTCTTGATTTGTTTTCCATTGGCTTTGATTTGCCATTGTAAAAACCACCTAGCCTATCTGTGAGTTTTTCCATCTGTCCAAGAGACAGAATTATGTTCCAGAGAACATAATGTGGTATGTGATTAAGTGACTTGCTCTCCCTGACTTCATCTCCAAGTCTGGAAGGTCAATATGGGTTCTTTCTTAAAAACTGAATTCTTCTTTTGTCTGTCCATGGCAATCCGTTCTCTGAGAGCATATGGACTACTTTTAAAATTACAGTGTTAACACTCTAAAATAGCATTTTACGCTGTTTTTTCTTAATTTTCTGCATGTATGAATTCCTAGGGAATGAACAGTTTGTAAATTTTTTTTTTTGTATGTATTACAAACGAGATAATTTTGCTAAATTTGCTCTGAGTAGATGTGCTCTGGTATCTCTGTGTACGTAGTCTCATGCAGAACATACGTATTCTATCATAAGTTTATAGATTTACCTTCTGTTTTTACTTTATATTCCAAATGTTTAAGTCTGTTTTCTAAATGCCACTTAGCAGCAAATACTTGTCCTGAAATTGCAGAAGAATGTCATGTTATCCTAGTTGTCAATCATGTTTTTGAGTCTTTTTTTTAAAAAAAAAACAAACCAAAAAAACAAAAACAAAAACAAAAAACAGCAATCCCACAAACAAAACCCAAATGCTCCAGGTTCCTCTGGAGAGGTAACCACTGTGTTTTCTTGATCAGCATGGCCCAGAAACATTTTCACTATTTAGCAGAGGTTTTTTGCACCCATTAGAGGCAGTACTCACATTGGTTTATTGTGGTGATTCCCTTCTTTTTATTTATTGCTACAGCTTTCACCTGGCTATCTGGAAAGTAACAGTTTCACAATTCGATACCATCTACTGAACTTCGGAATACTCGTTTACTGTGCCTTTTGCAGATCCTGCCATTGCAGAAATGTGGTGTGCTGTCTGCTGAGTACTCTAATTTCTACAACCGATTCAGAACCTGGATTGTTGACAAACATAATGAATAAATTAAAAAACCCAAACAAACAAAAACCCAAACCAAAAGAACAAAAACCACCACTTAAAAAAAAAATTGCATGCAGTTTTCAAATAGCACAGTGTATAAAACATAATCCCATGAGAAGAACTGATACTTCACCTAGTGTTATAATCAGTGTAGGTTCTGAGGATTTTTCCAGTTTACATTGTTCTTGCTCAGGTCACGACCTAACACTTTGTTTATGAGACGGAAGATGATTTGTTATAGATAGCCTTTGCTAGGTGTTCTTCTAAAAATAATCCTTATAAATAATCCTTTCCTGTAGGAGATAATGGCTTTTCACAGCCAGCAACCTATTATAACCCAGACCAACTTCCTCCAGAGAACTCTTCCTTTATGGAAAGGAATTTCATCTGCAGGTTACGATGCCTCCTGGATAATTCATCTGGGTTCCTGGTAAGTATGGAGTTATGTAAAAACTTCCATACATGCTTGCAAGTTGGCAATCTGCATTATCCTTACAGTATGTACAGCAACTTACTTTATTTGTTAAGTCTCCATAGATACCTGAGCTGCTTGAACCAGTATGTTTCAGTTAGTGACGCTAAATGTGTCCCCTTTAACACGTTGTTACAACCAGGTGCCAGTTCTCTCATTTCTCATGGCTCAGTTTCCTCGGTGCAATACGAATAAGCATCTGCTTTTGTGAAGTACTGAGTGATTTGCGGATAAAAAAGCATTACAAAGATTATTTTCTGCTAGGTATCTTGAGATGCAATAAGTCATAATAACTAACAAAACCATAGTTTTCCTTTTACTTGGAAAAGTCTGTGTTTGCTCTTTTTAATACATGGTTTTGCTTGTCAATGCTGTAGATTTTGGAAGAAATATAGGTTTATCACCCTTTAGGTGACTTCTTATGAATAGAATTGTTTATATATGATTTTGCAGTCATGCATATTTGCATACTTTATAATAATGACTGACAGAAATGCAAGAGAAATAATGTTACGCTAATTGTATATATGTATAATGCCATGTTCATTAGAATATTAGAAGATACAGTTGGCATTTGCTATTCTATGTTTGTGTTTGTGTTTTTTTTTAAAAAACAACCTTCTCATTAGTTCTTTTTCTAGTGAGTTTATTAATAGATCTCAAAACGATGTGCTCAGGGGTATAACAACAGTATTCTGTACTCGTTTGCTAACTTCTCTGTATGCTGTGTTACAAAGCTTGAATCTGATGAGTCTTAAAGAAATAAATATATATTTTTACATCGTGACAGAAATATCTTACTCTTAAGTATCTCCAACATATAATGATTACTTTTTTCCTCACCCTAAGGCTATGAATTTTCAAGGACGATTAAAGTTTCTCCATGGACAAAACAAGAAAGGGAAGGATGGTGCTACTTTGTCTCCTCAGCTTGCTCTGTTTGCAGTAGCTACTCCCCTGCAGCCACCATCTATCCTTGAGATACGAACCAAAAACTTCATCTTCAGAACAAAACATAAACTGGATTTCACGCCTACTGGCTGTGATGCAAAGTAGGTCTAAATTATTCTGCATAATACTCTAATAATTTGCTAATGAGATAGGCTTCAAGTGTGTATTTGAAATACAAAGCTGGCTACTGTTTCAGTCAATATTGATGATTGCTTAGGAACTGTTAGGATTTTTCTCTTCAGCCCTGCTGAAAGAGAAAAAAGAGAAATGGGCTTGTCAGAGTGCATTTCCTTGAAAGGGCATATTGCTTTCTGACTCTCAATCATTTATAAAACAAAACAACAACACCCCCACAAAACCACCACAAAAACCGAAACAAAAACCCCAAAAGACAGAATACTAATGAATTAGGGAAGAAGAAAAGTTTAATGTTTAAATCTGGTTGAAATTTAGTTTTGGAATGGATAGAACAAGTGTTTCATTTTGGTTTACGTGCATATTTTCCCCTTCAGTTCAAATAGATGTAAAATACAATGGAAATATTTACTTTTAAATAAATTAAGGTTTTTTTTTTCTTTTTTTTTCCCCCCACTATGACTTATACCCATTCTTTTCCCTATATAAAAACTGGAAACGCTATTCCATTACTAGATCAACATAATGTAACTATGCATCAATATGACAAGAAGCCTAATTAAGATGCTTCTTTATCAAAAGAAAAGCCTCTGGCCTCTTTCCGTCTTGCTCCCCTCCCTCCTATTTTTGACAATAGTGCTTTCAGACTCATTTTCAGTGGAATCTCTCATATGGATTTCCATGCCTATTTATAGGATCATGTAGAGTGAAATTACTTGTTATTCTGTCTACTGATAAACTAAAATGTTTTTCTTGGGTTCTATGAACTGATATGAGTAAAAGTTAACAAAATGTTAATGCAGGCTTTTCTTTCCTGTGTTTGATTTATTTTTTTCTCATTATGCTTCACTTGAAACCTTCAATTTTTGCCATGTTTTATGCTTTTGCATATATCGTTCCCCATCCCTATTTTTCTCCCCCCCCCCCTTCCCCCCCCCCGCACCATCTTCGGATCTCCATTTCTTTGTTCCAAATCCTGTTTCAGTCACTTTGACTGTTTCTATCCTGTATCTCATAGTGCTCACACAAATGCTGTTAAAATTCTTCATCTCCCTGACCTCTAGTTAAGTACTCTAATGTTATCTGTGGAGGTCAAACATGACTCTATTGACAGTACTCCTCTGAGGTGTATCTTAGAAAGCTTAAATGCAAATTGAAGGGGACCCCAGACACTCAATAGCAAAAGGGATGTAGTTCTGAGGAATGCCCTGTTTTTAATTTTAAGCTACTAAAAATACTAATTTAGGCAAGAAGTTCTAGATAACTAAAGTTGAGACCCTACTTAATTCTACATGCGAGCACTTACAGGTATATGCTGTGAAACAGGGTGAGGCAAACAGCGTCTTTCTTTGCAACAAATGGGAGCTGCCTGCTAGAAGTAAATAAATTCAAAAGTATGGAAATTATAGTCCAGCTGAACTGTAGACATACTCCTCTTTTTTTAATGATCTAATAATTTTGTGAACCCATTACTAGTCACTGAAGGCAACTTGAGGGACTAGTAAAAATTTTATGATTTGTTGACTGTATTTTTTATTAGAACTGTCGTGCTTCTGCATACAATTGATATTGCAAGAAAGTGCAGTTAGCATTTACGTCTGAAATGTTCTAGCCATAATTAACTTGCTTGGCATTTGTTCTGTGAGTTGGTTCATCAGCAGTGTTGCAATTTTTTGTTTTTACTTTCCAGAGGAAAGATTGTCTTGGGATACACCGAAGCAGAGCTGTGTATGAGAGGAACAGGATACCAGTTTGTTCACGCAGCTGATATGCTTTATTGTGCTGAAAATCATGTCCGAAGTAAGCTTCATTCCCTAATAAAGGCTGAAAAATCAAAGCATGGATTATATTCATACTGAAAAAGTACTATGAAGTACTCTTTTAAAAAAAAAAAAAGTGGTCTTTAACAAAATACTATTCATTTCATGTGATCTTTCCCTCCCTATAAAACGTTACACTGGATGAAGAAATATTTAATATTCCTGTCTAGACCCTGTTAGGTTCTATATTCCAGTTTCTGTCACGTCTTGCTCTTCTTGCTTCCTTCTCTGCTCAAACCAACTTCTGCTATTTCTACAACTTCCATTGGGCAAAGGGACTGTTTCAAAGATAGCTTTCCTGTTAGGAAGTTAAATAAAGAATTTCATTTTTATATCAATGTAAGATTTTTAACAGAAATTAATCTCTGATTTAGCATGCCAGTGTCCTGTAGGTTTGTGGTTTTCATTCTCTGCAGCTTGATTTGGTTTAAGTAACTACTTAAGGAGAGAAGTATAATGTTTTAAGCTAAGGAAATAAGTATCCGCTATCTAACTATTTAGTGGACTTCTTTCTTTACTTTTTTGTTAGCTGTAACATATTTGTCTTTGGAAGTTACAGAAACATCTTGAGGATATTTTGGTAGTGCTTCATTACTACTGTTTTCTCTTGAAAAACTGTTTTTTCTTTTGTCCCCTTATATACAATTAAGTAACCCCCCTCAGTATGTTAGTTCTCAGCCTGTATTAAGCAGGTTTTCTGTTTCAGGTATAGCGCAGTCACTGTTGCCTATCAGTGGTTTTGTTTGTTTGGTAAGGAATAAGAAAGAAAATATTGCCAGAGTAGAATGGGATTAAATTTTGGGTTGAAGTTTTGGTTTGAAACTGTTTTTTCTCCATTTCTTATGCTAAGATAAGTCTTGTAGCAAAGTTTATTTTTTATTAGTATTCTTAAACTTTCCTAGTATTTTTCTATTTAGTTTTTATGTCTAGAAATGCAGCTTTTTCAGCCATGTACAACAAAAATGTAGTATGTTCATCAAGCATTGCTAGTGAAGTGATAGTGGGAGTGAAAATAATGAAGTACCTCTGCATTAACTAGTCAAAATGTGAAAGAATTGGATTCAGAGCTAATGTGTTTATTCTGATTTCTTAAGTAAAAGTCACTTTTCAGATGTAAAAGACACTTAGGCTTTTGTTATTTACGTGTTCTAGTGTTTCTTAATTTCTGTTATTGCAGAAATAATGGATGAAGCTCCATATAGGATGTTGCCAATCTGTAGCAGATACAATTGCTTGCAGTTTTGCCTTTTATTTTACCAGAAAATTAAAGCAGACATCTTGAAGGAATCGATCCTCCTGTTTCACCAGGAATACATTAGTGCCACGTAGAAATGAGTGATTGAGAACATGAGATTTGTAAAATTGCTGTACAAATGGGAGTATTTTCATGACATGCCAGATTTTCCTATTTTTGTTCACTGGACAGTAAACACTATGCTCACTCTTTAACTCTAGTGATGAAGACAGGTGAGAGTGGAATGACTGTATTTAGGCTTCTAACCAAAGAAAATCGATGGGCCTGGGTACAGGCAAACGCACGTCTTGTCTACAAAAATGGAAGACCGGATTACATCATTGCCACGCAAAGACCTCTTACGTAAGGCATCATCACATAAAGCAGTATACTTCAAAAACTGGAAATTTTTGAGCTTGTTTATATTCAGAAAGAAATTCTTTATTTTTAAATAAACCCCCTTTAGATCCTGAACTCCAAAAAGAAAAGCTCTTTCAATTATTGAACAAACATTGAAAAGAATTCTGGTCTTTGGGTACTTATGTGTCATAGTCATTTATGTGCAAATCTTTAGACATTTTTATCTCATGTAAAGAATAAGAGCAGTGCTACTAGCACCAAGTTATTCTATCCAACCTATTTTTAATTCAGTATCCTCGTCAGCAAAAATTAAGAAATCCAACTGCAGTTGTGTAAAAGAAACAACAGATAACATAAAGAAATTAGGTCGTTATGGTGCTGAACTAAATTCTACATAATATGGAATTCAGCATTGTTATACAGGTTTTTGCTAAGGAGTCTGTAAAATGGAGAAAAAGAGATACTTCAGTACTGAAGTATTCGTTTACTTGCTATGCCAAGAAAAACATAACGCATGGAACAAAGCCTACTTATTTTCATTTCAGCTCATAAGGCACAGAAAACGGTGTATGCTATCTAGATTTAATTACAAATGTAATATGTAAAGGTGGTATTACAGTCATAAGCTCCTTATTTCATAATCTGCCTCTTGGTTTAACTCAACCAAGTTGAGCTGGAATAGCTGGGAATTTGAAAAATGCCTGCAAATAGAATAGTTCATTTTTTAAATATTAATTCCAGGGGACAAAAAGATTACAGTAACTGTTTAGTACTGCAGGGTTATGCTATATATATATATATGATTTATTTTCAGAGATGAAGAAGGGGCAGAACATCTACGAAAGCGTAACATGAAGCTGCCCTTCATGTTTGCCACTGGTGAGGCTGTGTTGTATGAGGTATCTTTCCCTATGTCGAGCCTTATGGATCCCTCTCAGCTGAAGAATAAAAGCACGACGGGAAAAGGCACCAAAGCAGCGCTGCACAATGATTCTGTGGATCCAAACTCCCTCCTAGGTGCCATGTTAAGGCAAGATGAGTCTGTGTATCTCTGTCCTCCAGCATCACATAAACTTTCCTTTGAGCGGAACTTCTTTGCAGACAGCAGGGATGAACTGGGGGGTGGTGTTAGCAGTGGCTGGACGGATAATTTCCTGCCTGCTGGAAATCACAGCGTTCTCAAACGGGAGCTTATGGAGTGTTCCCAGGACAGTACTGTTCCGCTTCCTGAAGACAGTGCAGCACTCTTTCAAGACAACAAAACCAGTGATTTGTACAGCATCATGAAAAACCTGGGTATTGACTTTGAAGATCTCAAGTGTATTCAGCAGGATGAGGAGTTTTTTAAAACTGAGTTATCTGGTGTGGATGATATTGGGGACATTGACATAACTGATGAAATCCTGACTTATGTTCAGGATTCTTTAAGTAAGTCTGACTTCTTATATTCAGGCTGTAACCAGCAGCAGCCCCTGGTCCAGAATGAAGGTTGCTTGGTACAGCAGGAGTTAGATCCACATCAACTTCATCAGCACCAGAAACAGCTCGTGGAGCAGCAACAGCAGCAGCAGCAGCTCTGTCAAAAGATGAAACATATGCAAGTCAATGGGATGTTCACAAATTGGAGCTCTGGCACCAGCATGCCTCTTGGCTGCTCGCAGCAGCAGCCCCAGCAATACGCGTTCCCTGGCGTGCACGCCACTGCACCCGAGTTCTACAAATCAGAAGTAAACACTTCCCCTTATGCGTGCAGGCAAGAGTTTATTCCTTACAAGCAACACACAGGGGTGGTGCCACAGCTTTCTGATTTTGCTCCAATGGATTTCCCTGTAGCAGGTTTTGACAGATCGACCTATTCTGCTTCTTCCAACTTGGAGGATTTTCTCAGTTGTTTGCAGCAAGTCCCTGAAAGTCATGAGTGTGGGATAAACTCCGAGTCGGTTATGCTAACTCCTCAAACATGCTATGCAGGCGCTGTGTCTATGTACCAGTGCACGCAAGAAGCACAGCCCAGCTGTGTGGATCAAATGCAATACGATCCTATGACGTCAAGTCAACAAACGCTGTTGAACAAGGTAAAGTGAACGGCGTTGCTATATTGCTTGCATTTTGAATTGTGTTTTTATTGTTTTGGGTGGCTACCAGGATGCAGAGTTTGTCATAATTGAACCTCTGAGTCTGAAACTGATGGGTTAGCAATGTGTGAATGTCCTTGTTTTTATTTGGTCATTAGATTGAAGAGAGCTGCATTTGGTCAAGTTTTTATGTACACCTATCCACATCCTGGTAACTCTCTTTGGCAGTATTAAAGGAAGACTTGAGTGAAGTAGTCTGTTGTACCTACCAGTAATTTCCCCAGTAGGAGCAAAGGAAAAGCAGAATGGTCAAAAGCTTGGAATTTGCTTTATATACCTTTTTTAGAGGAGTGGTATGATGGCAGTCTGGCACATTGTTTTTCATGACATTTTTTGTAAGGATCCAGAAAAATATCTTGTTTTTAAAATGTAAGTGTTCTCTAGCTACTCAGATTCTTTGATGATTTTAGGATTGCTTACAGTACCAGATGATAATATCACATAAATAGCATGAAATATTGTGAACTATTGCATTTCTATACACGATGATACTGCAAAATATGTTCATATATTGCCATAAGTGACAGTCAGCTTGAGGATTCTCTGCTGAAGACAAAAGAGCAGGAAAAAATTATGTTCACAATAGATAAGTTGGACCTTTTTCACACTGTGCTAAGGAGAATGCAAAATAAACTGTAGAAGAGAGCAGCCTGGCTGTAGCAGAGGCTACAGTTTTAAACGCAGTTCTTCGTAGATAAAATTAACTTAGAAATAAAAAAATTCAATTACTAAGGTGGTTCCTGATTCTTAATAACCTGTGTTGAAGTACTTTAAATTGTACCTTTTATTTCTGTTAATGCTGCTCAAATACAGAGCCACAATTCATTTTTATTTTTTTTTAACCTCAAGGAGTTAATGTTCTAAAGTACTGATCCTACAAATGCTTATGCACATGCATAAGCATTTACAGAATTAAAGTATTAGCTGGCATTTAACATACACAAGACAGAGGTGAAGAATGCAAGTAGAATATACCCAGTTTTTTGGTATGCTTCATGCAAGTACAAAACATATCCTTTTAAAAACTGCTTCACTAGTGGGAAAAAATATAATTGCAGAACTGCAGAAATTTAGCTAAAATATAGGACGGTTCAGCAAGATGAATAGCTTCTGCCTGAGTGCCCAAGGGCTGAAATGGCATGAAGAGACTTTGACAATGCAGTGCGCGAGCTTGCACAGTGCTTGGCTGTATGTTGCCTGGCTGTGGTCAGTGTATTAGTCCTTCGTAGTGCTTGATAATAGGGTTTCAGGGTCATCCGAGTTCGCCCCTATAATAGTATAGAATTGCTCTTTTCACAAAAGCTCTCGTGCTGTGGTGCATCAGTTTTGAACTGTCAGCACATAAGCAATTCCTTTTCTTTCTTTTTAATGGTTGGTTTCGAATACATTTATTTTGTAGTTTATTTTGTTGTTATGCTGCCTTAATTGTGTTTGTTACGCCCCCTCTTTGTTATTTTCTAGCTTACTTTTTCTTCTCATCTATCTGTAAAAAGTTGAGTGACTAATGACTAAGACAGCATTTCTGAATGCAATAAATGAATACGTCTATTACTTCGTATTTACTAGAATGCTGTGCTGCAACTGCAATAACAATATTGCCTTTAGCTTGTTTGTCCTTAAAAAAAATGAACAAAGGCCACTTTGTGAAAAGTTATTGTTACTGAAGTTGTTCAGGGGCAAATTCAGCCCCTCTTGCAATGGTATACCTGCGCTGCATTGCAAAGCAGAAGCCCAGTGCAGAACTGATGTTCGTTACCCTTGTGCCCATTGGCTCCTGTTTACCTCTGAAGAGAACTGATGAACATTTGTCCAAATGAGCTTAAAAGAGGAGCACCCTTCGTGATGAGATAAGGAAGGATGATTCCCCCAACCCCTTTTGTAAAAGAGCGATCGTAGATAGCTGATAGCTCTCCCCAAGTCCTTGGGGGTTGAAAACTTAATGTATGCCAACTGGGTGCAGTGGGGGCTGGCAAGAGACTGCTTGTTCCTAAACCATATAGCATTAACTTTTGCAGGCCATACTGCTATATACTGTTCACATGGAAAAAAAACAACATCTCTTGTATCACAGTGCACCCAGTTTTGGCCTCTAGTCACATCTGCCGATTAATATTTTTATAGTTTGAGGGCAAAGTAAGGCTCTGTGTAAACCAAAGTTGTTATGTTGAGAAATGTTTTAATGCAGAAATGGGGGGTTTTTTAACTGAGAAATGTCATTGTTCCAGAGAAAGATAACCCTATATTTATATATGCTTATATGACAGAGATTGTATTTAGTCTTGTTATCAGAGTTAAGAACTTGAAAATATGTGAACCAATTGGAACTAGTAAATCAGAAGTATGGCTGCTGCACTTGTAGTAATTTTGTAAAATATCACCTGTGCCAAAGCCATGACAGCAAATAATATACATTTCTTTATTGTAAATAGAGAGAACATAGGACTGCTTATGGTAATAAACGTAAGGTTCGATTGTTATTGCTGATTGGTAACTTTAGTAAGGATGTGACTAAGCAGATAGGATCCTACTGTCTGAGCCTACGTTCACACAGCCAAACCAAAGTAGGGCAGTCTTTGTGGCTGGATTTAGCGCACACACGTCCTTATCAGTGGTTGGAGTCTGGAGAGAGGACAGACGTTGGTACACAAGCCATGATTGCTATCCTTTCCGCAGCCTTCTAACTCCCATCGATTTCTACATGAAAAGACTAGGGGATTAGAAAGCCAGAAGGGTTTATTGTCATCTGCCTTGACCTTCTGCCTAACTTGTAATTGCAGTAGCATCGCAGCCAATGTAGTCTAAAAACACTTTCAGTGATGGAGAAGGGCAGAAAGGCCTTAGATAATTTGATTGCTTGTTTAAGGTCGGTATTCCTTTATTAAACAGGAGAAAACTTGCTAATTACTAGATTGTGTTGAGAACTTTCGTAGAAATTTTAATGAGTGTGTTCATCTTGTTAATGAAGAATATTGAAATAATCTGCTTCTGTCAGAAGTAATCCTAGTTTATGTTATTGTAGCTGTTTTTAAAAGCATGACATAAAAACATAACTCACATGGCTGTAGTCTTGTTGCTAAAAACTTAGAAGAACTGTGCACAGTTGTTCAAATTTCAGTGTTTGCATAGCAGGAAAAAAAAGTTTCCAAAACGCAGCATATTTTGATAGATGAATAAATGAATGTATAATATATGTTTTTAAGGACAAAGCTTGAATGAATGAGTACTTATGACATAAGCTACTTCTGAAGAGATGATGGAAATGTTTAAAATATTTTGTTGTATTTTCTTTGCATGACTGAATGGAGTATTTTGTAGGTAAAGTGACTTTTCCATAGGATGACAGGAAGCATTACATCAGATGATTAAAATAATCCTATGAACAATTATGTCAAGGCTGATGAAAGCCGTTCATTGCTCTTACTTGGCATTGTCAATACGAAGACTGTTTGTCAAAAAAGCCTACCCTCCGACAGCTCAGCCTGTGGACTGAACGCGGTACGCTTCAGCTTATGAATAGGACGTGCATGTGCACTCCTGGAAGAGCTGTAAAGTCTGGATCCCATTGCAGACATGAAAATATGTAAATGGGTTGCAAAAAAAAGTAACAGCTGGATGTGGAAATTAGCAGTGTGCAGTCAGACTGTACTTTCTACAAATGGAAACTATATTACGCTTTAGATAATAGCGGTTTCCTTATTTAGCCAGAAGTAGGGTTCCCATTGACTTCAACACGGGTAAGTTACCATGATGATTCAGAGGCTGTGTTTAATGGAAATAAAATTCTCATCATTCATCATCAAAAAAAAAAGGTTTTAAAACTATTCATTATATTTTAAGATGTTTTCATCCAATCTGTGTCTTTAGGAAGATTTTTAAAAACTTATAAATAAATCAGTTTCCCATACTAACTATTTATATTGTCTTTTTTCCTGCCAGTTCCAAAACGGTTTCAATGGAGGAAATGTAAATGAAGCATATCCCTCTCAGTTAGATGTGATCAGTAATGCACAGACTGCCACACATCTTCAGCCTCTTCATCATCCGACAGAACCCAGATCCTTCTCAGATTTGGCATCTAGTGGATTTATGTGATTCAGATCTAGAGCTCCATCTGTGATTTTGTCTGGGTGTCAGGCTGCTCTGAGAAAAAGCTTGCTAAATTTATCTTTGAGCATCAGACTTTAACAGCTAAATTACATTTTGAGAATATGAGGTTGGTTGCACTATGTACTGGTGGATATGTAATCCAAGACCTGGCTTTTTAAAGTGGCAGGTGGAATTAAAACTTCTGACTAAAAGTATGCACGTGCTGTTTTCCATCAGATTGACTGTGTCGTTGCAGTATGGATTACATATGTACTACAGACTATGTCATGCTCTACAACATAAGATAAGGCAAATGGTTTTGTTGTTTAGGAAAATAATTGGGCACTTTACAAGTAGCATCAATGGCACAAGGAAGATGATTTCACACGTGGATTATTTCCAGACTTTATTTTTTAAAAACCGTTAAAAAGCTCTGAATTCATGAGAATCAAAAGCACTTAATTTTAATGCATACTAAGCTCTTTGATCACTTATTTTATATTTAAATCCTTTTGTTTTAAGTCTCCATTTCTAGCACTTTAATAGAAGGCTTAATACGAGGATATGATATGCAACTTCAGGTTTTCTATGAAACAGACCCCTTGCGTTCCTCCTTTTCTTGTTAACCTTAAGTGCCTCACAGTTTAGCTACCTTGTTTCTGATGGGAGCTTATTTTAGCAAAACTCACTATAAATGTCATCCATATTATGTGAATTTTATCTAACGTCTGCATTGCTACTGGCTGTATCTTCTTTTTTTTCCCCCCTAAAGATAATTTGTTTAGAGACTGACTTAATTCTTTATCTGTGGATTTGTTACGTTATTATCAGGAGTTATTAATGTTCTGAATTTAGTTCAGCTAAATTTAGTTCAGTTTTGGTTTATTCTCTACTGCTTTTCTGCTTTCTTCAGGTAATACAGGGTATATTAAAAAAGCAGATTTTGCTGAGGGGGAGGAGCAGATCCTCAGGATTAGATTTAGATTATTAATGCTGAAAAACATGTGCCTTATCTTGTGTTAAAATGCTCATAATGTTCTTTAGAAATAATACAAGGCTGCTCTATGCAAATACTTTCATTAAAACGGATATTGAAAAGGATTGCGTTTTAAATAAGGGGGAAAGGAGTCTCAATAGCGATTGGTATTGACGTTTACTTTGACTGCAGTTTCCAATGTTCGTAGTGGGGAAAGGGTCAGTTTTGGTTTAAACTTTATCCCTAGCAAATTGCACTGGAAAGTACAGAGAGGTTATTCTTTTTATGTATGTTGATCCATTTGAAAAGCTTTGTGCAGAATATGAAATTGGGAAAAGAAAAAAGTCATTAGAGACATTCTCCTTGCAATAGGTTTTATTTTCAGGAAAAAAAAAACCCACATCCTTGAAACATCTTGGGGTTTCGTTTGGTTTTATCTGAGAGGATTGCTGGAATTGCAGACACCAATGTTTGGTGCAAAATAATAATCTACGTGAAAAATACACAAATGTGTATATGTTCAAAGTATTTCATACTCTTGTGTGTTGTATAGTTCATATATAATAAAATGTCTTTGTAAAATATTTTAAACCAGTTAATTTTAAAGTGTTACATCATTATATGTTAAGAACAGTTTTATTACATTTGTTATATATAATATAAAATGGCAGTTTAGCCAGTTTGTTTAAAACAGGCAAAAGTAAATTGGCTCCCTCCAGACGGTTGTTAATATTGTTTAATACAAGGACAATCACTTAAAATTGGAATCCTTTCATAGCCGAAACACGGTTTCTTTGAAGAGCGTATTTTCTTCCATTCTGTGTGATATAATATGCTAGGCCAAACTCCCAATTAATTTACAGCTTTTCAGATGAGTAACTTCAGCAGTTCTTTAACGTGAAATTACCATATACGAAAGGGACATTAAGGAAACGATTAGTATTCAGGAAAATAAAGGTTGCTTTTCTTTTTTTAACATTTCAGATTTTGTTTTCAGCACAAGACAGCAGTAACAGATTTAATTAATATCATGAGAATTAATTTGCAATTATGTCATTTTTTTTATCGAAGGTCTTGTTTTAACCCAATATCTGAAATGTCTTCCATATCTAGCCGAGTGTATCATGTTTGCATCTGAACTTGAAAATTAGAAAAACGCTATAAACCTGGAAGGTTCAAAGGGATAATGTACGTTTTACATCTTACAAACCAGTATATATCCTGTTTATGAATTTAGTTAAACCAAATACACGTCGTCTTATCACTAAGTGCCAAGGATGCAGTACCACAACTGTGCTGCCCTACTTACTGTAAACAAATTAGTTGTTTATATGCATATCAGCGTATTTTGTGCATTATCTTATGCGTACAACATTGACTGTATTAGCGCACTCTTGATCTGCACCAAACTGTACCTACAGTGCACAGATGTTTCTAAATTCAATCTCTGTTAGCCCTTCAGGTCTGTTATAAGTAAGATTATAACCCAGTGTTCGTCAGTATTACTATCCATTTTTGTACAAGTTTTCTTAGCTTGTTTTTCTTTCCAGTTCTTCTCTCTCCTTTGCTATGCCTGCACATACCATGCAGTACACTTCTTGCATTAAGGTATGGTTTTGTAGCGCTCTCGCTCATCTCCAGTAAAGTTTGTAAGACGTAATATATGGTAATAAAATAATCACTTGAATGTAGCTGAAATGTATGTTCTTTTACTGCAAAACAGTTTGATGTCAGCAGTATTCAAAAAGACAGTATCATGCAGTTCCTAATATCTTTTGAGAGTTCATCTAATAGTTTACAGAACTATTGTTATTTACGTCACTGTGGACTTTGCACTTCTCTGAGTATTAGATGCAAATGCAATGTATATAATTTAGAGTGGTGAACAAATGTGTATTTGTCTACGGAATTAGTATTTTATACTTGCATGAAAATGAGTTTATAAATAAACTTTGTAAATAGTAAGCCACAATTAGCAGTTGAAAGGCTCCTATATTCATTGCTTAGTGACAGTAAATTCACAGTTGAACAGTACCGAGGCAGGAATAGATTTCTGCATAGATTCTGCTAAAAATAAGCATATTTTCTTTTCAGATTCGTAGATGGCCATTGGTATCCTATCTACTGTTTATTGCCATTTCACAAATGGTGGATTTAAGTTAAGAAAACAATTCTTTTAGTTTATTTGTAATTACTGATATTACTGTTTTCCATGCGCTGTATTGGCTTTGCATGGTGATCTTTTAAAATCAGTTGTAATGCTGAACCAAATGTTGCACCGTAATCCCCTATGCAGTTTACCAAACTTAGAATAGTTCTTTGGTTTAGTGACGTGATGGGCGAGACTGTAATTGGCTTCAACTACGCTATTCTCTTGTAATGTATTAAGACACATGTCTTATCCAGAATCAGTACTAGGCTGTGAGCTCTGTATGTAGGTCCTCTTGTTTACTCTTCTTGCATACCACAAAAAGATAAGCTAAGTTACAAAAGTAATTCAAAAAGGCTGCAAATCTATTAAGTAACATCTGGAAATAATCAGGCAATAATATAAGCAACACGGGCCATCGTTTTTTTGTACTCTGTCACATTTGTTAAAAGGATACCTTCAGGCCACGTATCAACCTGTTTCCTGAAGTGTAAGACCTCACTATGCAGTTTTGTTTGAAGGAGGGAGATACTTTCTCCTGGACTAAGCCATTTTCTTTGTGACGTATGGAATTTCACTTCTATTTCTAATTTAACATGAAAGTTAACCATGGTGGTACCTAAACTGCAGTAGGCCACTGCATCGTGAGCTCGGGCAGTTTGTTGATGGAAGTCGTCATCCTACTTAAGGCTCTGGCAGAGGGAGGCTTTCCCAAATAGCTCTTTTGGAGATGCGCTTTCCTAGTGAGGAACCACATTTCCCACTCACACACTTAAACTGGAGAGCTGTTTTATTCTCAGGTGATTTTGTTCACCTGAGAACTGGCTTATTAATTTAGGTTAAAGTTACTAGCTAGAATAAGAGGCTGATTCTACTTTTAGTATTTCGATTCTGTCCATTGATTAAGTTGACAATTTATCTTCCTGCCCTCTTCCCTCTCTGCCCAGGCATCCTTCCCTGCAGGCTGTCACTTCTAGTGCTAAATAAGTAACACTAGATCAAACCAGCTTCAGGCAGCCAGAATACAAGTTGGCATCTAAAACTAGTAATGAAATTCCACCCTTTGTGTATACTCTGCATAATCTGAACATTTAATGACTTCCAGCATGGGCCACTGTCGCTGTTCCCCCTTTCATTTCTGTTACCTCCAGCGAGCAATATTTACTCTGACTGCTTACCAGGGACTCTGAGACAGCTCGTCAAAAAAACATCCATTCTTTCTCAGGCAAATTTGAGTGCATTGATTTTTGTGGTGAACCTACATTTTTATAAGTCCTCTCACCTCTTGAAGCTGATCCTTCTGACAAGTAGAGAAGGACCATAATTGTAAGGCATCAGCAGCTAAGTGCAAGATTTTCAGTGATTCCACCAAAGATGGGAAATTGAAGATGTGATGAGTCTGTGGGATAATGAGGTTTCTTCTTTTATACCTAACCTTTCTAGTCAAGTTTCCAGCAGGGAATGTTATTAGCATTAAACAAATCTATATACAATTTAATTTTCAAAGTAGCCAGTCGTTGAGAAAGGGAGAAGCTCTCAACGTTAGAGTTACTGTGGCTTTTATAATTTATGCTGAAGCCAACAGGATCTTATCTTCTCTTGAATCCAGCCTGGCTGCAAATAAAAGTATAAGCAATATTCAGAAAGTAATAACTTCAACAGATTTTTTTTTTATATACTGTTTTGAAGGTTGTGTGTGATCATCACTGTGTGGATGTCTAAAATCCATACAAATAAATTTGAGGAGTTTCATTATAAAAAAAAAAAAAAATCATAAATACAGAAGATGAAGCCAGAGGGATGTTGGGACTAATTGCAATCCTTCATACTGCATAATAATATTCAATGTTACAATCCCTGCTGTATTTACAGAATGACAAAGGAAATGAGAAAAAAAAATTATCAATTTTCCCCCTTTTTACTGACTATGGACACAAAGACTTCCTTCAACATGGAATAGTGGGCATCTGTTGGTACATGGTATGAGCCAGAGGAATTTGGCTCCTTGTTAATAAAAGTAAGACCTAAGTTAGAAGAAACGATTGAATTTACTTTGTGACACCAGTCTGAAGTTCTGAGAGGGAAGTGCAGGAAGAGAAAGGGTGGTCTCACCCTTAAGGTACTTGAAAGATGCCTGAGGGTATTTGTTTTCTTTTCTGCTTTCTGAATCGTCATCCACACTTTTTTAAAGAGCCAAATTTAAACCTTCAGAGTCTTTACTCAGCTGCCAGCTACCTTGATTCTTCCATAACCACTCAGATCCTGGCAACATTGAGCTACTTGGCGACCAAACCCTCGAGAAGTTGTGTAGCAGGTGTTTCCTTCATCTTTGTGGGGCCCAAACCAGTAAGTGGTTTCAGAACATACTGAAAAAATTTGTCCAACAGAAGGCAGCCGGAAAGCCGCCTGTCAAAATGAACTAATGGGCAAGTGAACACTCAAGTTAGCTCCCTCCTCTACCTTGTTTGGAGTTAGGATGTGAATGAAATCAGGGTCTCTGAAGTGGTTCATAGGACATCCTGAATGAAACAAACTCTCCTATTAAATTGTTCCACTTGGAACAAAGAGTTCATGAATAACTGAGAGCGTAAGGGATGCATCCTTTAGTCTAGAAGCTAGGACATGCGCTTAGGACAATTGAGTTCTTCAGTAAGAGGTGCTAAGTGCCCAGGGCAGTCTGTGGCCCAGCAGTTCAGGCACTGATTCTATTCTTCACCAGCATCTTTTTCATTCTCTTGAGGGGAGAACTGTCATCAGTTCTGGATGGAGATTTAAATGTAAAAGACTCAAAACAAAACAAAAAACCAACTTGGCCTGACCTTCATACTTGGTTTGGTTTTACGTCTGCAGTAGATGAAGGATCTCTGTAGCTGAAATATGCTATAGATGGTCTTATGAGAGAGGTTATTCCCTTTGATTTTAGCTGTCCATGCTGCCGTATTTGGTTTTTAAAGCACATATTTTCCAAGTTCTCTTAAACATTATAATCATCATATCATATTATATCATATTCTTATCAGTGTCTCTGAGACCTGTTTCTACAGAAGCTGCAAATTGCTCTTCCCAGTTATAAATGGAACTGTAGAGGAGAATGACTTTCTACAGTAGAGCTTCAAATACAATGCTAAGAGCTGGTCAGGGCTTCCCAGTAGTGCCAAACATTATAAAAAGATAAGAACAGTCTTTTGCGTGCAGAAGTCCCTAAAATTACCGGACAAAATGGTATAGCATGTGTGAGTCCCTGGTGGGCGGTGGTACCATTGCTGTGTAACACGCACACAGAGCAGCCTGTGATCATGAAGGCACCTGATCATGTGCCAAAGAATGTTTTAATTTCACTGGCACCTAATCAAACCTTGAAAGGCTAATAACAGCCTGTGACACCTCATTCAATATAAAGAAGGACTTGTGTTAAGCTTCAGACCTAGACTTATAATCAGCGCGTAAACTTTTATGTACTTAGCTTTATGGCTCAAGTCTACTTTCAATCCCTCAGTAGTTCTCAATAAAATAAATAAAAAATTCTCAGGCAAAGAAAAGTTTTCTTAACTTAATGCTTCAATTTTAATATTGCTAGGTAAAACAACAATGGCAGGAACCTCAGTCCAAGAATGTTATTGTTAAGCAGCAAAAATATGGAAATGGTCAGTTAAAAGAATGTAGATAAACCTCATTAACACGTTTCTAAAGTCATGTTTTTCCCCTCAGATACAGCTGTGTGAAGTCACATTCATCAAGTTGATTCCATTCCCTCCTTGTTTTGCAAACATCTAAACCCAGCATTTAAAATGTTACTTGCTAGAGATGAGAGCAAGACAGATTTTCTGATTCAGCTGTGACTTCAAAACTTGTGGAAGTTCAAAGTGCTTTGAAGTCAGCATGCCAGTTGCTCCCTAATGATAAAATTTGGACAACAGTGAAACATGTGGCAAAAGACCCAGATCTGAGTGGATGCACCGCTGGAACATATTTCAGTGCTTTTATTTATTTTTAGAAGTAGGTATTTGTGTATTAATGGATATACTTGCCTACCTACTCTAAAGAGTCATGTAAACCTTGTGTAGAGTCTGCTCCAATAGATGCTAACGGAATAAGACCAGTTTAAGTTTATCATTTAGATGTTATCGATGTTTCTCGTAGCCTATGCTGCTTCCTAATGAAGACAGCTCAGTAGCTTCTGCAGAAAGAGCCAAAGTATAGTGTGAATGTCTGTTCAAATCACTTTGGTAGGTTGTTCCCACGTGGCAAAGGCAGACAAGGAGTTTAGATGGGAGTCTGCGTCACAAGAATAGTTGTTTTATGGCTGGAGAAGTTGCTTGTTTCCTCATGGAACAAGGTAGCCAGACTTCTGCCGCGATACTGCGCACAGCTGAAGTTGCTAACGGGACAGGAAAAGGAGGATACGGCTCAGGATTGCTGCCAAGGCTCTTAACCCCTTTACAGATACTGCGGGGAGAACCATGTTGCTAAGTGCCACTCACACCGCAGAGCCCAAAACTGACTGTAAGCTCCTAGACCAGACTTGTCTGAGACAATTGTGGAGAAACTCGTGACTCCCTTTTATGCAATAGCCTGGTAGTTCTAGTACCATCCTTCTGCCAGGGCTTGACTGGCAGCAGGAAGGACTGCATTCAAATGTAGAGCATCACAACAAACACACCGGGTGAGCTCCCACCCAGGAACTTGGAAGAACTGATCTGAATTACTTAATGCTCAAAATGAGCTGACTTCCCCGCTTGCAAACACAGATCACTTAACAGTTGTTATTTAAGGGGGGTGGGGGGAGAAAATTCCAGCAAGTTGTGTAAACAGGATGATTTATAACACCTAATGCCTAAAGCAAATACCAAACTATTTTTGTGTCTGTTTTGCTCTGATGTGGCAACTGCTGGGTCAACTCATGTCCACTTTGCAATATCCCTTAAGTAGCAGCCCTCAATTGATAAAACCTCTTGGGTAACACAACCCGGTTGGAACAGCTGCTAAGTTGCTGGCGTTGCCTGCTTTTTGTAGCTTCGCCACACTTCTTCGCTACTGTTCTTTGCGACTTCTCACTGCTCTGCCAGCCTCTCTCCTTACCGTGGCGCTTCCGTGACTGGTTCCTGCTGCAGCACCTCAGAGCAGGTAACACTGAAAAAACCACAGATATCTCACCTACGTGTCTGTGTGTGTTAACTTCAACAGCTTCTCCTACTTTGCAGCATATGGGGAATTTTTTCATAATAGTCCTTTTTTCACCTTTAGTAGAGAGACTGATTTTTGTTTTCAGGCCTCGGTGGTCAGTCGTACAGCAGAGTTGGAAAGTAGGATACCTGTCTTGGGTCTGTGCCTTGTCATCACCCTTCCTCCTCTGCCCGCTGTGTGCTGGGAACAGAGACCTTGTCCCGGTGCCAGACTCAAGGCAATAGTTCAGCGCGCTCGTTGCCAGTCGCTTCTGAGTCATGTCTTCCCTCAAAGCAGTCTTTCTCAACTTTTTGGCCTGTCAGTCTTCATGCAGCCCTGAGTCAATTCTTCTGCCCAGGAGGAACCAAGCCACTGCCAGCAGTAAGAGGTAGGTAGCAATTCCCTGGCTAAGATAAACATACCCAGCCAGGTATTACAGCCCACTCATGTTCCCTCGTCGCTCACAATGTTAGAGGAATAAAACTTCTACATACTTCCTCCACCCGTCACCTCTTTGAAGCCTTCTATAACTTCCTAGTTGTAACCCAAAATTTGAGAAACACTACTTAAAAATAGCATGCAACAAATGATGAAGGACCTTCTTCCAGCCCTCAAGAACCACTATTTGACCTTTCATTTACCATACTATATTTTTAGTAGTATAATTTCAGATACAATTACCTACACTCAGCTTCTTAAATCATGCATGAAATGCTTTTTCAGAGCCACATTAACAACTAGCTGCTCAGCTTGCTGGATTTAGAAACCAGATATGTTGTTTTATTTACAATATAAAATCAGACTGTGGTTTTGGTGTAGATTGCTATAATAAAGAGGAAAGGTCCCTTTGGTGTTCTTTAATTTATAACACGCTGTAAAATGTCCAGGCACATTTTGCCTAGTAGCAGAAGGAGGAAAAATAGTAACTTCTGGCTGGAGATTAAAAAAGTCTCACCCACCATGAATGTATTTTGAGATCTTGCGCATTTGGGAGCAAATCAGCTACTTATCTGCTTCTGGGATCATGCTCATTTGTAACCACAGTGCAGGCTCTGTGGCTTTTAAGATATTTTATTTTTTTTTAGTCTGCCTAAATAAAATCATTCATATCAGATGAATGTCAGTACAGTGCCATTAAGATCACATTAAAGAGATCTTTAGGCTAACATTCTTGGCCTTGCAGGATAAATTGCATCCTGTTCTGATTTTTCTGATTCTTAATGTCTCAAAGCCTGCTTTTTAGGCACATTAGAAACTAAAAATAGTCACGTGCTGGGAGTTGCAGCTCTATTGTGCTCATTACCCTGCTCATGTAAAGTCTTGTCACCGTTCTGCTGGAGTGTTTCCTGGGGAGCTGCATAAACAAGCTATGACCTATGGCTTTCTATAGCTTGCGATCAGACTGTTTAATCTCTGCTTATCAGTCAGGAACCTTCAAAATTGCTATTTCACAGCAAAGCCTTTAGTAGAAGTACATCACCTGATTAACTTTAATCAACTGCATCAGTAAACAGAAATATTACTAGTGAATCACAGAATGATGCAAAGACCTCTTGCATCATTCCTCTCCTCTCACCGACAGAACAGGATTCCTCCTTGTTGTATAAAAGCTTCGTCTGTCTGACTAGGGCAACTGTGGCAAATCCTATTCACTCCAGATTGTGGTCAGCCTGTACAAGCTCTCCCTGGGAGAAAGATTCCCCTTCATTCATCCTACCTTTTCCGACTCTTCATTGCTTCCTGCCAGTGTCTTTATGTAGGTATCTCAAGATACTGCCTCCCAGACAGCCGCAGAACAAAATATTTCTTGACTACTACCCTTACTCATTTCATAGTTGAACAGTATGGATTCAAGGACTGCTATTTCCATACAGCATGCAATAAAATAATTGGTATGAAGAGACAAGTTAAAAGAAATACACCAATCCAACAGAAGTGGCAGGTGACCAGCTGCTATTTTTTTCTCGAAAAGAAAGCAAGTTCTCAATAAAAATCCTCAATCCTTTCCCTTGTAACACAAGCCCATTTTTATTATTGCATTTCCAAAATCCTTTCATTTTAGCAAGCTGGGGGTTTGGGGGTTTGGTTTTTTTCTGAAACTGAATACAGTCCGTTATGTCAACGCTGGACAAAGAGAATACAGTCCGTTATGTCAATGCTGGACAAAGAGACATTATTTGAATCCATTGTTCATCGCATTAGAGACATACACACATGGGAAAATCTCTTGCCTCCTTCTTTATATGAGGAAATTCCTCATGCATGCCAAATTTGCATTGGTTTGGTTTTGCTGAACATTATGTTGCAAACTCCTGTCAAATGTCCTATCCAGTGTCTTTTTCTCCATTGCTAAGAATTCTTTGTTTTCTTCATTCTCTGAAAGAGTTGACAGCTGCATGTCCCAAACAATAAAGACAAAAAGGAAAGGTAGAACTCTTCTGACAGAAGAGGATGCAGCAGGAAGCTGTTAGATAAAAAAGTGAAAGAAAGATAGACCAAAATATTAAGGAAGGTTGAGGGAGTAATAGCAGGTCCAGTGATGGTCCCGTGGGGGTTAGTTAAAGGTGCCATTGTGTAGGGGGCACTCAGACCTGGGCTGAGCTAGCTTGTACTCTGGGAGCAATCTATACAACTTAATGGATTTCTCCCATCTTTTATTCATGATTCTGCTTAGTCCATGACTGGGGCCTTTCAGTCTATGGGAAAAACATGTGTGCACAGCCCAAGAGTGGATGCTTCCCTGTGTGTTTTTAGAGGGCTCCTAGTTGCTTGCCAAATTGCTTCTTCTTTTTGGTTTCGCGTATTTTTGAAAAACGTACAAAGCCTTTGGAAGTGACTCACCCAAACATTTCAAAATCCATCCAGAAAAATTGGAAAGGGAAGGCGTTTACTCCCTAGCTGACAGCCTTTGTGTGTCGTATCTCAGCCTGCAGCGGGTGTTCCCAGCTATCATCAGGATGCTCTCGTGGCAGCTGAACATACATCTTCCTTTGCTCGTGATATTGTTTTAGCTCATGGAACTTGACAAACTGCAGCGTAAGTTATCTGACATTCTTTACAAAAATTGCGTGTAAATCCTATATTTGCTGCTTCTAAATATTTCTGCAACATTTGTTTTTGTAATCCCTTTGGCCTATGGGAAAAAACAAACGAACAAACACACGGTTAAATTTACCCACTGACTTTCTGCCTTCCCCTCCATTCCTGCCTGTGTCCGTACCCTGACTGTTCTCCCTCACCCGGAGGCCCAGTCACAGTGGATTTAGTTCAGTCTGCAAAGTAAGACAATTAGCTTGTTTAAAGCTGACAGGTGAGTTTAGAAGTGGCCTACCCTACTTAGAACCTATATGCCTCAGGAAAGAGATCACTTCTACCTGTCCATGTAGAAAAATACAGACCATATTTGCGAAAATAACCATGCTCTCCACATGCACCTAAAGCAGTTCTGGCAGTCTCTAGCTCTGAATTTCACCTCTGGACCTCCTAATTTTGCTCCCATCCTGGCAGTAGTGGTTACTGCCTCTGACGCTGGAGACAATTGTCATTCATATAAAACACAGAAAAGCTCTTACGCCCATTTTAAAAATGAATATGGATCAAGCTGGGAAAACACTGACTGTTGTGGGGTTTTTTAACCTTAGTTTTCTGATTTAGGCTACGACCTTCTTGTCAAAAAAGCAGAGAAGATAGAAAATATCACATTAGAACAAAAGCAGGGCTCTTGCCGCATTTCAGTCCTGCCATAACTTGGTCTATTAGACAGACATTTTTCATAAATGATGATATACTATTTGAAGTGGTTGAGGCAATAGAAAGAATTTTTTACTTTATTTTCTAAACTAAACACCTTTTGGAAGATTATCTTTTCTACAGGTGGAGAATCAGCTTTTGTGGTTTTCCTTCTTTCTATTTTTTTCCTCAACCTCTCCTCAGCATCTGGGTAGTTTCAAAGAATGTAATCCCTGCCCTTCACGGAGAAATTGAAACCTTTGCTGTATTAGCAATCTACTGACACAGTCTTGCTGGTATGCATCTTTTCCTTCTCGCTCAGCGATAATGTCATCATCCGTTTTACTCTTAACTCTGAGGAATGAAGAGTGACTATTTGAAATACTTCACTGCTGCAAAGGGAAAGGATCTGTTACCAGATGTAATGCTAGATGTAGCTTTCTTCTGTATTTTACAGAATATCAAGAGCATGACTAATGGTCAAGATCAAGATCAGCCATTTAACTACTCAGGGTATACATAGCTAGTGGTTACACAAATAAATTTTGAAATTCTGAACTCGTAAATTCAATCTCCCTACCCACATCAATGAATGACACATTGGAAGATATTCAGGGACCTAAGCACAGGCATCTAATGCCATTTTAGCTACAGGCTATCCAAGGCATCTACATAAGCAATCTCACAACCTTTTAGAGCAGCATTCAAACAGTTTGAACTACCTACCATCTCACAGACCTGGAAATTAGGAGGGCAAAACTGAATTTAGTAACATTTTAGCTTTCAAATCTGCCACCAGGTCGTAGTCATTTTGTGCCCATAACTGGTTGACGTTGTACTGATAAAACTTTTTCAAATTTAAATAAAGTTAATTTTATCACCCGAGCATCTGGAATGCAGAAGCAGCTTCCATTTTTATGTGCAAAAAACTGCCAATCTCATCTCACTAAAGAAAATGCAGTGCATTTGTCCTAAAGTGACAGCATGATAGCGCATCAGTTCTGGCCTCTGATGCTCGGCCTTCAATATAAAACCATTCTGATCAAGTATCCCACACACTCAGCGAGGTTGCGTCTTGCTTTTGAGTATTTTGTGAGCAAAAGACCTTGGGAATCATCCATTTGCTGCAGCCGGTGGCGTCTTGTCCATTCCCCTCTCTGTGACAGGGGATAAGAGAGACAACCAGAAAGTTTTTCCAGTGACACAGGACAGGCCGTTTGCCAGAACCACTGGGTGTTGCAGCGATCGGTCCAGGCTGCCTTAGGCAGACACGAAATCCAGATACAGTGAGCACAGAGCTTCAGCTCTGCTGGAACTGCTGGCACTCAGCTCGGTTTTCTATGCTAATTCTTCTTCCCCCAGGTCTCTGGCCTGGTGAGGGAGGGAGAACGTTTCTGAAGAGATATTTTCGAAGCAAAGTCTTTTAAAGCTGATTGTGATCCCTCAAGCATATGCTTTGCGTGTATCTGGGCAGCATCAGCTAGCTGGAACAGTGCTGGATATTTTTCATAGATGATGCATCCACTTCTCCAATAGAAGCTCTGCCATAACTGCTCCCCTCTTATCTCCTATTTCTCATTATGAAGAGTCTTTCTGCTTGCAGATGAGGTAATGGGCCAAAGACAAGCTTGCTGACGAGGCCAAAAATTCTGTGGATAGTTCTGCACAGTTTTACAAACTGGTTGATCTGTGACTCAAAAACTTAGAGAACTGCATGGAAAGGCTCACCTGGGACATACGCACAATGTAAGGCCCCATATTAGCCGGTGTAAGTGATTAAATTGGTCAGACTATCTATCCAAGACAAGATTTTACTCTAAATAACGTTAAAATATGAGCAGAGAGGTAGTGTACTGAGAATCTGCATCTCCCTCATGAAGTGAATGAGGCTGAGGACTCCTACCATGCACCAAGGTCTGGGCTTATAGGCAAATCGGGCAGTTATATGTATATATTTGTATATATATATATATATATATAAACACACACCCCTGTAAACACAGGAACCAAATTCCCACTGAAATCAGCTTGCTGGAATACAGACAGTAAGAGTCACACACACACACAGAAGTATTGTATTTTATAGAGAGTCCTGATCTTTAGAAAACCTTCCTGTCACTTCTTCCAATAAATCTGCTCCTTTCATAGATTTCCTCCTGGCCAAATGTGTGTATTGTCAATAAAAGGGGTATTTTATTTTGAAGACACATGCAATTTGCCTGGTGCTTTAAATTGCCTTTGAAAAACTTTGGCTTCAAAGAAGTGCATAATAATTATCCCACACCCATCAATAATAACTTCACTTTCTCTGAAAAGCAGTGGTACAGCATTTTTCTTTGGCTTTATGCCAAATGCAGAGGCATTCATTAAGGTTTTACTGCATTTTCTTTTAAACACAGTCTGATTTACTTGAAATACCAACATGATCTTCGCCAGAAAGGTCATTTACTTAAGGGGTTTTTTGTACAACACATTTTCCTTGAGGTCCTACACACCGAATGACTGTCCTTTGAAGTCATGCAGTCACTGACCATGTGTGCCAGACTCTCAACATCTCAGATACATTCTGACATCTGGGTCCAGACAGATGCTGGGTAGGGTCAGGTCTTCAGACCTCTTCTTTGTATTTAGTGTAATGATAGCATAATGTTTTGTTTTCATCCCCTTGGCTCACTTAGCAGCCTTTCCCCATGACTTCGATCAGTTTTGCGAAAGCCCTCTCTTCTATTTATTCCATTTGTTTGGATTCTACTGTCTGCTGAGAGCCACTGACTTATATTGAGGAAGAAAAGAATATATACAATGTCACATCAGGCAAAGTGCTAGCATAATTTCATTTAGTTTCATAGTCTTCTTTTAGGTACCAAAAAGGGAACTAGAAATGTATGGTCACTTCCTCTGCCTACTGCAGTGGAAAAAGTATGCATTGTACACAAAATGGAAAAATGAAGGTCTAGGGTATAACATGATTCTTCCAAGTCCCTTCCAACTTGAGATATTCTATGATTCTATGACCTCCTGCATCAATCTTATTTTCTGTCACAGGCTAAAAATAACATGTAGAGTAGCAAAATGTAAATGTAGATTAATTTTGGCTCCTATTGCCTATATTTCATTTTTATTAGACATTTCTTGCTTTTTCCGTCTTCACAAGTATGTCAAAATAGATTCAAAGAAATGTAGCTCATTTAATGTACTCACAGAAATACTCTGGTCCTTTCTCTCCTGACAGAGTCAGGCTCAGCCAGAGAAGCTGCTGGGCGGTAGCAACGGACAGTCATGGGCCAGCACATGTAATGTCAGGGCACATGGGGCAGCAGCAGGACTTCCAAAACCAGGTAGAGATTGAGTTGCCAAGCACCTGAGATGGTGGATATGAAGACACGCGAGTAGGACTGGGGCAGGCGTGCTGTGGTGCTTGAGCAAGAGGAGATTTTGGGCAGAGGTGAGTGGTGAGGGAGGACTAGAAAAAATAGAAAAAAGATCCCTATCTGTGTTCAGGTGTGTTGGTGTCATCCCCTTGTTGCTGCCTATCCCTATCCCTATCCCCTTTTTTCTCTTGCAAAGAAGTCAGCATAGACCAGCTCTGCCACATTATTGCTGAAGTCAGAACTGCTTAAGTTTATTTCTAAACTTTCTGTTTTTCAAGACTGCATAGGCAGACGTTGTCGATGCCACCTCATGGAATCAGGCAGGAGAAGGGGCAGGCAGGTATTACCGACGTGAAATGGCACAGGCACTGAGCAACCCCACACAACTGCTGGCGATGGACCTTTCTGGTCTGAGCAGGGAGAATGAGTGGGCTCCCATGGAAAAGTTTAATTGTTTTTCTTTTACTGCCTTTGCAGGAGCAGATTTCATTCCAAAGTGAGCCATTCACCTCCCCCCATAATTATGATTAAATCTTGATGGAAATGAGGAACCTGCAGCCCTGGTTGCTCTCTTGTGAAGCACTGAGTCATGTAATGGGGCCGACCCAAAGCACTGGAGATTACCCCAGTGATAAAATGTAACTACTCTCTAGTTCCCCACTTCAATATGAGGCCTTTTATTTTAATTAAGGTTGAGTCAAAAAAAAAAATGTTTTCATATTCCCTGTGTGCAGACCTCAGCATCTGAGACCATTTTACTGAGCGTTTGAAACTTCTTTTGATTTACAGATCCATGGATGAATCAGAATGATCTGTGCCAGCCAGTCTGCATGGTCATAACTTACTGCTGTCCTGACTCATACGATTGAAAAAGCACAACAGAAAGAACAGCAGAGTGAAAGGGTGGGGAGTCAAGCACCACATGAAGATGCCTAATTTTAGAAATCTACATGTGAGCTTGGTGCGAGTGCTGCAATTGTTATTGCCAGCAAAGATCTCGACCTACAGTCGATGAAGTCTGGAGAGTGATTCAGATATTGGAGCCTGGTCTAGTATAAACAGATCCAGTTAAGAAGGACTTCTGGGTCACCAGAGCTGGCCCTTCAGTGTTAAAGGAACCTGGTCATACCACCCACGCGCAAAGTTATCAAGCACCATTGAATTTTTCTGACAGCTAGGATAAATTTTCTAATTACTGGCCTAATCATGGTTTGTCAATGATTATTTATCCTCCAAAGTAGGAGAACCCAGATCATACAGTGATAGAACGACAGGACTTAAGGGCTTGCCCCTGGCATCATGCAGTCACTTAGGTCCATCTTAGTTTTGACTAAGTTTTGACAGTTTTGGCTACTACAGAAGTTTCGGGCTCTGATCCGACAATATTTTCGGGATGAGTTCCTGCTGTAATACCATTGCCTTGCACTGCACGGAGCAACCACACATTCTTCATCAAAGCAGTGGAAAACTGTGCTGTTGTCTGTATTTACTTTCATCACTTTACCTCATCCTTTGAACTTCCTTTGTGCTGGTCGGTGACCATAATAACCATGTATGTTGCCCTGTGTTGTAGATAATGTTTGCGTAGTGATACACCTTGTGTAACATTATGCCCATCGTCACGTCTATTCTGCCTTTTCTGAAAGTTCTAGATAGTTAGATTTGCTTCTGTGTCAAAACATGTTAGTGACTTCTGCAAAACACTTGCAAGCACTGTGCTTTTGGGTTTTTATTTTGCCTTGGAAGGTCCAGAAAGCAACCCAACATCCGCTTTTTCTAAACTCAGCAATTTATAAAGCTTTGTAAAAGTTTTCTGCCTTAATCTATTCTTGAAAATCTGAAGTTCTGCTAAATTTTTCTTTACTGTTGTAAGTAATAACTTTCTCTTAAAAAAAAAAAGGGCACAGGACATGTCCTGCAGCTTTCATGTTGCAGATCAATATCTCTTCCTAACATAATACAGTATCTCTAAAATAGGAACAAAGTGAAAGTTTTGAATCAATTTCTTCAGTGACAGCTGAAGATAGCCAACTGTCAAAAGGGAGAATAAAATAAATGGAAGATGACCGATACAGTTCTGAAACATGCTCTCCCAGTGCATTTTTACAGTTATTCTATTTCATTCTCTTTATGTTTTCATACCTTGAAATATTATACCAGTTGTTATATTCTTAAAGGAGTTATTTGAAGAATGGTTCACAGTCCATTTATTGTTATTCTGTACAGAGATGTGATGAAATCAATGTACTCTGCACTGCAGGCATAATATAAAGCAGATGGTTTTTCCTGAAGCAATGAGTACATTAAAATCCAAACTATAATACAATGTATATAGTGCTTCTAGATTAAAGCTCTTGCATGCCAGATTTGTAGCTTTGATTCTCTCTGATTTTAGCGCTTAGTAGGATTTATTCCAGTGATTCTGCCCTTGGGCCAAAATGAATCAGCTTTTATCTAGGATGATCATATATTGGCTAAGCCCTGTAGCTTTTCTTTTAATAAACATGTAACTTTAACCTACCATTACATGTACATAAAACATTACAAATCAAGCTTGCACACAACACTATAGCCAAAACAGAATCCATTAGAATTCAAAATGGAGTTCATTTGCAGAACGAACGCTTCTAATGTGAGTCCTTTTAATTTCTCTGATTGCCTTCTAGTCAGCTTTCTTGTAATGAAATTTATTCTTGCCCAAGCTTAAGCTTATTTGTGAGCACCACAGAAAAACATCTTCAGGCTCCTGCCTTCAAAGTGAAAAGCCTTCAGCGAGTTGCAATTTCTGACTAGAAAGTGACATTGGCATGTGTGCAAAGTGACTCTCTGAGTTTCTCATCTTCCTTGGTAGCATGAGCAGCGACTTTCAAAAAATGTTTATGTATCTATATGGCTTATTTTCTTAAACCTCCTTGTTTTTCAAGACTTTCAGGGCTTTGCCCATACTCTAAAAGATTAAATTTCCTGAATCTAGAATTATTACTCTTCTTTTTCCAGCTCTCCACAAATACATTTTGCGCTTCAAAAATAGTCAAGAAGATCCTCTTGTCCAACATATTCTTTTACCTCTATTCAAGAGCAAAAACAAAAATCTGCCTCTAAGGCTCCTGCCTGTGATACTTGCAAGAGACATATAATGTACAGAGTTAACTTCATATGGTCTCCTCTTTTTGGTCCCCCAGGCATATGATGTGACGGGGACATTGAAGCAAGCGGGCAAATTGCCAGTCTGCTCTAGAACATTTCGGTTTTCTCAGCACATGGGAAATTCCTGAGGGGTCGTATCGAGGCTGTAATTGGAGGGCGGAGGGTCATAAGCAATCCTGGCCACCAGTGATGTTTTCAGTGATTCTTCGAAAGCATCCCGAGATCTCTGGGAATACGGGCTGGTTTTGATTGGCAAGATATTTACAGAATCTGAAGTTAGAAGACAATAAATGAGTATCAGGCATGCAGTCCAATCTGCTGTCCAAAAATTTAACTGATTAGTTCCCGGACAATTAGAAAATAATTCCTTGTCACCCCAAATTACTTTTACATATCTGTCTAGACTACTGAAAGAGGCAGGAGGAGTCTGACCTGAGATATCTCTGTGGTATCAGCTATATGCTCCAGCATCACAAATTCAGCTCGCTAACTCAGCTATTACCTAAGCAGTCCCACAGAGTAGCTCTCAGTAGGAGGAATAACATCTAGATAGGGCTGAGCGATTCAAGACGAGATGAAAAAATTGTTTCAGCCAGTCTGCCGTGTCAAAGGCTATATTTTACTCAGGCAAGAGTCCTGTGCCTATTTGTACAGGGATGTGCACTGTTCCTGCCCTCCTCTCTTTGCCACCGGTTTTGTACATCTACTCAGATTCACTACAGGGTGTCATTTCCACAACTAGAGCATCAGCTCCTCAACAAGGGTACCTCAAGCACTGCACAACATGGCAACAGAGAAATACTATCATTCATTCAAATAAATCGGAGGGAGTTTCCCTCCCACCTTTTTCTCCTACATGCAAAACAGAGGCCTACTTATCATTTCCCGTAAGTCTTGCAGCTTTGAGGTTTGTATTGACTCAGAGCAAAATCATTTACACTAATAAAGAAAGAAGGCAAAGCTTACTCTCTAAATTTAATGCAGACTTTTTCCTGACTGGTTCAAATTCAGAAACGAGCAGTATAAGGTTCTCACTGAGTGTTAATATAACTCACTTGTAAAAGACCAACCAACAGAAATAGTGCAGAAGGTGAAGATAAAGTCTTCCTATGCTCTCTGGTTTCATAGTAAGATCATTCAGCGTGTGACTTTCAGTACATTTCCTGCAGGCTCTGAAGATGCTCAGCAGGTCTCTAACAGGTCCGTAGCAGGTCTCAACATGTCAAATGAAAAAGCATAATTATTTGAAACAATTTGTATGTTTTACATGTTAATTTAGTATGGGTGACTTTAATGCTGTCTGTCCTTCAGACGTTCCCACAGCAAGCTCTCCCAAACCTGTCCTCCAGGGGAATATTTCTCGGAGTGAGAAGTGCACAGTCCTGAACGCTGAACTCCTGCTCGGTGTGCTGGGACAGCCCGCAAAGCCCCTGACGACAATGAGAGATTTACTGGTCCATGGAACTGAAACTGCTGCTTCATTTAACTTAGAAAACAGACTTCGGAAGATCTTTATCAAGGACAATAAAAACTTTTGGTTACTACTAACCTGGGCTGCTTCAGGCCAACTATAGAAAGATGAAAGACACTGTCTCACAATACTTATCTACTGAAACCTTCCAGTCTTTTTAGCTCTAGATTGAAATATGATCGGTTTTAATCACCATAATGTTAGAACTTGTTCACCCTGCCACAATTAATGCAACGAGAATGCATCTGCACAGCAAATTGTTTGATCATTATTTCATTTTAAATGGGGGATATAAAATTACTGCAGTGCAGAAACTCCCATTTTTTTTTTTATTGAAGAGCTCATTGTTCTCCATGAGATTAACTATGACTCTCCCATATTTTTGCCAACGTCTTCTTCTCCAGTTGGAACAGTGTTTTTTTGTGACTGGTAGGAATTCTGTTAACCTACATTGAGCATTTGGCTTCAAAGGAGTAATAACAAATAGGATGAATGACTGACATCTGCCTGCACTAATAAATCCCATGTCTAATGCTATTTTAGCTAGAAAAGTATTATCTTCCTAATGTATGGAATTCACCCTTCTCATAAAGAAGATTGCCCTTTTTCATTTTTTAGAGTCTCATGTGGAATAAAATGTTGGATTATGTATTCTGATCTTGTTTGGGTGGTTTTATGCCATGTACACTTTGTTTCCAAACAATTCAGAAGTACCACTTTTGGACAAAATTATCTGTTTAGTATAAATTTACACTAGAAAATGATAGAAAATAAATGTTTTTTCTACTTTTGAAAATTTCAACAGCTGTTTAAATCAATTCAATCCTTCTTCCCACAAAGGAATCATTTTTTCGGAAGAAAAAAAAATCACAACAGAGATAAATACGAAGTACAGCATCAACAACATGCTTGTTAGAGGGGTTACATTTGAGAACATGGTGGTACGATTGCCTGTAAGTGGTAAGGAAGGCATGGTCCTTCTCTGACTTGTACTGACATAAATCAAAGGCAACAGCTGTGTAATCAAGGGTATCATAGAGAGAAATAAAGTTCAAGTGATATTAGCCAATGTTATGTTATACATAGGTATGTATATATACATGTATTTGTATAGTCTCCATTGTCGTTTTGCTGAAAAATGTTCACAGAGGTAATTATCATTTTTTTCTGACATGCAGGTAGTGTAATGATTCTGTGGGGCAGTAATGGTTCCATTTGGAAATATGCTGTGGTTTAGTGGCAAGTTCATTTACTTTTTGTTTAAATTTGCTTTTCATTGTTTTACTACGTAGTTAAACACATATTTGAATTACAGCACAGTTTAGTTATGGTGGCTTCTATATTCAGGGAAAACAAGGATAAATAAAACTCAAAATAAAATAAAAACCATATGCCAAGTATGAATGCTTTGAACCTTTGCAACAACAGAGGAAGCGAAATGTGAATTCTTTCCTGTGAAAACATTTGGGGAAAGTATGAAATCTGGGAACGGGCCGGGCTCTGTGCCCTGTTTGTTTGCCTGAGCAAACATATAATTGCACCAGGTTACGCAATGCACGGCTGTGCTTTACCTGCCGTCCCTTCACAGAGAAGACTTCCAGGAAGGAAACACTTAATAAAGAAAAAAAAAAAAGATCCCAAAACCCTGCAGTTCCCACATAAAAGCCCTTTCGTCTGGAAACTAGTACTTGCTCCACAGCTGTGGGGAAGAGCAGCAGTTGTCACTGGGACTGGGAGATCCTGGAGGGATCCTGACTGCAGCCTTAGAGAAAATTGGGAGATATTTGGGGAAAAGTCTGAGGCAGATCCGCTGGAGCTGTAGTATGTGTCTGGAGTCAGGAAAGGCCCTGGGGAGGGATACTGGGAGGACAGGCCAAGTTTGGACAAGGTGCTCCCTGGTACTGGCCAGAGTGGGACCAGGCCTGCGAGTCAGAAGAGGACGTTAAGTTTAGGGGCCAGATGAAGGGATGGAGTCAATAAGAGGTGAAATAAAGGAATGGAAACAGACAGAGAAGCAAAGACACATTTTAGAAAGGGAAGAGATGATTCTGCGCACCAGTCAATGCACTCTAAGTGAGTCGGTTGCAACCAGACCTTAGATTCAAGCTTGGGGTCTCGAGCAGAATTTGAGTAGTGAATGCAAAATTAAGACACCAAATACCACTGCGCAGCTGCCACATAAGCCTGCAGGCACCCAAACACCAGAGGCACTTTCCTCTTTCGCTGCCATTCCCTGGTGCCAGGGTTCACATCTCAGCACGTTCCCAGAATGGGCCCATTTCTGATGGGGCTGAGCAGCTGGGAGCTGGGGAACCAGGCATTCCTCTGCCTAAATCCCCAGAGGGGCATGATCGGAGAGGCATTTGCAAAGCATGCTGAATGCACTCGTGACCGCCACTTTCCTTTAGACACTGCCATGAGGGGCCCCTTTGCAACACTCGCGGGGTTAAAGCACTTGCCCGGGCTGCAGAAGAACACCTTTGTTTCCAAATAGCTATCTGCAGGATCTGGGAACCCAGCCTAGACCTACACTTATCTTTCCCAGTCGGGCCAGCAGGCAGGCTACGGTCCCTGGAAGAGGTGTTGGAAATAAGTTTGCATCCAGTTTGTAGAAGCATGTGGGCCCCCACCTGGACTAGTATCTGGTACAGATCTGGGGGAATTGCATGGCTGCACAGCAGCAGAGACAGGGAGGAGGACGTTCTTGCGAAAGAGGGGGTGAACCAGCCTGGCGGCATGGCCTGCGAGCCCTGCTGGTGAGGTCAATGTCTCTCCAGGCTGCCAGCCTGGCTGGCTTCCATCACCAGGTGTCTGCTGGCCACCATGCACTGACAGGGAGCCCGGGTGCAGATGCCAGGATGCTCGTGGATAGATTAACACAAAAAAGGAGACCCTTTGTAAGTGTCAGAGCATACTGGTGGTGGCAGAGACAGGCCTTGGCAGCGAAGGTAAAGGTGCGGTTGTGAGCCCTGCCTGCTGTTATGTCACCTACACAAGCCAATTCCTATTGCTATTTATTTTTGCAGTAAAAGCACCAAATAAACCTGACTGGCACTTTACATAAGGTTGAATCATAGCTTCACCCTCTAAGACTAATTTCCTTTTTTATCTCCTCTTTATTGATTTCACTCCCCTCAGTGGCATACCATAGATGAGAACACCCTAATATTTATTACACCCACATATCTTTATCATATGTCAATGCATGACTACAGTAACAGAAAGCAATAACAAAGGAATAGTGTTATAACAACCACTGCGTGTATAGTTACTGTGATAACTGCTTGGTTATTAAGTAAATGCTTCACTTAACCACATATAAAATGCAGTCTGCATTCCCCATGTGTTGTAGTCTTTAAAACCTGTATCCTCACTGAAAACGGAGATGCCTCAAGCTCTGAATTTCTGGCCATGTCTCCAACTGCATTTGGACCAGGCTTTCTTCATGGCCAGACTCCGCTCCATGTACTGTGTGCCTGCAGACGTGGCCCCAGGCATACCCGGAGCCCGTAATCCAGGGTGCCTGCCCCGGCATGCTTGGGGGTGAGCGGGCTGCCAGGCACAGCCAGACAAGCTGCCTGCGAGACACGGCTGTGGTGGGAGGAGGCTGGCACCTGGGCACCCCTCAGCCTCTGCTCGCTCTCATGGCTGTCTTGGAGATAGTATTTTTCCACTAGAAAAATATTTCCCCACTTCCTCTCAACTCACACGTTGGGCTATGCAGAATGGGAGCTCATTCTCTTTGACAAGCGCTTTAATAAGTTAGTCATTTATTTCCTTGTACTTTCACCAGTCTCTCTATCCTGAGATAAAAGTGAACAAACAAAGAACTTTTTTATCCCTTTTAAAAACTGTCAGTTATTTCTTGCTCAAGCTACTGTTCCAGTGATAGTGCTAAACAAGCGGAAGAAAAAAATGAAAAAGGCGCTGAAATGGGCTTAAATTGCAGCTCGCCCTTTTATTTGTAAAGGGGAGGAAATACAGAAACCTGTGAAAAATCTCAAACCAAATTTATGTATCCCAAATTAAGGATTATCACTGGGACCATGCTAGGAAACAAAGAGGTCTGGTCCATGGAGACCCAACAGAGCTCATGCTTCTGCTATAACCTTTGGCATGAAACAACTTATTTTACCCCTAGTAATCCTAGGAATCTCACCACGCTTGGATTCATTTTGAGCAAAATTGAAAAGGAATCTCCCCATCACCACCCAGCACACTGAATTCAAGATAAATCCTGATTTAAATAGAATAGTTGAGATGTAATTAGAAAACAAGTGTAAGAGATTAAAATACTGGTGAGAACAAGGTACACAGTCCATCAACAACCCAGTGATAGCCTTCCAGGTCTCCAGGCAAAGCAATAAAACTCTGGTAAAACTCTGATGGACCCAGCATCCGTAATGTGTAAAGCTGGTCAACAGCCTTTCTAACTCCAAGTTAAGTGTTAAGCTCCAGCTCCATCCTGACACTATCGCTCATCATATCTCTCTGTATATTCAGTGTCCTGAAAAAATAACCTAAGCCATATGCCATAGACATTGTGATCCTTCCTCAGTATAAAACCTGGTTTTGTTGTTGCGATTTCAATCCCATCAGAATCAACCCCCCACCGCACACCCCTCACATCATTTCCCCTTGAATTCCTTTGCTCTGTTCACCTCTCTTTCCATACACTGCTTCTGTATGTATCTTGGCATTGAACATGACACACAATAAAAAAAGATTGTGGAATTTCATTCTCTTTTATTTATTCAATAAATCTCAGAAAGGGATATCTTTTATAGATAGGAAACCTTCTTTAAGGAAAGATGAGAGGAATACAGATTTAGTTATTAAGTAAGGAATCAATAACTGTAATAACAACACATAAAAAGCAACATCTCCTGGGGTGGTATAATACATTATTATTAAATTTATTAAGGTATAATACATAACTTTCCTGATATCATAGGAGCGACTCAAATTAAACCAGCTGAGTCGACCTACACTTTTAAAAAGGGGCTTTAAAAACGTACATGGAAGTCTAACTATATGAGAAGTCTGCAATCCATTGACAAAACAAAAATACAGTGAAAGTGTATGCCTGTAAGGAACACTGTACACGCTCTGCGGACAGCTTCCAAACCACAATATCTTAGCAGCTTTCATTTTCCAAAACAAAAAAGCAATAAACTATATAATGCACTGTTACACTGCCAAAATACTTTTAGCAATTATGGTTAGATAAGCACAAACACATCCAAAATGAATAAGGTTTGGGGTATTTTTTTTGTGTGTGTATATGCTTTAGAACAACCATATTCTTTTTTGTCTTATCCACAGGGTAGAAGAATTACTAACACTACAGGACACCACAAGTGGGGTTTACAGCCAAAACTCTATTGTATTGCAACTAAACTAGTCCTGTTTTGGCTATTAGGTTTTGTTTTGTGGGTTTTTTTCATCTCAAGAAAAATAATAGGGCTAGCCAGCTACTCATTTGAGGCATGTCAATGATTTATTACTTGTTTTTAAAGTAAATGGAAAGAGAGAGGTGTCACTTCAATTTGAAACATAATCTGAAGTGAGAGTGTGTGTGTGTGCGCACTAACCATTTTGGGTTTTGCCAAGTGTGATCTAAAAATGTGTCTAAAACATCGGTGGTGCCCATTTATTCTTTCAATCAGTAAAGACACAGAACAGACCAGCTCATAAGATGCTACTGGTAGTCCTCTGAGTTGAGGGAAAAGATGCTGTGATGGCTGGCAGAGCAACCTGGCATAAAGCAACACACGTAAAATAACCAGAGTCGACTTGACTGTGGCATTTATTCCCAGTTCTACATTTGCACCTTGGACATAATGACACTGGTGTGTCTGAGGATTTCTGACCATTGCCTGTGGCTGCATGGAGACGGGCGCTCAGCTTGCCCTCATCTGGTGAATGTTATACTAATAATTTCTTTGTGATCTGGACCAGAACTCCAAGTTAGTGCCCTGTAATTATTAGTTACAGCTAAAAAAATTCTCTTTTTGGGGAGATTGTGATCTGAATAATCCCATAAATTTACATATGACATCCTATTAAACCTCACCAATAAAATTAATGCAATAAGCAAGGCACTGCACAGCTTGTCCACCTCAAAAATTATTGTTGTACTATATGGCAATGGGAACACTCATCTCACACTCTTATCTCCAATCACCAAACTTATTCTTCCACCAAAGACATCTTTCCCCCTTTACTTTAGATCACCACGTTTAATTGAAATGTTGCTTGACCTTGAACTTCACCAAGCTGTTGCTCTTCTTGGCTACCCAGGATTCAGGGGAGCAAGTGGAAAAGAGCTACTTAGTACTTTTACTCTTGTTCATCCATGGGCACAGCTAGAAATCACCAGGTTCAAATACTGACACCTCATTAACCTTACAGCTCAGATTGGCTCCCTCCTAGTGCCCCAGGCAGCACAGTTGAGGTGTTTTAGAGCTGTGAATGGTATCACAAACTGGGGTGCAGAACTCTGTTGCCAACAGTAACACGCAAGATAGAAACACCACACATTTTCAAAAACTGGCTACAATTAGCATTAAGAAACCCCTTTTTTATATTTTTTTTCCCCTATGCCCAAAATACAGGATTGCACAGTGCCACGTATTCAACTGAAAGTAACACTTTCAGGGAAAGCCTGAGGATTCAGCAAAGGCATGTCAAATGAAAAAGGAAAACTGAAGGCTCTCCCTCATGTTTAAACTACTATTTTTCTTATTCCCATCTCCCGCTGGGGTTTTGTTGAGGCAGTTCTTCGTGGGTGGTAAGGACAGCAGTAAGGTTTTCTAATAGCTGAGACAGTTACACACAATTACTGGGGTGGCAGAAGCTGACACGTGCAACCACTGCTCATTACGTTGAGTTTGCATCTTCCCAGCTGTCCCTGTTCTGCTCATATCCATGATGCATTAAGACAGCATGATGTGAAACAAGGACCTTTTCCCTATCATGGGTTACTGCTTCATTCTGCCATGCCTGGCATTTTTGTTAATGGTTATGGCTGGAGATCCCAGAAAGACAATGCTACATACGGGTCATGCACTTCTCATCTTCCTGCCTGCAATAGAGGTCTCTGGTCAAAACTTAACCAATAGTTAGCACGACATTTCTGGAAGGAGGTAACTCTGTAAGAAAACATCTTTTAGTCATAATATAAATAAGCTTTAAGAGCTTTAGGTGTCTACATTCCACTGCAAGCTGGGTATTTAATTCCCTAAGTTCTTCAAAAATCCTAGGCTTTGTTCATACAATAATCAACATCATCTCTGTCCTTCAAAAATTTGCAACTAACTAAGCCCCTTAATTCAGAATTAGCTCTCACTAATGCAAATGAAGACAGTAGGGAACCTGACCAAGTTTGAATCTGGGCCGCGTGATAATTTACAAGTGATCTCTAACTGTTTATCAGAAGATTGCTGCTGGTATAATTTCTTAGAATTGAATCCAGCTATTAGCAGCACACACTAATTTCCCATAAAAATAATCTGAGTTTATACAAAATGTTGGGGTTTAAGAACAAGCTAATCATGGTTCCAATAAATTTTATGTTCTTTTAAATTGCTTGATCTCAGACTTAGTATTGCAAGACCTAGAAACAACTACATATTTAAAGCTCTTTCAACTATTAAAGCGTGGGAAAATTCAAAGTACACTTATTCCTTTGTATTTATTTAGTCCTTCTGATTTCTTAAAAATAAGAAATTGTATTTATGGGCCCAAAGAAATTGGTACACATTGGGCACCTACGTTAACATGCTCTAAATCAATGTGTTATGTATTTCTAATGTAGACAAGGAAGTGTAAATATTGCCATTTGCCAGCTGGACAAGCTGAGACCTGACCCTCCATTGTCTTAATGCAGAACCCGCAAGCACATGCTCACAATGTGGAGCCCAACACAGGATTTCAAAAAGCACTAATTGACATATTCTGGCAATCCAGTTCACTTCTTCCAGGAAAATCCATAAGTTCCTTGGGAAAACACCTGGCAAAATGTCCAAAACTGGTTACCTATTGCATTTAGAATGGAGTTCTGAATGCTGTGGAATAGAAATATCCATAGCCCTGTGCTCGGTCACAGAGTTTTGGTGAGCTGTGGGTATAAATGACAACCTGCTTTCACACTGTCTGCCTCCTATGTGTCCAGTGCTTTATCAATGTGAAAAAGCTGGTCTTCTACGGATGTGGCAGAGTTTCATGTATCTTTGGCAGACTAGGCAGATTTTCTTATTCTGGAACAGATGATGTAAAAGAAATTATATGAACAGAAAGGATGGAGAACTACTGACATAAAAAAGTGGGGAAATTAAGAAAAAAAACTATATTGTTTCTGCATGCTTCATATGATTCCAATCCGGTGAGACCTGACCTGGAGTACTGTGTCCACCTCTGGAGCCTTCAGTGCAGGAAAGGCATGGAGCTGTTGGAGCGAGTCCAGAGGAGGGCTTCAAAAATGAGCAGAGGGCTGAAACACCTCTGCTATGAGGACAGGCTGAGAGAGTTGGGGTTGTTCAGCCTGGAGAAGAGAAGGCTCCGGGGAGAACTTATTGCAGCCTTTCAATACTTAAAGGGGGCCTACGGGAAGAATGGGGACAAACTTTTTAGGAGGCCCTGTTGCAATAGGACAAGGGGTAATGGTTTTAAATAAAAGAAGGTAGATCTAGACTAGATATAAGGAAGAAATTTTTTACAAAGAGGGTGGTGAAACACTGGCAAAGGTTGTCGAGAGAGGTGGTAGATGCCACATCTGTGGAAACATTCAAGGTCAGGTTGGACAGGGCTCTGAGCAACCTTATCTAGTTGAAGATGTCCCTGCTCACTGCAGGGGGGTTGGACTAGATGACCTTTAAAGGTCCCTTCCAACCCAAACTATGCTATGATTCTATGACATTTCAAAGACAAAGGAAAAACCTGTACAATATTGCCTTTTCTGTTCAGAAGGATGGTGAAGGTGATCTGCTGAAGGGGTTTGACTCCCTGAACATGGAAGAGAATTCCAAATTTGTGAAGCACAGAAAAATTAATGATTTACCACAGATAGCTATGGCTCCACAGAGACTTCACCTTCTCTTTTAGTAGTGGACAATACACTATATACCAATAAAATCAAATAGACATAAAGATCTTGAAAACAATGAAAACAACTATAGACAACATATTCTTATTCCTAAGTTTATCCTAAGGCTTCAGGTGACAAAAACAGGGAAACGTTTGTTTCAAGAGGATTACAATCATCATGAATTCTGCTCAGGCATGAACCTGCACCATGTTTCTATTGAAAGCAGAACAAAGTCAGAGAGAGGTCACAGTCACTGCTTATTTATTTACTTGTACATTTTTGGAAGTGGGGAGGAGGATGGGAAAAGGATTGTGAAAAAAAGCAGCAAAGAATGATACACACAAAAGAAGCAAAAGCTTAGCTAACGCACCATTAAAAGGACTAGAGGTTGGGTTTAGAGAAAGACTGTAAAGGCACCACGGGCTAGAGGAATTTTTTTTCTTCCTGAAGTTTGTGGGATTTCCTGTTTGAGCTCTGCATCTTCCCGTGGGTTGCTGTCAGTCGGTTTTCTGCAATTAGCTGTGATTTGTTCCTCTTCACATCTGGTACAGTTTCTCATTCCTGACTCAAGAATGTCAATGTTTTTAGCCTTTCTGATGGGTCAGGACTGCATTTCTGCTGCATCCATCACTGTGTGAGAAGTGCCACATGCCAGTTTCATATACTCCTACAACCATGATTTCCTAGAGACAGTCACTGACCAAAGTCAAATCAGTGGATTTTTCCCATGCTTTCAGAAAGATGAAATATTTTCCTTGTGGAAACTTCTGGGCATCATAATGTATTCAGAAAAGTCTCTTAAAAATTATTTTCCACTTGGTGGCAAATATATCATGAAGGCTCTGTGGCCAGCTAACAGTGATCCTGCTGTTGCTGGACGACATACAGATGACCTGACCCCACTTTAAGGAAGCATGTTGCAGATAGGCATTCCTGTGCAAAAGGAGCATAGACCATGCATAACAGATAGGCTTGAGGTGATGCTTTAAGCAAAATTCAAGAAGTCAGTCCCTACTTTACATTTAGAAAGTATTTTTTTTATGTTGTCTCATGACTGATGCATTTCCAGCCTCCTCAGCTTCCGCCCACCCCTCATCCCCACAAGTCCCTCTTCCTCAAACCCTTTCAGCCATATATCAGCTCTAACCTTATCTCTGTTTATACCCCTGGGGCATAGTCTTACTTATCTGTGTCCTACCACAATCTTCAAGCACCTCTTGTGATGCCACAGTGCAAGAACAGGCTCAGAAGCTGTTTGTGTCGTCAGGCTATGGCAGAAGAACTTGCTAAGAGGACTGGAAGGGACAGACTAAATAGTCCTGGAGCACTCAAACGCATGGGGCCTAAGCAGCCATTTAAACTGGTTGAGCTTTAGGCCAGCTTTGTGTCAGCATTTCATTTTTCTCATAGAACAGATGCTTGTTTTATGTTGTATCTTCCGTATTCTCTCAGTATCGAGCATTTTGCAATTAACTCCATCCATGACAAATAAAACCTGACAGAATTCAGTGCATGGGAGACAGATGTAAAATGAGCAGCACTGCTTTGACCAGCTGTATCTGGCTGAACCTCAGCAGCAAGCTGTCTGTCAAACTCTGCCATTAAAAAAAAAAAAAAAACAAAAAAACCCTCTCACATCTTGTGAGCCGGTGTGTGTGTGTGCTGCAGAAGCCTGTGCTAGAATAGCAATCATGCTAAATGGGGAAGGAGAGGGCCTGTGATGGAGCAGCTGCTGCAACTCAATGCAGCTTCATTTAGCTTTTCCCCCTCCCACGATAAACACTAAATCTACCCCGCTAAAGGGGAGTCCAAACCATGAAGATATTCCCCACAGAAGAGGATTATAAAGCCCTGTGATGAGCCTGGAATGACATTAAAAATAGCCCGTGAAATGAATGTGCTTTTCTTAGTCTGCTTTGGGAGGTTTCGTGAAGGAGGTTTTGCTTCTCAAAGCAGTACATGTAATCTCTCATGGATGGATCCCAAGCTGTCCGCTGTGTAACAAATGTAGATGGCTGTTCAAAAGGAATGCGGTCGCCTTGTCTGGGGTCTTTTTTTTTGCGGTGCCGGCGCAAGGGGAGCGTGTGTGTGCATGTGAGTATGTGTGTAGGAAAAGGAGGGCTCAGCCAGTCGATCAGATTTCATTAGGTTTCTAACTGCCAGCTTTAGGCTAGTGGTTTTGGAATATTACTTGGGATCACTTCAAGTATTTTCAGCTTTGAAAAGCAAGTTGTTGTAGTTTCTAATTAAAAGAGAGGAAAAAAAGGCCCCTTTGTCAGTTAATAAATAATGGTCATTGACACTTCAGTTCAAAAACACAGGAAACTCTGGAGCTTTCCTTTCTCCCATTTCGGCTAAGGGCTCCTGGCAAGAAGCGGTGTCCCCAGCAGAGGACCACCTGCGGCTCGGGAGCAGCCAAGTTCTCAAGCTGAGATAGAGGAATTTTATACATGACCATGATGTCCACTTCCACTCCAGGCCATCTTGAAACCAGATGCATCTCTACTTTCAAGATACAGGAGTGGAGGGTGCCAGATTTACAGTATAAAACACCTTCTTTTAGCATTACTCAGTCTGTGGGATCCCTGGCTGCTTATTTTATGCCTCATAATATTAGAAAAGAATATGGATCCTGCCAAATTTAGTAGTTTCATGTAAAGCACTGACAAATAACCTTAGATGGTAAATTCCCTGGGAGCTCTCTTATGCCTGCAAAGTACTGTGCACACTCCTGCCGAAGTATATATAACATAGCTTCAAGGCTATGGAGAAGATATGTTTAAAATTTCTTTCAGTTCTTGCCTCATTCGTGCCATTTATTCCATCATGTGAATCATGCTATCCATCCACTGATGCCAATAAGAAGGATGGATTTTCAAGTATATCTAAGCAGAGACTCGCTTGCTTTGTGGCAACGTAATTGGTATGGGTACATTGTTAAGGGTGCCTACCACAGTTTTATTCCCAAAAGTGTGGCAGCTATATAGATCCAAAGGCTGCTGAGGGCTCTTAAGTCAAGTGAGACAGGTTGCCCCATAGACGTTCTTCTCTCTTTCTAGTGCCTGCAGAAGCAGCCTAGGCAACCAGCTTATACACAGCAACTGTTACTTGCATGCCTAAAGTCACATGAGAAGAATCCAGCCCCTCTCCCTAAGTTACTATGGAAAATTCTTACGCTTGCCTAATAGCGTCAAAATTATTTCATGCAGCTATTTCAGTATCTTCAGAAAGTTAGGGAAACAGAAACATCTTCATATCTTCTCCAGATACATGGAGTTGAGATCCTACATACTTGACACTGCTAAACCAAAACCACAGATACTATTCACCTCTGATTTAACCAAGGGAATAGGAAGACGTGTATCTGTTACACTGTCCTAGAACTCACTTTATGTAGGTGTCTGGACGTTTTCTGTGTAGAGATCTGCAGATACTGAAATTAAAACCTAGCACTAAAATTAACCGTGTCTAGAGCGAGCACCACACTCTCTGTTTTTTCTGTGGCTCACGTGAGAGTAAGCATGGCCAGGAACAGCTAAGCTGGGCCTTGTACTTCAATATGAGAAAGGTGGGTTAATAAAAATTTCTCTGGTCTTTCAGACACTTTTCTTCTCTATTCTATTTCTGTGATAATGATCCAAAAAATTTTGGAAGGGTCCCTTCATAGAAGTTTTACATGACATCAGCTTTTCCTGTGACCAGCTCAAAAAAACAACTGTAAGAGGTATATATGGAAACAATAAAGATCTACTGGTTTTTATGGAAGTATTATGCCATCCAAATAAAATCCACCATCTATGGAAACTTTCATTAAAAACATAACTCTGAAAGACTCAGTACCGGTAATTCAACAAAAAGAACCCTTGTTTTCTAGTGTAAGTGAGAGTCTGTAATGTCAGGCTTATCACAGAAAAAAAGAGCTATTCACAAACACATCAGAGAGAAGACTGAATGTGAAGATAATGAAGGACAGATGTTATCTCAGGGAAGATGCTGAGCTTAAGATTTTTTGTGATGGAGGCTCAAGTATAGTTTTTTTAATGCATCATATGCCATTGCAAAGATACATTTTTTTTTTTCATTATATTCGGTAATATGCCTGTACTTTACAGGGAACACAGGGTCTCTTGGGCAAGAACAAGCTCTCCATCAGCTGCTGGCAATGTGATAAATTGTCCCCTCCCCGTTCTTTTTCCTCTCTCTGAATATCTTTCACCTCCCTGTACCCAATCCTCCATCAGTCCCAGAGCACATTTGCAGGAGTTAGGAGAGGGGAGAGCAAGTCTTCTTGACTGGTTGACAGGGGGAAGAAAGGATGTTTCAGGGCGCTCTGTGGGTAAAGGTGACCTGGGGCAAACTCATTGCACACCACTGCCAGAGGAATCACAAGCTCACCTGTGTGGAGAAATTGAGTACTACCAATGGAATTTAGTTCCAGCTGTAAAGGGTTACAAATGTGAGTGGAAGAGGCCCCGACAACTCCTAGGAGAGCTGAAAAGTAATTTTACAAGAGCCCAAACCCTCATGCACACCTGGTGTCTTGTCCACAGTGATTAAACTACTCTTTTGTATCTTCCACACATGGAAAATTAAGCTCAATTTATCAGAATTATCTGAGTGGATGTACAAAAAGATGGTTGATGAATAAGTGGCTGATAAAAATCCTGTAATAACCTATACAGAATTAAATTCCCTTTGAGAAATATATTTATTATTAAGGTAATGAGGTAATATTAATTCAACAAATGGGCAAGAGCATAAATGGTAAATTTCTGTCATGGGTAAGGAGTTGGCTATAAAGCAAGAAGAAATAGTCAGCTTTCAACATGGGAAGTGATTACTAATGTCTATTTTTAAGAAGCTGCAAAAAGCACTACGGTGTAAAAAAATAGGTGTCCCAGTGTAATTTAGATCAGAATGAAACATACTCTTGGAAATGTCCAACTGAGGATCAAAGATGGCTTGCATTCATTTTAGATGACTAACTTGTTTATTTTTTCTGATGTTTTCAATTATGTTATTGAAGCAAAAGTTTTTTGGTTTAGTTGCATTGAGTAACAGAATGCCCACTGTGCTTTTAAGTGAAAAATTAGTTTGGGGTCTCATAAACCATTATCTTTGGTACTTTTCAGTGCCCAGATCTGCTAAAAACACAGCGGCTACATATCATCTGCTGATATTGGGTTTTTAAAGTTGTTTTTTCTTTTTTTTTATACTGCTGGGGAACCCTGTGAACGGGTCTTTAAAATATTTGGCAGGGTTTTAGATAACTAAGTTGCAGAGCATGGCTATCGTGTAAGCACTCACTGCTTACACGATAAGTGTAAGCTTGGTGTTATAGGTAATACCTTGTACCTACTGTAATTGCTTGTTCTTGCAGATTGCAGAGTAATCCAGAAAGAATGCTATAGTCACTCTACATTAACAGAAAACAGGAGAGGTTGCAATGTGTACATTCCTTCTCTGATAACGCAGGCATAACAAAAAAATTAAGTAGGTGTGCCACAGACCCGTTTATTTCCCACCATACAGGCTGGCTGTTTCCAAGCAAAGCCATCAGACACACTAGTGCGGAGAGCAGCCCTGGAGTAGCACAGCAAGTTCAGACAGGTACAGATAATAGCAAAACATATTTACTGCACTTCAGGTGCACTAGCCGAAAGCTTAATGTTGACACTATCCAGTCCTTTTCAAGGCTGTTACAGAATAGGGATGAAATATATTTTGGCCTGAACAAGGTATTTCAATTTTAATAAGTTTTGGGGTTTTATCTGTGCTTTTCTAACATATGTTCTTCTATCAATTCATTTCTTTAATTTGTGTGAGGTACCTTTTCAAACACTAATCTTGGTTTTTCTGGTTATATAAGAAAAAGTCTTAAATTTGCCTATGGAAGCAAAACACAGTTTACTGAAGGAGAATGAATCATTGTTAGCTTTAGTCACTGATGATGTAGAGTTATCAATTTTAAAAGTTCAAGTTGGATTCTCAGAAATATTAGGTGTAACCTACTATTGATTCTTAATTTATTAATTAGAAAATGTTAGCTTCATGTATCCCTTGACAATAGCCTTCCTGTGATATATTTACACATCATAAAACAAACATCGAACAGGAAGCAAAGTAAAAAAGTCTGAGCAACGTAAGCACAGAGGAATCCAATAAGTAGCTCAGCTGCAAAAAAATAATTCAATTAATTGCATGCTTGCAATTTACTCCATCCCAAAACATTTTTATGCTTCGAAGGATGACTGACAATTGTATTCAAAGAAAGAAACTTCACTCATATTTACGGTATGCACGCAAAACAAAGATTCATGGACACTTGCAGCTGCAAGCTGTGCCATGAGGATCACACACACTACCTTTGCCAGCTCTTGTTTTTCTTGTGATCACCATAAAAGATGCAAAGCACACTGCCATAACTGACGGGTCAGCAAAGTATTTTGAGAGTAGCTTAGCTGCCCTGGTTCAACAAGTGTACTGCTGGCTTTCTGCTGTACTGTGATGAGCAGATTCACTGGGGCAGGACACATTCCTCTCTCTCTTCAAATAAAGGAAATGAGCAATAGCAAACGGAGCAGGGAGGCAATGCCCTGAAAGGGTTTACCTGAAGCTTCTGCTTGGTACACAGTCTAGGAGACCACATTTTCTTAGGGGAATTTGAAGGAATGGGAACTGGAGAGAAAAATGTGGATAAGAATTCTGAGGAACCCAAAGTATTTTCATTAGTATTTGTCAAGTGCAAGAAGTTCTGAAAGTCTGACTTCACCCCATTTCATAAAATAAAAGTATTGCAAGTGTACCAACCTGATATTGGTTAGCCATAGTATTGCTAACAGACACCTCATACCTCAAATCTTGGCCAAAGGTTTCTATTTGCACAGAAAAAGACTGGCAGTGCCCATAGGTTTTGCTTTAGGCTCCCAGGTTGTTTTCCATGTTTTTCATCTTTCTAAATGCAGTCTTTTTACAAGGTTACCTGAATTCATTCTTTCCGTATGTTTTCTACTTGGCTTTTGCACAATTCCCTGATGTTGCAGGGCTGGGTTCTGCCCCAGGTGCTGTCAGAGAGAGGGGTGGGCTATGCCCTACCTGGTGCCACCCCCTGGTCCTGGGGCTCCCAAGACTTTCCCCCTCTGGGCACTCTACCCCACCCAGGTGGCAGTGTCACCCTTGCTGTCCCTGCCACCTCCAAAGAGCCACTAGAGCCATTCACCCTGCCTCCTGTCTGGCCTGAGCACCTATGGGAGAATTAAGTCACAGTTGCGCAAATGGGCAATCCTCAACAGCCAAATCAGTGCCAGGCAGCTGATAGAGTGCATTTGAATATCTGGAGCCCAGGAGGCTCAGAAAAGACAGCCAGATGCATGTGAGGCAACTTAAAATGGCCAACAGGGAATTCCCAGGCAAGAGTAGGATTTAGCTCTTTTCTAAAAGGTGATTCATCTGCAAACTACTGAGTAGAGGGACAGAGGATTCCTTTAATGTATACTTTATAGCCACGAATTATTTTCCGAAGTAAGGTAGATGCAGAAGTGTTGTTATAAAAGCCAAGAGAGGAAGGCTGTCATCGTAGTGAAATAAAAGCATTGAATCCTTAGGTTCAATTCCTCTTTACATGTGATTTAGAGCAAGGCTTTGAAATAAAATTGATTTCTTCCTAAGAGAGCTCCTTTACACTTAAACCATAGAACAGGCTTAGCAAAGTTTTTTTATTTTTGTTGAAGGTGATCCACTTTACACACATTAGTAGCTGTATGAGCAGAGGTTGGGATCTAAATATAGTAATTTTCACACTTTGTCCAAGCTCAATGAATATTTAAGTATTTTTTACACAGTAAGGCAAGGGAGACTGAGAGGATGTTGGAACTGAACATCTCTAGCTTTGCAGTGGTTAGAGGATCTAGTTTTAAATCCCACACACAGATCAGGCAGAGGAATGATTTGTATTTCGATAGCCCCATCCTGCCTAAGCCCTCTCAACGTGGACTTCTCAGTGATGAAGGACAGAGGAAGACATGGGCTTTAATCAATGTGTTTTTCTTGATAAGCATCACATAGGCTCCTAAAAGGAGTTGAGAGGAAAGGCATACTAACATATTTCTGCAACATGCAGTGCTTAGTCATGAGTTACACACTTGCATGTTTTATGATGTCAGGATTTAGACAGAAACATACAAGAATTTAGGCCCTGAAGATTTTAAGCATCAAAAGTAAGTCAGGAAGGAGTATGAGCTGAATGGACAGAAAGGTAAGTTTAATCAATCTCTCCAAACTTTTGTAGCTTGAGTTTGTAACAGAAGGAGGATGTCTTGATTTGCAGTCACTTGCCCTAGTGAGAAATCTACACTGCAACAAAAATCCATTTAACCTCTGGCAAGAACTCTTGTGGTTTTCAAGGAAGAGTAAAATTCTCAGCAGGTTTATAGGAAGGCTGTATCTCCTCATTTGAACTCTTTGGCTTCCATACGTTAAAACTATACACACAGTCTTGTGTAAAATCTTGAAAAAACACAAAATTAAAAGCCACATAATTCAGAAGTTAGGAAACGGAAGACTTAAGGGCTGTCTTTGTGACTATAACCCGGCTGTTTTGTGCGTATGCATTAAGGTAGGATCCCAGACCACCCTTGCCTTGTCCAATGCTCAGCATAGATAAGGTGTCCCTAATAAGTATGCATTCAAATTATTTTTTTCTCCTTGTATTTAGTGTGTAGTCCCCAGATGTATTTACTGCAAACTCTTCAAATGCTAGTCAGGAAAGAACTGATTTTTTTTTCCTTGCTTTTTTCTGTGATCCTCAGGACCATAGTGCCTATGTGGGGTAGTGTCTGTATATTTCCCAGCTCAGTGGAAGGTGGAAGTGCACAGCAGGCTCTAGTGCTGTACCTCCAAGTCTCAACTGACAGGATATTGGAGGACCTGGACTTCTTCAGCAGAGCTGTTTCATCACCATCCTGTACACTTAACAAGTAATCAGGTCTTGGAAGCAATTAAATTAGTTAGTTGAAATCCCTATTGCCATATATACATGGAGGGTGGTGGCTTTTAAGATTACTCTTTTGCATGTTTCAGTTGGCAGCCTTAATAACTTCATCGCAGCTCAGCAATTTTCTAGCTTGCGTGTTTTTCAGGACAAAACTTTGAGATGTAGCTCGTCCACGATGATGCCTTCTTTTAGCTATTTGAGGATCCCGTTGGGACAATTTTCAACTCCAAGGTCCCTCGAAGGGAGTGGTCTCCATGTCTTCACATGGATAATGATACTTTCACAGTTGCCTCTTCTGCAACGCTGCCAACAGCAATGGGGACAGACTCTGTACATGATCATCTCGTAGCTGCCACTCATAGCACCTTCCCTCAGCTTCAGCAAAGAAATTGTCGTCATCAAACAAAATACTCATCAAGCGGCAGTTTAAGATCCCAGCACAGATGAATTTTCTTGTCTTTTCATGCTGCTTCAGATCAGCCGCGCCCGTTCCAGCTATTTGATTCTTGTGAAATATTTTTTGTGATCCTTGAGCATGTGATAAAAGTAAACTCGATGGTTTCTTTTGTTTCTGATAAATCTTTTCATGTTTGACCAAAGTACCAGACACATCCTATAAATTTTCCTCACTACTTTCCTTGACAACTGATGAGTGGACTTCAAAAGGCAAAGAGATTTTTTCATCTTTAAGCACCAATCCAAAGTAGAGATGCTCTGAAGAGTCCACAATTTCTTTCTGAAAATTTTTTCTGAAGGCATTTGGGTTTACAAAGCTTAAAAAAAGAGTAGCTAAATTGTCTGGTGCATCTCATTTAAAAACAAAAGCCTGTTGCTTCTTCTTTAGTGTTCTCTCGAAAAAGCATGAAAAGAGTTGCTTCCTCAGGGTAGCTGAGCTCAGAGAACTGCTGGAGTTCCCTCCTCTGCCTGTGGTTTTTGATATCCCCTCTGTTCCTAATACATGGGCAAACTTAAGACAAGGGCACAGTGAATATTGCTTCGGAATCTGCCTTACCCTGCGGAGTAACGGTGTGGTCTGGAGAAGAGGTGGCAGCGTGGCCTAACCAGAGGTGCTTTCTCATTGTATTTGTAGCACTCTTCTGGCCTGAACTCAGGGACAACAGAGTCATGTAGGAGTTATTAGCATGAGGTTGGAGGGTTTCAGTGTTATTTTCTTCAGGTCAAGGGTTTCACGTATTAACTTCAACTTTTCCTGTGGAAAATCTCGTGCCAATGATTCACAGAACAGAGAGTAAGTAAAGGGATGGATTAAAGGACATATCATGTGAACTGCTTGCTATGTACCTGGGGTCTCCTCTGCCACTGTAATTAATGGTCCTATAATGAAAATGATGGTCAGACTCACATAGGAGAACATTAGTCCTCTGCTTTTACAGGAGGAGGAAGTTAGGTACACTTAGAGGTTATAAAAACTGTCCGTTGCCTGACCCAGTTCTCAGCTCGGCACTGCTAGATGTGTTAGTGCATGTTTTGGTTTCCATTTCTTATTAATTCCCTCTTCCATGTCCTACAACGTATCAGACAGATTGGCCTGAAGTACTGACGATTGCAGCCAGCTGGTTCCTGCATCTGACTGAAGTGGCTCTGAGGGCTGAGTCCTTTCCTCCATCCCCTTGCGGAGGCCCTGAGCACTTGGAGGAGGTTTACCACCCTTACTGAGACTCTTTCCTGAGAGCTGCCATGAAGGGAAAGAACATCTACTGAGGGTCAGGGCCTACAGACCTTATTGGTTAAGGGGGTTAATTCTCTGTGTTGACCATAAATCACTCTGAAGTGCTGCAAATTACTGGCAATTAGAGCTGGAGTCCTGTGTATTCTTGCTTCTTACTATTAAGATCTAATGAAAAATGAAGCCATGTTTCCTTGCAAATGGATGGGGAATGCAATACTGAGCCAGACTTTGGGACTGAAACAACTGTGTGTCTTACAACAATTTTGGGAAGCTGGGCTTAATCTGGAATTTTCCCCATAGTAATTAAAATTATTTCTCTAAGTGACTTGAGTGACCCTTTTTGTGGCAACACTTGTGTTGCTACGGCAAGGTTTGTATTAATATTAAAAGGTGCTGTCAGACCGCATGCCTCCACTGAGACATACAAACACTTGAAGGTGGGAAATGTGCCAAGATATTCTACACAGTTAGGAAAAGGAATGTATGGTTAGTCATTGTTTTGCTCAGAAGGAAGCCAGGAGAGATACATTTGTACCTTTTGTATGCACCACTCTTCAAGCAGCAGAACAGAGCAAGGCCTAATACTGCACAGAGTTGTTTGCAAATATTACACAAACATTTGAAAATTCAAATGGTTTGACAGGAATTTTTCATAATTGCAAGTGTCTACATTTACTCTCAAAAGAGGGAGCAAGACAAAGCTCAGAAAGGTGTATTTTCAATCTCAGTTATACCTAAGAAACTTCACTGACTTCACTGGGTTTGCAGAACATTTTGAAATGTATCAAAAGCCTATGAAAGCAGAAAATAGGAAAAAAAAAAATTTTGTAATTATTCTAGAAGGTTCTTTGCAATATTTGAGGATCAAATACTGCTTTTTTAGCTCTCTCTGATCCCACATTTAGGAAGAAATATTTTTCAGTCTTACTGCTCTTTAAGCTGAACACTTTCTATACTCTACTTTCTTCAGGTTTCCATGAATGCCAGGCAGCATCTGTGGTTCTATCTATGGATACATTTCATATAAGTTCCATAAGCAATAAAGGGTTAAACAAATACCAGATTCAGTTAATTGTTTTTGAGAGGCACGCAACCTGATTTTGAGTTTGGCCTGGAGGCATAAATCTGGGTATTGCCCAGACCAGAGATGTGATGGATGGCAAACACTTCTGTATTTACAGTGGCACAGTGCCTAGCCTTTATACTGTCTGCTTCCTCCTCTTCACAGCCCATGAGGTCTACAGTTATTTTTCAAAATTACAGTCCTCAAATGATACCAGAATGCCAGACTATAGCTGCGACATACACGTCTCCAGCATACCCTCTTATTTTATGGGAAATGTCAGTCTCTAGATAATGAGCCCCAATAAGCTCTAATTAGCAGAAAGCCTCATTATATCCCTAATAACAGAATGGCCAATTGTAAATCAGTAGATGAGGTCATTATTTTCAATCAGACTCTTCCGTCAAACACCAAAACTTCATAGCTAAGATAGCAGAGACTTCTTACAAACCACTAATTCTCATTCACTTCATAAGCAGTTTAGCAGAGTTCACATGAAGATATGAATCATTCTATTTATCTTCTTTCATCAATTTATTTTATAACTGTTCCAAAGAAAACTCTTTTATAGCAGTGATTTACAATGTAATAAACTTTCCAGCATATATTTGTACTATTATTGTTGCAAAATGAAGATCTCGTGTTTTTTTTTTCTTAACTGTTTTTGAGGAATTGAATATTTGGATCGTGAATAACTATTTCAGTCCCATTAGCAATAAAGTTCAGAATCCCTTTGGCTAATTCAATGAACAATTCAGCAACTTTATGAAACAGTAGTTTCTGCAGATGTACTTTTGAGTGGAACAGAGATGCGGGTAAAAAGAACCTTTTTGTTTAGGTAACAGAGTTTAGCCACTTTTAACACTTACAGAACAGTGAGGCTTTTTTATTTACTTTCCCACTATTGGGTGAGAATGGATTTCCTTAAGAACACATGTCTTTAAGATGTGTACCATCAAAAGCACACTGAGGATTGAAACTCTTTTTAAATGCACAGAACAGATGCAACAGTGCCACTGACTAGTGTGATTCAGCTGTGCTTCGCAGAGAGCCAAATAGGTCTCTGAAAACAGTGCTGTTCCCATGCTTGTCTTGTCCTTGAGATTTCAAATATAAAGGCCTATTGACATCATCTGCTGCATTGGTTTCTGTTCTGCCATGCTAGGAATTGAAGAGAAATCATGACAACGGAGATTTTAAAGTTAGTAGAAGACAATATCAATGAAAGAGACTGGAGGGTGAAGTCTGCTCTTAAGTTTTATGCCTACAGAGTGTGTGTCTGCATACAAAATAATCCTTGCCGTAACAGCATTAATATCAGAGTTTAAGCCCCTTCTTATAAAATTTTTTGACAAACAATAACTTTTGGCTACCTACAACCTGTGAGGAACATATATTCTTTTTATAACTTACAAGGACATTCAATATGAGATGATTGCTTCTAGTATAGGGTTGGAGGGGGAAGTTCTACATCAGGATTTTGCATCAATGGTTAATAAAAATGCTATTCAATGAAACTTCATTAAAGTGACTTCTGCTGAGTAGAAACCTCTGTTACACATAACTGGAGTTCTTTGTGCATTTCTACTACTGTAATGATGGAGGAAGCAAACTTACAAATTATTTGTTTTCAATAAAAACAACAATAAAAGTAATATGCAGCAACTCTTTAAACTTTCACTTAAAAACTATTTTTAAATTATATACAAAACATCTGTTACAGACATTCAAATATGTGGGACTGTCTTCCAGATGTGAAATGATGTTTATCAAAGGATGGAACAAAAAGCAGTTATCACTGAAGTAGGTCAAGAAGCAGGTCTCTGAATTACACCGATCTACCAGCGCTTCACAATAGGCGAGGGGTTATGAAACAAACATGTGATCATGGTCAATATAACTTTATTTGCCTTATGAATAGGGTACTTAAGAGGACACATCACTAACTGAGGCGAGCTGGGATTCAGTGGAGTACGCTGTAAATAACAAGCAGCCTTATCCATACAATTTGCGCTGTGAGTACATTTCACTCGAAGAGTATCTGTCATGTTAACATGGAGATTAATCGCGGTGTTTAGGCACAGCTCCATCTTGAGTCACGTCTTCCCTGAAGGAAGGAGAGATGAAAATCCTTCCCAGGACTCCTGAGCTTGTGATGTGAACTTGGCGTATGCACCAGCTGCAAGCCTGTGCTTTGTCCCTCTCGGTGGGCTGGTCCCTTCTCGGTGAGACCATCAACACCTTCTGTGAGCCTAAACCAGTAGACCTCAAGACTGAACACAGCCCCTACTTTATAGCCGTGCTAACTAATGTCACCCTTTCTACAAAGGCTTTCTCTTAAGATTTGGGCTTCCAGCCATGTCTTTAAACTGCTTATGTATCCTCTCCACTGGAATTAACCGTTGTCCTTTGTTTTCTGATTCACTGACGCATCTGTTTTTTCTGTGCTTCTTTTATGGAATTCCAAGCCGTACGGTATATGCAGTTTTCTCATACTGTGTGTGCAGCCATTTATTTTACTGCCATTATTACAGAGTTTATTTCTCCCAATAAATGGATGACAGAATTTTAAGAGGGCCACAGCATCAGAGGCATTTTAGGATTCTGAGATCATCCTGATTCAATCTTTTCCTGTTCAGAAGATAGTGCAGCCCAGGGCTGTCAACTGACCCGCTAAACCTCACAAACCTTTCATAATGTATTGGTGGTCCCAAAAGTCACGTGAAGCTGTAAATATTGTGTGGTTTCAATGTAGCCTTTTCTGATGTTGAAATCGAATGTGAAAGCTAAATGAAAATATCAGGAGCGATGAGGTGAAGGCTCCCTTCGCCAAAGCTAAAGAAAGTGCTTGTGTGGGATCATGAAAGGAAAACTTCTGACCAGGCACTGTTTAGCAGTGCACTGCAATAACAAGCGATGCTAGAACATTGCATTCCAATCAAAATTACTTTGATCTTTGCTTGCAAGCAGAGATATTCTGTGTCCAGATAGATAACGATGTACTAGAATTCCTATCATGCACCTCCAGAGCTCCTCAGTCGGCATTACAAGCATCTAAACGAAAGAGCCAGCCTTCTGGAATTGCTCACCATTTGACAGCTTCACATCAATTTAATATTTAAATGCCTCTTCTTTTCAGTAAGGTATAACAATGGAGAACCTACTTGACTTCAATCAAGTAGATGTGAGAAAAATAGTGAGACATTGTCCTTCTGACAGATTAATAGATAATGTGTGCATTTTCCCAGTTTGAGGTTTCAAGCTTTACTGCTTCCACCTGTGTTGCCACATGGTTCTTGACTTCACAGCTCCATATTTTTTTATATTCAGCCCGCCTTTAAAGCAACACTGTGTATTTACTCCTGCTTCCCATGGTACTTCAGTAAATCCACTCCATGATTTGGCAGAGTAGGATGATTAGGTATTGTTAGTATATTGAAGCAGTAAGTAGAGCTGATTTTAATGTCTGAACAAATCTGCTTTGGCAGAAAGCCAGAAAAAAAGGGAAGGAAACAAGCTCATGACCTCCAGGCAACTGCTGGCAGCTCTTTGGGGAGGCTGTTGGGTCATGATAGTGAAAAAGTCATCACTATAGGTTGTGGCATTTTGTTTCTGTGAAAAAATTGTATTTTCAATTTATTAAATTGTTTTACATGCAACAAGAATTCAATTACACTTCTAAATATAATTATAAAACAAATTAAAGTCTTGATACATAAAGCAGATATCATCTATATGCCAATTCTTCCCGTGCAGTGATCCTGGTATCTGGATACAGGAAGTATAGGGTATTGCTTCAGATCAAAATGTATGCTACTTTTTCTTATACAGCTATTGAATTTTTAAAGATGACTGATGGACTGTGAAAATACATTCTTGCAAAACAGAATCTGTATACCTTTGCATATAATTAGATAAGCCGAACTCCTATTTACCCAAGGAGAAAGAAAAACACCTCCCAAAAATGTCCTCCCTCCCCAGTTCAAATGAGTCATATGATTTCTAGCAACATCCTGGTTTTATTCAATGTTCCATCTGTGTTGACTAAGGCACCAAGAGGTCAAGTGACTTCAAGGGTGGCTTTCCCATAAAGGCAGAGCCAGCAGCTGTCTAATGGAGAAAAACATAAAAGCAGAATAATATTGCTTGACACTGGAGCACTTAAATAACTTCAGGCTGGGAGGAGATGACATTTTCCCATTTCCCCAGAGCAGTTAAGTCTTCAGAGATGTTGCTAGTGAGATGGCTACAAGCAGTGGGCTTTTCACTGAGGTGGCAGCAGTAGTTTTGCATTTCCTAGCACGGATCTCTGATCTCTAGGCAACGCAGTTACATCCGTAAACATTTACCTGGTCTGCACCTATCCTCCTGATGCAAAAGAATATCTTCTCTTTAAAATCAGTTTAAAGAGAAGAGAATAGGCTCATCACTCCTCATAAAATGTTAAAATTGCACATAAAATTTAAAAAATACCAAGATGGAGCCGAAGCCTTTCATTTGGATTATTTTCTCTTTGATTCTTCTAGCAATGCTAGACACATAAAAGTCAATATTTGCCAATATCTACCCCATGGCAGAGGCTGAGGTAAACAGTAATCCTTTCAGCCTGAACAGAGGCATAATCTCTGTGTGGGTGGTAACGTGCAGAAGGTGTTGAATCAGTCCAATGCTTAACTCCGGGCCCGAGGGCGAGGGCTCCTGGCGAGTACAAAGACACTGGCAGAGCTGTTCATACAGACACTGCTCTGCTGCCTTCCTCCACGGACTGCTCTCGGAACAACGTCCAATGCTACACAGTGCTTTTATCAACACGGATGAGATAGACACCACCTGAGTGAGAGCTTGGAGCAACACTCTCACTTAAGCATCTTGATCTGAACACGCTTTTTACTCATGTCCATCAGTTGTGGGTCACATCCTGCTATGTGGCCAAGACAAAGCCAAGAAGCCCAGCAGAGCCTAAGTGGGAACATGCTCTTGGGGCAAAGGTAGGCCAAGTGGCCCTTGCAATAAACCTGGCCTTGTCAGCCAAAAAAGGATGATGACATCCTGAGTTATAAAATTGTTTTGAATAAAGTAGGGGAGGAGGATATCAACTGTTAATATCTCTTGTAAAGGGGACCGGGACTGTCATGTGAGCTGTGCCCTTACTCCTGCCGCAGACAGGGCATTGCATGGGAATTCAGCACAGCACGCTCTGTCTCCTGGCTGAAACAGCTGCTCTTCTGTCAACTGCGAAAACAAAATTTCACACACACAATTTCACTTTCCATAGATTTCTAGAGGTGTTTTTTCTTTTTTAATTTTGGGCATCACTGCACTCCATGCCGAGGCCTCGGTACAGCAACAATATGAGACCGCAGCATGAAGCGAGCAAGAATGCAGATACCAGTGAAAGAAACTTCCCCTTGTAAAACAGAGATAGTGATGGCAATTTATTCAATGGCAACATTACTTAGAAAGTTCCCACTAATTGGGGCAATTACCAACAATATTCATAGGCATCAGTCCAAGAATAATACTTTTGATCTGGACAATTTCACTTTAAAGGGCCAGGAAGGAAAAAAATATTAGGCAGGACAAAGTGGATCTTTGAAGCAGTGCATGAGAAAGGAACTACATGACGTTCCCTGGCATTTCTAACTCTCGCTCCCTGGCTGCTCTGTTCTGAGACCATTTATATAATTAAGACAGAGTAACTTTCTGAGAAAACTAATTAATGCAGCTGACTTGTCTCCTGGAAGTGTGTCTATGTGCAGCTGTTGCCTTAAGACCAAAAGTTTCTTGGGTCAATGGACTCCTCTACCAATATGGAGTGAACAAAGACAGAGAAGAGGGTACAAGATGGAAGCTTGTACCATTACAGAGTGGTAAGTCCAAGAAGAAAAGGACTCAACATTTTTCAAGGAGGCGTGGATAGAGTTTCAGGACCTATACCCAACATGGCAATCTAGAAACTTCCTCATAAACTTGGCTCTAAATCTGCAAATCCTTTACTCTTTGATTTTGGTGTTCTTCAGACATTTAAAATCCAACTTTGTTCTCTTTTGAAGAGTACTTTGCCAAATTTCTCCTCAAATTAATTATATAAAGATATTTTTCCATGTAATACTCATGAGAAGAATCATTTTCCAGACCTTCTTCTCTGGCAGGAACAGATTCACAAAAAATAGTGGTGATGGCGCCTACTACTAGTTTAGAATGTTTCCCTAAAAAGTGGGAAGAAAGGTTAAAGTTTTTACTTAACTTGAGGAGTGACAAAACTGTATCTTCTGCCTCTTATAAAAAGACTATTCAGCAACTTCAGAAGTTTTTAGGCCAGTACATTAAGATACAGTGAAACCAAGGTTTGCTTACACTCATGCTAGACTGAAAAGAGATGTTAGTGCATATGATCAAATATTCTAGTGTAGGGCATTGGGAGGAAATATTCAGTTTTGAGTCCAGAGTATTTGGTTCAAAGATCACCATCCCTGAAACATAATCCTGGAAACAAAGACTGTTTATGCACACTGAACGTCTCACTTTACAAAATGTATATGTAGCTGTATATAAGGGAACCAAATCAAGATTCGGTGCCTTAACGTTCTTGCTCGTCTTCTTTCCCCATGAAACGGCAATCCTTTCCCGACATTAGCAGGGCACAAAACAAGAGGACTGGAAGTTCCCTCACCGAGAATGTCCCATATCTGTTTGCAAGCGTGCTCTCCTGATATGTGGCTTTGAAATCTTTCACTCAGAGAGATCTGATTTACTTCAGTTTTTAGTTCCTCTGTGTAATCTTTAGCTACTGGGTCATTTGACAGGTAGATGTCAAAGGTACCCATTGATCCTTTCAAAGAATACTTTCACTGCTATACTTTTTGGTATCTGCATCTTTCATCAGACTGAGCACAGAATTTTTAACATGAAAGCCTAAGAAATAGTTGTCAACTACTGTTGATGCAACATTCCTTCTGCCACTTCCCTTACCCTCTCTAACAGAGCTTTCTTGTGCTATTAATTAAGAGTTCTGCTTAAAATAGATCCGCTAACCTGAACCAGATGCTTACAACGTGAGGTATTCTGACCAAGAACTATGTGAAAGCTGTGATTTTCATTAAATTGTTCCCGTTTCATTCATTTTATATCTGCTAAATTAATAAAAAATCTGGTAAGGAATATTGCAATATTTTAATTAGCATATAAAATAATCTAAGTTAGACACTGGAGTTAAACACTTAAAATATTTATGAACACATGTTATGATATCACACTTACACAAATAGACAGTCTAGGCACTGAGAATAAGAAGCTTTACTAACTCCCTTCCAAATTCTGTTGCTTATTATATCTGCTCTTGGACACCACAGAGGAAGCTTCCCCTCATTTACAGTTTAATATATAGGAGATTGACCTACAGTAACCAGGTATTATGTAAGTGGACAAATCTTGGGAGCTGGAGTGAGATTGTCGATTCAGACTTCGATGGAAGATTTTTTTTCTGTTTCTATCTCCTTTCTTTTTTTAAAAACATAAATCACTGGTTAAGAGTCATTCAGCAGTAAAATAACATAATTCGACTACCATTCTTCCTTATTCTGAATGTATCTGTTTCTCAGAAGGGTTGAAATGAAAAATTCTTTAGTTTTTAGAGATTTGGGAAACAGCTTTCTTCGAAGTACTGGTAAACTGGAACACTGGTGAACAGATGTGATATTAACAGCTGGTATTGTTACAAGACATGCAGTGTGGTCAGTCATCAGGGAAAGGGTTAAATGACGTTCAAAATCAAAGTTTTATTGGTTTCTGGTCTGGTTAAGTCACCGTAAATGCCTACATTTAACAGCACCACAAGACAATGAGATCTGAGTATCAGCTGGTGTCTGCGCTTCACCTTCCATATGATGCAAATACGCCCCAGAAAACAATTTAGAGCATACTGCATATGGAGAGCCAGAAGTGACATGGGTTTCCAATTACCCTAAAATGAACCATATGTCTAATTAAATATATATGTTTTCTATTGATCTCCACACTAATTGCTGAAAACAGATGCACATGTTTCATCTAAACAGCAATTAGCTATGGGTAGCTATAATCTGTGATTCTCCCCCATACATCTTTTTCTCACCTGCTGCTCATCTTACCCATTGTGGAAATATTTTTTTTGCAGGCTATAGGTTTCTTTTAACTTGGAATATGCATGAGTTCTCATGCTTGTTCGTATGTCGCATATCATTAGCTTTCCCTGGTAGGAAGAAATAAGTATTTTAAAAAGTAGTGATACGACATTTCTCCAGTTCTGTGGGAGACATCTTAAAGATTTCCTGAGGGTGGTGCTAAGCACATTATGAAAGTCACCCCTGCAAGATCTGCCAAATTAGGAATACACAGAAATGCTGCAGATGTTTGAATGGAATTAATTTTCTTGGGGATTTCTTGATGAGGAAGATTTCTATAAAATTATTTCCCTAAAACTGTACAGAAGTAGGAGCGACAAAAGCTTTCAATGCATTTCCAGTTCTAGCAAAACATTCATAAAATGTTCGTCTTAATAAACTGCCATTTTTTAAAGCAAAAATACAAATACAGCAGCAATTCTTTCTATTAAACTAACCTAAGAAAAGTTATGTCTCACTGGTAGACACAAAATCAACGAAAAAGACTTTTCAGGAAGAAATTTTTACAGAATTGAACAAATGAACTCCGAAATCATGCTTCCCAGCTGCATTCTTAAATACACTTGGTTTGCAAATGGAATTTTAAGTGATGTAAATCACATTCTGAATAGCATCGTATCTTTAGCTGCAGTACTCCAGCTTAGAGCAAAGATAACTTGTTAGAGTTTTTCTTCCTTTTGAACATGACTGTATATTAGTGATTTGTCATATCGATTTTTCCCCCATAATTTTTAAAATTATCTTTGTAGGTATTGTGCTGTTGAACATCCTCATTCATTGAAAACATTTGGAAAAATGAACAGCATAATTTAAGTCAACTTTTTTAAAAGTTTTCTGTTAAATTTTCAGCGATGTTCTTTTTGTAAGAAAAAAAATGCTGCTTGAAAATATTCCCCCCATAGATGATTTTTCTTTCAGTGGCCCATGAGATATGTGTGTTGCTTCTTAGTAGTGTACTTTTCCCAAAGGGATTGCTCTGTATGGCTTGTACACTAGGTGTATTTACACATGAACGGGTATTTTTGCCATCTGTGTTGTCTCATTTTAGGCATGTGGTTTAAGTGTGTTTCAATGAACTAACGAGGGGTTTATCTTTTCCTCATAAAGGGAAAGGGGAGAAAGGTGAAAGCCTTCAGGGGGTGGGAGAGGAAAAGGGGGAGGAAGAGAAGCGGTACCTAAGTGAGATGTTTGAAACAATTTAACCAGTGTCAGTGTTCAACATGACGTCAACCACATTCCCTGTATTTGTAAATATTCCCAAATGTAAAACTTAAATATGGTGAAACACAGATTGAAAGTCAATTTAAGTTTATTATGAAAGTAAAACAAAAAGCCATTTCTGAAGGCCTGTAAATTTGCAGGTAACTCTCAAGTTTGCTGAGAAGGTTCCTGACCTGAGATCAGAACGTCAAGGAATGATTCACAGAGAGTAATGACTTCACTTGACAAGTAACCTACGTAACCAGGAATTTGATCAGTTATACAGTTTTCCTTGTCTCTCTTTCAAAACCCACATGTTGTTTTATCCAGTGTAGACAGAGGCGAGCCACACTGTTTTAACCCTGATTTGAATGCAGCTCAGACGACATTCAGTTTCTGGTGTTTGGTTTGGTCTGCTTTTTAGGAATTAATATATTCATAAAATCTCTGTCAGCTTTGCTGAAGAGAATGAAAGTCCCAAAGAGTTTCTCTCTCCCGCTCACATGGCCATTCCCCATTGATAATCAGATCTCTTTTTGAATTTTTGAAGAAGGAATGAATTCTACCAGCACCATTATCAGGAGAAGTAGGCACACACATTTCATCAAGTGCGTTCATATAGCAAGACATTTGTAACGTGAGTGAGGATGGTGAAACTAGTCATTAGCCTGGTAAACTAGATTCTTTAATATTACCTTTTTAACCATGATGGAGTATTTTATTTGGCAATGCGTATTCATTTCAATAGCTGAATCTTTTATTACAGCCCTGAGAGATGGAATTGGGAGAGAGCAGCATTCGGCCTGACAGCATGTAGAGAGAACAAATGAAAAAGTAAAAGGTTTAAGTAAACAACCAAAACCACTTCTAAGACATTTCCTTGTGGATAGATTTAATTATGCAAAACCAGCTGGGGGTAAAAGGAGTCTCAGTAAAACAAGAATAATTTTTTTTTGGCTGAAACACTTTAATGTTTGATCATGCTGCTATTGTTACTTAAAAAATTATTTGCATTATAATACATTTTACACTTCAAGGAAAGATATGAGTTAAATACAGCACTTGCAATTCATATTTTTTCCAGAAAGCTAGTTTCTTGCTTATGTTATGTAATGCTTTAAGGGATATATTTGAGAACCATTTTTATTTTCCTTTGCCTAACATTCGGAGTGGAATTTCCAAAATGAAAATAGATCGGACTGCTTTGTTACCATACTCTGATGAAGACTTCCTTTTCTGAAACAATTAACTCCCTTTTGTTCTGTTTACATTCATGGGTCATATTGAGTAATGCCATCTGCTGACAGAAATACTGATGAGTGAGTCATACAAAGCAAAAGCTAGGGCAGAAGATAAGAAATACTCATGTTAAAGACAGACTAAAGGCCAAAGATCCTGCCTCTGTCAAAGGACTGAAGCCGATATTTAGAGAAAGAATGCATGAAAATTGTAAGAATATATGTCTCATGTAAATGTAACAGTCTGTCTTTGAGGCCCTTAGTAGTGTTTAATAGTCTTTGATGGATTTTTCTTTCAAATATATTCTGTAGGATAAATCTTTCTGATTTGGATAAATCTTTCTGATTTAGACAAATCTGGTAGCAATTTAGGATTCCGTACCAAGTATATCTTGTGCTGAGTACCACACTGTAATAGTGTGTGTGAAAAATAATGGCTTTACTTATTTTTACACCTATTGTCTTTTCTTTGAGTGTCCCCACCCCATCCTTTCTTAAGAGAAGCTGTTATTACTGCTCAATTATTTATTAATTTATTAATAAATTATTTATTAAAATTACTTATTGCTCAGTCATTCATGAATTTCCATAACATATGTAAGACTTTTCCCTACCTAGAAGTTATATCCATACTTAGGAAAACCTCCCAAGTCCATCAGTAGAATAACAACTGTTAAAACTACAAATTCAATAATGATCAAAACTGCCCTTTTGCCTTGGGCTAAATGACGATCCTACTTAGATTTCTGCCCATGGGTGGGCAGTGCAAATGAGGCAGTACTGGTGTGAGAAGGATGAGGATAAAAGCAAGTTCAGTAAAACTGAAAAGACTTTTTTTCAGGTCTCTATGAAAATTCGTCATCAGATATACAAGATTTTTTTCAGCAGTGGTTTCCTTATCTCTAACTAGATGTGCAGTCTTGCGTAAGTAAAACAGCAGAGTTTTGGTTGATAACATCTGACCTTAAAAGAATGGTTGGGGTTTTTATTGATTTTTCTGCCTAGACTGCATTTACAGTTGGGATGATTAATTAATTAATTTCTAGTTCCAGAAAGAGATTATTGCTGCTTAAACTGATTAGCACAGAAGTATTTTATGGCTTTCCAGCAATTAATCTTTATAGCTAAACTGACGTAGGAGTATCTTTTTCACTCTAGCATTTCTAGTTTGTACAGAAGCAGTAGCCGACTGTTACTGATGCCAACTAAACAATAATTCAATTGTATCAGAAATGTAGTGTGTAGAATGTCATGGGACATTTCTATCATTTATTGATAGGAAAATATATTAATGGCACTGTGAGTTACTTGTAGACCTCTTTGTCATATACTCTATAGCTACAACTTTGTGCACATTGTTGTGTAGATACTATGGTAGCTTGCTGCCACAATGTCCTCATTTAGAGAGTGAAAACACACTTAACTGAGCTGTAACACACAATCTCCTCATCGTTGAGAAAAACTCCATGGAACCGGTGGTAGCAATACAGAACAAGCATATTTACAAGAAAAAGAAGTTCTTTGGGTCCTGAAAAATAAGAGGAAAAAGAAAAATGGGAGAGACATTGAAATATCACCAGGTTTAGTTTGAATGATCATGACTTGCTGCGGTGCTGTGTTATATAGAGATTAAATGTGCATTACACAACATTGTTTGTAGGAACTGTGCTGTATTGGATAACGTCTCTGCATTTAAGAAGGAACAGAAAATTCCAAAAGGCTCAGCTCTTGGGAAACTGCCTTGCACTGACCTAATTACTTCATTAAGCTTGGATTGAATGGTTGATCCTAAAGTAGATAAAGCTGGAAGCAGGAAAACAGAAAATTCTCCCTCTCTCCTTCTGTCTCTCTCTCACTCTGGGAAGAAATTTCATTAGGATTATGCTTTGTATCACAAAAAAACAATCTTGCCGTGTGTTTCTGTTCAGTAAATTGGCATAGGTAACAAATGCGTTACATTGTGCAGAGCTGTGATAATTCATGAAAAAAGAAACAGACATAATCTTCACTCTGAAGAAGGTGGCTGCAAACAGGAAGAAGGTTTGTGTTTTGTGTTGGGTCTTGCTGTGTTTTTTATTCATGTACAAAGGAAAAAGTGGAGAAAAGAAGAGAGATGAATCAGGAGAAAGGGAAAGAGAAGATGGGAGGAAGTGCTCGGGCTGTCAAAAAATGTGAAGTGTGAGGGAAGGTGGGGAGAAACCGTGAGCTTTCAATAAAAAATCGTAACATTTGAACCCCATCATAAATGCCATAGAAAGGCAGTGAACAAATCTGGTGAGAAAAAATGTATTTCCCTCCTTTAGGGGCAAAAATTGAGAAGCAAAGCAGGGAAAGAGCATGATATTTCTGTTGTTACTAATTATAGGGCAAGACAGTCCCCAGTGAAAGCAAATTCTTTCTGTGACCACACCAGTATCCTTTGAGTGATCTGAAATCCCCCATCAATTTTGGGATTAGCAGGATAGCAAAGACTCTCAGCTTTCTCTCAGTGTGCCCGAAATGTACCCAGAGGGTGCAGAGTCTCTTTCAAGAAGATTTCCAAATCTTTTTTAAAGAGTAGTAGGGCACCAAAACCAAAATTGTGCCGGTGAAATAACTAGTCTTAGCTACAAAGTTCTTCGCTTTATCTCTGAATTGTTCAGGTTTCCCCTTGCAGGCATGTGACCTTGATAAGCTTTTGTCAGCTGTATTGGACTGTAAAACCTGATTTTCGCAGACATGTGTAACTAAATGAACGTTAACCTTTGCTTTGAACTAAATCAATAGATTGCTATGATCGTGGTCTTCACAAGAAACACTTTTCTGAACTCTGTCTCATAAGAGATATAAAAACGAAGGCTGTAGCACTGCAGTCCTAATCTTCCTAATACCACAGCAACTTATTATTCCTTTGCCTATGTGTCCGTGTTTGCCCTCTTACCTACAGTGTTGAAGTGGGAGCTGACATTTAGCTGTCTATCTGTTATGATTCCCAACAACACCTGGTCAAAATCTGGAATTTTTATCTCATGGGAAACATTGAAGTTTCTGTAATTTTTGTTCCAAAATTGAGGCTTCATGAGAAATAAGAATACCAAAAATAAGTTTTCACAAGTTTTTTTTTCTGAATATTCTTTTCAGATTCTCTAAATTTCATTTCAGATGCTATTTTTGTTTATGTATTGACAGAAATGTTTTAACTTCACCTCATACCATACTGTATATCTTACAGTCACAGCTTACCACTCCTAATACTGAGATGTTAAAAGATGACACTATATAATAGCTGAAATAGTCTATTCTATCTTTAAAGTCATTAAAGACAGCTGCTATTCAGTGCTGATTGAAACATCTTATCTCCTTTTATAGATCAAAGTGTATAATGTGATACTGACATAGTCTGGCATTTGGATATTCTAAATAGATGGTCTTCAGATGATCCCTATGGATCTCAGATTTAAATTCCACTGGGAAGTAAATCCCATGATCCTGGCTTTTTCTAGTTTTCAAATAATTGTAATATTCCTTTCAGAGGACGGGGTCTTCCAGAGAACTGTGAAGGATTTCAGCGTAAGGGCTTCCTAACACCTGAACTGACATTTTACAGGTAGTTGGAGAGCCCAGTGAAATAACAGCTTGTACATAGCCTTGCAGAAACCTCTCAAATGTGGAGGAAAAATGGACAGTAAATCAAAAGGGCGTTAATCAGTGGCTGAATTTTCATGTAGAGGCTTTGCAACCATAGTCCTCAGGCTGGACAAAACTGCCTTGACTGAATTTCCCCCATAAAAGTGGTACTTTTGAAAGATCCATGAAAAAAGAATTGAAGTTCTACAGGTGGAAAATAAGCTTTGGTTTTGCTTCCAAGTAAAATTAATGTTTTGAAGGCAGGCTGGATTTAGAAAAGTCCATGGGGTTAAAGATTGAAGGAATATCAAAATAGTTTCAAACCATTGCTGTGCTAGCCAGCTTTCTACTGTATTTAGTATACCTAACAAGGACACAGGTAACTGAATAGACTTTAAATCACGTTACTTACATCTCAGATGCAAGTAAAGAGGAATGATACTGTATTTTATTTTTTTTATTCAGGAGTTTTCTTAGGGATCTGCATAAGAAAAAACAGTTACCAGACTCCAGCCTGGCTGGGTGTAATATTGCAAAGGGCTGATGGCTGAAAATGCTCCGGAAGAATGTGAGTAAACAAGCATATTAATTCAACTTGTATAACTGTATATTCAGGATCCAGATGCTTGAGAGTGAACTATTAATGGCCGACTTGGTTTGTATATTTAGTTGTGTGTTGGATGTTTCATTTGCTGTACTCTGCTGTCCACTTGGACTTGAGGCACAAACAAAAATGGGATACTTATTTTAATGTAATAAATGGAGACAATAAATAAAAAACATAGTACAGTCTCCTGCTTCCCTACTGTTTTCCAAGAACAGAAGTCTCCTGAGAGTAGGACACTTTTCTCTAATTTTCTAATCAGCCACATTTGTGGTTAGTTGAGCTGTTTCCATTTGCTACCATTTATTTTTATTATCCTTGCTCACCCATACAAAAGAGATATTTTGTGGGGAAAGGGCAGGAAAAGAGAAAGAGAGAGTTAAGGGGGAGAGACAGACAGACAAAAGATAGACAATATCATATTGCAGAAATCCTGGCTCCCTGATGTCACAGCTTCAGCTCCAAACGGGTACTATATCCTGAAAACAGACGTACTATTTTTTACTGTATTAAAATTCAATATTCAAAATAAAAATATTCAATATTTACTATATTGAAGTGAACAGATTGTCCTCAAAGAATGTCAGATACAATTGATACAGAGTTGAGTAGAGTAAGGAATTTAGCTCAATTGAGAAACAAAAAACTTTCCACTGTGACAAGCATTAATGTTTCCTTGAAGTATGCCCACTGTGTCCAATGCTACTTTATAAGATGAAGGCAGTGTCATTGACACAAGCTTTTGTGTTTCAAAAGTCAAAGAACCACCCTGAAATACGCTTTTAAAATATGCCTTGTAAGATTCATCCACAGAAAGAACATTTAATTGCATTACTTCAGTACAAAAGGACATTAGCCAATGCACTTTCCAGTACTGTGTGTAGACATGGGCATTTGCAGCTTCATAACGTTCCAGCTCTTGTAGAAGTAAATAAGTTCTACATGTTCCTTGTATAATTATTTTAGTATTCTGTAGGTAACAAACATCGTAAATAAATAGCTGTGTAAATTTGGTTGGATACAGGCTGCAATTGAGTCATTTGGACTGAAAGTTGCTTTTCATTCATGTCCTGTTAAACTTCACGTTCATTTTATCTGTGAAGTTATTTATGGGATGAGAAGCTGTCATGATTACGTGCTCACAGAAGTGCTCATGCCAGAGGTATGCAGCGGTCATTAGAAACACTTCTGTGGGTTTGGGAAGCATCCAGTGGGGACAAATAGGTAACTCACAAAGAGAAAATAGAGATAAGTTTGCTGAGTCAATTGCTAGCTAATAATAGTTCTCCCTTTTCCAGTGGCTTATCCCTTGCTTTGCACGTATTGCTGGTTAGGCTTGGGTTACATATAAACACAAATGTCATGACCCATGTGTGTCAAAAAACTGAGAAGATACTATCATTGCAAATGTAGCTTTAAGCTCCTTTTTCATAAATACAGGGAAGCAAAAATAGAATTGCCATGGATAAACACATGGAGATGTGAAATCCTCACTGAGCACAATGGGGCCCCAAGGCTGTAGCATCAGCCAAATCTGCCTCTTGGTGTTTTGATGGGCCCAAAATCCTGTGGCTGCCTGGGCATTTGTGTAGAGATTTTTCTCTAAGGGCGGGCCTGATTGTAACCTGTTTCCGCATGATCTGGTTACATTATCAACGCTCTGGAGAGAGGAGGTGATATATTCGTCCTCCGAATTTCTAGTCAAGGATCACTGTCCAAAAGAATTGGGAATGACTGACAAAAATATAGGTAAGCAGATAGGTAGTTAATGGATAGTTTGACTGATCAATCACTGCTACATCAGAGCACCCAGAGGAAAATCATGCGAGCACAAATACCACACAATTCTAATGATGAGTTCTCTGAAGCAGCAAAATTATTTTAGGTGGCACAAAACAGGGCGCATAACCTGGAGGACAGACAGGTGGAATGGGTGTTTGGGAGGTCAAGAGTAATGACGAAAGTAACAGATTGTCCTCAAGGAATGTCAGATACAATTGATACAAACCCAAATAATACAACCTCATGTTGTAAGAAGCACAATAGTCACCTTAGTATACTGTCCTGGTCTGGGGTGAAGCAGAGCCAACTTTCTGTTCATTACAAGAGGCTCTCACTTATGCATGTTGCTGTGGCAACCAGGGTCACCTGACATCTTCCTAGGAACTTGATCTGCTTTTGTATATATTTATTTATATGGTATCATTCATTATATCCTTTTTAATTTATTATTAATATTTCATTAAAGTAGTTTAGTTTTTTTCTAAACTCATAAATCTCTTTATACCTCTTCTTCCTCTCCTTGGAGCGAGAGGTAGGGGAGAGCATCTGTTGTCTTCTCGTTGGACAACCTGGCCCAAACTGTGACAGATTAATTGGCCTGCGCTGGAGGGGAAGTGGCTGGCAGATGTTGATGGGGCAGAGGACTGAGGTGTCTGAGGCACAAGTGTTGAACAGAAATTGTGTTCAGCTGATTACTGTTATTGCATCTGCAGAGACATCACTGTTTTCCTTCCAGCTACCACTGTGCAGACAATTGCATAGAGTTTATTAAACAGTGTTCCAACTCAATCCCAATTTACTGGTGTAAACGCTTTCATTTGCATTCTGTTACATTTCATACGGTTCAAAGCAAAACTCTGTGATCTGGGAAAAAGCAACAATTCTCAGAGTGTCAGAACTTTGATCATTGCCATCTTAAATGAGGAGTAGTACTCAATATTGATCTTTTTTTTTTTTTCAGGAGGCAGGGGTGGGCATGGTGGAAGCTCTACCCTTGAGTTGACATTGAGAGGTACTATTTTATACCATCTTGCTTTCTTTAAAACATACTACTGTAAAAAGAGATGTCTCCGATAGTCCCACAGGCACCTCATGCACAGCAAAGATTGCAATTTATGAGAATAATATCAGAAGTCTCACTGGCTCTTCATTAGATCATCTGTATAATCCTGTGCACATCGCTTCATCCCATTTCTTTTTCTCTTCTGCAGTGATTTTTTTCACCAGTATATTTAGATTGAAGGTACTGATACAGGAATTGTTTAATCATGGGGTCCCGGTTACTCCTGGAACTTCAGGAATTACTACCACCCTACAGAAAAGTCTCTGCACAAAGCACAACTTAGCTGATAAAAAGGACCACTGGGAAGAAGAAAAGTACCACTGGTACTACAGATCGATAAGTGTGCATCTGTTGAGTAGTTGGTCCCCTCATCTGGTACTAAGGACCTGATGCCCATGTTACGTGTTTCGGGACTTTTTATTTCAGGCTACCTCTAGCCTGGTTCAGTAGACTGAATGACCAGTGATGGTTGGACCATGTCAGCTCCACTGCCAGAGCATGTAATTGTTTAGTTTCATCCAAAGGAATACAGTTTCAGAAGCCCTGGAAACACTGCTCGACAAAGTACAGCAGGAGGGGACAATCAGGAGACTGACTTCAACACTCCCGATCTGAACAAAATTGCTATGTAAACACACTCATTGTTTCCCCGTTATATTTCAGGTACTGCAAAACCCCTTAGTTTCTGAAAACATATGCTGGTAAGACAAATGCTGCCAGAGTTGCCATAAATCAACTGTCCATGGCAAAGAATCAAAATAACCTTTTCTAATACCAGAGAAGGCCGACCGCTTTCTGTGTTACTTACTTTTTAGCTTTGAAGAAGAAATAAACAAAGCATTAAACCAGACTACCAGCTGCCCCAAAAGGTCATACCTGCCAGTAACATATCTCGGGGGTGGTGAATTTCTCAGTAGATCATGAGCAAACCTGTGCTATAATCATCAAGGTCTCTTCAGATGTTAAAACCGAAAATTGTTGGGGATTTTGTGGAATTACGAACTCCCAAGAATAAAGTGAATTTTATGCCTGGCAGGTTAACAATGCAGTGTGCTAGTGAGTCTCAGTAACACTGCGCTAATTGTGCTCTCTCTGGTCTATCCCTAAAATTCCAAAGATTTTAAGCTAAGCCCACTCCACCCTGGTCCGTAGGCTGCTTACGTAGGCTGCTTGAGAATAGCCATACCACCTCTGCCTGCGATTCTCATACATTAAGCAGAGTCTGGCAGGGCCATAGCTTCAAGAAAAAATATGAAAGCAAATAAATGGTTTGGCGCTGGAGGCCTTAAACAGGAGTTTGGGAGTCTGGATTGACGCCCTTGCTCTGCTGCAGGGTTCCATGTGGAACCTGGACCCAAACCCTTAAAGGAGATTTAAGATTTCTTTCATCCTCACACTAGAGCTTTCTTCTCTTTTTGAAGAAAAAGTTAGCAGACTTAGACGTTACCTCCATCATCAATCTCTAGTAGAAATAGGGAAGAAGCAGTGTTAAGGTCTATTTAATGTCATCCCTCCCCAGCAGTCACTTTGTATCTATCCTATCCTGGCTTTTGTCCTTTTTCAGAGGAGATTTTAAGCTGACACTCTAATAGCTCTTAACTTTATGAATTCCATGCATTTTTTACAGGACAAGATGTGTCATTGCTTCATTTGGCTTATTTACAGCTCTGCAATGCTGCACCTATTGGTGCAAGACACTCATGGCTCCTTCTAACCTTTGAGGAAATTCTCTTCACCAGGACCATAACGGCAACAAGGAGAGAGACTAGAGAAAATACACTGAGTTGCTCAGAAATTTAGTGACATGCAGCATATAAACACATGAAAGGAAGGGAGGTATCAGTTGTCAAGGCTCCGTTATCTGAACTGTCCCTTTCTAAGCTAAGGGTGACGGTTTCATCTTGACCAGCAGACAGTTATTTTATACAAAGCCTGTCTTCTGGTTTGGCTCTGAAAAGTAGAATTTCATTTATTTGTCCATTCAAAATTCTCATAATAAAAAGTTAATGTGATTTACTTTCTTCAACTGTACTGGGTTATTCAAAGACACTTAGGCAACTGCCCCTTTTCCTAGGGTTTCAAGGATGCCTGCAGTTTGCTAGGCACATGGTGAAAGATGTTATGCAAAAGTGTTATTATAAAGCTAGAGCAGTAGCCCTTCTAGCCTGAGTGGCTAACCAATAGTTGTTTTTGCTGGGATATTTCAATTAGAAGAAAAAATGGTGCTAGACTTGGTCGTCTTTGAAGGAGCCCTAGTTAGAATAGAAACAATACTACTAAATTCTAGCAGTGGAAAGCACAAATGGAGCAGAAATGTTGCACCTCTAATGTGGTTGGAACAGCAGAAAAAGTCCTTGCCTCCTACCAAGTTCTGAGGCTGAGGCATATGGCAAAAACGTACAAAATCCTTCTCCCTTGGACCTACAACGAAACAAACACTTTCTTAGCCTTCAGCCAACACCTCCGCCCCAAAGCCCACTGTCTCCAGACAGGCTTTTGCAAGCTTTTCTGAAGCTCCCTTCTTTCCCTACTCTGTTCTCCAACTGAGAAACTTCTTTTCTGCATATACAGTTGAGTAAAACAATATTAAGCAATATCGTTCCACACAGATCATCTGAATTGGCACTATACTTGGTATTTTATTTGTGGAAGCATAACCTTAGCTCGCTCTTTCTGCTACCTAAAAAGCAGGTTGAATTCATTAATTCTGGAGAAAGATAAATCCACCTTAGCTTCATGTTTTTTGTTCCAATAGGTCTAAAAGCGACACACCTTGATCATCTATTCAAACAAAGAGAAAGAGAAATAACTTAATAGACTATCAGCGATGAAAAAAAAAGCACTGATATATATGCCGTTTTTTCTGGAAATGTTTCACCTTATCTTAATTCAATTCCTGTACAAATCACTTTTTTGAGTGTGTTCCAAGCCCCATGGTAGTTTTTCTTTTGGTTACCAAGGAAGGGCCACGCTCAGTGTAGTCCTGAGAAGAAACTACAGTTTCTGTAAAATTTGTGAGCTGGAATGTATTCTGTCCCTACTACTCACTATTTTATGACACTTTCTCTCTTTACTGGAAAATCCTGCAGCAACTCTTCCAATTTTCAGTGGAGAAAAAAATTTTAAAAAAAAGTCTAGAAGCTCTATCCTACAAGCTTCTTAAATTTTGGATTTGTTTCTCTGGAGGCTTTCCAGAAAGAAAATAAGGCAGATATTTTTAGCACATGCCCAAATCTAAGTACTGGACTACATTTTATATATCACAGGCCTGTTTTCTATAAACTATCTAGAAAAAAGAGCACAATACTCAACAGGCAGTTAAAACTCTATGATTATGGTTAATGTTTCCACTATCGAAGCAGAGCCTTGCAAATCCAGGATCCATACAACCTCACAGTTTTCAGATCTGTGTTTAAATTTAACTGACATGAGAATCACTGCAGATTTCATTCACTGGTGCCAATGCCATTTCCACAGCCTTTTGGTATCTGAATGGATAAGTAGCAGCCAATATTTGCATGTAGCTACAGTCCAGCATGGCCTTTCTCAAAAATACCTTAGCACTTTGACAGCTACATGTTGCAATAAAACATTTTAAAATACCAGTGTGTATGGGGCCCTCTTTCCTTAAGACAGACTGTCTTTGGCAATGCCAGCACTGCCCTTCCTGCAACAGTAGCTCTACCTGAACCTCTAGGCTTCATACACTATAGATATTTTTCCTTTATTTGGACAAGGTCTTTTATCTAGAAATATCCAAATATTTTACAGCCATCCTAGGAAGAGTATCCCTTTTCATCATCTCAGGTACAACTACCTGATGGTCTGGCTTACTGTTGCTACTTTTGCCTCATTTCTTATAATCTAACTTTAACTCCTTTTTCCACCAGAAATCCTGAGATCCTGATGGGATGCTGAATTTGATAGCAGTTGCCTTAGCCAAAAAATCTGCTAGTCTCACACTGTCTGATTAAATATATCACTTTCAAGAAAGTTGTGTGGAAAAAAATCCATTTCATGATATAAGTGCTCTGTCAGAGCATCTTAGATATAACTGATTGCTGAGACGAAGGATCTGGTCTTATGCTAGGACCAGTGACAGGTTTTAGCCAAATACAACCACCATACTACGTCCTCACAGTGCTTATAGTGAACACTGGATTTATCTCTGTGAAAGCAACATGAAATACAGGTCATGTCAGGTGCTTCTAGGAGTAGCCCTGGATCAGATTGTGAATTTTCAAGGACATCTAAAGAAAACAGCTGCAAAAGCAAGGACATCTGTGAAGTAGATTAGCTGGCTTAGCGCGGGGTGCCTAAACACAAACCTTTCTAACATCCGTACCAGCCATCTGTTACTCAGCCATTCTAGCCTGCTACTGATTGTCGCACACAAAGCTGGATGATAGCCAGTTCTATTTAATCGTGCATTATATCATAAACCTGCTGATCCAGTCTTTTCCCATCTCTGCTAGTGCTTTATAACCTACCACCAATGCACATGTGGTGTGAGCGTATAACAGTCAGCTCTGCAGAGGAAGTCCTGGACTACCATTTTACATGGATCCATCCAGCTCATCCAGACTGCCTCAGGAATCTGTGGAATCTCACTGTTAACAGGAATGGCCTTTATTAGCGGTAACTAACTTGTAAGTTTGTTCAGTAGCAAATATAAACCTGATTTTAACCTGCCACATGGCCCTGGCAAACAAGTTATGCCAAGGTTGCTGTAGAGCCTACATTTCTACATGGTCCTCTCAAGACTGGTGCCAAGGACTACAACAAATTAACAGTCTGTCTTGACAAGACATATATTAATCTAAAAAAGGAGAGAAAGGTTGCTTGAAATCACCCCAACCAGTTTCAACAACTCATGGTGAATACCAAATTGCCCATGGCAGGGGGCTTGGAACTAGATGATCTTTAAGGTCGCTTCCAACCCAAGCCATTCTATGATTATACAGTTGTGGCAACTAGTTTCCATTTTCTTTGTTAAAGACTGGGTTTGCTTCCAATGCACTGCTACAGGAGTCCAATCTCTGAAGAATGGTCTGAACTTTTTTTGCAAGCTGCTTGGCTGATGTTGATCCTAGTTACACCAGTGCCATGAACACTAATGGAGACTGATAAAAGGAAATGTTAAAGCAGTTAAACTCAAGTTAAACTCATGTTAAACTCAAGTGCAGCGAGTGTAACATGTAACCCACTAGTTAGTCAGTTTCCCTTGTACAGGACACAATCTTTAGTTTTGGCACCTCTAAATGCTTTTTAGCTGGTAGGGATCTCAAAAAAAAATTGTAATAGAATTGTGCGTGCATGTGTATCATTTAATGAGAATTTAAGAGAACAGTATCACGCAAAGCAATTAGCAATTAGCAAAGCATTAGCAAGGTAGTACAAGACAAGCACATTTAGATCTTATATGTTGGAAAATAGGAAAAAAGGCATTCTGTCTCCTACATGCTCCTTTCTGTGCACACCCTGGGTTGCCACATGCCCGTCTCTGATTTCAGGGTGAGCCAGGGAGCTGCTCGTGTAGGGCTGACATGCAGGTGCAATATGCTTCCCAGTTCCAGGGGTTGTGGCGCCAGACTTGATGTAGGCATATGTACCATCTGCACTTAGGGGAAGAGGGAAGTAAGATCCAGAAAGATTTTACCAAGTTATAAATTTCTGGTGGAAAATGGGCCTCTGTATCCCCAAGGCAAGAACCACAATTGATCCTTGCAATAATAAAGATTTGGAGATAGCACTTCTTTTTGTAGTCAGTCAGCCAAGTTAAGTCTGTAATCAAAATTTATATGCAGTGCCATATGAGCCTTCTCCCATTCTGGGATCTATAAAAAGCATCTCAGTACTATCATCTGTTATGATAATATTAAATCTTTTGGAAAATGATCTGTGGAGCAGAAGATGTTTCAGAAGAAGGAGAGATGCTTCAGAAGATTGTAGAGGGAGACAATGATCTTTTCTGCTAATCACATTTGCAGATTTGTTTAGTCCTGCTGCATGCTTATTTTGCAAACTGCATGACAGAATACAAAATTGCCTCCCTTATGACAATTCCTTCCCCTCACACACTTTCCTTCCCTGACCCAGAGACACCAGTGATCACAGACGTAGAGAAGAGCTAGTCCTCTCCAGCATTTTGCTGGGCAGGGAAAGGAGTGCCTTCTAGCGGGGCAGCCAATGGGGGTGTCAGGTCTGCCTCGCAGTGGTGAGCGATGTGTAGAGAGCCCCATCCTTTCCTTGCTCTGGACCAGGGGCAGTGGAGGCTGAGGCATTGCAGGCTGTTGGCGCACAGGCCAGGGCTCTTCTGAAGCACCTGGGTAAGATGGAGACGTGATAGCAGTGAATACCCAGGTGAAACAATTATGGTAGAACTGGCACCTTCAGTTTTTCCCTTTTCAATACTCCCAGCACTGACATACTATCAAACATAACTTATTCTTACTTCATTTAGCCGCTCTCCCATTCATTACAGACACAAGAACAAGATACATGCTTATGTATTTTATTGCAAAGGACTGCAACACCAGCTGAGCATTACAGGAGCCATTACAGTCCACTTGTGTCCTCAGAAATGGAAAAAAACCTCTGTTGGACAACACCACGCTCCTCTTTAAGAAGTGCCTTTATAAATCTACCCTAAAGGTACAATCAGACCGCTCATTAGACCTTTGACAGACACTGAAAGAACATTTACTGCATACGAAGATTAAGTAAGATGTGCTTTGTCAAGTTTTTTTCTATTTAAGTGGACTGGATGAAAGACAGGAAGTTTCTCCGGTCTTGTATTTTCATACAGTAGATTAGAGAAGAGTTAGTTCCGAATTTCCACTTAAAATGGCCCTTGGAATGCATAGCTAATTTCCTGCAGACATGATTCTTAAGCTTTTATGTAGTGTTGCAATAAATCTCTCAAAAATATGTCCAAATAACTTTCAGGCATGGGGTCTTTTCCTTCCTTTTCTTTTTTGAGTTCTCTTTTTGAATATAGCCATCAAGGTAAAGTCACAACGAGGAACTTACTGTCATTCTGCTAGATAATCACTTAAAACTTTTTATACAGATTTTCTGAAGAATGTTACACAAGACAATGCGGAATAACTGCATGTAGAAGACCTCCATAACAGCACTCAGTAGTACTGAATTTATCAGAAAAGGTAGGAGGGGTTACGTACTAGACAACTGTAATAGAAATTTGGGGTGACAGTGATCCCAGACATCTCTGTTTTCTTCTGGATAACCGCAATGTAATAGAGCTACACTATGAAATCTCACAAGCCATTTGCACAGCTTCACTGTGTGAATCCCATGATAGTGTTATCATGGGATTCCCCAAACTGGATTCCTGCAAACATTACGGTCACTCCTAATTGGGGCTCAGCAATCAAAATGAGTGGAGAACCAGGCACCTTAACACGGGCAGTTTCTGTGGTATACCCTTTTCATTTCTCCCTAGCATTCAGAATTGTTGCATTAGCGTGTATCTCTGCCTATTTTTCCTTGGGTATCCACTTCCCTTTACTAGTTATCCTACTCTGCCTTGTCCTTTTACTGTGAGATTTGGTGAAGCACAGTTCCACATTTTGTTTATCTACTCTCTTCACAATTGTATAAACTTTGATCATATCCCTCCCCAACCTTCTGCTCTGCAGGCTGGAATCCCAGATGGCTTAGTCCCTCTGCAGAAGGCAGCTGCTTTATCCCTAAAGCGTTTTAGTTGAAGTCTGCACCTTTGACTTCACTGTCCCAGTATCTTGAAGACCAGAGCTGCAAGTAATAATCAAGACAAGAGTGTACGTGATTTTGTACAGTGACAAAGTTACTTCTCTAGTCTTCATCTCATTATTCAACAACACCTTCTTGGCTTTTTTGACTGCTATTGTACATTGAACAAAGATTGCTGAGGATTTTAAGTGGTGACTCAAAAACCTCTTTCCTCAGTTCCTGTGCCTTTGGTTCATGTGCCTTCTCTCACTTTTAACAACCATCTTCTGAGTAAAACTGAGCTAAGATGACACAGTTGTGAAACTGCTTCTTCAGTACTCTTTAGTGTGGAACCTTTTTGAATATCCAAGTTTTGGATGTCCAGTGGCTTTTCTTTACCCACATGCTTATTCCGGGAGTGACAACTGGCCGATGTAGTGAAGTTGCCTTTTACACAAACCATGCTGGCTCCTTTCCAACAGCCTCTACTTGTCCATGTGCTCCTTCATCTGATTCTCTGTTACAGATGGTACTGTCTCATCATGGAAGGAAGGCAGACTCACTGGTCTGCAGTTTCCAGGATCTCCTCACGGAATCACGGAATCACGGAATCTTCAGAGTTGGAAGGGACCTCTAGAGATCATCTAGTCCAACTCCTCCACAGCCGTGCTTCCGGATGGCAAATGCGCAAGCAAGTTGCCAGTGTCTGTCATAGATAGCACAACCTGGCCAGCAGGTCTGAAATTTCACATTTGATTTCCTTCAGTATTCATCCAGTCCTATTGACATCGAAAGTGTCGATTTCATCTAATAATTCCTGTACCTGAACTTTATACTCTTCTGACCCACCTGCTACAAGAATAAGTATTAAATGTGGGCTTCTCCTCAGATTGTACAGCAGTTAGGTCTGATTCAAAAATTCACTGAGCTTCTCTGTTATGGTCTTCTCATCCCCAAGTACTTTGTTTTAAACCTTTGTTGGCATATGGTTCCACTGATTCCCTAGCTGTTTTTCTTTTCTGATGTAATTAAAGAGATTTTGCTAACAGTTTCAACATCCTTTGAGAGAGCCTCTTCAAACTCTTTTTTTTTTTGCTCTCATAATTTCCTGTTTACATTTGACCTGCCACATTTTACAGGCATTCCTGTTTCCTTCATTTGACAAGATATTCAGTTCTGACACACTGAACCTTTTCCAGTGATAGCCTCCATATCTTTTCCGCTGAGGCACTAAGGTTTTTAATTGGATTTTATTTTTGGATGAGTTTAATTTCCTCTTTAATTATGGCATGCATTTTACCTGTCCTGTTAACATAGTATTAGTAAATCGTCTAGAAGTATATCCCTATCACAAGCAGAGGTCCAGTAGAAGTGAAAGAAAGAATAAAAGAAAGGGAAGGAGGGAAAACATTTAGAATGGTAGCATAATTCTTGCAACACATGCTTTCTTTAAATAGCGTTTATGCAGATGGCAGAGTGAAATATCTAATGGCAACATATTTATTTCTGAGTTCACAGGTCATTATCTAGAAGGCAAGTGTGTCTTCATATAAAAAGGAGTTGAAAAAATAACAGTTGATCTTGAAGGCATATTGAATTTGTTTTATTTTTGTCTAAGCAAAGTTGTTTACAGTAAATCTATATTGTTTTCCACAGGCTGAGGACCATCCATTTTTCTGACAGGTCTCATAGTAAATGGGATGTAATATGCAAATACGTTTAAAAAAAGGCAATTTATCAAAAAAAGAAAGTTATCCGTTTGTTTTTAATGATAAAATAGCCTTTCTTAAGGATTCTGAAGATCCTAGGTATAGTAACAATAGTAACACAGGATAAAGCCCTTTTTGGTTGTTCTGTGAATGTATTGAATATTCTGATATTACACGACTGTGTAATTTTTTTCTTTCCACACATGCATTCACTTTTTAACCTTTTGTTTCAAATTTTTGACTACTAGGCATGAAGCCGCCTCTTAAAAGCTCCTGTAAGTGTAACTTGTTGCAGAAGTTGACTTCAGGTTACATATTCACAGCTCACAGACTCTTGGTGCTTGAGCTTAGTGAATGTGGTTAGTGATATACTCCATGAACCTTTAAAGATATGTCCATGAGATATGGTTATAACCATTACCATTCAGAATTTGGTGTTTAATGGCCTCTGGATCGGACCCCCTAATTGCAAAGACGATAATCTTTTGGGCATGTCCAAATTGCTGAAATATAAGATGTTCAATATATCTGTTGGTGTCCTGTGGTGTAGATGCAGTGAGTGTCCAACAAGTAACCAGATGTTGAACCTTTCTTATATGCTTCACTAATGACTTGTTTAATTCATGGAAAGCCATATATATGTTATAGTTGCATATAGGCATTTGATGAACTAGGTCTCACTGGGGTGTGAGCTATCTCAAAAATAGATAAAAACTGAACTGCTTTTAGTAATCAGCTTTACTTGATGAGACCAGATGGTCAAAACAATGTTTTCCATAGATAAATGAGGAACTGGCAGAGGTTTTAATGTTTGTTTTGTGGTGGTTTATCATTTGTTATTTTTAAGATTCTGATAGTGTCATTTACATGTAATGGTGGTGATAGAAGAGTATCAGTGACAAAATTTATCCCAGCTGTACTTGACTTCAGAGGAAAATTTGGAAATCTCCTATTTACCGTCTCAGCTCTCCAAGCAGTCAACTCATTGTTGCTCAGGTAACAAAGTCCTTCCTCATCTCAGCAGTCTCTAGGTACTAAAAAAGTAACTTGGAGTCACAAGCAGCTGCTTAAATTGGTCAGGAAGGAGTAATTCCATGCAGATGGGACCTGGACTGGAATGGGCAGGCATGGAGAGTTTCTACCCCTGCCCGACCTCCACAGTTATCCCAGTTCCTTTCAAAGCCACAACTTACTGCCTGGTCCTAAATTTTTGTAATCTTCATCGGAACCATCTTACACTGTTCTTTGCACTGTTCTACACAGGCCTTTTCCTGGGGTACTCCTCAAATGGGCTGTTATACTTGCACACCAGACACTGCTGCATGCTGCTATGCAATGTTTTGTGAGCTCTGCCTTCTCTCTCTGTCCAGGCTGGATTCCTACTACAAATCACCAAATGTTAGAGATGAGGCAGTTACTTGAAACTTAAATGTGGTCCTCATGTGGCCACACATGAATTCTGTAATATTTCCTACCATAAGCTTTTGCCTGAAATGATAATTAATTCAACCTAGCCGTAGAGACATATGATGCACAGACGGAACATACCGGTACTGAACAGAAAAAAGATGCCATTCAATATCATGTCTTTTATGGGCAACTGATAACAATCTACATGATACACTGATAACACGGTCCCTATACAAAACACATGGTGGACTTGACAGCCATTTATCTTGCCACGCTTTTTTAAATCCCTGTCTTGGGATACAGAAGCTTGAAATATCCTCCATTAAGTAAAAATAAGGGAAAAAATACTCTTAAAAGCAAAGAGCCAGGAACTTTACCCTTTATTGGTGACCTTTAAAGACAGAACTAATAAGTGGTTCTGAAAGAGTAGCACTCGGGTAACCTCAGTGATCCTTTCTCTTAAATGTCACTTGATGAAAAAAGAATCACAGTATATTTCCAGGTTCATAGGATAACGGTATGACTGTAATAATATGTTCAGGTTAATATGCTGTTACAGAAATATGACACCATATTACAATTATGAAATACACATCTGATTCCAGAAGCCCTCTATATTTTCTAACTTAGAAGCAATCTCTTCTGTATACTTCTCTACTGTATACTTCTATCTTGCTTACATGTTACTTAATTTCGTCCTTGAATAACAATGCTGATTTGATTCTCAGATGGACAGTTTTTAGCAACTGATTTTAGAGTTGATGTTAGAGCTATATAATCTATACATTAACAGTCTAAATATTCACCTGGATGTCCCACGTGAGCGAGGAAGAGACATTTGGATTTTTATGACAATGACAATTTGCTAATGACAATTAATTGATTTCTCACATATGTTACACCCAACAAGTCAGTACTCCTTGTGTCCCTAAATCCTTCAGAAACAGACCTAGATTTGTATTGATTTCTTTTTCCAGCACCTTCTCTGTATAAATGCATTTCAGCCAAAGAACTGCCAATAAGCATTTTGATATTCATTATTTGCGGGTTGGATATATGGTTATAGCTACAACAAATGCTCATCCAGTTCAATTTAGATTAGGAATGTGCTTTTTAAATGTCTCGTGCAGTTTCCCCACATTTTGTGCTTTGGTTCACAGTACAGAACCAGAGTTCGTGAGCACATGAGCTTATTGATGAAACTAAATCAGAAGATGATGCAGATGCACAGGAGAGGCAGGCTGGCTATAGTGCAAGAACTACACAGAGAGGCCCATTTTAATTTCCCTCTACAAATGCCCCAGGAAGTGCAGAGCTGTGCCACGTTCTGGGCACTTTCGTCTTCCCTGGCGTCCTCCAGGTCATATGTAGAAGTCACCACAGGGAGATGTCGGATAGAGGCCAGGGGTGGAAGTGTAGGGTAGTTGAAGGGACTTTTTCCACCATCTGAGTAGCTGGGGAGAAAACAGAACAGCACCTTTACCCATTTTAGGCTCTGCAAGTATCAAAGCTACAAATCCTTTAGCCTTGAAGCTGTAGCTACTAAAGAAATTTCAGACACATTGGTGAGAGGTAGAGAGATGTCTTTTGTTTGGCAGGAATACCAGCAAGGTCCCTGCTTTACCTAAAAAGAAAGACTTGCATTATTGGGAAAAATTGTTGGCTTAGATCACTTTTGTTTTAAAGGAGTAAGTAGCCCCTCGAGCAAAAGATGTGATAAGAGACTAAATTTGGATCTCCAATTGCAGACAGCTGTTAAATAAGTCACAAGTGAAATGACTTTGGCATTGTTAATTCTTGAAAACAGATACAAGCTGAACATTGAACATGCCTGACTTCAGCACCTAATTTTTCACTCCATCTCTGTTTTCTGGGAGTCCTTAAACAGAGCAACTTCAATTTTAAATTTATAGTCTCCTGCCAAGAATTGATTGAAAAAATATGGTTTACAAATAACACTCCCTAGGTATATTTTAACAGTAAAAACTAACGTTAAAGTAGAATAACTATTATACGACCAATTACATTTTATTAAAATTCCTTTGAATAGTTTCGAAAACTAAAATCTTCATATTCTACAGAAATTATTTTCTGCTAAATTACTTATCATCTATCTCTCTTATTAGATATACTTTGGTCCATTTCTAAGCAGCAAAAATTAAGATTTTAGAACCATACTACAGGATAAACCATAGGTACTTGCAAAGAAAATTATATTTTCAAGTACATAGCTTTTTATATCTCAGATTTCTTGAATTGTTGCTGGAGCGCAGGCTAGGAGCTTACCACCACCACCACCATTGGCTAGTGACCTTTTATTTGGATTTTCATTTTTCTTTTCTCTTTCCTGTTTTCTCTTACTGACCATGAATACTTCAAGCACCTGTGAACTTGAGTATCTCCTTTCCTTTTCAAGTCCATCTTGGCCAAATCCTTCCCGTGTGCCCTTCTGACAGAAGACAGTTTGGTGTGCAGGGAATTTACCTAGGACCTGGAAGATTTCTGTTCTGCTCATTACTCTGCCCCAAATGGCCAGTGGACAAATTACTTGGACCTGATATGCGAAATGAGGACAATAAGCCTTCCTGCACACCAGGGTGCACGCAGAGAGTAAAGACGTTCAAAGACATCTGCCTTCCCAGTCCTTCCCAAACTCAGCTTAGACTCCTTTACCCAACATGGTGCTTATGGTCAGCTGGTAGTCACCAGCGGAAGCAGATAATCCACACTGCAGAAGCCAAGATCCAGTTAATCAATGTCTTTGGAAGGTCAAAATACATTCCAAACCATAAAAAGTGTGAATTTTACTCTTGCACAAGAGGTGGTTTTTAGGACTGTGCACTAACTCAACCAGTGGACCAGCAGTGCTCTCCTCTGAGGAAGCACCTTTCAGAACAAATATCTCTGCAACTAACACCTCTGACAGTGGTTTTACAAAAGGAGACAGATGTGGCCAGATGCCTTTTCTGAGAGAAACCCACTGAGGAGCGGGAAGCCTTATCTCCTTCAGTTGTGCCCACTTGACTCCTTCTTGTCAATGAATCCCTTTCTCTTATCAAGCCTGTTTCGGCTTTCAGGGGATTTGACCTTTCTGAATTATACACAGAGCTCTTGTGTAACAGCCCTTATATCAGTGTGTTTACCATCTGTTCTCCCTTTTCAAATGCAGACATGTGTTACTGTTTATCCACTATGTGTCACCAGTTTACTACAACAAATTCAGTCAAGTGGAAATCAGGTCAAGGTGAAATTTATTTCAGGCACTTTTGTTCCACTTCCTTTTACAGTTTGCCACATGCTAATCATGTGAGTTCTGAACGAGGATCAAAAAATAAATAAAATTATACTCTGGCTTCTGACTGACATTTTCAATGGATTGTTTCATTCACCTTTTGGAAAACCTCATACTGTACTTGGCTTCACTGAAAAATGTAGCTGCTGGAAATTTTTAGCAGATTGTTGGACAATATGGAGGGCGAAAGCTGAACCCTTAATGCAAAGCCAAAAAAAGGAGGTATAGTCTTTGTATTTTAATGCTATACACTGGGGAGAGAAGTTGTATACTTCCCCTCCTTTCTCCATGTGTATTGAATGCGAGAGATGTAATGCCAAATCCTGCAAAAAATGTCCACACCCACTGTGTAAAAAACTTGCCACCACCCTAAAGATAATGCAGATTTTCCTTTCATTCCCTGGAAATACACCTTCGTGTTGCCTTTGTGTTACTGAACAATAAAACATTATTAGCTAGAATTTATATTAATTATAATTCTGGGGTCATGGGGCATAAAGATGGGTTCAGAAGTGATATGACTTCAGAGGATGTGTAAGAGAGGATGCCTATTACCCTGGGCCTCCATGACCACTGCCAGTGGGAGGAGGTATGGTGGGTGTATTCAGCCCTCCATCCCTTGGAGAATACCCCAGAACGTTGACTTGGACTGTGCAAATTGGCCTTAGCTATGGAAATTTCATGAACTGCTTTCCCCAGAAAAAGCAATTTTGCAGACCTTTAAGTACATACCAGAGCTATTACTGCTGTACTTGTGCAAAGAATCCCTTCCTCCTTACATAAACATAAATTACTTGTTTCTGTAGACCCCTGAGAAAGTTTAAATCTAGGCAAGCTTAAGACATTGAAGTTTAGTCAGCGAACACACTTTTTCCTTAAAACACACAGTTCTTTCGCATGATAATACTTCTCAGTATTAGCTTTTCAGCAGTAGTCCCTTTTTATAAAGGAAAAAAAAAAAGGACTCACAAAATGTTTTATTTGCCCCCAAATGGGGACATTTTCTGTTCACTTGTTTTATTACCATTTCAGATGTGTTTCATGGCATTTTATTGACAATCATGTTCTAGTCAGCAGGTCAAAGGGCTTTTAGCAGGTAACAGTAAATGCCATCGATCCCAATAACAGCAAATGGAATCCTGAGCCACCAAGACAGCTGTACTTCCCTCTCGCCTCTTCTCCCTCTCTTCTCCACAAAAAGATTGATCTACAGTAAGATTGAGCAAGGATTCATTTCTGTGAGTAGCAGACCGTGGTTATAGACCATATTGATAAACTTAGTGGGACAAAATGTAAATTAATTGGAAATACGGGTTCATATTATTTGCCCATATTGCATAAAGACTCACATTTTTGATGGTTTGCACCTGCACAAACGCTGAATATTTTCACAGGGCTGCGTCCTGCTGCTTGTAGATGTGACCCATGTTGCAGATCATATGTTGCCATTTTTTGAGACACCAACAAAATGCACTTGTAGTTAAACATTATAGCAGACTCGAGTTATTTTTTCTGTTATTAAATATTTACCTTTCAGTAATTTGGAAATGAATCAGCTATCATGGAGTTCCATTGAGCTAGGGAATGTAAAAAAATACAAAGAAATTGTTAGTCCTCATCCGTATGAACATGAGATCTATCTTTATACCATGGGGCCTTTGTAATCCCACCAGGGGGAATGGAGTGCACAGGCTGCATATGGGGTTTTCATGATGCTTCCATTTCAAACAATCAATATAAGTCTAGAAATCAGCTGATAGTCCCGCAGGACACCCTGTGCTGTCAGTGGAGATAAGGTCTCCTACAGGATGATGCAGAATGAGAGCCTACACATCCTCTCTTGATTTCTTAGTGAGACCATCCAGACTTCCTGGTACGCACACATCTTCTGTGTGGTCACAGATCTACTGTCAAGGAGCCTCAAAAAGAAATTTTGGTGCTACTGGAGTCAACAGTTTTGCTACGAATTTCAAGAAGGACAGGACTTCTTTGCAAGCCTTTTCTGCTCCATCTTGTGTTCACAAATTCCAACCTGTGGGCTGGTCTTCAGAGAAAAGCTGCCTGTCATGGTACTGGCTTTAGTACCCATAAGTTGAGGATTTAAATTTTTATTTCCTTTCTCTAGACCCGGTACAACTCTTACTAGATGAGTTTTCTCTTAGCTAGGGAGAACTGAGTAGGAGCTTTTAAACATGTTAAATACATTTTTAGATACTTAGTTATGCTATAAGTTAATTTATGTTTGACGAAGAGCTGCATTTTTATAACTAGAAATTAACTCAATGCGTGGAAGAGTTCTTACAGAACTGTGAAAATCCTGTAGATTTCAGCAATTTTTTTAATCAGAAATAAAGAAATAGCTCTAAGCCCACCACCAGCTCAGGGAGGTCTGATCAACCGTGATAACTAGAATTGATTTCCCCTCTTTTTCCCCAGCACTGCTCACTGCAGTATGGATGTTTAGGTCATAGCTCTGTGTTAGGTTGTTGGGTTGGGAACCCGGCGCTCCTCGAGACTCTAGTATTGTAATAGAGAAACATAAAACAGATCCAAAATCAAAGCACAACTAATATGTATTTCTGCCATTTCCTTATCTAAGCTGGATTCCTAGACTGCCTTCATACGTGGAATAAAGCTGTAAAACGAAAGTGTGCTATTAAATATTTGACCTTTGGAACCTGGTACCAGTCTCTCAGCTCAGTACAAAGGCTCACCTTCCTCTCCCACACCCTCCTCTGCACAAATGGGATCAGCATCCCTCAACTCTGATCAAGACCTCCATAAACCTCAGCTCTGTCAAGTTCCAACCAACTCCAACCATTTATCATCACCTACCAGGTACCTGACAGAAGAGCTTCTTGCAGTAGTGTCTTCCTTTCTAATATTCGAGCCTTCTATCTGTGGCACTGTGAGTAATGCTCAGATCCCTCATTAAATCCCTTCCGAAGGATTTACAAATTAGTGAATGTTTTCCTAATGAATATGTGCTAAAAATAACAGAAAATATAAACAGCCGCCTTAAAATGTGTTTGCAAAGGTTTCTGCACTTCTACGTACTTGATTTTTGCAAAATAGTTACAGGTCCAACCTAGTAAAGAGTCTTTTGGCTCAGCTCCAGAAAGCTGACAGTGTTCCCTTTTAAATGTCAAGAAAAAGCAGTAACTTTACATTATGAGCGCGATAATAATAATTTAAAAAAAAAATATTTAAAAATCCCAAAAGACTGTTTGAATAAAATTGCATGGTCTCTTACACAATAAGAGTACGTAGGTTGGGCTTATACAAAACAGTTCACTGTACAAAAAGTATTTTATTATTGTAATGAATAGAAATGTTAGAATTATCTATCCCATAGAAATATTTGAAAAATGCCTGTGTTACTTCCATGGTAATGTGGGTAATGCTAAAAACTAATAAAGCTCAAGACACAAATCTCTTATCATAAATGACTGCCAGAATAACTTAACTTGTGCATTATTTTGTAATATGATATAGAATGACCTTATATAAACCTTGTCATTTATAAGATGACTCATAATAGTTCAGCTGCTTTCAGTAAGTTTTAGCATTGGTTATTTCACTGCATACACTCCCATTTATTAAAATTTATTCCACTGCTCGTTTTGCAGAAGATAATTGCAGATGTGTAGTATAAAACAAATCAGATTCAATAAAACATGAGCAAAATACCCAATGGTGGAACTTAATTTTTTTCAGAGATACAAACATATTCTGAATTTTTTTCAATCATCCTTTAGTCTGTTTCCCACTTTTCACCTAACATTCCTGGAATTTTAAGGTGATCATTCATCACCTTTTCTTTGTTTTACCTTCAATGTCGCCTCATATCACATTTCTGCGCGACAGAAATAAAATAACTGCAATTACCAGAGAAAAAGATGTTGCCTATTGAACAAATTCATTCTGTGTATGAATTTAGCCTGTTGTTCATCGCTAGAGAGAGACATGGATTATAATAACTTTGTTTAAGAAAGCACAGTCATATCTGGAAGGACTTGGTAAAATGTATTTGGCCATTTCACATTTAATATGCTTCATTACTCTTATCTCTTATGAACGTCAGCTACAGTTCTCTCACCTTCATTGCCAGATTTCTCCTCCTGTGGCTGAATATTCCTATCACGTGAATCCTTTCCTCTATTCTTTTTCAAATTATCTGTGTAATCAATCCAAAGCATGAGTTTTCACTTTTCCCTCTACAAAGCACGAAGGCATTTATTGCATGCTCCAAGAATGTGGCCCTGGATCAACAGTAGAGCTCACCTAATCAAGACTTCCCCATAAGCAAATTTACTGAATCAGGTCTCTGCATCAGGCCATAACAAAAGTTGGTCAAAACCAATGTTTTCCTTTTCGTGTGCTTCAGTGACTTTCAGCTCGGGTGGTTTGTAGGCCAGAAGGAATGCAGCAGAGATGGCGGTCCTCAGCTAGGGCGTGGGGTTTGCTGATGCGGAGCGGGTGTCTCCGTCCCGACACAGAGTCCCTGTCTGAGTCTGGGGCGGCCAGTCGGAGCACATAATACACCTGCAGGACACCACACAACTCTCAGCAGAGATGTTACCTGAGAGGCTGGAAGCAGTACAGCTGTGCTGGCGTGCAGCGCTGGAGCCGTTCCTGCGGCAGTGTCAGAGCTCTCCTGTTTGAAGTCCCTCGGGTATCCCCGTGTGCCTGCGCTGTGCATCATGTGCTCCCACACAGGTGTCCTGATTTCCTCCTCTGCACTTAGAGGCAGCAATTCCCAACTGCAGCAGAACAGAAGTACATTAAGACTGATGAACTCGCACACTGTGGTAGTGGAAGCCCAAAGGATAGCTAAGGTAACATATGCACAGCGATACACTGCTATTTTCGCAAAATAAGGACGTTAGAGAGCTAGATAGACCTCAAAGTAGAAAAAAACAAGTGAGCTTAACTATGGTTGATTTGAACAGCAGCTCTGAACTTCTTTTATTTTTTACCGTAACATTCTGTTATATTTTTCAGAACAAGTTCATCCTCCTTGTAAGAGAAAAGAGGAGAACTAAAGGAAACAGAAAACTTCCAAAAAGCCATCAATCAGTCCCAGAAACAATATAGAAACTAAGAAGCAAGCAATACATTCAAAGAGAAAAAATGCTAACATAATGAAAATGTCTGTAACTATGGAGATAATATACTTTGAAGCAACCTGCTTATATCAAAGTTTCACTTACTGGATTACTTCAAGTATTTAATAACTTGTAGTACTGCCAAAGCTCAGACTAAACTATAGTTATTTTCCCTGTCAAAAACTATTCAGCTGTGCAATGTCAAGCCACCAGAAGTGTGCTTTATTGCATCCATATGAGAAAACCTAACCGCATTTCATTTTTGTAGACTAACAGTTTTCTTTTTGTTAGCATGCTATGAATGTATTCAGAGATCAAAAAGCAGTTATTTAAAACAAAATGCTAGAATGGTTCAAATTAAAAATAAATCGTATTCATTTGTTTAACTGGGAAGATGATGAGCAATCTAACCATGTGATTGTATATAACTCAAATTAATGACATAGCAAATGAACTTACAAAATATAGGTGTATTTGTAAAGACTTATCTTAATTATATCCATTAATAATAATCTTCCAGCTTTCAGGATGTCCCAAAGCCACTCCAACATGATAAACTGATCACAGAATAATATTGTCTGCAAGTTACTTCGCATAAATATGAAAGGATCATCTGCTTATATGGTCAGGCCACCTTGTGAAAAGAAATACGTCATCTGGCTTTCAGAATGCACAAGAAAAGTTTGCATGCGCAGAACGTGAAGTTCTCCTTTTTGAAGTTGTACCTGATTTTTAGCTTCTATGTAGTAACTTATTAAGATGCTTTTGAAAGTGTCTCTAGCCTGGTAGTTCAGTTCAAAATTAAAATATTGTATTAATGCAACCAATAAAATTAGAAAAACTATGTATTTTAAGATTTTTCTTGCGAGATCTTGATTGAAGGCAGATGAAGCTTTCTGAAAGTATGATCTGTTGTTTAACAAGCTGTTGAAATTATACAGTCCTCTCACCTGCTACTTTGGTCCAATATTTCTCTGTTCGCTTAAGAACAGTCTATATTTGCTCTGATATATTAGAAAGCATTAGCACTTATGCATTCCTAATGCCACACTGACAAAGCTGTGGGCTGAATTATGGAAAAAAATATATCTTCAGTTCTGATCCTGCCTACTTTTCTTGTTGTCACTTATTTCATCCACAACTGAGGGACAAACGCATGCACTATCTTCACAGATTCATTTCGGTATCACGATGGAGAACTCTGGACCTCTAGCTACAGAATAAAAATTAGTAGAGGATTGCCACTTTGTTTATGTATGAAAGTCTAAAATACTTTCTAAGAAAACCATGCCTCCACAGACATCCAGATAAAGCATTTTTTTTAATGCCGTTCATGTATCTATTACACATTTTCATGCTTTAATGTCATTGCTTAACCTATCTGTCTTTTCTACAGAAATTCCACATGCGGTGGATTACATTTAGCCAACGATAATTAGCACTTTTGTTGTACACAATGTCTTGCACAATAAAAACTCATGGAGAGTGAGGTTTACAGAGAAAAAAGGAACAGAAAACACCTTTAGAGACTGCAGGCAGAGGAGCAGAAGGACCATAAAAAAAGGAAATCTTGAGATAGTAGCTACCAAAAGGTAAAAAAGAACAGGGACTGGTCTGTGTGCTGCCAAATGGAAACCGTAGGAAGAAGGCATCAAGAAAAAGTTAACAGCAGCATTTACAAGAAACATATGGCTTGTAGTGAAGGCAACACACAGAAGGAATGCAAAAACTGGTGAAGAAGCTATAACAGCTGATATCACAGAAGTAGACGGAAACTGCCAAAAGAGAAGATGGTACCACTGATATTTGTTGGGACAGACATGCAGAAAAAGACTTGTCAACACCAGGATTTTAGGTAAAAAAAATCTAGCAAACCTTTTACTACATTCATTTGTAATGAAGTTGACAAATAGAATTGTATAGACATTCATCGTTCAGTAGCTATTCATTAAGTTCTGTCACACTTGTGAAAATACAGATACTCCACAGATATCTGGATTTGCCACAAACCTGCTTTTGCATTCGAGTTAGACTTTCCCTGCACAGTTCTCAAGAATTGCTTCTTAAAGTCTACTCTAACTGAATTCAGTGGAGAAAATCACATAAATTTTAATGTGGGGTTTTTTTTCCAATTAGGATATAAAAAATGTCTCTTTCCAGTCCATCTTCTGGAATACATTTATTTTTAAAATGTTTTTTTGGTAGACTATTTTAAACACATGGGCAGCCTATTAGCTTTTTTATCTTGCTGGGTTATTACCACAGAATTAGCAATACCAGAACCATCTATTGCATATTCAGTATGCAGTACAGACCTCTGCTGAGCCCTAAGGGAATATAATCCAGCAAGGAAGGAAAAATATTCCTCTTTTCTTTTTTCCACAGGGTTGTTTTCATTTCCTCCTGCCTTCCACTGGAAGACATCAGACCTTCCCAAGAGAGGTCAGCTTCAGAGCGTGAAAGCCAAACGACCTAGAACAGAGAGACCTGTGGTGTTATTCTTTTTCATATCCATTCAACATCTCCTGCATGTAGAAGTTATATACAGGAACGAAGGAGAAGTGTTTATTAATTATTCCACCTAATAGCTGCCAGAAGCTACACTGTGAGATTGTATTTATTTTATTGTACGTGAAGACTTGAGCAAATGAACCAATATTAATGCAGGTAGGCAGGAAACAAAGGCAACCGGCAGGTCAAAAGTGCAGTAGGCTTGCCATGCCTGTCTGCATAGCCTGTCCTCAGCACAGAAGACAGGGAACTGTGCATCACTGGCAAGAAACGATAGGAAGCAGCCAGCCCTCAAGTATGATTATAAAATAGCCCGTCTAAATGTTATAACTAAACTTTCAAGTGTCTGAAGTAAATGTTTAGAATAGTTCTGGTTTTCCTCCTTGATATTTCGAAATTCTAGGGTGCTATGCAACTTTATTTTACTTCTACATCCCTATCTCATGAAAGGTCACATTAGCAGTATAGGATTACTTGAATAGTACAGTAAATGAAATTATCACAAGTTATTTTTACATATGCTGTTATTATTTCAGAAAGCAGATGTTAAATTAAAAAACTTTAACAAAGGCAACGCCATGGTCAGGTACAAAAATGCAAATGTTCCATGAGAACAAGGATTTAAGCAATGGTGTTCTGGGGTCACAATTCCCCCAGCATTGGCTTCATAGAAAATAATTCTTGTGCAGCTTCTGCCTTCAGAGCTTGCTGTGGAGAACGGGATTAATTCCATGTAACTTTCACTATTTAAAAATTAACTTTTAGCTCAAATCGCTGTCCTAATTAATGAGGAGCTCCGTACCCCCAAAGGCTTCATCTCAAGCTAGGAGCCGTGAGTCACTAATTCCGGAAGCAATGTCATCTGCCTGTTTCCTCCAGTAAGTACCAAGGCAGGACACCTAGACGTGTAGCTCAGGCTACCTATCTAACTTCTGGATGCCCAAAGTGAAGTGAAACAAATCCCCTAATTTAAATATATAAATGCAGTTAAATGGCATGAAATGACCTCTCCGTCTTATTTTATATTAGGCCTCATGTCAGCAGGATGCAACAGGGCATGCGACTTCACTGTGGCTACTCACCCTTATGGCAGATAAGGGTTTAGTACTGTTTTTAAGGGCTGTGACTTTGATAAAGTCTGGGAAAAAGACTATGGCTACAATATGGCTAAATGATTCTGAAATCTGGCCAGAACAAGGCAATTTAATTTCTAGTTTCTAAGAAACAAGCTTTCTTGTTGTTTCCCACAGAAGAACTATCACCTTGAGTGAAAAGATTCAGAGCTTGTCTATATACAGCTACAAGGAAGAGTCATGTAATTTAGAAACAGTCTGACACATGCAATCATCTCCCCTATGGTTGTGCTTTTTCAAGCTGATAAGAGCAAAAGTTATATAGCAAAAGGCTAAAGGTATTTCCTCCCCAAACAAGACAAGATATATTTCAGTTCTACAAGTCTTTGACCTTCCTTAAACTAAGTACGACTTCTGCTAATGATCAGAAGTTTTTTCCTGTAAAGTAGTTTAAAGCTTATCCGTTTCTCAAGCCTCATTTTTTTTGGGGGGTGGGAAAAAGACAGTTAGACTTTAAGAAGATAAATTAGACGCATTTTTGACAAGCCAAGGCAGCTGATTGTAGTTATACTACCACAAACCAGCATTTTCCATTTTATATTCAAAGCCATGAATAATTTACCCAACAGACTTTGATATTTCTTCAGACTATTAATTGTTAGCTGACCAATCTAGATTCCTCTGTATGTTGGGTTTTTTAAAAGTATTTTCAAAATAGCTTACTACAAAAATTAGCCTCAAAATTACTTGGGATCTCTTCTTTCTGTGCTTGTTCTACAGAACTGATTTCAGTAGGGAAGAAGCACGCATTTGAAAATCCAGTGTTGTGTGTGTCGTGAGGAAAAAAGCTCTGGATGGAAGACTTAATGGAACTGAAGAACAGAAATGACTCTTAGAGCAACAGAACTAGGAAATTATCAGTGCACCATAAAACCTTAGTGAATTGTTACTAACATTGACTAAATTTTCAGTCTTCGTGGTATTTTAGTGAACAATTAACAGCCATCCAGTTAGTCATAAACTGCAATTATAAGGTATCATAAAAATCCAAACAAACCCAGTATAGTAATTGCTTGTATTTATGAAAATATTTCTGAATCATCTAGGATATCTTGAACTGATAACCACACAACAAACCTTCTTTTTAGAGAGGTTTTTGGCAAAGAAGTTTAATTTTAGAATTACCACTGTTTTCAAGCATCTATCAAATGGATCGAAAGAGAAGAATGCTGCTGAGCAAAATATTAGTATTCATTTTGCCTCAAGAGTTATACTAAGCCATACCTCCTGGGACATTATACCAGTCTGTAGGTCTCTGCAATCAAGCGTTAGCTCGCCCACAAACACAGGAAACTACATTGTGCAAGGCTGGGAAGTTATGAGGGTAAGTAAGTGATCCATAAGCAACTGTTGCCCAGAGCACACTACAAGGAAATGCGAATGTTGGCAAGGTGACAAAATTAAATATACAATTTGACTACTCCTGAAATATTACACAGAAAGCACCCAAACTAGGTGCATTTTCTGCATTCTCTAAATTACAACATATTTAAATCTATCAGAAAATTCTCCAGCACTGGTTTCTCTCCCACTGTTATGCATGGCTGTGTAAGTCAAAATGAAGCGTTTAAGAAAGACAGTAATATGCATCTTTATAATATAGTCCATGATATATATGTATACGGACATATATTTATATATTCTAGATATATATATTGTACATAAACCTGCCGTGAATTGTTGAAAAAGTCCGCTGATTCCTTTGTCACAAATATTTGGATCTTTGCTTTTAGCCTGCTCTTGTAGCAGCTGCTTGTCACTTAAGAACTGTTTTGGCAACAGAACCCAGACTGGCCTGAAATCCTCTTCCTGCTGGGAGGAGCGTGATCACCCCTTCTAGCCTGGCAAAGCTGAAATCCCAAAATGTGACAGGGAATCTCTGGAGGGTCAACTGTTCAAGAGTGGCTCACCTCATCTGCAAACGAGAAGGAAGATGAGGAATTCTGCGGAAGGTGCCACAGAGGAGGCAAAGGAGGCTGATGGGTTGAATACCCAGTGCAGGGCACTGGAGCCCTAAGATACATCCGCAGGCCTGTGCCACATCGCTGCTGTTATTGTGTGAGGAGGAGGGGTAGGAGGACAGATTGTTCTCTGGAAACGCTACTGTGTCTGGCTGTTCATCCATCCTACCACTGGCCTGGCTGGCTCTGCTTGCCCATTGCTGGAACAACACCGCCTTGGCACACACATCAACTAACATACCAGAGGTCATAAAGCACAACTTAAAATCTAAAGAACAGTACCCACTCCCACCTGATCTAGATGCAAGGAAGACCTAGGCAGATGAAAATATGACTCTCCTATCAGTGGTAACATCACACAATCAAAGCCTGTTGTGGTTTCCTGCATGTTCACCAGCTGCAGGTAACAAGGGATAACGCACTTCACAAACAGAAGTCGTCTCTTCAAATACCTTTCTGGTTATCAATCTAACTCCAAAGTGATGATAAATAGATTAATAGAGGTTTGGGTTTTCAGCTTCAGATACTGTCTTCTCAATGCATACTGTGTAAGTTGCTGAAACTTCACTGAGTTTTGGAGAGATTTCCAGAAAATTCTTCTTTCCTGTTCTGAAAACTTTCTTGGCATGTCTTGCACCAGCCTCTTCTTGGAATTTTATGTTCCAGGCTGAGAGGAAACCAGAATTTTCATGTATTCAGCTGGAAGACACAATTGCATCTTCTGTATGTGTTTCATAGCAAGGGATGCTTTTAGTTCCCATGCCCCAATTCACCTTAAAAATACTATCCCGTTGATAGTATTTTGATGAGCAGATATCATGTTATCCCGCCAATGATGGGATAAAAGTCCCAGACTTTTCTTTTTGAATCCATGCAGGGAAGTGTCTGAAGTTCAAACCATAAGGGTAAGCCTTAAGCAAGCCATCCCAAACCAATCCCATGGTACAACAAAGCGGGCATCCCACAGTTTGCCAGGAGGGCAAGCAGAGAGCCTGGAATTTGTCTGACATGACTCTATCAAATTTGTACTACTAAGCAATCCAGAAAAGTAAAAGGTAATATTACTGACCACGGAACCACGGTCAGGTAGAAATGAAGATCATTGTTAGACTCCATGTTTATAAGAAGAAAACAAAGTTTGATGTACGCTGCTCTGCTTGGAACTTGACACAAAGGTGTTTCTTCTAGACAGGAGGTCTCAGATTGTTCTAAATTATGTTAATGACTTTCCTCCACAAAGACTTTTATATGAGCAAAGCAACAAAAGTTAAACTTGAATAGCTTTTAGTGAGCTGTTGGAGGCCATTGGCAAAGGAGCGCACAGCTGGAAGCACAGAGAATGAGCACAAAGTCTGTACATAATGTGGGGTGGAGCGGATCAGCTGGTCTAAGTCAGTCTAACTCTGACTTTATAGAAGGATTTCAGTTTACACCAGCTGAGGACACAGCTCTAATATCAAGAGGAAAAAAAGAAAAGGAGAGGAATGCCACCTTGAGAAATTAAGATAAGGAATCAGCAAATTTACTCCTGCAAGTAATGTTTACAACTGCATTTAGCTTTTGGACTTTGATGGGATTACTCACTAATCTTTAAATGAGCAGATCAGGGCTAGTACGTTTTAGATTAATAATTTCCATGATGTTTCCTAGGGTCAGTCCACAGAGCCATACAATTAAATTTGCCCAAAGCTACATAAATGAATGAACTCAGAAAATAAAATCTGTTCTCTGGGTAATGTAAATAAGAGAGGTAAAACCACAGATCACATATGGGGACAGAAGTGTAAGGAAACAATTAAAGATTTAAGAAACACTTTAAGTATGCAAAACATTAATTCTTCCAGGGACTGTCTTCCAAGGACAACTCAAGGAAGCAAGGTCTATTTTCAAAATAAATGTTAGTTCCTTGGCCTGAAGCACAGAAAAACTTTAAAGAAAGAGACAGTCATTGGATTACCACAAATTTTCAGGATTACTGATTTTTTCTGCCAGATAAGTCATTGAAATTAATTATTAGTTGTGACAAGGATGTGATTTTTAAACAGCAATGCCTCAGGATTTCACTTTTTGACCTTTGATTGGCAATGCATCTTTCTATGTTTTCTTCAAGAAAAACAGTTTAAACAAGCGCCTTACCTTCTAGCAGTTTCATCAGGATTGTGAACAGCAATGAATTTACATGAGCAAGATCCAAGAAATCTTGCTGTAGAATGTCATTCGGAAAAATTCTGGTTTTTTCCTTTCATGAACCTGGGGCTTCATTAAGTTCCCAGTCACACTGGTGAACATACCAAGTTACTCTAAAAAATCCAACCCATGTAAGCACCAGAGAAAAAAGCCACCGGACAGATGTTATATGAATAGTATGTGCTGATGGCATCTGCTAAGCAGGTCACCAGGAGCCTCGCACCCATCTGCTCACAGCTTTTCAGGACACCCTGTTCAGGATCAAGTCCTGATGACAGAGTTGGGATGGGATGGGATGGGATGGGATGGGATGGGATGGGATGGGATGGGATGGGATGGGATGGGATGGGATGAAGAGGCTCAGAAGTCCCTTCCAATCCCTATCATTCTGTGATTCTGTGAAGAGATGGCTGCCAACCCAAAGGGAACCCAATGGATGTAAGGAGGACTCAGCAGCTGACATGCTTTATCCCATGTCATCACAAAGAGTCCTAAACAGACCACCTGGATACACATGTCTTAGTGCCTGCATGTTGACCTGTATACACACACCTTGGTGTGGGAGAGATGGACTGAGTATAAATGGGTAAGATTGTTCTTATTTCAGTTTAAATTTTAAATGAAATTATCTTCCCCTCTCACCAGGATTTGCATTGAGCTTTGTTAAAATGTTGCTACCGTAATTCAACAGTATTTCTGATGGCGAGGCCTGGGGCATTCTTATTTCCAAAATTCAGAACCTCAAAACTCACTTTCAGTAGAGACTTGCCTGGGAGGCACCGAGAGTCCACACGTATCTGCATTCCTGCTCGTACGGCTCCCCATACACCTGTGCTTTTTCTGGGCCTATCCAGGTCTGTGTGACACCTGCACTGCCCATCAGGTTTGATCTGAGACATGCGCTCTGAAGAGAGGAGGAGGCCGTGCTGGGGTGGGACAGCTTTAGGGAATCCTCTCACCGGCGTGGCAGGATTGCATACGAGGTCTGCAGCCTTCCAGGAAGTGTTGGATAGATGAACTAAATCCTGATTTACCCTACACGTGCGTAGCATAGATGTCCATGTCCATGTCCACCATGGATCTAAGACAGCAGTGCGGAGCATCCAGCACGCTCCTGAAGCACAGGACTCAGCCCTGCACTTCTGGTAGAAAACTATTCTGCCACTGCTAGTGCTTCTGAAGTCCTGGGCTGCCCAGCATCCAGACACAAAAATAGCATGTATCTAAAGCTGGATTTGATAATATCAGTCTTTTATCCAACTGCCAAAGGGCTAAATCACTCACCCATGCCGCTGCTCTCCCTACTTTGCCAGAAAGGCATACCTTCTGAGCAAGCACTGTAGCATCCTGGATAGACGTCTTCCTTACGCAGTTTTCTCAGTCCCTGTTCTTGAACCTGTGCCTTCAGGTAGAACTACCTAAATGATTTTTGACAGAGACAACAAAATCCAGATTTCCACTTTCTCTGGGTTTTGTGACATTGAACGTCATTATAGCAGTCACTTTTGTGAGACAACAAATTTTTAATTAAAATAAACCAGCCTCAACCAGGAGAGATATATTCCTTCCAGTCTTTTTCTGTCTCTTCCTCTGCAGTTATGCACGCGGATAGAATTATCATTAAGCTTATTGCATTTGCTTGGAAGATGGCAAAGACTTGAAATTCAGCAAACAAACAGTAGAGGAAATTAATTTGATTATCTCACATTTGCATGAGTGTTCAAATCACTGAATTATTGAATTAAAGATGGGCAGTGTAGTACCACCATGGCAACTACACAGGAAACAGGTAAACATGAAAGGCTATCCAATACTGATCCCCCAGCAAAGCAAGGCATTTCCCTCACCCCATATTAAGCATCTATCTTTGTGAGAGTTCCCTCCTGTCTAGAATAGTCAGTTGTCCACTCCAAGTTTACTCCAGTTCCCACAGTTTCACTACTTCAGGTGCTAAATCTACCCTAGTAGATTTCACTAGAAAAACCTAGTGAAGGTTTTTCAGATTTTCATTTATATTTTCCTATGGACCATAGTGTGGATGTACCTGGAGAAGGGACCACACATCTCTTCAAAAACTTAGGTCCATGCTTTTACTAAACAGCAGATGGACAAAAAAGTTACAAAGACAGATCCACCACTGCCAGACAAACTGATCTTGAGGTTAATTAGTTCAGGCATCACATCATGTATATCCAGCTATGTTTCTACTGACCCCCAAGCTGGTTGCTATTGATAGACCAAGATATGGTATTATGCCACATAAACATACCAACTTGTTTGGTGATAGTTTCAGCTTTCTAACATGGCATTGAATTATTTCAGTCTATCCATAACCTTGCTGATGTAATCAAATACCAGAGACTGTGGTATTTGAGACTCTTTTTATCAAATTCATCATCTTTTGAGCAAGTCCCCAAAGCAAAAGTTTGATCCCTTCACTGGTAATACTGCACTACCTGGCTGGAAAATTGCATTTGGCTCCTGCATCATAAGTCACCTTCAATCAGCATAAGCAACAGTCCATCCTAGCATAAGATTACTTTAAAAATCAAATATGAAACCACTCCTCAGGACATAACTGTTTCAGAGAAATGCTGAAGATCTAAATTCTGCACTTACAGAAGTCAGAGGGTTCAATTTTTAAGCCATACATTTCTACTTACTTGGAAATCAGCCTTAAAAACATAAAGATAATAAAAACATAAAAACATAAAGCACAGATTTATAGAATGGCACAGAGCAATTTTTAAGTTAAAGGAGGCAATGCTGATTATCAAGTCTGATCTGCAGGTTTTTTGGGAAGAATGCTTTTTTAATAAAGGTATACTTTGAGCAATCTCAAGCGAATTCAACTTTTTGTTTCACACAGCGGTATTAAAATCCAAGAATAAAGCTAAGAAAATTCATAGTTATAGTTTACATAATTACAGCTTGTGGTTCACAGAAGACCAGAATGATGGCTCTCATGTAAGCTTTTTACATTTTTCCTAATTAAAATGGGTCTAGCTTTCTCATAACTCTCTGCTGGTGGTCTGGTTATGTGACCACAAACCCATTTTATTCCCTTACCTCATTGCTGTGAGTGCCAAGTAAAACTTGTTTGTAGGTCTTCTGGAATGCATATTACAATTACTGCTGGACTGCATAGTTTTTTAGTAATTAAATAGATCTCTCAAAGCTCACTAAACCTGGCTTTGCAGCCAGAGGGAAAGTAAGTGGCTGGCATGTAGCAGAAAATTAGAATGGCATGCAGCAGCCCAAGGAAAGCTACACAGAGGAGGAATGGGAGTAGGGCAAATGTTAGATATGGAGAGAATATCAGAACATCAGCTAGGAGAGGGACTGATCCCAGAAGTCACAGAGCTGGCTGAAGATGATAAACACATTCCCCTTGTTTTGAAGGACGCGCAAGCAGGAGATCAGACGGACCCAAAACACCTCCTAGATCATCTCAGTAGGTGTGTAAAAGGTGCAATTTTAAAAGAAGTGGAGTAGTGAGAGATTTGTAAAATGGACAGAGGAAAGTTTAAGCCTAAAAATGATTAGCTGCGAGAGAAAGGAACAAGTCTGCTTCAGCTTACTGCCTGCAACCTCCCAAATGCAATATAATCTATAGAAAAATAACATTTGTTATTGGCAATGTAATAAAAGATAGTTCCCTTCCCAAGTTTGCTTTTATTTTCCACCCTCTTTTTTCTAAAGCCACAGGTTTGGAAACATGCAAAGTTGCAAAAAGGGAAGACAAAAGGAAAATGTTAAAGATTATTACTATAATAATAATTATTAAGAAAATAAAGTGCAATGTTAAATAAGCATTAGGAGCATAAAATGAAAACACGCTTTCAGAAAAAATTTTAAATAGTTACTTTGACACAGAAACAATGTAAAATATTTTTTATCCACAGGTCCATTCTTGCTCTTTTCTTTTTTCCTTTTTTTTTTTGAGTGATCTATGAAGGCTCAGAACAATCATAAAATATAAAATAACTGCATGAAGGTGAAAACATTACATTTCTATGATTTAATATGTATTTGTAGACAGAACTGTTGAATCTTTTGGAGTTTATAGCAACGGGTTCAGATACTGTAAAAAGCTGTTTTAGGAGCTCATCAGCTAGAAATTTTTAGATTCAGCGGGTGAGATTCTGGTCAGCTTATTTCTGACATCCAAATCCAAGGACAGGGGGAGCTGCTCTGCAAGGTTCTCTTTGCAGCTGAAAAGCCGTTGTATTAAAAATATTAACATGACGGACATTCCTTCTCCTGCGCTGCCACCATTGACAGAATTTTTTGGAGCCAAGCTGTGTAATGCCATCCAGCTAAGTAAATCCATAACCTTTTCATTTTTGTACTGGCTTCTATTCCATGCCATTGCCAAGTCCAAGTGACTTTGGAGTTCTCACTTAAAGCACAGCACCCTGCTACAGAGAAATAATAGTTCAGTTCAGTAAGTTCGGGACAGGGAAATGAAATAAATAACATAGGACAAGAGCTACCTTTGAGTTGCTGTGTTTTAGACTATTGTTGTTACAGAAGGTCCATACTTGTTTGATAGCAGGATTAAAAATAACTACAAAATGCTGTGATGCTGAGAAGGCAGTTTGTGTCTTGTTCCATGTCACCTCACATGTACCGCTCTCAAACTGGCAAGAAGAAAGTTTTCACAAAGTAGAAGTAAATGAATTCCCAGGTCAGCTCAATCTCTGCCACCCTTGCACTTTCTCAGATGTCTCTTCTGCCAGTTGACTCTCAACAACTGCTCTCTGACGGATATTTCAGTACTTCCAACCAGTCTCAGGATATCTGCGCCTTAAAAATCTGGTGTCCCTTTTTTACATTGGAAGGCGAGAGACGGAGATTTAATTAATTGTGTTTGCAGAAAGTTTCAATGGCAAAACCAGAAGAAAAACACAGTCATAGGTATTTTTAGCCTCCTGCTACTATTAGTGCAAAACACAGCGGCACAGCTTGTGGTACTTTATGGACCTGATCTCCGCAAGGGCTGGTGGCTGCTTCCGGCAGCTGGAGTTCTGGGTGCTCACCGTCTCCCAAAACCAGACCTTTTTTTATGCCTGGAATAGAGAGTCCTCCAAATCAAAACCTTATCTCGGCTCTCTGTGTCCTGATCTCCTTCACTGCTTTGCATTGTCACCACTCAAGAAACGGCTTCTTGCTTTTGAGCTTTTGAAACCATTTAAACTTAATTGGGCTTTCATAGAGTGTTTTGACTCTGTGCTGACACTCCAGGCTCAGTTACCTCATGGACATATTAAAACCCAAACAAAAGCACAAATCTTAAACTCTTCAATTGCTAAACAAAACCACTCTCAGAGGAATTTTGAAGATGTTCACAGCCTTTGCAGTCTGGAAAGGATGGACCGCCCATCAGCTTCTCTCAAGCAAGCCTGAATCTCTCTCTGGCTTGAACACATGGGGGCCAGCTGGCTGTCCTTGACAGCAGGAGTTAGTTTGCATCCACTTTCTATAATATTGGTTTAGATATTTGTCTGAAGGACATTTTGGCATCTGCAAATAAACATCACGTTCAGGAAAGCCTGTGTGTACACAGTCTCAGTCGTTTACAGAAGAGCAGGATGCTTCTGAATAAAATGCTAAATTTAGACCGAAACTTCTCATTCACCAAAAAAATCTGTTTAAATTAAAGCTTTTTCTTTTTTTTTTCCCCAACCATTTTTAAATCTTTCCTTTTGAGTTTACCAAACCTATATGATTTTCTCATTGAGCATAATAGCACAAATTTTTCATCCAGAACCGAAGCGAAGGTAAGCAGTAAACAGATAGATAATTATTCAAGTGACTTTTTTTTTCAGCCAAGATGTGTCTTCTGTTAAGTACTTTTAACTTTTCAATTGAATACTGGGTGTTCAGTGTTCTTTGAACTAACTTTGGTGTAACTTTGGGAACAATTAAATGCTTGCTCGCTAAGCAGGTCATTCTAATGCCAGACTACAAAAATTAAGAAATAAGTCGTTAAATGTACTAGTAGGTGTGCATAGCTGACAAAGCAAAAGAGCTCCTTTCTTTGATGTGAACTTGTGGTTTTCATTTCTCTGCTGCCCCGAAAATTTGTATTTTCTCACAAAAAAAAAATTCCAGTTGATGTAGCACTATAACTGGATATTATTATGTTATATGGTTATATTATTATAACTGGGTATATTACAGAACGTAAGCATAAATAAGGACAGATTTTGTGATGAGAAGCAGATGTTGGGATGATAGGAAGAGGATGGGACCAGGTAGGTGTACAGAACCTCTATACTCTTTACAGAGAGAGTGCTCTTTGGAAGTGGACTGTTCTGTCAGGAACATTGATTTTAAAATCATGCAAAATGTAAATATTTGACATACCATTGAGAATTTTGAAGTCTTAGCTTCTGTGGTTATGGAGCTGCACAGAAAGAAATTTCACATTTCTGCATGCCAGTAATGAGTTCGAGCACATATGTGTCTTGAAAAGAAGAGAAAGAGCTATTGCAGTGCATAGCATGGAAAACATCAGCCCTGAAGCTGTAATGGGGGAAGAGCTGTCTGCAACCACTATGACCAGGTTGTGCTAATGCTACTGTACAATCTTCTCTTCGTCTACCTGTTGGACATCTACATGTCCTAATTCCCAATGCAAAGTTCCTTCTTTGGGGTCCCTACACAAGCATGCAAAGTAGAACTAATTTAAGGTATTTGTTGGACCTGGAAACAAAAGGTACCAATGCTGAGAGCGTTCTGAGAGAAGAATATTTTTTTTCATCTGTTGCAAGTATCAATGGAAATTTTAAGTGCTTTATGTATGTATAAAGTTTCAGATGAGCATAGTCCTTCTGATTTAATACATAGTCAGATGAGCATAGTCCTTCTGATTTAATACATAGTATGGTGAAATGCCAGACTTTCTCCTTCCACTAGCTCACACAGATATAATCCAGTAAATCAATTTCTTCTTTGCATTAATCATAGAAAATGAAATGGATCAAGAATGTATTGCTGTTTCCATATTTGAAAGCTGAAGCCAGTGAAGTTATGTAGCACTATAGTCCGAAATGATCATTACAAAAATATAAACCCCCTACGTATTTCTCATTATAAATAATCCAAGTAATACAAATCTGCTTTTCTGGAATGTACCATAGACCAAGAGCCTATCAAGTCTGACTCCAAGAAAAGAAAGCATAGTAGAAATTACAAATAATATTCCTCTGTTACCCCATGGCTTCTTTTTAAAGAGAATTTGTTCTAAATATATATAATAAGATCTCTCAGCAGCTGATGTGGCATTTCACTTCTGAACAGTCAAGCCATCTGTATATTAATGCCCCAGGCAGCAGCTGTAATTTCATTAGGCAAAAAATAATTTGGGTTTGCTGTCACTGATAACTGAGAATAATTCTAAAGAAAGTAAATGGACAAGCTGTATTTGTGTGGTGAAGAGGGTAGAATTAAGCTGACAGATGACATGAAAAATACACTGATTCTTTTGGGCTAGGGCAAAACCTCAGCTACCCTGCCTATTCTTAGTTTTAAAGTGCTGAAAGTTGTAAATAGTGACACTGAATCTTCTCTAACAAAAGTCCTTGGAGTAAAACTTTGTGGTTTTGGTGGTGGGTGAATAGGTAGGATGGTGCCCGCCTCTGCTGACAAGGTGCAGACCTGCAGGCATTGGCATTTCATTGTGCCAGAGCGGTGAGGAGGGAAGGGCGGCCGCTGCTCTTGCTCTCTGTAGCTCGAGTCAAGGAGCGCAATATGTGTTTCTCTACAGCTACACTGTGTTATTGGCCTTGGTGGTCACAGCTTGTTCAAATCCCCGTGCCCTTGATCTCAGAGGAGGAGAGCCACGACTGCGTTGGGCCTGTCTTTGTGGCGTGATGGGCCAGGGAAGAAGAATTCCTTTGCTTTTCCATTTCCACTCCTGTCTTGCACAGTGAGTCTAGAAATAATCTTATTTCTTCCAGGTTTTTTTTCCTTACTCATCCTACTCAGCCACCATAATGGAGATCTGCTGTTATATTCTCAGAGATGACGAACAAAAATTTCCTCTCACTCAAGAAACCATTCACTTTCCCCATAATACCTCTAGAGTCTAGGTAACTTCTGGTTAAAATTAACTCCATTTATTAGATCTAAGGTATAAAAATATAAAGAAGAAAAGACTCAACCAGAATTCTCTTGCTGCTAGTTTCATTTAATGATACTATTAATCATAATAAAATTTCACAATGTTTTCTTCTTCTGGTGTGTGGGCATGACTCCAGTCCTTGAAGAAATGCTGCGCTGTTTGTAGTTAGGGATGTCAGACTTTTAGGAAAGCCATTGCATGCAGGGGAGTTTGCTTTCTCCTTTCATGTCTGTGACAGGAATTTAACTCTTGAGGCAGAAAGGCTCTCTCTAAGGCAGGCATTCCAATGCAGGATAACATTCCTGAAAAAAAAAAGGATTCCCTCTGTCTGGTTTCACCACTTCTACCTAAGTCAGAGCCTGTGTATACATAAAGTAGATGGGGCTGAAATACCTATGCTCGATACCAGTGATTTCTCTTGCAGTGGGAGAATGGACCTCTAGGCCCTTTATAATCTGATGCTGCACAGAAAAGAGGGCCTAGTATAAAGTTTAATTGCTAGTAAAGCCTATAGTAAACATTTGCAATATTATCCAACTCCCTTCCCACAGTTCTGTACAACAGACAAAACCGTAGCAACTTCAAGTGTCAAACCAAGATGCAGAAATGCTGTCACTGAGGTAAGTTAAATGCTGTGTGTACCCGACATAGCATCACCAGGCTGAAATTCCCTGTTTTAGAGAGAGATGACAAACTCGCAGGTTAGTTCTCTGCTACCTGAATCACAACACACTTTCCTAGTAACTTTGAAAAAAGAAGAGTCTGGCTGTCACAACTTGATTCTGTATTATCTTGAGACCTGGCAACACTATTATCCTCAACATTTCACAGAGATACTTCAGACCTTTAAGAAACTACTCAGCACCTCTTAGAGTCAAGCACGGACATGTTTGTTGGCAGCCACACAGAGTAATCACACATGTGTTAGGAACATATGGCCTTAACGGGTGCATATTTAGCCATTTTCGCTTCCTAGAAATACGAGATTGGTTCTGACCTGGTGAAGCAGTGAGTTGTTCTCTTTCTTTTTCATTTTGACAGACGAGGAGATATCCATGCTCTTTACTGCCTGGCGATATTTGCAGTAACACCTGGATAACACAGGAGCCTTATTCTAGTACAAGCGATACAGATAGATGTTGAAAAGGGTAGTCACATAACAATCAAGGCTTGCAATCCTGCATCCTCAGTCTGAAAACTTCTATATGTGCCTTGCCATACTGAGCTTAATGAGACAGCTTACCTAAGCAATGTTACGGACATGCATGTGAGCATGACTCACACCTCTGATAGATATGTAGGTGGAAAAAAAAAGTCCTGAATAAATAAGCTAAAAGGCTTAACAGTCAAAGGCTATAGACCAGCCCATCCTCCAGGCCCTCCTTCTCTTTGAAAAACTGTCATAATTAATTACAACGGAGCGCATGGAGCTTTGTTTGAACGGGCACGGTCACTGGCGTGGAGGGGGAATGACTGGTACCTGGCAGGGCAAAGCAAGGATGTTGTCACTGTGCCAGTCATTAGGAATGAATCAGTAAATGCAAAAGAGAAGAGGCAGCGTGAAGGCTTTTTGTGCTGTGTGTTTTGGGCACGTACATGACTCTTTCAATACATCAGTTAAAGGTATGCTCAGATTGCAATATCACCTTTATGACCGCAAATTCCTTCTGACCACTGAAACTTCACTAAAAGCATTTCATTTAATAAACTCATCAGTAGAGATTCATTTCTTACTGTACTTACACAAGACTTCACAAATACAGGGAATTTTCTTGAAAATGGTGACAAAAATGTTTTAAGTCATATTTGTACAAAAGCTTCCTTTCTTCATCAAGCATGCCTAACAAAACAGGAAAAAAACATGTCATGGAAGATTTTTTGCAGGGAAAGATGTTAAATAATTGTGAAATAGTCCATTTATGGAACCTTCATTTTCCTTTAAGTAAAGAAACCCAATTTAAAGAGGCCCTGTGTTGATTTGTATACATTGTACAGGAGCCGGAGATTCCTGTGGTGGTGTGTTTTGAGCAGATTCTCATCTCGTGGGTGTTTGTGTGGACACAATGCAGAAAACAAAGCTGTGGTGATTTATTAAATGTTTTCTGGGTATGCAGGTCTCTCTTCCCTCCCTTCCTCTCCTTCCTCTGACCAGGCAAAGGTCAGGAGGAAAACAAGCATGGGGTGGAAGAAGGAACTGTGGCAGTAGCGGCTGGATCCCCAGACAAAGGCAGAAACACTACCGTTTGCCTCAAAAGACCAAAACAAAGCCAAACCCTCCTCAGATATGCCTCCTCAGCACCCTCCACGCTAAGGGGGTGAGCAGGAGTGTTGTTCGGCTGTTGTTCACTGGGCAGGAAGGGCACTCAGTGAACAAGAGGTTTATTTGCCTCCAAGAGGAAAGCTACTGAAAACAAAAGCACCACTTTGCCACGGAGACTGGCAGACTGCGTCCTTCCCACACCCAGTTTGCCCAGGTACTTACTCATACACATGTACACTCACATCTGTCCTGGAATATTACTAAAAGAAGGAGGAAAAAAACCAGCCAGCCAAACAAATCCCAGTTCAGCAAAGTGGCAACGTTTAACACCCAGATGATTAAGCCTTCAAAGTAAAACAGATGAGATGAACAGCCTTCATCAAGGCACAAGCAAAATTTTTTGGTGAAAACAATTAGTTTCAATCAAAAACCATATAATTCTTGGCATAAAAACAAACAGCAGACCGTGATCCTACATTTGAGATATGGGAAATGGAAAAAAACCAAAACAATCTACAGGTGATCTTCCCTTTTGCCTTGTGGCAGCTCGCAGGGGAACACGGTGTGTTGCTTTCCCACACTAGCAAGCAGTCCCTCATGCATTTGCTGTACTGGAAGGTCACACAGCACTGCCGGAGAGGGAGTAAGCCCATGCTGAGATGTGGCAAGCTTTCAATGATGGACATTTTCCATACAGCCCCATCAGTGACTATAGGGAGCTCAGGTCACTACATTCTCATTTTGATAGGATACATGACACCATTCCTGCTCTAAGTGATACGTTGCACGTACCCACGCACTTGGAAGCTCTCTTGAGCTGTCAGTTTGAAGAAAAATGGAAAGTTCATCAATGGTCCAAAAATGCTTTTTGTGGGCCATCGTTGTTTATGTTGGACTGTTCACTCCAGGGGTTATTTTGGAATGTGCTTGCTTTGAGGTTTGAGGTTTTTCAGAAGAAAAACCTTGGTTTATATTTACGTTTAAAATACTCTTTTTTTAGAAAAAACGGCAGAATCATTTGTTTTGTATATTTATCTAAGATGCGCTTTATTGTTGTATTTTCAGTTCTTTATCCTGCTGTGTTATATCTTTTTGTTTAATTCTTTGGTCTAAAACATATGGTATGGGCCACTGAGGGATTCTATTTGTCCCTTTCTCACCACACTCCCACCCACCCCCCCACCAGAAAATGGAAGTTGTATTGTCTTGAGTAAAGGTCCTAATTTTGAGGAAAATACAGGATAATATGATATAGCCCCAGCCACCTACAGAATTGTTTTGGATCATAAGACTTTAGAAAACAGTGAAATCAAGAATCAAAATAGTTTTCTTTGGAAAAATGAATTATATTAAATACCATAAAAATGTTTGTAACATTTAAAATTATGCCTGTTACCCAAGAGATTATACGTCCCACTTCTTAACTCATGGGCTGGAGTGGTAATTGTAGTTCTCTTGGTAAACAGTAAAGGAGTCAGTGGGCTGTGATTCGATAAAGACTTGTGATCTTGTTTAGCAACAATAAATACAAGACATCTTAGCCACTCTACAGCTTCTGATTCCCTGTGAAACAATTTTATGCATGAATAACATTCATTTACCGATGGATACAAGCTTTTAAGTCTAATATTCATGAATTAATATATCTAGCTACTGTAGAAGCACAAATACAGATTTCAGGCAATCAGAGTGCTACAAATAGTCTTAAGAGTCATTGCTAAGTAATTATAGAAAACTGATGACTAAATAACATCCCTACTTGAAACTAAATGTTTCAAATTTCTACTTAAAAGATTAGAACTTAGAAACACAAGGGTTAAATCTGCTATACTACAGCTTGTCTAGCATTTCTGGTGCTGCAAAGGAACAGAATCACAGACAAATAAGAAGGAGCACAATGTCTCTGTGTTGTCCACTTTGCAGCCCCAGCACAGAAGGGATGCAATGATCACGCTTATGGTAGGTACAAAGTGTGAGGGATGTTTCTCTGCTTCAGTCTTCTGGAGAAGACACCGCTAAGCAAAAATTAGCAAAGCCCTGAGTAAGATTGTTCTTACCTGTACTATGGGCAAAAAGGGGGGAAACTAAGTAGACAAAAATATTCTTTCTTTCTACATTCTCTTCCACTTGCCAACAGAAAATGGCTTGGTCAGAGCAGAGGGTCAGGGTCAGTGTATGCTTTTATTTTGACACAAAACACCATGGCCCATTTAAGCTTAGGGGAAAGGCATTGCATTCAGATGGATTTTTAGCACAGACCACAGAGAGGCTATTCTGTACTTTAAATTAACAAGGACATGCATTCCAAATTGTGCTGTGAACAGGATCTGGCTTTGGTGGGGAGGAGAGGTTTGTTGCTCCCACAACAAGGACTTATGAAACATTTTAATAAACAATAAGGCTTTGTCTGAAGAGAGAGCCTTGACAGCCAGTACGCAGAACTCAGATATATGCACAATACATTCAAACTGAACTGCCGTTGTATTCCGAGAAACCATGGCAGACTAGTGGATGAAATCCTTATTTGCACAATTACGCACTTATTGAAGTGGCCTTTCCCATAGTACTTTCACAGGAGGTTTAACTCCATGCCAGACGTGTTTTCTCCTGTCTTCTACCCTAATGTGAGCATTTTTTCAAACTTTAAGTAACAAGGGATCTTGTGTGGGAAAATGTTTTCTCATTATACCTTGCAAAGAAAGGACCTCGCTCTGAAAGATTATATTGTCATTAACTGCTCTAATCCTAGTTTCTATGTGTATGCCTGCTCCAAGGAATACTGTCAAAATTTTATGAACCATAGTTTTAATTTGTTCAGGTTACTGAAAAACCTCTTAGGAAAATATTAATAATATAACAACCGTAAATTTTGTTCCTAACTCTTTTAATACAAGTGACAAACAATTTAGACAACCATAAATTAGTTTTACCAAACCTCTGCACCATTCTAGGCTTTGAATACCCACATTTCTGGCCATACATGAGGTACATCAGGCTCAAAAAAGGCTGGAATGCAGAATCAGAGCTCTGGGTACAACAGCACGGACATTTGCTTAATGGTTCACATATGGGGACATACTATGCCAGAAGACACTGCTCTCTACCTCAGCATTCTCCTAGAAAAGAAAGAGGCAAAAAAATTCTGCTTTGTACGCTTACATGGAGACTGAAGGACATGGAGACTCCCTTGGAGTTTGATTCCAGATTTCATGACTCACTAATGGTGACTCTTTCAGTTTGTTTTCCAGACTATCTCATTGTTTACTTCCACTGAAGTTGCAGGCAAAATTTCCATTGACTTCAGAGGAAGTCGGATGGCGCCAGTGAGGTTCTTATAGTTTAAGAAAGCTATCCAAATTTGTCACTAGCTTCAAGAATTTGGTTTGAAAAGTCCTTTTATATGTGGGTTGATTACTGTGGTAATAAATACAGCCACTTGTATGTACCAAGATATTTTAGCTTCTCTTCATACTGTAATTATATGTATTATCTTACATCACTAATTAAGTTCAAATGCTCTCTTCTTAACCCTGTCATTAATAAACTGTAAAAAAACTGTCCAGAACAAAAATAAAGAAAAAAATCCACTGTAAAGAGTGTAATCTGGTTTTTTTTTACTGCTGGCTTTCAGATGATGCCTCAGGGACTTCATTTGGGTGGTCAAGTAATTCTGCCTGATGAGTAATAAACAAATAATTCTACACCCAATTCTGTTTTATTCCCACTGAGTGGTAGCTCCTTGTGCAAGTAGTTCCACTTCAGTATTTAGGCATGCAGTTAATCCTTGTTATTTATATGGATAGATACCACTCCCTGAAACAAGTTATATTAGTACTAGGCCATGTGTAAAAAAGTAGAAAATTGCCCAATAAAATGTGAAAAATCCTATGTTGAAAAGATAGACATTATATTCATGACTCAGACACCAAACTAATTACAATTTTCAGTTAAAAATAAAACTACGCAACATCATGTCTTAATGCGTTGGGTTTTTTTCTAAATTTGAGAGAGACATTCATAAAATTTGCATACCTGTTTTTTGAGTAACAGTGATTTTTTAATAGGCGGATTACCGCTGCTGCCTGGATCTTTCACATACTCAGGTATTAATTTTAACAAGAGCTTTTTTTGGTACTAAGTATATTTCACTGAATGTTAAATGTTGTTTTATATTATCTTTGACTGGTAGCTGTTTAGCAATACTAACCAACTCTGCTTTACTTTTCTGGCAAAAATCACTCATCAGAGAACTGTTCACATTACTTCTGCTACCAATATCAACCCATAGGAGCCATAGGATACACAGAGCTTTTGGACACGGTGATATTGCTGGACCTGAATATCTTAAAGACCTGTCAGGCTTTGCAATTTCAAGGAAAGAATATTGTTTATTTGGGAGGAAAAAAAAAAAAAAACCAAAAAAAAAAGAAGACGTTACTGTACCTTCTGGGCATTCACTCCAAAACACTGGTGGAAAAACTAGAAAGAATTCGTTTATTAGTGGTTTAACTAAAAACAGAGTTTGGCAGCTAATCTTCTAGACACCTAAACATCATCAACTACTTTTCTTCTCCTTTGGAGCAAAATGTATGCCATACTGCAGAGAGCAAAATTCAGGATGTGAAATATGTATGCATACATTTTGATCTATGCATACTCAAGGGTTTTTTACAAAAATATCACTGTAGCTCAAATTCAATAGAAAAATGAACAGTTCAGTCTAGGAGTTTTATCTGCTAGTATTTAGGGGTGAGATTTTGACCCCTTTATTGAAGTTATCTCATCAGAGTTAGCAGTGAGGTTTAGTCAGCATCGATGAAAGCTGGAGCAGGCAACAGGGGCTCCTGGGTCAAAGCACCATGGAAAACGTATTGCTTGTGTGTTTTCTTACCCTTGTAACCTGGCTGGGCTATAACTGCAGGTAGGATACGCAGTCAGCCTCACTTTACCTAAATATTTAAGCATCATAAAAAGTGCTACATCTGAAGATTGTTTCCAAACACTTCCCCATTTCATAGTTCATGCAGGCGTACGCTCGTACACAGCTATACCTCCGTATACACTGACACGCAGCACAGCCTCAAAGGGTCCTGCTGCAAATTTCCTTTTATTGGGAATTTATATTAGCACCCTTAAGTAGTGTATAATTATTATTACTTTTTCAGATTTCAGTTCACTCAAATCAAAGATAGTTTACCTAAGAAACAAAGATCCTTACTGCCACTTCTGGCAAATTAGTGAACAGCATCTTAACCTCTGATTTCACAATCAGCGTAAGGAATTTTGGTTCAGGCAACTGCCTGTCTTGTTGAACTTCAGAGACTACATTCGCCTCTGCTTATTCTCAGGCACTTTAAAAATTAAATTTGGAAAAGCTCATGCGGCTGTGGCTGGCACAGTTTTGGCTCAGCATTGTGACACTGAGTGCTACCGTCTTGTCTTGGTTGCTTCTAATCAAAAAATTCCCAGAATAAATCTCAAAGACTGCCAGAAATATGATTTAAAAGCACAATACGACGTATAATATAAAAGGAAATGAAGTATGTTTTATTGTGCCTTAAGATAACTTTCCATTAGAGTAAAATTTTTAATACTCCTTTATGTTTCAGGGCAGCAGCAACTTTGAAAAATACATTATTTATACTCTTAATAATTCATAATTATAATAATAAAAAGATTAGGAATGAAAATTTTATATCAAAAAGGATAAGGATAATTCCCAGGAAGTATATGCATTTGAGGACTACTGTAGTAACTGGCACCTCTGCATTAGCTGTAGAGATGCCATACTCAGGCACACAAAATACACGTTAAGCAGATAATGAAAATCCTGTTTAATACTGCAGTAATAAAGGAAGACAAAGTGAACCAATGGCTCTCCACTGCTTCTGGGCAGGCACTGTCTTTCCACAGCACGATTCTCCTGAAGAGCCCCTTTTTTGTCATCTGACAAATTGTCTCAGTGGAATGGGGGAGAGCACAGTTACCAACCTCTGACACCCACAAAATATACTCCTCGCTTTGCGATCAACCCAACGGCCTGTTAAGCTCTCGTCCTGAAACTTTGGTAGTTTAATTTATCCAGTGTGATTTCCATCCAATATTTTAAAAGCTTAAAGCACAGACTGTGAGCTATCAGTGGAGGATTTTTTGTTCCTAAGTATGAACCGGGGATGGGTGTGGGGAAAATCTTTTCTTCTCTGGTGCTCTGTTTTCTTGCTGAATTCACTGGGAACAGAAGAAGTTCAGAAACTCTGAAAACAAGCCTCTGTTATTTAAGCCACTTAAACTGTTGCAACTCTGAATCTCGTTGTCAAAGTGCATTAATTCAAATTAGCATAATAAATTGTACGTTTTTGTGTTTGGCCCAAGAGAGCCTTTAAAGTCTATTTGGCCTATGGATTCCTCAGATGCTAACTATTACAGTTTGTTCCTGTAAAGTAGTCTATGAATAGAACAGCAATGAGGAGGGTTTGACAAGAAACAGAAGTATGTAATACAAAACACCAAAACGCTCACATTCTCCCTCACCTCCACCAAGGGTTTCTTCTTTCTTTCTTTTCCCTCACTCAGGAAAGTAGAATTCTGGAGCCAGCACCCACAGCCCTTTACAAGCCTGTCTATAAGGGCAGCAGTTGCTTCATTTAGGACAGAGAGCAGAAAGACTTCTTTTTTCCCAGATATAACCGTAAATCTCAGTAGAAGGCATCAGTTCCAGCTCACTGTGCCACAAGGCTGACTTTTGCATTTCATTGGTTTCTTTGAAGACATCTGAGCAGATGAGGGGAGTGATTTGGGACATAGCTGTGCCCTGTGTTGAAACTCGTTTTTTTGTTAAGAGTTCTGAAGGCATCCTTGCAGAGCGTGTGAACCAGTCACATCACACTTCTGGTCATTTTAGATGGTGCTGCTTCTTTTAAAGATGCTACTAACGTCTCGAGTGATCGGTTCTGACCATCTATTATTTTTCCTAAAGAAAACCGTGCAAGGCATGAAATTGTTTGAATTTTGATGTCCACAGCTATTATACAGTGCTGCTGTCAGCTCCAATGGGAGTAGAGGCATTCTATCAAAGAAAGGCAACTCTGCTTTAAGGTCTGTGTGCAGGAACACGAAGGCATGTCAGTACTAAAGAAATAAAGACATTTGAACTAATCAAAACAATATAGTTAAAAGACAGGTACTATGTGGTAGTTTTGTCTCCTGGAGATTCACTTGAGTGCTGCGGAAACTAAAATGTCACGAGATGTGGGTATTAATGGAACACAACTAATGAGACTGGGAGAGATGCACAGACCCTGAACAACCAGGGGTAAAATGCATAAACAGGCACCCAGCGAGCGAGTTGCTGTCTCCTAATAACCTTCTTTAATAAACAGCAAGAGAACAAGATGCAGCACATGACTAAGGAAATTCCTGTTATATTCTCTGTCCTGGGAAGTGCACAGTATTAAAAGATGCATTTAACTACAAACAGAGCTTTTTAACACAAGACATTATCCTCAAATAGACAGTCCAGAAAGAAAGACGAAGGAAACATTTGTTCAGCCACTCAGATTATCTGTATGCTTGATAAGGAAGAAAGCCCTGCCATCCTTCACATGAATAAATAACTATCATGATCTGGTGCCTAAAATTCTGTCAAAATTATAAATATTTTATATAAAAATGTTTCAAGGCAGGTGGTGCTTCAACTAAAAATACAAAATAAATGTGATTTCATTTCAATGAGACACAACACCATGATTGAAGACATTAAAATGAAATGTAGAAAATCATTTGGGTAAGCTGGTTCAATGAGAACGACATCAAAGAGCCTATTACTGTATCTCAAGTTAAGAAAGCATGCTGTCACTCTAACAGACTGGTTTTAATTTGTTCAAACCACTCTGTTGGGATGATTTATATTCCAATATTTCTGGCAAACATATTTAGAAGAGTTAATTATCTTTCCTGAAAGGCACAACAGGTTTTCGTTGACTGAACTGAGTTGCAGATTATCTACATGTATGTTCAATAACTTTGAACAAGCTATTTAAATTGGATATTTTAATTAAGCACCTCCAACCCAAATCAGAATCTACAAATTCCAGTTTAAAAAAGGCCTTTTATCTTTCTTTTTTTCTCATCTTGCATGTTCCATTCACTGCTTAGTTCTGGAGGAAATTTATGGGACAGAATTTATGGGATGGACTGAGAGCCATAGTGACCCCATGGGAACAAATACTCCGCGGTAGTTCGCTGCCTCTTCAGCCACACCAATGCAACCCTTTATTAGAAGGGGTTTTTTTGCTTTGGGTTTTTTGTTGTTTTTTTTTTTTTAAATGTAGATCATTTCAGTAATTCAGCTCACTGAGTAGCCCCACATGCTGCTGCTCTTGTGCAATGAGGATGAGGTTTCTCAACAGCTTAAACCAATCTAAACTGGCTTTGCCGCCATCCTCCCTCCCTCCCTTTCTCTTGCGATCCCCACCCCTCTTACGCCGGCGCTGATGGTTCCCAGTGACTCGGAGCTGGTTCAAAGGCCTTTACAGAAACCTATTAGGGCTTTTCTCTCGGTGCCAGGGGTAGTACAAGAGAGGCGGTGGGGGAGCCAGAGCAAAGTATTAAGATGAGGCCATGGCTGCGCTGACTCAGATTGGTTTAATTTGTCACAGAAGTGCAACCTGAGGGTATGGTAAACACTAGCATGGGGGATACAAGGCGCCAGGGCAGAAGGGGGGAACTGGAAACTTCTGAAGCCAGCTTTTCCAGCAATGCCAACGTCTTGAGTAATTTCAGCCACAGGGCTAAGATTGGCATAGGTGGAGCCTGTAGCTGCTCAGAGTATGTCCTGTCACAGCTGGGCCCCCTGCGTGTCCTGCTGCTTATTGCAGTAGGGGAGGGAGCGGTGGGAGGCAGAGGACCGGCGGATTTGCCACAGCTAGGACACTGTCCTCTGAAGGAAATCTCTACAGGCCATGTTCAGACAGTTTTTAGATTCTTTCCCTCTCTGAAGTAACCAACTTATTAAAGACCCTGCCTGTTATATCACTTTATGAGTTGGATTGCTGCTTGTCTTTCTACTCTTCCACCCACTGCATCTGCAGTGTATTAACAAGTACTAACGGCTAACCGTATTACTTGGATTCTTTCTTACTGGGATAGTTTTTGTGCCTTTTGTGAGCAGAACTGCAGATCAGAGTGAACGTTTGGGACCCGCATTCACCCAGTAAAGGGAATTTATGTTCAAGCAGCGAAAAACGCAATCAAGCCAGCAAGGGTAATGTCATCTCTGATCACTGGAGGAGGACTGCAGATTCCCTTTACAGACATAGCACTGTTAGAACTGATTCACAACGAGGGTTTTAAACCATCTTTTAAGCACTACATTTGAAAACAGGGATTCCCCCATACTCTGAATTTATGCCTTCAGAGGACAGTGATTTGAGAAGCATTTCAGGATTGAAAGGGATTTTCAGAAATTTCCTAGACAACTCATCAGGGACAAAATCAACAGTATCATGGAGGAATTCAATTATGTTCCGTACAAATTAGTCTAAAAATATAGGGAAGCAAAAAAAAAAAAAAAGGACAACCAAAACACAAAAGGATGGCACTTATATATAAGCTGATTGTTTTGGAAAGCGTCCTCCTCTACGCAACTCCAGAGGAGCTACCAGAGAGTTTATGGAAGGTTCAACATTTTTATTTAAATCCTTTTGGCCCATTTCAGAGGACAGTGACCTCTAGGAATTATTATGGATGCATACTCAGAAAAATGTCTGAAATACCACAGTATGCTCCTGCTGCTCAAATAAGAGGGAAGAATGATTTAACTGCTGGCCATGACCAAACGTGGATGACAATAGCTAATGTGGGATTCCCGTCTCAGTAGAAATTTACTTCAGCATCTGCGACATTCAACAATAGAAGGAAATAGTGGAAACCAATAGCAGGATTTCCTTTGACAATTCACTTTTATTCTTTCTTCCCTTAAATCCCTTTATTCTTGCCTAGTAAAAATTGTATACATCAGTAGCAGCTGGACGGAATGCAACTTCAGGCCTGAAAACACTTCAATCCATCAGCAACGAGGTGTGGCAGCTGGTCAGTCTGCTGTCACGCAGGAAGGAAGCTGTAGCCTTCACTTTGAGTCACGAGAAGCAGCCAAGAAGGGAAACATCCATGCTTAGATGGTGGATACAGTAGGGTCAAGCTCTGGAGGAAAGTTCTGTGTAGAAGATACCATCGTGCAAAGCTGCTCAATCACCAGTTTCCAGCAAACACCAATGTATATCTATGTTCACAACAAAAAACTGAGATACTATCTGTGTCTGCATTTTCAAGTGGTGGATTGTAATAGGAGTGTATCTTTAGAGAGAACATGTTGTTCTTGAGGACCCAGCTTCTCTACTTTCCTCGTTCCAGAGCATTTTGCTGCAGACTAGTTCTAGTCTGACCCAATGGGTCTGAAGTGGTGCAAGCACATGAGGAGCCTGGATTGATCTCATCTTCTGATTCAAAAGCTCTCCATTTTGGTCCACGTTGTAACGTGGTCTTGGCAGAAAGGAGATATGCTGACCTTGCAAAGGAATTACCAGCGGTGATCCTTGGAAAGATGGATTCTATCACTCCCACTGGGGTCACATCAGAGGAGTGACTTCTTGTCAGGAGTTGTGAGATCACAGCAAATCTACTGCTGAGAATACACAAGTAGCTACAGCAGGACACAAGCTCTCTGTTACAACCAAACCCACCTGTGTAATGGGGTATATAGTTTAACCACATAATAAGTCTCCAATGAAAGTCTCCCCTATCCATCACCTTTACAAGCTTTTTGAATTTTCTTAAGAATGAAAGCTAAAAAAAAATTTCACCAGACAAAAATATCATGTTCAGAGCTGGTGAAAATAAGTATTCTCTTGCTGTTCCTTTTCTAGTCCATACTTTATTGTGGTGCACCGTAGTAGTACAAGCTGCCTGGCTTCCTCTGAGTTAGCAGCAGGCTCCAAAGAAAACACTTGGAAGAGTTCAGAAAGACTACTGTGAAGAAAACAATCATGTGCAATAGCATCTTCTACCCACTGTCAAACAGTAGTAAGCCCAAACCTTTGGAAATGCAAATCATCATTTATTTTTAGAAGACTGCAGGAGAAGCAGTGCTTTTCAGAGGAAACCTGAAAAAACAACCTGGCAAAACTCATGCCGTGCCCATCCTGCTGGCACATGCCATACAAGAAATAAAAATGAAGAGAGGCTGATCTTCTTGCACTCTGACCTGGCTATGTTTGACTATATGCTGTACAAAATATAGTCAAACACCCAGAAATGTTATCAAAACAATGTTAATGTTCTTGCTTGTATATACATAGGCAGAGGAAATCTAGAATTAGGGCTGAAACTCCAGCCTCAACCCATACAGTGATATTCGGAGACTTCTTTTAGAACACTTTGGATGCTTATATATTTAGGAATATGTGGGCCTAGTTAATTGTGAGAAATCTATCCAAATCTGCATTTCCTTATTTACCAAGCTCCTAAAGTCATTGGGTGTTTTTAATTTCATTTTTGTGTAAATTTTTTCCACACAGATAATCGGCTGACATCAGGGGGTCAGCTGCTGTCGCTATTTCTTCACCGAATGCACATAAAGACACAGATTTAAGTTCTTAATGCATCATACATTGGGGGAAAACAAAACAAAGCCAAAAAAAAACCCAAAAAAAACCCAACAGGATCAACTGAATTCAGTACAAAACCCCATTGATTTTACTGGACCTGAGATTTTCCTGTGGTCCAAGAGCAAAACGGGGAATGAGACCAGGTCTTTCTCTTAGTCGTTTCTTTCTTGCTGTGCCAATATCGTGATATTTGACTCTGTTGCTAGTGTCTAATATATTTCAACTAGCATGAGTTTCATTATCATAAAAATTCGTACTTTAAGAGGAGTTATTTGTTATTAATATTATTATTTTAGTAAAAATCCATTTGTAATGTTTATGAAATTGCATCATGGCTCCCTGGCCCTTCAGATTGCGTGTTGCTAAGACAATCCTTGAATGACCATTCTAATTCCTTTTAAACAAGAAATCTTTCTCTGTCATGCTACATCTCTTCCTTTTGATCATTTCCGTAACTGATGACTTTGAAAATTTCCAAAGTAAGATAAAATAACGAAAATGGTGAATATGTGGGTTCAATAGCTATCAAAAGAGAATTTTTTATGCCTTATCAGCTTCAATCTTTTGAACAGAACATGGTGTTCTTTGGTTGGGAGGAAAAACACGGGGAAAATTAGCACACTGGGACTGAAGCATGTGTACGAACATAAGCACATGCTTTACTGTTAAGTCATCTTCTGCAGTCTAGATTTGATTAATGAAAGCTGTTTTCCTCTATCAGTGATCAAAGCTTCCGTTAAAACTAAATGGCTTATGTAAAAGTGGATGAAATCGCAATTCATAGCCAGAAAGAAAAACACAACGTGCGCGTGCGCATACACTCACACACACCACCACCTTTCGAAATGTTTCTAGCTGTCTGATCTCAGAGCAGATCTGTGGATAACTCAAATCTGATATGATTGTGCTGAAATTGGACACTTCATAAAAGGGCTTAGAATGCGCAAAAGGGAACATGTGGCCCAACTCTCCTCTCACACTCATATCAGTGCAAATTAAGACTAATACTGGATTAATTCTTTTGACAAGTTGCAGAAGTTTTATGAAAGAATCCAGTTTCTGGGAAACCCAAGGCTTTTGCAAATTTGTGTTTAGCCTGGCAGAACATTTCAAACTAATTTTTTTTAACATAAAAAAGCGTTAAACAAATCAAAAGTAAACCCAAACTTTATGGATCATTTCTTTGTCCTTTCTGCAAATGGGAAAATCATACATCAAGTTGTCACTTCCATTTCTGCAGTGAAAATTTTAAAAATGCAAATGGATAATTTAATGTAATGCCCAAGTCAGTTCCACACCATCCTGACTGTGCAAAAGTAATAATGCACTCTCTTTTCATGGGTCAATTTTGCTTAAACCGTAAAATTAGTTAATATTTCCAGATTGTTTCATTTCACAGATCAGATACGGCCTCCAGCAAATTACATAAATTCCTTAAATATTTCTTGCACTTATACAAAGGAAATTATAACGAGCTTTACAAAAATTCGTACTCATGAGCCCTGATTAAAGACAACAGATTCCCACTTGCAGTGAGTACACTTTTCATTGCTTGAACAGCACAAAGTATACTCAGTTCATTCCAATTTATCTTCACTTCAATCTTCCATCTCCCTTCTAGGAAGCTTCAAAGGGCTCTTAACATAAACTATGAAACAAAACCTAAGTTATATTGCCATTTATGCTTGCAACAACCTTTCAATCATGTGGCAATGAATGTTTTGTTGCAAATAGAGCTCAGTGCACTCACCCAGACCCTGTTGGCCATCAATTCCACCTCTGACGGACTACCTAATGTTTCACATCTGGCCAAAAGGGGAGTTAAAATGGCAATCCTTGAGCTAACTCCTTTTGAGTTGAAATGACATTTCATTTTCTTTACTTGCGAACAGAAGCAGATGCCTCTACTGAAAACTGTGCTAGCTCTGAGGGCAGGTTTTGGTGACGGGCCCATCTCTGCAAACACCTTTCCACTGCAGACTCAGTTTATTTGCTCCATGTTGACAACTTTCGGGCTTTTTCAGTTTAAGATTGGTGTGAATTGGCAACAAAATAGTGAACTATTTTGGAATAGTTTCCAACTAAGCTTTTAAAAATCTTCATAAGACTATAAGTAGTACTAAATTCTAGCCTTAAGATCTTTTCCTCTTTAGCTTAAACTCCAGCTGTGGTAAAATATAATTTTCATACACTGATGGTTTGTTAACAAGAAACTCGCTGTGATGGTCTGACCCTCTTATGAATTATGATAATAATAATAATAGTAATAATAACAACAACAACTTCTTGTAAAAGAAAAACACCCATCAGCTTACCTGAGAATCACACAACATTCGTGATTGCTGAGGAGCTGTTAACATACAGGATTGATGTTACGTGTATGCATGCACACCCACTTTGCCTTGTTCACTTGAGCGATCTTCAACACTATTATGATTATTTGTCAGTATCACTTGACAGCCAAGACTGCATGATGTGGCCAGAAAGCTGATACAGTGTCCTCTAAAGTCAACAGAAATCTTCACACTCTTTCAAGGATTACAACTTGATTTCTTTTTGTCTTTGGAAAGTATTTGGAACTTTATCTTCTATGCTTAGTCTTCCCTGCAAGAGACTTTTTAAGTGATATATAGCCCCCTGAACTGTAGCATGGACTGCGCTCTGTGACGTTTTACAAGCTGGTAAAATGGCTGCTCCCACTGTGATTTAATTTTCTTAGTTATCTGTCTATCAGTCGAGGTTAGACTGATAGACAGCTATCCAGATTAGACAAGCAGATATCTAGGATGAGGGGAGGGAGAGAGTAAAAATATCAATCCTAGATGGACGGGATGAATTAATGGCAGCCTTATTAGCTAAATATTTGTTTAGTTTGGGCACAGGAAAATCACTTAAAAATCCTCTCTGTCTTTGAAGGAAAAGCGGAAGAATGACCACAGCTTCAAGGTGCTAGTTGGATTTTACCAGACAAAATGCCTATTGAATATTGTCGTCACACAGATAAGTCACTGGGAAAAAGCAGGAGTGAGGTCACAAGGATGAATTATGTCTTGCCAGTTCTCATAAGGAGAGAAAGGATATTAAGGATATTGCCAGGCCTCCACCGTTAATGAGTTCTCAGACCTTTCCCGCACACTGTGAAGGGCTAGGTCATTGTGTTGGAGCCGCAGTGCATTTCCTTCCCAAACCTGAGGCAGGAAACAGGAGCACAAGGGAACAAAAGAAGAAAGAGAAGTCCAGAGATAGTTCCATTATAACCACATGTGACGCTGCAAAATATTTCCCTTCTCTTCCTCCATAAAAATGTCTAAATTAAACTTAGCTATGAACCTGGACAAGAAGTGGTCTTCAGTCCTCCTTGGAGTTGCCCTCTTTTACTCCACGTTCAAACTTTTGTCATATGATTGGTATTACTTATTCTTTCCTTTCTTGCCCAGCAAAAAGCCTGAAGGGCCTGACTAGCCAGCCAGGAAAAAGACACAGAGAGAGTGGTAAGTTACCAGAAAACCCTCCTGATTAGGTCTCTCTCATTTCAAAGGGGATTCAACTGATTTATTGCTTAAAAATATAATTTTTTAAAAAAGCGCTTTTCTTTTCCTCCTTTTCCCTGAGAAAAACACTAGTGCTCATTTTTTCCTGGAAAGATATCCACCCCAGTCTATCAAGTGAAGATTAATAAATCGCTGTTATTGCTAAACCAAAGGCACTGGAAGAATGCTTGCACTCCAAGCCTCCATTGACTTCAGTAGGCTTTGCACTGGGACCTTTAGGGGAAACATAATATGAGACTAAACAGGTTTTCCAGTAACCGCGTTTTTTCATTCTTCCTAGTGCAATAAGACACACCAAAGATCACTCATTATGAACCAAGAACATTTTTAGATTTTCAAATATATTTTCCCCAGTTAAATGCATATATAAAGAGCTTGAGGATACATTTTAATAGTTCCCCTCAGTATTAGTCATTGAAACACAAAAAAAATTAATTCACACTTTCACTGAAATAGTTAAATGCTGAAATTTAAAAAAGGATCTTTCCATAACAGGATTGGGAGTATTACCTCTGGGCTAATGCATACAGTAAAGGAAATTAAAAGAGGCTGCAAAGCAAAAGTAAAAGTAGAGCTGGCTCTTACTGAAGTCAATGGCAAAATTCCTTTAAACTGCAGTAAGACAAAACCAAGCCCCAGCAGCCTGGATTCGCTACAAAGCCAGGGGAGATTTTAAAACATAAGTAATAAAAATAAGGAACAGCAAAACAATTACTAATACTACGAAGGTAGAAATCACACCTATTCATATTTAAAATACTTCTCCAAATGGCTATATTTTGGTTATTTTTTTTTTAGGATTAGTATGGATGTTATTAATACAAAGCAAGGATCTATTTTCTTAGTCTAATTGTTCTTTTTTTCTTCACAGTACACATGCAGCGTAAATGCATTCATATTTGTATATATCTTTACCATGTGTGCCTGCAGAGAGGGAAGGACCACGGTTACATGGGCAGGAAACAGAAAATGTTCCATTTTCCAAGCTTATCCTTGCCTTCAAATCATTACAATGCCAGATTTTATCAGGAACGCTCCTTTAAAAAAATTAAAGAGAATTTCAGTTCCAGATGGAGTCTACAGTGATGTTACAAAGATAATATAAGGAACAGAAAGTGGAAACAGATGTGTCATTTTTGCAGAGATGGATTACATTAGTGTAAAACTCTCCAAATGTTATGTGAGTTGTGACATCTGCAACAATATTTTCAGGCCTGGGTAGATCTCTTCCCCACCCGCTGTGGATTTCCTGGTTTGGACGGTCACTTCTTTCTTTACAGCTTCATAGATTGCAAGGGACCATCTAGACTGACCCTCTCACAGACTGCAGGACTTCCCAGAATTAATCCCCAAAACAAGCTTGCCTGGAATTGCAGCAATAGACAACACATGACTCCACTTGCTAGTCATACTAACAAATTTTTAGTTGCTAGACTGAAAAGCTGAAACCAAACTTCTCAGCAGAGCCATCCTCTAAGCCTGCTCGCAGGATTGTCATCACTTTTGCACAGTCATTAGCTCCTCTGTTGCATTGCTGTAACTTTTTATTCTTGGACAAATGACCTTCCTGTATGAAAATAAATGATTCTCTCTCTCTCTTTTCTTCCATCAGTACTCTGAGCCCTTCTCTTCGTATCATTTCTTTCATGCCCAGTCTCAGTGACCTCCAAAAACCCTACCAGAAATAACTTTCATATTTTCTTTTGTATCAGTGATGAAAATGTTAGCAATGTAAAGGCCAAGAACCACCTGTCCTCTTATTAATGACAGCTCCCTGACATGCTTACAATTTGAGACCTCATGCTGAGGTTTTAATCTATGCTACATTACCAATTGTCCTTTTCATGTCTTGACCAGAATGCCAAATGTCAGAATACTTCGGTGCCATTGTCCTTATCAACAAAACTTTTCTCAATTTTTTAAAAATATCAAAAGCTGTTTTCTGCAAACTGATGTCAATTGATGCTGACATTAAGACCATCCCTTCATATTTCATGCAAAAGTTCTTCAGCACCTTCCCACAATTCCTCCAGCTATTGGCATCACCCTCTTGATCTTTTAAAATATTGGTACAGGATTATTTCTCACAGTTCTAGGTGAGAAAAAATATTTAGATGGAGACTTATCAAGTTAGCTAATTTCAAATTACATAGTTTGAATGGTATGTATTCAATGTCCTTAAATACTGGATTACTGCTGTGAATATCTCTCTTGGCTCTTTCCCTGTACTCAGGACATCACCACTTACTGAGCAGTTCTGCCCCTTTGTGTCCTTATAGACAATTCCACCACTTTCTTCCAGCAATGGAGCAATACAATTATAAGATTTCTTAGTATATTTTAAAACTTCCCTCTTACACTCCAGAAGTAATCTGGAGTTGTCTCTTTGTGTGCTTTTATTTTCCCTTAACAAGTGTTGAATGGTTCCTACCTTCTGACTCATACCACTATCAAATTTGTATTTCTTCCATTTTCATATAAATACGCATTTTTCCTGTTTGTTTTGGGGTTTGGTATTTTTGGTTTGTTTGGGGGTTTTGGGGGGGGTTGGGTTTTGTTGGGGTTTGTGTGTATGTTTTGTATCTGTTTCTACTTTCCCTTTGAGCAGGGTTTGGTTTTGTTTTGTTTGGGTGGTATTTTTTTAAAAAACAATATGGCCTTCTCTCTCAATTGTGGCTTTTGGAGCATTTGGTAAAATATTCCTAAGCAGCTCCCAATTATCATTCACATTTTTCTGTTTAAATGCTTTCTCCCAAATGATTTAGTTCTTAATTGTTTTCAGCTTCATGAAACCGCTCTTCCAAAGCACTAAGAGAGGGGGTGTGTGAAAATTTTTTTACAGTTTTTGCTAGTTTGAACACTGTTCTAATGTCATATACCTAATATAATATTGCTGAAGATGTATAGGTAAGCATTAACTGTAGTAGTAACACTGTGTTTGAATTTTCCTTTACCTGTCAAGGTAAAGTGCAGTAGAGGTCTCAATATTCCAGAAACATTTTCAGAATTAAGAAATGGGTAAAAGGAAAATCCTACAACTATAATGTTCAAAATAGGCATTTAAAGCACCAGTCATTATGGTCAGTCCTGTCACTTGGTGCTGCAATATTCTTAAAAGAAAAAAAAAACCAAACAATTAAAAACAGGGTTTGATTCATAATTTGTTACCAGATAAGCAGATGTATGTTCTTCCTGCAGGACTGGTCAGATCTTTTCAAGAGACGCACTCACCACTGCACTTCAGAGTTCCACCGTTCCTCTGAAATATTTCTCAAGTATCTTTACTTTTGCTGGATGCTCGGTGAAAAGGCAGGCAGGGTTTTCAGTAGAACAACCAGTCTCTTTAGGGAGCTGGGGGGAATGGGGTTTGAGAGAGCAACAGTACACCAGTTGCTGTATTCAAAAGCAATCAAGTTTATATATTCAAAAGAACAATAGAATAAAAAGTTTGATTTTTCAAATGCACTTAAGTGCTCAACTACCTCTGATCAGCAGGTCAATAATCAAGCTGTGTTATCAAGCTCAGGTGATGGATGCTTCAGTTTGCTCAGAAAAATTACAACTGGATGAAAATATATTTTTTTTATCCAATCCCAAATTTTTAAATCAATTCAGTGGTAACATGGGGAAAAATAAGAAACTTGAGAAAGAATAACATCCTTCTTTGTGCTTGTAGTCAAAGTTAAATACATTTGAAGCTGATATTCATTGCTGACCCACTAGAACAAGCACAAAAATATCTCCCAAGTGTTAAATAGTTCAATTATGGGCTTTGTTTAATGATTCAGAGCACACTTTAGATCATTTTTCCAATGAGCTCCTTCACTAAATAATTACTATTCTCTTTTTAACAGGATTAAAAGATATCTAGTAACTCACATGAATTACAAGAGAATTAGTTGAAGTAGTCACTTGAAGAGATTCAGTGTGGAACAGGCAGAAGTAATTTGGATGCCAAGTTCAATTTCCTTATTATTGTAAGGGAGTTGGTGCTTCTGAAACTAATGACACTGAATTGAAAAACTGTCAAGATTATACTGCCAAAGAGTTAATACATTTTTTTGGAAGGGGTAAGGGATGGTCGCTTGTGGGAGATGTGCCAAAACAAGTAGCATTCAGGTTTAGTGACATATCAAAAGTGTTTCCAGACAACTTTTAGATATGTGGTTTGGATTCCCCTTCTGACATAATCAACCGCATCTCTCAGGGCTGACAAGTTTTGTCTGTGCCTGGTCAGTAGTAATGCTCAGGAGGGGACCTGAGTGGTTGGGGGAGGGAGAGCATTTGTTTTAAAGTGTAGGTATGGAGATATTTATTCTTGAGTGGCAAACACATTAACACATCAACCACTGTGCTCAATGCTGCCAGTCAAGAGCTATTTCAAGAATAAGAACAGACTTATTCTGGCCAGCCACTTCCATTTTGTGTACCAGAAGAAAGGCACAAAAGTTTTCCAAGCAATTAGTTTTCATTTGACTTATCATGGCAAGAAGTGAATGATTTAAACAGGTAAGTAGAAAAGTTCAAATAATGGCTTTTCTCAGTTTGATGACTGATTAGAAGGAAAGAAAACAGTGCAGAGTGGTTAGAAATAAAAATGGTGGTTTGGCATTAGTTTATAAAAGAAGGTGTCACAGACTAAAAAGAAAGTTTGATGGAGAGAGTACTTCCTTTGAAGTGTCTGTAGTAAGAGCCTCAGAAAAAAAAATCAGATTTAAGAAGAATAATTAACACTTTCCTCTAATAGCTCAACAAGTACAATAATGCCCACACCTATAGGGACATTGTTTCCATTTATTAATGAGTTTTAAATCTACATGACCCAGTTCCTTAATAGATGTCTGAACAATCAAGCTATAGACTGGTGTTGGAGACGATACCCTCAATCTCTTATTGCTTTTCCTCACTTCATATTAAAATAGAAAGTATTAATGGAAATAATCACAGATCAGAAATCTGCTTTCCCATCTCCCAAGGTGATGGACCTAATTACTAGGCTGGAAAGTAGTTTTCTGAAGCACAGTAGTTTCTGTGCTTCAAAAAATATTTAGATAACTTACATAAAGCAAAACACCACTGATAGAAGAGGACAGCCTGTATCAAGATACTTTAGAGATCACTAGAGTACTCTTCCAAGTGCAGATTATCCACTTCATGTGCACAATGCTGTTAAAACTCTTTAGAGTTGAAAAGTAGGATCAAAATCTCCCACTTTCTAAAAAATTGAAGATGAGTCCTACGCCATTAAGAACCCTAGAAATTACATGCCCAGAAACTAAACTTTCAAAGAACTAAGTCGAAGAGAAGTCTAATTTCTTGACCCCAAACATCATTAAGCAGAAGGCAGACTACTGTCAGGAGTTTAGTCAAACTAGATGAGCTTCTGGTGCACACCCAGTCATCATCTCAGGCAACCGAGAATGCCTTTTTGCCGGTCACCACTGGGGTCTGTTGCATCAGGTACGCTCCCAGAGGCTGCATCAGATTTCTAGCTCTCCATCCTCTACACATGGACCGAAATTGTGACTTAGCTACTATTGCAAATCTTGCCCGCCACACATTTAGCTGAAGCTTTGCAGTTATTAAAGAAAATTACCGGTTCTGCATACTCAGATGTGTTAAGAAAGACCAAGTAAAACGCTGCAATATTCTCCCAGGCTTCTGCTAGATTTCCACATGCCAGATGAACACAGCAGCTTCACCTTATGCTGCGTCTTTCCACTACTGAGGCCAAGTGCAATGGTTGACGGTCTTCTCCTCCTGCAGTGTCTACATTATTAACACCAGCTCAGGAGTTGTGCTCTACGCTGTCTATTTCCATTTTATAGGTATTACTGTGAATCCGTAGCTCCCTGGTGGATTACCTTCCTTCCTCAGCAGCTGCATGCTAGATGGTGGTACTAAGAATCCCAGTTTTTAAAAAAGGAAAAGGATGCAGTTAAGTATATTTTGAGGTTCCAATCACCTCCGCAGTAATAGAGCAGCAGTTTGATTAAGGACAGGATAGATGACAGGGGAGGGAAGGAGATGGAGATGTCTAATGATAGCGAGATACAAGGAGAAAAAAAATATACATACATAGAGATATACATGAGTAAATAAAAATGGAAACCAATAAGAAGACAAAATGAACTGAAAATACAAAGAAACGCTGGTGGGGGGGGAAAAAAGAGCAACAAAGTATAAGAAAACATTCAATCAATCAGATTTTTAGCTGTCAAGCTGAAATTAAATGTGAAAAAAACCTTTTTCAATTAAAAAATTCTGTTTAGATAATGCTTCTCTTGGGAAAAATTACGTTATGAAACTATTTCTTTCTATTGCCTTTAAAAGCTAGAAGTTTTTTTCTTCCTTCTTTTTTCTTTTGTCAAAAAAAGGCTCTATCAAAAGATATTACAATTTTTCTATTGGTGCAGGAAAAGAAGAAAAACAATTCTTAGCTTCACTGAAGTGAATGGCAAAACTGTTTATGACCATTGTGGTACATAAAAGTCAACCATGCTTTTACAAAAGGTACAAACAGAACATTTCCAACCTGATCAAGCCACTAAAACCTGAAACATTATAACAAAAGGGGGGAAAAATACAACCGATTGAAAGAGTTTAATTAGGAGATCCTGATGGATTGAGTCAGCTCTCCTTCTATTCAAAATTTAATCTTGTGTAAATCTGAAGCTGACATGGAGAGAGTAATAACGATTAGGAGAAAATATAGACCAAATGCCCTTCTCATTACATTCTCATTTATGTATTCTTATATGAGTCAGCTGGCTTTCAAACAAATTACGCAGTGGGAGAGATTTAAGAGAAGTAGCAACTCATCTGAATGGCAGCATTTTTCCAGAATAAAGAGGAAAATGGATTTTATTTACAAAATCTAAGCTGCTTCAAAGTGGCAGAATATGTCTGCGAGAAAAAAAAAATCTATGGTGAATATAGTTAAGACACTGAAGTTTTGCAATTGAAAAAGCCTCCCCTCTAAATGAACAAGACATATAGGAGGTCTCTTTCCTCCACTGGTAATGGGCACAGACAGCAATGCAGTGTCAGAGCTGCCCCTCTCCTCGTGCCAATGACAGCAGTGATGCTGCTGACGAAAATGAGATTTCCCTGGGTGCACACAGTGTCCAAAAACCAAATAGGAAGGGACAGTGTCAATGAGGTTTTTAGTAATCATAGGAACGCTGAGGAGATTGTCAGGGAAATGAGGGTTGTGGGGAGACAGACTGCGTTGAAGACTGAAGGAGATCTCTGGAATTTTTGGAGTCAAGGGCAAAAATTCTCCTGGCATCTGCAGGGCCAGGAGCTCACCCTCAATGTGTAAAATGGTGAGTGTAAAACTTACTGAAGAGAGCAAATCATTTCCATATCAGAAAGAATTCTGTCAAGGCATCACTCCCCCTGATAAACCTACTACGATGATTTAAAAGCAAATCTTCTCATTGACTACTAATGGTGTTGTAAATGAAGGTTAAAATTACCATGAGAAAGAAGCTTTTGAAATTATGAGATGTTTGATACTGTAACATGTTTACTTGTGACAGGAGTCACAAGACTTTTCCTTAAGCTGAATAATTTGAAATAAATTTCAGAGCACAGCAGAGGTATATCAATTCTGGTACGTTAAGTTACTATGGAAAACCTCCTTATGCACCAAGGGACCGATATGGGTGAGGGTCTTCCTATGATCTAACACAATTGAATAACATATCTGTAGCCGTTCTTGACCAGAATACACACATTAGTCACCCTATTTTACCTAGTAACCAATAAAATCTGTAAGATGGCAGTTAGGAACACCAACAACCCAGAAGAGAATTAGCCTGGATGAAAAGCTTACATCCTGGTTTCCAAAAGCTAAAATCTACGCCAGCTTCTTCCCTCTCTGCTCGTTTTCCTCTGCTGAAAAGTGACAGTGATTGATGTCTTCTCCCACCCAAAGTATGCTGCGGTTATTGCTCCTTATGGTTAGAATTAAGCTAACAGCCCAGCTCAAACACTCACCCATTTAGATGAAGTATTTATTAGCCACGAATCCCTCTGTTCTTACACCACCTCAAAGTTCTTGTGTACGTCACTGAGGAACACAAAGGGAAGGACTCTGGCATTCAGTCGGAGGCTCCAGCACCAAACCCTCTAATAAGGCGAGCAGGCATGGAACGGCTCCGAAGGCCCAGATGTTTAAACCATATGAGGCTGCAGAAGAAAATAAAGAGCAGCTGAATTACAAAGGAGGGAAGGATACAATGTTTGTCTATGGTTAAACTACTGTAAACTTTGAAATCTGTATTATGGAATCCATTAGAAAACCCATAACTTTGATTTAAAAGTAATAGTCGTAAGATTCTTACTTTGCCATTATTTATGGTATAATGAGAAGGTACGTTACTAGAATCCCACAGACTAAATAGATGGATTTCATTAAAACTGTCCTGATGGAGAGTAAAATTGAAGGAAAAAGGAAATAACAGTTTTTATTTGATACCAATTTATTTTCATAGAGCACTTTGCACAGCAGAAACCTAAGAAGATGAAAAGACGGGGAAGACTTTTCCCTTTCTTCCATAGTATAGTGGAGCTTTTTAATGGTATTTGAAGGGCGGAAATGACCTACTTCCAGTTGCTTCTATATTAAGAATCTGGCTACATATCCAAGACTTGCCTGAAGAATCAAAGCAATGTACAAATTCAGATCAGGATTGATTTGTCAACACATCGGTTAAATAGAAAATTTGTTGCTAAGAATGTGCTGTAAAAATGAGTACTTGAAAGTCTGCCCTGGTAGGGTCCTTCAGGGACATACCTTCGATGCTTGCTTTGCCTCCCTGCCTGCTCCCTCCTACCGTCCCTTCCTCTCCCTGCTCTGATGGCTCTTCTGGGGAAGCAGAAATCGCAGGAGAATTATGGCTTTGTGCCCTTCTTTCAGGTCAGCTTTTCACTCCAAAGGGCCCACAGAGCAAGTCTGCACAAAGTGGAACCAGGACTGCCACGGGCACTGCACTTTTCACGGGGTTGTCTCTCCCCGCTGGCCTCGAAGGAGCCCCATGAACTTACTCACTCACCTCTGTCCCAAAACTTCTCCTGACAGAGTGGGCTCTCACAAGGCAGAGCTCCTCTAGGAAGACTACCACAACCACAGCAAAGAGATTGCCCTATCTTACAGATTCAATTTCAAAATAAGCATCAGGTGAAGTCTGATGGACTGGCAGAAGCCCAGAGACTTTGTCTCCTGGCTGGAAAACCAGCACCACACCAATGTCTACACAGGGCATGCAGCAGAAAGGCTGATCTCCTCTCCTTCCTCCCCAAAAATGTTTTCTGGTGGTTTATGCTTGTGGTATCAAGACAGATGATATATCACGTAGCATCACTTCTGGGGCTGCACCCACCCCATGCAGAGTGTAGGTGGGAGAGGAGTGAATGATCCAGCATTTGTATATGACTATCTCATGGAGACACAGGAAGGACACAGGCCCTCCTGAACTGTTAACTCCAGTCTCGTATTGTATTAATTGTAAACATAATATAGTCTATAGTTAGTTTTACGGTAAACAGAGGGGGTTCTTTCCCCAAAGTCCATCTGTTTGTTTTCCAGCTAAAATGGCCACTTCCCCCATCCTAGTTCTGTGCTGCCACTTTCCTCCACCTTAGTCATGTTTCTGGCATGCTACAGTTGGCTTCCCCAAGCGTGCTCATGCTTTTCCACTTCCAGCCCACGCTCACCACCTCCCAAAGCCAAGAACCAGAGCTGGGTGCAGCCTTCGGGTGAATGCTCAGTGCTCAGCCAGCCTCAGGTCAGAGGTGCTAAAGCTCTTCTGGCTTCACTGGAAACAACTCTTCTGTTTTATTCTATGCCATAGTTCCTTTTTTCAATGGCAGATTATATCAGCACCTCATTAGTAACCACCATGACTCAAGTTTTCTTCTCTTCACTTGTTGCCTACCGATGCGCTTCTGGCTTACTGTTCCTAGGTGTGAGCCTTTGCATTTCATTTTAGTATGTCTATCCCCTTCGGATGGTGGAGCCCTCATGTGTGTCCACTCATAGAGCACTACATTCCAGTCCTTAACCGCATCAGAAGCATTTCCCAAATCTATTTCATCCCACTCATTTCGTAATGGCCTCCAGTGCGTTGTGCTGAGACCCACAGCCCAGAGGAGGCTGAAGTCTGCAAACAAACCACATCTCATTGAATACCTGGAAAAGTAAATACTTTTGTTTGCAGCTTTTCATTATGAAGTTGCATCCACTTATGCGCACATGTGCTTCTCAGATGTACCCCTGTGTGCACACACAGAATGTGAGCATTAAAAGAGTAGGCTTTGAAACTGCTCAGTCATTTTGGTAATTTCACACTCTCAGCTATTAAACTAATGGCCTGAGCAGACGAATTTTCTTAGGGATGACATGTTCTCAGACAGACTGTAAATTCAAATTATGAAGAAACTTTGATGCTCCCATTTCTTGTTCCTATTCTAATGTTTTAAACTGTTGATGTTGATTTATTAGGAGTTAAAGAATCATTGCAAGAAAATAAGAGCCATGAAGTCCTTTTCACTAGTCTATTTTTAAAACTACAGACTTCTTGACCACCACTGCCTTACAGTGACACCTTCTGGAAAATCTAGGAGGAGAGGGAAAGCTGCTCTGTAGAGGAAGAGAACTTGTGTGGTGGGACAGGCATGAATCAGCACGGATCAGCTTCAGAGCACTCATTCCTGGCGGACTTCTGATGTTAAAATACCTGTACAGTTTTATAGCCATCCTACAGCTTCAGCACTCTTTAAGAAAATTAATCCATCACTAAGTCCTTCATCTGGTCATATTTGTTTCCTTCCATAAAAGAGTATTCAAGTGTCGGGTGGCAGTAGCATCATGCTCCCCTTAGCATCTCACAGAGATAAAAACAAACAAAACCAGAAGAAATTATTTTTGCTGGATAAAGATTTATTCTGTTTCAAATCCTCTCAAAAATATTGCTGCATGTTGAGAGGGACACTTGTGTTAATACTCAAAGTCTTTAAGGGAGAATAATAGTCAAAGTACACAGATGCAATAGAACAAGAACACTTGGTTAAGCAGGCAAAACGGGGGAAAAAAACTCAGAAATCCGCGAGAGGAGAGTAGCAGAAGATGTGAAAATATATTTTCCATTTCTAGACAGCAGTTCAGCTGCTGACAATCCACTGTCATGGCACCGCTCCCAGTTTCACCCGCTGCTCCCTCAACGTTTAACTCAGAAAGGAGTTACGCCAGCACCAACGGTAGTTTCTGAGGCCACTTGCAAGACATTGTCGCAAGAGTGGCTCTGTTGTGCCTCACTAGGCTTACAAACAAGAAAGGCTTTGACGTTGGTTGTCATTTAAGCAAACACAAGTTTTACAAGTCTGGGATGTGGGGATGGCCACATTCAGTTCGTTAGCAGCACTACGCTGAAGAATAGCCTGTACAGGAATGGCGTAGGAGGACAGTTTATTATAAAAAGCTGAAATCTAACTGAAAGCAGAGCCCTAGGCCCCCACAAAGAGTATGGCAGAGTGATTTTGCAAATTCTCAGCTACGGACGTCACGAGTAGGATCTCCAAAATGTCTCAACATCCTTACTCACGTTGTCGCTGATGACCCCAGTGCCGTGAGCCTCCATCAACTTGTATAACAGTGCTAGCTGTAAATTTCCAGCTCGTTAGTTGGTATACGTAAGCATGAAATCAGCACAGCCATAGTAATTTAAACCAGATGAGGGTCTGACCTTTAGTTTGGACACAGGATCATGTGGGAGAGGAAATTGTATCATATGGTAAAGAGCCATTACAGCTATCAAAGCATTAGTCAGGTGAGCTCAGCTGTACTCACAGGGGACTGAACCTTATGCCCAAACCCACCAGGCTGGCTGGAAATGACTCAGCCCAGAGCACAACACGCTGTGTGCTTCTGCCAGCAAGCCCTCACCCTGAGAGACGGGGCAGGCTGGCACCACGGCGTGGCAAACCCTGGCCTCATCTGCCACCTGTGCAGATAGGCTGTGCCCAGAAGTACCTGCTATGGGGACATCCCAGATCTCCAATCTCCAGAGCAGTTCAGGCTGCACAATTGGCCCGTCTGGTCCCAACATGGAACCGGCACATGGCAAAAATCTGCGTTCAGTCTCAAGAAACTGAAAATCGTTCCAGTGCTGCCAGCAAGAGAGGACTTCAGTCTTCCGGAGGCTGCTGAATTCACAACAGAGATCTTCCCAATGCTGATTATCCCAATTATCCATTTATTTCCAATGGTTTCTATTATCCTTCATGTTTTGGTAGTTGCTTTTTCTGATTCCATCTGAAAGAGATCTTTACCAGTCCCAAAAATAAATTGTATTTACAACACAAAAAGGAGTCAGGGAGACTTTGCTATGCAGACACACTTTCCAAAAGAAAAGAGGAGAAAAATGGATGGAGCAATAAAACAAGATCTCATATGATGGGGGTTGATCACAGATTTGGTCTAAAACCCATGAAATTTCCCAACTTGTGATTTCCATTGCTTAGAATCAATTTTGTTAGGTCTCAGCCAGCCTCACCCAGAAGGTGAGGTCCTCAGGGGACAAACCCCCAGCAGCTGGGGATTTCAGAAATACCAGGTACTGTAGGATTTCCAATAAAGTAAAGAGTTGTCAATCCTGATTTTATTTCTATATAAATCTAATCTCATTATGTCTGTGTTGTTATTCCAAAGCACGTGTCCTCTTGTACCGACTCACTATGAAGGAGGTCAGAAGGTTGGGTATGATAGATGTATTATGGACAGCATAAGATGGAAGGAGACGTAACAGGTACTCACTGGAATTCACAGGAGCAAAAAGGGAAGGAGGGAGAAGCAGCAGGAATGATCTGAGAACAGTGAGGAGAGACCAGCACAGTGATTTAAGCGAAAGGGGCTTAGAGTTGGAATGCAAGTAGATGGCTATGTTAGAATTTGATTTTCTTTTTTAAAAAAATGGTAATCAGATTTGTCACAATAAGCTCAGACTATTTTTTGAAGACTTGCAATAGCTGCTCTCACTGAGAAACACCACTGCAGTAGAAGCATGAAAGAAGAAAAGGCTTTTTGCGAAGAACAGCTTAAGACAATAACTATGAGGTTTTCTTTTTTCCTCAAGATCTGATGAATGTGAAGCAAAAATTACTCAAGATACAAGGGATGCACATTATTTTTCACTGCTAATTCTGAGAGTCACACGGCTATAAGAAGTTTATTTCAGCCTAGATGTAAACCACTGGTCTTGAAACCACAAAATTAGAGAGAAAGAGAGGAAGACTGAGACACAAAGAGAGAGTGAGCGTGTGCATTTGCAAAAGGACACAATATGCTGGCTGGTATTGCTCGGCAAAGGACAGGGAGCCTTCTGTACTCTATACATCATTATGATAAACTCCCCCTCATAAAATATTTAAATGCAAGTTTCTTTCCAATTCAAGAAGCAATCTTCAAAAGGGACCCTTTTACTGTAATAGTAATCCATATTAATTTACTACAACAATAACAGAAGTCAGTTTGCCAGTTGGTGTTTTGCTTTTACTATAAAGCTTGAAATGGAAACTGTGGCCTTGATGAAAACTGTAAAATTCCAGTAAATGGGATTAGTCATCCCTTTGTGTGCCCCAGTTCCACATATCAAATAACAAGCAGTGACACTCTCAGCTACCAAGTGGAAGCAAACATACTTCAAAAAGGGAAAAAAAGCCACAGAGAGCATGAGTAACATTTGACATTTTCATGTCCGGAATTTCTGTAAATGTCTCTCTCCCAGAGGAGAAATATCTTCCAAAATATTTAGTTCATTGTGGTATTTCTCTTTGATAGAGTACAGTGAAATCCAGAGGGGGAAACCCTTAATGAAAACACCTCAGTATTTAATTGACTCTTTGCAACCTGGGACAGTTAAAGGCCTTTCAAATCAAGATTAGCATAGCAGATGGCATAAGGGAATGGATTTCAATCTAAAAGATTCCTGATGGTTATGGAGAACTTCACTACCTGCTTTCTTCCCATCCAATAGAGCCCTGAGGCTTTTCATTTCATCCTCAGGAGAAGAATTACGTTGAACAAGAACCTATTGATCACACGAATATTGTATGCCTAATCACTTTGCTTTTGATGGAATATGAATTGCATTGGTCTCCAGAAAGGATTGTTTCCATCACAGAGCTCAATGTCCCCAGTGGAAACCTTATATATTCACATTCTGCACATGTTGGTCACACGGTGTATTGAGTCAAGGCTTGATGCATTCTGCTGCTTGTGCAATCCCAAGCAAGGCAACTGGATTGAAAAGGTTGCATATGTAAGTTTCTGAGTTAGTTGTCTGTTGGTTTTGAGTAAAGCACCCAACTTTCATAAGATTTCAGCACACTGAATGGATCTTAAACAGATTTCCAGTGCAAACATGCTGCCAAGAACGTTGTATAACAGGGTTTTATTATTCTAATCCATGGTCAAATTACAGAACAATAAAAATACATTTAAAAAATGTAGTTACAAATTTCAGCACTTGGCTCAAAATGAAATCAACTGTAGTAAACCTAAATCCTTGCAAGTACTTAGTGCTTTTGTTATTCTAACTTCATGCCATGGATCAGAAATAAAAATCCCAACATAATACCTCACTAACATCAGTTAAATCCTCACAAATACTGATAACTCCACAGCACTGGAAACACCCTAAGTCATTTTCTCTCCATCTTGCAAGAAAGCCACGCTCCACAGCAGTCCCACTCTTCAGCCTGATGAAGAAGGGTCTTCCTCCAGAAAATCAGCCCTGGATGATAATGTTGGTATAAAAGTCAGAATGGGAGAGCTCTGACCTCCAGGATGCCCATGGCCCATTTCTAAGCGGACAAGTGAAGTTCAGAGTGGAATCTCTTCTGCAATGGCAGGATGTGGCCACAAAGGGCCACATCCCAGTCTTCCCACCCTGACTGACTGACCCAACAGTCAGGTGTACAGGTGAAGAACGGACAGAAGCCATCATAAAAATGACCTGCTCTGCTTCTCTTGGGCACCCGCGGCCACAGCAGTAGGTTTACATCTCAAAATGCTTTTTTTTAGAATAATAATCCCAGAAGGGAGACGATCCCGTCTTTATCACTGATATAGATATTAGTTGTGCTACATTACTGTCAGCAGGAATGTGAGTTGCTTTTTGAGATGAAGGGGAGAATCCATAATATATAACCAGGTAATTCTTTGCACATTGCATGTAAGTATTCCCCATTTTTAAAAGGGAAAAACGAGGACCTGGGGAACTACAGGCCAGTCAGTCTCACCCCTGTGCCCAGCAAGATTATGGAGGAGATCCTCCTAGAAACTATGCTAAGGCACATGGAAATTAAGGGGGTGATTGGCGAATGCCAACATGGCTTCACTAAGGGCAAATCGCACCTGAAAAATTTGGTGGCCTTCTACGATGGGGTTACAGCATTGGTGGATAAGGGAAGAGCAACTGATATCACCTACCTGGACTTGTGCAAGGCATTTGACACCATCCCGTGTGACATCCTTGTCTCTAAACTGGACAGACATGGATTCGACAGATGGATCACTCGGTGGATAAGGAATTGGCTGGCGAGCAGTGACAAGTGATGTTCCTCAGGGGTCAGTACTGGGACCAGTACCATTTAACATCTTTGTTGGTGACGTGGACAGTTGGATTGAGTGTGCTCTCAGCAAGATTGCCAACGACATCAAGCTGTGTGGTGCAGTTGACACACTGGAGGGAAGGGATGCCATCCAGAGGGACCTGGACAGGCTTGAGAGGTGGGCCCGTGCAAACCTCATGAAGTTCAACCAAGCCAAGTGCAAGGTTCTGCACCTGGATCAGGGCAGTCCCAAGCACAGATACAGGCTGGGTGGAGAGTGGGTCCAGAGCAGCCCTGCCAAGAAGGACTTGGGGGTGTTGGTTGATGAGAAGCTCAACATGAGCTGGCAATGTGCACTCAAAGCCCAGAAAGTCAACCGCATCCTGGTCTGCATCAAAGGAGGTGATTCTGCCCTTCTAAGCTGTACTGGTGAGACACCACCTAGGGTACTGCATCTTTCTCTGGGTCCCCCAACGTAAGAAGGACACGGACCTGTTGGAGCAAGTCCAGAAGAGGGCCATGAAGATGATCAGAGGGCTGAAGCACCTCTCCTGTGAAGACAGGCTGAGAGAGTTGGGGTTGTTCAGCCTGGAGAAGAGAAGGCTCTGGGAAGACCTTATAGCAGCCTTCCAGTACCTAAAGGGGGCCTACAGGAAGGATGGGGAGGGACTCTTTATCAGGGAGTGTAATGATAGGACACAGGGCAATGGTTTCAAACTGAAAGTGGGTAGATTTAGATTGGATATTAGGAAGAAATTCTTTACTGTGAGGGTGGCGAGGCACTGGAACAAGTTGCCCAGAGAAGCTGTGGATGCCCCATCCCTGGAAGTGTTCAAGGCCAGGCTGGATGGGGCTTTGAGCAGCCTGGTCTAGTGGGAGGTGTCCCTGCCCATAGCAGGGGGGTTGGAACTAGATGATCTTCAAGGTCCCTTCCAACCCGAACCATTCTACGATTCAATGTTTTTGTGGGCTTCAGGTTAAAATTCGCAGTATTTCACTGTTTGGTTTGCAAAATTTTATGTCATACATTTTGTAGACGCTCTTTCCCAAGAAGAAGTTGCATGAAAAAATTAAGGCACCCTTCTCTGCATTCACCCACAGACCATGCCAGACGATGCCTGTGGATGAAAGGACAGCTGACACAGGCTGACCAAAGTAGTTTATACAACAGTAGGAAAAGGCTGTGTTCTCCAGGCTCACAGCAATTGCAGCAGAGAGAGCGGAGGGAGTACACACGTGCTGCACAAAGCCCGGCAAACCCGAGTGGGGCTGCAGGCAGAGCTGGCATTGATGCCAGCAGAAAATCCGAAACGCCCTCAAAGTTCTCCTTTTGAGCTACAGATGGCTGCCAACTGTTGAATAGCTGCAGAGAAGAGGAGGAGGAGGAACAGGGGAACTTCATCATTTAACAGCATATAGCTTTGGTAGGAATAATTTCAGGGAGAAAAATGCAGGAAGGAAGAAAATACATGAAACGTTTTGCCTTCCCTCCCTATTTTAAAAGGAAAACAACATGGCCATTTACAAACACCAGGTTTCTGCACCAGCTGAAAGACCAGCAGTAACAGAACAGCACAGATTATACTCTTTGTTAGATGGGACAAGGGCTGGAGTTTAACTGCCCTGCAGATATCCAAAGGAGACTCTTCAGAATCTACAAAATACAAATGCACAAACCCCAGAAATGTTGACATTTAAAGAGAGCAAAAGCATACGAACAGATGACTCGGGACACCTGAATCAGAGCATGATTACCAAATGAGATGCAAGACCTCTCGGTACACTCCCCTAGGCTCATAGCATCCGCTCATGAGAAGATGTATCAGCCATTAAGCTAAATTAAGATGCACAAAGGAAGAGTGGCTTCTGGGAAAGAATTTCCAGTAAAGCCACACTGGCATGAGTAGTGCAGACCACGTAGTCTGACACAGAGCAGACCCACCACAGAATAAAAATTAGTATCAGACCTTCATGCTCCCCAGGCTGCCTGCTAAAGGAGGCCAATAGGTATGGCACAGAAGAGAAAACCCTGAGCAGCATGTTGCTGCTTTTCTAAACATGATGATATGGGAGATTTAAACTCATATGCTGATGATTTCCTCATTAGAACAGCGCTATTGCGCTATTTGCAGCCTAAATTACTACTCAGCATGTGCACTATGTCCCTAATCTGGCCCTTAATAGGAACATATTGATACACACTCCACCAGATGGAATGCGTTACACATTAAATATAAAAGTTGTTTTTGTTTTTAGAAGTCTATGTAACTTCACACACACACACAAAAAAATCCCGCAGACTATATATTAATCATGTTTACTGATCTCTGGAGAGTATTAGTACACTTTGAAGTTAGCCTACTGTGCCAAGCCTCTGTCAGCTGAAGGCATAAATTTTCTTCTTTGCTCCTCGTATAACTTTTTCTTTCTCTTCCCACCACCCCCCAAAATGAAGCAAGGTTAGATTGGAACTAAATGCATTTTTATCTTAGCCTGCAAGAGCTTACTAGATGTGTGAATGGGTGACTTCACTTTGAAGGTACGTGTTCTAGTACCCAAGCCATCTTTTCCACCCAGTAAACTTCTCAAACAGGCATCTTTTCTGAATTGTTCTGCAACAGAATAAAAGCTTTCCAAAAGCACAACTCTACCCATTAGCACATCATTAGATAGCCAAGCTTCAAACCTAAGGCCGCAAGTTACCTTTAGAAAGCAGTGATTGTAAATAAAGCATCTGAGATATTGTTTCCCCCACATTGTGAAGCATACTAATAACACACCTCCTTTAACTGAATAGGTATTTTGAGTCAGAATACAGAAAACATAGGTTCCAGTTGAAAAAAAACAGCTGCAAGAATACAATGAAAAGATGAACGGATAAAACTTAGCAGAGAGTCATGCAGCATTTCCTTCCTTAAGACACAATGCCATCTAGCAGCGGAAAAGGAGTTATCTCGCAGCCATCAGCTGGGGCAGGCGTGCATGGACATGGCATCAGCCAGCCAGCTCATGGGTGATGTTCCCAGCTTCTCTCTGCAAATCCTGGCAGAGTGGGAATATCTCTTGAGTGTCTCAGCAAGAGTCACTGAGAATCATTATGAATACCGTGTATGAAAGCACTTGCTGGACACCAAAGCATAAGCATAGCTTGATAAGAGCAGCTCAGGAAAGTCAGTCTAAACTATACATGCTTTCACTGTTAACACCATCCTTAGCAGAGCAAACAAGTAAATGCAACACTACAAAAACATAATCCCTTTCCTTCGCTCAGAAAAGAAACATGGACTGCATATAAACAAGAAAGGCACAGGGAAATCTCAGCTGTAGCTAGCGTACAAGTCAAAGTTAAGGAAGGAAGGCAAATTTGCCTTTCAGTCACATCAGCATAAGTGATTATTTGTGGCTATGCATAATCAATATCTATATCCATCTGCATTGCGCTTGAAAATTCAGGCTTCTGATTTTGACCGTCTGAACTGTACTGAAGCAAGCTGCCGGCAGTAGCCTGACATCAGTGATGAACATACATGACCCTCAGTGTATTTTTCATAGCAAAGAATGACTGCAGTCACTAGTTGCCATCTGACTTCAGTTGTTTAAGATCAAAGATAGCGCTCTCAGCTGGAAAGGACAAAAATCAAATAGCCTTGAAAGCTTATTGAGAGTCTTTTTCCTCTCCCTTCCAAAAAGACAGCCCGCCCACAGCTAATCAAACAGAAATTGAAAGACAGAGCACACAGAAAGCAAAAGTGCCTCTTAAGCTGCCAATAGCACCAAAAATAGCAAAACTGGCAAAACACACTAGCGTATTTCAAACGTATTAACTGCTAACTTTATTTATTACTTATTTATTTCGGTATGAAGTGGTTTTTTGCAGAGGCGGTGTTAAAAGCCAACCTGGAACAAGTCCTGGTGAGTGAACTTGCTCCTTCAGGATGGACCCAGGCCACCAAGCAGGGAAGAAGAGCCACTGCTCTGGGTGGAGGAATCACGGAGAGGCTGGTAGTGTCCAAATGAGGTCTTCTCTATGCAGCCACGCATAGAGAAGGCATACGCAGCTGCTCAAATCTGCGTTTCTTGACTGTTGGTAGGTTGGGAATGTATAAGACACAAGAATGGGAGCACAGGAGGGGTGTTTAAGACAGGGATGTGACACAAAAGATTGCCTCCGCAGCCCCAGAAAACTATCATTAACTCGACAACACCTGGAAAGTCAGTGGTTTGCCTCACAAATGGGCAAGTAAACGTCTTTTATCTGACCATGCAACCAAACAAATAGAGCCTTTCTGAGTCTCTGAGTTGTGTGATCCCATGCCAAGACCTGTGCTGGCTCTCAGGAAGAACAGTTTTGAAAGGGATCTATCTCCATCCCCTTGGAGCTGCCTGTTCTCTGCTGTGCTTGTAAATGGTGGGTGCCAAAACCTTACCCCAGCCCCGGTTCCTCACCATTTTCTACTTTGCTTTTTGCTGGCATTGTCTGGGGAGAATAATAATTCACTAAAGCATTGTTAAAATATTAAAGGAAAATGCTACATTCATTTTGAAACTCTGAATAAATCTTAAGACTTTCTAGCCCATTGTCTTCCCATTACACCCTAAACACACGTGTTGAAGGGGAAAAATTGTATGAGAAGCATACCTGCAAAATATATTAGTAGGTCAGACTAGGCAGTGTTAACACGATCGTGTCATGAAAGATCCTGCTATCAAAACAAATGCACATTATTCACAAGGAAGTATGATTAAGGTAACAACAAGCCACCTGAACTTATTTCTATCTGAAATTTAACCTAATAGCGGTACGATTTAGTGCATTAAACAGAACAGCCTCTTGGAAAAAAATGTCTGCCAGCGTATTTGCTGTTGCACTGACACAAAATCTCTCTCCCTATTCTTGGCACGTCCAGAGTGCACATGCTCTTTCACCCGCAGCCCAGTATGGATAAAGATAAAAGATCCGAGACACTTTTTAAGGCTTTAGAATTTGTTTCTACTTTGAATGGGTTAGTTATCAGGGCTACAATATAATTCAGAGGCAGTTTTCTGATGAGGCTGAAATGGCCACTCTCCTGGGCTGGGAAAGGATGTTACTTAAAGGGTTCCATTAGTCACCAAAGCGTTTTTCTCTTATATGTGCAAGTTTTTGACCTTGGAGGTCAGCAATGGACTGTGCATCTGTTGTTGGTTGGTTTTCCTGAAGACTCTTGTCTAAGCACTTGGGCTGATGTTTCCCTAATTGCACTTCCTTTCTACAACAATTTGCCATGGCCCCGTTCAAGAAGGGGTTCATCCAGCCTGGAAGTGCTTTTTGAGGCACTGGAGACAAAGTCTGCTCCATTATTTCTGGCTGAGAAAGACCTGCCAAGCAGAGCAATAACAGACCTTCATGCCTCAGTAAAACTAACCAAAGGGATCCATTCAGAGCAGGGGTGGTACAAAAAAGAACTATGATAATATACAACTAAATCAGAGCCACCCCACAACAGGGTCCAGTCAGCATCTACCGGGCCACAAGGGAGCGTTTATTTGCACTCAACTACAGGCAGGGTCCTCCTAGCATATGAACAACGGTATAAGAAGCGAATAACAGCAATGACTACCAAAATCAACAAAAAATGCAAGAAAGAAATGAAGAAAGTTATTTCCTAAATCATTCAAACAGAGTACAACTACAAAGAAAAAATTCTTCTTTAAGAATCTCTCTCTCCTTGCAAAAGACAAATACATCAAAGCAGGAAGCAAGCAGTGTGACGCATCAAGGTTATTGATGGTAAGTGTTCTTGTTTCCAGTAACTATTTTGATCTCAAATGTGTGTTTCAGATGGCTTAAACAGAAGAAAGAAAAAAACAAAAATACAAGAAACACTTCATCTAAATACAGAGAGGCAATCTTTTTTTTTTTTCCCTTGTTTTTCCTCCATGTTACTTGATTCACTCTCTTTTTTTTTGCCTCCATATTTTAAAGCAAATACCTTCAGAAACCTGTTTCCATTCACCCGGGTTGTGATATACAAGAAAGGCAAAACACTGAGTATCCTCTATGTATCTTCTGCAGGGGTGTAAGACCTAAAGCTTTACAGTGCACATCTCTGTGCAAAGTCATATTATCAGGGTACAGCGGAGAAACTCAGTTTCTGCTTACCCCACCAGCTGAGCATGTCACTAGTAGTCAAGATAGTGCCTGAAATCACTCAGGATTTCATCATCTTAACAACAGTCCCTCAAGGAAGATAAAGCAGTCCCCCAGATCACCTTGGAGATGATAGATACAACATAGGGATTAATACTTCCAATCAAAATCTGAGTTTTCAAAGTTCCTTTTCCTTAACAAAAAGAGAAAAAAAAAATCCAGCTGCACTTCATTTCCTGTTGTCATATCCTTAAACCCTGCCAGTGAAAATGTCATTCAGGAACAGCATTAAATGCACATGCTAACCCTGTGTGCATGCTTGAGCATAAAACAAGTTTATACAGAGACACAGGATGGGAAACTTTTCAAAGAGGTCACAAAAAATAACTCACACTGGCTGTATGAGAAATTGCGTATCTGAAAAAAAACAAGGTCCGTGATGTAATATCTATCACCTTGTGGCAATACTTTGCCAAGTAGCCAAGCCTTTCACGGTAGCATAAATACAGTCTGCTATTTAAAGTCCAAGAATTTCAGACTTGAAATCCAAGGAAAATATATTTACTTCTTAAAGCTACTCTTTTACACTTTATGATATAATTGTAGGTGCTGTAAATTCATCTAGTAGAGGATTGTACAAACTGGCTAATTCTTCCTTGTTCACAAGGTGGCACTATTAGTCCATCAGTACCACGCTAATAAATTTAGAGCTCATCGGCACTTTCTCCTATGGTTGTTGTAGCTGTTTGTCTGAAAAGCAAAGTTATGTTTTTAAGCTTTAAGAGCTCTTCTGGGTTTTAACTTGGCATGTTTTGTCATCTTAAGCAGGAGAGCAATTTTTGAAAAACGGCTGCAGAAATTAAAGCCACAAAATGCAGCTCATACATACATCGCTTTATATTTGCCATGCTCTGAACGGTGATATGACCACATAAAATGAAAGATCCAGCATGGTGGGGGTAGAGGAACAACTAACGTGTGTCTGAAGCTTCACTTGAAGTGTTTATACTTTGCACAAGTTTCCTGTGAAGAAAATACTGAAGGGGGGGGGAGATTTCAGAGGCAGCAGAAAATTTTATCCACTTCTAAACATTCAGTTGTGGAGCTTGAGCTGTAATAATAACACAAGATACTTACTTTGTTTGTAAGCATTTTGTTATTGACTACTAAAACTTAAAGCAATAGCCCACATAGTAGAAGTTTGCGCATCTTTATTGAGAAAACGGTGTGAAAATGGGGGGAACTGAAGGTAGACCCTGACTTTTCTTAATCTGAAGAGCTAATAACGTGGGACGCAATGCCTAGAGCTTTCCACCAAGGACCATACGCTAACAGGGAGGGCAGATGTGCCAGCTCAAGGGTTTCTCACTAAAGAGTGCAGTAAGATGCTCTGAAACCCAGTTGGAGCTCTAACATTGGTTTGGTCGGTAAGTCAACAATTCACAAGGCTGATTAGAAAGAGAAAGACAGAAAGGAAAAGCTGGCTTTGCTGTGATGGCAAAGGAAAGCACAGCCCCTGCTGTATGCCTGTGCTCCAGACCACTTGGTGGATTACTCTTCCTGGAGACTCCTGCAGCTTGTCCACAGGCTGCGGACACGGTGGATGCAGCCAGGAGCCGGCACGGTTGGTCCCCAGAATCAACCCACAGAGAAGAAAGAGGCAAAGGAAAGGCAAAATAAGAAATAGCTGGGGCATTGCTCAGTCCAAGTGAAGACTCAACGGTTGCCCGTGAAAGACCGGTGCCTGCTCCCCATGGGAGTCTTCTTGATGTAAACATCACAGGTTCTGCTATAAAGCTTCTTTCCACTTCCACAGGAGAAAGGGCCTGTATGTGCAAGGAACAGTTTTTTAGAGGTCTGTGGTCTAGCTACGAAATAGAGCTAATGCCAGAGGCTGCTGTAGGGGAGATCTGACGAGGAGAGCCCATAGTGCCAGGGCAGGTCTGACAGCCACCCAGCATCTAGGGAGGAGGTGCACGAGCTCTTGCAAGTGCTTATGAAGGTCATGATTCATGTCTAATCGGTGCATCACAGAAAAGAAAGGTCCATTCACGCATGTGTCCCAGACTTCCCACAGGACAAACTCCAGCCTTGCTTAGAGACTAAATCATGCACCAGGTTTCCGAATGACCAAGAGGCCTTCAGGATTACGTTTTCAAAGGCACTTATTGGTCTGGCTACTTCTGAAAATCTGGATCTTAGGTGATGAAATAGGAGATGGGATAAATCTGACTCTTAGAAGGTGTCAGAATCATAAATATTAGAGATGAAAATCCCTGTTAAATCATCCCTTCTGTATTAAACATAGTTCCAGTGTTTCCATGCAGGGCCTTTTTTTAAAAGCACGTATTAATATTCAGGGGAATGGGCGCTTCTGAGTAGTTCCTGAGGTCCTTTAAAAGTATTTATTTGAATGTTTTTCTTCCTCCAGTTTGTCACTTGCTCACATATCAGAAGTTTAGAAAAAGGCACAGAGCACCACTGTGCTCACAAGCAGCTCCCTGAATAGTCCCTCTGCAGCTGTAACTCAGCAGGAGGGCTAAGCTGCTTGCATGTGTTAATTAGTTGGCAGCTCTCCGCAAATTTTCAGCAGTAACTCTTAGTGCCATAGGTCTGTCTCCAGGCGTACACTTTCATTTTGCTGTTTCACCCAGCAAATCCTGTAAAAGGAAGAAGGAGCGCTGGGTTTAATAGGAGTTAATGCATTACTTTACAAGCTCTTCATGGTTGGGAGTCTGAAGTCTTCCTTTCAGTGACGTAACTGAGACAGCTGCAAAACGCTAGTAATGACCTCCCCTAAACGAGTCAGTCGGTTCAGTCCAACTCCCAGCAGACAAATATCAGCAGATATATCTACCCGTCAGCTATTTGACTCAGCTTTGGGAAGGAAGCGCCGTATGTGAGCCTTGTCCTGATGTAGCTCCACACAACCAGCTGTACCCGAGTGAGCAAGCGCGAGGTTAACCCCACGACTGCGACCTTGCAGCCGCAGCATGACTCGATGTCCCTGTCACACTAACCACCGGAGAGCCTTAACAGCCTCCGACATGGCATCAGTTCATTAAACGTGGAACCTGGGCAACTTTCTGTTCTGTTTCGTGCTGCGTCAGCAGCTCATTGCATCGCCTCAGCCAAACACATGATCACCCAAAAGTGTAAGAAAGATGGGGGTTTTTATTATTTAAATTCAAAGCAGTATCTGCAATGAACAGTTAGCTCAACTGGTTCTTTTTCAAAGCAAGATTTTTAAAAGTGCTTATTTTATACATTACTGCGTTAGTTTAAACACATTTTAGAGTATCATGCTCGATCTCCTCAACCCTGAGCGAGCACTTTCAGACAGGGCATTATCCAGCACCTTCCACATGTTATGTGCACTGCAGGAGGCTATCTCAGTTTTCAAAAACAACGTTAGGCAAAACCAGTCACCTCTGAGCACTGGACAGGTCCAGTTTCCAAAATCTTGGGAATTTTCTTTTTCTCTGTTTCATCAATAAGCAGCAAGTAATTAGCGCTCTCAAGATTACTTTTACCTCCCTTTCTTGGATGTCCTTACCAAAGCACACGCTGAAAAGGTTTCTTTCATGAGTAAGTTTTCTTCTGCAGCTTTTCCTTATTGCAAGATAACATCATAAGAGGACTTCAGTCAGTTGTATGTACTAGATGTGAGTTCAGTTCACTTGAAGTGACATATTGTAACCATCAATCATATCTAATTATTTGTACCGGTGCAAAATAAATACATGGGGTAAAAATAAAATACAACACACTAACATATTCAGAGGTCAGTTAAAGTAAATGGAGTTTTCCTAGGTTTTTTGGATGATACAGCATTTAGCCACTTCCCACACCTGTTGGATAAGCATGTTTATCCTTAGTTTGGATGTGTGGCTAGACAACTCCCATGCAGTCTGTCTGCTCTTCCCTTACAGTTGAAAAAAAATCAATGAAGCAACTTCAGCCGTCATCAACAATTCTGCATTATGATGGTATAGCAAAAGCGCCATTTCAAGTGGCATTTGAACAGCAGAAAAAAGCTGCCAATAAGCTTGGCCCTTCCAGATAACAGGTCAGGAAGATTAATTTATGTGTTTACTCAAACTGTGCAAAAAGTGCAAAGAGCCAAACACGTTGCTTATCTCTGTTATTAGCGTCCCAGGGGAGACATCAGTCACAGCGAGAACCAGTAGCCAAGAAACAGCACAAATGTAATTCAGCAAGCAGGGAGAGGACCAGCCAGTGTCACCCGTACACGTGGCCAAGGCAAAGGCACCCACCAAGGCAGAGGACCCACAGCGGGGCTCTCCATGCATAGCAGAGCCAGGCAGCATTGAAAAATACTCCCTTTAAAAGTATTAGGGCTATACTTTGTTTATGAAATACTGTGTCACAAGGTCTGTAGCCTCACTTGCCTCAAACTGACTCATGCCAACAATTAAATACATGGCTTTAAAAAGAGTATCTGCCGTAGGAGAGCAAATGTGGCTTTGCTTGCTCCACTGGAAAAATACTGGACTCCCTGATCAGTGAAGTGATTCAGTTCTGATATTGCAGTTTCTGCTTTTTAAGGAAGTGTCCTTTGGTTTGGAGCGGAATAGGACTGCAAGTGTTTACCCATACAGCTATACATGGGGCATTGAGATATTATCACAATACTAAAAGCAATATTTGCTAGAGTCATTTCCAGGTATTAACCTGGGGAATTAAAAAGAAATTCTGAAAACAAAGCCTTACTGATAGACAGCCACATTGCTCACCATTGGATTTTCCAAGAGATAGATAGTTTAAAGAGATCAAACATGAAATATCTGTCCTTTCTTATCCCCACAGGAATATTCGAGGCACTACAATTATTTTTCAATTTTTAAAACAGCAAAGACAGCTTTAACTGGTTGCACTTCCCACACCTATAATTACTTAATATCTTTAAATTGTTTATTACGTATGCCCCCACATATTCTACGGCTTTCTAGGGAGCTTAGATCTGGCTAAAGGTGATGAACGCCCTCCCTGTGATTGCAGCACCTTCCCTGCACGTCTCTCCCTGGGGTATCATGGACTCATCACAGTGGGGGAACTCAGGCTTTGACCAGCCATACAGTTAGCCCATAGCTGGAAAAGAAGGTATTAATATTTACTGTCATCATAGGTCCGTTTAAAAGAAAAATAATATCCCGAATTGCAACGCATTCCATTCAGCTCAGTTTCCAGGGTCCTTCCAGGAGGTGGCAATCTTGTTCCATATTTGTGCCACTGCCAGCCAGCCTCCTGCAGCAGGACTGTGACCTGTGTGCCTGCAGAATAAAGAAAAAACAACTCAATTTCAAACTGGCAGCTACAGGCTTATCATAGGCACAAAACCAAAAGAAAAGGAAAAAAAAAAAACCCTCATCCCTAGAGATAAAGATATTATAAAGTTGAGCGTTTTGACTGAAAACAGTATAATTTTAAAAAGTTTTTCTTGGTAGGCAGAATTATTTCGGAACTGTCCTCTTATTTATAATTACTTTTCAGGACTGAGAAACTGATCATAGGCCTATTTTTATAGGCAGAACTTTTTAAGTGGAAGTACGTGGAAAGGAAAGCTTTTGTGCCTTTACTGCAGGTGCAATTTGTCTCCCCCAGAAAACGAGCACAGAGGAGCTCTGCACAGGGAAGATGGTTTTGCTTCCTGGAAGAACCTGGAATAATACAAAAGTAATACATGTCTGAACACACAAAAAAGTTATTTGCATAGTTATTTTGAAAAAAAATGAACACACCAAATCAGTTCAGCCCTGGTTTGCAGAGAAAATGAGAATAATTTCCCATGAATAAAGGGGAAGGAGTTACTTCTTGCGCAGGGCCCAATCCGACCTGCAACACGTTACTCAGTGAAGGAAATGGGAGATTTACCACAGCAAAGTCTGCAATCCCCGGTGAACTGGAGGAAACACGAGTCCAGGATGATTTTTCACTCCTCAGGTCTACTCCTGTCCCACAGCTTTTCTGTGTGTGTTGGGATAATTTGGCCATTCTGCCCTTCTGAGGTCCTGGATGCAGACAGAGACACTAAAGTGTATCACAGAAAAGAATTTTACTGGGAACTTTTACAGGCATCACAGCCACTGGCCTGGTTATAACTTTTGCCAGTGTGTGCACTCTCTGGAGGGATTACTGTAACACAGGCAATACTTCACATAATTTGGTATTTTGCACCCCGGAAATGTTCTCCAGACTGAGGACCTCTTGAAAAAGAGCTCCCTCTTGCAAGCTGTGTGTAAAACCCAGAGACTGGTCTCTACAGAGGTCTAATCATTAGTAATAAACCATTTCTGATGTTAAAGATTTCAAACTGTTTAATGTTTAACGTTAAAGCTTGTCCACAAACAGCACCAGACACTGAGGTTTCTCAGGAGCATCCCATTATGTGCCCAGTGTCAGGATTTCCCATCGCTGTACTTTGGACATGCGCCAAATTGGGCTTTTGGTGCCTTGATGCACTTCTGCAACTGTAGAGGTGGCAGCTGAAGTGGGTTGTGTTTTCTCCGAGACTCAGCTGCGCCTTGCAGAAATGCTTTTTCATCGTCATGTAAATTTTTTCAAAGATTCTCCCTCATACTTTAAGCAGTCACATTTTAAAGGAAATAAGAGCACACAAAAGTAAAAGAAAAGTATTTCTGGTTCTTTGAGGCATCATCCATTCAAGCCATGCTGGGGCTGCTGAACCGCAGGGGTCCTCATCTCCTGGCTCAGAGAATACTGCGTTAATGGTTGACACGCAGAGGACGTGTTTGTGCTAGTGTCTGTAAGAGCATCAATCTCTCGACCCTCGGCAAGTGGCTGTTGTTCTGGGCAGCAGTAAAGCACAGTAACTGTAAAGGACAGAAACAAGAATTGGGGCAATAAATTATATGTTCCAAAGCACAAAAATCATTATGCTGTGCACAGACATTTGCATTTAGTGTAATGAAGTGAGAGTGAAGGCCCCAAGACCAAAGGTTGTGGAAACCTTCAATCCGCAGCCATGTTATTGCAGCAACCACCCAACTCAGCATAAGGCCGAAATAAATCACTAAGATAAGAGAAGATTTCTCCAGGAGACTGAAAAACACTGGAACATCTGGAAAGGAAAAAAAAAAAAAAAAAGATTTAGTTGAATGTGTGTTTTGGATGCTTTGTAGGAAAAATATCTGCAAGAGACTGTCTTGTCTTTAAGCACTGAACATTGAGACCCAGGACATTTCCTGGGGATTAATAACTACCTAGAAGAGTTAATGACGCAGAGAAAAGCTAAGGGTCATTAAAACCAGTCAGTCATCAGCTCATCGGGAAATGCCCTCTGCTGAAGTTTGTTACGGTTGCTGCTATCACCCCTCCTTCTCAGTAAATAGAAGAAAAGAAAAAAAAGTAGCAGCAGACTTCTGTCTGCACAGCCAGAAAGCCCTGCAGCCATGCTTCTGCAAGGGGAAATATTGGGGGGGCACCACCATCGCGCTAGGCTTTCCAAAAAAGACGATAAATATTCTCCCCTTGAATTTAGACTACACCATATAGGCACTTAAATAAAATAGCACTTTTAAAAAGCATTCAGCTAACAAGGTACCGATGAGGTATCGAGAGGAGAATGTCAGTAACTGGGCAGCACGTTAACGTGTGACAGAAGTGGTCTCTCTCCTCGCTGTTAGAAGAGCCCCAGGGGCTACAGGAAAAGGATGGAGAAAAACCTCTGCCACTTCTCTATGTGTCCCCAAAAGTGAAGACAGCACAATTTAAATTACAGAGGAGTTGGAACTGGACCACAAAAACATTTCTAGGCCTGAGAACATTTTCTCCTTCCCTTACTTTTGCCCAGCAGGCCCCTGCCCCTCTCCCGCTGCAAAGCCCTCCCTGCGCTGAGCTCTGCTGGCCATCAGCCCACACATGGGGGATCAAAGGGACACCCCAGAATCCGGGACAGCCCAGAGTCCAGGTCAGCCCCGGTGGCTCCGTCTCACCCTGGGATTACGGCACCTGTGTGAAACAGAGACCTGCCATGGCACAGCGGGCACAGCTCGGGCTGGGGCAGCGCCAGTAACGCACCCAGCCCCCAGCCGAGCCTTACGAAAAACAGTGAGAAGGAAGAGTAAAAGCATGACCTAGAATATACAGTGGCAGTGTACATTTCTTGCAAAATTTTGTGTAACCATCGCTTTCTTCTCAGTTCCCTTAAACTCCAGAGTGTGGAGATGCACGAGATGTTACATTCTGAAAGAGATTGGATACACCAAGTCAGGCAACCATGCAAATCTTTGCAAATCAAGTATTTCTTCCATGAAATGAGGTGTGTACGATTTTTAAGGAATTTTACTACTTTTTAGTTTGCGATACATACAGTATCTGCACATTTCAAACACGAAAAGTGGTATTGTTCAGTGCCCTTAGATTAGGTATAGTCACACCTGGAAAGTCTTGGATGTCTTTCAGTAAATGCTAAATATCCATTAGTTTAAGTATTACTTATTTAAGAGGTTCTTTACATAAAATATTAACTTTATTAATAAGTGCACTTAGAGTTATTAATAGCACTTTTAGCTGTACAAGGACAGAACAGACTTCTGTCTTAAGGCACCCAAATATTATCAGTTATTTGTACTCTCCGATTTGGCAATGAACATTAGGAGAAATGTGCTTATCTGAACATTTCATTTATCTGAGAGTTTGCCAGTAACAAGGGCAAGTACAAGATAGGCAACAGCTATGGTCACATATTTCCTACCTTAGTTATATTCCATGATATTGTTGCAGGAGCCAGCAGCCAAAAGCAAAGTCACAATTGCTCTAGAAAAGACATTCTTCCAGGGAAATCTGTGTGTGTGTTTAAGTTAAGGTAGTCAGACATAAAAACTTGAGGCAGAAAAGTTTCCTTTAATGAGTAGATATCTAATCTAAAAATGCATTTTTACAAAATCTGAACTGTAAGAGGCGAGGGGGGGTGCGTTTAACAAAGATAGCTTGAACAAATAGCGGGTATCAGTTACGGCCATCAAAAGAACTTAAACATCAATTTTAATTCTCAGCCATGCAGAAAGATCCAAGCAGGCATAGATGGTTGAGGCAGTGAAAAAACCACAGGCACTACATGACCGGGGTCCTCCATATTGTCCTTAAGGCAAGAACAACCAAGGACTGCCCAAGCCATCTCCTTCAGCAGCAGAGGCTTCAGATAATTTTCATAGAATCATTTAGGTTGGAAAAGACCTTTAAGACCATCAAGTCCAATCATTAACCTATTACTCCTTAGTCCACCACTAAACAATGTCCCTAAGCACCACGTCTACCTATCTTTTAAATACTTGCAGGGATGGTGACTCAACCACTTCAGTGGGCAGCCTGTTCCAAGGCTTGACAACCCCTCCAGTGAAGAAATTTTTCCTAATATCCAATCTAAGCCTCCCCTGACGCAACTTTCCTCTCATCCTATCACTTGTTACTTGGGAGAAGAGACTGATCCCCACCTTGGCACAACCTCCTTTCAGGTAGCTGTAGAGAGCGATAAGGTCTCCCCTCAGACTCCTTTTCTCCAGGCTGAACAACCCCTGTTCCCTCAGCTGCTCCTCGTTAGACTTGTGCTCTAGACCCTTCACCAGCTTTGTTGCTCTTCTTTTGCTGCATGGTAAAAGGTCTACTGGGTTCTTCCCCCTCCATGCTGGGGTGGGCAGTGGAGCTCTGTATGAGCAATTTAAGAAACACAGGGCAGGAGTTGTTCATCTCAGACAGAAACATTCATTATAGACACTGCAGTATCTATGCAGTAGTGACGTTCTGTAACAGAGAGGCAATTCATTTGGAAGTCTCATTTTATTGATTTATTTGGGTAAATTATTCAGAGCCGATAAAATAAATCTCTGTATTTTCTTCTGTACAAAATCTTGCTGCACTTTCAACTGGGAAGCTTCCTTGCCTCAACTTTTGGCTCCTCTCAAGAAAAGTGTTCCACCAAATTTCTCTTCCTCTCCATCCCTCACAGGAAAAGGATGCACCACTTCTCCTTACAGACTTTGTTTAGATGTTTCTCCTCATCACTTTTCAAGATGTGCTGGGGCTGAAATACTCAGGATAGCAACTTCTCTCTTACTGCAGGAAAGGGAGAATACTTATTTTTAAATGGTCCTACTTTTGAGCCAAGCACCTTAATCTTTGTTTTTAACTACAGAATTTCTCTGCACTTAGAAAAATAAAAGCTCGTCAGGAGACAGAATGATCTTAGGAAGTTCAATCCAGCCCACTCTCACCAGTACTAATTAGGCAAATGTATTTCCCCAGTGCTTACTTCCCTTCCAAGCTTCACTTTTATTTTCGCTCTCTCAGTGTGACAGTCTTCAGCAGATGCAGCAGCATCCTTCCTCAGAGAGAGTGGAAGAGAAAGTCAGCAGCCTTCACAGATTAACCCACTCATGATGGAGTTTTACCAGTCATTTCTGTCATCAGCAATAGGCACACAAGTAAAACTATTTGCAGTCTCAGTCCTGTGATACCTTTTGAAGGGGTAGGGTTCAATTTAATGCTTGAAATAAACATGGAAAATTGAGGCGAGAGGGAAGACTGCCAACAAGTCAGAAATCTCTTCCAACATTTTATACAAACCTTTCGCTTTCCGAGTTTAGCTGGAAATCTGTCAAAATAGGGCCTTACGATCTGCACATTTTTGACTCAAAAACAAAAGTAAATACAGGTAAACAAACCAAAAAAAAATAGTTCATCTAATAGTTCTATTATGGCAAACCTGCAAGACTTGGAGAGAGGAAAAAGACTATATGGAAATTCGAAACATAGATGCAAAACATAGAGAAGCCTCCAATGTCACTGGCATAATATTCTCAAATATCATGGAGGGTGAATGTCAGCCAAATGAATCTTTGTCGCTCGGAAGATGGATCTCACGCCTCACAGAGGGGCGATCAGGAAGGCAATGTCATGGGCAGACCCAGGTCTCCTTCCAGCTGCAGCAGCAGCCGCCGGGCTTCACCTGGGCACCAGACTCTTTGCACCGTGTTTGCTTGAAGAAACGTTTGCCGTACACAGAAAGTAGGTCTAAGAGGAGTATAAAGCAGTACAGCTGGTACAATTTCTTGGGGGGAAGAAAAAAAGAAAGTCTACTGCAAATCAAAAGGGAGAGGGGTAACATCACATTGCCGAAACCGGCAAAGAGGAATTTGCAGACTTTGTTATGGGATCTCTCTGCAGCTCAATTTTTTCCTGTTGCAGTTACTGCTTCTACAGGTTCTGGGGGACTAAAAAGACTCTGAAAGCAGCTACAGCAGGAAAGCAGAAAATGATAATAGCCTCAGTTAAAAATATGGTCTTCGTGACAGCACTCTGGAGAAGTAAGATTGCACTTGCCAAGGCCAGGGAAAAACGCAAGCTACAATAACCTGTGTGATGATAGCCTTGACACGCGTTAAGTTTCAAGCTTCAAGCAGTCACCGGCTGTGACAAGAGTGACTTTTCTAAAAATTCCTCTTTAGTCATCATGTGCAAGCAGAGACTAACTAAAAATCAAAACCTTGAAGACTAAAGATTGTTTCTTCTCAAATATCAGCCCTCCATCCATGAAACACGCGCAGAATGAGGGTAACGTTTTAATAGATACCAGTTCTCTTGCCCCCCCAGGAGTTTTTACAGCCACATGGAGGCAAGAAAACGATAGAGAAGGGCAAGAGAGAACAACCTGCTGAAACGAAGTAGGATATTGGGCCGTCCTTAATACAAACAAGGCAATTGTTTTGGGGTTGGGAAAAACAAGAAAGGGTTCCTCAAGCTTGCTTACAGAGTCCCTGCGAGCTGACAGGGCTGACAGCGCAGCCACAGCTTCCATCCAGGTCTTTGCCCTTTCCACCTACAAGATCATGTGCGTGATGCCTGCTCTGCCAACACCATCTGCATCCACAGACTGCACTGACCAAAAGTGCTTCGAAATTAAATGCTTTTCAAGTTTTTCCCATGAAGCCACACACACACAGAAAAAAAAAAAAAAAAAAAACAACTTCATGCAGCTTCTCAGTTTAGGACCCATTTTCAGAAATATGTTTTCAATCTGACTTATTATTCAAAGACAACTGTTACCATGTTCACTCTGAAATAACTTACGGAGAGGAAAAGGAGCAGTGTCATTCAGCACAGGGAATGTACTACTATACAGGGCTTTTCCCAAATTAAAATGGCAAAACTTGGTAACAGCAGCCATATTGTTGCAACAATAATAACAAACTAGTAATGGTGATGATGAGTTTTGTAAGACAATGAATTTATCGGGATGTAAATATGCCGAGCTAACAGGTTTCAGTGGTAGTCAGAGCTGGTGACTTAGATTGGCTTCCGTAGAGCAAATTAACAGCCTGTTTAAGAATATGCGCCACCACACGCAAACACCGTAATTTTCAGAAATTCACGGAGCTGACTGAAGACAAGAAACATTTGCTCAGGGATAACAGGGCTGGGCAATTTTTTTTCTTTCTTGACCTGGAACACTGAGATCCTCTACAAAGGGAAGCTCCGGAGATAACACTGGCTTCTGTATCTTGCAAATTCATCATCTTTCAGTCTGTCTGTTAATTTTGCCAGACAGCCGTGCATCTTATTTTTGAAGATAGCTGTTCTAGAGAGGAAGGATTAAGCTATCATAGCCTGAGGTCCAAGAAATTAAATTTGCTACTTCTCTGAACGTCACTTGGGGACTGCCTTAAACTTTTCTGGGGCACGGGGGTGAGATGTTGGATTTCTCCAGCCCTGCTGCTTTTTGTGTGCTTGCACATGGGAGGGAAGGAGAATGCAGCCCTTACACGTGACACGCAGCACAACAGCCAGGCAGCCTACCCTTCTGCAAATACCATTAGGAACTTTTCTGTTCAAAAAAACAAACTTAAATCAACATTAGCACCGTAATCATTGCAAAGCTGCTGAATGGGCCACTCTGTTACCTAAAGTCCGTTTTAATCCCAAAACAACATAGTTAGGATGGGAAAGACTTTTTAAAGCTATTCGAAATATGCATACTCCGTTTCAGGCCCAGGGAATCGAATTACCAGCCTGTAAGTGAGATAAGGCAGCGAGAGAGCGCGGAGACCCCGGGCGGCCGCGGGACTCGGGTAATTTGCTCAGCTCAGTCCTTGGTCCCAGCAAAGCCCCCAGTAACACCAGCTGGAACGTGTGCGCTGCAGTCCCGGACAGCTGGGAGGAGAAAAGGCCAGTCACAAATTAAATTAAGAGGTGTAATATGGTGTGAGAAGAAAAACAAATTGAGATCGTGAAAACAGGTGCCAACTGACATTTACTCAATACTCAGTCACACTTTCCTTTCTCTCTATGTGATTAGCAGCTAAGCCGAATTAGGATAGATTTCATGCTTCGGTGACCTTCGAGAACCCCCCTACGGAAAAAGAAAAACACCTGTAGCTAGAAGGGTTTTTTTCCAAAAGGGTAAAAGTGCCCAACTACTGTGGAGCTGGGTTGGCCAGACTCATACACTAAGACAAAAAAATATGTGTATATTACACAACTGCAATCAGATGAATTTATTTTTTTTTTTAATTAGTCCAGTAAGTAGCACTAAACACAGGGCTTTAAAGTAGCACCAGGTTGGCAAACTAATGGATTTAGTTATCTGCATCATTCAAAGCTGTCTTAATAGTTGTTTGGAGAACAGAGACTGGTGCTGTTTCTGTGCCTCTGCAAGCAAGACTGTGATTTTGTATCACCCGATTTGGGCCTCCGTGAAAGAGAGGGTTTAGCTGGGAGGGTGCAGGAGATCACCCTGATACCACTGCAGCTGAACACCACTCCTCCACCGGAGCTATAGCTGGTCACACCGCACGGTGGGAAACCAAACTCTTCTCCCACTGCCTGGGCAGCTTTTCCACTTAACCATGGAGGCTCCCATGGGCTCCGCACTGAGCCCGGCTGCTCTCGGATGGAGGGCTCACTGGAGGTCTCTCAAGGCTTCTCCTGCTCAATGCAAGCTCCACACAACCAGGTCCTACTCTGAGCTTCTCTCCTAGCAGGGAAGCTACTGCAGATTTTCGGCAAATCGAGCTGCAAACACACCAGTCATTTCTCTTGAGCCAATTCCGATGACAAGGAGGTCCCTGCCACAAACGAAACCTGCTGGTAGGGTAACATTAAGTAAAAGATGTGCCAGGTCTAACTGCTAAATCCAGGACAACCTCCTCGGACACTCCCAGCCTCGGTAATTTCAGAAAAGTCTCCTTTGAAACAAAAGGATTTACAGATCTGGTAAGCAGGGTCTGTAGCCACAGAGCAACTTTCAAAGCGGACATTTCCCTCTTTCCCAAAAATGCCAGAGTTATCAGAACAAATTATTTTGGTGGAGCTTACCAACTGGCTACATAAGGATATACCCATCCTGATCATGCTTGGAACAAATATTCAGCCCCGTCCTGTGGGGCTCAAACTCTCTCACTCCTGCGCCCCCAAACCTAACTGTGAAACACGAACCACCCCCAAACAAGCTACGATGCACAGACCCCAAGTGCTTTGGGGGAAAATAATTCAAGCGACACCTTCCGCTCATTTTTAAGCTGACTGAATTTATGTGATAACGTGAAGTTTTGGGGCTCTGTTAAACACAGCAGCGTTGAATTAACATTTTTTTTCCCCCAACTCTCCACAGCTGAACAGATGATGGCAAGCGCGTACCGTAAGACCACTTGACGAAAATGTCAGGGGCTTTAGAAATAGCTCACATTCTCTGGCCTTCAGTTTCATGATCATTATCATAATAAAATGTTTTTGCTTATTCCTTGCACACCTGCTGTGTGTCAGTTTTCCCCCATCGCGGGTCCCTTACCGCACGCGCTGCTCATACCGACGTGTACAGGCATTTTCTTTATGCCAAGCAGGTCTTAGGCGCTATTGGCCCATCACACACTGATAAAAAGGACAGCACATAAAACGCTTTGTAAAGAGAGAGGAATGCAGACTGGGAACACGGTTCAGGGTTAGACTAAATGAGAACAGAGGTCTGGAACTTGCTGTCATGAAGTTTTGGATCAAAATTCGTAAATACTTCTGAAGTATTTGTTTTCATCTCATATGACCAACTATTCTTGTGAAACGTCAGCATCAAATCAAGCCAAGAGACAGACTCCTTGAATTTTGAAGCCATAAACCATAACCAAAACACTCTGCAGGGAGCGGGAAGGATGGATGGAAGGGGTCTAGATCCAAGAACTCCACCGCCTGACTTCTTTTTAACCTCTACAATTCAAGGGGGGGTTACATTTGGAGTTTCAGCTCCTTTAACCCACTTCTTCCTAATTGCTCTCAGTAACTTCATTGCCTGTCCGTGAGTAGCTTATCACACGCGTCATTCAATGTGCACTTGCAGTACGCAATCTCCTCCAAAATAAATTTACTTTTAGAAGCACAATATCCTGGTTGCAACTAAACCAAACCAATCCGAGGCATTAAAAAATGGTTAAATATTGACTATATCATTGAAACAGAACACGCTTTAAATAGTGTTTTATCTGGTTTAAATGTATTTGGAACTGTTTTAAATTTTTGTAAGCTTAGTTAGTTTAACAAAAACCAGTCTCTCATACATATTCCTACACTAAGTAAATAGCTGCTGCAGCAAAACCTACTAAGCTCAAACAAGACTAGAAATGTCTGGTTTGCTTCAAACATGATTTAAAAAAAAAAGAAAATCAATAGAAGATTTTTTTTTTTTTTTTTTAACTTCACATGTTACACTAAGCAAATGCCAAAAATCTCAGGTAATTATCCTTGCAAGATTTTCCTCTTAGGTCCCATGAATTGAAATTGCCTAAAAGATGCAGTAGGCTATTAGCATTCAGCAATGGAATTTATCTCATGTGTGGGACTGTTAAAGAGAATATTCACTGAAACGAAGTTCTTCCAGGCCCATAAGAGATAGGCCCAGAAACAGAAGTCTAAATGTGATTTCTTTCTCAATTAACTTAAGGAACTGCTGCCACATAAAAGGCAAAAGCATACATGGTTGAATCAGGCCCAACGACAGCAACTCATGAACGCAGGATTTGCATTACTATTTTGTAATCAGCTTCTGTTAGCCAAGATTTCCCTTGGTGTCCTTCCCTGCATTTACACTGAAAAAGCATTTTTTAACAACTCGGGTATTCCCATGCTCTGAACATCTGTGATTCCCACAAAATGCCATTCTTTGCCCACATGTTCCTTACAGACACAACCCCTCTACCTTTAGGCCAGTCCAGTGCTGTTTGAGCAACGCAGGGATCCATGGCACCACCCACTGTAAAGGTGTTTACTCTGTCCATATTCCAAAACCAACTTCTTGGAAAACATTCTAAGTATCAGAAAACACTCAATATAACTGAAAAAGATATGCAAACGTATGCCAGTCTTTTTTAGCCACTTCTAATATAAGCGTTAGTTGCAAATATAGAAGTACTATGATGAGACTTAAAAAACTCAGGAAAAACAGTCAACCCAAAAGAAGTCTTCAAAGCAGACGCTAACGTTGTCATGTTTTTTATTTTTAAACAAAAAAAACCCCAAAAGCATAATTCTTTGTTTCCCCATGTTCAATTTAAAAATTGTGAAGTTCCTCAAAAGATTGACAGAAGGATCCATTTGTACTTAATACTTTGCATTGCAACATATACATAAAAAAATTTTATATGAAGTATAAAAACCCTAATGTTATAAAACATAGTAAGGGTGTATATTTTAGAACTCCTTGTTTTGCTTTTCCTTGGAAAAAAGGAACATGGGATTTGCTGAGTGGAAAAAAAAATAATCAGAGAAAAACTGTACATTACCTCTGGCAATTCCCAGTGGTGCTACTTAACCGTCTTCATCTTGTAACAAAAGGACGAACATTTTCTAGCTAAACTGACTAGCCAGCAGAGATTTAACTCATTTTTTGTGGTCAACAAAAGCAGTTTACAAAGACTACACAGTTTCTTTGGAGAGTAACTCTCAATCTACAGTAAAACCTACACGTAGTTTATGGGAAAGGAAACAGGAGCATTTCTTGTGAAATAGTATTTCTCTCATGTGGAATCTTAATGCAAAATGTTTGTCTCAGAACCACACGTGCACACAATATTAGAGATGCACAAAAAAATTAATAGACCAGTAAAGAAACTGCCATTCACAACCTGCAAAGTTCAATTATTTACAGTGTAAATTGGCATAAGCGATATGAAAGCTTAAAAGTGTTAGGGTGGGAAGGGAGGTTGGTGGGGTTTTTTTATTTCATTTACGCTTCCAAAATAATTCTGAAGTTGAAGGATATTTCTGACCCATCTCAATTTTTCTTCTGCAGTGCTTTCTTTTCAATTTATTCAACTCCCTAAATTAATGGAAGCAGTGAGAATATTGTACTTTACATGCTGCCTCTAGATGGGTACAAAGTTTTACTGTTTGTTTTCTGAAGAAACTGGTTAACAGACCTCTTACAAGAGCACATCTCTGTCAGTTCAGTAAACCATCATTTGACTCAGCATAAATCATCAGTACAATAGTTTTCAGTTAAAATAATTTTTAAAATTAAAATGTAGCTGCTTATGGATTCTTATTAATTCTAGTCCACAATACTAAAAGAAAAATGTTATGGTAGACATAAAAGTGCACAATTTCACAACTGAAAATCAGGTTAAGGATTTTTCTTTTCAACTTGGATAGCTGTAGTTGTGACTATCATTTTATTTACATATGAATAGCAATCCAGTTTTCTTAACTATGGAGTTAGTAGATGGTCTTGCATATAGGATATCACCCCATCACATTTTCTTACGCCATTTACAGTGAAGGGTGTAACTATCGTCTTCTCTTTTTGCATAGAAGACATCCCCAGAAAGGATGGAGAATGCCTGGGCAGAGCAAGGTGTGGTAAGAGGAGGACTGTGTGTTCACTAACACCACTTCATCTTCTCTCACACAAGTTTGCAAGAGCTACTCCGGTTCTTCTGTCTCCCCTCAAACAGGTCACTGTGCAGAGAGCGGTACTCTAGCTCTGGATTAGAAGCTAAAAACCAATGCTGATATGATTCTGGGGTGCATCAAGAAAGTGATGCGGCAAGATGGTGTGGCCAGCAGATCGAGGGAGATTATCCTCCCCCTCTACTCTGCCTTGGTGAGGCCACACCTGGAGTCCTGTGTCCAGTTCTGGGCTCCCCAGTTCAAGAAGGACAGGGAACTGCTGGAGAGGTTGCAGCAAAGGGCTACAAAGATGATTAGGGGACTGGAGCACCTCTCTTATGAAGAAAGGCTGAGGGATTTGGGTCTCTTCAGCCTGGAAGAAAGATGGCTGAGGGGGGACCTTATCAACACTTATACTTAAAGGGTGGGTGTCAGGAGGATGGGGCCAGGCTCTTTTCAGGGGCGCCCAGTGACAGGACAAGAGGTAATGGGCACAAGCTTGAACATAGGAAGTTCCATCTAAACATGAGGAGGAACTTCTTTACTTTGAGGGTGGCAGAGCACTGGAACAGGCTGCCCAAGGAGGTGGTGGAGTCTCCATCTCTGGAGACATTCAAACCCACCTGGACGCGTTCCTGTGCAGCCTGCTCTCGGTGACCCTGCTCTGGCAGGGGGGTTGGACTAGGTGATCTCCAGAGGTCCCTTCCAACCCCTACCATTCTGTAATTCTGTGACTTAGCCAGCTGAATTCAGCCATGTTTCTATTTTATTTCCTCTCCAGAAATATTGTAGTGAATTAGAAATGTGTCCCCCTAGTATTATCAAGAAGTGACAGAAATGACACTACTTAAGTCAAATGGACATGCATGCAGTACAACTGATACTGATGTCGTTGTTGAGAACTGTTCAAGATCAATCCTACTGTTTTAAAGATTAGAGTAGGCAAAATCAAAATAAAGCAATCCCTCCTCCCTCACCTTTTGAGACTGCAGTAACCCCCCTACAATTTACACAGGCTCTATTTGTGTTACAACATCCCTCATTATCCAGTGTTCTCAATTCAATATGCTTCGTAGAGTGGAGAGAAAATGACATGGCCCATCCCAGAGACTTCAGATTACACAAATCCCAGAGACACAAGGAATCAGTCAAACTAGTCATATGTATAAGACCTCACTTTGGTATCTGCTCATATTGATTCCTTCAAATTCTTCCCTTATCTTGATTAGAAGAAACTCAATTATAAAGAAAATTGCTGAGAGGAGTTTTATGTATGAATTCTACAAATTGTAGTGAATTCCATTTTAAACATTAAATAGTTTGCTATTAATCTTCTACCCAGCAAGTAAATAACGAATCATTTCAACCAGTGCTCAATCAATAGTGGCAGCAATAGCACAGAGAAAAAAAAACCCACAACTTTTAATACAAGTTTAAAGAGTCAGATGCTTGAGAGTGGCATCTCTTTACATAATACTTTAATCAGGTTTTCTTTTGGTTTCTTTTGGGTTTTTTTATTTATTTTTGGTGGGCTGGATAAAAATGCTGAAGTTTCCCTCTCCCATCACACACACAAAAAATTTGACAAATGCTTTCCTGTCTGGTACCCACCTGCACTCTAGTCCATACCACCTAGTGATAATCTGTTACGATAACCAGCTGTGATTACCATGCGATTGATTCTAGTGCTTGAATTGCAGTACAGCCTTTGCCACAATAAAAATCTTGCCACAATACCAAAAGTTTAAATGAAGAAATCAAATGACTGCTCCAGTAATTCTGTTTATGTATTCTTACTTCAATAAATTATTCCGTATTTGGAACGAATACTATTTGATATCCTCTTATAGCATCATCCATGTATTTTACGGCTGTCCCCAATACTGTCAAGCCAAAAGAGTCCACCTACACAAAGAGCTGCCTAGTGAGTTACTACTACACTTATGGCTGAAGACTACACACTCTCTAGAGACTATATTCTTGGTAATATCAGTACTATTGAAAAAAAATAAAATAGGATGGATTCTATAGCAAGTGAAACAGCACAAATGTTTATCTGTGGAATCACTTGGAATCGCTCAGGTACTGCAAGGAAGTTCTTTCACTGGTGAGAGCCCATGCCTTGGTTCTAAAGAACCCTCATCAATAAAACCCACGCTCCTGCAGGCTGCATTTACCTTATTAGCAGAATGGTTGTGCCATCACACGTTCCAAGACATTTTGCACAACTGTTAACTGGAAGCCTCAGCACCACTTAAAACCTATTGGTTTTAATTGGTATATTGGTTTATTGGACATATTGGACATATAAGAAAAATAGTTTTCTTTTCATACATATGATATACATGAGAACCTTGGGCCGATGTTCCCTTTACACAGCACTGCAGAGTCAGCAAAACTGGTGAATTCCAAACGGCAGGACATTTCAGTTCCACTTTGCATGGATACAATTACCCACCACAGCAGAATATTGAATGAAACTCCTATCCTGTTCTGTCCAAAATACCTCTTGTGTTTTTACATTAGGTATAAGCACGCCTTGTCTGTTTTACAAGAACGATGTTAAGGATTACTGGCAAGCCACTGATTTAAATTAAATTAACCTAGATAATAGAAAACTGAGCGGGTAAGATGTGAAAGCAATTTTTTAAACATAAAGGAATGTTTTGTATGAAGTCGTGAAAACAAAAAGGAAAACACTGTCTTTGATAATCAAATTCGAACTTCACTTTCAAACTGAAAAATATGAAACCCATAGTTTGAGGTGACTTTGCAAAGAAAGTTTTGTACCTACCCCAGTACTGACTGGCTATTTTAAGAAAGAGAACAAAAAAAGTTGCTTTCAAATTCTGACTATTCTGTTCATGGATAACCAGGTAACTTGCACAGTCATCTTGCACATGTTCTAAACAAACAAGAGTTTTACCAATTCTCATAATTTTATCAGAATCTCTTAGCTAGTAAGTTGGTAACAGAAAATTCCATCGCTATCTCTCGACTGAATTCAGAATTAGCACATTTTTAGACCCAACCTGAGAGAATTCAGAACACAAAGATTCAAAAGACTAACTACTTGGTACTCGCTTTTAACACTCTTATGGTAAGAAAGAGCAAGTCCGTTTTTGAAAGCTACATTCCTTACTCCCAACAAATACCTCTTGATTGCCAGCAAATTCAATAGTCTAGTTCTCTACTCAACCCCAACCTCAGAATTAATTTATGTACTATTCCAATTCTAAAATGTCAAAGGAGAATTCCAGTTAGCCCTTGCTGAACTAGATATCAAATAATTTAACTGACCCGTGCAGATTATCTCAACCCCAACATGTCATAGTAATTCAAAGGGACACGGCATGGGAAACAATTATTGGACATATTTGAATACGAAAGTATTCAAACATATTTCGGGGGGGGGGGGAGGGGAGTGCAGTGGCATAGATGTTTCCAGTGTTTCATGAAAATAAAGCTTGATTTCTTTTGAAATACATAAAAGCGAACACGTTGTTTTCATTATATGATTTCCTTTCTTCCAAGAGATAAGTCATGAAATTTGTAGTTAAAACAATGCAGAGTGATGCTAATTACTAACTTTACAAAAACTTCAGTAAATTTCACACAATCACTAGACATCAAAACAAATATAAACCAGATAATGGGATAGACTGGACAGTTAAGTAAGCCAGAAGCATATTACCCTCACTTAGCAAACTGCAGGTATTTTTAGGACTCTTAAAGGAAGTTTACAATGGAGTGAATTTCTTGCCATTAAGTTTTCCTAGGATAATGGCTTCAACAAATAAGACTTTGCAATCAGCTAGTGAAATTCCTGAGACGTGTCTATATCCTGTGGCAGAAGTGCCTAAGTTAGTGAAAATGGTAAACACTTTACCCTAGGGTCAAAGCACTAACATCTCTGTAGCTCAGGACATCTTTTTGATGAATGTGAGACAGCTGGAATAAATATATCAAGGGTAACAATTGTGCTCCCATGGTAGATCCAGCTGCTGCAAAAATAAACCCAGGGGGAAAAAGCCAAAGAGTAAGAAAACCCAACAGTATAAAAAAACCTCCTACACCATACAACCCCACTGTTTTTGTATATGTCCTTTTAAAATACAAGACACTCTAAAAACAGTGGTTGAAAATGAATGTAGAGATTAATTTCTTAAATGCAAAACCAGTTTATAAACTTTTTAAAAAAGTAATCAAGGAATGACTGTTTTATTTAAACAGCACTTAACAGCAGTATTTTTTTACCTTTAGTGATTTTTTTTTTCCAGACTTGAGGAGCATTCGTACCTGCTAGAAAGAAAGTTATTTTAAAAATAAGCAGAGACTCATAATAATCCTGTTAATACTTTATTAGTGTAATTTTTTAGCTTTCTATTGGACAAAACATAAATGCAAACTCCAAAAAAAAATTCAGAGTCCTCTGCCATTGAGTAGAATTGACCATGGCAGCCTGTTTCATGTTCATTCTTTGTTACGGAAACGAGAGGAGGGGGAAGGGAGGGAAAAAGCATCAATAGAACAATTAGGCACACAGCTGACACTTACTGTACAATGATATGCACAAGTAATTTATAACAGCTATATTCATGAGATGTGCTCTTCAGATTTTTCCCTTGTAATATATGAGCTTTGCTCAAATGAGCAAAGATCATTGAGAACAAGGGAATTAACAAAGGAGTAACAAATAAGACTTTTAAAACAAGTCCTTAAATAAACTAACGCAACAACAGAATGCAAAATTGTTCAGCTGAGAAGACATTTTTAACCTAGACTTCAAAATATTAAAAATTCATTTATTTTACAGTTATTCAAATACACATGCATTAAATGAAAATATTGCACAAAATTAAAATTTAGATTGTGGAATTCATATATTTTTATTTTGGTACATGTTCTGGTAGCACTTAAAATTTACTGTTTAATTCTAGCAAACACCAGCAGCACAAGCTTGAGGATGAACCAAATGAAAAATTCAATTGCTCCTTTTCTCTTAAAAATAATTAAGGCTAAAACAAGTGCATTTGTTGACAATGGCACAATTTTCAGCGGCCAGTCGCAGCACCCAAAGGCCAGAAGATACACCCAGACACTTAAGTGCTGCATATTAAACATTCAGTTTTGGACATTTTCTAGGATAATAGGCTGCATGGGTTGACAGGGCAGGGATTTTAAATCATCAACATGAAAACCATTTAAATAAAGATACGTACAAACTCTTTTTAACAAAAACTATTCATTTCTGATGATTCTTGCCAGCCAACAGGTACCACTGAATTAGGAAGCCACATTCTGTACTTAAATACAGAAGACAAAACTTCAATACATATATACATATGCACACACACGTATATAAATGTGTGTATAGGTATATATATGTAATAAATTCATTAAGTAAAATGACTAATAAACATGGCATATTATGTTCATTCACATTCCTAGAGATATTATTTTATTTTTGTACAGAAATGTACCAGATAATTAAAAAAAAGATCCCAAATTTGTACATGATCACTGTTCCCTTGAAATTTTTCATTGGTACCTACAGATAGATAAGAGGTTCCACAGATTTGACGGAACAGCATTTGAACTTCCCACTTTCATACTGCATAACAAATTCAGTGATTTAGAAAGACATAAATTAGATTTGGTAGGATCAATGATATATTTACTATATCGCCAAGAACAATTGATGAACGATCTTTCATCAGTCAGATGTCAGGTAGGCCTGAGCACCCTGACAACGGAGGAAGATACAGGCATGTAAACAATAGGAGCTGGCTATGTTGATTACTTCACACAGAACTCAATAATTTTGTTAAATTCAACAGCACTTAATCAACACGCTTCTACAGAACCTGCAGAGAGGAAGGGGGAAGGGTTCTTACATATTTACCAACTTGTCTTCCTAGAGATTATAAAAGAAAGGGATTTCATTTACAGTATTTAGTTCTGCAATAAAGAAAAAGAAAAACCAAGTGCACTTGAGCCCATGCATACTGTATGAGAATGTTAACAGTACAATATGATCATCATTAAGTAGTATGATAAAAGGCTACATTGCATTAATAGAGTCCATGAGAAAAAATGATCTATATAGAGGCTTCAGTCAAATTAACTAGGTCCTTTGAGAGCCTTCTATCTTCTCTTAGAACGCTTTCATAAAAGGTCTGTGTTCCTCCCTCACATAAAAGAATCATTTGTTCCCATAAAGACACAAATTACTGTAAGAATCCTTGATCAATAGCTGTATCTTACCCTGCGTTTAGCGTTCAGGAAAAAAAACGGACTCTATAGGATTACTTTCTATTCACCCGGATAGTGGTGCTCAAACAGTAGGGGACTACGAAAAAGAAAACACAAACTGAGATATGCTGTGGCCAAACAGGATTAATCAGTTGTTACTTTATTTTTAATTAGTCAGAAATTCTTCAATGAAACTAAAACAGATGGATGTGGGGGCCTTGATGTCAAATTTTTATTAAAATTTTACACTATGCAAAAAATAAAAAAATTATTTAAAAAAATATTGTAGTTTTATCTCCTTTTTATTTTCATATATACACTGAGATGCATTCAGGAATTTCCAAGTGTTTGTATATGACTAATGAAATCCTTTACCTGTGAGGAACCAACTAATTCTATTATTTTTCCATATGAAGCTTACACACTAAAAGGTAAGGAATCTTTCAATTAAGTAGGACATGGTCTTTTACACCCAAAAAAAGTTTCAAATTTTAATGGGGAGTTGTGTGTAAACTGTGTCTTAGTGCAATTTCCTCATCTTCTAACACGATGTCTATCCTCTTTGAAATATGCACCCCCTTCCTTCTACAACCATCAACTTGATATATGTTCAAATACAGCAATTGAACATAAATATGATGCCCCTCCTCCACTGAAGTTACATGCAAAAATGTATGTCAGGTGCTATAAGAGCAAAATATGGCCCTTAATGCTACAGAATAACCAGAATAAAGGGTTTATTTCTACTGCACCTCTGCCTTTACTAAACCCCGCATTAGATCTAACGTTAGTTTATTTTTCAAAACATGAAAGGTGAAGTAAATGTAGCATAAAAGCTACATTATCTCAACTTTTCTTCAATAAATGTACTTTTATGATGGGGCTATAACTGCTTCTCCCCTCTCCTATGAACCTGCTATTCCAGAGACTGCTTTTCCTTTTAGCTTGGCCTTTACAGGAATGTTAAGAGAGCCTCAACAGCCACAACATTGAACAATTCCACCTGATTCTCACACATTGCACTATCTCCCAGTGCCAAAACACCCTTTTCTTCCATTGTATCACCATGGTTGTGCTTTACTTGGAACAGTCTGGCACTTTTCATTGCTGGCAAAACATCGACTCAGGAACGGAAGGAATCAGCGTTCTTATATATTGGGCCAGTATTCTTCTCAATGTTGCATGAAGACGCACCAAATCATTTAAGACACACAAACCCTTCTGGTAGTGGTTGAATTACAAGTGAAGATGAGAAGATCCACAGGTCTTACAGATGCATTAATAATCTAATATGTGACACTAGAAGACTGGTGCAGAAATAACAGCATGTGAGTTTGAAGCCCCAGAGAATCTGCCCAAGAAATTAGTCCTGGACAAACATACACCAGCTTAATAGGTTTGAAGTGTCACCTTTTCTGCAAGGAAGGCGCTTGAGTAGAATGTAGTCTCTGCTTATACCTCTGCATCTGCTTTGACCGTGAATGCAGTTTGTTGAAGAGCTCATGGAACTTATTTTGCGGAAATAAGGTTTCTAAGAATCTCTCCAGAAACACGTACACCATTCTCTTGTTCAGTTGAGCATGCTGGAACATTTCAAAGACCCGAAGAATGCCTTTCCGTGTTGTCTCAGCACCTATGATGTGCTTCAGTTCATCTACAAAAATGAAAGTTACACAGAAGTTTAAGCTAAATTCTGTTTCTGTGTTAAAAATAAACTTAAACTGAATATTGTCTTTCAAATTATGTAGCTTGAAATTTTAGGTAACAGTGCCTCTATTATACGTAACACAATTAACCTAGGAGTTCTCTTACACCAGAAAGGATTTCTGAAAATTACTTCACTTTTACACTATATATGTGGAATTGTGTTATTTTACATGAAATCATGCTGTATTGGAATATAGGTATTTCATGCACTGAACTTAAATCCTCAAGTGAAACAAAATACCGGTTTGGCTCTAAGAGAATTAGTTACGTTTGTGAATTCCAAGAGAATTCACAATACGTGTGAAAATGTTCAGCGCGTAATAATTAAAAACCTTTTTATTTAAATACACTTCATACGCCAACATTTCTTTTCAACATTTCAACAATCAACAAGAATACTGACATTAATTCCAGTAACAATATATGGTAAGAACTATTAGGCGTCACTCCCAGACTCACTTACCTGGCATTACCTCCAGTAGTTTGGTTTTCCCTGCCACTCTTGTTCTCATTCTAATAGCTTTGTCCCTCCGTGGAACAGTCTCTGCTAGAATGCCGTTGGGCCAAAAAGCATCTCTGCAACAAAAGCAAGTCTGTCAAAATACATTAAAATTTTATCAAGTGAAAGGCTCTTTTTAATCCCTCAAAGCTTTCTCATAAAATAAACTCAAGAAAGTAATTTGCACACAATTTAACACACACTTCAAATATTAGGAAAGGGGGGGGGAAAAAGGGCAAAAAGAGAAATCAAAAGCAAGAAGCACAATACACTCAATCTACTAGTAGTTACCATATACATTTTTGGCACAAGAATCAGATGAAAGAAAATTTTAAGAAAATATTACACACCAAAAACATTCAAATACCACACCGTTATTACGTAAAATATACCTAAGATTTGCTTTTACCTATCAGTCTCTATTGCCAGTGAGAGACTCTAGGTTTAGGTCTTTTAATTGCTTCATTAGATCTCTGACAGTCGTTAAACTATCAACAAGCTAAAGCTGAGATGAAGTAGTTTCAGTGTAGTATAAAGCCCAATGCAAAAGACTAAAAAAGTATTTTGCCTCAGTGAATGACATTCTTTTTCGGAGTAAGAAGCACACATTCTTACTCAGTTTTATTAAAGAATAACACAATATCCGTAGCGTATGACCCTGTGGCTCTTGTATGACCGGGGGTGGCTCTTGCCCAACAATACTGCAGAATCCATTAACAGTTTTAGGCAATGGAATGGACAGAACCTTCAATACTTTCAAACTCGGACTTCATTTCTGTTGTATCTGCCTACATGCAAAACATGTTAGTTTAGACCTAGGGGTTTTTTTAGTAAAAACTGTTTGCCTTTTAAGGCAAGGCATGCACATACCTTCAAGGTAAATAAGACACTTCACGCAGTAAAATGATTAAATTCATAAGTATACCCGTACTCTAGCTCTTCTAGACTGGTTAACAAAAGAACTGTTTAAGGAAGAGGTGAAAATTCAAAAATATGCCTCTTGATGTGACAATTACTTTTTCCTCACTTTACCCATGTAAAAAACAGCATATGGTCCCTCTGGAATTCTGTACAGTAGTAATAATTTCCTCACATAAAAACAATAGGAAGGATACAAAGATTTTCGACATCAACTGGCAAGTACTTCGTATTTAACATCTATGATAAAAGACATACCTGAAGCGTTTCACTGCATCGGCTACTTGCTCAGGAGATGTCATCCAATCAACATGATCAACTATTTTTCTAAAAAAATCAAAGCAACAAATCTATCTCATTTAATTTTTAAAACAGAAAACAAATAAGTATAGCATTTTAAAGAGCACTCTAGGGCAAACAAAGTATAACTTCAGCTTTCTCCAACTCCACAAGTGGATTCTATAAAACTGCACACTAGGAAGGCAAACGCCGATTCTCAAGATAAAAATCTAAGCTCACTGATCACTCCTTTTTATTTTTGAGTAAATGTATGATGACTAAGCAGGCTGGAAAACTGATGTTGCATCTCCCGTCAGCGTTAGATAAATGTTCTGCTTATAGAGTGCTCCTCTTCATGGAGCACTCTTCAAGTTCTGTTTCTGTAAGCAAAGAATCTACTTAAAATCTCAAATTACCATACTTATGTAAGCAATTACTCCATAATCTTTAACAGGGGATACAGACTAATCACAAACTTTGACCTTCATTCATCAACACATACACACAGATCAATATCCAAATCTAGGATGTTTACAGAAATGATACAGACGTATGTGTATCACCATAATGCCCAGGATTCTTTCCTTAAATATAATTTGAATTTAGTTTTCTAAGAAACAGGAAAGCACAGTTTTGATGCAGAATGCCATTAAACCCCAAGAATCTGCTAGGACAAGGTATGATTGCTGAACTAGAGGAAGCTGTGAGTATCTGCAAAAGCCCTAAATGCAGAAGCAAAATACTTCTGCACACATCTCTGCAGTAAGAAAGCAGCAGCCTGTGTGCAAACTCATCTAGTTATACTACAATCTGAAAACAGAGTTGTTGAAGAGGGCAGCATGTTTCTGGAAGCACAGGTTCTCAAGATAACTGTCACCCGGCCACAAGGAGTTATTTCAAAAACAACTAGTGCTATTATTAATACATGGCTGCACCACTTGTGCAACAAGTCTTGTACAACAAGACCTGCCTATAAGTTTAACAGTGCTGATGAAAACATCAAAAATACACTTGTGAAGGGTAAAAAAAAGTAATGATACAGTGAGGAATGTCCTGAAAAAATAATAGGAAATTACTTCCCACCTGCCAGAAATTAAGTTTTTGATTCATTGGAATTTAGTGCCCATCCTCTTTCTAGAAATTTTTTTGGTTTATATTTCTCTTTTCATTTCAGGAACAAATTATTAGAAGGGAAAGCCTGGAATCAGTAGATTTCTAAGCTGAGGACAAGAAACATTACTTATTTAGCACTACAAATTGGCTTTGCATTTGCATGAAAAACGGTGTATGTGAATTACAGAGAACATGGGGGGCAGAACAGACCCCATAACAGTCCTTCCCCCCCGCCCCAATCTTTTAAAGTGTGAGAGCAAAAACCTAACATGGCAACTCAGTACAGTTCACGTAATTTGACAGTGCCAGTGTAATGTTTGTGGCATCAGAGAGATGTGAACAGAAATAGCACAGGAAGTAATAAACAGTATTAACAACAAAAAGTACAATGTAAAACAGGGCAAAAAGCATAGACACCACCAACACTAAGTTACATTCACAGAAATGTGAACTTTTGTTGCTATATGAAAACTCCTTTGGAAGTTCTCTGGCATGTAAGAGTTACTAAAATTTGTCTTTCAGCAATGTTTTGTTGTTTGTGTCCGTTTTACACCACATTTGTACTTGGTTCTCTTCAAAGGGGAATGCATGCAGATCTATACCACAACAATTTAGTAAAACCAAAAAGGATTTATAGACACAGTCTACATAGTATCACTCACACAATCGCTCCACATAAAAAAGCAGTACCTATTAATTGTGTCACCATATGTTGCTCTAATAAGTTGCTGAAGCAGATTTTTTATATTTCTTCTTAACCACTGATTTCTTTCCTTTAAATCAAAGACTTCATCCATAAGGAGGAGCATTACTCTCAGTGGAATATTGTCGTCCACCTGATCAAGTGAGTAAAAGTATAATCAGTAAACTTTTATTTTGGTTCAAGAAAGCTACAGGTTTAGTAGCTACTTCACAGGTCAAATGTTTCAGTACAAGCAGAACAATGTCAGGAACACTTTGCTCTGTATTTTACTGTAAGGTGAAATCTTCCCTAAATCCTCTATGACACCACAAATAGCAAAGAAAGACTGAAAATTAAACTAGGTTTAAATCCACTGAACTTTTAAAATAAGACAAAAAGAAAACAGTTATTTCAACACAGCTGAACACAGTCAATACAACTAAATATGTCCTAAAGAGAGATCATGTCCCTGACTCTTACTTGGGTGGCTGTGCTTCCAACTGCCTAACGTGAATGCTCTGGAAGGCACTGTTCTTTGGCATCTTTTCCTTACGGATGCACTGCACCAAATTCAGAACCTCCTAAGAACAATGACACTTCACTGCAGTGAACTACCTTTTATTTAGATATCGTTCCAATCTGCATGGCTATTAAGTGCTTTTATGCTTGTAGGTTAAGAAAAGCATCATTTTACTATTTAATAGAAGATGTTACACAGATTAGCTTACAAAAAACAACTTTTACGGAAATCCTAAACCAGAGCATTCAGTAACTATGTAAAAGTTTTTAAAGATGGATCGCGTAGGCTTGCAGTAACTGTCCACATCTTTTCAAATATGAAAATTTGAGGGAGAGTTTACTAAATTCTGTAGAATGAAGGTATTAGATTTTCATCTTAGTTTTTATTAATGTTTCCCTTACAGAAATAACAGCAGCTTCGCATGGCCTGCTTATATGCCAGAATATGAGCCAACATATTGTTATGTTGTGGCATAAAAAGACAGCATTTGGAGTCACAGCTGTATTGCACAAGAGACCACAAATATTTATCTCAAATACAACAAATTAATTTGATTTTTTGACTATTTTTTGTCTGATTGAATGACTGTAGTTTGTGAATAATGCATCTTAAAAAAAGCAATTGAGAGCTGAAAGGTTTTAAAATATTTGAAATCTGCCTTTCAGAAACACTTGGTATGTTAACTTAGAAGCTATCAAGAATGGTAGCTCCTATTCATTTTACAGAAGATTAGTGAAATATTTGCAGAGACGCTGCTCATATACTTGAATGATATTATTTTGTTTTGCCTGTGCAAAACAGAAGCCTCAGAAGTATCAAAGATATACATTTGTAATTACAAATTTACAGATGCAGTCTGATATAGTGAAAAATAATGAGGAAAAAGAAAACCCAGAAGAACTCAAGGCTATGATATTTGAGCAAAAATACATCTACCAAGCCATCACAGCAGTTATGTACAGGAAGACAAACTGGAATGCTTTGATGTGACCAAAAAACCTGAAACGTGAAGGGCAGAACAGGTGCAGATTTATGACCATAGCAAATTGCATTTAATCACTGCTAATCTTATGGCCTTTCTGTCCTACTTAGAGATAAAAGTTTTCTTCCAATTGTTTCCACATATATGATCAACGTTTCAATCACAACAATAGCAAAATACCATAGCTTATGACAACATCAAGAGCTTGAATTTCACTTTCACGTTTCTAATATTACTACTTTAGACATTTTAGGTATCCACACACTAAAAGGTTATTATTTAGGAAAACATTCTGAAGGGTTTTTTCCATAAAAACATAGCAAACACTACTTCTGATCCATTAAAACAAATTCCCGCTGAAAGGTCACATCAGAAATCAGAATCCATAAAATGCCAACGGAAATGATGCTAACAGTCTGGTATCATACTATCTTTGAAGAGACAGAAATTGGAGAGAGGAGGGAAAAAACCCCCAACCAAAAACCCCCACCCACAAAACACATAAGTAGCACGTGCACTCTAAGTTACTCCACTGTTGTGCAAAACATTTTAGTACTAACAAAGATGTTAATTTTAGAAGGAAGCATATGAATTTTTTTTAAAAGTTAAAAACTGGTTTTAAGTATAATGGCATAATACCAGAAAACAATAAATACGTAGTTTAACATAAAATTAGTAGCTCATTAATTTGGTTGTAGAGGAGCCCAATTTGAAAGGGCAAATGTCAGACTCACATTGTCATCAATTGGTGCTGCAACACGGCAATGGTCAGGATCTGAATAGGTTTTCTGGATCAAAGGAGGCACCTACAATGAAAAAATGTAATGTTTATGAAGTAAAACTTACTTTAGAACAACAATAAATCAGATCAGTTTTCATAATCACTTTGGTTATGAAAATTAAAACCAAACGTTTGGTCAAAAGACAGTTGCATACTACCGCAGATAAATATACAGTAATCCTTTCATCTTCCAACAAATCAAGCCTGTAGGGACTCTCCTATAGCTATCAAAGTTATCAACATCTTTAAGACAATCCACATATACTTCCTCAAGTGCCTAACGCTTCAACTGAAAAACACCTAGAAATTCATATGGGACTGATATTTCTTCTGGTATTTCCTTAAGTCATGCCTAGTTACAGACTTCCCAGTCAGTATAACTGCAGATATATTTTTTGTCATACATCAGGGAAGTTACCAGCAATGAGAAAGTCCAGAGCCAATCATTTTATCTCCTAAGTAATGAGAAAAACCAAACAAACAAAACCACCCACCACAAAAAACCCCATACACCATAGGTTTATTATTCCCTTTCATGGCTTAAAGCTTAGTTGACCTTGGTTGCTGTTCTACATCTGCCACATGTAACTGTTTTGGTAACAGAAAATGGAACAATCCCTGATGACAGACCTTACAGCTACACACAGAAAGAGGAGGGCAAGGGAAAGGAAGGTAAGATGGACATGTTAGGAAGATTACTACTTTCATAGGACTTCTAGATAGCAGGCCATGCTACCATTCCCTACCTCTAAGGTATTACATTTTAGGAGTATAGGATGAGGAAAGATGGCAGAAGAGACAGCAAGAAAATTTAATTAAAAACAGAATTCAGCAAGGAATAAGCAGAAAAGAAGTTATCTCCTTATTCTAAGTTTCATAATATATGGGTTTTTTTCTAATGAAACCAGCAGATGCAGCAAACTAGCTTTATGAGAATGGGTGGTAAAAAACTAAGAAAATCAGTGACTCTCATTCTTGCCAAGTGGCTGCATTGAATTAAGTGAAGAAGGATTGCTGTAACAGTCTGTAGATGCCAACTTAAAATGCATTACTTAATAGAAAAGAGAACTCCATGTTTGTAATATAATGACTGCTGAACCTTATTAAAAGGGTATAGGTATAAAACAAGATTGCTTTCCTGTCTAACGACTTGACTCTTCATTACAGTATACAATGTGAGTCGATAGCTAATCTCCTATTAATTCACTAGTATGTATTAACTACCAAATATTTTCTTACCTTGAAAAATGATTGCTTTATGTCTTGTCCCAATCTCTCTGACATTTTACCCATGTTGTCTGACATTTTAGTCATTCCCTCTGCCAGGCTGTCAGGGAGAGACTTGACTGCATTTGATACATTTCTCATAGAGTTACGCAGTGGGTTTACAAATGTGTCCATCTGAAGGGGAAGATGTTTAACCAGAACTGTATAATCTATGAGGACACCAGTATATCAATACACTATGAGTGTATTAATACACACTGTTCCAGAGAACAATAATATAAAGCACAACTCAAATTGCTTAACTTCATCACAGAATGCAGAATAAAGTTTTAGCTTCACTTTCATTTATTTTCTCGTTCCTTACAGCCCTACTATAACTATTCACATCTTTCAGCAGATCTTTTTCCTGAGTCATTTCCATTTCTCATCCCTCAGCTTTTTTTAGCTTGAATTTATTTTCCTTTTCTTCTTCATTCAATGCCATTTCTCCCTTCCAAGCTTCCTACTTCCATATGTTTCACTTCTGCTTTCAACTCTTCATCTTTGAAACATGCCTCTTAAACAGCACTGGAGTAATATCCTTTAATATCATGACAAGTATAATTAAAAACATAAAGTAGTTCCATAGAAACTGTTACAATTTCTCTTTCAGTATATAATCTAAATCCAGTCTAGAGGCACAAATACTACTGTGATGCCCTTACAAATTAAGTTTATGAAGAACCTGATAAACTGGAAAGCAAGTCTCACTCAGTCATTACATAAACCTTGATAAATATTTAACTGTTTCACTGTTCAATATTTAAGGAATATAGGCAGAACAACAACTTGAAGTGACAATACAGTTGCAAATGCTTTTTATACCAAAATCACTAGAAGTTTAGAAATAGCTATATTTGCAAAGCAGATGCCCACACAAACTGGTCAACTGAACAAAAAAAAAAAAAAAAATCACTTGTCTGAAGAGAGTTCTGGTGGCTTAACAGAAAGGATGCACAGCTCAGAGCTCCGAATTTGACCAATGACTCTGCATGGTTACAACAGCTAAATACGTAACAGCTGCTTTTGAAGGGAAATGCATTTCATCTTTTGGGCTGAAGAGTGGAGAGCACGGTAACAGTAGCAAATACAGAGTAAAGAACTGAAAAAAGAAATTAGAAGGAACGAGACTACGAAAAAAAATAAATCACAGATGTCTGACAGAAAGTAACTTGCAATGAACACGCTTTTAGAGTAGTCTTGGTGCAATACACTGTCTGATTTGAAAATTTTATTTCCTTGTCATACAAATAAATTTACCTGTTATAAAACCAGTAAATTTTTCGTTCCGTATGTTCTCAGATACTTTGCCACTCATATAGTATTAAAGCAACTCACTTGCAAGTTGTTTTGAAAGTGCTTTATAGCTGTTTACTATCAGTTCAACATCTTCATTTAATGCAATCATTGCACTAATGAATGCTCTGAAGTTCCCCTGACAGTGCAAAACATTCTTACCTTCCGTGCAAAATCCCCCTTCCCTTTGCTGTAGGCTTTATTCTCCAGGAAGTCATACACATAATGGGCTAAAGCTGGAGAAGCCTTCATCATTTCAGGATTTAACAAGAGCTGAGTGAAATAATTTTTAAAAGGTGTTTTTTAATAAATAATGAAAAAGGCCATACCATCCAGTTTAGTAAAAGTTTATCACGCACAAAGACATTGCATCTTGCAATGTATTTTCTCATTCATTCTCTAAATTTTATTGCAATATTACACTATTCTCAAGATGGAAACAACATGCCATAATTTTAACTAGTATGTTAATTATAGCATCTCATAGAAAACCACACACCTTTATGACCACTCATACTACTTCTAAAACTCCATGAAAAAAAAAAAAAGTAACATCTGTGATGGAAAAAAATAATGCTATTAAAAATGGGACATATATCTCAAAGGAAAAAATATTAGCACTCTAAACAGAACAATCAGATTTCACAATGTTTTATTCACTTTCATTATTTATTGTTAGCATGTCCCTTGAGTTGGTCAACATATTTTAGTGCTAAATGACCAGAAAGTCCCTATGAAGTAGGACAACTGAATTTCTTTAGTTGGGCCGATACAGGCCTTATCTGAATGGAGAAACTGTGTGGTTGCACTACACCACCGCAGCGGGTGCCATGCCAATCCTTACGCAACAGCACAAGAGAAAGTAACCACAAACATGAGTGTAATGGAAAAAAGCGAAGTGGGATAGAGTGCAAAACCAGCACAGCTGGAACCTTACCAGCTCAGAAGAGCTGGGACAGAACTGGTTGAGAATAAACCAAAACAGCAAAAAAAAAAAAGCAAACTTATTAGAATATACAAAGTTCTTATGGTATACTATTTAGGATTGCATACAGCCTACAACACAGTTTTGGTTTTGTTTTTTTGGTGTTTTTTTTGGTGTGTTTTTTTTTTTTTTTTTTAAAAAAAAGCATGCTAACAAATTTTCTACCTCAGAAAAAAAAAATTCCAACCTAAAACACAATCAAAAAAAACCCCATAACAGCTTACCTGCAAATATGCATTTAAATCTTTTTTCCTCTTCTCCAAAAATTCTCTGTCCATATTGTTAAATGTCTTTTTGCCAGGAAGTTTCAGTATATTTGCAAGGTTTTCAAACTATAAAAAAGAGAAGATTTTTTTGTTCTGTTCTCAAAAGAGTTTCAAATCATCATATAAGCTCAGAAATGACAGGGGTCATTACATTCACCTATTCTTACCTACCATATAACATCTACCATATCACACCTGACAAATAATTTACGAATCAAGCCCAGAATTCAGATTCCTTGGAGAAGTAAAAATGAAAGATAGGCCATCAAGAACAATTGCACAAAAATTTTCAGGAGACTGTCAAGGGTAAAATTTAATTTCTGAACACAGATGCGATACTCACTTTTGAAATACAGACTAGCAAAATGTGCAAATTATTCCTGTCATCACACCTGCTCAAAAAGATTTAGGCTGAATATTTATCATTATTATTTGTGCAAAAGTCAGTACGGTTATGAGACTACATCAAGAGAACGTGCACATCTTTCTAAAACATCTTCCCCTTCCTCTCTTCATCAAACCTACTAAGGAAATAATTAACTTGTCGTCCCTGGCGTGGATAGTAGCACCCAGTTTACACACAGGTTATCATACCAGGCCATCACCTCTGCCTTTTCTCCAGGTAATGGCACAGTTTTGACATGTCTTCCACTGTTCCAGTTTTACAGAAAGAACTAGTGTTCCAAGGAAGCAACAGGGAAAGAAGAGTCCCTAACACTTAAGAAGGCTGAACATATCTGCTACAATGCACAAAAATAAGAAAGCGACAAGAATAAAACTCGAAGAATCAGGATTATCCACATATAGAATCCAGACTTTCTGTAAATAATGAATAATATTCTAAATGGGGTAAAGAAAGAAAGGTGTAGTATCTAGGCTTTAAGAAACAACCTGGAAATATTTAATATTTTGAAAAGTTTTTACGTATTTTTTTTTTCCTAGTCATTTACCAGTAAGTCAGTTTTAATGACTGCCGCATATCAGCACAACATTAACTCACTATAAGGTCAGTGACCACACACCTGTTTCAACAGGTTATAGATTCTTCAAAACAGTGAATTAATTTTAAAAATAAAATAAAAAATCAATTTGAAGAGAGTACAAAAATTGGTATTTCAAATTTATTGACAGCACACTAAGATAATCAGAAATTCAAAGGGAAGTCAGACTTTGTTTATGATTAATACAAATATTCAACACAATGTTTGCTTTTTTAATAAAGCCTTTTCCATTTTTCCTCCTGCTGGGACTTTACAATGCTAACCTACCTGCACAGAATTTGTTCTCTGTGCCTCGCTATTAATAACAGAGTTAAGGGATGTAATCCAAGACTTCTGACTAGTTCAAAGGTTATGCAGTCAAATCTGACTTCTCCAAGGGCTTGGTTTAAAAGCGTTTCACCCTCCTCTTTTAAAAGCACTGCATTTTCAACACTTTTTCATGTCAGCAGGTTCTACTGTGTACCAGCTGGTGAATTACAAGTCTCTATTTTTTCTTCTTTCATTTTAGGAAGGTTAAGAGTCTGAGAATACAAGTACAGCAATAAAAGGCAGATTGTATAGCAGTACACTGACCTGCCAACAGCTGTCCCTTTTGAGACCCCACCGATCCTTAACATTTCACTTAAAACTTGAATATCTATTTCCCAAACTCAGTTTTTATTTCTTAATCTCTGTGACAAATATAACAAATGAAATATGCCACTGTTTGAGACCAATAGCACTTCTATACAAACATTCTGAAGTAAAATTAAGCAAACGTGGGGTAAAAGCTTTCTAAGTTCCATTTCCTTTTGTTAGTGCAATTATATAGCCATCAGGTATTAAACTATATAAACGTGCACCTGTAAACTGCTCAGTGCCAATAATGTATAATATAAATGGTAAAAAAGTACACTTTAATGGAAAGAAACCTAAATGCTGTAACTCCACATCTTAAGTCACTTTGAGAAAGCCAATACTCATGCCATACCATCACACAGAAAAAGCACCTTTCAAAGAAACCTTAGAAGATTTCTATGAGATTAATTACCTGCTCAGTGATCCTCATGTGAAAGTCATGGAAGTCACTGTAGCGTCGGTATGTCTTCCATGTCTCTTCGCTGTTTGGATTTCGCCGATGGACTGTGATAGCATACAGTGCATATGTCTTGCCGTGATCATTACACACTCCTGCCACAGCATATGGGTCATAGTCAGCATAGACTAGTAGTTTAAAAACAAAAATAAAAAAGGAACAAACAGAAAGAAGGAAGACGAAAGGACACAAACATGAAGTGAAGAAATGTCTGGAATGACAGACTTGAGAGACAAAAATGGACATGCAAGCAGAAGAGTAAGCCATCCCTTTATCCAAAACACCGTATAAGTGATGCCCTCCAGAAACTTATTACGCAAACTGAAATATAGAGATTAAGCAGCCTTAGAGTTAGACAAGTTTCACTGACATGCAAAATATAAAAAAGAATAGAAAAGATTTCTACTGTTAAGAATAGCGAATAGATCTTTTAAAAAAATAATTTTAGCCTAAAGAACTCAAGAATGAAAGACAACTGTGAAACCAGAAGAAATTCCAGTCTGCAAAGTACTCTAATCATATTGCAAAAGTTTATCCATCAAAGAAACCGTAAATACAAAAGACAGTGCCAGAAAGCTTTAAGCATGTGGTTTTGTTATTAACATCAGCAGTTTATTATTAATACAAAAAATACTACCCACACTATTTAAGCCAACAGAAACACTACATACACACACATATATGTATGTATCCTGTACGTGTGTGTACATATGATATATTCTGTGTGTGTACACACACACACATTTTATGGAGAAGTCAATCTACAAGTGGAAAGAACACCACAGATAGTCATCTTAAATAGAAGCAAACAACTTTTTGTTTTACACTGAATATTTAAGTTCTCCTGGACATTCCTCCACCACAGAATTCCTCCCAGTACCAAGTTTATTTCAAAAACTTCAATTTAATCTACAGAATAAGCTAGGACCAATATTGTTTACACTGCACACTGTTTAAATCGGTAACATGTTGGATCTCTATGTATTGAGCCAATACCCAGTAACCACAATTTTCCAGTGGCTAGATGAAAATACTTTTTAATCAAATTCTGTTAATTTCTCAATATACCCAGATTGCATAAAATACACTTTTCCTGACAAATCATCAGCTGCAACTTCTGTTGCGCTTCCAGCCTTGACTTCTCTCAAGTATAATGCTGAGGTCTAAGCAGCCAGGGAGCACCTCTAAGATAGGGGCAGCTGCTGACAATGTAAGAGTTACACACTAGCAAGGTGCACCATGGGCATGGAGCATCTTTTCTTTGCCATCTACCTCCTAGAAGAACAATGTTAAATGCTGAACCCCGAGATAAAAGAGCAAGCTGCCAAAATACTGTCCAGAGAATGGAGCTGGGAAACCCCACCCCAAAGATGCTCAGCAAGGCCTATTCTCTAAACTCACGTTGATCTACCATGCAGCCACCAGACCACATCTCAGGGGGCTGCTAAGTTGCACCTTTAGGAGTACCACTTAAGGACGGGAGCAGCAGCAGAAGAAAGAAGTTGTCTCTGCCACCTCTTATGTCACAGCTTCTTAATCAGCATTTATTTTGCAACAAGGCAAGGTGAATCCTCAAAGACTATAGAGGAGATCTTGTATACATCCCACAAGCACAGTAAAGGGTAGTAATCGGCAGGGGAAAGGAGCCTGTACACAGATGTAAGATGCACCTACTGCCTGTAGCATCCAGAAAGCAGAGACTTCTTTTTTTCTAGTTCAAACATGAGGTGAAGAGAAGAATGTCCAGTTTAATCCTTTCTTACAATATGAACGCGTACATATCCCCTGGTTCAACCGGAGTATTATGGATTCACAGGGTCAAGCTGATAGTTATCAATAAACACTGCCATTAAGATTATTAATTTAACATAATTTGTGTGGTTCGAAGTTTACCTTTTTCTTAGATTAAAACAATGAAACTTCTAAGTTTAATTCAGAAAAAAGAATCAAGTGGCATTTTAATTAAAAAGCAAAATCGTGATTCTTAACTTTTAAATGATTTTTTCCCCTCTCTGAAGAGTGACTACACTAGACTTGGGATTGCACCATGCTCTCACACTGTGTTGGAGTAACAGAAATTAATTAAAATATCAAGTAGTTGAATTCTTGCCCACAGCTCATATGTCTGCTATATAAAGGCATAGACTTCAGAGTCTATTACACAGTAAAGTCTACCCCAAAAAAGTATCTGAGGATTCATTCACAATTTAATTACCTAATGCAATCTCATCTAACTGGACTATCTGTCAATACTATTTGAGAAGTTTTTGTTATTTACTCTCAGGTGACATTTTTTTATTACTAGGCAAATTATTTCAAAAGATAACCAAAAACGCCACCACTGTAAAGACTGAAGCCATTACTTTAAATTAAGCTAAGTCAGTAAGGAAGCAGAAAAAAAATAGGGGAGAATATTATAGTAAGAGAAGTAATCAGTCAGGAATTAGAACTGTGTTACTCGAAAAAAAAAAAAGAAATGGCTTTTAGAATTTGTTCTTTAAATACTTTTAAAGATAAATGCTACTCAATATTAAGTTTAGTGAATGATTCTCCTGAGACAGGAAAAATAGTAATACCAAAACCAACAAAAATTAAATCACATTTTAAGTACAGATATATAGCCTACAACCTACGGCACCAATTCTGTAAGGATTTCCATTATAAGGACTTCATGGGAAATATGAATTCAAATGTTTTATGAGGTTAAAAGAGTGAAAGGATTAGGATTTCAAGGGCCTGTAACATCAAAAAACTCAAACTAAATGGTGTAAAACAAGTAAGCAGCCATCATAACAGATTCACTTACCAGTATCTGAGATGTATGCATGGAGTTGAACTGTCTCATCAGAAGGGACATTTGAAAGGTCATCTAAGGACTGCGGGGCAGGGGAGAGAGGGGAGAAAGAAGAAATGGGCGAGAGAGAATAAGATCATAGATACACTTTATTTGAGAGATGCTTTTGGATTAATCTATTTCATTTTCAAACTTTCAATTCTCTACACTAATAGAATAGCTTAATGCACTGTAACGGTGCAAGTGTTGGTATTACCTGATTACTAAAGCCTTGCTTTTACAGAGTGTAGGGTCCTTCATTTCCCCTACCAGTTTCCCATAGCTCTGTGATCACTTTAACTTATTTGCCACTTTCATTTGATATCTCAGTTCTAACAGAAGTACAGCTACAAATAGTCTTTTACTGAGTATAAAAGAAAAAAAAAAAATCCAAGAAATTCCTAACTGTGGAGATACAGATGTTGTGTAACAGATCTTTTGGTTTTACCTTCATACCACTCTGTTTTCTTTCAACTGACTTAAAGCACTATGCACAAGTTACAGCGCAGTAAAAGTTGAATAATTTCTCTGCTGTATGTAAAAAACTGCAAACACTTTTCTCAGAAATGTTTTCCCTCGTAAAAAAACAAGGGGGTACATCCTCAGCTGGCTAGTGGCCTGTCTCCCCATTTAGTAATTATTGCGATCAAACGAAGCCTCATGGGTCTTTTAGAGAAGCTTTGCTGTTACTTAAAATTAATACATCTGACTACTAAGATTTAACATAATAAAGGTCTGCAAGACTGTGGAGTGAAAAACTTGGATACACAACTGAAAAATGGAGGATGGGCCACTACACGCGTGATCCTAATCTTAAATTATCAGGTTTAAAAAAAAAAAGATAACAGCTATTTAAGTAGAATTCACAGGCACTGGGATCCTAGCTACTTTATATATTTTACCCCAAAATTCTGAAGTTCTTCAAAGATACACATTCAGAATAAATATGCACCGATCAGCTACCTTTTATAATTTAACCAAGCCGGTTTCATAGTGAGTTGCCACAAATAGTTACCAAGAAGGGGATCTACTGGGTAGCAGTGCCATACCTGTGTCAAAATAAAATCTCAATACGTGTCAATCAAGTTTCTGAACTCCTCCGTTTCCTTAAATATAAACCAATCTTATGTGATTACAATCAAAACACAGGTTGGACTTGAAAACTTAAATTATTTAAAGACTGCTCTTGCCCCTTCTTCATCTGAATCTTTATTATCTCCATGATATTTCAACATAATACTCCACTCCTGCCTTCCCAAGCTCTCTAGAAAGAACAGCTTTCCTCTGCCTCAACCATCCCTATCACTGCCTCGCTCCAACCAACCCACTGCCTAAATATCCACCATGGAAGGTGAAGGAATGTCTAGATACTGAATAAATGGCATCGTTAAAAAGGTCTGAACACACTAACTATGCTTAAACATGTATTTAACACGTATTAACATTTAGGAGTCTCCTAAATATCTTACAACACAGCTTGTAGACTTAGAGTACAGAAGTCCCAGCTTGAAAAGAGGCAGAAGAAAGAGAAGCCCATTTGGGAAATCTGTTTTGCCACAGCATGCTATAGTGCTAAAAGTTTATGTTTGTTCAGTGGTAGAACAGATGAATTAATGCAAAAATATTTTGAGAGCAGACATCATCTTTACCTCAAGAATTCCCAAATCTGCAAGTTACTGAATGCTGGAGAGAATTCTGGTAAAGTATCACCGGAAGTGGACTATTCCTATAACCTTCATTAGACACTTGCTTTTGGTCATTGTTGGATATAGGGCTAGACTTTCGCTGACCTAGTCCATTCTTAAGCAAGTCACCCTTGGAGAGCAATAAGCCTGAAAGGTGTTTATACTGCAGTGTCCAAATTTAAGAGTAGAATATCACCCGAGACAGATGAACTGCAGGAATTTATGGGAACCTGGAAAAGCATTTGATACTCTGAGAGCTCTAGAATTTGGTTATCCGTAAGATGGAAGGGATGTTATTAAAGGAGACAAGTAACAAGTCAACTGCTCTAGTATTTTGCTTGCTATGAAACACTTTAAGCTACCGCCACATTTTTTAAAAGGCACCAATATTTCTCATTTTCCTGCCTCCCTTCATTGCCACCCTGAGAGTTCAGCTTTCTTCTTGATAACTGAATGGGGTTCAAGCTGACATATACTAATGACTTCCAGAAGTTCAACCCAGCCATTTCTGCTGCCATTCAAGGTCATAGATAAGTAAAACCTGTGTAACTCCTACTTACTCAACGCAAAAGCAATATGTAAAGCTCACATTATGGATCCATTTTGATGAAATCTGCAAGAGTCTATAAATATTCTAAAATTGTTTTATAACCCCAAAATATGCCCGACTGGTTTAATATAGACGATTAATGTGTCAAATTAAAAGGCAGAAATTAAGAAGATATTTTTGTAAAGTAATTTTTCCTCAAAATAGTTTTGAGTCTCTCTTCCAAATAATCTTAAAATACATTCTTACAGTGAAAGTATAAACCGCAGGAGATGTATTTTATAATGGAAACTTTAGGAAGCACTCAACTGCTGTGGCAAGGCACTACACAGCAACAATTAATACAAGTAAATTAAATGGTTAAAACTTGAATAGATAACCAACAGACAGTTTGTATTTAATATGATCTAATATCTTTGACATTAGGTGTATTCACAGGAAGACAAGTTAATTAAAAAGCAAAAATATCACACCACAACCCGATCTTATTTAATGCATTGTCATTAGCTGAAAGTACAGAAATTCCCTGACCTTCAAAGTAACCTTTCCAAGGTCTATTTTTCTTCATGTAACTGACTAACACAAGGGAGCTAAACCATGTGTACTCTTGACATGGAATTCAGCCAGGAAAAACTAATCTACCAATATTCAAACACCTGTAAAAGCACTGACAACCCTGAATAATATGGACTACAGAAAGCGAAAGTTCTTCTGCATAAACAGAGCTTTATTACACGTTCCTGCAAGAATGTTCTTCATTCTGTGAAGATATTAAATGTACTATTCTGCAAATATACTTTTCACAACAACAAAAAAATCAAGACTTTGAAGTATCCCATGCAAATAACTGTTTGTATTGCAGCGGTGCTTGATAAAGGCTGTACGACTTTCTACCTCAGTTTAAAAAGGCCACATGAAACTAAGCAGCAGATAACTGCTAGCCAGATGAGCCACTGCAATGACAAATCCCCATCTGTAAAATATGACTTTGATATGTGAAAACATTCTTAGAAAAAGTACTTGAGACACTTGAAAAATCTTTTTAAGAGATTAGTCAATTAAAAGAATCTCTTGTGAAGTGTTACCAGAATTGTATGTAAGTTTATAAAAATATGGCTAAATTAAGTTTTCCTTCTGCATCTAACAGGAGCTTGTGTAAATTGTATCAGCTGACCACCTCCTTTTTTCTTCCTATTTTAAAATGTAAACAAGAGGAAAACAATAGGGGAAAAAAATTCCCACCTTCAAAAAAAAAAAATAAACCAACCCCACAAACAAACAAACAACCCCCACATGGAAACACATTTATATTTATTTTAAATGTGTTCCTTTACAAAATAAACCCTCTTCCTCTGCATGCAAGCATGATCTAACCAATGAGCTGGAACTCCTAAGGAGCTACAGCATCTTCCAAAAATGAATTAGAAGGGCCTATGAATCCCATAAGCCAGGAAATTGCATGCAGATTGCAAACATTTCTAAAACTAAAAGATTTGGAAAAAATATTCTCATATGCACAATTGAACCTTGCATATCTTTTGCTTCGCTACATATAGTCTGAAGAAACAAGTTAAGAGGGAGGGGAGGAAATACATCAGAATTTTTTATGATTTTTCCTTTTTAAATACCTCTGATTTGATTTTCAGTTTAAAACATTTTAAACCTAATAAGATCTATACAGAACAGATTATTTGGAAAGAGTCTGGTAGAAGTATACAGTTCTCTTCCTATGTATGCAGAAACACATTTCAAATATCTAGGTACATTCATGTAACAAAGAAAAGGTCCTGATAAACTGACGCAGTCAAGATCTGCTTAAAGAAAAATACCAAAAATCGCTTGAAATTGGTCAGACAAGAAAACAAAGATTCATATTTTGTATAGATAAACTCAAGATACTTTTATCTTTCCAAATCAAGTCCTAACTAAAAAAAATAAAAAAAATCAACCTATAAAAATCTAATTAAATGTTTCATTTTACCCTCTACTTGAATTTTATCCTTTGTGATTTCAAAGGATTTGCTTTCACCTATCATTACCTAACTCTAAATTTATTCCTATTTAAAAAAACATGCAGGGATAAGAAAGTATGCTTTGCATAAATTAACTATAGATTATTACTTTTCTGTGAGAAACAATGCAAAATTCCATTAAACATAGCGGAAAGTACAAAAGGGACAGTTTTATCTTACAGACTGATTGATACCGTCTGTGTGTTTCAATTTGATTATAGAACTTTTTTCAGAAATTAAGCTGCAGTGAGGTAAAACCTCTAGTTTACATTATTTAAACTATTTTATAAAACTCTCCCTATGGCTGAAGGAAAAAATTAATAATAATTAAAAAAAAAATACAAGCACTTACCAGATTAATGCTGCCAGTAGGAGACCCATTAAAAGATTCTGGGAGCAGTGAGGAAGGGAAAAGGAAAAAACAGGTCAGAAGATTTTCTTGAACACAGGGCCACACACAAGAAATTAAAAATGCAGAGACAAACCGCTATGGAAAATAACGCACAACTGTGGCATTGGGCAAAATGTTGCACCCAACATGTAAGTACTCCAAGTTTCCAATAAAGACACCTGAAGGAAAACATTTGTAAGTTTATACACCTATAGATATGAATTAAATACACCTGAGATCATTCCTTTTTAAGCTTCATGAAATCACTTCAATAAGGAATCAGTTTAATATTTAAATAATTTGTACTTCAGCTAATAAGAATGCTTTAGTTGCTTTGAAAAGCCGTTATCTCCAATGTACTTTCTCTTTCCAGATGAAGAATAGTTATGTACTAGAACAACCCAACAGGTTGAAGAACCACAAATATTTTTGAATAAAAAATGAGAATGAAAGTGTTACATGCTTATTTTAGCGACACATTTGTTACCAAGACTTGACAAAAAATTTACTTGAGATTAATCAAGTTACTACAGAAAAAAATGACTCCCAACACAATTTACAAAAAAAGCACAAGGAGGAAACATTAACTTAGAAACTGGAGGTACTACAGGAACTTTTTGATTTCTCAAAACCAGTGTGAATAATTTTCTTATTTTTATTTTAAAGCAGAAAAAGAATGGTCCCAGGAAATCACCCTTACAGATAAAGAGCTCACCTCCTTCACCATCATCTGATCCTCTGAAACTAGGATCCTTCAGCATATCCAGCTCAGCTAACATACGCACATACAACACATTCTGCTTGAATGAAGGGTAGAATCGTTCATCTCGTAGCATCAATTCATACACCTTATTGAAATATAAACGGCAAATTTAGAAGTACTTACTACATTTTTTTAATTAATCAGACAAGCTTTCATAAATTCTACTTGACCAACATGTAGCTGTGCATTCAATTATGTAGCTCTGGGTTTCCTTTAAAATCCTAACGCAAGTTCATGAAATTTCAATTCAGGCTTACTCTTAACAGAAAGGTTATGAGAACTAATTGTGCTAGAAATATAACACGGTCTCAGAAAACACCTTTCTAACTAGTGAGACATGGACGTATAGGAAGGAAAGTAGCATGTTCGCTGAAAATGTTTCCTTCCTCTCCTCATAACCCTTCCAATTGCTCTATAAACATATTTGGTCTTCACCTATTTCACAACAGATTCTCTCTGAGAGTCCTTGTTTGCTGATAAACTATAAATGCAGACCTGCAAACACTTAGAGGGAGAGGCGAGAAGAAGGAAAGGAAGGGAGGGAAGACACTGCATACTACTTTCCTGAAAATTTCCACTTCAGCCAATACAGTATAAGCCTACGTCATAAAGATTCAACCGCACCACCTCAAAAAGTTATCTATATAGCCTATGCAGTGGCAGTATATATACATATACACACGTGCATCTACATGTAGTGGGAATTAATTCGTAATATGTTTGGATATTCATGTCAACTCTAGAATATTTTAACTATTTTTTTTTCATGGAACGCTTTGTACAAGTGCTATCACCTGGTATGAATAGAAAAAAAATCATGCAGGTCTGAGGAAACCAATTTATTTATAACACATGAGAAATTTATGCTCTTCAGCAGAAATCACATGCAAGACCCCTGTAACCTACTTCAAGCAATACAGACTTCACAAGGTGTTTTCATTAGTCTTACATGTGGGCCTCAAGTACAACGGAGTGATTTTAAGTTCATATCACTAATTTTTAGCAAGAATAAGAACATTAAGTTAATGACCTAAAATAAAACCTCTCAGACTGGGTATATAATTTAGTGCCAGAGTATTAATCATTCACTTTTTTTTTTTTTAACATATATATTAGACTTCACTGATAAAGTCTATGTATGCAGGTAGTAAAAAGTCTGTTTTATTTTCAGTACTTGCTGCTTCTGAGTACCACACTGTGCAGACTTGAAGAAACAGAACAGTCAAATTAACTTCCAGAAAGAGACACAGAATTTAACATGGGAACATGCTTACATCCACCTTTGAAAAAAAAAAAAAAAAAAAGAGCTAAAACCGGACCAAAACTGCACCACTTAGTTATTTCCACACAGGCACATTTTCTTAAATTGGTGCATAAACACAAATAAGAATCCCATAATTCTAAATTTTGCTTCATAATTAATTTCATACAGGACACCTACTCTTCCTGTCTTTGGCTAAACAGAAGTTGGCAATTTAGAGTATGATTTTTGTAGAATAGAAAAATGGTAAAACCGGTTTTAGGTTTCAGATATTTGAGTTCCTTCCTCCTTTATCAATGGCTGTAGTGAAGTTTAGTACTCCATAGCATTAACAGTTCTTATGAAATACAGGATGAATAGAGTATACCTTTCTCTGAATGTCATCAAAGATTTCAGGTGTTGGATCCTCATGGTTCAGTGTTTCTGCCAGTTTTGCTACTAAGTTGTCATCAATATTAACTCTGGGAGATGCCTGTCATAGAGATCTAAGTCAACTTTTGCAGTATAAAAGAAAGCTTCTATTTTCACAAATAAAATCCAATACAATTCTAAGTAAACTAAATTCCTTCTTAATTAGTGTCTCTAAAACTGTCTAGAGCACAACAAAGTCAGACCCTCTCCCCACCAAATTAAGTTCAGAGTTCATATTAAAACTCAGAAGTTTCAGGATTAAATACCAAAAATCACCTCAAAAACAATTTATGCACAATATTTTGAAGCAATATCTAAGGCAGATTCACTCAGACTTAAAAATAGATTTTATTTATTTATGAATAGAAAGACCTAGATTTGGTAATGAAGATTAAGTAAAAAGACTAAATGGATGAAGTCCTGAAGCATCTGAGGAAAGGCTAACAGTCGGCAAACTCTGCCAGTTTCTAGACCGATTACCAGTAGCTGTAATCGTGGTAGCTTTTTATGCAGACTCTATTACAGCTACCAGCATACTAACTATATCAGCCATCAGATTCCCAGTCATCCTATTACAGCTACCAGCATACTAACTATATCAGCCATCAGATTCCCAGTCATCCCTTGGTATGACATATTGCAAACCACAGCTTATTAAGCATTCCTGTAGATAGGCCCAAGTTCACACACTTTCCCCTTTTTCAGTAACAGAGAGCCAGCGCTGCACCAGATCCAACATAGCTCACAATCTATTAAGTACAGTTGAGGCTGAATTTATCAGCTTTGGAATAGCTCTGGTGTTAGATGGCTTCCGACTTCAAACTGGTGAGCATTTTGTCAGCCCAAGAACCCATCAGAGCAAGCCTTGCACAGTTTAAAGACGACTATGTCGATAGATTATTGAGGTGAAAAACCAAAGTGAAAGAAAAGATGCAAAAAGAGAAGCATCCTGTAGGCAATCTAGGAGACTTCTGGAATGCACTGAGGATAACTTCTTAAGCCAGGTAATAGACAGCCCTACCACAGGGGATGCAATTCTGGACCTGTTGGTCACAAATGCAAGTAAGCTGTCAGTGAGGTCAAGGCTGGAGGCAGCTTGGGCTGCAGTGATCATACACTGGTGGAGTTCACAGTCCTAAGGGTCACGTGAAGAGTAAAGTCAGGACTCTCAATTTTAGGAAAGCAAAATTCCATCTGTTCAAGGAGTTAGTCAATAGGAACCCCAGAAAACCGTCCTCATGGACAAGGAAGCAGAAAAGAACTGGCAGGTCTTTAAGGGCACTTTCCACACAGTGCAAGAGCTCTCGATCCCCAGGCAAGAAAGGATCGCAAGAGACCTGCACAGCTGAGTCAAGGCCTGCTAGCCAAACTAAAAGGTAAGAAGGAAATGCACAGGCAGTGGAAGCAGGGACAGGTATCCTGGGAAGAGTATAAGGACACTGTCTGGTTGCGTAGGGATGAGGTCAGGAAGGCCAAGGTGCAGCTGGAGCTGAACTTGGCAAAAGATGCAAAGAATAAAAAGAAGGGCTTCTACAGGTACATCAGCCAGAAAAGGAAGGTCAAGAAAGAAAGCAAGCGTATCCCCCTGCTAAAAAAGAACGGCAAACTGGTAGCAACAGACAAGGAGAAGGCTGAGGTACTCAACAACACTTTTGCTTCAGTCTTCGCTAGCAAGCTCTCTTTCCACACCTCTCAAGTGGATGGACCACAACACAGGGACTGGGGGAGCAAAATCCCTTCCACTGTAAGAGAAGATCAAGTTCATGACCGCCTGAGGAACCTGAACATACATAAGTCTACGGGACTTGACGAGATGCATCCCAGAGACCTGAGGGAATTGGCTAATGCAGTTGCCAACCCACTCTCTGTGATATTTGAAAAGTCATGGCAATCAGGTGAATGACTGGAAAAAGGGAAACATTGCACCCATTTTTAAAGAGGGTAGAAAGGAGAACCTTGGTAACTACTGACCTGTCAGCCCCACCTCTGTGCTTGGGAAGATCGTGGAACAGATCCTCTTAGAAGCTATGCTAGGTCACATGGTGATTCAAGACAGCCAGCATTGCTTCACCAAAAGAAGGCCTGCCTGACCAACCTACTTGCCTCCTATCATGGAGTGACTACATCAGTGGAAGAGGGAAGAGCTACAGATGTCATCTGGGCTTCTGTAAGGCCTTTGACAGTCCCCCACAATATCCTCTTCCCTAAATTGGGGAGATATGGATTTGATGGGTGGACTGTTTGGTGGATGAGGAATTAATTGGTCACATCCAGCGGGTAGTGGTGAATGGCTCAATGTCCAGAAGGAGATCAGTGATGAATGGCGTCCCTCAGGGGTTCAGTATTGGGACCAGTACTGTTCAATGTCTTCATCAATGACATAGACAGTGGGATGGAGTGCATCCTCAGCAAGTTTGCAGACAACACCAAGCTGAGTGGTGCAGCTGACACACCTGAGGGACAGGATACCATCCAGAGGGACCTGGGCAGGCTCATGAAGTGAGTCCGTGTGAACCTCATAAGGTTCAACAACGTCAAGTGCAGGGCCCTGCACATGGGTCGTGGCAATCCCTGGTATCAGTACAGGCTGGGGGACAAAGGGATTGAGAGCAGCCCTGCTGAGAAGGACTTGGGGGTACTGGTGGATGAAAAGTCAGACATGAGCTGGCAATCTGTGCGCACAGCCCAGAAAGCCAACCATATCCTGGGCTGCATCAAAAGAATTGTGGCCACCAGGCCAAGGGAGGTGATTCTGCCCCTCTACTCCACTCTGGTGAGACCGCACCTGGAGTACTACACCCAGCTCTGGAGTCCTCAGTGTAGGAAAGACATGTGCCTGCTGGAGCAGGTCCAGAGGAGGGCCACAAAGACGAGCAGAGGGCTGGAGCACCTCTGCTATGAGGACAGGCTGAGAGAGTTGGGGTTGTTCAGCCTGAAGTGAAACCTTATTGTGGTCTTTCAGTACTTAAAGGGGGCCTACAGGAAAGAGGGGAACAAACTTTTTAGCAGGGCCTGTTGTGATAGGACAAGGCATAATGGCTTTAAACTAAAAGAGGGAAGATTTAGACTTGATATAAGGAAGACGTTTTTTACAATGAGGGTGGTGAAACACTGGCACAGGTTGCCCAGAGAGGTAGCAGATGTGCCATCCCTGGAAACATTCAAGGTCAGGTTGGACACGGCTCTGTACAACCTGATCTAGTTGAAGATGTCCCTGCCCATTGCCAGGGGTTGGACTAGATGACCTTTAAAGGTCCCTTCCAACCCAAACTATTGTATGATTACAAGAGATTTGAGGGATAAGTTGTTAAGGGAAGCTTTTCAGTGACGTCAAAAGGGGATTTTTATGCATACACAAATTCAGAACAAAGATGTTAACACAAATTGACAAGTGTTTTCTGCCACAGAAGACACTGTTATTACAAGACCATTGGAAGCATTCAAGCTTAGCCTATTGAAAGATACCCAATGGTGATATTTGAGCAATTTATACAGACAATTGTAGAGAGGCACGGGAGGTTATTTCATTTGAAAACCCAGTCTTGGTTCCAAGTTTGTACAAATATTGCATTGCATCTTTTTGAAAACATTTCTTTCAGGGAACAGGTGGAAGGCAGGGTGAGAGGAAAAGAAAGGGGAAAGGACAGCATATTGAGGGACCAAATTTCTTATTCTGTCTTCATATTTTCTCTAGTTTTTCTCTATTCTAGAAAGTCAGCTTCTGAGGGACACATGAAGTGCATTTGACAGGATAGTTAGTGCCAGTATGAGCCATTTTAAACGGAGAGAAAAAAAACAAAAAAAAAAACACAGAGGAAAACATTTTCTTACTGCTTCACATAAGGAGAGAGAAGATACACAAGTAATAGGTTAAGTGTCAACTTATAGACCACTTGTGCTACATCACATCCATTTCATATTAATGTAGCCATAACTACCAAAGAAACATCTGTACAAAGAATAAATTCCAAACAATGCAGAAATAAGTTATGTCTACCTTTTCTGATAAATATTGCTCATAAACTCCAAATGCAGCTGCTCTTAATAGACCCTTGGTTTGATTAGTCTGATGTTTTCCATCTTTCTGCCGGCTTTGAAGTACCTCCAGCTGTTGCTGTGCCGTAACCCTGTATCCTTCTACTGTCATCCAGAAAAACAGATGTGCTTGGCCACCAGTCTGCTGCATGTAATCTACAGAAAACAGCCACCACACAACCACAGTTATTGTTGTGCATCTCAGAGTAAGAATTCTCTATGATGTTAACCACATGGAACTCCAGGATCTGGTTATACATCTGGAATACTTGTCATCTAAACTCAAAAAATAAGAAGTACTGTATACATATCAGTGATAATCGGTAAACAGAATTGGAAGCAAAGTCTAGGAACTAAGCACCAAATCCTAAAACGCACATGTAAAAAGTGAATCCATCATTACTGTCTGGATGTAACGGGTTTGTACAGCATGATAAAAGTTGAGAGGAAGTTCAAATTGGAATTCTAACAAATCATGTGCATCTACAGCATCAAAAGGACTATCATCACCACCAAGACTGATCAATATTCTTAATAATGACCATCAGCAGCCCAATTAATTCACAGAATACAATCAAGCATTAGAAAGTATTAAAAATCAGTTATACAACTGTAATCCATCTCTCAATGTCTTGATTATATGATAAGCCTAAAATAGTACACGAATTACTGCTGTATTTTAGCTTCTCAAATAGACAACCTTCAGTACCCTTGTAATTCCCTAAACTTCAATCTAACATCTATAGTCATTAGTTCCACAAGCTTCAGTGAGACCGGCAAAAGACTAACAATTGCAAGAAGTTTCAGAGTCATTCCAATTATAAACCTCTAAGCAATTCTTGCAATGTTTCTGTTCTAAACAGAACAAACCTGTTACGTGACAGACCAAGACACATTGCAAGGAGAGTCTTAGAGTATTGAAACAAGCTTAATACAAGTTTTTGGAAGTACTGAGTATGGTGTTCTGAACAGTTAATTATGGACTGATTTGCAAAAAAGTTTTGGTTCCCTCTGGGAAGGGGCCTATACACACTTAGCTCTCAATAGACACCTATATTCAGTGTTTTCAAGTGTACAATCCTGTGAGTTAGCATATTCTTTATAAATAAAAAAGATCAGATAAATTAACACTTACCCATAAAAAATTGTAGTGCAACATTGTCTACCAGAATATGGTCCAGAGGGACTGTGCAAAGTTTTCCAAAGTTTGCTGCCAGTTTCACAGTATCTATTTCCTGTAAGACACAGTGCAGTGTGTTCACAGGTGTTATTTTTTTAAATCACCTTTTAAAACTTCTGCTTACCACAAAGCAGACGTAATAAAAAAATATTTTACATTCTAGATAATAAAGAAGCCTCTCAATGGTTAGTTATTTTCACAATCACTAATAAGTGAAGATCTAGATCATAAGGTCATGGTCGCATAACTGTTTGTCTTCAACATAGATGATTTCTGCTGCATGGGAAGCTGGCTTTTAACACTGCTGTTCATGTAATACTATACAGGTCAAATTAATCCCAAATGCCTCACCAACTGTGATAGTAGCATGAAAATGAATTATAAGGATGAATGAATTTCAGAATTTGATGGGGTGCAGATCACCACAACTTAAATTCATCTCTGCCCAACTTTCTTCTGTTAATATGACATTTCTTGGTACCTTTATCAACAAGAAAAGAGATCTCTGACAAAGAATAAGCTTGAGGCACACCAGGTATGCAGCGGAGCAGCAAAACAGAACTGAATCTAGGTGTATAAATACAAAGATGCTTTGCATTTGTGTAACATTTTGGTTTAACTTGTGTATTGAGAAGGTAATAATAGTTTTAAGATGTACTGACATATCTGAAGTGCTAAAGACAGAATTGAAAAAACTCCAAACATCTGAACCTTTAGAAATTCTTTCCACACTTAAACCAACAAATATAAGACTGACTTCACTTGTATATGTATTCCTCTAACTGCATACTTCAAGTTGTGTTTCAAAATGCAAGAATTAAAAAGCTAGACCAAACTAGTTAGCCGTTTGCAACTTCACTCTTTTGGAACTTAAAAAAAAAAATAATTCTAAAACACTTACTTTTCCTGACTGCAACCTCTGAATTCTTGAATCACATACTTTAATAACATATAATAAACTGTTTATTTGATTTTTAATAGTGTTGATATCTGAAAGCAAAAACAAAGAGGATTAAGCAATGCAGATAAGCAAATAAACTCTTCTTCTGAAATGTTCTAAAAGTATCATTCAAAAAGGGACATACCACATACAAAACACATCAGCTTTGTACAGGAGGGTTTTTTTCCCCCCCATTTAAATACCTTACTGACAGAAGTGAACAGGAAAAAAAATATTTTTCTCTTTCCTTTTTCAGATTAACTGTTAATTGACCACCCATTAATACCTAAAGTATTACTGAAATTCAGAACCACCAGCCAGGCAAGTTTCAATTCAGTAGAAGTATACATACCTAACCAATTAGTCTATATTTTTTTTTAAAAAAACACACATATGAAGACTACAGTTTTAACACATCACTTATAAATTATTTATTTTTAAAATAACAAAAGACTTCATACCATGCTGCATCAGAATTTTTATTTTCTAAAGTTTTGGAATATTCTTTGGAGATCACGCTGGTAAATGCATTTCATATTTTGTAAAACAACACAGCACTAACCATCTCCCGCTGTATCTAGAGATCGAAGATACTGCAGTTCTTCACTTGCTTTATCTTTCACTGCTTCCAACTCTCCAATATTATCACTTAATTTAATAATATTCATAAAGGCCTCATAGTTACAGTTGGAATCACGAATCTGAAACAGAAAGTTTTACAGTGTGACTAATGCAAAACAGGTAAAAGCACATGACCTGATTTTTCACAAATGAATTATTTGTGCAACATTTTGGAAACACTTTGATGTTTCTAAACCTTCCTTTCAATACCAAAATTTTACATGGACCAAGAAAGAGGATCCATGAACACCGTCAAAACCTATTTCAGACTGACATTTTCTGTTTTCAAGAAGTATAAAGACACATGGGAAGTGTGTCAACCTCCTTAATGAAGACCTTATCCAAAAGCCAATCAAACTCCTGCTATTACCCATCTCCTTAGCTAAGTAGGCAGAAACTGGTGAGACCACTGAACTGGTTTCAGCTTTGCCAAGGTCTCCTGCAAGCATACATTCTTCCAATGTAATGGCTTCTCAAGATACAGAATCACTAAAAGAATTAAAGCATTCTCCAATGTAACCATAACCTACTGGGCGAAAAAAAAAAAATAGGAAGTGACTGAATTAATTTCCTCTCTGAAAACCTAATTCAGATACCCTTGTAAATACAATTAAGCTATTTCAATATATACTCTTTTCCCAGTATTGGCACAGGGTGAACCTGCTCTAGAGACTCAAAGGAATTTGTGAAAGTGACAAAAGCCTGCTGTGCTGCTGAGATCACTGGAAACTGTGTTGTGAACCCAGCACAGAGATCAGGGGAAGGTTGGCAGCTTTACAGCATGTGCACGCAGGTGAAGTGGGTTGAGTTCTAGCGATGGCCGTCTTTACCATCTCAAACCAAAAAAGTCACTTCACCCACATCCTTCATAAACGCTCGCTTTCAGATGGAAATGTAATACTTGGTCTGTACCGCAGAAGTGCACTGACATGAGCTGCATGAGCAAAGACAACGAGAAAAGTGTAAACCTCTGACCAAAGTTAATAGAAAATCTTCCTACAAATCTGCTTTTAAAAAAGTAATAGTAGCAGCAACACTTGAACTTCAAACATTTTGTAAATATGTGAATTTCACAGTGAGGAGACAAGTTTGAAATAACTTATAATTTTATATTGAAGCTTTACATTTTATTGCAAGAGAATTACTATCAAACTAAGGCGTGCCTAGGAACATGGAATTAAGCTTCTCATTTTCAGAAATCAAGCTTTTTTCTTCAAATCTGATTTTATGTCAAAGGTTCCAAAAGGAACCAGAATTTGAGTCATCTCTACTTCTGTCTCTAATTTCTGCAACAATTCTCATTTCATAAGACTTGTATTAAGTTTTTGAAAGCGTTTGTTCTTCCTTATCTTTCCCCCAGCACATTTACTTCCTCATCTCAGAAAGCAATTACGAAGATTAATATTTGGGACATCACCATCATAACAGAAAGCTTTATAAAAACCACAGAATGCTATCTTTGGATGCAGCCGGGGGCAGTGCTCAGTAAATAAAGAATGAGGCCAAGTTACAAATAAAGAACATGCGTAGGAGGAAAGGGGAAACAAAAATTGAAACGCTTGGTCCATATGAGCAGCAGTATTTTTCATGTTAAAGTTAGGTCCTGTAAGAAAAGCAGCGTGCAAACTTTTACAGAAGTGGAAATGGCTGGAGTAAAGGAAATACTGTACATGTACACTCGAATTTATTCCGTATGTAAGAATTTTTACTGTGAACTCTGAGGGTGTTTTCAACGTAGTACTTGAATGCACACTCTAAGACTAAAATATATGGATAAATGTAGAGAGAACATGGGGAAAGAAAAATTAAAACTTGACTCATGACCTACAAACAATAATAAACCATAAGTTTCAACTTGCATTGCAAAAAAAATACAAGTAAAATTAATTAAAGTGTGAATATTCTATTTATTTTAGTTTTACTATACGTATTTGTTTAAAGGTTTGTTGGGGTTTTTTGCAGGTGCATTAGAGAGATATGGAAGTAAAGATTCTGTTTCTTCCCATTCAGTTAAATTATTAAGGGTTACAGCAAATATCCCTAAAAACCCCCACCCTGAAATTCCTTAGCAGAGGCAAAAAAAAAAAAAAAAAAAAAAAAAAAAAAAAAAGTCTTATTACTTGTCATTCTGGAGGCCTCTTAAGCTTTAAAGGACACACTGAAAAAAGAGAGTCAATGAAAAGTCTTCCAAGGTTACTGCCATACTTCCTGAACAGCTAAGTAAAACAGTCAGAGGACTCAACTTTACACTTTGCCATACATCTGTCAGTCAGCCTACTTTTGCCAAACCGCAACGCAGAGCACATATAATACAGATAGAATATGTGTGTGTGTGTGTTTATGTATGTGTGTGTGTGTATATACATAAAAAATTTAGTATAGCAGCCGTAAGTTTACTATCTCTGGCAATATGTCCACCGGTAACTTTTCTACCAGGTATCTGTCTGCTATGATTACAGGAAACACAAGTAAAGCTTTATATGAACATATTCAGGAATTATCTCTCATTTTAAACATTATAAATCTTACCATCCATATGACATACTGATTAATATAATCAGGATCACTGAGCTGGTTTATTAATGGAAGAAGAATTCCTCGGGAGAGGATTTCCTGCAAAAAAATATAATAAATCATTTTTATATGTTTATTCATAAAGCTAATATAATTGCAACAATTTAGAAATCATTGTTTAGAGGCTAAACAAAAAAATGTTTAACTACAGGAGGGAAGAAAAAAAAAAAAAATCAACAGGCACTAGCACATTCCCTTCCCAATTAACGTTAGAAGATGTTAATATCTCAAGAAAAACAACACCCATTTTATCAGGCTTTTCTCATGTTGCTAGAGCAAAAAGAAACTTCAAAAATGTTTCACACAAACTGTTCTCTGCTATTAAATACTTTTCAAGATTGTAGTGCATTTAAAATAACCTAATATTAAATTAGATCAATTTCACAAAATAAAATAAGAGCAGCTCAGATCTGAAATTTATGATGGCATTAAAACAAAGAATTGGGATGGCCTTTAGAGTCTGTACTTACCCTGACGAAGTATCGCATGATCTTGTTCTGGAAGTCTCCAGGAGGTAGCAATATATACAGTAAAACCTCACATAGATCCCTTAGGAATCCTAGGGAGGAGAAAAAACAAAAACAAAAAAAACGCTTAGCACAATTTTATATTACTTCCCATTTTACCTGATGTCATAAAAACTAACAGATAAATCCAAAAAATGAAATTCAAATATATATTCTTATAGTCCAAACATCACTGTAACACCTTTCAGACCAAAAATACGCAGCACTGACGTAAACCTGAGACAGATCTAGAGTCTCAAAACCAAGAAAAAAGAAAGCCAAATTCCAAGAACCAAAAAAACTAATTCCAACGTATTTTCCTTATTTAACACATACAGGGCTTTCTTCCCCTCCTTCACACTTTGTCCAAAAAGATAAAACTGATTTTTTTTAATGAAGGCTATGGAGTAGTGGTAAGAAAGGCAGATCTAACAAAAGAATCAGTAAAAATTTGCAAAGCCATCCCCTGGCTCCCAGAAAACATATTTCTACTTTAAAATTCTTGCAATGAAAAGAGGAATAACTAAATACGTACATAGTTATAGTATAGCTTTGAAAATCACGTGCTAAGATTTCAGTATATTTCATATTGTTAACACAATTGTTAGTATTTTAATTTAGACTGCTATACTAAAATCACTTCAGAAGATAATACTGACAGACCTTCTTCATCTTTGGGAGAAGTGCAGACTAGATCACGACAGACTTCTTTTTCCATTTCAACTTCAACCTCAAAGAATGTATCTACAAGGTCCTCAGCTTGGTCTATACAAAAGAAAATAAAAAGAAACATACTTTTTTTGTAAAGATCAGAACCTTGAGAGTAAATTTGAATTATAAAATAAAGATAACTATATTTCACATATCTAGATACCTGCCCACTCAAATCCAAAAAAACCCCAACCTTATTTAAATCATTATGTTACCTTTCATCTGATCACCTTTCTCTGCTATTCTTTGCTGAGCTTTTCTGAAAACTCGAAGATGAGTGCCAAAGTCATCAACAAGTCGTGTAGTGAAATAAGGCTGCCAGTCTGTTTCCTTTGACCTACCAGAAAAGAACCGCCATGAAAAGTAATTATTTTATCCTAAATACAAAGAGCAATAATAAATTTCTACTTCTTCATCCCTGCCAATAGCCATACTGATAGTAAACATTGAAAAGCAAAGAAATAAGTCTCCTAATCACCTATTCACTGAAAACAAATAAAATGTTGAAAAAACACCACTGTAACAACACATTAATATTTATGCTTTATAGACTTTAAGGTCAACACTAATATCTGGAAATAGTGTTCCGATTCATGATATTGACAAATATCTGTGAAAAACACTGATATAAACAGCCTATGAACACCTACAACCTAAAACTAAAATACACTCCAGATCTTTTCCAGCCATACTTTCTATCATTTCAGAAGGCTCCAAACCAAAACAATTTTCTTCTGAATTTGTAGTATAAGCATGAATGAGAAAACGCACATTTCATTTGAAACTACAGCAACATAATATCATCAACAACTGATTTCACAGCTTGTATGAGAAGTAGATAGTGCGACTCTCCAGTAGCGTACGTAGATTTGCATCAGAAAACTGTCACTGTTAGATTTGCATAAAACCATTTCATTAGTGGCATGAAACAGATGCAGAGAGATTCTTGTGATGGCCTTACTAGCAAAACTGAAAAGGCACTTCTGAGTTATAGGTTTAACAAGCTAGATGTTAGTGATGGCTTTTACTCTGCATTAAGTACTCCACTACCTGAATTCTGTCAGATATCTACTTTGTTATAGCAGAATCCTTCTACAACACTTCCTTTTCTGTGTTTATTCTCTCACCTGCTCTTTCTTCCCTCAAAATGGGAGAAAGAGATAAGGAACTCTGGAAGAGGGGGAAGCCTACTGCAAGATCTAGATGTGGAAATAAGAAGTAGAGCTGTCTCAAAAGGCAGTCAACCAAAACCATCAACCAAAACTATCAATAATCCAGATCCACCATCGGCACAGTCAGCAAATCATACAAAAAACACTAGGTGGCAGCCCTACATCAGTCTTCCAAACGTGCAGCTCTCAAGGAAAAAAAAAATAGCTCACTGTACTCATTCTCTCCAGAAGCTCACAGGATATATGAAATTAGAGATCACGGTACTAATCTAAGACTTCTACAGCTATATCCAGCTACATTCATGATAAATACACTAGATCATTTAATAATAACAAACAACCGCAGCTCCCTGTGAAACTGATTTGATTTGTACAGAAGAACACAACTGCACAAGAGTGGTAGCTATTTTTGAAGAGCCGGAGTACTGTAGGAAAAAAATAAATTTGCTATAACTTGGCTTGCTTTGACACAAACTCAGTGCTTGATATTGTTTAATGAAGTAATTTTGCCAAATAGACAAAAACACTGAAGTTGGGTAGCCAGGTCCATTTCACATAAGCACAGGATTGCTTGCTGTAACATACAGCTATATTTAGCCTAGTGTTCACTATTTCCAACGCCGTTTCCTAGGATTTCCATTATTTCACACTCAATAAGATTTTATTGTAATGAATTTTTCCTAGCATTAAACCTAGCCCTCCATCTTTGGTGTTTCTTGCCAGCAAAGCACGCTGGCCTACATTTTCAAGTCAACAGAGGGAGGAGATAACACCACCTCAAAATTGCTAAGTTTTGTATTGTATTTAGGTGACCCACAACCCCTTCTGAAGAGAAAACAGGTAACAGTCAGCACAGTGGGATGAATACCTGAAATCATTACTTAACAAAGAAGCAGATGGATATAAAGGCGTGCGGTAGCTGGGATGAGAAATAAGATGATCCCTAATTTCCCAAATTCCCTGACTTACTCCTACTTGATTAGCCAACAGCAGAAAAGACATAGGACAATCAGCAAACTAGCCATTTGTTCTGAATCAAACCTATTTTTAAAAAAGATTTACACATGTGTCACATTATTTCATTCCCCAGATAACCATTCCTTAAAAAAAAAAAAACCCTCACTGTTCTTACATATTGAAGAGCAATACCACTTTTAAAAATTATCTGAGCTGATACAGATATTTGAATTAAAAGCTTTCAAATTGACTCACCTTGGAAACAGCCCTACTGCTTATATGAAAACAAACCTGCATATAAAAAGGTGATGATTTATGCAACTCAATGCTTAAGTTGCAGAAAAAAAAATATAAAATCTATTCGGCAACATTAGACGTTAATCTGAATTTTGAAGAGGCCATTTTGCAAAAGACCATGACTACAAACGTTAACTCCACTCATTCCTTAAGAGATCAGCAAAGGCTGTAGTTCTTAGATTATTCTTTCTGTAAACATGCACTGAACTATGCCAACAGATAAACTTAATCATTTATCTACTACCACACAACCCACAAAGGTATTTGTCCACTTGCTTAGGCAGTGTATTGATGTAAATACAAATAATCTTACCTGGCAGAAAACTGAACAAGTGCATACTGAAGAGCCTGCCTGATTTCCAGAAGAAATGATTCATCATCACTTAGCGTGTAATACCAATACTGCACATAGTCTCTCAGGGAAAACTGGATTACCTGAAATTGGAAAGTAAAAAATAAAGATAAACTAATGAATGAAACACAGCAAAATATAAAATAGCTTTTTGTGGATGATAATGCAACAGCAGTTATCTTAAAAGGTTAACATAATGAACCATACTCCCCTACCATTATGCAATATCCTGGCCCACCCTCGGTGTTTTTTCACTTACCACTCTCAAATACGATAAAATTTCTCAACCTCTATTTGTCTCTTAAGTCCTTAGATATTACATAGTCAACACATGCAAAAATAAAAGTAGGTTAAATAGTCCTGGTTAGAACTTACCTGTTGCAAAGGCTCATCAATTATATTCGCACCTGTCAGTCTTCTGTCAATCTTAATAGGTCTGGCTTCACGTTTCATTTCTTCTATGCACTTGAAAGAGATTAGGAAATGTAACTTTGTAGGTTTTAACTATAATTAAAAATCAGCTCCACTGTTTATAATATATGTATCCTTCCAGTAACAACTTTATACAACATTTCCCCTATTATTATGATTTATAGAGTAGATAAGATATAATCATAGAATCACAGAATGGTTTGGGTTGGAAGGGAGCACTAAAGGTCATCTAGTCCAACCCACTCTACAATGGGCTGGGTATCTTCAACTACATCAGGTTGCTCAGAGCCCTGTCCAGCCTGAACTTGAACGTTTCCAGGGATGGGACATACAGAACCTCTCTGGGCAACAATAATATCTGTATTTTTCATTATATAGTAAATAGTGGTGAGGAATTAATCTGAAAACCTACTTCTTGCTTACTGTAAAGGAGCAGGTTTGCTAAAATACTTGATCAGAAGGAAGTAAACAGTTATAAAAGGAGGGAGGGGGGACACACGACAGCAGCACAAGATAGTTTGCGGGTAAGACCCCAGTTCCACACTTGATTATGAATTTCCTATGCGACCTCAGGCAGGTAACTATTGTGGTTTTTTTTTCCTCTACGCTTCTTTATCCATCTTAGTTTATTCTATATGTCAGAAGAGAAATTACTTTTTGTACCATCACTACTTGACAGATGAATCTTTAAAAAGTAATTGATAAGGGGGTAAAAAAATATTTTATAGAAGGACTCGCAGCTCAGAGCAGTTAACTCCAACGATGACTTCATCAGAGCTGACTTTTGGCCAATGACATACTGAAAAAGAACACCCGTTACCAGTGCTTCTCCGAGTGAACTAATACAGTGTCTTTGTACAAACTTAACTTGAAATCTGCAATAAACCTCTTTATTTTCACATAAATAACAATCCAACAACCTACACCACTGTTCAAAAAAATCAGGTTATTTTATTCTTCGATCAAGAAAGTGATGACTGTATTGTAAAGATAGAAGAACTAACAAAAACCATGAATGAAAACAATTATAACCGCGTGGTCCAGTGTTTCTATTCTACGTGGCTCTCCCTAAGTATCTCTCATTCAAACCAGTTAACAGTGAATGGCAGGGAAATACCCGATGCCAGAAAACAATTCTCCTCCTACTTAAACAACTCTGTAACACAACAAAAAGGTATTTTGTTGCAAAATTCTGTATACTTTTTAACTTTCAAGACAAGGGAACAGTTCAATGCTACTTGAATACGAATAAAATTGATTTACATTCAAACAATACTACAGCTACATAGGAATGAATTTGCAAAATATTTTTTGTCTCGACGGTGTCAAAAATACAAAAAAAAATACAGAATGGAATGATTAAATATTTTTACTAAGCACAGCACAATTCAAATTGCCAAACAAAATTGTTAAAAGAGAGTTTTGAAGTTTGAGGACTACATGCATAAAACCACATTTGGAAAACAGAGAAGAAAAAGCAGCAGCAAAAAAAGCAGCAGACAGAAGAAGCAGAAAGGGATACAGAGAGAATATGCAAGGTTATGTGGTAAAAATCTGAATGTTCATCGGCTCATAGGTTTCAGGTTTGGGTCTGGACTTCAGGAAGTCATCCTGTCCAACCTCCTGCTCAAAGCAGAGCCAACTATGGGGTTAGACCATTCTTTCATATTTTTTTCCCTAGTGAAATATTTATGTACATGCAGTGACTGAGTAGACTTCATACTTTTTCTTCGCTGCACTAACAGATGTTTTTGAAGTCCTTTTTTGAAACTACGCTAGTTAACTTAAAGATGAAAAACGCCTTATTTGGACTGTGCTGCTATTTCCCAAATCACATATTTGCGGTCACAGGCTTTCATGAATGGACAAGACACGGGATTTACAAATCTGCATCTAATCCATAACATAGTATATGACGAACTGACTCAAAATAAAGACTCAGGGACAAGTCAGGGATCAAATATGCAACTAGCACTTAGAACAGTGATAACAACTTACAGTAATTTGACAATATTGTATCCAGCCTACAGAAACTCCCTGTCTTTTGCATGAAGCATGAGACGTCAATCATGATAACAACTGGACATTCCACATTTCTGGTAAAATTGGACAGAATCTATAATTTTTATGGAAAGTGGCATTCCAGTTCACAGTTCAGAAGGCTCTAAACTTGCCTTTTACTCAACATTATTTTAATACAAACCTGCAGGCAATTGTGTATCTTACAGAGACAGTACATTATGACATCAAGTACATTCCTGAGTTATATAGAAGGCTTGCAAAATAATAATCTTTATGTATGTAAACAAAAAAATATAGCAGAAAGGTAAATAATTTTCCAAACTTACATATATTTCTCCCTAATATTGAAGCATTCATCATATATTTGCTAATAAGTATAGTAAGTGACAACTAAGGAAACTGATCTGCACTAAATCCTTTGTTGGAGCTGGTACATTCTACACATTATTTCCACCCACAATCTTGGTGCCCTGAATTATAACTTATTTTTTTAAAATCAAGCATTTGAATATTCATCTTTAGCCTAAAAAAAAAATAATCCACAAACAAACAAAAAGCCCTCAAAACAATCAATAACACTCTGACTGCCCTTGGGGAAAAGAGTTTCTTAAACAGAACATATTCTCAAAATACAGTATCACAAATTCAATTTATACTTGGTTCACAAAAGAAGCATAACCCATGCACTTGCCACTTGAACGAATACTAATTGTTCAAGACCACTTAGGGCCACAATGGTTTTAAACATGAAAACAATTTCGAGTTAAAAACATTACTTTCCAATAAGGATAAGTCAGCAGAAATTTAATACAGAAATTGCAAATAGGAATCCCAAGCAAACCACACATTTGGTTTTGGTTAGGACTCGTCTCTTCTTGCACTGCTACTGAAAAGCTCAGCTAAACTAGCTAATGCTCTTTTAATACAGTGGCAAAAAAGAAATACAAAACACTATTGTAGAAGGCAAACAGATTTTAGTTGATGAACAACTTCAAACAACATTTGGTAAGCCAGCTAAAAATAAACACTTTCATACTCAAAACTTAAATCCAGAGGTTAGTCTAAGACAGGTCAGTTGAGAAAAGTAATGTGTCAATAATCCACACTCAAACCAGAAGTCAAACTATGGAATTTTTAAGGGTTACACAATAAAAACCCCCAACACTTTATTCTTTTATAAGGCAACCAGAGCATACATATGCACTGAGCTCAAAGAAGTAACATGAATGTAGAAGTTTCAGCAATGTAGAGGAAATTTAAAAGACAGAAAAACTTCTTGTAAATATGCTCTCAAAACATGAGACATAAGCAACACTCCACAATCCATATCATACAGAATCACAGAACGGTAGGGGTTGGAAGGGACCTCTGGAGATCACATAGTCCAACCCCCCTGCCAGAGCAGGGTCACCGAGAGCAGGCTGCACAGGAACGCGTCCAGGTGGGTTTGAATGTCTCCAGAGACAGAGACTCCACCACCTCCTTGGGCGGCCTGTTCCAGTGCTCTGCCACCCTCAAAGTAAAGAAGTTCATATAAGCACTAAAGTCTGCATAGCACTAAGAACTTTAGTCTCCTAAAATGAGGTTTCATTAACAGAACAGAATCATTAGTTCATTGCTGATTTGCCCTTTTTCAACCTTAAACTTTGTATTTTTCATTTGGTCCAATGACGTTACTTTATGGTTTACAATATACTGAAGTTCCTGCTTTATCTCAACAGATTCAAAGACTTAAGGGAAAAGGTCACTTACGAGTCACAAAAAAAAGTTTTGTGATTAGAAAACATACCGCTGAATCACGAAATATGTTTATTTCTATATGCTGCTGATAAGAAAGTTGAACCACTCTCCCTGCTTTCACAGATAACATGAAGTGTGACCTTACAGCTAAGAAAGGACAGGATGTTTCAGTCAAAACAGCTGTAAGATTAAATATAACATAACTAGTAATCTTTGGGTTAAAGTGTTTTCTCTATTCTGATGAGTGCAAACTGATTAGGCCAAGATATTTCTAAACTTCTGAGCTGCCAAAATGTATCAGTTCATAAACCAGAAATTCCTATAAATTCTACCTCTTGGCTATTAAGAATTTATTCTGTACTAAACAGATGCAGACTTATCCAATTAGGAATCCTGAATTTAGGTCCATCAACCAAAATGATGTGTCTGTTAACAATTAAGAAAAAAAAAAAAAAAAAAAAGAAGAGCACTGAAAAGGGGATCCCACTGCTGCTCCATATTTCTATATACATTTCCAAGATTTTCACTTGGTCTTAAAGACAATCAAAGACAGCAACTTCTACATCCCTGAAGTACTGTAAATCTAGACTTCATAACAGCTCAATCTTAATTAGGCAAGCAACTTTCTGACCACAATCAAAAGAATCACAACTGGAGAGACCAGTGAAGGAGACTGGAGATCCAGTGAAGGAAGAATCCTAAATAGTTGTGACAATTGTGCAAGAAAAAGCATGAAGGAGCTACCATTCCCCCCCAAAAAAAACCCCAATACACATAAGCAGTGTAGAAAGGAACGGTTTAGTAAGTCCCTCACAGACAGTATTAGCCAGTTATATCCTACTCATTTCTTATAATGAAGCCAGAAACAATACTTGAAACAAACTTTCCATAAATGCTTAAAAAGCTTGTATTTCAAAAAGGAAGTGTCTTGCACTTCACTTGCACATTGCAGCTGACTAAAAATATAAAAGCGGGCTTTTTTACTTTGGGAAAAGGGACAATTCTTAGATTAAAAGTGATTATTAGTGTTACTCTAATTTTCAAAGTTATAAAATATGATCTAGAAGTTGAGACCAGTAAACTCTCCTTACCTTAGGGATCCCAACTGATGTACAAGGAAGAAACGAATGATCACACTGCTCAAGGTATTTTTCTGAGTTGCTTTTTCCAAATAAAAGAGTAACCACAAACCCCCTAAAATAGAAAAAGAAAGACCAGCTAGAACAAGTCATCTTTTTCCCCCCCGCTCTAGAAAATATTTTACAAGTTATAAAAATGACAATATATGAAAGTTCTCACTGTTTACTCTTGTGGTGCTCTTTCAGAGTGTAGCACGCTGCTCAAGATAACTGACACAGTAGTAAGTATAAAATTTCACAGTCTTGTATTATAAGTCTTGATACACTCTTATCACATAGCAGACCTATATAGCAGAGTCTATACTACACAGCCCTGCTGCATGAGGTGAACCTGTGTCAGTATGTTATCTATGACCACAAATATCAGTACATGGAAAGAGGGGACATAAGCTGCTCTGGTTGTATTTATATAAACATTCTTTTACTTCAACACTATGAAGAAATAGATACATTTAGACCATTGCATTGTGGCATAAGACACAAAAACACAGACCAAGAAGAAACTGATGTGTATTAAGTGTAGTAAGCAACTACTGACTATACATTTAAACAAGCAGTAAGAAAATTTTCAACTGGGACCTTATTTTAAGCTGTAAAAGAAAAAAAAATAAATAAATAAACCAACAAAAAAAGAAACCCCAAACAAAACCCCAAAACCAAAAAAACCCAAAAAAAAACCCACAAAAAACCAAACCAGCAGTCCTGCCAGGCTGCATAAGAACAGAGTCGAGAAAAAAAACTCAACACTAGGTGTTTGGTTTTGGGGTGCTGTGAGGTTTTTGGGTTTTTTTTTTTGCTTTGTGTTTTGTTTTTAATTAATTCATCATGTAAAATCTAAATAAATGCACTCCTGGACCATTTAGAATGTTAGATCACAAATTCATTACCTTCTTCCCTCACAATTCTACAATGACACTTAAATTATGACTTATAGTTAAGCAGGACAGGAGTTAATTTTATTATTGTTTTCTTTATGATATAATGAAGGCATAAGGGGAAAAAGCAACCATTACAAAAACTTCAACCTTGCTACAACAGCAGTAATTTATTTACAGCTTATGACACTAGGGCACAAAAACACATAAACATAAAGCTGGTTTTACTAAGAAAAAAATGAAAACCTAGAGGCTGTGCCAATTATAGCATAACCAAAGTATGTAGTCTTTGAAAAGTCAAGCATAAAAAAAATAAATGAGCATATGAAGTTACTGCTGTTCAGACTAGCCTTGGAATGGCTAAACACGCATAGTTTCTAACCCAAATTTCAAACCGTTCAGTTTAAAGGCCAGGTGACCAACATTTGTGACCAGAGGAACTCACAAAGTTATTGCAGGCTTGAAACGTGCTGAAATAATACATTCTATTAATATAGATTGCTGTTGACATGTGATATTCTTACTTATAGGATCAGAATAAAATTCCTAACCAAGGTAAAATACGCCATTTGAAGGTTTTAATTCCCGAACTGTGAACCTTTCTTTTTAAGTACTCTAGAGGCTCAGTAACTCAAAAGCAGGGAGGTGGTTATTATCAGTAGCGTGATAATGCATAAGAAAGTTTCACTTGATACTCTGATTCTCTTACAGTTATCTGTCTGCCAAACACGTGTACTTTCTACATCTGAGGACAAAAAATAAAAGCAGGTCTAATTGCTCTTCTGCTCCAGATATTTCCAGACAGCTTTAAAATCATAATACCAATGGTGCTAGTATCATTATAATTCAGTTCAAGGACAAAAACTTGCTTAGAAAAATCTCAATATTAGTTTAATATGCTTAAAATAATATGCTTAAAAGTTAACTGATGTTTTGGTTTGGGGAAGGGGGGGGTATTTTGTTGGGGGTGTTTATTTATTATAAGGTTCGGATTTTCTTTTTATTATCTACCACTTTTCTATTAGAAACCCCAGTCATCTTTTAAAGAAAGCAGCATACTCAAAATGCCTTTTTATTGGACAAAAATCAGTTTTAACTTCAAGCATGTATGAGCAACCTGGGGGGAGATGGGGTAAGGAGGACAGAGATCCTTCTTTTTTTTATTCAAAAGGATTGAAGCCTTGGAAATAACTACCTATGTATTATATATCTGTTGTCTCTCAAATGTTACGACATTTCTAAAGTTAATGATTTATTAAAAAAAATAATAATCATAGATTCATAGAATGGTTCGGGTTGGAAGGGACCTTAAAGATCATCTAGTTCCAACCCCCTGCCCTGGGCAGGGACACCTCCCACTAGACCAGGCTGCTCAGAGCCCCATCCAGCCTGGCCTTGAACACTTCCAGGGATGGGGCATCCACAACTTCCCTGGGCAACCTGTTCCAGTGTCTCACTGCCCACAGAGTAAAGAATTTTTTTCTAATATCTTATCTGAATCTACCCTCTTTCAGTTTAAAACTGTTACCTCTCGTCCTATCGCTCCACTCCCTCTTAAAGAGTCCCTCCCCATCCTTCCTGTGGGCCCCCTTTAGGTACTGGAAGGCTGCTATAAGGTCTCCCCAGAGCCTTCTCTGCTCCAGGCTGAGCAACCCCAGCTCTCTCAGCCTGTCTTCATAGGACAGGTGCTCCAGCCCTCTGATCATCTTCATGGCCCTCCTCTGGACTTGCTCCAATAGATCCATGTTTTTCTTACAGTAAGGGGCCCAGAGCTAGACGCAAGACTACTATGCTACCAAAATAGTTTAAGTATATGCTCATTTTCTTAGATACCTCTAAGTACTTTCATTTTGAAGCTAGAAATGTTAGGAGCTTCTGCCTCTATAGCAGAAATTAACATATTTTATTCCCTAATTTAAAATCTTGTGTGCATTAGAGAGGTATACGTAGCCTGACCATTCAGCACAAATGCTCCTCTAATTCAGAATATTTAATGCAGTAAATGAGAAATCATTTTAGTCTTTTGTCTATATGAATAGAACAGAAAAAGGAAAAGATTGTATTTTGCTTAAATTTTTGTTGCTAAATTTTCCCAAAGATTATTGGGAGACCAGTTTTTCACAGGGAGAGATTAACAACAGAACAAAGGTGACAGAAGGAAAAATAAAGTCCACAGATTTATCTTTTTCCCCAATCAAGTCTGAAAAACAACAGCCTCAACTGAATGCTTTGTGAAAGTCAAAAAGCAGCTTCAGAACCATTCCTGATTTGGTTAGCAGTTAGAATCATCGGTGTAGGCAGCCAGTCACATATATATGGATGTGACTAAGTATCAATGATTATGTTTTTTGACGACAGAGCAAATTCCTTTAAATGGCAAAGCAATTGAAGGTCCAAGAAATTTCAATTCTCATAACATCAGAACTATAATGATGTTGGCAGAGCCACAATTGACATTATTTTTATTTTACTTCCTTAGGATTGAAAGGGGGAAGGTGAGAAAGTAAGGTAAGAAATGTACATGGTACAAAGGAAAGGCAGACAGTAAGACAGGCGCAGCACTCAGGTTAAAGGTTTTGCACCGATACTTGAAGCAAAAAATATTTCATGAAAATTAACACTTTCTCTTGGCTACACAGGTTAAAGAAACAACATCTATCTTTTGCCTCCTGCTTTTGCTGGAAAGAGCTCAGTTCCCTAACTGATGAGTTACCAGATCCTGAATTGAAGAGGGATGTACTACAAAACAAAAAAAAGCTAACATTTTATAAATCAGTCTTGAAACAAAACAAAATTAAACAGAGACAACTTTTGATTTAAAGTTTTATTAATACACACAAATGGTTTCAGTATCCTTCCATGAACACAACAATACACTTACTACAAGCTATCTGTGTAAGAGGAAACTCACAGTTAAGAGCAAATCAAAAAGAAATAATTAGATAGCACATAACAGAAGTGAAATTGTACAAACAGATTAATTATGTTGATACAGCTATGGCATCAACATTGTTTTCCTTCACAACTCACTGGCCTATACTTTACTAGGGGTGCAACCAGCTATGAGTCAACATTTTATTTTGTAGAACTGCAAAAGGCGACAGAAGTGAACTCTCAGCTACTGGAAGTCAGAAACTATTGATACAGGCCACTGGTTTTTGAGCAAGTATAAAAAGTTAGAAAACTGCATGCCAAACTTGATAAGAACTCCAAGTTTCAACATGAAGTTCTACCACAAAAATCCATGTCCAAAATTGTTATTTTGCTCCAGATAAGGGTACAGTAAGTATTAAGGAAACTACTATAATCATGAACCAAAATAATTTTTTTTCTTAATTTATATAAATGATGTTAGGATATATAATTGCTAATCTAAAGTGAAGCAGCTACTTCATAACATTAATTTCTGTTGGTTTCCAAGAGAAAAGGACCAAGTATTTTGCGTAACTTCACAGGAATAAATTCAAAAAGAAAAAGCAGGCAAGAATAATTTACACATAAATCTATTTGACCTAGTTAGCACTCACAGATCTGTATGCTGAATGTTAAAATTAAAGTAGGTGTGTCACTGAAAAAGATTAACAGTGTAAAAAAGGGCCAGATCACAGCCTTAGCCAAGAAGACGTGTATATTAAAGTAATGAAATAATGACATTCTACTGGAAGGGCTGAGACTTCGTATCTATCTCCATAAGTAAACACATAATAGGAAGATGGGATACAAATTCTGCTTTAACAGATACACCACCACAAGATTAATTTATTCTTAAGATCAACGTTCACTGACTACCTATGAAAATGAAACAAAGCAGCAAAAGAATCACAGCAAAGAGATATCAGAGCTGACTTGAGCGTGAGTGAGCGTGGCAAACCGTGGCTGACTTCAGACGTGCCCCATGAGAGACTGCTTTGACTGACAGCTTTGAAAAGCCAAACAACTGAAACTGAGCAAGAAGAAAGGATAAGCTTCTAAGAAATTATTATACCTCACATTATTTTTCATACTGCAAATACTAAGGAAGTGTTAATACAAAACAGTAAGTGGATGAACTCTTGCCCTTTGGACGACCTTTTCGCCTTCTGCCCTGAACAAACAGACAGCAAAATATGCCATTTAAACATGTATCGAGACTCAGCACGACAAAAGCACTTACTTAAAAGTTAGTTTTACTTCAACTAAATCCTTGCTCTAATAGACTGACTGATTCCTCAGAGATGGAATTCCAAGTTTAATACAGCTGAAGCCCGAGCACATCAGCTCTAATTCTAGCCACTAAACTCTTGTTACTTTTTTTTTTTTTTTTGAGACTTACAGGAATATACATACTGTACTGTATCCAATAAGAAGGTTAAAAGTGTGTTTCAAAAGAAGGGAAAAAATTAAATAATATTAAAGATAGCCGAACCACCCCATTATAAGTCAAGCACATCTTGGAGAGTTTAGAAATGTTACTGTCCTGCAGGTTAGTCTTATGAGTGAGAGGAAGGAGGAATATCCCACTAATAAATTTACACTTGGCATTAAAAATAAAAGTTGTAATGGCTACAAGGCAGACATCATAATATACAATGTAATAATGGTGCTAAAGACTACAAAAACCATCATCTGTTTGCTCCCTTCCTGTCTATAGATAAAATATGAAATGCATGCAACTGCCGAACTGATCTACTCGTTCAAGATGTAGCATCATTTCCACACACCTCATGAATGAAGTACCTTAGGCAGGGAAATGAGACAGTGATAAAGAAAGGGGACATAATTACTTATAAAGAAGTACCTGGGAAAAGAACTTACATTGTAATAGGAAGTATGAACTGCAGTTAACATTGGTTTTGTGTGAGTATTCATCCTCCAAAACCTGTTATAAATAGCTACTTTTTTTTTTTTTTTAGTATCAGAAATCTTTTTCTTTTGCCTGGGCAAAAGTAGTATAAGGACCATTCAACACCCAAAAAAAAATTACTTTTGATAAAACTAAGATTTCAAGAAAAAAAAACTGGGCTTATAAAGAGCTGCTCAAATGTGGAAATATGCACTACACAGAAGTCACTTCAGATTTTCAGAGCAAACTATTTGCTAATATACACATTAAAATTTTACTTGCATAGTAAATTATACAAAACACAAAGTAGTATACTTACCCACCCACAAAGCAGAGGATATAAAATGCAAAGTAAAATATAGCGAAGGGTCCAAAAGTTACTAGAAAAAGCACAACGCCAAGACTTCCCCATCCCCATATGGAAAGACTGGTCTGTAAACAAGAACACATGGAAGAGGGATAATTAATATGACATCCGTACAACTTTAAGTCTCTAAAGCAATATTTGTAGTTTCTACAAAGCTTGGTATATTTTAACTAGATAAGAAATAAGCTTTGCTTGATGAAATAAAAGTTATCTTTATTTTTTAAAAGCCTATTGCTATCAAGTTATATTGCGGGCTGGTAGTCCAGTTTAACTAATATTAGAGCACTTTTCTTTCAAATATTGTTAGTCATCTCCCACTTCAGATACAACTATAACCCTCTGAAGTATCATTTCTTTTTCTTCTCTATTCTCATTTTGTTGTTTCTTGAGATCCCCTTTTCCCCCCCGGCCGTGAAATTCTCCACTACTTCCAAGAAAAATGCAGGCTTTGTAACAGAAGAGGGAGAGGTGAATACAAGCTCATTTTACACAACTGAACATATAATTCTCCACAGCCAACCACCACTATGTGTCCTTTTCTCCAGGCAAGTCACACATGGGTCAGCAAGTACACCAAATATTTGGTACAAGTTTACCATTACTCTTTCCTTAAAATAAAAGAAAGGGAAACTTAAGGAACCAGTTACTGTATCTAACAATTTTTATCACAGAAATCAAGAGCATTCAAACAGTTGTCCAATATACCTAAATACAATTCTGTTTTAAAAATCAGGAAATTTAATATATATTTAATAAAAAAAAAAAAGAGGGAGAGATCACAGATGAGCATTTTGTCCACGCAGGCATTATCGCATTCCTAGAAGAGACCTGGCTTAGCAGGCAGGACGGACACTTCGGCAGTGGGGGGAGACAAAGATTGTTTGGGAAGCCCACAGTGCAGCTGAAGTCAGCCACAAGAGCATCATCAGTGGGGCTGGTGGGATTTTGGGGCCGATTGCTCACCTAACACAGCAGGCAGAACTAACTGCACCTGCGCTAGCAGATTCACCAGGAGTACAAAAAGAGCAGCTAGATTCAGGTTATTATGTCAATGTAAGTTACAGTATAAATGCATTCATATACACATACACACTTGACCTAGCTCTCTAGATAGATGTGTGTATGTACGTATATATACATATATGCGGGATGATCTAAAAAGCAAGGCAGTGAAAACCTATCTGAACTGAGCTACAATAGTTTTGGACCTTCACAATACTGCAATGCGGTCAACGAAGACGATACAAACTTAATTCAATCTAGTCTCTAGTTCAATATGGAAAATATGTTTCAGTCAAGTCCCAAGAGTGTGAAACCGATGATGACAAGTATTTATAGGCCACCAAAACTGTTCCAGCTCTAAGGTTATCAACTTTGCTTTTTTTGTTGTCTAATTTACACCTTTCCTGCCAGTGATCAAATGACACCCTGATGGGAACTCAGACAACTGCTATGTCAACAAGTAACACTAAGAAAGTATTTAAATAAACCCGTCTTGCAGTTTGACATTTAGAAAACAAGCAGAGATTGAACACCATATTTGCAAAGAGCCCTTTTTTAGCTTTTAATATGGAGGACAGGAGAAGCTTGCTTACAGCTCCTATTTCTCTACAAGGACTATTTAGATTTGATCTTTCCACCTTAGGCATGGGATTCATAAAAATCAACTTCTTGGCAAAGAAGCTTTTAAAATCCTATAAAACATGAAAAATAATATAAAACAAGGCTCCTACATAAAGCAGCTTCATTTCTTTTCTGAGAGCAAGACATCAGACTGCCCAAAAGCAAAATCATAGCTCTAAGGAGAGACTGTTTCATAGACGTAAATTGTAATCATCAGAATAATTTAATTCTTCCTAATTTATTATAAGTTTAATGGAACATTGAAATGAAATTCTATTTTCTTCCTCGTTAAAGTTTCATAGCAAGAGACGGAGAAGCTATACTGGCTTTTTTCATGGTGTTTGAGGCTGGAAAAAATTACACTCTTCTGCATATTTATATGTTCAATTAAAGTGCTGCAATTCAAAAACTGGATTGCAAGTGATTCAATTCTCTTTAAGCTGAAAGAGTGCTTTATTAGATGATATGAACCATACGATCCACACATCTAAAATGCTGAAGATCAGTGCCACAATAAATAAATAAAAATTTGTCCACAGCTGAGTGTGATTTTGTTGACTCATAATAAGTAAATACAGTAGATAAACTGTCTGGGGGGGTGGGGATGAGAGAGAAGGACAGGGACACCAATCTTAAAAAAACTGGCAAATATAACAATTAACTAAAAAAGACATGAGCTCTCATTATACGTTTACATTTCAATACACAAAGAAGATTCCTCGTACTCACCCTCAGAAATACATTTTATCACTTCTGCAGGGCACTACAAGCAACAGGAAGATATGTATGCAGAAGATAACATTTAATCGTGGGGGGTTTTTGTCAGAAAAATCAGTACGCTTAATGGCATTATTCAAAAAAGTTTAAGTTCTAAATATGGGATAAGCAGTCCAAATGACTTAACAAAACTTAATTAAACTAGATAGCAGGATGCGTATTCAGAGTTGGATGAATGCATAATTAACAAAGAAAGTTCTATAACTCCAATAGATAGAACAGCGACCTTTTGTCCTATGCTCTAGTTTTGCAATTTAGCATATGGCTAGAGAGATTCAAATCTCATTTGGTATTTTAATAGGATTTCTTAAAACTCGCACAACTTGGTACACTGCAGTAAGTACAACAGATACTGGCCCAATTCTTGTACACTTTAGATGGGTGGTTTATAGTCTTATGGATTTTGAGACATTCAAAGGGATCTAATCATCAGCATGGTTCCATTTAGGCTGACTGCAAATAAAATTTCCCGGAACTTCACACTTCTTAAAAGGACTTCAGCAGTATGACTCCCAGACAAAACCATAAACTTTGTTTATAAAGTTCCTTTACCGTGTCAAAAATCAATTATTAAAAGGAAAAAAAAAAAGTCCAACTGTTACATAAGTTTAAGGCTATGCAGCTGGTCAGTACTGTGGAACTAGCTTAAGTACTTAAATCTGAACCTCACTACTTACAAGTTAGTTTTACTTTATTTTTAGAATAGTCACAGATTTACTCAAGCTCTTCCTAGCCTTACTAAAGTTAACTGGCAGGAGTGAATGCTCTTGACAGAAAGAACAAGCCAGTCTTCTGCAGAGATGGTATAATGCTGGCATTTAAGTAGCAACTACCCAGACCCTTTAAAAGAAGCTGACATGCCCTATGCTGGGAGGGCAAACTTCCAAACTGAACTGCCATAGTACTATTACCGAATTTCAAGTAACTAGGGACAGTAACCTAAATGCTAAAGGAGGAATATAGGCCTTAATCCTGTGGTGGGCATGTATGGGTACATACTGTATGCATACACACACATATGAAAGATCTTTACTCCAGATCAACCACCATTCTACCTCATCATTTTGTCCACTTTTGCTTACCATCACTACAGACACCATACGTTAGTCCCACCATCACCACTTCTTATCTTTCACGTCTGAAGTCTTACAAGGAAACAGTTGTGCAGTGTACTACTAAGGTCACATACACAAGGGGATAACATAGCATCATATTCACACACAGTTATTTTCTTCCCATAGTATGGAACTGCTTTAGCAAAATGAACTACAACTGCAGTAAAGGGCAGCCTGTAAGCCCAAACAGTGCACTGAAGGGACACACCAAGGTGAATATTCACATGAGCTTGATTCAGCTCTTACAGATAACGAGGCTATGACCTCTCAATGACACTTGCTTTTTTTTTTTGACTAGGCTTTGTCCATTTTTCCCACAGTATACAGCCAACTACTAGAAGTACTACATAAAGAACTTGCTTTCTTATATACATCTTCTTTTCCTTTCTTTGGCTTCTGCCTTATAATTAACGCAACATTTTGATGATCCTTGTTGCACACTGTTACGGCTAACAGTACTGAGGGAAGACTGACTACGCAACTTAACGCGACCATTCACCCGGAAGCTTATGTAAATCCACAAGATTCACTGCCTAGAAACTGTGTACTAAGGCCACACAGTCTGAAAACAAAAGTTTAAGAGAAGAAAAATCCCACTGTAATTTAGTATGCATGCAGTTACGCATAATATAATTTACTAGTTATGAATTAGCTAGGGTATTTTGCAGACGAATCACAGAATCACAGAATCACAGAATCACAGAATCACAGAATCACAGAATCACAGAATCACAGAATCACAGAATCACAGAATCACAGGGTTGGAAGGGACTTCTGGAGATCATCTAGTCCAACCCTCCTGCCAGAGCAGGGTCACCGAGAGCAGGCTGCACAGGAATGCGTCCAGGCGGGTTTTGAATGTCTCCAGAGACGGAGACCCCACCACCTCCCTGGGCAGCCTGTGCCAGGGCTCTGCCACCCTCAAAGTAAAGAAGTTCCTCCTCATGTTTAGATGGAACTTCCTATGTTCAAGCTTGTGCCCATTACCTCTTGTCCTGTCACTGGGCACCACTGAAAAGAGCCTGGCCCCATCCTCCTGACACCCACCCTTTAAGTATTTATAAGTGTTGATAAGGTCCCCCCTCAGCCATCTTTCTTCCAGACTGAAGAGACTTAAATCCCTCAGCCTTTCTTCATAAGAGAGGTGTTCCAGTCCCCTAATCATCTTTGTAGCCTTTGCTGCATCCTCTCCAGCAGTTCCCTATCCCTCTTGAACTGGGGAGCTCAGAACTGGACACAGTACTCCAGGTGTGGCCTCACCAAGGCAGAGTAGAGGGGGAGGATGATCTCCCTCGATCTGCTGGCCACACTCTTCTTGATGCACCCCAGGATGCCATTGGCCTTCTTGGCCAATCAATGGGAACGTGGTAAAGATTTAATGTACCAACCACAACAGCAACGATCTACTCCAGTAACAAAAACAACTATGTCTTACTATAGAGTAGCTTCAATAGATTTCTTTTTTGCTTAATCCAGCTGACCTGCTTTCAGAGCTTTCTCCGAGATCTCATCTTTAAGCAAAATCCTCAGCCTTGATGACTCACCAAGGTAAGTATAGGTTTGTTGCTTGGATTTCAACCAATGCTGTCAATTTTAGCTTGCAACTGGCAGTAAGGTATGTGTGTTTTTCCCGTTCAGTGCAAAACCACTGCTACTCCAGAAGCCCGGCCGACAGGTAGCCCTTTTCTTCCTATTGTCCCCTTTGCCACCAAACAGCAGACACATGCATACCCTCTCACAAGGCTCTGTGTGCCACCATCCTCCTACTGCAGGCAGTAGCTCCTGTTCCAGGGACTCTGCTCTCTCCACCATTCCCCCACAGGCTCAGAGTAATTGTGGTGTCAAGTCTGGAGAAGACAGGGCCAGAGGGGAAACAAGGAACATTCCTAAGGGAAGGCTGGGCTCTGGAACATCCACTCGTCAGTCTTCAGCAGCATACTACTTAAACCTTACAGCTCTAGCATTCAAAGGGCCCATACCGCTTCTGATAGTTGCCATTTGTGATTATTTTCAAATTTAATAGTTACAAAAGAATAATTTGAGCTTTGAAAGAACAGCATCATTTAGAAAACAAAACCATGCTTGTTTGCCCACAATTCTTCTACTGTGTATATCTGGTTACATTTGTCCATTAATATTTTAAAAGTGACAGCAGCTGACCTGTCTCTAACTAGAGAGTGATAAGCAAACTGTTCTTTGCCATTTGGGTAGTTTAAACTAATTTCTTTTTTAAATATGATGTTTTGCCAAATGTATTTAATGCCACCTCAGGGCTCACATCGAAAAAAGTCGTCAAGGATTGCATATACGGTAGATGTCAAGTTTAATTTTGTTAATTCTACACATGTGCCTTTTAATTTGACTTCCATTTTGAGCGTAAATGGGACATGTTAATGTAGAAACCTTTCTATAATTAAGGTGAGTGTCATTTTTGTCAAGTGATTAAAAACATTATTTTAGGATTCAAATTACTGTCTCTTCACTAGCATGACAAGTAAAATTGGAAAGCTGTATCAACTGGAGTGCCAATTTCATCTGCAGTGAAATTGTTATGTTATAGTACTACGAGAAATATTTAACAATTGTGAAATAAACCATTAACATCTTTGTAGTCACATTCTCCTATCTGCCAAAGTTATCGCAATCAAGTGAAAGACATGTCAAGCGGGGTTTTGAAAAGAGTTCTATATGTCCTTGTTTCCTAACATCATCTAAGGTCTCTTTTTAACCTCTTCCTTCTTATCTTTTTGCTGCTTTTCTTTCCTTAGCCCAAACAGGCAATGCAAAGGAACACCCTAAGCTCCATTCCTACTTCAGACTACATAAAAATAATTGTAGTGAATCTACACAAATTACTTCAGTACTTACAAGAAAACTTTGTTTTGTTTTTTTTTAAAGGAATTTTATACAGTCTATTTTGGTTTTATTGTTCTAAGTTTAGATATTTTTTTCCCCAAAGCAAGCCTAAAATATTGAAGTGTATAAATACATACTAATCAACCTTAAAATAAATAAAAAAAATTTACACAATTAATGTCAAGTTTTAAGAAGTCAGGCCAACAAAGTTTCTTCTGGATAAATGCAGTATTTCTGCTGATCCCTCCTGGTTACAGAGGCTGGAAACCCTCCTCTCCTCTGCGAAGCAAGAGTCTGGCTGTCCCCTCTGTCTCACCTCCTCCTTCTCAGCTCGATGCACACCTTGTACGTCACATGGCTTAACTGGTTAACGGTTGGATTAATTCAAGCGCAGTCATGTCTAACTGTATTTAATTTAGATTTTTCTGCTGCTTCTCACACCGCAAGAGACAGAAAAGCTTTGGGGATCATTTTCCCCTACGCTCCCCCACAGTTACACAAGGTGGTATAACAAAGCTATAATGGACAGGCAATAACTTTTCATTTATATTCTAAAACCACAATTACTGCACTGTGTCAACAATTCATGAATCAAATAATGAATTCATTTTTAAGAGTGCAAAGCTTTAAATGAAAATATATGCTAACATTTTCTTAAAGTACATAACATTAAAGTACTCTATGTAACCAAAGAGTTTAAAAGCTATTGTGTTCATGCTACTTCAAATCCAGTATTTATCCAGAGAGCAAAAAATTCCACTACCAAAATAAAACCTGCCTGCTTGCTATAGTCAGAATATTACTATTAAAATAAAAACAGAAAAAATATGTTCCATATTTTGATACAATTGGTTTGTGGAATAAAACTGATGAAGAAAAATAACAGTCTTCTGATTAACACTGATAATTGTTCTATTAGAAGCAGTAAATATTTTCAACAAACTTTCTTTTCAAGCAAAAAAACAGAGTAAAATTCAGCCTGGATTCAAGAGTCAAGGTATTTCCCCCCCCCCCCTCACACCTGCTCTGCCAGCATTGCTGATCACAACACAAAGTCAGGAAGTGGATTTTTTCATTTTAAACCAACCTTCATTTTATTAACATTTATTTTCAGCACTAACAGCTATTTTATTATACAACAGAACTATAAGCAAGGGACAGAACGGGGACTCATTTAACGTAACCTTAATTTGAAAGTGGAATCTTACTATGAAAAACAAGAGGCTACCTTCACAGACACACGCACTCTTTCTGATAACACGCTTGCACTAAAACCCACTCTGAACTGTATTCTAGTTTAAAAGGATATGGAGTTTTGGTCAAGTTTAAAAGAAGCACTTGAGCATCTTGGATAATAATGGGAAATAGAAGACACAAGCCCACTTTCAGCTACTTTCTTAAATACAGAAGTGACATAGTTATAACTCATTTTTGATACAATTTCAAAGGAAGTGATACTTTTCCTTTGTAACAATCCATATTGACTTTTATCTAAGATAGTTTAGCCATGTGGACAGAAAACAGACAAAAAGAATTAAAGCATTTTGGATCACCTTAGGCGATCTAAACAGGGTCAGGATTATTGCTTGACAGGATCACATAAAGCGATCCAAAATGAGAAAATAAAGTAATCCCTCTAACTTTAGCTTGAATTCAAGCCAAGGAGATAATCTAGACTGTTCTATGTTCAGCCTCTGGATAAACAGATTATGTCTATTTCAATTTTTGCTAGTGCAAAAGAGTGACAAAGGGGAAATAGGGGGAAGTCCCCAGAAGCTTTATCAAGTAAAAAAACCCGTCTGTTCTCCTAAATGGCTAAAAATAATGAAATCACATGTTCTTTAGTCAAGAAACTGCTTTTGCATATTTCATTTGTGATTACCACTTAAGAAGCATTTTAAACTTTTTACTTGCTTGCATAAAACTGCAGCAAGGAGTTACTCAGAAGTTCCTTTCATCACTATTTTCTTTCTTTTGCTACTAAAGAAACCTGATCCCACTAAATGAATTTGAAGAATCATCAACTTTGCTTCTAGAACAGTTTCTACCACTTAAGACTCCCAGTACTTACCTTGACAGAAAAACATTCAGTCTCCTTCCATAACAGTCAGGTCTAGTACGCCATCTCTTTATGTTCCATCTAACTAAAACCTTGGAGGCAGAGCTCAGGGCTACTGCAGAAACAGTCACACAAGACATGTTTCTAAAAAGGTTTCTTCATACCTTAACAACTATGCATTTTGAAGGTAGAAAAGGAATTTCTTTAGTTTTAAGCTCATGTTCCATGCTAGTGGTAACTTCAACTGAGCATCCTTTCTGCCAAGCAATAAGCAGATGCCTATTCCTTGAATTCAAGTCTCCACTATACTGCCTAATTTATGCCATTACCTATATCAGCTCATACTTACTAAGAAAACACATATCAAGATTTTATAAATATATAAATGGTTTGGGACACAGCCTTCTGTTCAAAGGCAACCTATCTTGTCCATGATCTTTAGAGGGAGTAGAGAGTGCAAAAAGATGGGTTGTAAGAGGCCTGATGAACAATGATTACTTTTCTTAAAATAAATCCATTATTTCTTCCATGGAGATACCACACTATTTCAAAGCTGTTGCTGTGTGCAAAATAGTTTGCACAATCTGAAACTGATAGAATTAGCTAAAAAAGAAAGGGGGAAAAAAAAAAAGAGACACACAGACACATAATACAGTATTTACTTTAGGAAACCTCAGAAACTTCAAACAGTAAGAGCCTCACAAAAATAGAAAGTGAAATGCTCAGTTCTTGCAAATAAAGAACTGTCAAAGATATGAAAGTATAAAATAAATTCCATAAAATTATGAACATTTTAGAATTGCACACTGCAACAGCAGTTATTGTGCTTTGTTTTTTCCTAAACAACTTAAAACATGTGAAGCAGCAGACAAGAACTTCAAATTTTATCCTGAAAAAGAATAAAATTTGTTTCCACCACTTGAATACTTGCTTAGAAGCATCTATAAGCAAATAAGTACGTTCAAGCCAACTCCTTAAAACCAGTAGTTTCTTCTAAAAAGACTGATAAACCATATATTTCAATGACGTATCTGCAAGATGTGCGTGATTTTTTTACTGAGAACTGAACGTATTATATGTGTTTATATATATTTCATATATACGTAAATACTATATATACACACACACTCCAGTACTTAAGTTTAACATAGAAAGACTTAGTCATTAACTTCTGAATAATCTTTTAGGACCTTGGCTTCCTCAGGCTACAAAATTAGTCACCTGAGAGCTTTGTTTATTTCTGTAATCCACTGGTAATATTATATCTGCTATTTGCTACTTGCAGCACAATTTTCAGAGTCCTCTGAACCACAACATCATCCCACTAGCTTTAAGATTAAACTGCTCTGGTGGCAGTATAGTATTTCACTGTGGCACATACTTTTACATTAATAAAATACCACAATTTAAGAGTTCACAAATAAGAATACCCCTCATGTAGATGAAAAAGTTACTTTAAAAATATTAAGTTTGCAACATAACTTCAGAATATTTTTATCTGAGACTGGACTAAATATAAAGAGACACTCTAATGGCCTTACTAGGTGAGGTTACGAGTGTGAAGGAATACAAGTGGAAGAAGCTAATTCACATTATCTATCATAATTGTCAGAAGAATTGTCATACTCCTCCAGTAACAGACACACTCAACAAGACTAAAAATTAATTTCCACATTGTCCCTAGCGATCAAGGCTGTTGGCTCTAACTACAGTCAGTCACATTACATATCTTTGTGGAGTTATTTTGGTAAATGAAATAATGTGGTTAGAAGATCCCCATCTCTCTCCACCCCTGAGAAAAGTAAATTTTTTTCTTTATTGAAAAGGAGGTGAAAAAACAACAACATAGAGCTCAGTAAGGAAAACCACACTGAGTTTTTCTGCTGTAATGTCAAGTGGCACCTTGACTACAAACAGTACTGCAACCAGTATTATGGAATCTGGAAAGCCAAACCTCAACAGAAAGCCAATATAAATGATTTCTCAAATTATACTGGCAATAGAAGAGAATCTGCAAGAAGGAAGGTCCAGGTCAGGAAGGAAGGAAAATACATGCCAGTCAGCCTTACCTCAGTCCCTATGAAAGTTGTGAGCAACCAAAATAGATTTACCAAGTGCAAATCATGTCTGACCAAACCAATTGCTTTCTATGATGAGGTGACTGATTTTAAGGACACTGAGGAGGGCTTAGATGTTGTGTACCTTGCCTTTAGCAAGGCCTTTGACGCAACATTCCCCAGTCTCCTTATTACAGAATTGGTGAAGTATGGGCTGAATAAGAAAAAAAGATAAGTGAAAAATTGACTGTATTGCTGGACACAGAGACACCATCAGTGGTGCAAAGCTCAGCAGGCAGCCAGTAACTAGGTGGGAACCTTCAAGGATCAATACAGGCACCGATGCTGTTTAATGTCTTCATTAATGACCTGGGTGATGGGACAGAATGCATTCTCAGGAAGTTTGCACAGAATACCGAACCAGGGAGAGGCAGAGCTACTGTTCAGAAGGATGCCAACAGGCTAGAGAAACGGGTTGACAGGAACCTCATGAAGTTCAACAAAGACAAGTACAGGCTTACATCTGGAGTAAAATAACCCTGGGCCACAATACAGTCTGGGAGCCAACACTCTGGGAAGAAGCTCTACAGAAAGGGACCCAGGGGTCCTCATGGGCAGTAAGATGAACACAAGTTGGCAGTGTGCCCTTGTAGTAAAGGCAGCGAACAGCATCCTACCCTGTATCAGCAGTGTCACCAGCAGGTCCAGCAAAGTGATCCTTCTTCTCTGTTTGGACATATAAGACCATCCCTGGAGTCCTGTGCCCGGTTTTGTTGTTCTCATTACAACACAAATCCATCTGGAAACCACTGTACAGTACCCAATTCCACCACAAGGGTTTTTATGCCAAAACAAAATAAATCCATATACTAAAGCCACATACTGGCTACACTGGCCGGCAAAGGAACGGCAGATTTACAACGTTTATTGGTGCTCCCAATTAATATTCTGACACCCTTTACGTGACTGGGAAGTAACACAACTTTTAAAAGTATTACCCCTCTCCTCCATGCCCTGGTGCTCACCTTTATCTTCAAAAATAAGCAAGAGCAATAGTCTCCCACACACCTACCACCAACATAATAAAGGGCAACTACTGCCTAAGCACTGGAATCCAAAGAAACATCTACTGACATTATATACATGGAATTGCCTAGGTTGGAACAGACCTTTCAGATCATCGAGTCCAACCATCAACCTAACACTGATAAAAAACATCACTAAACCATATCTCTAAGCACTATGTCTATCTGTCTTTTACATACTTCCATGGATGATGCCTCAACCACTTCCCTGTTCCAATGCTTAATAACCCTTTCATTTATTTCAATACTTTGAGGGGTTGTTTTGTTCTTTTCATTCCAAGACCTCAACCAGTGCCACTACCATGAATGTAGTTTCAGTGCTTGCAATGATCACCCCTTCACTATATCAGATTTCTCTCCTCAAAAATTTACTGAGAGTTCCTCAACATATTTAAACACATCATAATTAACAAACTACAAAATGAAATGGATGTAAAAGTAGAGGAACCTCAAAGATCAGAGTATGCACCACAAAGCAGCAGTCTTCAGTAGCCAAATAACAAGTAGATCCCAAGTTGCAAATACAGTGCATTTTCAAGAAGAAAGCTACATCCACTGATGGAATAATAGCACCTTCCTCTAAAGGCTGTTTCCTCCTTAAGTTTAAACTTGCTGCAGTTATTTTAAGTGCTGTAAGTCTTCTCCAGTCACAAAATACATGAACTCTGATACAACCACTATTTCACTACAAATTCCCAGTAGTATCTGAGAGTACATCTGAACTCCTAGAAGGCCAAATTTCCTATGAAGCATGCTGACTGGATGAAGACAAAATAACATGAAAACAGATGTTAGACAAAATGACAAAAACCTTTAAAAAGCTAGAGCAAGCCTCAAAACTTCCAGTTCCCTGCAACTATTTTTCTGGACAGAATATCATCCAGCTGCATAAAATAAAGCAGATTAGTTCAGTGTCTCCAAATTATTCAGTAGTCCACAAAGACCATAACTTCTTTCACGAGCAGTTGATGCCTAACTCTTGGCAGAACGGACAGTGACAACAAAAAAAGCAGCACTTTGAAGCTATGGCACAAAATGCCTTTACTTAGGAGGGGAAAAAGTGTTTAAATATTACTGCTTTTTTCCAGTGGGATAAATGTAATGGGAATATTAATAAAACATTCCAAATCTTTCCCCTTCATACGTTTAACATCCCCTTTCCCAGTCCCTCCTTCAGTCCTTATTTCTTGTCTGCTTTTCCCACTCACTTTGAAGAGATCTTTGGTTCACCATTCCTTTTGGGAAAGCATGGTTACTGTGTGCATCTCTTTCATGGTCCTCTGTGCTCGTTTGCCTTTTCCTCAATACTTTTACAGAGGAAACCATTCTGCCTGCTGCCTCCGCAACCCCTAAGAAACTTCAGTTTTATCCAAGTGATCTGCTACACAATGCTGCTGACAGGGGCTGCAGCATGTAGCTCAGAAGCAAACACATTTCTGTAAGTAGAGTGGAGCCTTCTACAATTTCTTCTAAGCCTCTGCTCCATAACCTCTGCCCATCTGCCCTCTCTATGGAAGCCAAGAGCCTGTTGAGTATCCCAGATGAATCTTTTAGCCTCAAGTAGTCTTCCTCTCCTTCCTCACAAAAAATCTGGGCCAAGAGTTACTGTGCCAACTACGTCCTGGATATCCAAGAATGATGATGAGAAGCTCAACATGAGCTGGCAACACGCACCTGCAGCCCAGAATGCCAACCGCATCCTGGACTCCATCAAAAGAAGCATGGCCAGCAGGTCGAGGAAGGTGATTCTGCCCCTCTTTTCCACTCTTGTGAGACCCCATCTAGAGTACTGTGTCCAGTTCTGGGGCCCCCAACATAAGGGGAACACGGAGCTCCTGTTGGAGCGGGTCCAGCAAGCCATGAAGATGATCAAAGGGCTAGAGCACCTTCTATGAAGACAGGCTGAGAGAGCTGGGTTGTTCAGCCTGGAGCAGAGAAGGCTCTGGGAAGACCTTACAGCAGCCTTCCAGTACCTAAAGGGGGCCTACAGGAAAGACAGAGAGGGACTCTTTATCAGGGAGTGTAGCGATAAGACAAAGGGTAATGGTTTTAAACTGAAAGAGGGCAGATTTAGATATTAGGAAGAAATTCTTTGCTGTGAGGGTGGTGAGACACTGGAACAGGTTTCCCAGGGAAGTTGTGGACTTCCCATCCTTTGAAGTGTTCATGGCCAGGTTGGATGGGGCTCTGGGCAACCTGGTCTAGTGGAAGGTGTCCCTGCCCATGGCAGGGGAGTTGGAACTAGATGATCTTTAAAGGCCTTCCAACTCTAACCATTCTATGATCTCACAGATGCATATACGACATCCTGCCCACTGCGACACTGAAGAGGGAAAGCAAGCACGAACACCTGCAAATGAAGTTTACATAGAGGGACAGTTCTATGAACTCGGTGGAACACCGAATTCTCAGACATCAGGGCATGGAATATTTCCAACAAATTTCAATGAATTTGGAGAGGGTAGGAAACCACAGAAACAGTGCATCAATTCTTGCCACTAATACTTCAAGATTACACACTGAAACTAATTATAGATTAAACTAATTAAGTCATTTGAGTATCCAGCTCTCAGGGCAAGTTTACAGAAGATATCTAAAAACCTCAATCATTGCCACTTGCTCAGGAACATCAAGAACAAAAAAAGCTAGCTTTTTTTAGCTTTTACTAGCTTTTACTTTTTCTGGAGGCACAGATGCATTCAGAAGTCACAGAAGGAATGATGACATTCCCTGTTTTCAAAAGGACAGGAATTATTTTGGATATTGATTCACTTTAGATCTAAAGAGAAGGAAATGCAGGAGAGCACTATGCACATCCCTCACATGCAGCTGTTCACTTAGCAACTTCTCCTGAGTTCCCACCCTCATACCTCTCCAGAAGGCTGGTTCACGAAGACTAAACAATTCCTCATGCAGTTGCGGCTTAGCTGCTAGACCTGATACAAGAAGCAGCGTCACACCAGTTGTGTCTGGTGGGAGGGAGAAAACCTCTTTAGTAGCAGCCCAAACTAGATCCAGTTAAGTCAAACGTCCCTTAATTCCTTTATGCATGCAGGAAACCTAAAGAAAAAAATATAGGGCCAACCCAGTGGCAGCAGCAGGAAAGCAAAGATAAAGATATAAGGAAGAAAAGTAAAGAGGAAGGAAACACATAAGAGTAACAAGTAATAAACAAAAGAAGAACCATACAGACAGCAAGGTCTGCATTCATAGACTGACTTATGTACACTATTCCACACAGCAGCAACGCAGTTATTTTCATCACTGGAAAACAGAAAAGTGCCTTGCATAATGCATCAAAATACAGAGAACAGTTATGGGGCAAATCTCGAGAAATCCAGAAAAAAATTAAGAGTGCAAGTATAACATTATATTGAGATTATTAAAACAGAAAAATAATTTCAAATAGAAAACAAAAGAAAAGAGGATATTGGTAAAATAAAGCACAATTAAATAGTAATGGGAAACAGCAGACCACCATTAATTTAAGTATTCAATAAAGGAAAATACCCATAAAGCAATACACGAACTTAGAAACATTCATAGAAACATGAAGTTTGCCTTTGGTCTCGCTATTGCTAACTTGTAATCTTCTCAAGAATTCTTTAAGAAGCTACAGCAGGACAACTGCCAACTGAAAGACACAGGACTAATACTATTTAAAGTCCAGACCTTAAAACCAACAAAGAAATAAATAAGATTTATTTCAAAGTTTTAGTCACACGTGCAAGTTGAATTAATGCAAGCATGAAGCACAAAAGAGAAGGCAGTGTAAGACCATAAGGCAAGGTGTTAGTACTAAATGCTTGTACACGCACCCAGCAAGGGTGAATTATGTTTAACACAACTACTACAGAGTACTCGATTTAGAATAAAATATTGACTGTGAAAAGGAAAACTGTGGTAAGAGTGAAAATTTAAAATACAGCCTTATTCTCCTAGTCTAGCTTTATAAAGAAATACCATCTTATCAAAACAATTAAAATTATATTCATACAAAACAATTTGTTTTCCACAAGAATTTTAAAGTTATATGTAAGTAATAAATAAAACGTAATAACTAATTCCCATTTCATTATATGTGCCATCGGATTAAATCTGTTGAGACATTAAATCACAAGATTTAAAGTTTCCATAGTACATGATTTTACTTTACAAAGTTAATGAAATTTCAATTTGTTAGCATTGTGATCAGAAATATTAATTTGAGTATATAAACTATAAAAAAAAGTGTTTTTCTTCCAGGTACGTTGTAAGAGGTTAGCTACCTCAATCAAACATAGATTTCATTAAATATTAAGGTATCTATCAGTACCAAATATGCCAAGATATAATGGGGAAAAAACCCCAACACTCAGCATAGCATTTTAGGGAAAAAAATTTAAAAAAATTGCACACCAAAATACAGATGCAATTTCAAGCACAAATACTTCGTTCAGTGGATAAGAAATACACATCATTATTACTGATCCTATTATTTTCAAAATATCACAAAAATCATTACCTGTGCTTCAGAAAAGTGGGGCGATACGATTTTATAAAATAATACAACATTTGGGAAAACTGAAAATAAACAGAGTTTTGAGTTATTAAAAAGGACACAGAATGCAAAGGTTTAAGTGAAGAGGTGCCAGGCCTCACTTAGAAGAAAGGACACGAGACTCTGAGACATGTCTCCTCAGTTGTTAGAATAGCAGCACGGCAACGAGCAAGGCTTCATCACGTCAAAGATCATTCTGATGATCAGCAAAACTTTAAAGCAATCACTCTTTCTACAGTTACACAGGTTGGATACTTATTCCCTAAAGCACGTACACCACCAGATTTTTAACTCATCCGTGCAGTCTGAAATGCCAAACGCTGAATACAGGATGACTGGGAACATCAGGCAGATTCTTTCCCATTGCTTTCGGTACTGATTAAGAGCTACAAGAGAAAGTATCCCAAGTCCGAGGCACTGTTTCATCATCACTTGTTTAGCTCTGGCAAGAATTTCATGGTGAATTTCTAGAGAATTTTCTACTTGGCCTTGTCTGACAGGACAGGAAGAGTGGAAACACAGAGCATCCTACAGGATATGTAGCAATTGAAACTTCCTGCTCAAGTTCGTTGCCTTATATCACAAGAGATAGCCTAACCTACACTGCATCAGAGGCACCAGCAGAAGGGCTGAGTACAGTTATTTCTTAGAATTACAGAAATATACTGAAGAACAGGAATATGTGATCTTAAAATAGCGATATTTATGAAATAATAGCATTCTGACACAAATAGATTTGATTAAAATAGAACTGGGATCACCTCGTTCCTCCCAGAAGCATGGGATTAAGGGAAGAAAGGCAGAGGAACAGACATTAAAAATAAAAAAAAATTGCATTGTAACAGAAGCACACCTGCATTTAAGCAGCTAATACTCTTCAAGGTAAGCCCCCAAATTCATGAACACTCTTAGGAAAAAAAAAAAATATGTAAAGCTCATCTTCCTACCCAAAACTCCGTCTGCAACTGGACACTGAATTAAGCATTTTAGACATCAGTGTTACAGAAAACAGGTACCTGTGAACTTTTAATTAGGCCATATTACCCCTCACTTGAATAAACACAGCGCTATTTCTATCTGTGAAATAAAAAGCGGTTCTTGATATTTAATATTTCTGATTGTCAAAAATTCTTCTAGCCAAGTCAAGGCACAGAAAGGACATCATACAGGCCATTTGATGAAGGAAGGGACTTAATGGAAAGTAAGCAAGCAGAGACAGGTTTCCCTCCTTCTCCTGCTGGCAGCTGGTGGATTGACTAACTGGTGAGGTTCAAATCAAATTGGTCTTAATGAATCCCGTACCGACTGTCCAAGAAAACACGTAGAGCAGCAGGACTCAAGAAGGCCCACTGGTGAAATAGATTCAAAATAAACTACTGAACTAACCACTATGGTCCAACTCTGGGAAATCCTGGGATTTTCAGAGAATCCCACTAGAACGAAACTAGTTAAAAATTTGTGCGGCTTTTTAAATGTTTGTAAAATGCCAATGTTAAAATAAAAGAATAAATTTGACTCGTGATGTTTTAACTGCAACACTGAGATCACGCTCCCTTCCATAAAGAAAACAGAAAGCCAATCAACACTGTAACTTCTTCAGGAATACACCTCCCCTCTCTGAGGATTTTACAGCTACTTCTGCTTAAGAGCAAGAATAAAATCTTTAACAGGTATTCCCAAACTCTGACAGGGTAGGAATTGACCTCTCTTCCAAAATAAACAGGAGTTATAATGAGAGTCCCTTAGCTGGACATACCTAGATCTATGCTTACTTATATTAAAAGTGCCTGTTTCACCTCATATATATCCTCACAATTACAGAGTCATCATTTTAAAGTGTAATACTACAGAAATTCTGTAAACAAGGTTAGAGTGCTCTTGTTAAAACATTTCAATCTGTTTACATGATGAGATAATGCCTCATTTTTTCAATTCAGAAATCAGACATTACTTATTGGGGTAGGGGAGGGAGAGAACAAGCAATTAAACCCAAGATCACAATGCCTTCTACTTCTTGAAGTTTCTCTCCCATGTAACTGCAAGTGCCAATTGCAATTGATTTTCTATTATTCCAGCCTTGGTACTCTCAGCCAAGCAATGGTGAAAAGTGCTAATGGGACTTCAAAATATTAATTCTTTAAGCATTGCCATACAACACCAGTGGTTTCTTGTTCTTAATAATAGCAACCCTCCTAATGCTAGTTCAAATGCTTTGTCATCTTCATAAGGGTGGGGAGAAAGGGACAAACATATTTAAAACAGAGATAATTCCCTAGAGTGCAACCAGACAGAGGAAACCAACATTTGGAACTCCTTCAGCTATCTAACCAGGCGACCTATTACTGTTTTTATTGAACCAAGGAACTTCATACTTTTCTTCTTCCACGCTGTTTTGGGGAATGGTCCAGACTGACATTTTAGAGTTGTTGCAGAACTCTGCATTCAGCCTCAGCAGTTTAGGCACAACTGTACACTCTAAGAATAGTCGTGAGCATTTAGACACTAGCTTTTACTAATAGCCAGCAAAATATTTAAAAACAAATACTAGGAACACATGATATCCATTCTTTGTAAAAGGTTAATCTTCCTAATTTTTCCATTCCTCACATAATTTTAACTGATACTCCACAGAATATAGAGTCATTAAAAGAGCTGCCATAGCACCAATTACAGACACAAAGCAGACCAGTGACAGTGTAGGCTCCATTTACAGAATATATTGAAGGAGAAAAAGAGGCTTTTTACATCCCAAGGGCTTGCAACTGATCCTCCAGCTAGATCTCATCTGGCAAAACAATGGCACCAAGGCAAAGCCCCAGCATACAAGTTACACAAAAGGACAGAAAACTAATTTCTTTCCACACCCTGACTAATTGTCTACACACTTGAAGCTGTCTCTACCAGCAAAACATAGTTCAGTCACATGAAGCATCAAAGCAACCTTCCACAGCCATGTATCAAGGAACAGAAAAAATTTAACAATGCTATAGTATATGAAGCAGCTAACTGTGCCCTGCATCTTTCAAAGCTGGACTGACATATACATTACAATGTGCTACTGTTTCAGTAAGGCTAATTCATTATTATTCTAAAGCAAGTTAAAACAAGCTGCTGAGTCAACCTTTATTCTTAAAAAACAGGCTAATTGGCTTGGTTTTGCTCAAAACCAATTCTCAATGGTTAGCAATTATCAAAGTTTAACAAAAGAGTTTGTTAAACATCTCTCATTAAATAAATTTAAAAAAAAAAAGTAGGCTGTTTAACAGAAAGGAAATACAACATGTAGTTAGTGAGTTATCTTGACCAGTTGCAATAACGATAAATACCAACATGTCAGAGCTCATTTTGTATGGCGCATTTTAATTGTGGACAAGGGGAAAAAAAGTCTTCCTACTTCGTCAAATTTTAAAAGCCTTCTCAACTGTCACCTGTCACTAGTACTGCAACAAAGTGCTCTTGCTAAGCTGAGAATTAAGTTGTCGAAAATTTAGCTGCTGATAAATTCAGAATGAAGGCCTCACTAAGCATCTCAAAGCAATTTAATAAGCAACTGAGGGGGGGAAAATGGAAAAAGAAGTCTACTCCTCACTTTAGAAAAAGTGCCTTCTTTAGAAGCAACGCAGGCTGCAAATGCAGACGGAGCCCAGGCCATCAATTTGAAAGACATTCTAAAACCTCTTGTAAACTATGTCCCATCAAAATCCTGTTTACTGTTTGTTCCCATTAGAATTTAAGACGCTACTGAGCAGCGAGACACAGCTGTAAAACACCAGCTGCCTCGCCGTGGTCAGGGCAGTACAGTTGCTCCCACACAAGAGTCAAGAATGGTAAAGACAGCTGCCTGAAAACACAAGAGGTGGACGTTGCAATTTGTGTCCGTCGTGGCCTCACCAGACGAGAAAGTGCTGAAACAGTAAGTTGCATGGAAACAGGCCGCACTGAGTCTTGAAAAGCAAAGGAGACATCTGATGAACAAGAAAAGGGGAACAAGTGAAAAGATACAGAAAGGCCAACCCAGCAGACTAGGGAAATGATCACTGCAGCAGGACTCTGAACACACGCAGACAGAATGTATTCAGCATGGCTGCAGAAATAAGTTCCCACAATCAAGATGATGAAAAATTGGGGAATGGTGTTTGCTAAGTAGGTAAATAAGTATATGTGCTTGGCACCCAGCGGCATGATTTCTGATGCAACTAAAATAAGACAACCCGCAGTAAGGGCCAAATAAAAACCACACGGTATTTTTTCCTGACGGGAAGTGCGATCTTCCCCTGAAATTACTGATTACAAGGTCCTAATCCTAACTGCAACCACACAATACTGGACTGAATCTGATGGGTTCTGCATATATGGATACAGTCAAAGGGTGTAGGAAACTGAGAAACTATGTTATGTTTTAACTGCATGATAACGATACATGTAGAACCAGATTCTGCCTTTCCCTTAAGAATAATATTGTCAATATTGTTAAATTATAAAACTAACAGTTATAGTGGAGGGAATGTTTCTACATTTTTAATGGCTAAAATAACCAAAGTGACAGTGATCGTGGCCGTTCTAGACAGTAGCAAACTACACAAGTCCACAAATATGTAGCACTTTTTTTAATCTCATTTTACTGTATGTTCTTAAATAAAATAGTTACTTTGAGAGAGGGAAAGAAGACAACAGACTTACTGGTTGTCTAGTGTTTTCCCTACTCAAAGTTATAAAGATAAATTCAGGCAGCCTACAGACACACGCATTTTTCACCATTGCCCTACTTTAGTGTCAGTCTGCCATACATTGCAATTCAATTTTCACATACAAATAAAAAAAAAAAAGAGAGAGATTTAGGTGTTTATAGAATACTATACATATATCACCAGGCTTGGAGCAAACTGCATCTTCCTGCAAAGTGTGGAAAGGGTTCATGGGTGCAACTGCACGTGGTTTTCACAACGTGTTTCAGCCAGCAAGTCACCATTGGAACACCCAAAAAGCATGCTGGAAAGGACTCCTCCTAGTTCCCATGCCAGGTGGGTCCTCTGACAGCCAAGAGCTGTCTGGCTGTTTGGAGAACTCCCCACAACTGCCTTTCAGGCACACAAGCAAAGACTGCAACTTTGCTAGACCCCTCCAAAACTTAAAGCGATCTCCTTGGCAGAGACCAAGCCTGGAATACTTCACCCTGAAGCATCTTATCTACAAATATTTTTATACACAGGAACTAGAAGTAAAGCACATCAGAACCCAGTCCTCCAGACACCAAGGCTAAGTACCATAACTGTTCACTCGCATAAGCGCCAGGTTTTACCTCAAAAAGCCAACAGAGCAAGTGTCATCCACACTGCTACACCAGTGCTACTAGAAAAAAAAAAATTAATTCCAAGACAATAAAGTGTCTTGGATAGGCACACACAGCCATCATCAAACAGAACAAACAGTCCAGTATGAGGCACCGACCCGGAATGTTCCATGCCACCCTTAAAATAATCTAAATTACTACGGTTAATGCTTACCCATCACACTCACCAACCCTATTTAATGGAGATTATCAACCCTGATCACCCACCAAATACCCTTCATGCAAAAATAGGTCATGTATTTTTACAGGTTTAACTCACTCTGCAAATTTTACCCTCCACGGGAAATCTGAGAGCTCACAGCACCACAGAACCCCTTTCCCTATGCCAACTTCGAACTGATGCAAAATGAAAGCTTCAGGATGCTTTTTTAGCTACCATTCAGGAAAGCAAAGCTTAAATTTTTCATGTGTCAGTAAGCAAGCCTTCACCTTTCAAGATTTAAGGCAATTCAGTTTTGGACAAATAACCTTCAGCACAGGATGAAATGACAAATTATAAAACACAGGTAACGCAATCATCATGTTGGAGAAGCATCCGTATGCCAGACACCTTGCTGCATAGTAAAAATAGAAAATCAATCGGTCTTTGTAGAGAAAACTGAGTACGGGAGAAACTCTCATCTCCAGCAACTAGAACAGACCTCCAGTTTCCCCCCTTGAGAGCACCTTTGGCCACCGTAGCCATTTCTCGCCCACACTCACCCTCAAATACCTGCTTGCCTCACGGCTTAGCTCTCCAGCTGCTTTGGGACAGAGACACCCTCCCAGGGAGAGGCAAACGCAGGCAGACAACTTCTACCAGCTACCTACAACCACAAACTCCTGCAACAGCAAAACTGTTCGGTTTAAGCCCGTTTAAGAAGAAAGCAAACACGGAGCCCTGACGGAGCTACCGCAGATGAGGAGGCCGGAGGGGCTGAGGTCGGAGCGGGCGTTCAGGGCCCGGGCGCGGACATCTCTCCACCGAGGCCTAGGGCGGCGGCGGGCCCCTTCCTCACCAGGTGTGCTCCGCCGGGGCCGGGGCCGGACGCGGAGGAGCGGCCCCAGCGGCCCCTGGCCGGGCAGACGGCGGGCCCGCCCCGGCCGGCTGTAACACGGAGCAGGCACGGCCGGGCCGGGCTCCGCCGCGGCCGCTGGAGCGTCCCCTCCCGTCCTGCCCTGCCCCGCCGGGGAGACAGCGCCGGGCCCAGGGAGGAGGGAGGGGTGATAAGAGGGGCCCGGCGCTGGCCTCCCCGCCAAGGGGGGAGGCTGCCCGCTGCCTCGGCAGGTCGGAGGCCCCGGCGGAGGGCAGAGCCTCCTCCCCGCCGCGGGCCGCGGCGCGCAGCCGCCCGCCGGTGAGGACGGAGAGCCGCTCCCTCCCCTGCGCTCCCCTCCCGCACCCCGCCGGCCGCGGCGGGGCTCTTACCTCTGCTAACATTATTACCCCGCTGCGCTGCGGCGCCTCGGTGGCTTTAGCCCCGCAGCATGGTGAAGCCTCGGCGGCCGCGCGGAAAGCTTCCCGCCCCTACTCTGCGGGGAGGCGAGGCGAGCGCCGCCAGCCCCCTGCCGCCTCCCTCAGCGGCCGCCCGCTGCCCCCAGCCCCGCAGCCGCTCTGGCAGCTGGCTCGGGAGAGGCCGCCATCTTGGGGAAGCTACGTGCCGCCGCCGCTCCCCGCCCGGCGCGGCCGCCCATTGGGGTTGCGGGACGCGGAGCCGCCCCTGCCGGGGCCGGCTCCCTCCTCTCCCCGCCCCGCCGCGGCCCGGCCCGCGCCGCCGCCGCCTACCTGGGCCGGGGGGACCATGGGCAGCACCCTCTGCCAGGGTCCGGCGCCGGGGCTGCGGTGGGGCGGGCGGGAAGGCGCCGGGGTCCCACGGTGGGGTCTGGTTTGGGGGGTGGGGGCCGGAGCCGGAGCCCGTCCCGCCCTGCAGCGGCCCGAAGGGAGAAGTTGAGGGCAGCAGAACTTGAAACGTTGTTGTCAAAGCCGCTCGGCTGTGGGGTTTTTGGTTGGGTTTGCTGGTGTGTCTTCTCTCTGAGCTCTTCAGTGCCAGGCAACTGTTCTGAGGACGCTAAACGAAGTATTTTTAAAAAAATTCTGACCAAGCAGCATGCCTCTCATCCACCAAGAAATGTATGCAGTGCTGCGTGTCTTTCCCTCTTCTAGGTGTGAAGAAAGACATAACCTATGAGTCTGTTACCTACAGTGTTGTTAAGTAGTGGCGTAAATTGTGGAACTGAAACACATCTCCTCAGGAAACCGGAGCCGCGTCCGCACCAGCCCTTCTCACCAGGCCACGTACCCCCACAGCTCGGTATTTGGGTACACAGAAAGGATTCCTGCCTTTTCCCTCTGTTTCCCTTTAAACACTGTTCTGTGGGGGTTGGTTTGCTTGCTTGCCTTTTTAACTAGACTTTAAAGTTACAAAGTTAACCTTAAATGCATTAGGAGAGTAGAAACAAGATGGGATTTTTTTCTGCGTTGCCAATACCAGAAAACACATACCAACGAAGTAGTAATGTTTAGAAGTGACGATAGAGGAAAAGGAACACTATTATAAGGCTAAGAAACCTAACCTTCTTTAATTACAGTGTTTTTTCTCCCTGAGTAAAAGCAAAGCCCCTTTTCTCGCAGAGGTGCAAAGGGTGTTAGGCAGACCTTAAGGCTGGTGGGTTTTGTAGAAGTTCTCTAATTTTCCCAGGGATTGTTAAATACTTAGCACTTCAAGGTTGCCCACTTCTTAGTTTTATTTGTGAGTATTACCGAGTTTCAGTTTTACTCATACAACTGTTTTTCCCCTATCAGAGACCCAGCTGTTAGTCATGTGTATTGCCCTTTCAGAAAAGCAGACCCTCAATATTCATAACCGTTTATTCGCCTTTTCTAAATAATCAAAAAATATTAACTTTTTAAAGTATCTAGTAAGCTTTGTACTTCTGAGTCTGTGTTTTTCAATGTTTCATGCTAGCATTACTCTTTCCGCCAAGCTGATCCGTCAGAGAAAATCCAAATCTCACAGCGCACAACTCTATTTTAAACAACAGGTTTAACAATAACAGAACCATGCAGTGTTCTTGCACATGGTATTTCAGCATCTTGATAGATTAAAAATTGTTTAAAAACATTGAGCAATGGGAGTTGTGAAACACCAATTCCATTGTATTGCTTTGGTCCCCTAATATTTATTTACAGAATTCTGTAGGGGCTTATTTGGGAGACTGTCATACGTGTATACACAGCTGTGGTTCTCCGTTCATAGCTTTCATCACACTTAATTTAGCCACATAGTGCCCTGTGCTCAGGTCTGTGGTAGAGGAAACCCTGAAGGGACCCATAATATAACAAAGTGCTCAGTAAATCATCAGTTGTGCAATTACGCAAAAACAACAACACATACTTGGCTAGGTAGAAAATGGAATCAAAATACTTAAAACATCTCCTTTTTGCCACTTCACTTAGTCATAAATACATTCTCTGGGCAAGGCACAGTATCATGCACTGATAAGCTAAATTACTTAGCTTATAAAATATAAGGGGTGAACAGGAGGTAAAAGTCTCATGATGTTTATGAACATATATAAACTACAGTAGTTGAAGCAAGATGATGGCCTAGCAAAAGAAACTGTCTCTTGGAAGCATATTTCTTTACTTTGTATGTTTAGGCACATCAGGAAAGGTTTTCAAAAGAAGTAATCACCTTTGAAAACTTGCTGCAAAACTGTGTATATCCTAAGTGTTTTAGATGTAAAAGAAGAGCAAATCTTAGGCAAATCTCATAGCAAGATGAAGTCACAATTAGTACTTTCTACTTGAATTTGAATTTGCTTCTACTTCTGCTTAGGATTTGGCAGCCCAACCAGCGTACTAGTCAGGGAAGCACCTTCCGTTCTTGTACTGCTCGAATAAACAAACGTACCAATACTTTTGCTAAAAACTGTTCTCTGATTTTACACCTGTCAACATAGCCTTAATATTGTTGCAAAACAGTTATTCATATTATAGTCCATTGTTCTAGTTTTTGGTTAGTACCATCTCAACGTCAAAAGGGGAAGTTAGTATAAACGTAACAGCAGGAATGAGGCTGTGAGGAAGAACTGAACCACACAAAAGTAGACTCAAGGCAGAAGAGGAGGCAGCATTGTAAAGTAGAGGTGAGAAGAGGCAGCAGCTTGGAAGGAGGATGATATGAGGGACTTCTTGAAAAACTAGTCTGCTGGTAGTAGCACAAAGGAGGAAGAGAAAAGAAAGCTGCCCATCACTGAGGAATTAAAGAGTTATGTTGCCCGTTCCCGTTCTTGGAATAAACTGAAAAAATGCAGGTACAAATTCTTTTTGTTTCTCTGTGGAGAAGCGTGTTTCTAAATGAGTATGAGCAGGTCTGGAAACAAGGCTTCAACTGTGATTGAAAGGTTTATTAATGGTAGGCCAGAACCACTTGAACACTTACTTGTTTCCCTGAGGCTGTCTTCAAGTGACAATAACGCTATTATATTTGGTGAGTCATCCATAAGAGAGTCATATTCCTTACGTTTTATCCTTGTGCATGCATTACACGTACAGCTTGGGACAAGCGGTGCAAAGAGCATCCGTACTCAACGGAAGCGGTGCAGCCACCTCAGCACCATGCTCACCCAGGCAGAGCAGCAGGCTCGTTATTTTCTTGTCGCTTCCACAAACCCACAAACACTCTGCGAAGAACTGTGTTAGGGTCAGGTATATATATCTGTAGTCAAATGCAAACCTGGCATTTTTGCACCCAGTCCTTAAAATACTCTGAGAATTTTCTTTCTCATAGGCCTAGACAAATGCTTAATTCAACTAGGAGTTCCTTAACACTGATGGCTGTAAATACCTTCATATTTCTAAGACATTTCCTGCCTGTTGCCATGTTTTAGTGTTCTTTGCATTTATTACAGTTTTCACTGACTATAAGCAAAGAAAGTTGTCTGGTGGTCTAGAACCACATTTTGAAATCCCACTGCACTGGAAGTGTGGCGGGGGTATCTACTGAAATTTTGGATGAATGCAGCATTAAAATCTGAAATAGAGCAGGAGGAGGTAGGGATAGCACGGGCAGGCTCTCCATCTAGAAGTTTATAAAAATTTTTGTAAAGTGAAGCATAGTGAGTGCACTAAGTTAAGAGGCAGAGACAAAAATATAGTTGTGAGGGGGCGGATGCAGCACACACAGAAGAAGGGGGACAGGCAAGATTTAGCAATAAAAGAACAACTGTGCCAACTTTCAGTGAAGCACGAAAGAGAGCAAATTATTTTCCAGCCCTGAAAGGAGGGCTGTCCCACAACCTAAATAACTGTTAGCTCACAAGTTTATGAAAAATTAAATTGGTGACCCTAATTGCCATCAAGATAACCTCCAAAACAGCAGTAACTTGCATTTGCAGAGCAAAAGTATACGTTCTCTTGATGTGTACAAGAAGACAAGTGAAGACTAAGGAAAAGGGAAACAACAGACCGAGTTGGGGGAGGGACAGACTGAATGAACAACAGATTAATTTTGCTTTACTAAGCAGTTTCACTGGAATGGCTTTGAGAGTGTTTCTAACTTCATCAGCAAGCCTTAACTTTTGTGCCTTTCTTTACAGTCTAGAAAAGATCTTTTACAGAATTATTTCTGTGTACTATAAGTTAGCTCTGATTGTCCATAACCAACCGACAAAAACCAAAATTTGGTTTCTGTTCTCTTGTTTAAGTTGTTCGTAGCTTACGCTGGCAGTATGGTTGGAGTTCGCTTAAGGTTGTTTAGTTTGGGATTCGTTTGGGGGGGCGGGAAGAAGATGAGGTGAAGGAGGTCTGAAGAATTTGTAGTCATTAAATGTTTCAAGTGTTAAGCCTTATTGTTAAAAAAACAATTCTCTATGATTGCATTCCATTACATTTCAAGTAAGATCAGATGACCCAAAAAGTCTACATAGCAACATGATTGAAAGGGGAACTCAGAGCATCTTTTATGCGTGAAATTTGAATATTCTGTTATTTCAGGATGTTGCCTGTTCTAAAGTCTTTGGTCCGAGCTGCCCGATCAGAAGTATCACGACTCTATAATTTACAATTAAAGATCTCATTCACTTTCTGCTTTCACAGCATTCACCTGAGATGCAGCAGAGACAGAAAATGCAAGGGTGTCGGTAAAGGGGCCACTGTAGACAATATGATGTGAATGTTGGGCTTCAGATAAATGATTACTGAAGAAGCATCAGGTGTAATTCCTGCTTCATCCTTTGCAATAAGGATTCAATATCTGCCCGGTGTTCATGGTCTCAGAATCATTTATTGGAGGCTGAAATTTCTTTTAAAGCTGTTGCTGGCTCACATGTCTTCACTGTAGTGAACTTTCGGCTATTCAAACACCTGTCTCCGGCTACGACAGAGTTTGCTTTAGCAGCTGAATCCTAGTTGTCTAAGCAAGTACTAGAATAAAGATAAACTATATTTCTTAATACAAAGGAAAGTCTCTCAAAATTATACTGATGTCTCTTCCAGAAGTCTATAATGACATGACTAGAGTCATCTCAGAATTGTAACATAGATGTTAGTCATCAGCTGCTTAACTTCTGGCCATGGAATTTCTGTGACAATAACGCACAAAACCAGGAGGCTTCCTATATTATTTGCACACTGCTGCTACAGAGGGGAGCAAGGTAGGATACAAAACTGTTTAAAAAAGTCACCATAATTCTTAAAATTCCTTTTGAAGCAACGAATGCAATTCTTTATCTGAATGATACACTAATTTGGAGATAAAACTGTTAAACGGAATTTTTATTCTGCATGGTATGTTTTTATTCTGTATGGTACATGATCCCTTTCCCTCCTTTCAAGTGGGTCAGGAGTCATGAGAACGTATCTGTGGTTTGAAGACATTTCTGTTGCTCTTTAGCAACATTACCCATGCTTGACCTGATGACAGCAACTACCTGTTGCAAAAGGGTTTGGATGGTTTCTCTTTGGAGATTTGAACTCCTGAATGTGTCTGGCAGGTAGATCAGCCTATGTGACGGGGCTACAGGTCTGAAAAGCACCTCCTTTTCCTGTCTTCTTGAGCATACATGTGGCCATTTTTGGAACATATTGTAAACAATTTGTGTACGTTGGTTTGAGTTTTGTTTGGGGACAGAGACCCAGTGGACTCAGTTTACTTTTCTGGTAAGAAGAATTTGTTTGCATCATTATATCGTGGTTATCCTTCCAGACATTAGGTGTATGTGACATGCAGATGAAGTTTGGGCCTGAATTTTCAGGTTACATACTGCTTTAATAGTGATTACGGTGATACTGATACTGTGATAAAGTGTTACGGTGATACTGAACTTTGCCAGTGACTTAAGACCAAAATGAAGATATTCAATGGCATGGAGAACGCAAAATGGGTTATATCGAAAACATTTTGGTAGAAAATACCCATTTAGTAAGGCTAACAGGTAGCAAAAGAAGGACGACTAGGAAGCAAAGCTTTTCGCTATGCATTAAAAAATTTAGCTTTATTTACCATATTGGTATTCTGCAAAGTTGGTGTCTTTACATAAACCCAGATGAAGATATCATCCTGAGAAGTCTGAGAAATCTGACTGACTGTACTGCAGTTAACACATGATAAGGGAGGTTCTTTAGTTAGGAAATACATTTAAAAACCAAAAGCTGAGCAGAGGGGAATTAGAAGTGATTCTAAAACTTTTTCCTTTTTTTTTTCTTGTTTTTAAGTGATGTTTTCCACTGATTCCAAAATGCCTAATCCATCATCAACAAATTTTCTAAGACAGTTAATCTGTTTATGGGGGGTGAATGGTAGAGAGGGGAGAAGATGAGAAGAATGGAATAGCACTGAGTTAAATAACTATTCTGTCTGCAGTATCAGCAATCCCAGGTGTTCAGAACCATTAGCCAAGCTCTAAAAATCATGACATTGGAAATGAAAGTTGTTTACATTTTCCCTGTTTCCTGAACCTCTAAGAAGCAGTCAAGTCGTATTTTCAGGCTTTGCTTTGCAATCAAAAAGGCTGCAAACTCTTTTTAAAGCTTATTTTTTCCTGCATTGAATGTCATGGCTCCGCAAACTTTAAGAAAGAAGCCAAATATTGTAAGTTATAATAAATTTGTAGGACTTGGCAAAAATTGTGTGGATACTGGAGGGCTTATTATACTTTTATTCCATTGTGCATCACTGATGTTTGTGTCTTCTCTCAGGGTGAAGGAGTTTATTAGTATTGTATATGCTGTCAAAGCTGAAGCTCTCACTGCTTAGACCTTTGAGGTCACTTTGCAAATTGGCTTCATTCTTCTGGTCGTTTGTTTTGCTTCCCACTTACAGCAGTTTGTTCATAACAAAGACTGATGCAAAAAACCTCTACAAAATGTAGAGACTTAGTTTAATCATTGAGAAGAGACCCAGGAAATCCAAACTCCTGAAATGAAATGCTGCTTGTAGTGCATTAGGAAGAGGACAATACAGAGGAGTACAACAATCATTGCTTATTTGAATGACAACGTTTTCCCTGGATTTGTTAAAAACAGACCCAGAATACACTCCCCTATGTACTTTTCAACACAAGTCAGTTGCTGTTCCCCTGAAGGAGGATTAAAAACTGGTCCTATGTCAACCTCAAATTGCTTTTCATGTATTATGAGGACTACCAGGTCCCTCCTTCACCAGAAAAACCTGTTCCTCAGGCACTCCTCTTCCTCATAGTTAGACGCATAGTCAGAGAGGCCATTATGAAGACTCTTTAACCAAGTGGGTTTTATATACAAAATATGTCCTTGACTAAAGATTTGGTACCTCTGACTGTTCCTATGGTTTGTTTGGTTTGTCTTTGAGATTCTGTTTTTCTTCTAAAGTTTTTCACAAGATTTTTTTTTAGTGTTACTTTCTGAAAGAATTATTATTTCTGATTGTAACAATCCCTCTACAAAGTAGGGGACCTTCTGCAAGACCACTGCAAGCAATTTAGGATTAAATTAAGGATGATTACATTCTTAAATTCAACTCCTACTCACATGTTTCCGGTACGCCCCTTTGCCTTAACACACAAGAATGTCTCATCTGTCAACCTGAGACACCTAGACAGGGAGTTGTGAGGTGGAGCCCCACTTTCCTGTGTGGGTTCTTCCTTCACTTATCTGGGAGGACTAATTGCCACTTGTCCGTTCTCATAATTTGCATCCAGTTCCCAGAAAGACAGACAGGTTTCTCCACAGTTTATTGTGAAAGAATTGTGACAACATATGCCACTGCTGCAGACATGAGGACATCAGCAACACATCTAAGGTCATGAAGGATCAGTAAAGGTATAATCTTAGATAGGCCTTTGCGGAGTGACTCACACAACTGAGTATTAATCTCTGCAGCAAAGGCATATTCTAAAGTAGGACAGTGAAATTCTCCATATTAAATCCCATAATTTCTTGATAATTCCCATTCTCTCTTGAAACAGTTCCTCTAGAAATGCCAACTTGAAAAAGGATTTGTAAGCCTAAAATGCGTGTTTCGTCTTTCCCTTCCTCCTTGATGTCAGTGAATTTAACAAAGGATAACACTTTTTGTTCAGGCTGAGCATGCAGTGCTTCAGGCTTATTTATGCCTCATATTACAAGCAGTACAGGTGCTGCAGTCAAATTATATCCTCCCATTAAACCAACAACACAATCACATAGATCTTATTTAGAAACACTGAATATAAATATCACTTGACCCAGACTACTCTGGAGTCAAAGTTGAGATTGCGAAGTTACAGACTAAGCTAAATTCTCTCAAACAGCTATGCACAGGAGTCTGCAATGCAGTTTTGAGTTAAAATTCAGATCTGCTTAGTCATCATACTGATGAGAGATTTTGGATTTATGCAGATTGATTAACAGCCTTTTATAAACCTGTTCTTGCTAGATTCCCACAAGGATCACCATTTCGCTTTTGAGGTATGAAATAACTGCCAGAAAAAGTCTGATTTACTCCAAACTCACCAGTGCTTTGGAGGTAAAAAAACAAAAGGAGAAGTGAAAAGAAAAGATGTATTCTGTCCAACTCTCATACATGACTGCTTTTAACATTCTTATGTTGAATTTTTATTCATCTATTCAATTAAAAACTTGCCAGTCAAGAACAGTATTAGCTACATCAAGTTCTTCCTCAATACAAGATGCAATTAAAAACTTATTTAATATCTGCAAGTGTTTTCAGAGTTAAAACCCAAACAGCAGATAATTCTTTAATTTAAGCTCAAAATTATCTGATGACAGTGACAAAGAGCAAGGCTGGAACAGAGATTTTCCAGTTATGAAACATGTATCAACTGCACTAGATCTTTTCTTGCACCTTTCTGGAGCCATCCAATAAATACACAGTTAGAAAATGTATCGGGGAAAGAATCAAAACCAAGTTAGAATAATATATTTATTGTGCAATTTTAAGGTTTTTTTTTTTAAAAAAGAAGATCACAGTCCCGTCTACAGCCAGCTGTGGAAAATAAACATCTGCCCTACAAAGTTTCCTAGTATTCACCTTCATCCATCTGTATTCTCTCTGCTCATCCAGTGCCATTTTTTCTGTTGTTCCTTACCCTACGATATCTGGGCTTAATACTTCTTTACTTCTATTCCTCCATTTTTATACTGGGAATATGCTTCTCTCCTCCTTTCTGCTCCTAGCCCCCTAGTGTGGCAACATCTCCACATTCCTTACAGAAATACGTCTCTTTCTCATGGCTGAGCATGAATATGGGCTGATGTCTCCTGCTTTGCACCTGGGGAGGGTATGGTCCCAGGGAAGTGAGCAAGCTGCCAGGCTTCATCCATCTTCTCTTCTCCCTCAAGCCAAAGAGGGAGTCTGTCTCCAAGAGGAAAGGCACTGTGGGATAAGGCTGATGGTACCTACCAAAAGTACTTCTGGATCTTATATACAGTTATTCTCACTAGTGGGGAAAGGAAATGTCTGCTCTGTAACTTTAAACTGTAGAGCTTTTCAGTAAAGGTGAAATAGCTTTAAATAGACATATAGAATATATGTTGCAGTTCATTATTCTAGCAGGTCCTGTGGTTGGTTTTGTTGTTTCACCAAAAGCTGAGATCTGTGGAGTCATGTGTCTGAGCCACATGATGATGAAAGATTCTGCTCTAGGCGAGCAAGTTTTCAACCTTCCTCTTGACAAAGAATTGCTTACGTATGTGAATCCTAAAGCCTTAGAAAACCAGGGAAGTACAGAAGATACATTTCTGATCCGTGATACAGACGCCCCTTGATTCAAAACCCTCCATCTTTGCTGCTCCTAAAGCTTTAAGCCTTTGAAAATTTATGTATCTCTTAACTCTCTTACTAGAGTAACTTTTCTAATCACTCTACACACAGAACTCAAGCAAAAGTGTTTAAGTCTCCCTAGGATTGTGACCAAAACACATTTAGACATCTTCTGACACCTGCCTACTGATTGGGATTGGGTAGCTTTATTCCAAACAGCGCTCCACAAGCAGATTAATATTTCAAAAGACAAGTCATCAGTATTCTGCTCCGAAATCTGGAGATTTCCAGAACTCAGAAGACCTCTTTATCACTTTAGCATTCTGTACCCAAAAATAACTATAAAGAGACAGAGCTTTGTTCCCCAAGGACATTTATTTCTGGGATAAGGAAAAATACTTTTCTTCTCTTTCCTTAGGTAAGAGCTGTGAGTAGAATTGAATTAATTCATTGGGATGCACATAGCTAGGACTGGGCTAGTTACACAGAAGCTGTCACAGCTTTGTAAACTCCTTCTTAAATCTTTATATTAAATGTCCAGAGAAGGTTCAATTGTGGAATGAATTACAATGAATTGGAATGAATCTAGAACAAATTGGTTTGCTGCACTGGAGCTAGAGAAAGCAAAATTACATCTATTTCCACAGAACATTTTTCTTTTTTTCTCCTTTGTACTTAACATTCTCATCATGAATGTAAAGTACATAGCTGCTGATTAAAAGATTGCAAAAGGGATGTGGAAAAAAATCTTTTAAACATACAGAATGAAATAGTTTGAGTGGCACTTTGTGATTTGTTTTCCAATTAGGAATGACATTTAATTTTAAGAGTTGAGCTGTCTTTAAGGTAACATTTTGTTGGTTCAGGTGCATATGGCTGCTACTGTGATTACTAACTATAATTTTCAGGATTTTAGGCACAGAGTAGGCTGCATGCTCCCTTGTATCTTTTTACAGTAGTCTCAGTTTTAATGTACAAGACTACACTTACTGTTGTGAGTGACACAACCCCAAATTTCTTTTTGGTTCCAGTTCTTATGTATTTCTAGATTATTAAGAAAGCTGTAAGTTTTAGCTCTTCACTGATTTCACAGGTGTTTGGGGTATAACAAGAGAAAACACAGTTCCTTATGCATATTAAAAATTGTCCTAAGGTAGGTTTTGAGGTGTATAGGTTTTTAGCATTGTTTTGACAGTTTTCGCCTTAAAATCCAATGGTCAAACTTTCTTCATAATGAATATTTGTAAGTTGTTTAGTTAAAAATGACAACAGTTACACGGAAAATACACTTTTTTAAAGTTCCCCAGCTGGATGAAATGCTTCATATAAACAAGTAAAACTACATCTCTACTGCTAACTTGCAAACAAGAGGCCTGCAGTGATGGCTACATGCTCACATTGACCTGACACAAATTGACTCTGTCTTCCCAGTTGCTCACTCCCACCGTCTTCCTGATGCTGGTACAAGCACTGAGGCTTTCAAGAGGGCGCAGTCAGGCAAGTTCAGGAGCACATGCCGCACATTTGGCAGCAGCATTTAATCAGCAGGACTTAATCACGTTAAACTGACTGTATAATCATGACCTGATTCTGCAAAACCGTAAGTTCGAGTTTTGCATCTTAAAAGGCTGCACATTTTAATCATGTTATAACTTACATGGGTACTTATATGGGTAAGCACATAGCAGGAGACTTATGGAAAAGAAATCTATTTCCACTTCAATATGATAAAGCTGACAGTAGTACTGAAGGAAAACTGTGATGAGTGAATTAGTAGGCTGGATATGTGCTTTTTATACAATATCAAAAATAGGTGTGCCGTGAAGTAAAAAGAGGAAGGACAGGGAACCTGATTATTTCCTGTTTTGCTTTCAGAAAATTGTTTACTTTGAAATGCTTTGTGTCTTTAAAAAATGCTTTAAACAAACTGCCTGGGTTAAATCAAAACAGTAATTATGATTTCGTGAGTTATTCTGTGTCTTTTAGGACTGAGGCTTTGATCTCTGACATGCCTTATCATATTAGTTAGTACAGGCCACCATGATGTTGCTTGACAAACAGGGAATCTTTCATTATGCTAGGACGTGCACATCGTTAAAGTATCTTGCTGAGAGTATAAAAATAATCGTTTTTCCTATATAAGCTTAATGCTGTATTTAAATTTTGTTTTTCATGAGCAATAGGGAAATTTTCTGAACCAAATAAATAGTGAGCTGTTCTTTATGTATCTGCTGTTGTATAACATGCAGATTAGCCATGAAGGGTTTGTTTTAAATTGTATTTTCGGACTGATTTTTCTAAGATAACAAAGTTGCGTGTGTGGGCGCATATGTATGTGTGTGAGCACGCATGCATGCACGCATGCATGTTTATTTCTCTGTTTTCCATTAGTACCTTTGAGCCCTTTGGCTAATTCCAACCAAACGAACTTAGGACCAGAGTTCTAAAAATAAATATGTTCCTACAAGGCTTGGAAAACGGCCAAGTAAAATAAGGAAATCTTATCAGTGTCCTGATTAAAGGAAAGGTTGTAGTGTAGGTGCGTAGGTTATTAGACACTAGAGAATCTACCTTGAGGACACCTGTATTAATATCTCAGATGTGGAAAAAAGGGACTTTCTTGGCTTACGCCTAAACTGGATGGTGCACGTTGTGGTATGTTCAACATTTATAGCTGCCTGGTTTTATGTCTTCTTTCTTTACCAACCTTGGGAGTATTTCCAACTCCTCCATTCAGCTGCAGCCTTTGATGTTACAGACCTAAGTCCCTAGAATACCCGGCTTCATGAAACTACTCGTTGAAGAGTTTTAAGGGATACCCGATGCCGCCATCCAGCCGGTGTAGATGTTTGTTGCCTGCAGACAGCAGTGCCAAGCAGACAGAGCCTGGTACAGGAACGTACATCCAGCCCTGCTACCCTGTCTTCCACCCTCTGGGATCCCCCTGTGCTTCATGGAAATACTCTGCAATCAGATAGCTAACTGAAACGTCTAAAGATAGGTTTGCAAAAGCTTCTCACCTCGTTTTCACCCGTGAAGTCGTAGGCCAGTCTCCATGGACTAGCAGAGACTTAGTGCTGCCTGCCACTTTCAAGTCTCCAGAGCACTAGATCACGTAGTTTACAGGAACTGAAAGTGCATGAAACTTTGCAAGATGTGCCCCACTTGGTATTTTACAATGTTTGGGGTTTTTTTTTCCCATTTGTGAGATACTTCCAAGCAAAATACTATATGGCAATATAAGAGTTTATGCTTTCTCATGAGTCTCATATGTGTCTCAGGTACTTTTGTCAAAGCTCTTAAACTTACTAATTCATATATGATCTTGATTTTCTTTAAAACAAACAAACAAACAAACCACAAAACTTAAGTTTCTTAATTTTGTGGTTGAAAACTTTAAGAAGTGATGTAATGACAAAAAAGCAAATCAAAAGAAATAAAAAAAAATCCCACAACCCCACATTTAGAAAAATAATCTCAGATTGTTTGTAGACTGGTCTCATGATTTTGACTCATGATTTTGAATGTCCTTGTATATTAATAGTGTATCTTAACTGGACAAAGAAGGCAAAGGGGACAAAGGGGACATGCAGAACGCTCATAGCAACAGCAGTACTATAGTTACATACTACTTTTAGATTTTTTTGTTTGCTGTAGCCTAGAAAAGGCGCTCTCCGTTTGGCATAGGATAGAACTCTTCTATAAAAATGTGTTGTAAGTTGTAATTTGGTCTTTTCTGGTTATTCTATATGCAAATATATTCAAAATGTTTGATGAAGAACTAAAGTTTTCTTCTCTGTGAAACCGCATGTAGTATAAAAACTGGGAGGAGAAGAGACGCGTTTATTGTTACTCTTATTTTAATAGACGAGCATTTGATTTGGCAATGGATTTTCCAGGTTCTAAAAGGCTAAGAAAATATAAGGACAAATATTTACCTCTTTTAAATTAATTATGGAGGAAATTTTGGGAAATAATCATCATCCCTGCATGAAACTATTGCTGTAAAGGCAAACAGCAGTCAAAAATAAGTGGGTTATGTAGCTTGTTTGTGTAGTGTGGTTACATATATGGTAAGAATTTAGACACTTTTATGGAGTTTATGATCTTCTATGGAGCTTTTTGGGAATGCTGCTATTTCTAAAATATTTTGCTATAGAAACTCACGTGGAAGACCACTGATGATATATAAAACAAACTCTAATTAAAAACTTTAAGTATCTGTGAATGTATTCCATAGTTTAATAATAAAACATATTTATAACCAAGGTGTTTTATAACTAAATATGTATTTAGTTAAATCCAAAGGCTAAAAAGCACAATGGAGAAAAGTTATCTTATTAAAGATATAGCTTCTTGCTATTTCAGGTAAGGTATGAGATCTCAAAATAAAAGGGTCGAGGCTCCTGTAATGTCTTTCCACCAGACCTAGAATTACAAAACTTAATATTCTTGATAATGTTAATTTAAAAAAATACTTTCAAACCCTAGTTATGAATGATAAGGAGTAAAATAAGCTGTTTTTAAAACTGGAAATTAATATTAAAGTTTGGTTTCGTGTGGATTTATGACCTAGTCTTTCATACACTCTCGCAATAATTCCAGGTTGCCCCAGGTCCATATAGCACACCCACTGCAGAACTCTGGTCTTCTCCAAGACCTTTGCTGACCTCCTCCCTAGCAATATTTCCAATGTCCACCATGATTTGCAAATATAACCCAAATACCCCAACACCCAGCATATCCTAAATCTATCTTATCTTACCTGCTGGCTGTACATGGTATGGCTAGCTCAGTTACGCATGTGCTGGCCAGCTGGCCAGTGTCTGTAGAGCAGCCAAGCACTTCTGTTAAGTAGGATGTAAAATATCTGCATTCTTCATGTCTTTCTTTTAATGAACATTAGTAGCAGCTCTCTTCTCTCCCTAGGTGTCTTTTTTTTTTCACTTGAGGACGTATGCCAACTGTGAAACCTCAGTGCTTTTGTTGTCACTGATGCTACTAGGTTCCAAGTTACCAAATGGGGAGCTTGCAGAAGCATATATTTACTTACACTTACTTTACTTATATAGCCATTTCATAACCATCATGTTCTGAGGAAAGCACGTGAAAAAGAGCCAAATTCAAGTTTAAAAAGTCACATTACCTTCTGACTCTTGTCCGCATTTTTTCATAGTGGTTTTAATACAAAAAACACGACCAATTATGATATACAAGTAATTCTGAACATGTGCTTTTTGAGGCCTGTGCATTTCAGCATAATGCATTGGCTTCTAACGTGATTTTGGGTTAATTATATGATTCTGAGCTACTACTAGTGGAAGACTAACAAATGCCGAAGAAGAATGAGCCTCTGAATCAGTATGTCTTGTGTGAAGTCCATATTCCCTGGATATATATTCAGGGATGACCCTTTAATGTATGGCTCCACGCATATAATACACTAGGTCTGCCACATTTCCTGCCACAGTAGTTTTGCCATCCCTGGATTTTGAGTACAGGGTGTCACTGGTGAGCATTTCAGTTGTGAGGCTTGTTCTACATTGTCTCTGACAATCCAATTATAATTATGTTTATTCATGAAAATCTGTAGTAGTTTCTGATGCTCTCTCAAGCTTCTAACATTAGTGCAGTTATACCTTAAGATTCTTTATTTTGCCAGCTTTGTAACAACCTGTCTGAATTTCCTGTTAGTCACATTATCTTCTTTCTTTTTCCCATATAAGCCCCAGGAGACATAATTTAGTGTATTTTATCTTCCATGGTGGGGGCTCTACCTTTATGTTTAGCTGAAGAATTGACTAAAAATTAAAAATAAAAACCTCTGCAATCAAATGAGGAAGCTACTACTAGGCGTATAAATTTAAAAAATTATTTATTAGTCAGAAAGGATACCTAATACAGTTGCTGTCTGTCAGACAGACAACAATGCCAAAACCCACACTTATTGTAAAATTTGTGGCAAAATGTTTTCAAGAATTACTGTCTTTTATTCATCACCACAATCGTTTGGTACAAAGTCTCTTGAAGACTAAAAATTGCATTCTCTGCTCATAACTAATGGGAAATCAATGAGTATTTTCTCCACAGTCTTTGTCCTAGCTGGTGTTGCTAATGTTCATAAACGTATACCCATGTTCAATTATTTTTTCAGGATAGTTCTGTTTCTGAGAGGAAGTTGGAGGCTGTCTGGTTGTTTAATTGTATCAGTTGAGCCGTTCAAGGCAATATTTTTCAGTTACTTTTTTCAGCAGGATAACTGTAATTCGCTAACCAGAGGAATTCTCCTGGTGAATGAAGACAGATGGTTCATGTCAAGGCCCCGAGTTCACAAAGTGGCTGCAGCTGCTGTGAGAGGACTTACCTGGGACCTTCACACGCACAGCTGCTGCCACTGGCCCAAGACCTCCATTTAAGCTCTGGCCCAGGCCATCAACCTCTGAGCTCTGCTGTAAGTGTACTTCTTTCTAGCCCTATTTGTTGGGGTGTTGTTTGGTTTACATTTTGTGGGTTAAACTTGGATTTGTTACCTTGCTTTTGCCTGATGATGGCTGGGTAGTTGGTGGGACCTGTGGCGTGACTGTCCCTGCTCTGCTTGCCCTGATGTGGTGTGGTGGGACTGTGCTCTGTTGGTGAGGTCCTGCCTATGCTATGCTCATCCTCAGCTCCTCATTAGGCAGCCTGGCTCTTGTTGCTCTGTTGCAACTTCTGACTTAGTCTGCTGGCCACCTTAACTTCCTGGCGTGGATTTTCTTTCACTTCTTCAAATACAAAGTCCCTCTATAAAAGGAGAGACATGGTGAGTCTTCATCTTAGAATTCATTGTACCAGTTAATAATTGGAAGAGGGATGTGCTCCTAATTTTGGAATAGTATTGGGAAATCTCTGCTCATCTGAAAAGTTGCTGATACATACAGAAATCTTAACAAACTTCTTTCCTGGCTGTAACTATTAGTCATTTATTTACTTAAGTGTCAGCTTAGTATACTGAGTGTTGCTCTTTAAAGCCCATTACCATATATTAAACAAACTGGAAAGTGTTTTGTAGTGCAGGATTGCATATTCCTATATGCCAGAAGCAACAAATGTTCAGTTTGGCCTGCTGAGTTTTATTAAGAGTATAACACCAAAGAAAAACTTGGCATAACCTTGTCTTGTCTCATTTAAAATTTAAGTCCCTTACCATTGACTGTAATTGATGCAGAGCTATGCCAAACCCATCAGTTTTCCCAGCGTGCTACCAGCCTATTTCTTCTGAAGCCCTCTTGCTTGACACCTCAGACTAGAGCAAATAAAACCAGTTCCCCGTCTAGAAGTCTGCAACTAATTTATTGCATGATCTAAGTTTCTACAGTAGCATATGAGAAAATGGAGGAAGGAGGGGTGGGGAAAAGCAGTGTGAGTGAAATAACCAAGAACATGCTTTGCTAGGAGATCCAAAGATGATTCTCCTCGTATTTTAAAAGGTCTGGTAGTTTTTCACTCCTCTGACAGAGGATGTTGGTTTTATAGTGGGGCTGTGAATTGTCATGCTGATCTGTTTACCATGTGTAATTCTGCAAGAAGTGTTGCAAAGCCTGGTGCAGTGTTTTGGTTTGGAACGTGCTAGAACACAAGATGAATTTTCCTCTTCAGTAGAGCAAGTCAGGTTGCGGAACCTAATTACCCATTCCGAGACTAGAGCTCCGCTTCCTGCAGAAGTGCTTTGTGACTGCCAAAGGTATTTTGGGTTAGCAAAACTAACTTCTGTCAATGAGGGATCATTTCAGTATGAAACCTATGGGTTACAAGACAAGCATGGAAGGAATGGTCTCATGGGGAGCAGCTGAGAACTGCAGCTGCATAACCAAGCTTAAAGTATTTTACACATCATTCTCCACTGACAAGTGTAACTCCAGATCAGAGCTTCATTTTTGTTTGCTTAGCGGCAGTTCTATGCAGCAGCTCTAAACCTACGAAATGCCAGACAAGGGCAGGAAAACATGGTTGCTCCGTTTCTAAGACATCTAGTTTGAATTATTGCTAAGCGCTCGTTCCAAAAGCTATTTCCCCTCCTGCCGCACATGCTGGTGCTGTGGTCTCTGCTAGCACCCTGTGGTGATGCTCAGCAGGGCCAGGAGCACCCGAGCGTGGCTGCAGGGCTAGGAAATGGGGCTGTGACTCAGCCTGCTCCTTCCAGTCCTCTTTTACCCCAATTCGGTGCCAGCTCAGGCACTCTTTATTGAGATTGTTTATTAGTTTTAGTTTCTTTTTGTTGCAAGATACAACTTTTACTGAATCAAAACATGAGCTATTAGCTGATAACAGTTTACTGATGGGTGCTTGGAGAAACAGGACTTGACTTGGTTTGTGAAATTTAGACATAAGAACTTCTTTCCTCAAGCAAGGACTTTATCCAAACTAATCCTGCATCTCTCTCAGTATTTGGTGTATGCATTAAAAGTATTAGAATTTCTGAAGAAGGACTGGAAGGAAAGCTTGGTATGCGTTTGGGTATGTGTGTTCTTCATTGTAAACTTACCTTTATCTCTTAGCCTATTCAGTGACAACAGAAATAAGAGCAGGTTATTAACTGCTGCTTTAGCTAAGCTCTGCAATTTGACTTTCAAATTGCAATACAGAGGGTTTCTGCTGCCAGAGGCACATTCAAAGTGAAGCGTCATCTCTCTTCAGTGCAGCACTATCTCCAGTGTCACTTGTGTGATTGCTAACTTCATCTAGGACCACTGAAATGTACGTGACGTGGATAAACTCAACTGCAGCAAAGCAAATAGTGTTTGGCAGGTAGAGACATGGATATTTCACCCCTTCTCTTGTCTTCCAAGATGGGACTGAGTTTCAAAATTCCAGACTGGGGAGGTTATAGGTTGTGTTTGTTTGCATTAGAATTGGGTCATTAGTTTATTTCTATACCTCCTGTTTCTTGTCTTGCAAGTATTTGGGCTGCTTATTGAACAAAGGCTGCCTGGGCTACTAATGGAGTTAGAACCCAGCCTCTGCATAATTTAAAAAAAAAAAAAAAAAGGCAATCAGTTAGAAACTTAAATTTTGAAGAAATTCACTTGTCTGAAGAAAAAAGTATGCTTTTCTATAATACTTTTCAGTACTTTGACAGTTGCCCATCATTGAACTTTAGAGGTGCACAAGTATTTGAAGAAGCTTGTCTGTAAATACTGTAGGTGGAAGCAGTTCTGCAGCTGAGAATTTTATGATGACCTGCTTCTAGGGAAGAATCATGCATTTATGGGTTGTCCAGATAACACTGCTTATTCTAGGTATCTGAAGTCTTCAAGACTGACTGCTATGATAAATATAATTTTTGTAACTAAGCAAGGTATTGACTTGGACCTCATGCTGTGGATCATCTACAAAGATAAATGTACTTTTAATACAAAGTATGTATTTGTGACTCTCTGGAAAGTATCACATACTGCATCCCTTTCAAATAATACCAAATGATGATTCTGAATATCCCAGGTACACTCAGAAGGTAGAACAGATTCCTTTAATTACTGCAGAAAAGAAATATCCCTTATAATATTGCCTCTTTGTCTTCTATATTTAAAGAATGCCAGTGATAATGAAACTAAACAAACCCTTCTAAATGTGTGAAATGGGTTACCTGCCATTACTGTGTGTCCAAATCTTCTTTTCAGCCTGGTCAGGATGATAGACAGGTGTTAAGCAGAGGGGTACGGACAGTCAAACAGTATTTAGCACTTCTCAGAAGAAGCTGGAGGAAAACAGAAAGTTTGATGTATTTGAGAAAGGGATCATACCCTGTCTGTGTATCTTAGTGGCAATTTAGAGTGAGGCTGCTAGGTGCTTCGTCAATACAAACATGAAAGCTTCTAAATGAATATATGTCACTAATTTTTTTTTTTAAAGGAAAAATGTCTTCTATAACTGACACTTTTATGCAAGGAAAAAGTGTTTTCACTGACATTAATGTTTCTTGCATTTCATTTTGGATGGTGAACTAGAAGGCCAAATTTCAAAGACAGTAAGTTTGAATATAAAATTCATTCCAGAGAGGTCCATTCCAGAAGAACTTAAGTATTCTTGCTGAAATTAAGAAGACCTTGAACCCTCATGTGCAGGTCTGCTGGTATGTAGTTTTACCATAATATAACTTGCTCAAATGTGACTTTTTGAGACACAAGCACCGAGAAAATGCAAAAAAAGTAAAACTTACTAGTTACGAGAGAATAATTATTTTGGATCCTCTGTATCTGACTATGAAGTATACTTGACAGGTTTATTAATGGGATTGTTATTAAAATTAATGCAGTAGCTTGCCTTTACCAATAAGATAGACCAAGCCTTCAAAACTAAGATTTCTTTACTATGTTTGCCAACAGCTCTGCCTCTGCACATCCCTAATAACTTAGATGCCATTTAACACCTTAAACACATTTGCCTCTTGATAAAGGTGGAAGTCTAACTAGCATGGTCACTTTCCCCATTATACTATTAAACAGGAGCACATGCTGATAAGATGCCCTTCTTCTCCAGGTTGAACAGTCACAGATCTACGTCTCCCATGTGAGGTGCTCCAGTCCCTTCATTTTTGTGGTCCTTCACTGGACTTGCTCCAGTGTGTCCATGTCTCCTTTACTGGAGAGTCTTGTCCCCAGAACTAGACATTAGGTGTGTGTGCATCACCAGTGCAGAGCAGAGGGTGAGGATCACTGGACACTGTCCAGCTCCCTCAGCACTCCTGGGTGCATCCCATCAGGTCCCATGGACTTCTGTATGTCCAATTTGTTTAAATGTTCCCTAACCTGGATGGATGGTCAATTGTCATTGCTCTAAATTTTCCCACTGTCCTGGGCAGACAGACAGGGATTTCTGTGAACAAGTCTTACCTGTGAAGAAGGCATTTAGTACCTTGGCCTTTTCAACATCTTTTGATATTAGGTCCCCATTCCATTCAGCAAGAAGCCCACACTTTTTCAAGTCTTTCTGTTGTGGCTGCTATCTTGGCAGAAGCTCTTCTGGTTGCCCTCAGATTCAACTCCAGATGGGCTTTGGCTATCTTAATCCCATCTGTGCATGCTTGAATAGTGTTTCTGTATTCCTCCAGGGTCTCCTGTCCCTGCTTTCACCCCTGGTTTACATCCTTTTACATGTTTGAGTTTTGTCAGGAGCTCCCTGGCAAAGGTCATGCAGGCCTTTGCTTGACCTCCTGCCTCTCAGCTGGAGACATCCTTGAAAATCAACCAGCTCTCTTCAATGCCTCTTTCTGCTGGGACTACCTCATGGGATTCTTCCAGGCAACCCCCTGAACAGGCCAAACAGGCCTGTTTGAGAACCAACAGGTTCTCCTTTGTCCAGGTGATTCTGCTTATTTGCCTTGTTCCCTCTTCTCAGGATCCTGAACTCCATAATGTCATGGTCACTGCAGCCAAAGCTACCCACAACCTTCACATTCCCAACCAGTTTCTCCTTGTTCATCCAGCAGAGCACCTGCCTTTGTTCATTCCTCAGTTGCCTGTGTCAGGAAGTGACTACCAGTCCCCTCCGGAAACCTCATGGGTTGCTTGTGCCCTGCTGTGTTGTCTGTTCAGCAGATAATGGGTTGTTAGCCCTTCCTGATGAACATTAGGAACTGCAAATGTGAAGCTGCTTCAGTTGTCTGAAGATGCCTCATCTGCTTCCTGAGCAGATCAGCTTCCCAACACAACATTGCCCATGCTGGCCTGCCCTCCCTCCCTGGGCCATAAGCTTTAAGGTGACTCATTGTCCATCCCAGGGCAGAGCTCTGGGCATCCCGGCTGCTCTCCCGCATGAAGGGCAGTTCCGCCTCCTGGGCCTGTCCTTCCTAAAAAAGCCTGCATCCACCTATGACAGCTCTCCAGTCATGTGAGCTATCTACCATATCTCTGTGGTCCCGATGAGACTTTATTCCTGCAGCTGCACACAGACTTCTGCTTCCTCCTGTTTGTTCCCCATACTGCATGCGTGTTAATGTTTAGGCACTTGGGAAGTGCCCGGTTGAGCTGCTTTCCAAGAAAAGGTGTAAGAGCATTCCTAATCATGCTTCTCCCCATGTTGGTTCTTATTTCCCTCTTCTGCCCCGTTTTGTTGTTTTGAAGGTCTGTCTCATTCATGTCCTCCTGCAACCTTTGCTTGACAAACCTGGTCCACCACTTCCTCACCTGATTGTTGGTTGTCAACTCCCTGGTTTAAATGTCTCCTCACCAGGCTGGGCAGCCTGTTAATGAAGATCCTTTTTTTTTTTTTTTTTTTTCCTTTCTACCCATCCTTGAGAGGCTCCCGTCAGTTATTGACCCACAACATGAGTAAGTGCAATTCAATTTGCATGCCAAACCTGGGGGCGTACCCACCTTTATTTGCCAGAAATGAGGTCTCAGAGGAAGTCTCTAGAGTGTCAACACAGTCTTGGCTGTTTTTTCAGCCTTTGCTTACATGCTTGCTACCAAGAGCGCTTCAGATTCTGTTAGTTGAAATTTATTGCTTTCTGGTACAAAGTTTCTGGATTCTTCTCTGTTGGAGTGAATTTCTTACAGATAACTATTTTTATTGGATGTTTAGTCATTTTAAAAAAAACATTGTGCACACTGGATTTTTTCAAAGTGCATATATTTTCTAATAACTTAGAGATGAGGATTTTCATGATTGGATTTCGTTTTAATAGGTCATCTGAGTGGCCACAATCTCTTAATTTAAAAGGAGGCAAGGATTAGGAAAGAAATACCAAACAAATTTCTGTTGAGGGCAGAAGTAATCATCTCTAGTTTGTTATAGATTTGCCTCTTATTCCTAATGCCTCCCTCCACTGCAACGGCCCCAATTATCTCTGATATTCCTTTGAACCTTACCCTCCATACGGCAAAACAGACAAAATCTAGTATGTGTTTTTTCTAATGTAGAGTTATGCACAAGCTGATCAGTTGGCTGTAAAAGCTGAGGGGTGTGTGTGTGTAAAATGGCGTAATTTTCTCGGCTTTTCCTTCATAGGTGGCTATTAATTTAGGTTTATTCCCTTTACTGAATCATAGATTTCTTCGAAGCTTGTAGGAATTGAAATTTTCTTTCCAGTTTGGTTTGTAGTGCCCAATGCAGTAAAATCTTACTGGGGGGCAGGCTTCCAGACTTGTGAACGTACAGCGTGATTTAGTTAACCTGGGTGTATCAGAAAACCAGCTTTCAGCTAGGATACGTAACAGTCCTGTCCTACGTGAAAGTAGAGACAGGTGTTAGTGTAAGGGAGGGTATCAAAGTGGACTAAGTTCCGCTTTCTTTTCTGCCATAGAGTTGTATGCATCTGTAATGTACTTCTTGTTGTGTATCTCTAATTGGGAGATAATTTTTTTTTTAATATAAAATCTGCGTAAACTGCTATAGGAAGTCAGATTACGGAAATCATCAGTGTCTGCAGAAGCTAGGCATTCACAGGACAGGACACTGGGCAATGACCACCTGTGGGATTCACTGCTGTCCTCAGCTGTCACAAGTACTCTCACGCAGAGACTACTCTTCTACAGCAAAACACAAGACCTCTCAGCATTTTAAAGGTACTTGTTGTACCGTGTCTGGCTGGGATGGAATTAGCTTCCCCGTAGCAGCCCCTACGGCGCTGTGCTTTGTATTTGTAGCCAGCACGGGGTTGATAACACGGCGGTGTTTTGGCTGTTGCTGCGCAGTGCTCGTGCAGCATCAAGGCTGTCTCTCCATCCCCCTGCCAAAAGGCCAGCGGGCTGGGGGTGGGCAAGGGGTTGGGAGGGGACATAGCTGGGACAGCAGTCCCGGACTGACTAAAGAGGTATTCCATACTATATGATGTCATGCTCAGCTATAAAAGTTAAGGGGTGGGAGAGAGGGGGAATGTGGTGATTTGGGCTGGACTGGCCACTGAAATGAACGACAGATGCTCTTTTACTTCTCTCCCCTTTAGAGAAGGGAAAACATCTCCCTTCAGGGAGAGAAGGATGAGAGAGAAAAGAGACTTAGGAGTTTAAAAAAGAAACTAAACTACTTTAATGAAAATATTAATAAAATAATAAAAAGGAGGTAGCAAAATATATACAATATATACAAAACCAGTATTGAGCTCCCATGCTCATGATCACATCACTGGCAGGCACTGGGAAAGTCCCGGATGGGACTCACCAACGGATGGGAACTGGATTCTGGAATGCACAGATCAGGATCAAAGGCAGATGAACAGAGTCCTCCTTGAACACCGGCCATTGAAGAAAGAGGGCTGACCCTTTGATCCCTCAGCTTGTATACTGAGCGTGATGCAGATGGGATGGAATACCCTGTTGGCCAGTTCTGGGTCACCTGTCCTCTCTGCTCCTTCCCGCAGATGCAACCACTCTACACTTTTTTTTTGCTTCTGACCCTGCAATGGGGCAAATAACAAAGTTAGCTGACCTCAGTTGTTATCGCAATAAATATAAGCAAGAGTGTCTCTCCATACCATTCCTTGGTATAAAATATAAATTTATATTTATTTATTTAGGTCTTATCACTGCTAGAAGCCAATGGTGTCTATAAAATATGCTGTTAATTTCAGACAGTTCAGTTAGTTAGAAGAATTTTCAGTAAAATTACTGAGAAGAAAATTGGTTCTGTTTTACCTCAAACCAGGACAGGCAAGTGGACGTGGGGCACTTGTTATGAAGGTATTTGTCTTCTGGAGAAACTGCTACGTATACTGAGGCCCTGCTTCCCTGGGAGTGGCTGGACATTGCCTGCTGATGGGAAGTAGAGAGTAAATCTTCTCTTTTTTTCGCTTTGCTTCCATGTGCAGCCTATGCTTCTTTCATTAAAGCACCTTTATCTTGACCCACAAATTTTTCATCTTCTTTTCTCCCCCGTCCTGTTGAGGAGGGGATGCGAGAGAGCAGCTTGGAGGGCACCTGGCAGCCACCACACTTACTAAATATAATTAATAATAGTTTAAATTGAAATGTGAAAATAAAGTTCAGAATTCTTACAGCAGATATAGAGAACAGAAGATATTTATTGGCTTTATAATGTGTCTATGATGAAATGAATGACCTAATGAATTTGTGCAGACTTGCTAATACGTATGCAGTCCCAATGGACTGAAAGTGACCGTCAAGAAAAAAAAAAAAAGGCACCTTGTTTTCAATAATACTTGCTCAGTCTATTGATCACCATTAATAGCACGAGAATAACATATGCTAGTAATGATCTCTAGTTCCTTAGGGATTTTTAAATAGATTGATACCCGTCAAGACATTAAGCACATCATCACATTCAATTTGTAAGCTATGACAAATCTGTATTCATTTTACCAGTATTCAAAGACTATACTCACTAGTGATACTTGGGTCCTGAATATTGTAATATTAAAGCTGTCTATCTTGCATATAAATATAACCAATATTAACATCAAGGATTTAACTCTAGGTGGCAGTTTTATTCCATCGTTTTTTTAAAAAATGCAGGCTTAGCAGCAGCATATTTATCAGCAAGCTTTTGTAAATGTAACATAAATGCTGAAAGAGGCAGCAAATCAAGCTGTGACAACAGCTATTCTGAATTTTTTAAATATATTTATTTCTTTAGCCAGGTCACAGTGTAAATGGGTTTTAGAGTATATGACTCATATTTACCTTCCTGAAGGTTAGTCTTTTCGATAAATCTGACATGGTTTGGAAGGGCTTGATCCTAACTCCCAAAACCCTCTGCCAGTTCTTCTTTTACCAAATTTGGGGTCTAACCAGTTGGTAGCTACTGAATAAATTGTCTCTATTTTTGCTATTGCTACTTCAAGTATTTGATGTTGGCTGCTGCTGCTGAGCAGCCGGCACTTGTGTCTGTAGCCCCTTTTGTTCTGGCTTTCTGCAAGCCATTTGCACCAACACTGTGGGGTCACAGTGAATGGTTTTGTCTCCTTGCACTTTGTGGTGGGTTGACCCTGCCAGGACGTCAGGTGCCCACCAAAGCCTCTCTTTTCACTCCCCTCCTCAGCTGGGCAGGGGAGAGAAAATATAATGAAAGGCTTGTGGGTTGAGATAAGGACAGGGAGATTGCTCAGCAATTACTGTCACAGGCAAAACAGACTCGACTTGGGCAAAAAATAATTTATTACCAATCAAATCAGAGTAGGGTAATGAGAAATAAAAACTAAATCTTAAAACACCTTCCCCCCACCCCTCCCTTCTTCCCAGGCTCAACTTTATTCCCTATTTATCTACCTCCTCACCCGCAGTGGTGCAGGGGGACGGGGAACGGAGGTTGTGGTCAGTTCATCACACATTGTCTCTGCTGCTCCTTCATCCTTGGAGGGGAGGACTCCTCATGCTCTTCCCCTGCCCCAGCGTGGGGTCCCTCCCACGGGAGATAGTCCTCCATGAACTTCTCCAATGTGAATCCTTCCCACAGGCTGCAGTTCTTCACAAACTGCTGCAGCATGGGTCCCTTCCATGGGACACAGTCCTTCAGAAAGAGACCGCTCCAGCATGAGTCCTCCACGGGGTCACAAGTCCTGCCAGAAAATCTGCTCCAGCATGTGTTTCTCTCTCTCCGTGGGTCCATAGGCCTGCTCCAGCACAGGCTCTCCATGGGCTCACAGCCTCCTTTGGGAATCTACCTGCTCTGGCGTGGGGTCCTCCACGGGCTGTGGGTGGATATCTGCTCCACCATTAACATCCATGGGTTGCAGGAGGACAGCCTGCCACGCCATGGTTTTCACCATGGGCTTCAGGGGATCTCTACTCCAGCGCCTGGACCACCTCCTCCCCCTCTTTCTTCACTGACCTTGGTCCCTGCAGAGTTGTTGCTCTCACATGTTCTTGCTCCTCTCTCTGGCTGCTGTTGTGCAGCAGGTTTTCCCCCTCTTAAATATGTTACCCCAGAGGTGCTACCACCGTCACTGATGGGCTCAGCCTTGGCCAGCCGTGGGTCTGTCTTGGAGCCCGCTGGCACTGGCTCTATCAGACATGGGGGAAGCTTCTAGCAGCTTCTCACAGAAGCCACCCCTGTAGCCCCCTGTGTAGCCACCAAAACCTTGCCACGCACACCCAATATACACTTGCTGAACTCCTTGTGAAACTGCTTCTTTTTTAAGACACAGGAATTATAAACAATTAATTTAGGAGGAATGAAGAATCACTGAGTGATTGTGTAATAACGCTGCCTTGGTCCCAGATCCAGGCAGTGCAATTCTGGAGGGACTCTTATCAGGCCACTGACATTTTAAAGCAAAAATAACCTAAAAAAAAAAGATTGGAGCAGCTAGGAGTGGTCCAATATGTAGGCACTATGACGAAAAGTTACTGGCAGATTTCTCTGCACTAGAATTGCTAAAGATAATGAGCGTTCAGCATCATTTTGGCTCTTTCAATTTTGCTCTTTGCCTTTTGTAGTGGTGAACATTTGTCATGTAACAGGCAGAGTCCTCACGGCCCAGATACACCCACCTCAAGAATGGTATCATGAGATAAGCAATGCTGCTACACTGACATAGATGATGAAAGCCAGACTCCAGTTTCTTCTAGAGGTCAGGTTTACTGCAGATACCACTAAATGCAGTTACATATTTGGGGAGGCGATCTGTCTGAGCTACGTAATTGAAATAAGGCTTGTCCTAAGCAAAGTATATTCCCAACTTATTCCCGACTGAGCTCCACAACCCTGCACAGAGATTGCTCAGCTCATTCTCATAGAGGTTTGCCACCAAAGTGGTTTCAGATGGGCCTGATAAGATGAAAAACATAAGCATCAGTGGATTGATGGATGTAAAAAAGACTTTTTCATGTGAAGAAGAAAATCACAGGCCCATAATATAATTCAGGCTGTAAGAGAAGAACCCTGCAGGGTTCTAGTCCTACCTCCTGCTCAAAGCAGGGTGAGCCAGGAATCAGCCCAGGTTGCGCCACTCTCTGCCGAGAGGTTCATTTCACAGACTGATGAATGGTGTTGGGTTGCACGTGCAAAGGAAGCCAAAGGAGAGGAATGGACATCCTTCATGTTAACAGGAAGTAATTTCTGAGACTGACAGTATAATTTATAATTGAGAGAGTCGGTGGATATTATTAGGTGTTAGTCACAAGGAAAATTTCCCTCTTAACAGATTTTCCCTTTCCTCCTACATACACCTGAACTCCATGAAGAATTTCAATGACAGTCTCAAATGATGTACTGTGATACTGCAGGCATATGCATTTACAATGCAGCAATGAACAAGAATTGTGATTTGCAGTTGGAAAATTAAAATTTTAAACCAAATGACCTGGGAACGTCACTACAGAACTTCTTTGCAAAACCATCTACATTGGGAAACATCAATTAAAAATAAACATAAAGACAGGCAGGTACAGAGGAAGGGCATAGCCTGTCGCAAACAAAACTCCAGCAGTTATTGCTGATGGACCAAACTCTGGTCTATCTGCTAAGCTGGATATTTAATACATGAACTAAAACAAAATTTAGGCCAAGAAACTGCCTGATCACAGAAAGTGTGTTTTGTGACACATGGCTAAAATAAGATTAGGCAATCTAATGTTCCCTTCTAGGTAGAAAAAGATAAATCAGTGAATGCTTCAGATTTCATCTGCTCACTTTGGAGGGAAGTCAGTACAGAGTATGATATATTCTCAAGCACTAAGCATTTGGTAACTGGAAAAGATATAGATCAGCCTGGTCAATTCTTTCTTGTGTGTGAAGCTATAGATGATTAAATGCTACTTTCACAGAAATTACTACATAAATAGTCAAAGTCTTGGTATGATATGGTTCACCAAAGGAAATAATCTAAATAGATGACACCTGAGGAAGAATAAGAAATGCATAGTATGGAGCTTAGAAAGAAGAATGAATAAGAAGGCAAGAAGTAAAATTAAAAGAAAATGTTTGAAGTTAAGTTGTGGGGTATTAACTTGGTATGCTTTGAAAGTAGAAGCTGGAGGAGGAATTAAAAATATCAAGAAGGAAACTGGGTAAACTTTTAAAATTTTGCTTTTAACTGATTCAATAGCAAACAAACCTGTCCTGCTGTAACTGATGCCAGCGACAAAACATTTAGTGACATCAGCAGTGGCCAGATTAGTCTCACTGACTCCAGCACCTTTAACTGAGGTTGGAGCAAATGTGTGTATGCTCCACCTAATCCATATGCAGGGTGTACCATATGCTAGCTGTTTGGTTCAGAGTCGATTGGGAGAAGTCCCCAGCTTAGACTGAAATCTTATTTTCTTGCTTGTCATAAACTCCTTGTGGGACAGTAATTCAGACCTAATATACTTTGGATGGTGTTCAGTATTGCTAAAATTAGCTAAATATTCAAAAGCTAAATATTGCTTTCAAAAGCGACTAAACGTTTAGGGGTTAGCGGAGAGTCTGAAGAACAGTGTCCCTGTCTGCGTTGCAGCTGAGCCAATCCTGTTACACAACATGGGTTTTGCTGATAAGACTGGCAGTTTCTAATTTTTAACTTAAATAGCTTTACAAAGACAATTTAAGTTTTGGGGAAGCTATAGCTATCGTTTCAAAATACGGTGTTGCGTATTCATAGATGTCCAACCCATAACCATTGCCTAATTGAGGTGAGTGTGATGACTAAGGAATATAATAGATTGCTGCAAGAGAATATGGGAAGTAGTCCCAGGAATTTACGTATGTGATTTTCACTTTACGAATCAGAAACACACTGAAATCCTTGTACATAATATAAGTGCTTTAAATAAAGTAAGGAAATTTTCTATTAAACAAGTACTTGTACGGTAATATGTGTTTTCATTTTAAGTATTACTCTACTTGAAGGCATATTAGACTGTACACAATCTAGATGGACTAGAGAGACCTGGGAACCAAACTGACACATTGAGTACCTAAAATCTAACCTAATTTACAGTGTTTCTGTAACTCCTGGTTGGATGCATGCAGTCAGCAAAGTCCAGAGAGTGGAGATTTGGTAACTAAATCCTGATGGATCTGCAAAACATGCTTTATTCTCCCAAACACAGCCTAAGAAACCCAGTTCAGATGTTTACAGAATGTTCCCATTTATTAGCTTCTTTCTCTGAAGGTTCTCACCCACACAGCAGACGGCAGCGTGCTTGGCTGTTCACCGATGTGACGCTGCTGACCACGAGGGCTTCAGCTACATCGATGGGCTTTGTACAGAAGCAACCGAGACCCACACGCATACGCTGCTCCACGACACTTCCACCGTGGGGGAAGAGTGGCAGGACACGAGGTCTAACAGACAGCTGAAGGAGCAGGGATGTCTCTGTTTTCACAGCAATTTGCTAAGCAAAAATGTATCACTGTTTAAATTATAGCTTAAAATCCTAAATTATGCTTAAAGTCTTTCCCTATTCTTTATAAGCACATATCAGTTCTTAAGAATGCATGTAACTGGACTTTGTCTCAAACAAGACAGTTAAGTAAAAGGACATCTTCCAATAGGTGAAGGTCTTCCACCAATTCTGCCCAAAACAAGCTCCAGCAAGTCTAAAACAAGCTTTCCTATCTTTTTTTTTTCTCACTTAAGGTGATTTAAGTCAAGGCAAGATATACAATCTACTTTTATCATTAACTCTTCGTGTGCAATCATTATCTCTCTTTTCAAAATCCCCATTCTCTTCCATTACAACCAACTGAAATACCAGACGTCGAGAACTGTGAGTGTGGCCCTGGAGGGCTGCTCTGGTGCCTCCTGAGCACTGACAGCACCACCGCCTCTTGTAATGGTGTAATTAAAAAAGGTTGGCACTTTGGCTCCAATGCTTTTAAAAGCTTTCCATGTGGTATGGCACCCTCCTGAGGTTCAGTGACTGCTCCTTTTTTGTTGTAATTTTTGTTGTGAAAATATCAAAATGCTGAACTCACAGGCTTCTGCCTCAAAAGGACTTTGTTACCAGAGCTTCTTCCATCTCTTTTTCCAGATGCAGAAATTGAGTTAACTCCCTTAGATGAATGCCTTCTTACATGGGTATATATACTGTCATCTAATTTTTTTCCTCAAAAAGACATGCTCTGAAAAAGACTATGGGACAGTTTAGGCTGCTGAGTGCAGGCTCAAGGTGGTGCTTTTTCAGTTTTGGCAGGTGTGCGTCTACATGGGAACGTGCTAGAAACTTCATCCCCGTAGCAGAAAGCAGCACGGTAAAGCATGATTTGCCATGGACTGGATTTCCCTGCAATTATCTTCATAGAGAAGGGCCCGGAGTTGGTTTAGTTTAATGAATGCACTCTTATTTGAAAGCACTTTAAGTTACAGGTCACAACCACTCTAAACATTAATATTCATTACAATTATTTTATTGTTTTATCACTATTATGACTCCTCAAAGCAATGTGAAATTAATTCTGTTGATTTCAGTGCTGAAGTTGCAGTATTTCTATTGCTAGATGAAGAACAGAGTGATTTTTATTTTTTTTTTTAAAAAAAGAGGCTAGCTAGGAAAGGCACAAAACTCCATGGAAAAATTAATTGTTTTTAAAGTAACTTGGGTAATTATTTGTATACTCGTCTGTATTTTAAACCGCCTTGCTTTTTCCCCTACATCTTACATTCTGTTAACATGGGAACTCCCTGACTTCACACTCCTGTATAAGCACACATTAGGAACTTGTCACTGATACCCAGAAATAAATAGTCAGCAAGGTAAACTCAACTCAAATCAACAAAACAAGTCTCCCTCTTTCTCCCCCGTACTTGACATATTTACTATAGCTACCACTGTACCTTTTCCCAGGCTGCAGAATTCCTCCAGAGGTGCACATCCTCCAAGAGATTTCCAGATGTGCTAATGAGAAACCTCATTCTTTGAGCAGACTCATTTTCCATGGCTCTGAATGAAATTTAGAAAAAAAATTGTCTGTGTTCTACAAGAACAACAAAGTGCATAGCCTGAGACAGCTTTCTCTTCTCTTGTTTAAACTTGAGGACAGAAATGCTACACTACGAAACAGTAGTCTTCTGTCCTGACCACCGCTCTTATCATTAGGCTGTCCGTTGCATGTAATCCCGTGTTCTCTATGATGAACACAAGAAACTGTAATAGACGTAATCTGCCCACTAGATGAAAATATTCTAAGTCAAATAAAACTTGTCATAGTTTTCTAGATTGATTCTCCTTTTTCTTTTTTTTTTTTGTTACTCTTCCAATATAAATTAATAACTTGTATTTCATGATTCTTATGGAATGTGGCTATGTTCCTCACAAGCTTAAGCTCTTACTGGTCTCAGGCCTATCTTGAAGACAGAAAAGCTTCTAAGAATATATTTTTTTAAAAGTTTAATTCCAAACTATTCTTTCTTTGAACAGTAAATAATGACATTCTAAAAATGAGACATCAGCTGTTTTAATAAAGATGGCCTTGGGCATTTCCTAACTCTTGTTACAGATACAGACGATAAGGAGGAAATGTCTCTGAAGCAGTGGAAGTTATTGGAGAAATACAGGCTTTAAGCAAAGAAAAGCTTGATCAAAATGTAGTAGTTGTTATCCTTACAGAAACGCAAAAGTGGATTCCCAAAAGAGAAAAGTCTGGGATGTGAATTGGGCTACAGGAATATATCAGAAATAGTACTAATTAAGAAAAAATACCTGAGATAATTCAAGTGTTAGGTATCAAAACATTTTGACTCGCTTTTAAAAATTACCTCCGCCCCCCGCCCTCCCCCAGGAATTATTCATCCAGTAGTTTCTCAAGCATCCCAGGAACTGCTCAGTAATCATCAGCACCCAAAGCCTTGGGAGTTCTCTAGTACTTGGGTACTTAGGCCTTTCTGAAAATTTCGGCCTTAAATCAACATCTCAAAGATTTAAAGGGAAGTTATTTTGCTGAAATAAAGCAGATACGGTAACAGTGCTCCTGGCAGTGTTATAAAGAGGAATAGGGGCAACCTTGGGAGGCGATTTAATCAATCTCTCTGAGCAGAGAAGGAATATTATGCCAGGTCTCCTGCAGTCTCTATTGCTGTTAATTGATTCCAGTGTGATGTTTGGCTTTTTCATAGCAGCATGAAATTGCTAACTCATGTTCACCTTCTAATAGGATATATCTCGTAGCTCTTGTTTCAAAGTAACTTTGCCTAAGCATCCCATATTTTTGCACTCTTTTTGCCCAAACATAGTATTTTCCCTTTTGTAATTGTATTTTTTTTTATTTATTTTTTCCCCAGGTTTCCCTGATAATTTCTCAATATAATTTTGGGTTATGCTCTTCTCCTCCAGCATACTTATGGTTCCTTGTAGGTCTGTCTTTTCTTCAGGTATAATAACTGCACTCTCTATTCCACCATCCAAACCGGGAAAGACATAGACTAGAGCATGAGACAGGCCACCTTTACATCTGCTACGTCCCTTCATCTTGCCAGTGAATCAGTGAAAATGCATTTTTAGGTATTTTACCACAGTTTGCATCAGCTTCTGGCATTTTCACCAGAGGACTGATGAAAATGTCTCCCCTCGTTCTATAAAAAAGTACGCTGGACAGTGTGATTACATTATTACATCAAGATTTAGGAAACCAGTTTCATATAAGAGCAAGGCCTGTTGTAAAGGAAAACAGGTGGGTTGGTCCAAAAATGTAATTTGCTTGTAAAAATTTCAGTTGTCTGCAATTTGTTTTGTTTTGGTTGTTTTGTTGTTTGTTTTTTTTTAATATACAGTTCTGGGTCATAAATAGCTGCTTCTTTGCTTTATTTTGTAATTATTCTGAACAGTGAAGTTAATTTAACAGCTCTAGAGTTTATCAGCCCTTCTTTCATTTTTTTTTTAAACATAGGCATTGCACATATCTTTTTTTACAGTACTCTAGATATATCTAGTATATCTAGATAGATATATCTATATCTATAGATATGTATACATAGTAGAATATATCATAGATATCACATCTAGATATATCATAGATATATTCTAGTATACTTCATCCTTCATGAATTCCTAAACACACTTAAAAGTTTTGCAATTGTGTTGATTAGATACTTACGTATGTGAGGAAGTTCATCAGCTTGAGAAAATCTGAAAATTTTTATGTTACCTAAGTACTTTCTTACCTGTTCTTTCCCTACGCTAAAGCAGAAAACTTACTCCTCTGTTATTGGTATTAATTTTCTAGGCCTTTGCTATCAGTTGGTCTTCTTAGTAAAGACATTTAATTAAAAAAGACTTAAAGCACGTTGACCTTCTTTGTTCAGGAGCAGACCAATGCTCGGTCATCACCTTATTATTGCTTATAAAATTATTTCTCATGGCCTTTGGTTTCTCTTTTTATTTGCATCTGTGTTGTGTTCCTAATTTTTGCACTACATATTTGTGCTTTTCTATTCTGATAATTACAAATTAGCCTAGTTGTCACTTTCTCCCTTTCTTATATTTGTATTTGATATACATTATCTGAGAAAACACCTGTTCTGTTTAAGTTTGGTTGGTTGGTTGTTTTTTTTTTAAATTGATCTTGGATTGGTCTTTTTTTCCTTAGATTGATTTTTTCCTTACATTTCCTTAGCTCACTGTGATTTTATCAATCCATCTCTGAGTCTACTGAAGTGTACCCTCTTTTGTTGTTAGTTTCCATCCTTCACTTTCCAAGGATTGTGAACTCTCTAATTTCACCATTTTCACCCAACTTGACACAAACAGAAACCTTGATATTCTTATTAGTTACTCTTTACTGCTCTGCATTAAATTTGGAAGCATCAGCCTTTTGGCTGTCTTCTCCATTTTCTGGGAAAAAAAAAATAATAAATGTAGACACACATTCCATTAACTTACTAGGAAACCTGTGTTTTGCTATCCTAAAATAACCTCTAAAACGCATAGTTCTTCCTTGTGAATATGAGTAACAGGTTACCTGTATCACAGCAATAGTTATATTTTGGTAAAGCTACTTTCGTGTTAGATTCCTTCATGGTAAGTGTTATCGTAAAAAAAAAAAAAAGCAAAACAGTTCTGTCCAGTGATTTGAGTTTGTTTCACTCCAGTGTGCAATTTGACTTACTTCTGGGCAAAAGACTCGCAATAATATTTTTTAAAAGATAGCGGTGTTATATTCATGTGGAAAAAGCATCCCCCACCCAACTCATTTAACTACTTATTTAAAAAGCCTTAGCCATAAGAACTGAACTGCTAGCGTACTTCTCACCGCATCACTTATTCATGTGTGTGAAATACAATCTTTAGACAGATCTAATGGCTTGTGGAAAACGAGCATTGAATTACTGGGCAGTGTTGCTACATTACTGTAGTGTTCATTTCAGAACATGTTTTACTTTAGGTAAACTTGCATATCCTGAGCTGTTTTGTTCATGGAGCTGAACGTTACAGAAGAAGCCTTATGAGAAAACAACAATGAACAGCACCATTTAGGCAAATGGTTAATTTTATCTTTGTTTTGCCAAGTCACAATTCATTGTCCTTCTTGATGGTGCAAAACTAATTGGCTCTTATCACAGTTACATTACCTCCAAAGGCAGATAAAATTAATGCAAAGTAAACATCACCATGATCAGCGACTGACTGATTAAAAGGGAAATAGACTTGCATGAAGTTGATGCTGTAACCCACAACAGGCGCTCTCAGAATTATAAATCAAGAAGTTCTCCAGGTTATCAGCCACTGCTCCAGTTCATTATTTTGTATTCTTGGCTTTAACCTTGGGTCACCCTTAATACATCTGCTCTGCAGTCATTAATACGGCTGATGAAAATAAACTATGGAAGAGCAATGCTGTATTGCATGACTAATTACTCTATCAGGTTACTTGTTTACAGCTTGTAAAAAATGTTTTTGTTCATATAAATAAATCAAAGCCTGCTAAGCTCTGTGCTGTATGTGAAACACTATCTATCTGACTGTGGAACTTCCAAGGGGAGTCCTTCACTTTCAAGAAATTATACGTTGAACTGCAAACTCTCCAGCCTTTATTTTCTTCCATTCAATCCCTTTAATATTTGCCACGTTTACAGGAAGGAATATTTGCCATGTTTGCGTCTGGGAATTATGTTGTTTCTTTCCTCAGAGAGTTCACACTTGAACAAATCTAGATACTAAATTCCTTCTCAGAAATCTCAAATAACTTTGGCAACAGGCAATCGCTGTTGAGTTTGAATGGATCAAGGAGCACAGGGCATGACCACTGAGGGGTCAGAACCATCCTTTGCCTTTTTAAGTTTAAAAATGAAAATGCCGGTGACTTTATTTAACCCCAGTCTTCAAAAGAGAGTGCAGAAACATTCTTGGAAAAACAGACATTTCAACCCAAAGAGAACACGTTACATGTAATCAAAAGTTGCAGTTAGTTTATGTGAAGCAAGTAAAATTCTAGAAAAGATGAAGGAAGATTTATATTTACATGGGATTTGTGTTATTCTGTACAAGAGAACTGATTTGGGGGAATACGATTCTTAATTAAACTGAATGGCTTAGAGTCTCTTTTGGGGAAAACTGTCTAAGAGTTGTTAAAACCCACACAGAAGCAGGAAGAGTTCAGAAATTGTGGTCTACAAGCCCATGCACTGACATTTATCAACTGGACAAATATGTAGAAGACTACTGTAAAGAGGAAAGAAATGACTTCCCCATGCACGCTGATGATTATACAAGTCTGGAGCTTAAACTGTGAGAGAGGGTGCTCGTATGAATGTGTACATACCTGGAGGACAGGGGAAAGAGGAGCTTCTCTTCAAATTATTCCTGGACAAGACAAAGCCTGTCTCTTTCTCATAATCTTCATCATAGAGGATCCAAACAAGACATGTTTGTTCTCTAGCAAAGAATACACGGGAGATGACAGGCTTAATTAGATGTATCTATAATTAATATTTTCTGTTATATTTAATATGTGGAATATTAAATACCTCAAAGGGGAAGTATTCAGGCACTGATGTGGGAGCCTGAGTGAATGCAAAACATTAGGCAAAGTGGGAATTGGGAGCCTCCATTCTATATGTGAATATATGGAGCAACAGAGAGAAAGACAGAATCTAGAGTATGAAGTTACTTGAGGAACACAATGAAATATCCGCATGCAGCTTTCCAAAGGAACGGTCTGTAATGACTGCAGGTGACACTGTTTATTTTACAAGCAATTTTTCATTTCCAGTCCTTCAAACCACAATCTGAGTCTCTCAATTTCTTAAAAAAATAAAAGGTATGTAATTTTTTACAATGTTTTACCAAAACATCTTTGTCTATTCTCGTGTAACACGGTGGGTGGGTTATGTTGCCACCAGTAAACTAATTGTGTTGTGTCTCGTCAAAGGCAGAGAATTAGTATATAAATGGGGTGCAGGCAATCTGGAAGCAACTAAACTGTAGGGGTTATGTTTTGTAATCTGAGGGTCTGCACAGTGTTGGGTGATAGTTCCCAGAAGCTCACCGTGGAGGCTATGTTGTCAGATACTGGCTTTGAGATTTTTTTGCTAGGCATAGGGAAATCTCCCTCTTGTAGATGGCACCGAGTCACCGAACTGCCTTGGCCCTTCTGCAAAGCAGCAGAGGAAAGTTTAAATTAGACAAGTTCACTCCGGGGGTAAGGATTACTAAGTACTGGAATAGATGCCATGGGAGGTTGTGTGATCATCGTCTTTAAAGGTTTGAGAGCAACAGTAAGGCAAAACCTCTCTCAGGGGACGACAAGGCACAGCTGATCTATTTTTCTGTGATACATATTGTACTTTCTAAAATCCAGCACCCAACAGCATTTTACAGAAAAGAAATTTCATTCCACTTAACATTGTTGACACGCGGTGTCAGAATATTCACTTCCAGTTTACTGCTTTTCACATAAAAACCTGAGCCTGTGATAACAATGAACCGAACTCTGCTATCCATGAAACTATTTTTCAATTAAACAGTTTCACCTTAGAGAGAATAACTGCAGAACAGAATTCAAAACAAATTCGTTGCCAGTGTATTTGCATAGTCATCTTTTCATAGTCACAGAGCACCATCGTCACTGTGTTTAAGAGCAATAAACAACCACAGCTGCATTCCCAGCACTTGAATGGGTAAACAGAAGGTGAAACTTTTTTTCAAACAGCAGCTAAGTCATCCTGTAATGAGGGGATGAACGTGGGGCAAACATATTTGAGAAACATAGACATTTCAGATAAACTCGTTCTAGTTTAAATGCAATTTCCCACTTGTTAATCCATTATTGGCCCATTCTGAATTTGAAAATCTTATTGGTGTCCTTTTTATGTATTTCCCACTTCCTTTGCTCTTCTGCAGGGGATTAGAGCGCGAGTCTCTTTCTCTCCCTTTCCATCAAGATCAGTTTTTTTATCTCACACGGAGAAGCTCTCTTGCAAGGACGTTTAGCTGCGGCCTCTGACAAGCACCAAACCAGAGCTGCCCACAGAGCTCCTAACAGAGAGCTAACGCCGGGCCCCGTGTGCCGCTCTGATGGCCATTAGCATGCTGGCTCCATTTCACTTAAAGTTAGCATCTTTGTATCATAGCAACACAACAGAATGCTAAGCACGGATAATACAGCGGTGTTTTGTTCCAAAGAACAATTGGAAAATTCCTGAATTGACTTTATGTTTGAATGATCTTTATGTGCAAATTCACGTAGCAGCTTTCCCCCATCAGATACATAAATAACAGTAGTCTAGCATTAAGCCAGTTTCTAGATGAGCAAAATGACCTCCTTCTGTCTTAAAATGTGCGACTGTATCACCCGCTCTTCAATCATGCGAGGAGGAACAAGTTCCACGATGTTATTGTGATGGGGGCAGGTCAGCTGGTTATTTTTAGCTGGAGCTAGCACATTTAGCAAACTCCCACAAGAGGAAACATTCTTTACCTGCAGCTGATTAGCATTCAGGGCTGCACAACTCCATCCATTTAAGCGTCAAAACAGCTATTTTAGTCTTATTTTTACAAGCAAATGCTTGCTGCTCAGTATTAGGAGAAAGGTGCACTCAGAAGAAATGGCATAATATGTTTCTGATTGCAAGAGCTAAATGCAAATACTGATGACTAAAGACTCTAACATTGGAGTAATAAGCACATAAACATTTGCACATCTACCCTCTGTCGTTAATGGCTGTAGCCATTAAAACTCTCCTGCAGTAGGGAATGGAATTTTCACCGTATTTTTTAAGGTTTCTTTTAAATTTTTCTTACTTACATATTTAAAATTTAAGAGAAGCTCCCATTCAAGTTCAAGCCCCTTTATTTAGCCATAGTTAGGATGATATTTTAGGATAGGCAGGTTGTCTTCTAATTGTGCTCCTTGACCTGGCTGCATAGGTTCACACAGCAAAGAGTTCATCTGTCTCCATACTTAGCTAACCAGACACAGGTACCCCAGGGGAGAATCCCAAATTAGCATCTGGAAAAGCACGGAAATATGATCTACAGTTTAATATTAATCACATACCTCAACAGAGTCATGTGGGGGAACGTTCTCAGAAGGAACCTCACAAAAACTCCTTCTGGTCGCTGTCATTTCCTGGATTTATTCCCACTGCAGGGTGAGAGTCTGTCTGAATTAGTAGATACATACAAGGAATCATAAAAACAAAAAGACAGAGGGAAAACCCAATGCTTCATTTAATTGCTATACTGCACAGGTGTTACAGTTGATTGGAAAGGTAACTTTAGGCAAATTTTAAAATTGTTTGTTGTTTACTAATAAAAGATCAGAACTTTCTTTCCTTCCCTTCAAAAGAAAGGCAACCTACTTAGAATTTGTAAAATATCTTTCAATTTCTCCCTGTAGATACTCACTGATAATACTTATGACCATAAATTCTGAGTTTTTGAAACCTGCCATCAAAGGGGTTCTGCCATTCACTTTGCAGTTGTTGAAGGTGCTGAGCATTGCATTGCATTTATTAGAGACTTCCTGAGGTCCCGGCATGCCATTTTCCATTCCCATCCCATTTTAAGATTTCCTGAAATCTCCTGCCTCTTTCTGTTCACTTCCCTGTCATGAACTCGCTTCCCTTTTCCTAGAATCCCAGCCCAGTATCCTTTTATTTTCCCTTGCCAAGGTTTCTGCATGCATTCCAGGTTCTTCTTTCTTACCCTCACTCCCACACAAACTACTTCCATTCCCTCCTCTTGTGCCAGCATTTCTCTATTCCAACTTCCCTCTGCCATAGGGGTTTTTTTAGGTCATTCAGAATGCTAGTGTTTAAAAACCACATAGTGCAGATCAATAGACAATGAAACTATTGTTTCTCTGGAAGGCGTCACTAGCTGGCAAAACCTGAGACATCCATCTGTCTTCAGATAGAAGCCAATGGATATCAGAAGCTAACCACAATGTCAGCATCTAATTTGTCCTATATTTCTAATATTTTCTCCTCCAGCTTCCATTGACCCCAGTAGCCACTTAAGGGTAGAACTCAGAAGTTCTACTGTGTTATATAAAACAGAGGAATAAAAGCATGTAGGCAGGAGACCAGCTTTGCTAAGTAAGCAATATCTCTGAAACATGAGAATGTTGGAAAGTTCTTAACAGATAAAGGATATATAATCTGAGACAGACGCAAAGAAACCCCACCCAACCCCCTCATTATTAGTTGCCCCAACTAACTGACTCCAATTTTGGGGCAGATATTAACTTTAAATGAATCTAAATGGAGCAGTAGTAGTAATTTCATGTGCCCAGATAACTAATTCAGGTCTCTGATCCATTTATTTACTTGCTTCCTGAAATAAGTTTTCCATTGTTTAAGTATACTCCCAACAAAATATACCGGTTGCCAGTATCTCGGTGTAAACGTATAAAAGCTGACAGATATATGAACTGGTTCTATTCCCTCAAGCATCTTCTGATGTCTTATTGAACGCCATGCAACATTCATGGATGTTGAACTGCCCTTTTCAGTTATATTTAAGGAAATGTATTTGACTAATGGCAGTCATTAGTTTGTGAGACTCTTCCTGGTTCCAAACTGGCGATTTGGTGGGGGTCAGATTATTATTTTATGACTTACTCTTTGAGCTGAAACTGAGCTTTGGACTGACTGCAGAGTGTGGCCATCCTATCTGACATCAGGTTTGTAGTGTGGCAGCGCTACAGGCTTGGGGAAGGGTGGCTGAAAAGCTGCCCCACAGAAAAGGACCTGGGCATGTTGATCGACAGCTAGCTGAATATGAGCCAGCAGTGTGCCCAGGTGGCCAAGGTGGCCAAGAGCATCCCGGCCCCTATTGGCAATAGTGTGGCCAGCACAACTAAGGAAGGGATCGTCCCCCTATACTCAGCACCAGTGAGGCTGCACCTGGAGTACTGTGTCCAGTTTTGGGCCCCGCACTGCAAGAAGGACATTGAGGTGCTGGAGCGTGTCCAGAGAAGGGCAACAAAGCTGGTGAGGGGTCTGGAGAACAAGTCTTATGAGGAGTGGCTGAGGTAGCTGGGGTTGTTTTGCCTGGAGAAAAGGAAGCTGAGAGGAGACCTTATCGCTCTCTACGACTACCTGGAAGGAGGCTGTAGAGAGGTGGGGGTCCATCTCTTCTCCCAAGTGACGGGCAATAGGACAAGAGGAAATGGCCTCAAGTTGCGCCAGGGGAGGTTTAGACTGGATATTAGGAAAAATTTCTTTACTGAAAGGCTTATCAAGCATTGGAACAGCCTGCCCAGGGAAGTGGTGGAATGGCCATCCCTAGAGGAATTTAAAAGACGGGTAGATGTGGTGCTTAGGGATATAGTTTAGTGGTGGTTTTGGCAGTGTTATGTTGATGGTTGGACTCGATGATCTTAAAGGTCCCTTCCAACCTAGACGATTCTATGATCACCGTGGGCACCCATTATGGGCAATTGTTTGTGTGAGAAGGAATCAGCAATGATTGTAATTTGAGCCTTAACTGGCAGTTAAATAAAGAATATAGTGTATAGGAGTCTTGCAATTAGGACTCAACAGGTGGAGAAAGTTACTTAATGAAAACTTGTGCTCTCACTTGTACAGCAAATCTTTTTCTTTTGGCTACCTAGGTCATTTCCCAATCAAACTCCAGTCAGGAGGAAAAGTTTAGTACATTTACTGATGCCTCTAGCCAACAGAGGAATAGTTTGCTATGTTCTTCCTCAAAAGCAAGATGTCAGTACAGTACAGATACATCAGGTGGCAAACACTTCTCGCCAATAGTGCAGCTGGCAAGGGCAGGCCAGGCAAGCAGGAGGACATCTGGATCCGGAGTCACCTTCTATTTGCATGCAGTCCTGCTTCCGTGTCCCTGCTGCATCCATCACATATGAAAAAGTACCGGTTCTAGTACCAAAGCTCTCCAAAGCGCAGATTGTTGTTTCGTTTTGTGAACATTCCTGTGAATAAAATTTGATTGCTGGGTTGTTTTTGGTAAATAAACACAGAAGAACCATGAACGCTGCCAGAGTGAATGAAAGCAATGCTGCTGGGGCGTTTGCTCTAGCAGGGGTGACTTTTAGTGCTCAGTACTTCAAGAAAGCAATTAAGACATAAACTCTTAGGCCTGGTGAGAGTTTGTGTACTTCTGAACCATCAGGAGAGTTAGTCGGTTATGCATTAGTTGTAGTCCCAGATACACAGACTGTTATTGCCCAACAGACAGGTCTCATTTCCCTCATCCAAAACATTCTTTCTGCTCTCAAGCCAACAGCTCCCATCCCATGACGACCAACAGCTCCCATCTCCATCCTGCAGCAACATTTATGGTTGCATCGGGATGACCATACGCACCAGCCTAAAACTACATAATATTTATTCAGAGTAACAAAACGGTAAAACCCAGGATACCCTTCACACTTTTTCACCTTGATTCCTGTTGTGATATTCAGCGGAGTGCCCAACAAAACCAGCTCGACATTTAGAAATTTTCAGTGGTGTCAGTATTTTGGTAGACGTCCTTACAGTGTTTCTGTTAAATTGCTATTGGTTTCCTCAAGCTAATCATTCTTCTTTTAATCTGAAAAGTTCCAACTTCTGTCACTGGAAAAATACTGAAAAGAAAAACGGAACAAAAAAAAATCCTTAAATCTGACTCGCAACCCCTAATGAGAAAAGAAAAAAAAAAAAAAATCTGTCATCTCATTCAGAAGAAAGAAAAAATGCTAGGTTTTTTTAAGTGAAATAAATGCTTTCCCTAAACATGATCGCAGTTGACAAAATGCTGAATGTTTAGGTGGCAATTATAGCTCTTTCAGAGACTGTCAAATCTTGTCACAACACATGTTATAAATGAGGACAGATTTAGACATCCTTTCTGACAGTTATGTGTAGGATGTGGATGGTTGGCAGTTAAATTTCAAATGCAGGGAAATTTTCCTTCCAATAGATCTTTGCTTGTTTATTAAGAGGGAGTTACCGTGCGCTGAATCTTGTATCTACCATGTGCAGCTTTTCATCCTTACAGCTTTTGACATTTCACTTTAACTTTCTTTGTGACAGCCATCTGAACATTGTTTTAGGTGAAAAGTAACCTACGGTGCTCTGGAGATGTATGAAATTTTTAAAGCTCTTGGTGTTTTCATACGGAGACTGGAGTAGGAAATGTGTCATATTATACATGGATGGATAAATAGCAAGAAAGCAAATAACAGAGACTGCAACAACACTGACTGAAGGGAGCAGCTTCATGATGCACACAGAAAATGGGATAATGCGCTAGCCCACGTTCATCATGTGAGACGTGCAAAATGTCGATGAAGTATTAGCAATAATAACGTGCATCACAAAGCGCAATTCATGTGATGATAAACTACTTGTGTGTCATTAAAGGCCAAACCTAACATGAATTTCGAACAGAGGTCAAATGGTATGGGGAGAAGAGAAAGAAGAGGAATCGCACCACCATGCACAAGAGTCCTGGCTGGGTCAGACACAACTTTTTTGGAAGCTCCGAGGGCGAGCATGCTGGAGCAGCCTTGATCTCACATTTTATGAGGGCGGCGTAAGCCTTTTCGACTGCACCAGCCTCAATCTGCTACCGAGCACAGGCAGTGACAAGCTTTGCATTCAGCCTTTCTGCAAAGGTCAATAAAGAGGTGGGAAAGGGAGAGGCAGCATCTCCCGGTTAGGTGACATGCTATAGCTCCTTTAGCCCCTGCTCCAAATTCTAATAATCCCTTCAAGCTACTGGAAACATCTCCCGGAAGAAAACTGGTAAGAGGGGAAAAAAAATGTTTACCCATTTTGTAGTCCTTTTACACTTGAACATGGCAGGCTATAGACTAACTTTTATGAATGGTGGTGTATAAAACCCCAGTGAATTAGCTAAGTGTAACGCTAACATTTCAGAGAGATAGTAAAGAAGAGATGTCATCCACGATATCAGGACCTTGTGACTCTTCTATTTAGCTACAGTAGTAGTTTAGCATAACAGTCATTCACGTGCATGCTGTTAAGCAGATATTTGCGTAGTTTGCTGGACTGGGACCAAACTGCTCGTTGCGTTGGAGGACTGAACCCATAAACTGGAACACTGTGGGCAGCTATACCTTTTGCAGAGCTGAAGTTTTTGTGCTTTCTATTTGCGTAAGAGTGACAGTGTTATATAACTAGCAGATAGATGAACTTGTGCTCATTCCTAAAGATCATAAAATATGCAGAAATATTTGTGAAATTCTGTCTTGAGTAATAGAGCTTAAGCCCTTGAATTCTGAATGGGTAGCTCTCCTGTTTCTGTCTGGTTACAGACCATTCACTTAGCCCTAATGACATGCATCCAAATAAATGCTTGCTATTTCACAAATGCGAAAATAAATGTACTGTTTCTATGCTCCAAGACATCAGCATTTATTGCCTCATTTGCGAAAACAACAGACTTATTTGGTTCATTTATACTCTATTCAAATACTGTTTTGAGAACAGGGACCAGCATCTTGCATCTCAGAACTCTTCATGAATAGGGCTATCGATTCCCAGACATCCCCCTTTCTACCCACTTGTATGAAAAATATTAAAGATTACATGATGTCTCAGGTACATACAATTAATTTGACCATAAGCTACTAAAATGCAACATATCCACAATTTTTTTTTATTTATTCAATCCCATTCTGAGCTGAGTTTTTATGTCTCTTCTTGACTTTAGAGGTTGATTATTATGTGTGAATAAATTCTACCTGACAGTGTCTCTCCTTTTCAATCATTTAACCAATGAAATACTGGTAATAAAATATTAAATGTTTGTCTATTTGAGAAGTATTTTTGAGTATTTTTAACTTTAAGGAAGTGTCATATTTGCACGTATGCATTCAGAATAAAAAAAGATTTAGCTACTTCAGAAGTAATCTTCACATTATTGGTTTGTAATGGGAGTACATGATCTAATTTTACAGCTTTAGGCAATACTGATTGTGATGGAGCCTATCAAAAAATTAGGAGTACCAACAATTTCATCCCTTTTTAGTGTCAGAAAACTAATCTTTAGGATTATAATTGTTGAGTATAATTGTTTGAGGTTTTGTCAGACTTGTTCTCCTATTTGTATTCACATATTTCTAATTACAGGAAAAAAAGGAAAGATATCTCCCATAAGAATAAATAAGCAACGTATTGTCAGATAATATTTGTAAGGAAGCCATTGACTGAACTTGAGAAACATTAAAATGCAATAGCAAAACATCCATGTTTAGATAGAGGCACTTTAAGGCTTCTTTCGATAAATGGCTTTCCTTCAGGGCAAATACATGTTGCGATGCCCAGAGATATAGGTATTTCTAAACTCTACCAGTTCAAAATCCTGACATCCAAATTCTTACATTAAAGAGATCCATATGTCCTGGATAATGGCACTGCCTTTGATGGTGGGCAGGGGAAAGGCTATCATGCTGTTATTTCACTATTTCTGGTTTTGGTGTCAGGGCGGTGACAGAGACCATCTGGATAAAAGCAGTATTCTTCAACACGAAGGAGAAATTTAACCCCTGCAGGTACAAGTTCCTTGACTAAAGTGAAGACACAGATAGGCATCTGGAAGCCCTTTTATATTGTCAGGGTGCTGGGGGCCCTGCCAAGCCTTACTGGCCCTGCCTGCTCTCCCTCGGAGCAACCCCCACCCCGACCAGAACCCCATCGCAGCCCCCCCTGGGGCTGGCAGTCCCTGCCCCAGCGAGACGGTAGGATGCAGAGCTGCCACAGCCCTGCCCTGACCCCCCCTGCCGAGTCCCTGCTGTCCCAGCCCCAGGCAGACCCCAGCCCCATATATCTGGAAGGTGTCCTCCATTAGGTAAAGAAGTCTGAAAGGTGAATTAACAGCAGCATGAGGAATCACATCTCCAGCAACTGCATCTGCTCTCTGGAAAGCTCTACGTGAATTACATTGTGAAACCAGAGCAAAAATGACCTGATCTAAAGTTGCTGAATTTCACTGAAGTCAGACAGAAAAACACGTATCTGTAGGTTTGGGTACTTAATTCTACGTACCTGTATTTGAAAGGACTTGGTGTAAACCACCACTCTAGCATTCCATATTGAAGAAATGACTGTGTAACTCTTTACCCACCAGCTGCCCACAGCTGGGATCTGGAGGTTCCTTTGTATTTCAGCTTCTCAGCCTGCCATTAAAAACTATCTGCAGTTGCTGATAATCTGCTTCCGTGTCACTGGCCAAAGCACTGGCCCAAAAATCCACAGGGTGGTTTTAAGATACTCATGCTCACTATGCAACCAAATCCTGACAAGTTGCTTGTTTTCTTCAGGATCTGTGTGAAAATATAACAGCCATTCCTAAACTGAGCAGTGTATTGGGACAGGTTGACAACTTAAACTTAACATGACGCCAGGTGATCTCAGTGAGAAGGAAAAGAGCAATAGACAAAACAGTGGAAAAATGTATTCAGGAAGTTTGGTTTTAGACAGAACAACAGAAAAAAGCAAATTCACCAAACCTAATGATTGCCAAAGATAACCATGTTTGAACTGTTTTGTTCAGTCATTGTCTGAGGAGTCAGAGCAGACCCGACATATTCTGGATGTTTTTACAGGGACTATTATTGATCACTTTCGCATTGAGATAGTCAGAGGTAGCGACCGGTCAATAATGTGCAGAAGCACTGAGATGCTAAACTTGATACCAGTCCTCAGTTTCTGCTAAAAAAAGGACTTTTCTGCTTTCAGAATTCCCGTGAATGGACCAAAATAATCCTTATTCAGACAGTTTTATTGGCACTGATGGGCTTCTAAAGGAAATTATTTTTCCATGGACTGATAATAAGGATTTCCCATTCTTTATCATCCAACATGGAAAAATGCTTCTTCATTCTGTTTCAGCAGTTCTGGCAATATCCAGCTTTGCACTACAGCCTGTCAGGCATCAGCCACGGGTACAGGCACAGACACAAGTGTAACAGCATGACAATTTTTATAGGATACAATACTGAAAAAAACTTTTAATTCAAGATTACCAAATATTCGGTCATCACTGACCAGTACAGCAATCCACAACATCAGCTTTGAAGACGAAATAATGGGTTTGAGTCATCATCATGAAGTAGTTTCTTCATAGATTCTTTTATTATGCCAAGAACTGTCTGTACTCTAAAATTTTACTGGTATCATGCTGTCAGAACATAAAAATAAAACTACTATAAAACAAATGTGCAAATACCTCTATAAGGCTTTGGCAATTGGCCAAAATGTGGCTTGCTAGAGAATGGACAATTGTCCTTCCTAGTCAAGAAACTGTACAAATCCAGACTTATTTGGGAAGGTGTGGAGGAAAAAACTGAGAACTGGAGTGCTTTTATTTTCTCTTACATATATGCCACTGACAAACAAGTAAGATAATAATTGTTATATTTAGCTATAGCTTTGACAGTTTATGTGACATATAGGCTGAACACTCACATAGAAAAGTGTATGTATTGGGCTTTTACAAATTGCAGTAAATAAACAGAAACTTTCCAATCAATAAATCCTTGCATAATATGAAACTTTACAGGTAAGTTTAAGATTTTCTGGAGTTTTAGTTACAGGGATTACTTAAGTTGCATGGTTGTATTCCTTATTTCATTTATTTCATTTGAATAGACTTAAACAAATAAATGTGTGTTGCATGAATTCTGTAACAAATAATGCTACTGGTATTTTATTAGTCTTACTTTTTTTAAAGACCTGAATGTTCTCTAGTAGCTACATTGTATGCAGAAAAGATTTAGGGCAGAGATCATAGTTCATCTGTCTTACATACAAAGACAGAAATATAGAAAGAACTGGCTTCCTATATTTTTCTTCTTACATAATTCTAGTGCTGTGACTCGGTGGAATAGGAGGAATTTTAAAGGTTATGTACAGGTGAATTTTTTTATACTCCTGAATTCCTTTTTTTCGAGGAAAAAGACTGCAGGAAGTTGAGATAAACTTTCTCATTTTGTGCAATGAGAGAGAAGCTCTCTCTCCAGCTCTCAGCTGTAACCTGGAATATATCTGTATGTGCATGCTTAAAAAATATTACAGACACATTTATATATACTTATGTATAAATATGACATACATATATATGATATACCTATATGATCGAGATCATATATATGATATATCATACATATGTGTGATATGTGATACATATATATCATATATATGATATATATTATAAATTTTATATATGTAAGATTTTATGCTGTACTGCATAATTCTTCAATAATCATTAGCACAAAAATACATAAGCCTCCAAACCCCAGAATATTTTACTCCTCCAGAATAGGTGGTATTCAGTGAGCAAGTACATTTTTCTCTTTGGTGTACAATACACTGAGTGAAATCTTTCAGAAACTGGGCATTCATGCAGTACAGCAAGTATGTGTGACCTCTACACAGTTATTCCATTACATGCAAAAGAAACAGTAGGCTGGTAAGTTAAACATGGGCCTCTTGTCAGCAACAGTTCCTCAATATCTTTAGCTGAGAGATAATAATTGTGGTAAACAACCAAAAAGAAAGAATGAAACACAGTAGAGGACACTAAAAATTAGAGTGGAATATTTAAAAGAGGCTAATTACTAATGTGGGGTTTTTTTTGTATGTAAAAGACATCACTTGCTAATTCCCCTTTCTGACTTTCCCCTGAAATCATTTTGGCATTCTCAGATTTGTCAGGAGCCTCTCAACGTGTCTAAATCGAATGCATTAGTGTTGTCAGTGTCCAATTCATCCTGCAGTGCTAAAATTGCAAAACACTGCAATTTTAGAAAGAGTAACCATTTGATAGTCTTGCACACAATACATTGCCTTGATGGCATATGCATTTGTAAATGGATACTGTCTTTACAAATCTAGAATTTATGTAAGAGTAGTCATGTCTCTCCTTGGTGGGCTGTAAATGAGATGGGCTTTTTTCTGTCAACTTGACTGATAAAAATTCCCCTGTAAGACTTCATGTAATAAAAAGAAACCTTGTAAAGAATGAATGTAATACATTGGACACCCCAGGTGGGATCAATTCCACCTAATTTTCAGCACCTACATTTGAATGAAGAGTTGCTCTCTGGAGGTATTTCTTTCTATTACTGAGGGTAATGTGGTCACCCAAGTTAGGGCAAATGAGTTTCACGTTTCGTGTGAGCACAGGATGCTGTACAGATTGCTGTTTGTAGGATGCGTCTGTTGGAGGATGCTGGTACAACACGAGACAGAAAGAAACATTTGTTGACATTGATTGGAGAAGGGAAGGCTTGATGCTGCAGGCACTGAGGCTCTCTGACTCCTGTTGGCTTGGACAAGTACTGATGGTGCTCTGTACCTCAAGTGACTGCAAGTTTAGCATGTCGCCTTCCTCCTGTGTGCTGAGCGCCTGCTGCGAGGTGCTGAGCAACCTCAAACCTCATTAAAGTCGTTCGATAGAGCCCTGAGATATCTCATGAGATGAAGTTGCACTATTTATACTCCGAGAACATATGCATACTGTACTATTAGTGCTAATATTTTTGTCAGAACACTTTTTTAAAGCAAAATGTGAGAACATTTGTGGGCAGTAATCGCAAAACACGGTTGACAGCTCCTTCCTTCTCTTACTCAGTCACAAACGTTTTTCCTTTCAACAGATTATGAAATGTAAATGGAACTGGTCATTTTCAGAAACTAGTGTTATTTGGTTGATAATACGTGAATACCAAAAGGGTGCTGACAAGGTTATCAGCAAGTAGAAACTGACAATAACAGGGCGCCTGCAGCCCTACCTTAAATTGAAAGAGGAGCTTTGCTGCCCAACAGCAATACCTGTGAGCGGGAGTGCATTCTGCATTTGCAAAAGTTCATAAAAGACATGGGGGACTAAGCCCCCCTTTTCCATCACCACCTGCCTAGGGAGTTATACATCAATTTTTATTTCACCAGTAGCCTTCCATAGTCACGGAAGTCAATCAATAATAAGAAATACATATTTTAATGTTAATATCAAATGTTATTACAAAATATCCTCTGTCTGTTTCATTATCTGTTTAACAGTGGCATGGCCACGGCAATGGAATCTATCTTTAAGTCCAAGACAACAGAAACATCTACAGCACACCTCATCTACCCCAGCTGGAAAAGCCAAGACCAAGTCAATGATAACCTTTCCTCACAGCTGAGAACTGTGAAGGAAAATCTCTCTTTCCATGGACATCATGGTCCATACTGCCCTGGTACTAAGCTATGGGATTTCAGGCAAGAAAAACTACTGGATATTGACATTCAGAACATGAAGTAAGAAATTACAGGAAGGACTAATAATGTCACCAAATTGCTTTGTCCCCCAGAAAATGACTTGCTCAGATACTCACATGGAGCTGTTCATTGCACTTGATCATCAATGAATCATCATCAGGCCCAAGCTGCCAGCATCGAGCTTGTCAACAGAGGCTCCCAGCACCAACTTCTGCCTGTTCTCCATCACAACTCTGTCATCACTATAGAGCGTGGGATAATAAAAAAAAGAGATAAAGCAGAAAGCTGAAACAAATCCTACCTAATGAATCATTATAGTGAGAAAGAGTTGTGTAATTTCAGGCTCATGCTTTCATTCAGAATCACATATTATCTGCTAATGCAGTTAACTGTAATAAGTGTATGACCAAACCAGATTCAGTCGTCCACCCGAACAAGCACGATCTGGTCAGGTTTAATGACAGGGTGTTCCTCTGAGAGTTCCTCTTCTCAGCTTAAGCACAGCGTGTTTTTAAAAGAGTAGTGCAGTTAGGAGCTCAAGAAATTCACCTATAACATTCTTTACCTTCTAACAATGATTATGAGCAACGAATCAGACACACAAAGTGCAAAGGCCAGGCATTTTATTTTTGGAATTATTAAGCACTTTTACAAAGACTAATGCATTTGGAATTTTGTAAGCTAGATATATTTATGATCTGTGGGCAGTTGTTGATATAGTTATGATCTATCCTTGTTTGGATAAAATCCATTTTCTATTCAGGGTAAGTGAAGGAATACTTTAATGCCTGCTAACTTAGTAGTGGCAAAGAATAGAAACTACCTTCCAAATTGTGGATCAGCATGACAAGGCTGAAAAAGTGCTCAGTCCTGTGAGCTGAGATTTGTACAATGAGGTGTGAATACAAATGCACTCCTTTGGTGGAACTGTATGTCACATGCCAGGAAGAAACAAGGACATCAGAAAATCAAGGAGACAGCAAGAAAACACTGGGAATATGTGAACAGGGCACAGAGTGACAGAACTTGCTGCCTGACTTGAACGAGACTCTGGATATAGCAGTCGCTGGAGTCTCTCATCAGATGACTTTGGGAAAGACACCTGGTTCAGAAGGAGCAAAGGACAAGGTCAGAGATCGGAGCAGGGTTAGGACACCTGAGGGGTCACTTGCACCAGTATAATGGGACATACCAATGCCTTCAACACAAAGTTTAGAAAATTTGGCACCTCAGCAGCAGAAAAAAATGGGGAAAAAAGGATCCGGATAAAACGCTGGCAAGACCGCAACAGAGGTGTTTAGGATGAGGCCAGAAGAAGACCCAGGATCAAGAGTGAAGGGCAGTACAGGAAAGCAAGGACAGGGCTTGGCTTCAGCTCCAGTTAGTCCAAAGCTAATGGGAAATCCTTCAACACATCTATCATATTTCTGAGAAACAGCCCACAAATTTCCAAATACTGGCTAACCACTGGCACTAAAAAAAAGGGGTAATAACATGTTTATTTTTAACCACCTGAACAGTCCTATCTAATGTGTGTATCTACACATTCCTGAAAGCCCAGTCTCTGAAAGAGCTAATCACACATTAAATTATCTCCAGTGTGCAGGAAATATATTTTCATAAGACACTTAAGTCTATATAAAACTATTTTTTTTAACGTTAGTACAAAACTCCCTGTTATCTTTAAATTGTGTTGATTTATTTAGATTGCCTGCTTCTGTAGCAGTTAAGTGGTTATTTACAAATTGCGCAAACCTGTCTGATCAGCTAAACCGCTGATCTTTTTTCAGGAAAAAAGCAAACACTCTGTAAACAAAATCAACAATTATACCCAATCTGAGACACGTAAAATTTTAATGTTTATGAGCCACTGAAGAAGATACTTACTAAAAGGCTAGCAGTGTTACCCAAAAGACCTTTTAACTAATTCTCAGTCAAACTAACAGACATCACAAAGAAGTTACACACCTTCCCACCACCAAATTTCAATATTTTTCTTAGAGAAGACAAATCTTAACATTTTAGAGAAGGACTTAATGCAAGCATTCTTTAAAATACAAATAATTGCAACAGCAGATACTCTTGTGAGCATTAATACATATATAAAGCATACATAGAGAACTGCACAACACTGTTTAGAAGGGACACATTTTTTAGGGACGTGCTGCATGGATGATCTGTGCAACATGCTAGGTATCAGTTTGTTAATGCCATTAAAAAAAAAAAGTGATCTGAAGCATCAGAAGGATCTAGCCCTATAAGGTGACAGATGAGAGGTAGCTGGTATTGATTCTTACAGAGGAGTACACCATGACTTGAACTTCTCCGAAATTTGAAGATAAAAAGCAGAGCCGTAAGTTCCACTGAAAACTGGACAAGAAATTAAGGAACAGACACCGGCTAAGTTTTGGGGCGTTTATTCATCTTCCTCAGCAAGTAGATGGCTGCCTCCTTGAACTTCAAGCTGAATTTAAGAATCATCTCTGTAAAGTACGTCTTGTCACTCTGCTCTGGATGTGACTAGAAGCATAGGTGTGTTGCAAGATTACACCCGAGAAGAATAATTGAAGCTTCTTGACTGCCAGACATAATGAAAAGGATGTGCTGTCTGGCAGTCGAGGAACAGAAATACATCCAAAAGGACTGATCGTTTCAGCAAAGAACTGGCATATAACATCAACTAATGGGGCAGACTTTGCTTTTTTTCATTCCTCAATGGTTTTCACGGACCACAAGTTAACAAGCACGTGTAAGCTGGAAGTACGGTTTGGTCTTGTTAAATGTTCAGGATTTTTTTCTGTTCATCTCGATGGGTTTCACTTTTTGTGAAACAGTGGTTTATAAGCTGGATTGGAAAGGGACATAGCCAAGCATCATCTTAATTTTCATGGTCACACGGTACAGAACATCCTACACATTTCCTTTCACTATCATAGTTAGGGAATTGCACACTGCTTGATGAGCCTTAAGTACTGCTTGATGAGCTGTTATACCTCAGTGCCTCTTTAATACCTAAGGTAGTTTCCAGTGAAGACATGGAACTTCCGAAAGCTATTTTTCCACAGTATTAATGATACTAAAATACTTGTCAATGTGAGAAACGGTTTACTGAATGCTACAGAATTTTGTATGTATTAGTTTTTTCAATGTTCTCAATATTTTCAGTGTTTGTATTTGACTGGGAAAAAAAATAAAAAATGTTTTTTCTCCTAGTGCCTTCACTAGACACTACCTTAAGTGAGGAACCATGGGGAAGACAATTTTTCTGTTCCAGTGTGGTTTCCAAAACCTTTTGTGACCCTCACAGAAATTACCTTACTGATCTTATGTGTAATAAATATGCAAGCTTTTTCCATTCAAAAATCCAGTTATTGTAAATTAGAGTGTATGTGAAGGGCATCATAGCCCTAATGGTCAGCAGACACCAGTTCACAATGTGGCAGAGATGAAGCTGCAAGAATGATGCAAGTCTCTTTTTAGGGATAAAAAAAAGTTTTAAGGATTTCATCTCAGGTTTTATAAATTAAATTTATAAATTATATTGCACATTCTTTTCTCACCTCCATGACTTTTCAGTAAATATTTGTAATCACTCAGAAAGACAGTGATAAAATGGGGAATTCTATATTTGAAAGAACAGCTACACATATTCACTCCAGCAAGTCAGTCAACTTTGTAACATTTTTGGTCAGTAGGCTTAGGAGTAGATAATGTAGTAGAGGAACAGCAATAGTAGATATTGCAAAAGCAAGATAAAGGCTGATTGAATATTACCACCATGCTCCCCTTCATTGTATTTACTAGCACTGAGTGGAAATGCCTAGGGCAAGCACAGCAGTAACCAAAAACATAGAAATGTCTCAGAGTTGCCCGTTTTTTCCCAGTATAAATTTATCAGTTCCCAACACAGCACTGGGACAGTGACTAGCCTTGTAGAATATAATTATAATGCCGATGCTTCCTTTCAGTAGACAGAGGACAAGAGCACATAATGAAACAAAAGTATGTATCAGTTTGAAGTGTATCGATCTGTCAGAGAAACAGCGCCGTGTGATTTCATTAGCCAATTTGGACTTAGATCTGTCATGTGGCACTCCATGACTTAACATCTAGCAATGCCACTGAAACCAATTCCCAAACTAAAACACTAACACAAATTAATGAGATTCCTCTCCAAGCCGAAACATACGCAGGCACGGTTTTATTTCTAATTTTGAGAAGTGAGATTTATTTTGAGGGTCACAAAAAACACTGCTTACCACAGTTGAGTTTTCATCTGTCGTATCCCTTGAGCAATAAATGACATCCAGGCCCAAATTCCACACCTTTAGCCACCAGCTTTACCTTCTAGTCTTAACTAGTTCTTCACCAGTGTTGGAAGCAACAATTCTAAATATTTGTTTCAGAAAAGTTAAGATCTGAAAACAATATAGTGGAAAGAGTAAGCACAATCAATCTTAAAAAATGTAAAAAAAAAAAAAAAAGAATAAAACACAGCATGAAACTTCTACGATAATAAGTGCAATATATATAAATACAAATCCAAATTTCAAAGCCATTAGGCAGAGGATAGCTAATGGGTTTTTTTGATTGCTTATATTTCCAAGACCTAAACTGCTCTGAGGCTAACCTTTACCTGGAAGGGGAGAAAAAAGAGAAGACATTCCCTTCTCTCACAGGTAATGAAAAAATCTACCCATAAATTTACATTATAAATAAATGTGGTTAAGGCAGATTCCATAAACTAAAGTGCTTCATATGCCGTATAAAACAGCATTAGGAAAAGGGAATTCTGGAGACTGACCAAAGACACCTAAGGTGGGTTCAGAAAGACGGGCACCCTCTGGTTGAAGATACCAAGAAATACCCAGACTGATGAAGACCAGGCAGGGAAAGCAGCACCGGAGGAACGCGCAGTCCTCAGAACGTGACAGTCCGAGGACACAGACAGACCTCACAGCAGCTCCTACGCCTTCTCCCCGTGGCGAATGGCCACAGACCCGCTGGCCGCAGCGGCCCGTGCGGTCCCCGACACCAGCCCTCCCTCCTCCCCGCCGGGCCCCGCACGCCTCTCCCTGCGCTGAGGGGAGCCGGCTGAGGGGCAGGTGCATCCCCTCCCCTGCGGGCCGAGAGAGGCTACCGGCACAACGGGTGGCAAGGGGCTCCGAGTAACGCACCGGCTCCTCCGCCAGCCAGGCCCCGCGGGGAAGCGGTGAAACCCCCGCGGGGCTTAGGCCCGTCCCGGCGGGGGCGACATGCGGGCCCTGCCTTCCCAGGCCGGCGGCGAACCCCTTCCGGCCGCCGCGCAGGGCCGCGCTCCGGCGGCTGCCGGCCCCCGCAGAGCCCCGAGGCGGAGCGGAGAGGCTGGGCCCAGGCGGGGGGTACGTGCACCGGTGCGACCGCAGCGCTGCCTGACCCCGCTCGCCCCGGGAAACCGCGAAGTCCCTTCGGTTTCGTACCGGGGACCCTCCCTGTCCCTCTGCCGGGCCAGGCGCCCCGCGGCGCTGCCCGGCCCCCAGCGGCCGCAGCGGGGAGCGCGGCGCAGCCCGGCGGCCTCCCCCCGCCGTCCCCCCCCGCCGAGCCGAGCCGAGCCGCTATTTTTAGTAAATCCTCCTCGCGTCGCCACACGGGCTGCCATCGCAGCTGCCGCCGCCGCCGCCCCGCCCCGCCGCGCACGGCACAGGCTCGGCCCCGCCGCCCGCCGGCGCTATGGCCACCTAATCCCCGCGGCAGCCGCCGTCGCCGCAACTTTTCCTCCCCGCTCCGCTCCTTCCCCCGGCGCTCTGGTGGAAGATGGCAGTTGTGGGAAAGACTGGAAGTTGCAGCCCGCGAGCGAAGGGATAAGGCGGAGGCGCGGGAAGGTGAGTGGCACCGGCCGGCTGCCGCTCCGATCCGCCCGGCGGCGGGAGCGGAGCCGTGGGGGCCGCCCGGTCCCGCCGCCCGGCCGTTTGCCCTTGACTGGGCGTTGGGGGGGGGGGGATTTTTTTGGGAAGGTTTCGGGAAGTTGGGCCGTGTCAGAGCGGGCAGGGAAGGTGGCGGTTCGTGGGGAGGTGGCGGCCGCCCCCTGGCAAGTTTTGTTTGGCGGGAGCGCGGAGTGGAAGAGGAGTTTTCCGTGCTCCTGCCCTGCCGGGCGTACGGCTGTGAGGGGGGTCCCTTTGCCGCCCCTTCCTCCTGTGGGGCCGGGGCCGTGTCGCGGGGTGCCGGGGGCACCCAGGGCGGCTCGGGGGCTGGATGGAGCCTCTGCGGGCTGAGAGGACGGGGCGGGCTCCCCACGGCCGGCCGGGGAGCTGGGGGAGGGCGTCGGGGGAAGCTGCCCCGCTGGGGGCCGGAGAGCGGGACCGGGGGGCTCCCCTCAGGCACTGGGGGGCTGCTCTCGGGCATCGGGGGTCTCCTCTCGGGCGCCGGCGGGCTCCCCTCAGGTACCCGCAGGCTCCCCTCAGCCACGGGGGGCCCTCCCCGTGGGGGCCGCCGGGAGCAGCGGGCGGCCGGCGGGCAGGTAGGGCTGCATCCCGCCCCGGCTGCCGTGGCCAAGAGTTCCGTGTGACTGTATTTTTGGGTGGCGGAGTGTCGCGTCTGCATCCCGGCGAAGCGACTTGCAGGTTAGCGCGGCCGGGCGTGGGACGGGCAATTTGCAATAAGGCTTACAGTTGTTTTGGCACACCTAAAATGCCTGAATTTTCATCTGGAATGGAACGCAATCGGTAATCGTTCGTGCTTATCGCTGTTCAAGAAAAAAAAGCAGGTGTTACTTGTATCTCACAAAATGCGTATTCATCTTCCATAGATTTCCACTGAGCCCATGGCAGTTTGTATTTTTAAGTGCTCCAAAGAGGTCTAAACTCACTGTTAAACTACGTGAGAATTTAAGAGGGGAGAAATAGTTAAAACAAGCTGAACGTTGGGAAAGAAGTAGCTAAGCGAATTGTGGAGACCTTTTGACATATGAAAATGCATGAATGTTCTTTTCTGATGCAAAAGCTGTTGAGAATCTCTGTCACAAACAGCACAGAACAAGCCCCGACAGGGAAACTGAGGAATTTTAAACATACTTGTCTTTCAACATTGTCAGCTTTAGTTCCTTGACATTTTGTTTTCTGTGACAGAGGAATAGTTCTGTGACAGTTACTCGGGATTTAATTTGCAAGCTCAGAAAGGCCTGTAAGCTCTGCCGAGAACTCCTGGAAAAAAAAAAAAGGAAGGTATTTCACATTAAGGTTTTTTAAATGCCCTCTCCTGTCTCCCCTAGCTCATCTCTCTCCCCACCCCTGTCTCTCCAACAGCTTCCCTAGATCTGTTGAAGATATTTAAAGTGATATTTTTATTGAATTTTTCTAAATTTTCTCTCATGTCCAATGCATTTCTGTATCAGTGGCCCCAGCCCACGTGTGTTTTGTGCCCAGAGCACCTACTTTGTCCAGAGAGAAATGGAGGCTTGTCCTCTGTCATAATACCGTAGCAGTCTTGGATGGCAGTTCCATCCCTTCATACACTTAAGTTGCATGGTTATTTGTATAAAATAGATAGGTCTCAACTATAGATAACTTTCCACTGTCAATGATGCAAATAATACACATCAATAATAATACAAATAATTATGAAGGCAGAGATGTGATCCAAAACACTGCGGAAAAAAACATGTCATGGCCCCAGAGAAATGCTGTAGTCACTCATATTTACCTACCACTGGTGCCAGCTTCTTCATATAAATATTGAAATAGCTCTCTTTTGTATGAAAATGTCATTGTCAGTTCAGAATTCCGGAAAAGAGAAAAACACACTGTTATACTTCTTGGCAACAAAGTTGATGCAAGTACAGCACCATGGTTAAGCCTGCCCAAACCACTGTTCTCGATGTCAGATTCCTTTGTATTTTGGTATCAAAGTCTTATGTGAATATTTAATAAACCCAAATATTTTCAACCTGACAATAAAAGGCCGGTTTTGAAAACAGTAGTGTTTGGTTTTCCATTAATCTGTTTTTCCGCAAATAAAGAGCAGTCTGCAGGATGAAATGGGAATAGTAGTTTGTAAGCTGTTGTGTATCTTCTGTTTACCACCAGTTACCAGTTTAAAAACAAAAGTGAAATAGTGTCTTCACTACTGGAAGTCACAGTACATGCTTCGTTTGGTGCAGTTGTTCCTATTAGAATTTTTCTGGGGAAAAAAATGATATTGTGATTGAGTGGCATATATATTTTCTCATTTTTAATAGAATATAACATTAAGAAGAGATTCAGTTACAAAAACTATGTACTTTCTAAAAAGCATTTAAAGTGGAAAATAATTTTCATTTGTTCATCTCACTACCTGAGATAGTCCCATAGTAGTTGCTGTTAGAAATGTAATTTGCCTCCTGAAAACATTGATCAAATTCATGTTTACCCATCATGAAAATGATATGAATCCTGGTATAGATTACCATGAATACTGAGTAGTTGGAATAGTAGTTTCTTAGTATTCAAATAAGGCTTAATAGGAGAAATGTAGTTTTGAAAATAACCAACTCCTGTTGTGTAAGATCAACTATAACCAATGAAAAATGACAAAAAAAGTTAGGATGTAGCCAAGTCATCTCCAAAACGGTACATTAAGCACATATTTACGAGACTGCATGTACCATTGTCATTTTATATTCAACAGTATTCAGACTAGCTAATTTAAAGCTACTTAGGGGTGTGTATATACAAACTGCAATAGAAAGTACTTCTGGTTTACAGTGTAGTCATAGCTGCATCATGTCGCTGAGAGAGCTTAGTATGTTTCAGGAGTGAGGGTTTTTTACCTTTTACCAGAAGAGTTTTGGGCCAGATTTGCTGAGGACTATATGCTATGTCCTGTATGCATACTGTTAGGTGAAATTAACTTTCCATAGAGATTGAAGTTAAAAGAATGAGTATGTATCAGAGTTTTACAGTCACTTCAAGAGTGTATAAGAAAATGTTCTTTCTGTGGCTGCATTTAAGTAGGAAGGTACATAATACATTTGATGAGTTAAATTAGAGATAACTGTCATGTAAAGACACAACATTGGACTGTTCTATGATAAAAGGTATTTGTCATTCTTCACGGTTTCAGTAATGATTTCCAGAGAAGTAAGGATTTTTTTCAGAGGCAGTTGCATTGCTGAATCACTTAAGGTTAGATTGTTTATTGAAACTGATATGTGGGTAAGGCATTTTAGAGCTAACATTACTTGATGAAATCACCCTTCATTTGCTCCTTTTGGTTTTGAGGTTTTAGATTAGGATGATCATGTATGACCAAAGAATTTATCCCTTATTTGATGTAATTTACTTGGAATGAATGCATTATATTGTGAACGACAGCACATGCTGGGTAAGGCTGCACTAGTGTTGACTTTATTTTTACAACTTTTATAATATTATGAAGTTTATTTGTACATCCTAATCCATAGCTTGATCTTCAAGCAGGTTAAAAATTACAGCAAAGCAGTGCTTAACTACTGCTCAAAAGCAATGTTTCAATATTTTGAGGCCATCTTAAAATCCTTTCAGCTACCAGGTATGATGTGACTCTCCTGTGAGGACATACTCAAACTCTTCCATGCTTCTCAATTTTTATACAATATATAGTTATGTAACTTTTTCCAAAGAAGTTTGTCAATGAAAAAAGTTAACATGAGTTCAGAATGATTCAGACAAATTCCTAGATGAAAAATGTATCAAAGGCTAGAAAGCAGAGAGATAATGATTGTGGATCAGAATGTTCCCAACCTGCAAATATTCTGGAGACTTCAGAGTCTTCCAAGGAGGTACCATCACATGGTTGCATTGTGGTTCCTCACTTCTCCTTACTCATCTGCTGTTGGGCATCTGGGGACAGGATATTGGGCTAAACAGATTTTTGGTTTGATTAGGTTTTACTGTTCATATATTCTTACACAATCAAGATCAGCAAGGTGAAATTATGCAATTCTGAAATTCCTTTATGGGGAAAAGTGATGGAAAACTTTTGTTACACAACCTTCAAGATAAGATGTTTACTTGTCTTTAGCACTAATTCAATGTATTACGTAGATTATGAGCTGGGAAGGTAGTAGGAAGCAAGTATTTTTATTATTATTTTTTTATTTTCCAGTAATTTCTTGTTCATGGTCTTTGTTAACATTTATCACTCACAAATCATAATACATTGTTGCAGTTTCTTTATAATGTCAAATAGCTATCAGGATAGTTTGGTTTTAAAGCTGTTGCATAAATGTAAACTATTTAAGGAAATACAATGGTCTTCAGTGAAGGTAGCGCAGAACTGCTTGTGAGAAGATGACTACTTACAGTGTATCTTTTATTTGTCCCTAGTTCTTCAATCTTGGAGTAGAAGATGCTGGATTCTGTATATCTTCTTTCAGTTTCTGCTCTGAGACTCAGTCTTTGTTTTAAGTTCATTTCTGTTCAAGATACAGAGCGCTCTTTCTCTAGAATGGATGTCTGTCACTCCTGGGGCTTCGTTCAGACTCGAGTCTTGTATCTGGCTCAGGCTTGAGCGTGTGTGAGTCTCTACCATCATGTTGACTGAGTCCAGCTTTTGTTGCCATGCTGTTTGAACCTGGAATAGAAAAGGCAGCCTTGTTTAATGAGCATCTTGAAAAGGCAGTGGCCGGTCCACTAGAGAAGTCCACTTATCCTGAAGGATAAGTCAGTCTTGTGTGCATGCAGGATATGAGAAGGCTTGACCCTGAATTTATTCATAAAGAAGGTGGTGTGCTGCACAGTGCCTTTGGTGCCTCAACCTTTTGCAATGCCAACGGTCTTCCATTTGCAGCTCTGCACTCTGCTTTTGCCTTGCAGCTTGGTAACATTTCACCAAAGCTGCTGGGTCAGTGCTTCCCCTGCTGTCCTCGTGCTGTTGGTCTGGTACTGTTGGTCTCATGGCCTTGCACCTGCACATACTGGTAATACTGTTATGTCTGGCTTCCCATGGGAAGTGATTGCCACTGGTGTAAGAGTCACTTTTTCACCATCCTTTTCTTGCACTGTTTTTTGCAGCTTTTATTTGGTAAGGAAAAAGACAAGTATCTGAGAAGTGTTACCCACTAATGCACACAAAGCTTAACAGCCAGTTAGCTTGCAACACCAGCCTCTGATCAAAGACTACTCCAATCAGTGCTAATAGCATCGTAAGTGGGGACAGGAAATAGGAAATTTGAACAAATCATGAGGAAATCTATAGAGTTTCTATGGGAAAAGTAGTATGGTGGTCCACCTGATGCACTGGAGAGTACACATGACATTTGGTATGTCTAGGCTTTTAATTATACAAAACTCTAATTATTCAAGTTTTTGACAGTTATCATTAAGTCTCTAGGGTGCCTAACTATTAAACTGAAACCTTGCTTTGACAAGAGGTGGGTGAACTGCATGCGTGAATGCAATATTTCCAAGGAAAAAAATTGAAACACTAAATTCCAAATGGAAGATAAGCAGCATGCACATAGTAATTCTGTTCAGTGTGTAAAATGTATAAATTATTGGCATTTTACGTGAGTCATAGATAGATAGCTATTCAGTTGTTCGTATATGGCTTAAAATTAGAGGAATATGCTGACAATATACAATAGGTACAGCTATCACTTTAATCTTTTATGTTTCCTCTTTTCATAGACAGTATAACCAACATTGATTAATAAGCCATGCTATTAATTAAGTGGAATTTTGATATTTTGTATTGGAGTTGAAGCTGTTTTATTTGGGATATAAATAGTTACTCTGTATGTTCTCTGAAAACATATTGTAAATTTAAAGATCACTGAGTTGAAGTGGAAAGTAATAGTCAATAGCTAAAACAGATCATAAAGAGTCTTCTAATGCGGGTTAGGTCTGCCCTGCCGACCTCCATCATCCACACCAGGGATCTAGCTGGAGGTTGCCATAGGATCCTTTTTGGCCTCAGTGTACGCAGTTTTCCTTCCATAAGAATCAAAGTAGAGAGCAGCAAGGAACTGATGTTCACTCTCATTTACGGCAACAGAGTGAAGACATGGTCAAGATGCAATCCTGTGGCAATCAGGGCCACAGAGATGACAAGGGTGAGTAGTTTGGAGGGGAACCCAAACCAAGATATGAGTCAGAGAAAGGTATTTTCATTTATAAATGATACATCTAGGTTTAATTTATGGATACCATCTGTAGTAGCAGCCTAGCAATTCCTTCTTCTTGCATGTATACCTTCCTTGCTTGAAGGTGGATGATTTGCACTGAACACTGAGTACTGTGGAATATAACGTAACAAAGAAAAGCTGAGTAAAACCTTTTAGAGATGCTGGTTCTCCTATTTTGAACATATTAGTCTGTGAATGAAGTAGGCATCAAAGAGTATTCAGCTGCTCTTAATAAATTCAGGTTTCTTACACAAAGTCTCTTGGAAGAATGTGAAGTATCTATATCTGTTGTATGCTGTCACATACACCTTGTCTCCCACTTTTTTTTTTTCTCTCTCCCCCCAAAAAAGAAGTTAGAGTTAGAAGTTAGAGCGTGTTATTGAATATTAATCATTTGGAACAAAAGACTTCAAAGCTTCCTTTTGATTGGAAAATGAAGTTAATAAGTGCTTTTTTGGTCAAGAAGCTTTCATCAGAAACTAGTGAAAAAGATATAGGATTTATGTGATAAATGGGTGTGTAATCCTAGGCTTTTACTGCATTTCAGTGAAATATGTATGACTGGAGTAATACCAGCCTGTTAATGTAATGAGACTTCTTTTAGGACTTCTAAGAGCTTATCAGCCATTCTTTTTCCTTGTGCTAACGCATGTCATTGGTACTGATTCAGATTATGAAGAAAATGAAGATTTCACAGAAGGTGATAGGAACGGGCATCTTCTAAACAATTTGCTGAGGTGAACACTGATATTAACAGTGTCAGAAGCTTGATTGAAAAGGCCAAGCATTTTACTTACCTGTGAGGAGTTTTGCCATTGACTATAATGAGGTCAGGATGTCACCTTTGCATGTGAAATTTTCACCTCTTGATGGGCTATTTGTATTGGGAGAAACAGATAAGATTACAAGGAGAGCTTGTGAAAGGGTTCACATCTGCTGAAGACATGCATTGTGGAAGGCTGCAGTATAGTTATCTCTTTCCCAGCCAGAAGCAGAAATGGCAGGGAGTATGGAAGTTGGGATTGCAGCTAGCAGCAGTTAAGTGCTCATTTAGTCATTAGGGCAACCCAGAGAGGCTGATAAAATTTAGACAGACCATCAAAGCAGTGCAGGAGCTACAGAAGTGTATCAGAAATAATTCTTGATGATTCTTCTTTGCCATTTGTCAATTACCTTTAAATAATTTTAATAGATTTTGTCATGCACTCTGGGCGCATTTTCCCTATGTTACAATATCTGCATGCTTCTGCCCTCCCCATCACTAGTTTTCCTAAGTGATACCTAAATATAAGTTTGTAGCTTCTTCAGTGTATTCTGATTACATGCAAACAGAGTGTGCTGGTATGTGTAGGAGATTTTTTTGGGCGTCTGGCAAATTAAATCCTTTTTCTCTAGGCCACAAAGTAGCAACAAAGCTGCTTCCACAATTTCATTGCAGTTATAGAGAGTCTGTATATGTTGCATGTGAGAATTGTGGAAGCACTGATTGACTTTGTAGTGACAAATCAGGTGTCATTTCTGACCCTGGTTCCCGTTTACTTACCCTCAGAATGGTCATGCATACTTTTGGAGTGAGCTGCTGGGATGTTTGTCGCCTGTGAAGTCTGTATGCATCATTACTCCTTTTATTTCTGTGGAGTATTTGTATTGCCGTCTTTGTAAGAAGAGACTGGGCTGGGAAAGAGAACAGGAGGCACAATTGAGAGTCTGTGTTTTTCAGGTGACATTTGTGCCATAACTTAGGTTTTACGCATAGAAATGTCAGAAAGATTAAAATATACTTCTGTATAGATAATAAAGCAACATAATAAATCCATTATCGTGTTAAGAAAAAAAGATATGCATTCTTTGCAGTGACTTCAGTCTAAGCTTTTTAGGAGAGCGGACGAAAAGGCATATTTTTTATATTTTAAGGCCACAGAAATATAATTAATACAAATGAAAAGTAAGTTAGATTAAAAAATACTTTAAATTCTGCTTGCTTACTCTAATGGAGAGCAATTTTTCTTGCATGAAATTGATTAACTATGTGATATGTAAGCTAAAGTATTTCTCTTAAAGTATATGATTCTTTTTCAGGTCTCTATTGCTGGGGTATGTATATGGTGATTTTATATTACTCTTTTTTGTGAAAAAGAACACTATATAGCTTCCTGCTCCAGATATGTTAAGATAGTGAAAAGACCAAAATCTGTCATTTATGGTATGTAGTTTTATTCTAAAGTGAACGGGAGCTGCATAGATTGCCAAGGCCAGAACTGGGGTCTAATCTGTTTGTCTTGTTTTGTTTGTATTTGTTTGTCTTTTTTTAAAGTCATACATGGCAAAGGGATGTGGAGTATGTGCTGAGCACACATAAATCAGAGCAAAGGCAATGACTCTTCATCCTTAAAGTGGTTGCTGAACATCAGGGCAATGATCCATCAGATTTTCATATACAAGCTATTATTCTCTTATCCACAGACTTTTTCCACTAATGTTGCTGCTTCAGTTAAGCAAAGGAATAATTAACTATACTGATATTAATGGAGCTGATATTACTGACACATATCAAGGTAAATAAAATGAGAATCTGACTTACATCAGGTTGAAAATGTGTTACCTAGAGATGTGGTCTAATTATACTGAATTAAAAATAATGTGTATTGTCATCCAGTCCCCTGAATTTTAATAGTAATTGGATTCTCATACTTTGTGTGATTTTTAAAAATCTGAAGCATAATGTAAATTCTGTGGAACTTTTTCTGTAAAATGTAAGTTCTGCAAAAACTAAGCACTGTTTAAAGAAAATTACCCAAGAAGCTTTTGTCAGAAACTACTAATAATGTGAATAATCGGTGTATAACTCTAGGTTTTTCACCTGTTTTATTTTATTATGTATTGCAATACTTCATTATGTAATACAGAATTACAGAAGTTTCATATTTTGTTATGAAAAGAGGGTATTAATAATAATATTTCTGTTTTGAAAGATGACTGCTACATCTGAATTCTCTAGGGTTACCCTGGTGTAGAATAGCATTGCCTGTGGCATCACTAGAACTACAAATTTAGGTATAATTTTTCTGTAGAAGATAGCTGAAGAAATAATTGTCTCTGAATGAGGAATTCATGTGGTTCTAACCATTTTCCAGCCGGTTAATTGTTTAAAGTCAAAGTAATGCTGTTCATATGGGCAGTAAGCATTGATACTACATAGCAAATGGTACTTCAAACCAGTTATGTTTCATTCTGCATCCATCGTTAAAACTGTATTGATTAGACACTAAGAAGAGTGCTCCCAGAAGAAATAATGGGAACTGTAAGGGAGTGAAAAATATTTTTTTTTAATCTGCAATAGATGAAGAAGCTCTTGGGTTTAATAACTGCAAGGTTACTCAGTGCTGTGGTTCCCGTTTCCTAAGAGTAATAAATTGGAATTCTGTCATTTCACTTTACATTGATTTTTCTTTTGCAATGCATCCGAAAATTAATAGAAGCCTTGCTTATTTTATTGCAGTTCTGTAGTAAAAAGAGAAAAAATAACTTTCATCCTAAGAATTGCATGTGAGAATAAAGCCAGTAAAATCTTAATGATTTAAATGGAAGTGAATATTTCTGTGAAGCAAATGGAGGCTTTGGACTTCGATATAAAGGCCAACACAGGCAACTGGATTAGTCAAGATCACGTTGGCTGATGATAACTAGAAAATACTCAGAGCCAACCAACGTCGCTGACAAAGAAGTATTGCCTGGGAGCAATAGGAAGTGAATATGAAATCAAAGAATTTTTCATCTCCATCCTGCCTCTAACCTCAGCCTGGAAGCTGCAAGAAGAGGTCACTACAGAACTGTTCTCCACAGTGTGGTATCTTGGATCTATTCCAGAGAGTCTCATTTTTTTTTTTTTCTCTCTCACTTGATGAGGAGTCATAGCAAGGGTCGTACCAACACCTTATATACCGCAGAAGGAAAACATCCCTTTCACATAGCTATAGCATGTATCATGAGTCTCATAAATATTGAAAGAACTAATGAAGAGAGTCTCAAATTGAAAACCCCATATTTTTTTATTTGAATACCTGTATTCCCATTGTGCTGGAAATGTATAGGATGTACAGAGTTGAATAATTTATGCCTCTATGGGCAATAGCATCAAATAATAGTGAAGCCTGATTGTTTGTTGATTTTTTTTTTTTTCAAGGCCCACTATATTTTGATGCTGAGTTCCTGCTTAGAAAGAGTCATCTTCCATGTCTCGATGGAAGTAAACTAGACTTAATAATATAATTGAATTTATTCAGTCTTCAGTTCATAATTCCTGGAACAAAAAAGGATCAATGGAAGAGCCCTCCATTCTGTGTAAGGTTGTAAAATCTGCCATTTTGTTATAGAATGGGGTGTATTTTCTCTTTTTGCTTATTACTGGCACACAGAAAGTAATTACAGCTTTGTGTATAAGCACTGGAGACAATTTGGAGTCAATTGAGTAACTGAAGTAAAGAAGCTGAAGGAAAGAAGGCACTTTCAACACCTCAGTTTTTAGAATAATGAACTGTGAAGAAACTGTGGCCTCACCTATAAGAGAAAGAGCTGAATTCTGCATTCCTCTCTGCAATAAGGTTAAATGGAGTCAATTTCAATCTGCTGTTTCAGTAGCAAAGGAGGACATTTTCTGCATGATTCATATAGAAAGAATGTTTGTTTCTTTATAATCTTATTCACATTTCAGTAACCCTCTAATTACTGTGTCCAGTGGGCATAAATACTATTTAGATAAAGCAGAATGCTGTGACTATGTCTAAGCACGTAGAGTTTTATCCATGATTGCTCATGAAGGCTGGGATTTGTCTTCCTGCACAGAGAAACATTAGATGCCACTCTAAAACTATTAATCTGAATTTTGTTGTGGCGAAATTGCTCTTGATTATAGGAGTAATTTCCCTACATGTACAGCTTTATATCCTCTAGATGCCCAGGCTTATATCCCAAGCCATTGCATCTCTCTGTAGGCTCATCTAGATGTCTGAGCATTCTTAAACATGCAAGGTGCTGGCAATAGTGTCCAGCAATCCAGTTCATTTTCTACTTTTTTTCCACGCATCTTCTGACTACTGCACTGCACCATATCCCATAGAGAATGGTCTGGAGTCCAGGAGTATTGCAAGATGCCTGTGTGCATTGTCTCTTCTCAAACCCATTGCAGACTGGCTGGTTAAAACAATGATGAGAGGAAGCATCTTACCCAGGGAAAACAGCTGGCCAGTATATTGGCCTAGTGGCTATGTAGTCATGGGTAATCACAATGATATTACCTGTACACACTAAAGGGCACACACTGAGCCAATATTGATACATTCTGTGCCTTCTTAAGCATGATGGTGCATCCTCTTGTGAGTAAGGGTGTTTTCTTTCCCTGTATTTTTCCCCACAGCTTTTTCCCAGTCTCCATGGCAGCCTGAGTGCCAGCCTGTCTCACAGCTCTAAACACAAAGCTCTCTACCAGCCATAGACAACCATCACTTTATCCTATTTTTTTTCCCTCTTCCTGTCCTGAACAATGCAGAATTTCGATTACAGACCTCTTAGTGACTCAGAATCAAGAGGGACAACTTGTCCATGGGAGGAGAAGGAAAAAGAATCATAGAGTCATAGAATACTAGGTTGGAAGGGACCTCAGGGATCACCTGGTCCAACCTTTCTTGGCAACAGAAGAGCTCATCTTTTCCTGAGCCAAGTCCTGCTATGCTCACATCCAAATCACAGAAACCCTCTGGATTCTTCCAACTCACAGGACATGCAACCGCCACCATTCAGCTCTGCCTGCAACTTCTAATGCATCTTGTCCAGTTTTCATGAAATTCCAGCTACAGGCCAGGAGAATGTCTGCATGTAGCCAACCTTTGATAGCAGGAAGGAGGTGCCAACCAAAGCACCACAGGCTTGACAGACTGAAAACAGTGAAGCTTGAGCAGCATCCCACCGTTTTTTAGCATACAAGTGATTACTAGCACACAGCACACAATTATGGACAGGCTGTGTACAAAACTTGGAGACAACAGAGAGGCATGAGTGCCTTCTCAAGTGTCTTCAACACTGGGTGCTCCAAGCCTAACTAGAGATATCAGTGGAGTATGCTTCAGCAGCATGAGTGTGTGCTCCTAGCATGGACAGTCAGCAGTTTTGGCTAGGTCCCACCATTCAAAACCATACATTCAAAACCAGCTTAGATTTACTATTTATTCCTTAAGTCTCTGGTTCTCCAGACTGGTGACTTCCCACATGATTCTGATTCTTTGCCTGCTGATGGCCAGGAGAATAGTTCTAAACAATGTCTGGTGTGTTTAAGATACAGGGGAGTGAGCAAGTGTCTGGAGACAGTAGTTGTCTTGGCTTTGCAGACTGTGAAATACATTCTGGATTGGGGACTTAGTGAAAAACATGGTTTAAAGCAGCCTGGTAATGCGCTTTTACTTTTGTGTGTTTCTAGACTGAGCTGAATAAGTGGATCAAGACTCTCTTTATTCAAGTCCCCCTCCTTCAGACTGGAGTGGACACTAGAAACTAGCAGTCATGTGCTCTCTCTGTTTATGATAACGCTGCTTCATTTGATGATCTCTCTCAGTCATATCCAGGAGAGAGCTGACATAGCAATGCTAGAAGTGGGACAGCTGTGTTTGGTCTGAAATGAGGCCTGGAGGTCCTGCTGTGTAAGAAGTTTTCCTCTTTTGCATTTCTTAAGTAGTTAGGTGTCTCCTGAGCTGCAGGTAGGCTGTTCCAGTAGAGAACAAGAATGCTCTGAGAACTGGAGGCTCTAGAGCAGTACTCAAGAGGTCATGGTGGTACTTCAGTGCAGAGATTTGTTGCCTGCCTTGCATGGTGGAGTTACAAGTCCTTGTTTCTGTCTTGTTCTGCAGCTGGGGGATGGCTGTATGTAAAAGCTCACATGTTCTCCTCTTGTCAGATATGGATGGTAAGATAGGTCTTAATTCCCCCAATTTAGGGGTCTGCCAGTTGGATAGGATGTATAGCCTATCACATCTGATATGTGAATCAGATTAAGTTATCAGTCCATCTGTCTAGCCTAGAACTTCGGCTTCTCTGAGGTGATTTTCATGTAAGAGTAAGTTTTGGGGTGATGAGTGGGAAGGGGCAGTTCTGATTTCTTTAAGTGTCAGCTTCCATGTTTTTACTGCTTGGGCAGGTTGTCTGGCAAATAGCTAAAAGAGCATGTGTCCTCTAGGCAGTTTATCCTTGAACTTCGTTTCTGTCCAACAGGCAAAATGAGTAGCTGTTGACACAAACTTAATCTAGTTCTTCCTCAGTACCGTAGGGGAAGTCAGTGAGATCCAGGAAACTTGTCTGAGGGATCTGAGGATTTATTTCTAGGCTGTGCCTCTGGTATGGGCCTGGGAGAAGGTCCTATGGCGGGAGAGGTTGCCTGGAGATTATTCTGGTGCTTCAGTGAGGGTGCCCGTAGGATACACTACCAGGGGTGGTGGCAGCCTGTGAATGTTTATGTAGAGCTTCATGGAAGGGGCAGATGTTGTATGAAGCCCAGGATAATGCTCACAATTTCTGGATACTGAAGTTTAAAAAAACTTCAACTTAGAATTTTTCCTTCTCCTGGAGTACCTGACATTATTCATGGTCTTGACATATGACCATGAAATTTTATTCGTGGCGCAGGTATACATCTACATGTGCCCTTCCAAATGTGGTCACATATGGTTCCCAGATCTCCGCGTTGCTATATGATCTGTACTGCCCTGCCTTGTGCCAGGGGATTTCCTTCAGAAGTGAAATCGCTGTTTCTCTGATTTTCACACACAAGCTTTGGTAGAGGCTTGCTCAGGGGAGGGTGAGAGATGATAGTTTGGCAATGTGTCAACAAACTTTTTTTAGCTTGTTCCTTGAATGTTTTTCCTAGAAAGTTGCCTTTTAAATGATACCAACGTATTTCTTCCCGAATTGAACATTTGAAAAGTAGGTGAACACAGAGTATTCAGCAAGTGCTACAGAAAGTCTCACATCCATAAAAACATTAGTGAAGACCTTGTTAATAGCAGGGCTGCTTCTCCACAGCTCTAAGGGGAAGTAAGCTGCTGTCGCTTGGAGGTCACTTCTTTTCTCTGTTCAGAGTTATCATAACAATTCATCCTTCCTCCTGGGTCGTTTATGGATCCCTTCTGTCAGATCTCATTTAGATTAGATGCACCATCAAATGTAGATATGAAGACAGGTTATAATGTGAAAAAGGACCTCGGTTCAGCTTTTAAAATTGGCATAGATAAGTCACAGCCCAAAGCTTTCTGGGCTTAAGTCAGGCATATGCATCTAAATTATTTAAGACTCTTAAACAGTAATTCGTGGTTCTTATTAACTGTTTTCACACATTCATAATGAAAAAGTCACCTACAGTTGCTATGAAATTAACAATAAGAATACAACCAGATGAAGAAAAAAAAAAAGTCGTTCTTTACCTCTTTCCTCCAAGTGAGCTTTGAGTTTTCTGGATGAATGCTTTTTCAAAAATACAGCTTTCAAATTCCTCTGTCAGACTACCTGTTTTAGAAATTCTTCTGTTTCTCCCAACTCGTTTTTCCCAACTCATTTCTCCTTCCTGCTGTGTAGTTTCTTGAATGGATTGTGAAAGCACTCATGCTGTGGTCACTCTTCTCTAGAGTAGTTTCCACGGCATTTTGTCTTTATGTCACGGTCGTACCTCTACTGAGTCCTTGTCGCATGGAGCAGGATTGCTTTTTCAGTGCTTTTGGCTTAAATTCTTATAGAGATTTCACTTTGCTCTCCAGGTTCTTCTGTGAGCCTGTCTTAGGATTTTTAAACACAGTATTTTGTGTAGAAATGTTTAGATACCAGCAATTTTGAATATTGCACCTTTTTCATTTGATTTTTTTCACAGGGCTTTAAGCTGAACTTCATTCTTTCTAAAATACATGTCATACTCTTTTAAAAGTAACGAAAGTAACGGACTCAGTAGTACAGTATACTTAAAACGGTGTTCAGCAAAGCCACTTTTGCTAAATACAAATTTTGTTGCTTTTTATTAAAGCATGTGGTGTGACAATTTTGTGAAAAGAATCAAATACGTTATTATACATACATGCAATACGTTATACATACATGCAATATTATTAAATACAATATATTTGTACATACATACGGTGTGTGCAGAACTTAATTTCTTGTCTGTACAATTTATTTTTCATTTATTTTCACATTTATTTTAAATGCTGACTAACATAGAGGAAAGGTGTCACACACCTAGCACCAGCAAATGGAATGCAGTAAGCAAGTTATAGGGCGTAACTAAATGTCATATATAAATCCATACAGTCAGATGATGTTATCAGAAATACATGTGTCTGTTAAATCTAGTCTTATACTTTGAAGTTTGTTCCTCTCAAATTTCAATTTCATAATTTAGAACTTGGTCCTGCAAAACATACTCTGAAGTACTCCAAGTGAAACCAAGGACTGATACTTCTCAAAGTAACTGTGACAGATGCAAGACTGCAGCGCTCTATAGAAGTAGTACTGTACCTGCCTAAATTTAAAGATGCTTCCTTGTTGTTTTTGATCTTTTTCTGTCAGCTTGATTATCGTAGTATTCTTTGAACACTTACTTGGTGATTTTTATTTTTTTTTAATGTAGAGAGGTTAAATACGTTTTCTTGGATAATCTTGGTAGAAAGCTAAGGTTTTTAGCTCAAAGCAATGATTGCACAGATTGAGAATTTTATCTGTTTTCCATCCAAAAAGACCTTTTGAAGAAAACAATGATGACACATTACCTAGATAGCAAAGCTTTTAGATTTATTTTGTGAGTTTCAGTTTTCTTTTATGCCTTTTCTTAGTGATGAATATGACTCATATGAGATGAAGGATCCCTTTGACATTCTCGTGTTTCATGAACAGTGTAAGTGCTGTAGTGAAAGGAAAAGAACCATAGATGGGGGAAGGAAAATCATAGAATTTGGTGACATCAGTGGGCAGTGTTGAAAAGAGAGTATTTTTAAAAAACAGAATAATTGGATTGATGGCTGGGGAGCACATCTAAACAGGACCATCTTTGTAATTTTATTAGCAAATACAAATAAGTATATAGACAGATATCTGAAGAGAAATTCTAGGGATATAGAGATTAATTCCTATGCCATAGATTGCCATAGGTTGACGTAGATAAACAGGGAAAATATTATCTTTATCTAAGCTGATTAGAGAAGCTCAGGTTAACGGTGGTGCTGGCTGAACACCTGGGACACTCAACCAGTTGGATGCCTGTCATCTGGGAGAGGGAGTGTGCCAGTAAGAAAGGAATTATAGAAAGTTGTTAAAGGTTGATCTGAGGAAGAAAAATAACGAAATTAATTGATTGCGGGTAGCACTAAAGTTGTGTAAACAGAGATGTACATTGGCAAGGTAGTTGCCGAGGCTGTGTAATGAGATCGGAGAAAATGGTTATGATATGGGGAAATCTGTAAGTTTAGAGGGAAAGCTGATTGGTGATAATATTGGCACCTGGGGAGAAAGGCACGATGAGTAGACAGGCAAATTAAGGTGATGAGAGGGAGTATCTGAGTAGTGATAATAACTTGTATAGAAGAAGGGCTGAGTTGATGGTAGCCAGCCTGGGGGCTGTTTTGAGAGGAGTTGTCTAAAATGAGCATGAAAATGTAAGTTTTGAGAGAGAGCCTAATTTTTTCCTTGATTAAGTTTGAAGAATGTTCTGATAGATATTATCGTGGAGTTGACAAGCTATGACACGCTGGAAGAATCTGGTTTAGGTGTCAAGACTTAGTACAGGCTCTTAGCAGGAGAGTTACTTTGGTGTAAGATAGGGTGTGCAGAAAGCTCTTGAATTTGGAGATGTTAGCAATTCAAGCTAGCTCTTACCTGAAAAGACTACGTTTTAGCCTTATATATGTTTGAAATACATATTGGAGTATAAGACCTGATCTTGAGCATTTTGATATTTGACAGCTGAATTTGTTTTCTTTTTTCTCCCCTCTTGTTTTTCGTCATAATGTTAACTTAGAAGTTTTTGAGCTTGATACAACCCTGATATACTGATTAAATCTTTAATGATGTTGATAGTAACAGGCTCAGGTTTATTCTATGTTCTGAATATATCCTTCAAGCATTCATTATTAACCTAGTCAGATTATTTGTAACAGTTTGTTTACAAACTATGATTTTATATGCCAGCAAGATGGAGTTCCATTTAAGTATGAGTTTGGGTAGCTTTTTTTGGGTGGAGTTGTTGTTGGGTTTTTTTTTTGAGACTAAATCAGTTCCTTTTTTGGCGTTGTTAGCCAGTGCATTTCTGATATTAAACATGTCCTTCCTTTTTTTATGTAACACAGGTGTGTCAGCAATTACTTTTCTGGTGTTTTTTTTAGAAGCACTTAAGGGTAAAATGAGGGTCAAATACTGCACTGTAATTGAATAAGAGCCTGGCTTTTTTTCTTTTCTGTGGTTATGCTGCACTTTTTTTTTTTTTTGGTGAAGAGTAAGGTATGTGCCTAACTTCATGTTTGTGATTAGTTTTGTTGATTTTTTTTTTTTTTTTGATGACTTGGAACAAAGTTTGTCCTTGTTAGATCAGGTCTTTAAATCTTACAAAGAACTTGCATTGTAAATGTGTTCACAGTTGCATAAATGCAGCTAATGAGTCCCGAGAGGCAGATAAAGACCACAGCATTGTGAATGGAATAACCTGTAACGAGCACACTGACCTTTTCCAAAAATTAGTGAAGTTTGCGTTAATAGTAGGCAAACTCCTTTGAAGGGCTAAAGTAAGTCAACGCAACAGGCAGTATGTATAGTATGAAAGAAGATGTGGGAGATGCAGAAGAATGGAATATAATATGGAATATAAAGAGATTGAGTTTCACGTACTGCTGCAAAAGGTTGGATCTTGTAAGAGCAATGTAATTAACCAGTAAGGTATGAAAAATGGATTTAGTGTGTCTGAACAGGGGAAGCAGAGTACATTCTTTCATTCCAAGCTGCTGCACTGTTTATGCTTTTGGCATGATTTTAGTCCGACTGTCTGCTTGTCTACCATAATCCTACCTGGATGACCAACCCAGCATTCAGTCTAGTGATGTAGCAATCGCAAGCAGAGTGGGTTTGATCACTGGAAGAAGTGGTATTGAAAAAAGCTTTGGAACTGTTGATAGCAGTTGCTGAGTACCAGCTACACGTCGGATCGTTAGTCATAGTTCTGACTTCTGGAGTACCTGTGGCCAGTGAAAGGACCTCGGAGATCTCTATAAGCTATTGGTTAGTCATAGTTGTGCAGATACTCCACAGAATATTCCTAATGGTATTTTCAGGAAAATTGGAGGTTGGACGAGCGCTGTGACTGCAGCAGGTTATCATGTAAGTGACAAGAGACAAGGAGGTATGGGATAAATGAAGAGGACTGAGGATTAAAAGGCACTATGATTTTACAGTGAGTGAATTGGAGAGGAGACAATGCTATAGAAGAAGAGATAGTTAAGAAAAACTCCCTAAAAGTGGGCCTAACTATGGCCAGTATTCTGTTGTGTCTTAATCTCAAAAGAGCTTTTACATGGGAAACTTGAAATGGCGTTAGAACTATTTTTGGTTTCAAAATAAAAGGATTGTTTCTGAAGAAGTGAAAGTGATACGAAGGCAATGTGTTGCTGAAGACTAAAGGCTGCTATTCCCTGTAACTGGTTTTTTTCTTTCTCTCTCTTTTTTTTTTTTTTTAAAGAAACCTGTGTACAGTACTCATTTTCCTTGAAGGCTTGAGTTCATCTTCCACTCCCCAAGTTAATTAGATATTGGCTTGATGTAATGATAGACTAAGAAGTTTTGGATTTCAGATAGTTGACCCAAACCACAAGATGCTTTCCAAAATACTGACAGTAAAATTTAACTTGTTCGGTGTGTGGAAGAACAGCCTTAGTGGTAAAAGTGTCTGAACAAGAGATGGCTTTACTGCTGTAAATGCTACTTGCTTAGTGCTGCTTGTGTATTTAAAGGGAAGGGAACAGGCTGTAGCACAGGTGGAGGAATGGAGCCACACAGTGTCTAGATTAACCTAGAAAGCAAAAATCTAAATGCGTTTTTTTCTGGACCAGGTTGTCCAAGAATGGTTTGCAGACCACAAAGAGAATAGTTTTTCTTTTTGTCTTTCTAGATGGAAGACAGAAGTCTGTTAGACACGTGCTGAAGGTTGAGTTCCTTTGTGTGTCCAGTTCTTGCATTCTGCTACTGCATAGCTTAACTGTCCCGACCTGACCAAAATTAAATGACCAGCCTTCTTCATGTTATGGGCTGTGCACCAAAATGTTCGTGTCCCTAACAAGCTCAAGATCTAGGCCAGGGGTACTCTGGGAGTGGTTTGCAGGCGGGAGACAATGCTGGTTACCTTGGGTACCACCTGCCACTTTGCTATAGAATGTGGCTGATTTGGAGAGGGCGTGCAGCTAGACTGCAAGCTCTCTGTCAGCAGACTGTGCTGTTCTGCTTGCTTCTAGGGCTGGAGGATTCTGCTTGTGGGCACAAGGACTTCTAGAAAATATTAGAAGAGTTTTTTCTATTTTTTTTTCTCCCCACCCCACAACTTTTTCACAGTGGGAGCCTAGTGTCAGTGAAGCCTTGTCTTGATGTAAGGCATGGTGTTAATTAATTCAAGTTTCCCAACTTTATTTTTTTTTGTCTTAGTATTTCACAGATTGATTTCACATAAGATGTGCTTGCAGGTTGTATTTTATATCCTTTATCAGCAGGAATCCTTAATTTCCATCTTTCTTAAGTGTTACTGTAGTATTTTTTTCCTTGTGCCATCAATAAATGATATTGCAGATCAGTTCTGACATAGTGCGTGGATTAGATTTCTGATGTGGAGAGAACCCTCCACCCCCAACAACATGGTCTTTGGAATTGCGTATTCTTAGTGTGCAACCTTAAAACAATTCTTAGTTTTGCTATTTTGCTGAATGCACCTAAAAGTACTGTGTAGATGCAGCTTTTTGGTTTTATTGCTAGTACCCGCACACCCTATTATCCCTGAGAGAACAGCGAGGGAAGAAAAATGGAAAAAATGGAGCAAGCATGTGAGAGAAGTAGACCATTACCAACACTCATTGAACGATGCTTAACTGTCCACCAGAATTGCTGTGATAGTCCCTTCCACATTTGTACAGGCATAAAAAGTAGTCTTTTGTCCTGCTAAGCAGTAGGAAGAAAGAGAGCTTTTGCTCCCTGATCTTTCATTTACCAGGAGGTGAAGAGACAATATAGTTTGTCCATCAAAGTTATTAATAGTAACAAGTCTTTTGTGGTGATTAGTTTATGTTAGTGTGTTTTGATAGGGTTCAAGTCTTGCACTCTGGAAATCTGAAGTAGCGTACATTCAGGTGTGCATCCACTAACACACATTAAACACAACTTTTGGGGTGAGGTTGAGAAGAGCCTATCTCCTTCAGCCAACATGTGTCTCTGACTGAAGTTTAATGTCCTCATTTGTAGGAAGAGAAGGGATTTACACACATCAAGAAATGGCTTTTTTGACTTTTTTCAGTGTGTCATTCAGTGATGAAGGCTATAACCAAAAGAAAATCTTTTAAGGTCTACTTAGTGCGAGAGACTTCTGGCTTGGGAAATCCATAAACTGTAAATCACTGGAAGACTAAACTTGGGAGATGTCAGTGTGCGCTTTTTGTGGTTTTGTATGCTTCATGTAAACATCAGATGTTGTGGGAGGTGCAGTTCTGGCTAAGATAGACCCGCAGCATTTTCCTTTGTATAAAGAATGATTTAGAATGAAGAACTTGATGGGAATCTATGAAGCTGTAGATCTACCTGAAATAAAATTGTGGTGTTACTTTTACTTTTCCATCCTGAGTACGCAGAGTGGCTCCGTGTATTCAAGACCTACAGTTTAATATAAGGTAAGATGCAAATGCCCTCTGAACAATGTGGTTTTTAGAGTGAGGTACCGATACAGAGACAGCAGAGACAATTGATGTCTTTCAATAGCATACATTGTAGTAGAATCAGAAAGAGGTTATTTCTTACTCTAATATCCTAGACGTTAAGAGTGGATATAACATTTCCACCAGTGAAATAAGATCGAGAATTCTGTATTTTATTTATTATGTGACTGACTGATCTCATTTTGAGAAAGCAGAGCTGTTGCTTTAAATGCCTCTCTTCCTGAACTGAGCTTTTGCTGTGGCAGGGAAACAGTAATAGTACATATTTTTCATCAAAGCAGCTGCTGTAGTCTGTAATGCATTTGCTTTGGCAGATGCCCACATTTAATTGTGACTTCCGTGCCTAAACATAGGTAACAAAAACCTCTCCATCCTGAGGAAAAGGTGTCTTTCTTACTGACAGTATTAACAGATATTCCTGACTTGAAAAAGGTATTGCATTATTTGAGACAAGCCTATAATTTTTCTTTCTGAACCTCTTATGTAGTTCTTCTGCCATATGAAATGCATCATGAAAAAAAAATATGTTTTTAGTGAGTTATCAGTATCTGTTATTTTTCCCTTCCACAGTTAGTCATAAGACTAGAAAAAGAGCAAAGACAGTCAGAACTTTTTCCTGGGTCTTGGGACATTGACTTTTTTGTCTGCATGTGAAGATCCACACCCTGCCCCTGCTGATGCTCTCATACCTCCATTTATTTCTGAATGGAATTTCTGCTTTTCTGAACACCATTATAACTTTTATTTACTCCTGCTTTTTCTTGTCTCTTTATCATAATAATTGGCTATTTCAACGGAAGGCATATCTTGGGATAAAACTCAGTTTCTTACATCATCTTCTTGCAGCCTAGCAAATTCTCTTAACCTTTTCCACAACCTCTTCTGTCTCCTGGTCTTTTTCTCAGCTTCGGGGTTATATTTTTTCTCGACTGGCTGCAACTGGGTCTTCTTACCTGCCTCTAAGACATTGAGCTTCTTCCTAGTTACACTAAAACAAAAAAAGAGGGTTGAAAATGTAGCATGCCAGCTTTATAAGGCGCTGTCAGTGATGAGGAGATGCATCTTTTTGATCTTTCTAGGCATTAAAAAATAAAAGCTTTATAAGGTGATTCAACTGAACAATGTTAATGGACTAATGCAATACATGTGTAGCTGCAGCATCTGCAGTGCTATTTCTTAGCCCTGAAAAGTTAAAAGGCTGTGTGCTGTTAACTTCTGCCAGCATAGGTTCAGTTGTGTGCTTGCTGTATTATTTATGGAGGGTTTTTTGTAGTAGTGTTAGAAATACTATAAATTACTGATAAGGCTTTTCTTCGGTTCACACTGGTAGCAGTTTCATCACTATTTAGCTGTTTCGTCAGTATTAAACTTTACGTTAACGTCTATAACAACTTCAGGTTTTTTTTAGGAGAAGCATCAACTAATATTTATTTTAGCATACTCAAATGAAAAAAAATATGTAAATGTGAACTTAGGATCATTGAATAGTTCGGGTCAGAAGGGACCTTTACAATTCACCTACTCCAACCCCCTGCCATGGACAGGGACATCTTCCATGAGACAAGGTTGCTCAAAGCCCCATTCAACCTGAATTTGAACACTACCAATGATGGGGCATCCACAGCTTCCCTGGGCGACCTGTTCATCACCCTCATCATAAAAAAATTTCTTCCTTATGTCCAATCTAAACTTACCTTCTTCCAGTTTAAAACCATTGCCCCTTGTTCTGTTGCTATAGGTCTTGGTAAAAAGCCTCTCTCGTCTTTCTTATAAGCCTCCCTTATATATATTGAAGAGCTGCAATAAGGTCTCTCTTAGCTTATTTGTACAAGATAATATCAATTCCATCAAACCAATTCTTCATTTTACTGGGAAGTCAGGTTGTGGACTAATGCTGAAATAGCTGAATACTTAATAGCTGTCTTTCTGCGGGGAAGTAGGTTACTTTTTATTATTATTTTGTTTTCAATCAGTTACCTATGTCACTTATTTTCTTAAATTTTATAATTGACGTATTAATCAGAAGAATCTTTAGTTACAAATCCTGGATATTGCCTCTTAGTCTTACTCAATCTTTAGCTAGACTAGAGATCCCTGAAAAGAAGACTTACGCTACATTCGCCTGGCTCTTGTTTTTTGAGCCTGAAATGACCAGAGATTTGGCTCACTCAGAATTTGAGTGGGTTTTGAAAGGAGATGACGTCACTACACTCATTTCTCGGGAGACCTCATCCGCTTTTACGCAGGCTATTTTAGCCACAGGTTTATGGTTAGGGATGTTTATGTTCATGAGGAAAACAGCTTCTTCCAGCTGTGAGACAATGTAGTTGTTCTGCAATTACTAGTTTGTAATTCTGTGTTGCCAATAAAGCATAGTTGAACCAAGAACTTTCTCATTGTGAATGTCTCTGCCTTTATTAAAGGTGTTTATGTCTTTATTAAATGATTTTAATTATTTAGTAATTAATTGGGTTAGGCATTTTCCCCTAGTTAGGTCATATTTTTTTGCCATTCTGCTTGCTTTCAAATTTTGTATTGGGTTTTGCTTTGCTGTAACTCTGTTTGGATGTATCTAACCATGGAGTTGTACGTGTGTCCTAAAGTCAAGAGGAATTTTATTACCATGCTATTAAAGTTTAAAAATAAAATAAAACAATACAGTAATATCCTTAAGTCAAAAAAACCTGGATATACTGGAAAATGTTTCAATGTAATGTTTATTTACTAGTTTGTGGTATGGCATGCATAATATCCTGGAAAATAATGATGCAGCTTCTGTTGAAACTTGTTTCTAGTTGAATTTGCAATATGGTTGGTGTTGTAAGAAAACAAAAGGAGCTGGGTATCTGCTGTGAGGAGTCTGCTGCAGGAAATCTGCAGCTGCATGAGCTGTGGCGGGCTGCAGACAGGTTGCTGGAGCTCTGCCAGTAAAAATAACATAAAATCTATTCCTGTTTGTGCATGTGGATTTACTTGCTACAGGAGTTTGGCAGTTAAATCCAAACGTAACGCTATAGTTTTAATTACTTTCTCTTATGCTTCTTGCCTGTTGTGGGAAAAAAATCTAGGACTGTTTTCATTAACTTCTCTTTTTTTCTAGAAATAGAGTTACGAAAGTGACTTATGCTTGAATGGCAAGCGACAGTTCATTTGGATACGCATGTAATTTTTATACAGGGGGAAAAAAAGGTGAAAATTATATTTCTATCAGTTTAGAACCTGAGTTTTCCTAAAAGTGAACTGTTAAATTCTGCATTGAATATCTTGTAAACTCCTAACCCCCCTCCCCTTTCTGGTGTACTCACAAACCCTGTATCTGTGCTTTTATCTTAATTCCAGTTTGTTCAGAACGTACCAATATATGCGTTAGGAATTACAATTTGTAACTCTGGTTTTGGATTTATTTTTTTTTCTTGCTACTGGGAGATCCATCTTGCTGAAGTTTACATTGAAAAGTTGCTTGTCATGCTTCCCCCAGAAGTATGCTGGAAACCTGCTTCTGTTCCACCTCCCCCATTTAGTGTGTCCCTTCCTGCTTCCGTGCCTTTGCTTATCCGTCTGTGCACTTCTCTTTTGAGTCCCAAAGGCTTAACAAATGCCCTATTTTGTTGGACATTAGTTTTGTTTACATTAGTTTGACAGGTGATGGTTTGATTTAGAATTGCTTCTGCAACCTGAAAATCTTTTTTGAACAATGCCATATTTCCCTTTCAGTTTTAAATTCTACTGACCTCTTAAAGTTATGCATCAGCAATTAAGATCATTACATTATCTAATAGTTATTAACATAGTCTGTGATTTATCCAAATCTATCATAGTGCTGCGTTGCATACCAGGTAAGACAGGGATGAATTCTCTTTTTTTTTTTTTTTTGCGTAAGAAAAAGCTTTTGCTATTCTTTTACCTATTTTAGAAGCAGCAGGAAGAGCAATACAGTCTCACTGAAGCATAAAATGAATTCTGTGATTCTCTTCGACTGGTGACATCTGCATACCTGTTCACTGCTACAGAATAACAACAAAAAGAAAACCCCAAGACCACCAAAACTTCTTCCACATCTGAGCACTCTACTTTCATATCCTTAAGAAACTGAACCAACTGAATTTAACATATCTCTTCACAGATACAGCATCTTCCATGGATATTCAGGTTGCCAATTATGAAAGAATGAGAAGAAAAAAACCCGAACTTTTAATCTATTTAAAATCATCTTTTTTTATATATATATATTTATATTTTTTTTTAATAATGGCAGGTGCAGTGTTCTGCAGTGCTGCTTCAGAGGTGTTTGCAAAAACCATAAGTTTTAATTCAAACTCTTTATCCAGTCAGGGTTGCTTGATTAAGTGTGAACAAGTGTTGAGTTATCTTTAGCCCTGGTTTTGCTTGTTGGGCTTTTGTTTTCACCTGAATCAGGTGGGATTTTCTTGCATGTGCATAGGCATGGTTTTGGGGATTTTTTTTGTTGTGTGTGTGCTTTTTTTTTGTTTTCCTCCACATCTTCATGAAACTTGGTGGGTTTAGCTGCAGTTTTTCTTGAGGTCTTGAGGATGTTAAATCTGCAATTCAGACCTGAATTCTAGTGTTGAAAGAACAAGACGGCATGGTTGAAACTGAGATGACTGCATGTGAAATCTGTCAAATTAGAGTACATGCCAAAGTAATCCTAACAAGAAGGGAAACTGTGTCACTTGGTAAGAAGTCCATTATTTTTTGTGTGTGTACGTAATTAGTTGCAAAAGTGGATACAGGTTTCATTGTCTTAAATGAGGAGATTTACCTGTAGCTTGTCGCTAGATAAAATTTTTAAACCTTTTTCTTAGAACTGATATCTGAGTTGATACTTACTCAGACCTTAGACACTGAGTGAGAGTGGACAAGAACTTGGTCAGAATGGGAGTTGTGTTCAGGTTTTTTCCCTGTCCTGCACAACACTCACTCACTTCCCACGACCTTTATGAATGTTGTTAGCTTTCCTGTTATTCTCCCTTAGCATTATTGCTAAATGACAACACGCACTGGCAGCAGAGGTCAGAATTTTCTCCAGAGTTCTGCTTTGTAAGTTCTGTTTGTCAACCAGGTGCATTAATAAGCCTCTTGTATTGTGGCTGACAAGTTCCTGTGTGAAGGATGTGCTGTAATACTAACTTCTAAATTATCAAAGATAATGTTTTTTGTTTGCTTTTTTTTTTCCCCAGTGACATTAGTAAAATCATAGAAAACTAATCATGCATGAAAAGAATTTTCAGACTTCTACCTACGATCCGGTTTAACTGCCTGATGCAGAATGTCTCTTTTCTTGGTTTGTATTCCGCTGCTGGAAATGCCAAAGTATTAGTCAAACTTACATGTATCATTTATTCCTTGCTGAACCATACTCTTAACAAATGTCAGTTTTAATCCTAAACTCGTCTTGTGACGACAAGTAAAGCTCTACTGCAAAGAAATCCACTGTCAAAGGATATTCAATGTAAGTGCTCTTCAAATCATCAGCTTTAGCGAAAGGTTTATTTTTTTTGTAATACAAGCTCTACAAAATTGTCAAACAATGGAAATAACTGCTTAAACAAATAAAGACTTTATGGTAATAGTTCTTTAGACATTGAAAAGCCAAAATTGAAGCCTAATTTATTTAGAAAAACTAGTGTAAAAAAATTTGTCCAAGTTATGATAAAATTCAGTGACAGAAAATATAAATTTTTTTTATGGTAAGTTTGTATACAAAATCTCAGCTTAAATGTTCTCTGGCCGTCCATATCCTTTTCCTGAGGAAAATTTGACTGCAACTTGTTTTCAATGAACAGAAAAATGCTTGGCTGTAATTAAACAACAAAAGCTGAAGGAGTCTTGATGGCAAAACCAACAAAAATCCTTTTGCTGTGAAGCCACTTTTCCATCATAGATTTAAATGGAAAAATTTGACTCAGCTACTTTTAATGCATGAAATAACATTGAACAACATCTCACATGTATCACAACCATGAAAAAATTCCCCACAGAGGTTGCCTCTACTTCCTACTAAGCTTTCTAACAACTTTTATGCACCTGTAGGCTCTCTCTTATGTTGATTCTCTCATTAGTCTGATTTTATGACTTTATAAAAATCTTTCTTAGAGTAAAGGTGTCAGTTGTCACTCATCGTTGTGCTTGGTGCCCGTACTAAGCCCTGTTGTCCCCCTCTGCCTGGTGTGCTGGCACAGATTCCATGTTCCTTGCAGGAGGAACTCCGTTAGGCGCTACATAAACACAAGATGGTCTTGTTCTCACCCGGCACCTCTGTGTGCTACGTAATGGAAGTAGCTGACTGCTTTCTGTAGGTGATTACCTTGGTTCTTGGCTTGTGTTTACCTATTTGTAGGTGCTTTTCTTTCTTTATATTCCTGGGACTCTTGACCTACAATGAAGTTGTCATGTGTTTGTATTTTGCATGCCTTACTCTTGTGTCATGGTTATTTTTCTGGAAAAATTTCTGCCCAGTGGGAAGTCAGAATTACCAAAGATCCAAATATGCCTGTGGATTTGAAGTTCTCTGCTTTATATGTTTTTTCAGATACTAATTTCTCAGGTTAATATTTTAAGGCCGATAAGCGATAGAATTCAGAAACCTTTTCCTAAAATGATGTCTTGTATCATAAGTGGCATAGACCTTCTCAAAATCAGAAGTATCCATAAGTACAGAAGAGGACAGTAATTTAACTGTAAATGAGGTAACACTTACACAGCTTTTTGAATGTGTCTGAATGGAATGCATCCAAGACTGGATACTATTTCCATAGGGCCAAAGGCAGTACGCATGAGACATCAGAAGGTCACGTTTGAGACCTGTGTTCCACAGTCCACATGTATGTACTAAATTCAAGACCATTGAAGCGTGGTATAAGAGCACTTTTCCATCTCCTGACATTTCAGAAAGGTTTTGTTAACTTTTAAAAGTCCATTAAATAACAGACTACTGAATGGCTTACAAAGTGAGCTTGTGTGAATCCTGGATGGGACATCTGTGTCCTAATTTAATGGAAGTAGCCACAGTGGTTCTGATGAAACCATGGACGGCTTTGTAGCCTCTGGAAGAGCTGGAGAGCAGCAGAATATTATGATGATTTACCTGGAGGCTTCTCTGGATTCATCCAAACCAAGTGTCGAAGCAAAGCTCACAGAAACATATTGTGCTCTAAAAATATGAACTGTTTGCTAATCAGGTTCTGTGCTAATATCTATACATAAACATACCTAACATGAATTTGGATTTTTCAAGGGTATTTAGCTGTAACTTCACTCTAGCTTTTCTGAAGGCAGTGGTGATAATCCCAAGTGTTTATGATCACATCAAAGTGTTTAATTGTTACATATTGAGGAAGGTTTCAGTGAGGGAGAGAATGTCCTCTTGTCTTAAAAACAGAAAAACTTTGTTGCAATATGCTTAATTGAAATGAATCCAAACAATTTTACTGAAAGTAAATTTTTGGTGGTTCAATATAAATTTTTTATAATGTTAAGGAAGTTTATACATGAAGCTGCTCTTTTAAACTTTTTTTTTTTCCCTTTTTACTTAACCAGCACATACCCTCATGCTTCCTTTAAGAGCTGAGAGGGAAAGCAAAACTGATTCCTTCAGAGGGTAATTCAGAACCCAGGTCAGCTGATTGAGATTCCCTTTGGAGGCTTTCTCTTCTAGATAAGTAGTCTCTTCCTGTAGAGCCTGTCTAAGACAGGCAGACTCCCGTAGGTAGGCTAATAATTCTTCTTGTTTCATGAGATGCCTTCTGTTATTTTAAGTAAGCATGACATTGCAGAAATGCAAAAGTGCATTTCTATATGAAGCTTTGATGTTCTGATACATTCTAATTACAAGGTCCCCCTGCTGTGAATATTCAGGTGCTGTGCATCTCAGATTAAATTTAAAACATGATAAACTAGTTGTTATGCTGCCCTTTACTTGAAAAGATAGAGTAAATAAAGAATAGGAGAAAACTGTGTCAGTACATGGTGTTCTTTATTGGTAGCTGTATGTTAGCTACCACACTGTGCAAAAGGTTCAATAGCAGCTGACATACGATTCGGTTTCAGAAAAAAGGAAGAGGAGTGGTTGAGAGAAGTTTAGTTTTCAACTGGTGAAAAGACAAATATAAACCAAAAGCTGAAATACTGTGGACTACATATTATAGGCTCAAAGGGTTTCACAGGTGCTCTATTTACTGTGTATTTCTTGTTCTTTTGAAGGATTGTTTCTAGTTCTAGTGCTCTGAACTCGGTTGGGTTACCTGAACCACAGGAAAAGTCATATTTTAATGACATGAACTGCAAAAGTTTACATGTTTGCTTTCTTCTTCTTGTGTAAGACCATTTATTAAGAATGTGTATTGGAGTGGTGTTTTTTATTTTATGTGTATGCGTATTTGGAATAAACAGCCATATGTCCATCCGTAACCAGTTGTTAATCGTTTTTGTGGGTTAAAATTACATTTAATCTCATGTATTTTTAGAGAAACGGATTTTCTCGGACACACAGTAGGCAGAGATGGGTAAGAGTTTGCCCTTTCGGTTTCAGCAGAGTTGTTTCCTTTCACATAATGCAAAAGGATTTTTCGTGTGTGTTTGTTTTTGTTTTTTTTTTTTTTTAATTATCAGGGAATAAGTTACTGATGATGACCGACAATAAATTATTGATTAAAGAAGTCTTGCCTCCCTCAAATATCTCCTGAATTAAACACAGTTTAGGTCAGTAGTGCAGAGCTCAAAGTGCTCATGTAAGTCAGTCTTTGTACTTCTGCTGTCATTTAAATTTGCCTTTGCTCTCCACAAAGGTCCGCTTAAAATTTTTCATCGGCAAATTTAAGAATGTTCTTATAGTCTGATAGAAAGCATTTCTAAATTATGTGCTTGATTTCTGTCAGAGGCTTCCTTCCCAGGAGCCTGGATAATTAGTTTTGGCAGTGCTGGGGAAGAGGGGCAGAATAAGAAAAATTTAGAATTTGAGATTTCCTTCAAAATAATCTGTGTTCTGTTATGTCTTATAGTGGCTCGCTGTGTCCAGTTTTTTGAGGAAAAGAAAAAATTGTAAGAGACAGATGCTTTCCTTCAGTTATATTCATGTGGTGGAGATTTCTCCACACCCTTGTGTGTGAGAGGACTATACCCACTTTAGAACTACCAACAAGGGCTGTTCTTTGTGTGTCTTGGAGCTGCTTGCAGAATGGGTGAGGCTGAAAGTATCTCTAGAGATTGTACGTTGTGCATTGGGTTTGAATTAAACCATCAGCTAGAGTAGGCTGATCAAGGCCATGCCCACTTGGGTTTTGAGTATCTCCAAGGATGGAGACTATACAGATACCTTGGGCAACCTGTTCCAGTGGAAAAGGTTTTTGTTTATTTCTTTCTTTCTTTCCTTATGTTTAACTGGATTTCTTCAGGTCTCTGGTATTTTTTTTTTTTCATTGCTAGCCACTAGACTTCAGTTCAGAAGTTTGTGAGCTCACAGTCTTCCCTTGTGAGCTACCATTAGGGCATAGAGAAGCATTAACTTCTGATACTTCCATCCCTCTTTTTCATCAGGTTTTGTGAAGAGTCTGAGAAGTCCATTATGCTTCCCTGGGTCCAGCAGGGTCCACTGGCAGGACTCTGCGAATGCAAGAGAGAGCTCTCTCTCTCTGCAAGTGCCTGTGTATGTCCGTTAGTAATACAGTCTCAGCTGTAGTTATGTTTCACAATGCTTCAAGTGGCAGAAGTGACAGAAGTCAAATCTGTGCTTGTGACCACCTAATTTTATGATTCATTTTTCCCCAGCAGAAGTTCTTTTTGTTTCCAAAATATTTTTAAGCAATACTGACTAAAATCTGGCATAACAAAAAACAAACAAACAAAAAACCCAACCAAACAAACAAAAAACCCCCCAAAACAAACAAACAAACAAAAAATGAATCAAAATGTGGACGTGAAGAGGCTAGCCCATCTCATGTTTTATTTCTGCTATGAAAGAATCATGCAGGCCAGTGCCTCACCTGGTGAGGTCCCAGCTACTGCCTGGTAGTACTTGATGCAGGATGAATCTCGTACCTTGCTTCTACTTTGTGATGGCATAGCTTGATGTGCACCTCTCTTGGCCCAGCCAAGGGGCTGGCGTGGAGAGGGGGGACAGGACAGCTTAAGCTGCGGTAGAAGTATTTCTGCAGCTGTGTGGTGAACAAGTTCAAAAGACCTGATGAGGCTGAAAAAAATAGTTGTTTTTAGCTAGATCATATTTCTAACTGGCTTCACTGGGAAACAGAGCAGAAGCTTGTGCCAGTTTGCTGTAATTGGCATAGCAGAAGTCCAGCCAGCTGTTTAGCAGCACATTATTTAATCTTGATGATTGAGGCCTAAGACTCATTTTTAACAGAAGGCATCATCTCATCTTGCTTTTTAGAAACCTTATTTGCTTCATCTCTGTAGTAGATCCTCAGTGTAAAAGAGATTGACCAAATGGCTGTATGGCTCCTTTGCTTGCTTAAGAGAGCTTCAGAAAGGAGTATTTGTCTTAATAGACAGAAGTGTGAGCTTCCCACTTACAGCTACATTAAGTAGTATGCTCACAGTATGCATGAGGTATAAAACTACTTAATATTGCATATGAGTTATTGAAAAAGTACAGTGATGTAACTTACTCTTCAAAAGAAATAACATGAATTTCTTGACTCTTTAATTTCTGCATCCATCTGCAGCCCAGTTCAGATGGGTAGGAAAAGGGGTCGGTGGCGTTGCAGTTATGCAGCTGATGCCGAGACACTGCAAGATCCAGCCAGTGGGGTCCTGGGGAGAAATGGAGGGACAGCATTATCCTAATTGCCTTTCTGCACAACATTATGCGTCTCCTGCCACCCAGTATACTTCAATGTTTCTGGTTTAAAACTAGCTACGTGTTAGTAGTATAGCTGAGGATTCCTTACAGACTGTGTAAGGCATTTCTGTTACCCGCTATGTGTGTCAAAAATGACTTTGGTGGGGAAGTACAAAGAGCCTGATAGTCCTGAACTCGCTGCTAGAGTAGTTCTTTAATACCAAACCCACAAGGATATGTACTGCAAAATTGCTACAGATTTTATTCAGTAGCTACCTAATTAAGAATAAGGTACCCAAACACCTTATTGTAAAAATATTAATCCCGCACTGAGCTCTGGACAGTGAAGGCATTGCTCTTGTGGAACCGTGAAATTCTCTCTGAAAGCAGTTATATACCCCAAATATCTGTTGGACTGGACTTTGATAAAGCTGCTAGTAAATCTGGACTGTACTTGAATATAAAGGTCACTGGCTAGTAGTGTTATGCTGCATAATATCCTGGGTTTAGCCTACCTCGTTCTTATGTTTGTTAACCAAATACAATAGAAAGGCAATAAAAGACGATATAGACATTTGCTCTTTGAGCTGATGTCTTTAAGTCCTTAGTGTTTAGAATTCACACCAATGTTTCTTAACATGTGATCTTGGTTTTTTTTCCTTTTCCATACGCCAGCTCACTTCCTGATCAAATTTTGAAGGTTCATGTAAGATTAGAAGGATTGGATTTGGCACTCTGGATTTGGCTTACGTGGGTGAAATTCATTTTAGTAAAAGTTCAGTGTAATTTGTCTTCCAGCCTTTATATTGACATGCTTTTTTTTTTTTTTAAAGATCTTCAGCTTGATCTCTCTCTTTTTTTTCCCCTCTGATTTTCATTATATACAGTATGAATACTTATTCAAGATTTTTGTGTAAAATATCAGTGGTTTGGAAGAAGTGTTTTTTTTTTTTTTTTTTTTTTTGTTTTAACCATCAAGTTTTTCATGCCCTCTAGAGAAAAAGTGTTGTTGGGGGATTGGTTTATTTATTTTTTTTTTTGTTGTTTCAATCTTTCAGATGTGTTCTAGTTTGCTTTTTGCTAAACTGCTTGTTGGACAACAGAATTTGTACTAATTCTGACAGCTGTTTCAGATGCTTAGTTTTTTAACACACAAGCTGTTGTGAGGAGTTAGGGATTACTGTTCCTTTCTTGTGACACTTGAGGTGAATGGCCTACAGGATTTTGTTCCCAAGTACAAGACAACAATTTTGTTGATAAGTAACTGTAAGCTATTTTAAAATAATATATCCAGCAGCAAATCAAATAGATGTGTTATTAGGGGTGCCAGCCTGTCATGTTCAGAATATAATGAAGTGTACCATTCTATATTTTTATCCACGAAACCTTTGCGCAGTGATTTTTCTAAACCCCTTTACAAATAGAGATATTTTGGAGTAGGATAAAAAATTCTCCTGGAAGATACCTCCGGGATGTAGTTTTGAAAACCTTGTGCTTATGGATTCATTTCAAAAGCGCTCATGAAAAATTCATCTTGGAGAAGGGGGAAATAGAAGTAGAAATATCTATTTAATCTGAATTCTGTTAATTTGTATTCACTGCATCCTATTTCAGAAAGCCAATTCCCAAAATAATTTTGAAGTATAGGCACAAGATAGAAAAAAAGGTAGTTAGTGAATATAGTCTTGGGACAGCGCAGTGAGAGATGACAGTTTAAAGGAATGGTATTAACTTGAAGTGCTTACTTTTGTTTGAAAATGTGGTACCTATTTATAGTCATGAGAAACATAAGCTTTATGGTGGCCACTGGGCATGAAGACCTACATTCCATCTTGTGCTGTGCTTCTGTAGCAGTTTCACAGCTGCATCAATCCTTGGAGCACATGAACTACTGAATTCCCTTTGAAGGAAAAAGAGCACGTTCGTTGTTCCTGGGTGAGCAAATGAAAGTCACTGATGAGCAGCGTCACTGCCAGGGATATATCTGAAGGTAGATGCTAATTTGCTGTGTATTGTGCTACAGTCTAATATTGCAAGTTGATAACTTGTTTAACAAATTATCATCCAGTTTAAGTGGATTGCATTAGGAAATGCAGATAATCTATACTGAGTCCTGGAGCCACTTGCTGTACCTTAGTATCTTCAAGATTTGACCATTAGGAGCTGTGTGCTGTTTTTTGTGGGTGGAGGTGGACTATAAATGCATCTCCCAAGGACAATAGTACCCTGCATAAAGTTACAATGTACCGTGGCCGGCACTATGCTTTTTTCATTTGGTTCAGTGCTAACAAAAAATATGTGTCACTGCAGTTCATACTGTCTAATTTACACTATGACATTCCTTCAGTAAAGGGAAAGAAATGAAGCATGTCAGCTTATCAGTAGAAGTCTGTTTGAATGAGTGTGTCTGCGTGGTGGATATAATTCTGCATACGATGATGTGGAATTTTTCATGGTTCTAAATGTGAGCTTTGACAATGTGAGCCTTGTATCATATTTGCAGGGAGTTGTTAAAACTGAACCTGAACAACAACATTCAGCTACTGAAAGCTTTGCATTTACAAGAAATATATGGAAATAGAGTATCAGGCAGGATGCCAACCAGCACTTCATAAAATCTAAGACTACCAGTGCCGTTGAATTTGCAAAATTCCTTAACAGAAATCTTTTTATGGGGATCCCAGCAGAATGCTTTTTTATATGGGAGTTACTCTCAGTAGGTTTAACAGCAATGAATATTCAGTGCTGATGCTGTCTATGTTGATCTTGAGAGGGAAAAATCCTTAACTTCCGCATCATGGAATCACAGGGTAGCTGAGGTTGGAAGGGACCTCTTCCTCAAGTCCACCTCCTCCTCAAGGCTGGGTCAAATGCAGCAGGTTGCCCAAGACGGTGTACAATCTCCAAGGATGGAGACTCAGCAGACTTGCTGGGCAGTCTCTTCCTGAGGTGTTTGGCCTCACTAACAGTGGGAAAGTGCCTTCTAATGTTTAAATGGAATTTCCCATAGTTCTGTTTGTACACATTGCCACTTACTCTGTCACTAGGCGTCACTGAGAGGAGTCTGGATCCGTCTTCTTCACTACTCTTTACATAGCTGCTCTGTGATGGAGCACCTCCTTTTCCTCTGACCTTGGTTTTCTTTCTGTTTCTCACTTTTCTTTCCCCCTTATCTCTCCATCTGGTGTTTTCTGCACTTAAGTATTTTTTCACAGAGGCTCCACAAAATTTGGTGATGGCCTAAGCTTTGGCCTGTGGTGGGTCTGTTGCAGGGCCAGCTGGACCAACTGTGACTGGCACAGGAGAGCTCTCTACTTTCTTCCCCCACCGTCCACCCCTGCAGCCCCCCGACCCATCCCAAACCTTGCCACATACATTCAGTGGATCCATTTTCTCTAGCCTGTTGTGGTCCCTCTGCATGGCAGCACAACCATCTGCTCTGTCAACCTCTCCTCCCAGTTTTGAATCATCTGTAGAATTGCTGAGGGTATACTCTGTACCATCAGCCAGGTCCTTAATGAAAAGCAGTTCTGACACCAGTATTGACCCCCAGGTGCTCCATTAAGGTAACTGGCCTCCAGCTGGACTTTGGACTGCAGATCACAACCCTTTAAGCCTAGCTCAGCCAGATTTCAGCCACCCTGCTGTCTACTTATCTATCTGTATTTCACAATTTGTCTGTGAGGATGTTATGGGAGACAGTGCTGAAAGCCTTTCTAATTTCAAGATAAACAACATCCACTGCTCTCCCCTCACCTGTTTTGCTAGTCATTTCACTGTAGAAGGCTATCAGGTTGGCCAAGCATGATTCTCCTTCATATATATATATGCTGACTATTTCCCATCACCTTTGCGTATTTGGAAATTATTTCCAGGATTATTCTCTCCATCACCTTCCTAGAAATTGGGGTGAGGCTGACTGGCCTGTAATTCTCTGTATTCTCCTTCTTGTCCTTCCTGAAGACAGGAGTAACATTTACTTTCTTATGGTCTTTGTGAACCTCCCTTGATGGTCATGACCTTTCAAAGGCAATTGGAGAGTGGCTTTACAGTGATATTAGCCAGCTCCCTCAGCATCCATCCCATCAGGTCACATGAACTTCTGTATGTCTAGCTTGTTTCAGTCTTCCCTGACTTGATTCTCCTCCAAGGGTAAGTGTTCCTTGTTCCAGAAAAGCATGGAAGAGCTGTGAAGCAGCTTCTTTCTATAGAGTTTCAGCAAAGCTGGTATCCTAGTGCAGTGGTTCAGGATGGTTGGGACCATGGTTGGGACCATTATATTGATGGAGTGTCGAATCTTGATATTTGCACTGACAGGAGCATGCCAAGCCTGTCTGCTGATTTCTCACTATCTCATACAACTATCCCAAATTACTTGCAGTTATTTTTAAATGGGAAGAAATGGAAATTTGTTCATGTGAGGTGAAAGCTTAGCCATTTGAGAGTGCAGTCTGAACCAACTGCATGTTCTCTGGTCATACTAGCTTCAAGTATCCACGTAGATGGGAGGGTCTACATGAAGTGGAATCGGATGAAATAGTAGCTTTAGTTATGGTTTACTTATTATAAAAGTATTTTCATTGGAATATTTTCAAATCCTAATGTCCCGACTTTTCTATTATGTTTAGTTTAAATGTCTACTGAAAATTCACTCTAGTAATGTGCATAGTTAAGCATTAATATCCATTACTTTACTTTGTGAGATATCAGTTACTCACATCTGGGGCTGGATACTGAGTGAATGGATGTTGGATTCACTGGAAAATGTTTTTCATTATATGTGTAGCTGCTAAAATAGTAATGAGCTCTCTGAAATTAAATAATAATCTTAGAACTTGCCTAGCCTGAATTGTGCATTTGTTGTACTTATATTGACACATCTTGGAGCTACATGGGGAAGTAACTTGCCTGCCTCAATCAAGGTAAAGACGTGCCCAAATAGAGGTTTTTGATTAGATTAACAGTAGAGGCTGTTCAGTTTAATAGCAGTTCCGTCTGATATTTGATGAAATTTGATGCATGAGGTAAGCAAGAGAAAGAAGTTAGGATATTCATGAAGTATTATGAATTTTGGTTTTACAGATGCTGTCTGCTGGAGTATTGGATGTGTCCAAATATCATGCCTGTTTGAGCAAGCTACTTTAGTGAGCATAAAAGCAGAAGTTACTTATCTAAATGTGTGATTTCCCTTTCTTGAACGATAATGATGCTAAACTTAAATGATTATACTTGGTTAAAATGTAATTTACTATCTGAAATTTGGCGGAGCTCAGCTTGAAACTAAATGTGCAGTTGGTGGTTTAAAAAAAGTGACAAAAGCTGCTAAAATATTCAGCACTAAGAATATCTTTGACTACTTAGATGCTTCAGGAGCAGTGGCTGAATAGGATAGTCACAGTCGTTTTAATGCACTACAACCTTCTTCTCTCTCCCGTTATGCTGTTTGTATCATGCTTGAATGAAAATATATTTTAGTTCCCTGAAAGCCTCTTCTCTGCAGCTTTAAACTTTCAGCAGATGGGAATATTAGAGGAATGCTTTTGCCTCTGTTTCTGCATTGAAGTGAGAATGCCACAAGGCTCTGAAAGGATCCAGCCAAATTGCAGAACTGTCCTTGCCCTGCTCTCAAGCAGCCCATGCTATTAGCAACTATCTTGGTGGTGTCGGAGATGCCATCGACTAGTAGTGGGAGATCCATTAAACTATGCTAATAATTTCAGCAAGGTCTATTCTGAATTATGTAAACATTTGAGGTTAAGGAAGTAGTAGATATTCCAGAAAGGCTTTTGAATGCAAATCTGTTTCTGCATATTCATGTTTCAATGCTGACTGCAAGTGTCTACAGTAGGAGTAAAACTATGAATTGGCCACTGCTTAGCCAAAGGGATATAATCCGGCTATTTTTTCCTTAAGTCTTTCAAACTCTAGTTCATGTAATTCCCTGATCTTAGTGGAAAGAGAAAGGACCAGTTAATCATTTACTTTCTAATATTGTTATGTGACTATAGATGGGCTGTAACTCAAATTTGTATCTGAGTCTGAACTGCCTTGAGGATTTTTAGCTTGAGGATTTTTAGCTTTAGTCTTGTTTTCGTTGGTCATCACCTCTCGAATTTACAGCAAAAAATGTACATGAAAGAATGAACCTTTAGTTTGAGAAGATTTCAAGTGCTCTTCTGTTTAAGAGTGGTTGACATAACTATCATCTCTTTAAAAATAGTATGCCATTAATGTATAGGTCAAAGGCGTTTTTTCTGTATTTTATTTAGATTCTACCCACTTCTGGAAGAACCTCAAAATCTGAAGAACTTTTGCCACAGTTTGGCTTTAGACTGTCAACAAACTACCATTCCATCAAGAGCAATGAGCTCCACAACACCAGGTCAGTTTGTTTGTTTATTTTCATACCTCACTCCTGCAGAACAGTGTCCTCTGTTAGGATGTATGGAATTCTTTGTGTTGATGCAATGGATTCAACAAGTGACTGATGTGCCAGCTGCACTTCGTAAGATACGACTGTCTTATAAAACAGGATAAAGGCTATACAGGCAAAACCAGGTATTTTGGGGATACCTTATCCTAGCTGAATTATAAAGCTGGTATAACCATATAGTGCTTTTAAAACATTTTTGTAGAGTTTATTAAGAAAATCTATATTATGACTGGACATGAATAGGCATCTTAAAACATTTTAATTCTTAGTATTTGTATTTAGTCATTAAATGGTTATCTGCCTTTGCATGATTGCCCCGTTTAAAGAAAGTGCAAATGGTATTCTGTTATTTTTCTTCTTAGCCCTAAAGTCATATTTGCTGACATTGGGCATTCTCTGTAGAGCTTCCTCCTTTTAAGGATGTGTAATTAACAGTGAACCTGCTTTATCCGATATCTGCAAAATGAGTTACTGCAGGTTCACCTCATAGAAAAGGAACTGTTAGTAGCTGAAGACCCAGTGTTCAAACTTCCAAAGAAACAGAATGCTGCATATGGAACATGCCTTGACTTCAGTTCTTTTGAGGAGTGAGAGTCCCCAACTCAAATCTGTGCAATGTCCCATATGGTTCGCACTTTGTTCACCCACACTTGAAGTATCTATTTCTAGTACTGTTGATAAAATAACCCTTTACAGGTGGCTTATTTTATGACTGCTTTGGTTTTGTGCAAACAGCCTATAAAAGCATCAGGGAAAACACTGTAATAGTTAGCAAGCTGTATTTATCTGCTAGATGCCCAATCTCATAGAAATGTAATTCACTGAGGATTTTTGGAGAATTGTTGACTGTAGTGTTGAAAACTGGCAATAACTGCTTTTACATTAAATGGAGTCAAGCATAGCTGGGTTTCATACTTGCCCTCTTTTTCTTACAGTACAATTTAGTGCATGCAGTGCATGCATCCATACAAAGCATGACAGGGCATTCAGCAGAAAGGCGTGTCTTTGTTTTATCTGTATCCCAGTGGTGACTAATAGGAAATAATCTTGTACTTTCCTAAACACGCAGTTAAAATTCCAAGATACTCCAGTTAATTTACTATCTTTCTAACGTTTCTTATCTTGCATTAGATAAGTCTGTGGAAATAGCCAAAAATGAAATTGGCTCTCACAAAAGGAAAGTAATTTTTCCAATATTCTTATTGCTATGAAGAAACATACTGTAAAGAGGCATTCATGTTTGCTGTCTTTCCAAATCAAATAAAGCAGAAAAATTCAATATAATCAGATTACCCGTAATCTGATAAAGTAGATACTTGATAAGGTATTTAGACACTTTAGAAACATTGCTTTCAGTAGGAGTGAGATGCCTAAATATCTTCAAATCTAGGCCTTAGTGTCCCCCATCATTAGAGTTTGCCTGTGAAAACTCTGAGCTGCTTCACCAACCATGTCAAAACACCTTTGTGGCACACTGCAGAGTTGCAGTATTCAAGGGCAACATCACCCACGGGATCCTCATTTTTCTTTCGCTCAGCGAAAGGGAAATGTGGCAGGATTTATTTGGACTTCGGTCCTGCTTGAAGTGAATGCTGTGGACTAAAGGAGGAAAATTAAGAAAAATGGATTGGCACTGATGTGAGCAGCTTGTTTCTGTTATGGTTAGCCTGTGGAGGGCAGTTCATGCATTTATGGCACATAGTTTAAATGGCAAAAGCCTGCTGGAGATGGGTCTAGTAGTGTTAGAGTACAGGGTTTTGTGCTCTCGCTTTTTTTTATTCCTGAGAATCTTGTGTTTCTTCAGGGAGTAGGTTGCTATATTCAGTTACAGCGAATGGTTAGGGCAGTTTTAAATAATTTCGAAGCAGGAAACTTTAAACGTTCCAATTTAATACAGACAGCATTTAAAAACAACCTTTTTCTATTGTGTATGTTGTGATGCTGCCTCATTTGAATACAAATCTGTGTGTCTTCTGTATAAGATCTGTGAAAATTTCCATAATATATTGTAAATATTGTAAATATCCATATTTTAGGTCATTGTTGTTGGTTACAACAGAATGGTAGTTGTATTTTTTCATTTTACACGTTATCTAGCCCACATATATATAGCTTATGTATGCACATTCATACATACTGTTTACACAGAAGATAAGTATACTTAAAAAAAAAAAAGAAGAGAAGAAAAAAACAAGAGGCAAACTGGTAAAGCAGTACTACTCTGTAAATAAATGGTATAGGCTAACACACTTCATGGGTGGCTTGTTCTGTCAATGAAAAAATCTGAAATGCTATAGAAAGCTTCGAGTGTTGTGCGCTATGCTAAATTTCTCTGTATTTTTACAACGTGATATGCTATGTGGAAGAAATACTTATTTCTTTAGAATTGCTTTCCCTTCATACCTGAATTGTCAGAAAGTGCATTGAAAGACCCAATGTGGAACAAGCAACAATTCCGCATGTTTTATTGAAGTATTTATCTGAGGAACCTCTTGCGATAGGGTTTGTTCGCAGCACCCGTGCACGTAAGTATTTCCTTACATGATGCAATGAACAGGTCTCCAGTGTAGCAACATCTACTTGCAATAACACTGTAACCTGTTAAATTGATCTCAGCTCTTTGAATCCAAAGGGAGCAGGCTTTTGCTAATCTGTAGAGCTATAAAGTAAATGCTGAATCCCAACAGGGGAAGGTGCTGATGTTTGCTTGTTTGCTTCGCTTGTTATAAATTGTAAGATCATTAAGGAAATGTTTACATCCTGTTGCCATTGCCTGTTCAAAACTGATTTGTGTGCATAAAAAGCATTGGACAGAAAAAGAAAATACTTATTTGCTCTTATAGGGAATAGTTAACATATTGTTTTGAGAGAGACTCCTTTTTTTTCTTAATAGTTTTTTTTAAAAATACAGTGGTGAAGTGGTGAATTAATGCTCACAGATGTATTTTGGATTTATTTGGCTCTAACTGTCTAATACTTTGAAAAAGATCTTCTGTTAACATGGTGGTGTCGTCGGGGATTGTGTCTGTTGTGTGCCCACCAGCTCAGTTTCCAAGGATTCTAACCCTTGCAAAGGCCGTTACTTTTCTGAACAGGAGATCACTTCATTTAAAGCATTTGTTGACTTAATACAGTATTTCTTACCCAGTTTTTTTCAAAGAACAGCCCTATGGGGAAGGGTGGACTATAAGTATTTCTCTAAAGGTAAAGATCATGGAGGCATGATGATCTTAGGTTTTATTTTTGTACCCTGAGAAGGGGAGTAAGTCTGGAGAGATGTCATCTCTTCTCCCCTTTCCCTCTCCTGTCACCCACATCTTTCAGATTTTGTGCTTTGCTTTTCACCTTGAAATTAGAAGTAACATTGGAATAGTTAAATTAAGTAAATTCTACCAAATAACCCAAAACACCAAACCCCCTGAAGTTGTTAATGGAATCACTGGGGTAGACTAACTTCTGTTAGGGAAGAGGGGCAAGTAATGTTAATAGATGATACTAATAAATGATGAAGGAAGATACCTGGAACTCTAAACTGTCTATCCAGTTTCCAGATGCTACAAACTATTGCTAAATGGGCATCGTTCAGTATCGCAGTCCCACAGTGTTTAAAACACATACGCAGTTTATCCGCTTTCTTCCTTTTACTGTTGCAAACAGGCAGAATGCTGCTGTGGAAAGCTGGTCATTGATTAAAGCGAGAGAGCTTTTCAGCATCCTGGGGATCGTGCTGGTTTTCAAAAGCATAACAACGTGCGCCTGCTGCTAAGAACAAGTTCAGAATATGTACAGTTTACTTGCACGTAGGTGAAATCAGCTCTTTCATATATTTGTAATTACTGAATTAAAATCCTGGTCTGATATATAATATTTTGGAAATCCCTGTTCAAACTTCTTCCTGCTCTTCAAAAACATTGCTTATTTTTCCAGGTCTTAAGTATCATGCAAGAGCTGCCTGTTGCTGTAGTCAGTTGGAAAGTGATTTTTCTTTTCTTAATGAACTGAGTGGGAAGACAGAGAAGCTGTGTGCTGAATTCTGCCAGTTTCTACTTTTGGATCACTTTTCTGTCATTTTGATTCTGAATTTCTTTAACAGACGTTTGTTTGTTCCTCTTGGGGAATAGCTTGTTCTTTCTCTCTGCGAAGCTGACTCCCCCTGTTTTCTTGTTCTGCTTTGCTCCACTTTTTCATAAATCATTTTCCTTATATTAGTAAAGACTAAGTATAGAAAATGCTACAAAATGATAATTCTACTACTGTTTTAAAATAAAATGCAGTGAAAGGTTATGTTGCAGTCCAGTAACCATCTCTGCGCCAGCAGTAGATACCATGAACAGATGAGTATTTTGATGAATGACTGCGTATGTAGTTACTCTAAAATACATTTTTTCAGTCTTTTTGTAAAAACATCTAAGAGAACTTTGAGTCCAAAACAAAGAAGCAAATGAAATACTAGAAAGTTAAAACCTCTGCTTCATACAGAAACAGGTGTGTTTCGGCAGGTGTTTAAGTCCAATTGAAGCTGAGTACATGGATGTTTTTCAGACCTCTGACTGTAGACTGAAGGAATCAAATGCATTTTTTCCTTATGATGACTTTGTTATTATTTTTCCTTTGATTTTAAAAAAATAATTAACAATTCACTTATAGAAAGGCTGGATTAGATATGTTTGGTGAATTCACCGGGATTCACTGAATGATATGTTATCATAGAATACTTTGGTTTGGAAGGGACCTTTAAAGATCATCTAGTTAAGCCTCCCTTGCAACGAGCAGGGACATCTTCACTGTAGCAGGTTGCTAAGAGCCCCGTCCAACCTGACCTTGAATGTCTCCAGGGATGGCGCATCTCCCACCTCTCTGGCCAACCTGTGCCAGTGTTTCACCACTCTCATTGTAAAAAATGCCTTCCTTATATCTAGTCTAAATCTTCCCTCTTTTAGTTTAAAGCCATTATGTCTTGTCCTGTCACAACACGCCCTGCTAAAACGTTTGGGCCATCTTTCCTGTAGGCCCCCTTTAAGTACCGGAAGGCTGCAGTAAGGTCTTCCTGGAGTCTTCTCTTCTCCAGGCTGAACAACATCAACTCTCTCAGCCTGTCCTCACAGCAGAGGTGCTACAGCCCTCTGATCATCTCTGTGGCCTTCCTTTGGACCTGCTCCAACAGGTCCCGTGTCTTTCCTGTGCTGAGGGCTCCAGAGCTGGATGAGAAATATACACCACTCCAGGTTGGGGCTCACCAGGGCATAGGGGCAGAATCACCTCCTTCGACCTGCTGGCTGTGCTTCTTTTGATGCAGCCCAGGTTATGGTTAGCTTTCTGGGCTGCAAGTGCACATTGTTGGCTCATGTCCAGCTTTTCATCCACCAGTACCCCCAAGTCCTTCTTGGCAGGGCTGCTCTCAATCCCTTCATCCCCTACCTGTATTGATGCCGGGAGTTGCCCCAACCCTGGTGCAGGACCCTGCACTTGGTCTCGTTGAACTTCATGAGGTTCACACTGGCCCACTTCTCAAGCCTGTCCAAGTCCCTCTGGATGGCATCCTGTCCCTCAGGTGTGTCAACTGCACCACTCAGCTTGGTGTTGTCTGCAAACTTGCTGAGGGTGCACTCCATCCCACTGTCTATGTCGTTGATGAAGACATTGAACAGTACTGGTCCCAATACTGAACCCCTGAGGGGCACCACTCATCACTGATCTCCTTCTGGACATTGAGCCATTCATCACTACCCTCTGGATGCGACCATCCAACCAATTAATTCCTCATCCACTGAACAGTCCACCCATCAAATCCATACCTCTCCAATTTAGAGAAGGATGTTGTCGGGGACTGTGTCAAAGGCCTTACAGAAATCCAGACAGATGACATCCGAAGCTCTTCTCTTGTCCACTGATGTAGTCATTCTGTCATGGAAGCCCACCAGGTTGGTCAGGCAGGACTTGCCCTTGGTGAAGCTATGCCAGCTGCCTCGAATCACCTCCCTGTCCTCCACGTGCCTTAGCATAGCTTCTCAGAGGATCTGTTCCACAGTCTTCCCGGGCACAGAGGTGAGGCTGACAGTTTTGTAGTTCCCAAGGTCCTCCTTTCTACCCTTTTAAAAAATGGGTGCAATGCTTCCCTTTTTCCAGTCACCGCTAACAACTATATATAATAATAGAGACCTATTAATAGGTAAGTTATCTATCTGTCTGTTGATGTGTGACAGAGCACTGCAGCTCTTTAAGATATCAAAAAGGAAAAAATAAAATCTATAAGCTCAGCCTTAACAAAATGTGTAAAAGAAGCATTCTTCCCCCACTGCACCCCCTGCTTTTCTTTAACTTTCAATGCAAAGCATGACTCAGATGCGCAGCTCAGATTTTGACCTCTTGATACTCCTTGCAGAAGTCCAAAATAGCCTGTCTGATATAAATCTTACTTTTGCCCTTACGAAATATAAAAGTTGCTGTTTATAGACTCTCTTTCTGTCTCTCTGTATATTTCTCATAATAGTTTAAGCCTGACATCCTTATCTAGGTGTTTCTAGGTAAAATCCCAATAATTCACAAACATGAATGAAAATTTTGGATCCAAAACATGTTCTGCCACTGGGGATTTAATATACAAGACAACCAAATAATGAACAAAATGCTCTGTGTATGCATTAGATAAGAAGGCATCATCTTGTTTACTTGCCAGTAATTAAAGTTTGTAAATACATTCAGCTACCTCCTATGTTTGGGTTTTTTTTCCCCTTTTAGAATTGATTTATGCCATTTGTCATTAAAATTGATGGTCAAAGCATTAAAGTGTCATGGTCCTGCTGTCATTTGTGCGTTTACACTTGTGTGCGTTCATGGAGGTTTGTCATTTTGTGTGCTAACTCTCAAGTTTTAAGTAAATAAATAATGACAGCACAAGTCAACTAGCCAGTGTGCTGTGGGATTAGTTACTGTTTTTTGCAGATTCAGGTTAACTGAAGAAATCAACTCTGGAGAATGTTTTTTGATATAACTTTGTGGTGCTTTAACATGATGTATGCATACAGACTTTAACTTGTACATACATAAAATAATTCCTATCTCTTCAAACAGATACTGTCCTTGAAAATTACTATTGTATTGATTTTTCCTTTCAGGAATTGCTTGTTAATATCGGCCACCAGATGTTTTTGTCTGGGAATTTGTCTTTCAAAATAACTGTGTTGTTGGTCTGTGTAGCCAAAACATGTCTTATGTTTTGAGCAGTATCTCTTTTAACAGCGAAATTAGCTCTCTGGGAACAAATTTTGAAAGGTTTTTCAATATGGTTTATAAAGCTTGTAAGGATTCTTCAGGAGGACATTTTAAGTATATAATTTCTCCTCAGTGTTCACTTAGACAGTTAGAACATGCACCTCTAGAAATAGCAATCAAATTTATTGTCCATCAACAAAACTCAGTATTTCACTGTCCTTTTAGACTTGTCAGATTTTTGCTCTGATTAGTTCATTAAACCAAGATGGCACAGTTACACTTTCACTGGAGTCTAGCAAACAAGCACAACTAAATTTAATTTAAATCAATGTGGCAATATGAATTGAATAAATTAACCACACAGTCATGCTTATCACCTTCAGGATCATTACTTAAATGGCTTTTGGGTCCCCAGCTAGTGTGCTTTGGTATATCCTGAATAAAACCCAGAGTTTAGTAACAGAAAAAACCTGCTCAGAGCAGCTCTCTTGCTATGACAGTGCTGGGCTTTCAATGCAGAAGTATTCTGTAAATCATTTTCCATGCTTTAATTTTTTCTGTATGCCGAAGGCTGTATCTTCAGGGTATGTAAACTGAGACCGTGCTGAATTTTGCTAGGTATCAGGATATAACTGGTTCTGGGTAAGCATCTGCTTGGGCATGAGTGCAGGACAGATTGTACAGAAGGACAGTTCCATGTTGAAAGAATCCTCCTCAATGAAATGTTTATTCCCAGTGGTATCTTTTCAATGGAATTAGCCTGTGGTGGTGTTTAGTGTGCATAAAGGTGTTAACAGTATGGAAGGGGCAGCAAATACTTCTGTTAGCTGTTGGGGAAGTTAGGGTTTTGATTTTGCATCTCAGAGCAACACAAAAATAAGTTGTATCTACTCGGATATTAAGTATCAGGTTTTTGTTAACACCTTATTATATATCAATATTCTTGTATGCAAGTTATCCATTCCTGTATGCTTAGCATTACACCAGATATAATCTGCTAAAAATTTTTTTAAATGTTCTAGAAGAGATTTCAGAATTCTATAAAATAAAGCTAATGCCATATTTTATGTTTTAAGTAGATATATATATACTTTCAATAGATAAATATATACTTTCAATAGGTAAAGATATATATTTATATTTGAGTGACCTTAGTAGAATGCAAATCAGAAGATTGCATTCTATAGAGAGTGAAAACATGATGTTACAACTTAAGTCAGCTAATATGGTTCTAAGAAAAAAAGTTTTCAAACAAATGGTTAATGGTTTTGATGATAGAAATCTTGCTCGATAAGGATAATTGTTGAGGAATATAATTAGGCTTCTGTGGTATGTGACAATCTGTTAAAAATAACACTATCCAAAATTATTACAGCATTAAATGAAACAAAAACTGGCGAACAGATCTCAGAAAGCATTGTGCACAGGGAAAACTGTTATCCCCTGAAGGTTTTCCTAGTAGATTTCTGTAGGAATTTATTATTAGTTTAACATTATTCAGTATTTTTATCAGTTATCTAGAGGAAAAGAAATATTAATTCTGGTAAAACTAAGATCAGTTATACTAGAATAAATTTGATTATATAAGGTTATATAATCCCACTTGATAAAGTAAATTCTTTTGAAAAATATGCATTTTAATAAAAAAAAAGTAACAAAGTATGTAGCATTTAAGAAGAGGAGAATCATAGAATATTGATTAGAAGAGACCTCTAGAGGTCCTGGAGGGCTATTGCCAACACCAGATCAGGTTAGGCTGACTGTAGATGAGCCTGGAGAATACTGAGGGCTGGAGTTTTGAGAGTTTCCCAGGGCATCTTGCTCGAGTACTGCATGGTCTTTCTGGAGAGAAGCCTGAGCCTCCCAAGTTAGAATTTGCGGCCCTTGAGCCCTTCACTGTCATCTAACAGCACTGAGAAAAATGTGCCTGCATGATCTTTGTAGCACCCCTCCAAGCAGTTGCAGGTAGCTCTTAAACCAGCGCCATAGTCATCTTCTCGCCAGACTCCGCTGCCTCAGCTTCCCCTTGCAGGTCGTGTGCTCTGGGTCCCTGACTTGATAGTCCTCTCTTGATAGCTCTCCACTGAAGTTTTTCACTGTCTCTCTGTACACAGGAGACATGGTAAACACCCTGAGTGACGAAAAGGGAAGCTACTACCCTGCAGTAGTTAATAAAGCACGTGGGCTTTGTTATGTCGTGGGAGCTGAATGCTGCGAGTAATGCTACTGCTTTGGTGGCCAGGTCCAGTGTTGGGGATGGAGTAGGCAGAACCTTTGGGTAAATCAGAAATGAGTATGTCTTAATTTCCTTTTCAACACAGAAAAGAGACCTGGGTAGGGTCAAGCAAAATTTTCTTTCACCCTTCATTTAGACTAAGCGAAGAAAGCTGTTCTTGGAGTACTGGTTCTAATTCTGATAGTGACACCACAGAAAAGGCTTTGAAGAAGAGTTTACAGAAATAGTGCAAGGTGTGGAAAATATACTTTATTTAAAGAAGCTTCAGGAGTTCAGTCATCCATTCTATTTTCTTTCGCTGATTTTTTTTTTTCTTTTGCTGCTTTGTGACTGATGATTCTTTTTATATATATGAATGCCAATGTGCTACATAAGATGCTTATTCCTAACAGGAAGATTTAATGATATCATATGCCTTTAGCCTGGAAGCTGAAGCTAGACAAATTCAGATTAGTAATGGGCTCCTTTTTTCAACAGTGTTGATAATTCACCATTGGAATATGCTGGATAATGACAGGAGCCTAATTCCTTGTGGCTCATTCTTACAAGCTGTAAATCCCAACAAGCCACCTAGAAGTTGCTTCGATTGTCACTAAATATATGACAAAATATTCATGTGTTTTTGCTGAATAGAAATCTGCCGTCACTCTGAGTAAGTCTGGAAAGCCTCCAAACTTAGAAGTTTGGTTTCCAGTCTCCCAGGAAATATTTAACCAACTCTGCTTCTACTACGTTATTGCCTGTATTTCTAAAATCATTGTGCTTTCTGGAAGCTTACGCAATGGGAGCATCCTACATTGCCTTAGAAAAGCTTGGCTTCACTTGGTGCAAACTCTTTAGTGTAAACTGTAAAGCCATCCCTAGGTGTATGAATTTGCTCTGGGAACAAAAATACTGTGTAATTCCAAAGCGAGTCAAGATCTGAAGCCGCTCAACGAAAGAAATGTCTCTGCTCCATCTAATTTCAGCAGGTGCCATGTGTCATCCTGTATTCCAGTTCCACACAGCCCAGGGCCTAGATATTCTTTTTTGGGGGATCACTACCATCTTTAAACTTCCTGCTTATATAGCTGGACCATCACATAGTCCAAGGAATACAATGTATGTACCAAGTTTGAGAAATCCTGATGCCTCAGAGGGTGGACCAGTCCTGGGTAAGTGCAATGTCTGCCTCTACTCTTCATGTTCATTTGTTCCTTTTTCCCCCTTTCCCCCCCCCCCCCCCCCCCCTTTTTCTTTTCTTTTCTTTGATCTGCCCCCAGTGTCTGAATTTCATTCTCAGTCTTGGCATACCCAGTAATCTGTTTGATCTCCTACAAACATGGCTTGTCTAGCATGCTGTCTGGGGGGCAGTTTGGGGTGTTGCTTTCTTAAAAAGACTTGACTAATTATCTCTCAGAGGCTATAAAGTAAAGTTTAGGCTCTCCAGGTGCTTCTTTGCCATATTCTATTTGGCAGGTAAGCTGCTGTCAATCCTCACATTTCAATTTGGAGAATTGCTTCTGTGGTATCCAGATAAACAAAAAAAATAATCCTTTTCCGATGTCATTATTAGCAGGGTTCTTTATATCTGAAAACACAAATATTGTGGAAGGTGCTCGTGGTTCCCTGCATCGTTGCAGACTTGCTTTACCTCCTGAGTGATTTTACTCATCAGATAGCTGTCTCACTTCAGTCATTTACTAAACAATTCAGTGTCAAGACTTAATGCTGTGTGTCTGTCGTAGTGGGGGGAGAGGGCAGGACAGAGTCACCTCTAGGGCAGGGGAGCAGGCAGGAGCCTGGGGGCAGGGCAACTGCAGGATTCAAAAAGCCCCCAAGGGGAAGGTTACATTTTGAGAAATTACTTTTTCACTGGCGGTGCCAGAATAAGCAGCTCTAGTGACTGCCTGCATGTTTCCACTATTCTTATTGACTGCTTGGTCCTGCCAGGTATATTTATTTGTGCGGCTGCAGGATAAAACAGATTTGGGAACTGATCCAGGCTCAGCTGTTCCTGAGAAACAGCCTGGATTGGTTCCTCATTGTGGTTTACTACATAGCCACACAATCAATGGTATGGGCAAGGTGAGGAAGGAAGAGGAAAAGAGTGTTTAACTCATGTATTACCTTTGAAAGAAATGATCACGAGTGATCCTTGAGCAGGAGAAGCATGGTCGGCCTCCAGAACTGTGGGATTACCTAGCCTTAGGTAAAGCTGGAGAGAAATAGTAAGGATGTTTTCGCATGTCTTCACTTTACTGGTCATTTCTGGTTTCGAAACTTAAATTAAGAGTTCCCAGTTCTGTCCATGCCGAAGTTGGAGGCTCAGCGAACATTCTTGGTTTTCAGCTCTGTAGCTGAAAGAGATGACCAGCATGGTCACATCCTCTGTCATACAGTGTACCACTTTTAAAGTGATACTTCAGCATCTGACTGGTAGATACTCTTTCATATTTATTACGATAAATGCAATACAAAGCAGTTAGAAGTACATGAAATATGCTTTGTTGAAAGATCGTGCAATTAGTATTTTCCTGTGTGAATTTATAACGTCTACATTTTTTGTGACAATCTGTTCTAAAATGTTACATTATGCAGAAAGTTAGATAAGACACCATGAACAAAAACTTTTCTTTTAGTTTCTTCATTCATTAGATTAGCTGCTTGAATGTTGATAATATTGAATATCCTAAAAAAAGGTGTGTTTGCCAACCCTTAATTTTTTCCCACCCACACACTGCCTCCTAATTTTGTCTCTAGCAGCCCAGATGTGTTTCTGCAGAATAAGTGTTTCTGCAGTGATAATTATAACACTTATAACAGGTAATTTGCAGATTAGGTAACTCACAAAAAGTGGGACTGTTTTGTAGCACCTTAATTTTGAAGCTGGTGACAATTACAAAACTTCATTACAAAGTCTGAAATTTTATAGTGTGTGCAACATCTTAATCTATAAATTAAGTACCACTTTGTAGCATTTAGCAAATGAAGGTCTAAAGGGACCTCAAGGTATGATTTAGTTTGGGGGAGAGAGGCAGACTTTACTCCAGGCAATGATGTGCATGTTGTGGGGTAGATCCAAGTTCTGCTGAACCAATGAAACTCATGGTTTCAACCTGCTTCAGGGCATATTTAAAAAGAAATAATTATCATCAGGTGGAGGGAGGGCATCTTCCCCCTCTACTGTGCCTTGGTGAGGCCACACCTGGAGTACTGTGTCCAGTTCTGGGCTCCCCAGTTCAAGAGGGATAGGGAACTGCTGGAGAGGGTGGAGCAAAGGGCTACCAAGAGGATTAGGGGACTGGAACATCTCTTTTATGAAGAAAGGCTGAGGGATTTGGGTCTCTTCAGCCTGGAAAAAAGACGACCGAGGGGGGACCTTATCAACACTTACAAATACTTAAAGGGTGGGTGTGAGGAGGATGGGGCCAGGCTCTTTTCAGTGGTGCCTAGTGACAGGACAAGAGGTAATGGGCACAAGCTTGAACACAGGAAGTTCCACCTAAACATGTGGAGGAACTTCTTTACTCTGAGGGTGGCAGAGCACTGGAACAGGCTGCCCAGGGAGGTGGTGGAGTCTCCGCATCTCTGGAGACATTCAAACCCACCTGGATGCGTTCCTGTGCAGCCTGCTCTCGGTGACCCTGCTCTGGCAGGGGGGTTGGACTAGATGATATCCAAAGGTCCCTTCCAACCTCTGCCATTCTGTGATGTCCAAGATAGACAAATGCTTGTATTAAAAGCTAACAATACAATGAGTTCCACAGTCCCCCTCGATGACCTGTTTCCATGCGTGATTATACCTAGAAACATATGGTTCCTATTGTTTCTATTTATATTTCTACTAGTTATATCTATTTCTGTTTAACATTGCAGTTTAGATATGCAAGATTTGTAAACTCTGAGAATTTTGGTCAAAGTTTTAATGTGGTCTGAAACAGATCAACACAAAAGATCTTATTTTGGACTGTTGCTCACTCTGAGGGAGGATTTTGAAATCATAATCCCTAGATAATGCTTTTTCTCTGTCTTTTTAATTTTTTTTTTTTATATTTTATTAGTTACGACAAAGCTGAGCAGCTGTCGGGGCCCTAGGATAATGCCTAATTTTGGTGGGGGTTGTAGTTCTTGGGGCTGTGATGTGCGGTGTTGCTGTTGTCAATCTCAGTGTCTGTTCAGAGTTGTCTCCCTTACAGGTGCTGGCCTCTGGCTGGGAATTCTGGCAGAAGGGGAGGCGACCTGAGACGGTTTGACAGAACTATTCATTAAACATGGGATATTTTGAGTTTAAAGTTTTTGGTTTAACACTTTGGCATCTTCTGCCAAAACAAAGCATTGAGCTATTTTAGTATTTCTGAATTCCTACCCAAAGTGCCCTTTGTTATGAATTATAGTTACTGGCTGTTTGATCTGATGACGTGAGAGCTAGTGACTGCTGCCATGCTATTTTCCCCCCTCAGTTGTTCAATGTTCTTCTCCTAGGATAGCATTTGCTAGTGGTTTTTTCCAGTCTTCTCTTTACTAGATTGCAAAAATCCATTTCTTTTACATTTTCGCATAGATCACACTTCTACATCTCTTCATATTTTCAGTTTTCTCTTAGATTCTTAAGGTGCCACCTGGAAGTGACAGGAAAATTTCTGTTGTATGAAATTAAAATTATTGTTTGTTACTCTGTCATTGCTTAATAACCCTCAATTTGCAGACACAGTCACTCTCAGGTGTCTGGATTATGGATTAACCATAATGGTTCTGTGCCCCTCAATAACTGACTGTAAGACATTGCCATGGCAGGAGTGATGTGGATGACAACGGCTCACACGTGGCTTCCTTTCTGTACTGCTGTTTAAGGCTGCATCTGTGCTCTACAGAAATTTCAAAAAAGCCTCTGCAGGTTTTTCAAAATTGAATGTCCATATCACCCATTTATGGAAGTTACACATTGTCTGTATTCTTCATTCTTCCTACACTGCGAATGGGGAACGATCTGGCATGAGTGGGAAATTCATGGAGGATTACTGATCTGGGGCATGGTGGAGGAAAAAGGTGTTTTCTGTAAGTATGGAGACCTGTGAGATACTGTGTGTGTTCTATGTTGTGTAACTCGCATCACTTGCTAATCAGAGGGGGAGAAAAAGATACGACCATTTCAGGAAATGGTCAGCTCTGGCTCGGGAACAGCCTTAGCAATCCTGTGTCTTGTAGAACACGCAGCCCATGCTGCCTGCATTTAAACAGATCTTCTTGTTAAGGATAGAGGGGGTTGTGATGCCAGCACTGTATTTCTAGATAAACTAATTAATAGGAAGAAGCATGGCAGAACCCCTGCTTTAAAAAAAAAAAAAAAAAAAAAGCATAAACCAGTTTGAGAAACACAGCTACTCTGTACTTTGAGTCAGTACTACTTTGAGGCAGTACCCTGCAATAAAGGCCAGTGCACAACAGACAGACTTTCAGCTGCAGGAAGAAAACAGACATCAGCTATCTTTCACAGCTTCTCCTATGGTGCTTGTAGCTGTTCCTCTGGCCTTGAAGTGTATCTTTAGTGACTTCAAGTGAATACAGCTCATGTAGTTATCCCAAACCCAGCTTTCAGTAGTTGCTGTGGGTGCAGAGAGTACTCTTACATTGCTCAAAAGCTGCCGCAGATCCAGATGAATATCCTTTTTCTGTATTGAAACATTCAGCAGTTGCCCTAGACAATTTTTGTGGACAAATTTACAAGTAAGTGTAAGCTAAGACAGGAGAATCCTGAAATAGCCATGACCGCTTTGTCTTTTCTGTTCAGTTATTTCGTGAAGAGCAGGAGGAGGGAGGAACTCAAAACATAGTGCTCCTATATGAAATACTATGTCACCTTTCCCCTGTGTGATTTCTTTGACTTCATAAATGTTTTACCTTTCCAAACTGGTATATTAGGACATGCCTTTCATGCAGTGTCCTTGGATGCACTTGAGGGGCCTACTTGCCCTCCATCACCAAACACACAGGTGCTCTCGTGAGCGCTCCTCAATCCATTACCATCCAAGGAATCTGCAATAGATGACAAATAATGTTTTGATTTCAATTAGCTGATTAGGAGTACCATTCATTAGGAGGCACCATTCATTTCTGTGGTGGGGAGATGCTAAGAAATGACTGCAGTAAGAAATGGGGTGCAGATCTGTCTATACATGGGAATTTAATAGTAGAGTTCTTTCACTAATACTAAGAAACTCCCCAACCAATCAGCTGAATAGTGAAACAAAACCAGTGTTTGCATGTAGAGGAGGATTAGGAAGAATGACGCTGACACAGTGAATTGAAAGCAACATAGAGAAGGGAAAACAAGATAGAGTGGAGACCTTAAAAGCTGTGGAGGAGGGAGCTGTGAATACTGGGCTTGGCTGAAAAGAATAAGGAACAAGGACATAAGAAAAAAGGTATGGAGGGAAGACATAGGCAGAAACATAAGAATACATGAGCATAAGTGTGTCTAAAGTGTGAGTAAGGAAAAGAAATTTTTTAAAAGAACTTCCTGGGGAAATAGCCTCCCTTCCGCTTGGCACTGGTCCTCAGTGTCACAAGGGAACTGGGACCAGCTTCTCTGGTGCTCTGCATGCCTAGCTGCTGAAATGGAGATTTGTTTCAGAGTTGGCTAACGCTTTACAGCTAGTCAGTACTTTATGGTGCTGAAAACATTCCCACTGATGGGATTCTAAGGTGTTTAGCTGCCACTGGTTTCAAAGTGTTGTATTACTGAGGTAGCTCAGTGGATGTGGACTGGAAGAGCAAATTCGCTTAATCGCTTGTTAAAGGGATACCTGGATTACTTTTGTTATGTTTTGTATTTTCTTACCTCTGGGAGGTGTTTCTGGAAGCAGTAGAAACTTTTTACTTTCCGGATTAATAGTCTTTTCCTTTAACTTTATCGAGAACCAAACTCTGGGAACATACCCTCTCTCAGAGCACTGGCAGCTCCCTGTCTGGTGCAGCTGCCTGCTTTGGTTTGGAAAAGTAAGGGATCAGAGGTGGAGGAGGTTGCACGTACTGGGCACGGTAGTCTATGCAATAGAATAGGTTGCAAATCCATGCAAAGTGGAGCAGTATTCTGAAATTGTGGCATGGATTAACTTTAGCTTAACTATGTTTAACTTCATTATAGCTGGTTGTCTTTTTTTTTTTCCTGTTCCCCCCAAAAATATGATGATGTAGTTTAGTTGTACGATGGAATGAAAAAATACAGACTTTTTTTTTTTAAAAAAAAGCAAAACCAAACCCCCCCGCCAAAACCATACCCCCAAATGTGTCCTATGTTGAACCTTTCTGGTGCATGTATTTATTATCCTTGTGAAAGGGATGTTTTGATGGTACAGGAATGCGCTGGTATTTTACAATCAAAAATCATGTTGAAAACACTGTGTATGTGTGTGTCTCTATGAAAACCCCCCTGCAAATAGGTCTGCTAATGCTTCCTGGACTTGCAGCATCCACTGTTCTGACAGTTTCAGGGCTTTAGTAGCGGCTTTCACTCGTAAATTGCACATCGTTTTCCTGTTCAGCGTTAATGTTCTTAGATGGCAAGGAGAGTATTTCCACTGCTTTATACATGTGGCTGTGTAACATACAGAGATAAGTTGTCTGGGCAATTTACAGACTCCAAGTGAAAAAAAAGAGACTTTTGTGGGGAGGGGTTGCGCCAGGAGATATGTACTCTCTTCCTAGGACATGCCACCCAGTGTTACTTCTGAAGTACATCATCCTGTTGTCTACCACCTTCTTCCTGCCATTCAAGCTCTCCAGTGATGCTTTCTGCAATCCTGTGAAGAGCTGGGAGATGGGCAAGGTCTCTTTAATTAGTACACATGATGTTTTATTTAACCATCCATCTATGTTGCACAGTGACTGCGCCACAAGAATTGCACAAAGCTTTTCTTAACTGTAGGCGGTTGTTCATTTATTAATGTAAACACCATGTGCCTTGGATGTGTGAGCCCTAAAAATAAACTCGCAGAGTTAAAAATAGATCTCTGGGAGTACTGAGATGCTGCTTAATCAGAACCAGCTGCAAGCTGTCTAGAAAATGTAAGTTATATGGAGCCAGATGGCTTTTGCCCTTTTTGCTTTAGACAGCATGTAATTTGGGTAACTACAGCTACAGTAATGTATTTTCCCAGTCAAACTGTTTGATAAACATATTTGTTTCGAGCAGACACTTCCAATTAGAAAGCCAGTAAAATGTTAATTTATTTTAATATTTCTCCACGTGGGTAAGCCAAAGGAAAGTTGCATAATACCAAAAGGCACGCACAATAACTGCTCACAGCTGTGTTCGGCACGAACCAGATTATGACTATGCATCTTTGTACAACGGGGCTCTCGCTCTGGGAACAATCCCACTGTACGCGAGGGAAGATTGATTTAAATTAAATTAATGGCATAATGACCAGTGGGACTTGTGTTGAGTAAGTTTGTAGGGGTAAAACTTTACACAAAATAGAGGAATTGTGTCAGAATGACACTTGGCAAGTCTACATCAAAACAACATCCTATAGGAAGGGTTTCAGGAAGGGTTCCTTACAGCACTTTGGCTTAACTGATGGTATTAAACCCCAAACCTGTTCTAAGGCTTGGCAGTTTCTACAGTTCACCAGCTTGCTGTTGGGGACCTGTGTTCAAACCGTATTTAGGAGTCTCGGTGACTAGTCTGGGAAGTGGAAAACTGAAGCTCAAAGCCTACTTTATTAGATTTGGAACCACCTGGGACAAGGAATTTTGCTTTGATTGAGAGGCTTGAAGGTGAATATCTCAACCTACAGCATCATCTTGAATCCATTTATGAGGTCGACTGATCTGCATCTGGGGGAATGTAGTGTGAAATTGCACAGCCTCCAGATCGTGCTAGCTGTGTGCGTATAAATGCTATTCAATCTAGTACTTACCTAACTAGACTTGTCTTATGATTATATGAAAACCTGGAGGAAGGAGGTGGAATGTATTTGAGGAAGTAGCCTCTTTTAGGAATTGTCGTAACAAAAGCCAAGCTGTACAAACCCAACAAGCAGTGACTGGGTTTTCAAGCAACGATGTCAGATGAAGATTGTTGTGCAGAAGATCCAGAAATGAGTCTTGGTTTAAGCTTTTGAAAACCAGGATTGATTAAGGTGCCTACTTTACAGACAGACGATACAAATTACATACAGCTGGCATGAGGCAATCGTATTGAATGATTAAATGTCTCCACATCCTTCTCCCATCAGTGTTTTACATTTTTTTTATAACTGGATTTAGGTAAGATCTTGATGTTCTATTGATGTTTTAGCTTCTTTTTAGCCTTAGCACTATTTGCTTTAATTACATCATTTTCTCTGCTTCATCCAATATCCCAGAATTCCTTAACTTCAATGCCTACTATGCAAATTGTCATCATATAAATTTAAGCCTCCTATGAGAAACCGCATAAAAATTGCAGCCTGTCTCTGAAGGTAGCACTAGCTATCTGAACTAGCTCAGTGATGGGCGGGTAAGATAAATATTATTTATTTTTTCTAAATGCTTATATTTAAATGTATCTACAATGCAAAGCTTTCTGAAATTGGTAGTGTGGCATTCTCTCTGACTTTTACTTCTTTTGCACCTGTCATGCTCATGAGTCATGAGATTTTTTTGAACTGCAGGAAGTAGATTAATGAGTCTTTTTGTGGCCTGTAATTTTTTATACTAATTGATGCCAAGCAGAGTTTTAGGTTACAAGATTTTTTAGAAGCATTTCAGTATGAAAATAACTTTCAAAAGTGCTTTGAAAATGTGTTAATTTACATTTTTTAAAAATTGCACTTGTTTGGGCTGTTTGATCATTTGCTGAAACAACTAGTGATTTAAGAACTTGCAAATCTGTCCTTGCCTGAACATGATTGCAGGTTCAATTTACAAGTGGATCTTAAAATAGTAACACTTGTAGTCAGGTTCTAAGATGTTTTAGGTTGAAATCAAATTATAGGAATTTACTAGTTTTTGACAGCAGAAGTGATAAAGCTGTGCAGATGAATTTTTAAGTAGCTGTATACATGACATGCAGTCTTAAACTGATGAGTGTCTGGATTTAGATCATCCCAGCTGTAGGAAAAGCTCTGTGATGATTTGATTGCTCCAGGCTTTCTCACTTAAATATTTTGTCAGTGACCTAAAAATGGTTCCCAGCCTTTTTACCATGGGATAATTATGACCCACTCCTAAACAGGAGAGCAAGAAAGGAAGGGGAAATGAGATCCCTTGAGCTCTTTGGTTGAGATTTCAGCATTTCCTCTATTAAGACTCTGGTAGAGGAGAGAAGTAATGCATTGCATATCTACTCCTTATCTTCCTTTTCCACTTATCTGATGAGAAGATTAAGATTAGACATAGAATTAGCTTTATGGTGATTGTGCTGTTCAACAGATCTGAATGGGTACAAGCAAAGAAGTGTGCTGTACCAGTAAAGATATCTGTAGTAAATTATTTGTGCCACAGGAGCTGGTTTCTTTAGGGGAAGGAAGAGCAAGAAGGGATGATTTTGACCAGATTTAGAGCAAAAAGTTGACTTCTGAATTTAGTGATTGTACTCTAACTTTTAAAAAATTCAAGTAACTTCCTTTTCAAATGCCACGTGAAGTATCTAAATGTTTCACTTAAAAGGCATCACAAAAAAGAATTTCTCATTCCAATGTTTTTAGCATATGTTTTTGCTGGAACAACTCAGTTTCATTAAAGTTGAGAAATACTTTTTGATTCAAGTGGTTCTCAGGTGTTTGAAACCTGTTTAGTTTTTGCTTGAATCCAGGTCTAGCACTGATCACGTTAAGGTGTGGACTGAGGTGCATCCAGCAGGAAGCTGTGCTTGAAGAACCCGCTCTCTCTTATCACTGAGTCTTCAACTCAGTGTTTGTTTCCCTCTGCCAGAGATCTCTGAGCATAGCAGCGCCTGAAGTGCCTTCTCTGCATGCACTGCGGTCTGTTACAGAAATCAGATTGCTAGCAATAGTTTAACTATTAGGGCTTTGCTAATCTGGTACATTTTGGCTGCAATACCCTTGGAAGCATTTGCAGGAGCAGCTCAACGGGAGCCTTGCAGGGGATGGAAGTTGTGTAAGTTATGCTGAGGCACAAGCGAAGACATGCTAGGTGTTGCTGCCCTCGCTTGCAGCATTTCTTGTTAACTGAATTAAATGAGTTTATTACCAAATTCAAGAGATTATGGACTTGCTTACTGAAAAGTAATCAATATCTCCAAGTATTTAGTTACCCGTTCAGGATTCTTCTTTGTTCCGTTGTAGCAGAGCCTCCTTTCCTGTTCCTCCTTTCCTTCTGTCTGTGTACAGCCTGAGAATTATTACAAGCAAGGTAGTCTTGGTGTTTCCTGTAAGCAATAGATAATTTTAGAATATTTTACTACCTGCTCGAGTTTGTATGTGAAAGTAAAATTAGCATATTTCTTTGTAATGTTTAAGATTGGTTTATGAGTGTATGTACATAGATAAGGGTTAAACACTGAAAATAGCAAAATGACCACAGATTTCACATAGTGCAATACTTCTTTTTAGATTTTAAGAATAAAAACTGGTGTTGTTCTGGAAAACGCTAAATTTCTTTCCTATATAAAAATAAATATTCACATATGTGACTGTTTCTAAAGTTAGCTGGAAAATCTCCCTCTGTGTTTACTTTAATTATTAGTCTGAAAATACGTCCTTGTCCCCATTTTAACACCACCACCAGAAAAGGGAAATTGCTTTATTAAAGAAAAAAAAATTCCAAATTTAATAATTTAAATGCAAATGCTCCCTTTTAAAACAAAATTAAGCAGGAAAAAAGAGAAAGCTGTAATAAAGGCTAATACTTTTTATAGAGGGCCTTACGTACATGATAGTGTGTGCTCTTAAAACTGTCCAGGTTTTTCTGCATTATAGCATTTCCAAGATCTTTGGGATTGTTTACACAAGGACACTCAAAAAATTAATCTGCACTAACTGGAGTTGAAGTGGATTAGTTAAATTGCATTAAATTCTTGCTCAGAATGCTTTCAGAATTAGTTTCCTTAATTTAATTTATATTAATTTATTTTGGAAGTGAACTAAGCTGCATGGAATTAATTTAATCCTGAATGTGTATCCATAATACAGTTGAACTAGCTTAACCACTCTTTTTTAAATCTGGATTGTTTTCATATGTTTTGATTTTTTCCTATGAATTTCTTCTTCATTTAAGATGAAATTTCTAAAAATGCTATTATACATGGCTTGTTTGGGTTTGGGTTGTTTGGATTTTTTTGGGTTCTTTTTAAACTCGCTATGTTACCGTAAGCAAAACCATTTGCTTGCCCAAGTTTGGCTCTTACTCATGTCTCAGGAAATCCACAATAACTGAAACCGGTAAAATTACTCTGTTGTAGCATCACTACAGAATCATCCTAAGCCACTTGAACTGATTATTTGTAATTCATAATGTGAATAAATTGTAGAACAGTCTGTAAGTACAATTAAGAGCTGCCAAGTCTTTGCATTTTTTGTCAACAGGAAGTTAAGCCAAAGTGCTCCAAAACCCCCCATTTTTCACTGTCTGAATAGACACGGCAGAGCACAGGGAATATCTGGGCTTGCTTAAGGTGCTTCTTTCATTGGGACTATGTGAGATCTGACTCCTTCTTTTCAGTTTCCCAAAAAGGGTCTCATTTGAATTGCACAGCCCTCCCCTATGTGCTTTTATTGACCGTTATTTTTCAGTTCCTTTGAAGTGATTTGCGTTTTCCTTGGAGATGTATCTTTGTGAGGTAGACTGCAATCATGACATTTGTGAAATGCTGAAGAGCTGGATCCTTTTGGATCCCTTTGGATCTGGATCCTCTTGGATCCCCTACCCTTGTAGCTGAACACAGAGCAGTTTCATAACCTCTCTTAAAGCTGACTGTTCAATCTGAAAATCACTATCAGACCTTGTATATCACCCTCTTCATGAATGTCAGCTCTGCTTTATGTTCACTTGAGTAGTTTGTGCCACTCATGCCTTGAAAGTTGTAGGCATTACAGCTCTTCCACGTTACTATTCCTTTTGGTAGTAGATGTGGTAGAAGAAGGTGCAAAAGAAGAGGATGTGGCAGAAGGGGATCTTCCACTGTTGGAAGTTGTCTCCTCTCAGATATATTTACTTTTCCAGGTAGCTGTATTTTAAACCAGAATTGTGTTTGGTTGGTTTGTTTTAACAAAAGCCAACATTTTGTGTCAAACAGTTTCCAAACCCCTGATCGTTTTGACGACCGTGAGGAGGCAGGATGAGCCAGAACAACTGAGGGAGTGGAAGTGTCTAGTGGTGGTTGGGGGAATAACAGATCCCTGGGAATTGTGGGGAGAAGTGTATCTCTCTCAGCAGATCGACCATTGATGGAATGGTAAATATGAACTTTAATATTTTCCTAAAAATTTAACTGGGTATGGATTTACTTCCCATACAGACCTGCTTTCTCTCATCAAATTTGGGCTTGTCTATTGTACAAGCAGAAGAATATCATGATACAACTTTAACGTGTTCCCTTAGGTTCCTTTCATGATGACTGTCACATTAAGCCTTTCAAAAGAGTACTGTCATGTCACACCCAGCCGTTCTGCATTTTAGAGTAAATATGACTCAAATTAAAGACATTTTGGCTTTACAAGACGGTAAAAATCAGATATGGTGTTCTCTTTGGAATACTTTTCTGATTTAAAGTATGTTGGTACTTTTAAGGGAGAGGACCCATTCTATCTGTTCATGGTTAGTGGACAGAAACCAGATTAAATGGTCTCAGGTGAGCTCTTAGAAAAGAGGTGAATTTTTATACTATTTGGTAATATATTCCCTCCTGTGTGGTGTATCTTTTGAAGTGTACTGTTATCTGGTTGCTTTTTTCTAGCCTTCCACACAACCTTTAAAGTGATATGTGTTCCTTTTTATATTTGAAAGGATGTTGATCTTAGGGAATAGTTTGCTGAGGGATTTCCATATCATTTGCTACAATCAATTAATATTAAGGAAAAGAAGAAAAAACTCTGTGAGGTTCAGTAGATGAAACCATTTTAATATTAATTAGGGTGGAGGTATAGCTATTAATTATTTTCCAAAGTAATCAGTATTGGAATAAATTTTTAATGTAATTTGAGTTTTCTTCAAAAACACACTTTTTATGAATATAAAAATAACTTTCTCCATAGTTCTCTAATAATGTTAAATATTTTAAATAACAAAATGTCAGAAAATAAAACAGAAAAAGAAATATGTGCAGACTGTTTCTTGGTTACCTCTGAGAATCGTGGAATTATGATGACAACAGAAATGGAAGAAGAAACTGTCATCTCTTTCCTGGTCTTTTTTTTTTTTTTTTTAATACATGCTAAAGAATTAAATTTCTTAGTAATTTTATTTAGGTGGGTATCTAGGTAATTTCAGTAACCATAATGGTCTGTGTGAACATATTCATTGTGTGTGTATTCTGCAATGGTTTTTAATGCTGTTATCTGATTATAAGTGTGCTTCTCCACCATCCATATATGTACATAAAGGTTAACATGTTTGAATAAATAAGGATTTGTTGTCACTTTTCCTCCCAGAAAGAAGTAAAATGCTTGATGCACCTGATAGATCTCTTTCTTACATTTACATAGAATATCATTAGGAGGAAGGAGAGAGAAGCGAAAGGAGTGGGTGAGAGAGATGGTACGGTTGTAGCCAACACAAGGTCTTCTCAGCCTCAAGTAACAATAAGACATACCAGCTGCTCTCATCTTCACAGAATGGTAGGGTTGGAAGGGACCTCTGGAGATCATCTAGTCCAACCCCCCTGCCAGAGCAGGCTGCACAGGAACGCGTCCAGGCAGGTTTTGAATGTCTCCAGAGATGTGGAGACTCCACCACCTCCCTGGGCAGCCTGTGCCAGTGCTCTGCCACCCTCAGAGTAAAGAAGTTCCTCCTCATGTTTAGATGGAACTTCCTATGTTCAAGCTTATGCCCATTACCTCTTGTCCTGTCACTGGGCACCACTGAAAAAAGCCTGGTCCCATCCTCCTGACACCCACCCTTTAAGTATTTATAAGTGTTGATAAGGTCCCCCCTCGGTCGTCTTTTTTCCAGGCTGAAGAGACCTAAATCCCTCAGCCTTTCTTCATAAGAGAGGTGTTCCAGTCCCCTAATCATCTTTCTTACATTAAAAATTGTTTGTTTGTTTGTTTGTTTGTCTTTTAACTAACCTATGTTATTGTACAGTGGGGGTTCAATGAAAGAGTTGTATTATTTTGCCGGATTTTCTGATATTAGTTTAAAAATTATTATTGCTGCTCATTGATTGAAAGGCAGTGTGAGCCCTGTTAGTGCTTATCTGCTGGCTGTATCCTTAGAAGGACTCTATTTCAAGCTGCCAGACTAATACTTCTCTTCGAACTGTTATGGGAACTATAACTCTTCCCATGTTATAATAATTATATTGAAGTCTCATTGCAGTTTTCTGTGCTCACTGTGTGTTCAAAGGATTTATTTGCATTTCTATCCTGAATAAATTAAAATAATTTTGCTGAAAATGGCTTCACAAGGCTTGAGTTTCCATATCTTTCAATTCCTGCATACTTATATTCTAATCTACTGCAAAAGCTAACAATTTGAAGGTAAAAGAAATGCAAAAACTTCTTATGCATGCATTCAGCATGTCTCCTGGATGCTTGAAGGGATACAACTACTTAGTAGCTTCTATGAACTTAATAATATTCTGAATCAAAATTCTGGATTTTTGTTCACTAGCATACTTTATTTTTTATTGATAGAATATATCTTTACCAGAAATGCAAGACTGGCAGGACTTAACAATATTGATCAGGGTTATATAACAGTAGGCTGAATATGAATTTACAAAAAGTTAGTTTTCTTGTAGCTGGAAAACTAAATCTGGTTTGTGATGTAGAAATATGCACTTAAAATAATTCATATTTTGCCAATAAATGTGTCATTCAGACTCCTAATACTTCTTTGCATTTCAAACTTTCTGGTATCTGCTGAATAGTCTGTGATTGACAAATTCTTGGGTTATTTCAATGGGAATGTAGGACTGTGAGAAAGATGCTTTCCTTAATAAGCAATATTAATTTCTTGAAGCATTTCTTTTAATCATATGCTCTTTTAAAATATGTGCAAGTAATGTAATGTGTTCTGGGTTTGGAGGTTTGTTTTTTTTTTTTTACAGTATATGAGATGGAATCACAACACTATGTGACATGGGAATTGAAGAGCACACATTTTAGACTGGTAAATATACAAGGTTCTCATCCAAAGTATGGTTCCTTTTCATGGTGGGCCTAAGTTTAAGTAAACTCAATGAGCCTGAAGTTGTGTTTTACAAGAATACGGAAGTTTGTCTGAATTTTAAAGATCCAGCAGAGCTGGAAACAAACACAATGGGAATCTAGGAAACCAGGAGAGCGCAGTCCCAGACATTTAATTGAATAATGATTCAAATATTCTAGTAGGGTGGTTCTTGTTGGTTTGGTTTTTGGTTTTTTGTGGTTTTTTTTTTTTTTTTTTTTTGGTGATAATTCAAATGCGTGGTGTTAGTTAGCTCTGCTGGGACCTGTGCTGCTCAGCATTTTATAGTTAACCCTGGAAGGGGATGAGCTGTAAGGTAGGAAAGTTTGTTGTTTAAGCTAGGAAAAAGCTGTTTAAGTTAGTAAGGATGAGAGACAGCTGTAAAGAATTGGACAAAACCCTTTTGACTTTGAACAATGAAGTGGTAAATAAAATTCAATGTAGATAGATGTGAAGTGATGCCCATGAGAAACAGCAGTTTTAACTTCATATAGCGTGTGCTGTGCTCCAGAAATACTACAGTCACTCAGGAGTGAGATTGTGAGGTTTTAATATTCCCATGCAAATTCCTAATGGGTAGCACTTGGTCAAGTGACTTTAGTGTGTGGAATTATTAGGAAAGAAATAAATAACCCCCCCCTTACCCTGAAGACATGATATATAAATCTAAGGTTAGAAGTTTTATAAGTTTTAAGAATAAATCTAAGGTTTTCCTACACCTTGATACGGTGTGTGTCTTTGTTTCTTTCAGAAAGAATTCTGAAATCTCAGAAATAATTTAGTAAAAATTAGAAGAATTTGAGCAGGGCAGGACCGTGATCTGTGTTGTGGAATCTGGGTCTAAGGGGAGTCTGGACAAGTACATGGGGAGAAATGAAGTGAAGGTTTCCTAGTATACAGTGATCATACCTGCCTCAGAAAGTTCCTTGAGTGGAAAGGGTTTGGAGTCTGGAAGAGTATTCAGGGGAGTATCCTATGTCCTATTATTTCTTTCCCTCAACATCTGCTTGTGAATACTGATGAAGACAAGATGCAGGCCTTATCTTATACTTCATCTAACAATCAATTTAAATTGTCACATATTATCTTTGTTGACTTCCTAATTCTTAAATTCGGAGATTTTGTAGTTCATTCCTGTTTAAAAAGAAAGAAATTATAATCCGAGCTCAGCTCATCATCACTTAATGGAGAGAAACTGACAAATTAGTATCTAGGAATCTGAAGGCTCTCTTAGATGTACAGCTGTATTACTCTTGAATAATGAATAGTTTCAATAACTGAATGTTAGCTTTTTCAAACTGTGGACTGGAACACCTTTAAAAAAACACGCAGTCTGAAATTTCAGTCCAGAATTTCTGTTGATTATGTTTTGAGGTTTTTTTGATCAAATGCACTAAATTCAAACCAATCTTTGATTCAAACATGTCTGATGTATATAGAGGTCAGATTGCTTAATTGTTTTCCCTATTGCTTTTTCTTCTGTTATTTGTTAATTTACAGTTAATTTCAGGCTACAAGATCATTCATATATATTTAGACAAGCATCATGCTTTTGTCTTGCTGATAACTGGATTTTTGTTGGAGTTCCCTTTTGGTTGGTAAAGTATTTCTTCATCAGGATACACCCAGCAAAGACGCTACAATCTTAAAGAAATTTTTTCTTAACTATCGGTTAAAGTCTAATATTGAAAAGAATGGTTCTGCTAGCCAACAGTACTATGGCAGCAGAAACATCTTGTGTAGACTTGACTTTAGTTTGCAATTTGTGATTATATTACACTTCTGTGAAAATAGAATGTGTTAGTTTCCCAGCATGAGATCGTGGTACAGAATACCCCAGGGGCAAAGAATACTCCCGATTAGCCATGTCTGTGTGGCTGCAGGTGGGTTAATGATCGTGATTAAGTGATAGTGGCCCTGCTGTGCTGTGCTGTGAGGCAGTTATCTGACTCCCAAGCAGATGAACTATGGGGCTAACTTGGTAAGAGATGGGTGGATTTCTAATGACTAAACCAGCATGGCAATTACACTTTTTTGCTTTTGTTCTGATAGTTTTAAATAAGCCGAGTAATTTACTTACCAGTAGCACATGGAATGCAGTAGAATGTGGAAAAGTGAAAACAGAAGGTCAGTATGTTACTGATGTCCCCTCCCTGCCTCTCAGTCAACAGCCTCAACTTCCTCCTTAGGACTTTTTGCCGAGTTGTGTAACGCGGAATGGTCCTTAGCAGGAGTTGTGTAACAAATACGGAAAACTCTGCTAGAGCAGCTTGCAGGGTAGTTAATGTTGATGGGGCAATTAATAGTAATATATTTATAAAAGAAGAGTTACATTTCTTTTAGCTAAATGTGGGGCTAACACCCTGAACTGGTCAGACCTTCTCTTTTGGTTCTGCCTGTAGCAGTTGAAGATGGTTTTCCCCTTCTCAGTTCTTTCAGTGTTCTCCAGCTGCAGGTTGCTTTCCTCGCAACTCGTGTGTCCTGGCAGTTTTATGTATGATCACAAATAGCTTAGGATAACTTTTCTGAGGGTAGTAATTGTCAGCTCTGAGGACCGTAGGGAAAACAGATTAAAACCCCACTGAAATTAAAAAGTGGTAAGATGCATGTAAGGGAAAGTAAGTTCAGAAAATTTTATAGAATATTTATTTATGTTGGATGTCCAGAAACTACCCAATGAACTAGGGCTCCACTGGACTGGAGCTGTGCAACCAGCTTATGAGACAATCGCTGTACGATGAAGCAACCTCATTTGCAATCAATTTTCAGAATTCTTGCGTCCAAAACATTTTTTTGCTGTAGCTTCAAGCAGTTATTGAAAGCAGTGTGTTTTTCTCTCAGAACATCCCCAAACTAATGGAAACTTTCTGGTTCTTTAAATGCTAGTTCTTCAAAACACATTGAAGATCTATCAGGACAGAGATTTAATAGCTTCCTCAGGGAGGAGTTACAGAGGAAGGTCACTGGCCCAAAGTGACTAAATTTAGCAAGGCCTTTTTAGGCTTAACATTATAAAATCAGGATTCAGTAAATTTCTTGCGTCAAAATTGGTTTAAGTTATAGAATATATTTTTTTAGGTAAGAAACTATTTATATGCCTGTATAATATGTTTCCAGTTCTAGAGACTTTAGCGATATTAGGTAGAATATGTATGAATGATGTGATTGAACAAACGAGATTTTTTGCATAAGGACGTATTCTTTATATGATTAAACTCCACATAATGCGGTAAAAAATAGTTATGTAAGACAGAAAAAGCATATAGTTGGTAAGAAATGTATGCATACTTAGAATGGAAGACAAACATGTTTTAGCTAGTAGTATGGTGTCATGCTAAATTCCTATTTTTTTCCATATCTGTACAAATTTGAATCTATTGTGATGATCAAAATGGAAAGGGAGATTGTCAATTTGTTTATCAAATCCTGAGGGAAACAAGCTGCTACTTCCTTTAGAAGAATGCTGAAATACTTTATTTCTATATGAAGTTTGTGGGGTATCTATATTTCAAAAAATACATAGCAAAAATCATGAATCTCTATGACTGCAATAAATTCCTTCTAGAGATAAAGGAAGACTTTTTGGTGCTGAAATATGTGTCTTACACAGCCGTATTTGTGACTGGAGGGGGGGAAATGGCATTGGTGTGCTAATGATGACAGCTGATGCAAAAATGTCCTGGAAGAGGTAGGATGTAGTATGGCTGTTAAATTCACAGATTGGGTAGCATCTGAACAGCGATCAGTGAGGCAAAGGTAATTTATCTAAAACATTTGAAATTGTAAGCTGCTGTAGCTGAATGTGTCAAATAAAAGATTTAGAAAGATGCTTATCGGATTTGTGAAGAGTTTTGTTAAATCGTGTGGATGTTTAGCATTCTTTCATCCACGCTTTAATGAGATAATCTTACAATTTGGACTGCTACTATTTTCCATTCAGAAACACTTACAATAGCAGAAAAAAAAATCATATGGGTTACGACGAGATAGGATATGATACCATTCCTGTCTGAAGGACTTCTACCAGAGGGGAAACGTGCAAGAACGTGTCCTTTTTCTTCCCCTCCATCCCCGCCAGTCCACTGGGGACTGATTAACAACTGGCTTCGTTGCCCTCACTTAAGGCAAACTCAAGTTTGGTGGAGGGGGTACAGGAGCATACTTCACTTGGTAGTCTTTTTTTCTGTCATTAAAGTAACATGGAAACTAGCCAAAAAGCTGCTAAGTTTATCTGAAGTAACACTTGCAGCTTTGTGGAAGTATGTGGCTGAGTAATAGTACAAAAATAGCAAGTTATTCTGAGGAAGAGCATATGTTCTGTAACAATGAGAAATTGGTATACAGATAAAAGAAGTTGCAGATCTAAATATAAATTTCAGATGAGAAAGATCTGTGGCTTAGTGCCACAAAGTCCTCTGCAGACGCAGCCATTAAAAGTTGTTTAATGCTTATTCTTCTAGCATAGTTATTTAAAGAAGCACCATCATTGATAAATTGCTGTGCTGCCTTAAAGGTGCACGTTTTGCAGTCTGTAACAGTACAGATAATAGGCACTTTTTATACTGGAGTGCACACTGATACACAGGGTACCATACAGTGATAATTGCAGGCTCTTTTTTTTTTTTTCCTTGCAAGAAAGGTATATGGCAGAGCCGTACTGTTTGCTTACGATTTAAAGACACTGACAACCAAATGCAGCTATCTCTTGTTAGAATTCAAAATGAAGACAACACTGGAAGAGGTTCTCAGGTTACTTGAGAAAGTAGTTAGGTATATGTCCTTAGACACTGGAAAAGCATTCCAGGACAATCACTTGTGAAATATTGTTCAAAATTCTCCATGCTTCAGCAGACAATAGCAAAGTTTGTTTGCTTTGAGGATTAAAACTTTCCCCCATAGAAGTTGCTCTATTTCATGGAAGAGATTAGTTTCTTTACAAAAATATGAAGAGTGCGAGTTGGCACCAAGTCCCTCAAAATCTCTACCTTTACATGTTTCTCCCGTCTTTTTTCTTTTTTTAAGCTTCTTTTTAAACAATTAGAGATTGGCATAAGTAAAAGTCATACTGATGAGCAGAACAAGAGATTAGAAGATTAAGCTGCAGTTAGATTTGGAATAACTAGAACCTACAGCGTTACCACATCAAATCCATATAGAGCTGTGCTGTTCATCAAGCTCCTCATAGTCAGTGTAAAGCTCACTGAGCTGACTGAGCTTTGAAAGCTTCAAGAGTAATTATGTAAAATAAAATCTTCATTGTTAAAATTTTACTTTTCAGGAGGTCCCAGTTTGAAAATATTAGACCTTAGGACAGTCTTGGCAAAGCAAAAATCAGTTATTTGATTTGTGAGTAAATCTTTTTCTTCTTTTCTGAACTACTTGCACTTCGAAAATCTGCACGCCCCTTGCCGTCACTTGCTTTCTATAAGAAAGATGTGATCATGCAGGACTTTTCTTTCTGGAGAGGAAGAAATGTTGACAAAGGAGAGACACACAGAGTTTAGGAGGAAAAAGCCAAGGGAAGGTTGAAGAATTCAGCTAGCATTAGGCATATAATCACTGAATATTGTGTATTTTTTCACTATTTCTCTCTCTCTTCTTCTCTCTCTCTTCTTCTCTCTTAATCATTGAGTAATCAGCCTGGTCTGATTAGTGTCTATATAAACAACCTGTGTTGATATTGCTGGGAAGAAGGTAAGGTTCCAAAAGTGAGATAGAAAACTATTGAGAAATCAGGAGAAGAGACCAGAAAAAGAACCCTTATGGGGTTTTTCTCCTCTGTTCTTTTCAAGTGTTTTCTCTGTAATGCTGAAAGTATGAGACAAAGTAAATTTAGTAGCTTTAGCTCTTGCATTTACAATTCCCTGAAAAAGGGAGGTCACTTTCCTCTGAGCCAGCAGTCATCTCTGTATCTAAAGTCATGCCAAAAAAGGGAAGTATAGGAGGTAAGATAGTGTTTCTACTGTTAAAACTTTAATGTGCAAGTGTGTATTTGGTGTTCGGAGTTGTCTTCTAGTGATAAAAGCTAAAGGTAAAAAAAAAAAAAAAAATCCTAGTTAATTTAATGATCTTTCTGTATATCCAGGATCTGTTCCACGGGTACTTACTGGTACGTGCTGCAGTTCCTGGCCGGGCTACGTATCCAGTTTTATTTCCAGTGAAAATAAGTATGCAGAGGAAGAGCTGATACCTGTCCGGAACTCATCCTACTACAGATTTCACATGCAGCCTGGAAACTTAAATGATAGGTAAATTATTGGCAAAAAGCCAGGAGAATACAAAAGTATAGCTAGCCACTATAGCTGTGAAATCTGGGGCAGTTTGGGAATAATCCTGTTGAGGATTGAGTTCTGGCCAAAATCAACAGTTGGAATATGCTCTCTGACCATTTTGGAGAGAAAGTGGAATATACTTGTCTTTCATAAGGGGGAGCAAAGAGTTTTATATGGTGTTCGTCTGCAGAGATGCTTCTAGTACTCTATTTCACTTGTTTATTCTTACGATTTTAAAAAAAGCTCCATCCAAAATGCTCCTCATTTGGAGCTTTGTGCATCCATGCCATATGTTAAAAACATGATGAAGATCAGTTGTAGAATCTATGCAGCAACACTTGTCCTTTATCTCCCTACCCACCCACACTGAAATAACAAACTTGGAGCCTGTTATCCTCTGCACCATTTTTTCCTTCTGCAAATGTAAATTTTTCCAGCTATACCAGGTCAATGTTCTTCAAATTGACCAGGGATTTTATATTTCTTTTTTTATTTTTCTGACTCACATTTTGAGGGTCTATTTTTAGGTTCTTTAAAACACTGGACTGGTTTATCTGGAATACGTAAGCTAAAAATCGAAATCTTAAAACCGACTAAAAGTGAATGCAAAAAATCACTGAGTTTTTTTGAAGTACTGCTGCAAGTACTTTATATACCAAATCTGTAACACATTTTTTACCATTTTTGATATTTTCAGTATGTCAGCTAGAAGTTAAAGGAGATTTTAAAAGGGTCTTGGAAGCCAACTTTGGTATTTTTGACCTCGTTTGAAACGTATAGTCTTCAATGAGAAATTATGTCCAGTTTGACTTGTACATGCTAGTATTTTGGCTTTTTTCCATAGTTGCTGCGTACTCTGAAATGTGCGGAGGGAGAGGGCAAAAGAGCTCATCCTGTCTGATCTAATCTTGTTTAAAGTTTTTTCACTCTTAGCATCCTGCTACAGTCATTTTTAGCAGGGAGATCATAACAGCCTTTAGTGCTTGGTTTGTCGTCTTTCTCACTGCGAGTAAAGGAAGCGTCTAGAATGTATGATGAAGTACGTGTGTGTAAGCATGGAGAACACAGAGCCGTTGGAAGAAATGTTACAAAAGGTGATATTACCATTTCATACCAAATGTGGACAGACATGAGACTGATGATTTTCACTGCGTAAGCATTTTCCAAATGAAATACCGCTGCATGTTAGATAGAAAATCATTACGCTTTTTGTAATTAGTTGTTATCAGTTGTCTTGTGTATAAGGTGCTGATCTCTGTGTGTTTTGATGGGTATATGTAAGAAAATCTGCAAAAAGGTATGTTTTAAAATGCATAATAAATCTCACTTCAAGAGTTTCACTTCAAATGCCCAGTCCTTTGTGACAGCTTGCCATATGATGCTTTGGTCATCTGTTTTCTCAAGTTCAACTGTGAACAATGGCCCAGATCACATAATCAAGGGTAACTGGGGTACTGGAGCACAAGACAAAACATTATGTAGCAAAACGAACTAAAATAGGTTTGAAAGTTCCAGCGTGCTCAGGGTCCTTTCCACACAGTGAGTGTCGAGGATATAAGAACAAATATCTACAAAATACGGTTTCTTTTCTGTCCGTGGAATACGAGTAACGTAAGAACAGAGAGAGATGCTCGTTTGTGACTATCGTTCATGGAGGAGGCAGTGCTGAACCTTCTTGGAGTGACTCCATCCAGGAACAGCTCGAGGGCCGCGTACCAACAGGGATCCAGACACAAGTCACATGTGTCTTCTAGACTCTGAAAGTAAAGTACATTCTAAAGTAAATTTCTAAAGTAAATTTGCTCTTGCATAACCTGAAACAGGAAAAAGAGGGTTCTCATTTAATCTAGTGCTTATTTGGTCTCGGGGTCTTTGTCTGTTAGAGAAACTTCAAGGTGGTCCTAAAAAGGACACCTGGGCTTGATACTTGGTATCTTGAATAATTCTCAAGCTTTCCTCTGACAAGAGCTCTCGGCCTTGGGAAGGGCTATAGCAGGCAGCAGTGTGGGGCTCTGGCAACAGAAGACTGGAAGAGGTTTGCTATTAAAAAAAAATTCCCAGAAAAACCAAAGTCCTCTGACTAGCCAAGGGCTACGCTATAGCACATGCTACACGCTTCGGGATGTGCAGCCCTGGCACTGTGGAATTAATTAGGAGATTTTTCAGTCCGTAGTATGGATCAAAACTTTTAGTAATAAAAGGTCAATTTTAAAAAGACACCATTTCTCTTTTGTCCATACAAACACCTTTTTTTAGATTATGCAGTTTTTATCCCCCACCGCCCTTTAGGCAAAAATATTATAAAGAAACAGCTTAGGGAAATGAAACAAGCTGTCCAAATTTGTAAAAGTTGCACTTCCTCAAGGAATTTCAGTAATGCATAACAACTGGTCTAAATGGGGCTTGGAACAGTTCAGATATTTTTATTTGTTTTTATTTTAAATAAGAAGGAGAACTAAAATGATTTCTCAAGAGAGCAAGGATGATTTTTAGAAATTGGCTTGATAATTGCATTGTTAACGGTTATGCTGGAAGAAAAATAGATATTTAATATATAAAACAAAAGTTTTCCTACTTTATCATTTTTGTCTTTCAAAATGAAGCACATCATAGCTATCTTTTTCTGCTGCGGTGGTGTTAACCTAGTAGAAACGTCTGAGAAAACACAGCAGCGTTTGCACATGTAGAAGCAGAATGAGTAGAGTAGTAGACACTATAGTTAACTATAGCAAAATGTGTGATGTGCCCTGGTGGTTGGCATGTTTGCCATGTGGCATACGTATTAGTTATGTGTATTGTGACTAACGAAGAAAGCTTTGTGCTCCGGCACTATGTCCAGTACAGTAACCTATATCTGCTATCAGTTTTAAAAGTTTACTATTTCTTGATAAGCCACTTTACAAATGAATCCTGAGATTTCAGCAGATATTGAAAGGATTTTTAAATTGTTCCTTCTAGAACAGAAGGTAGTATCCTCTTTATACGATGTAATCCCTAGCACCAGTAATTTAGCTCTGTTCTTGTTATTGAAATAACTGCTCTATCTCATGCTGTCTCATAATCTGTAGAAAGGCAGAAGCAGATACAGAGGAGAGTCACACGCAGGACTGATAGGATCTCCAGCTTTGTTTCTCTGATGAGCTCCAGAGATCTCAGATTTGTAGATCTTCAGGAAAAATATTGAAAGCTTTTCATGGAAGTTTGAATAATAATTTGTTTAGTAACTAGAGATAATTTGAGAGCTACTTTTCGGGGGGCAGTAAGTGTAGGTTTTTTTTCTTCTGGAATGTAGCTAGCATGCATAAAGCACTGCTCCCCTTTTATGTCTATAGGAATGTTTCACTTGACACTCTGATTTGTTTGAATAAATGTATCTTGAAAGCGTGAAGGTAGTGATGATGACAATGTGGGTAAGCACTTATGTGGTGATTCCTCAGTTTTCTCCACCTAACACCTATTTTGACTTAACTTGGGTGGGTTAATGTCTGGTTCTAAAAGCTACAGAATATTATGCTGGCTAGTGAGTAGGTGAAAGTACTGTAAGAGGTCATCTTCCCTATGCTTCGTCAATGAGGCTGAATCAGCGTGGTGCTACTGAAGTCAGTAGAGGAGTACACATCTGCTCTAGCTAAGGGTCTTATCCTTTGTTTAAACTGAATTCTGTTCCAGGTTTTACTATAAACAACTTTCTGTGATACATTACAGCTGAAATTTCTGGATCACCCACAGCTGGAAGTCCAGGGGAGACTGTAAGGGTGCCTAGATGATCTTATGAAGTAGAAAACTTCTGATTTCCTTTACTATGGATGCTATTGCAATTGTCACCGAATCACAGAATTGTAGGGGTTGGAAGCAACCTCTGGAGATCATCTAGTCCAATCCCCCTGCCAAAGCAGGTTCACCCAGAGCAGGTTGCACAGGAACACATCCAGGCGGGTTTTGAATGTCTTCAGAGAAGGAGACTCGACAACCTCTCTGGCAGTCTGTTCAGTGCTTTGGCACCCTCAAAGTAAAGAAGTTTTAACTCGTGTTGAGATGGAACTTCCTGTGTTCCAGTTTGTGCCTGTTGCCCCTTGTCCTGTCCCCAGACACCAATGAAAAGAGTCTGGCCCCGTCCTCTTGACACCTGCCTGTTAGATATTTGTAAGCGTTGATGAGATCCCCTCACAGTCTTTTCTCCTCCAGGCTAAGCAGACTCAGGTGTCTCAGCCTTTCCTCATCAGAGAGGTGCTCCAGTCCCTTGTCCTGCCATGAAAGAGGAAGGTGATGTATGCGTGACAGACTTCTGTTGGGTACAGTGAAAATTCTCACAAAATGTAGCTTTTCCGTTGTGGTAGATGGGCAATCCTTATCATTGGAAGAAAGAAAGAAACAAATGTGAGAGAAAGTGAAGTATGACAGCATCTCTGCTGGGTGATGGAGAGAGAAACAAATGTGGGAGGAAGTGAAGTATGACAGTGTCTCTGCTGGGTGGTGGCAAGGTCATTCTTTCAAAAAGGTAAGAGAGCTTCCGTAGGCTGCTAGTTTGGGCGAGTGCACGTGTTGCAGAGGGAGGGACACAAAGTGCAGTTCCTTGTGGCCTCGCTCAAATGTTGGTTTTTGGGCGTGAGGGTGTTTTTGGTAGGGAGAGAAGTTGAACATTGATGCAGTTTATGATTTATCCGAAGTACTCAAAACACCCAACCCCCTGGATTGTTTAGGCAGTAAAACTTTGACGTACTTTACAAATGCCAAAGGAAAGCATTGAGTAAAACCATGAGACCGCAAATGTAAAGATAAACTTGGGCTATTTCTGTTGCTTAGCTTTAGCCAACTTTTCTTAATCTGTTTTACATTATTTTAATGCAGAAAAATAAAGGGAGATGTCCAAATACTGTTGCTAAAAGTGGAAGTTCTTTGTGTTTAAAGGAGGTTACTAAATCAGGACACTGAGATTGTGTTAATTCTTTCAGAGTTCCTTTTACATGTGGTGTTAAACACCGAGTATTAGAAAGAAGCATGTCTCAGCAGTGAAACTGTAATTTGAAATAAATTCCAGAGAACCAGATTGTTACCTGAAACGAAGAAACATACAGTGCATCTATGAGAACACATTAACAAATGTGGCTTTCAGGCGAAAATGAAACATATTAATTAAAAAATAATGACGTAATTTTTATTTCTTTTCTGTCTCTCATTACCCTTCACCACTTGCACATGTATGAAGTTATTATAAAATACTAATATTTTGTTAGGTAGCATCCCCTGTTCGTGTACAGATGCATAAAATCCTGCATAAAAATTCCTGTCCATTGTCTCCAAAGTCAGCTAGGTCAAGTCTGTAAGGTAGCTTGACTAATGATACATACAGCTAATTCCATCCTCACTAATGCAGAATGGTTTGTATTTTATGAGCTTCATTTCAAAGCAGCAATGAAAAGAAACTACTCTTAGGTAGATTTTTGGTTCTTTTATTTTTTTTTTCCTCCAAGTAAGCACAGATTATTACTGCTTAGACGTATCTAGCATCTTATGGCTCTAGGTATTTGATTTGAACCACTGTAACAATCCTGCGAAACTGGTGTAGTGCTTCTTTTATTATTAGCTTTTTTATAAACAAAAGGAAGAGCTGGGATGGCAAACTGAATTATAAGCCCACAGAGTTAGGTACTGCTGTAAGAAGTGGGAGGGAATAACAGAACCAGCTAGTTGACTAACCACTTCCCTTCATTGTTGCTTTTAATACCAGAACGGACTTGCTAGCTTTCTAAACCACCATGAGTTACATAAACAAGACCATGTACGCTCTAGCTGGTAAGTTCCTTTCATTTAAGATCTAAAATGAAAATTGAATTGGAAGTGATCCTCAGTGATTAAAATTTGAATAAGATTTACTGCTTTGTGTTATTTTTTCATAGTTTAAAAAAAAAAACCAAAAAACAAAAAACCCTATGTGTTGTTTCTAGTAAACAAATCTATTACATTCCTGCCTTGGCAACAAACTTCATGAAGGGTCAGAAGTGTATACTCCCTTGACAAATTACAAGCTAACTACCAAAATAGTAATAACAGTTGAAAAAAAAAAAAAAAAATACAAGCCCATAAGGTCTGAAAGGTGGTTTAATTTATGTTTTTTGAATGAGTTAAAAAATGAACTTCCATGTCTCTCACAAGTATTGTATCTTATGCTGTGCTGTCCTTCACAAGCTGAAGCCATCTATGTTGGTTGCTATTACTGTTTGATCATTGGAAAATTCTTGTTTCATGGTTTCTGTTGCAGGTCCTGTTAGTAATAATTATTATCATTCAAAATCCTAAATAATAAGCTAAATAAACAAGCAAATACTCTTCAGCAGTTTCACTTCTAAATACTCTAGATAACTTGAAGCGAAGTAGTCTTACAATGGATGCGTAGTTAAGGCTAAAATAAGCTGGTTTTACGTTTGCTGTGCTCAAAAAACCTGTCAATCAACCATAAAGTCTGTATGAAGTTCAATCCTGGTGTCTCAGCAGTAGTACAATAGAAGGTTCTAGCCTGTTTTTACTGGTCTGAATGGGAGTTAGATTGGATTCTTAGTATGCAGCCAAAAGTTGTAATAGGGGTTTCAGCTGTTATAGCTATTTCTTTTTGTCTTATCAAGAATGTGTCTGAGATGTTGCTAAATATACCCAAATACTAGGGAAGGGCACATCAGTTCAGAATCTATTTTATAGCATTGTTCATATAGTGGGATGTGCTAACTTCTTTTGTCAATATATTTCTTTACTTAATAGCTTTACTTGAACTGTATTAACAGCTTTTTAATGATACTTTTCCTAGCAAAGAAAACCCCAAACACAAACCAACCCAACCAACCAACCAAACAAAAAACCTCACCAAAAAAAAACCAAAACAAAAAACCCCAGTAATGGGTGCTTTTCCTAGGGAAGGCATCATTAAAAAGTTGACAATACATTTTAGGCTCTTCATTCAAGACATTATATCAACACCTTAATTCCTTTTATTTTATTGCAAGCTGTCTATTCACATTGATACTTAATAGTTTCTACAAAATGTATTTGCAAAGTGACTTCTATGTTTTCTGTTCGTATTTGGATATTTGCTTTTGAAAGACAAAAATATTAAGCCAAATGTTTCATGAGTTAGATGAGGTTGATAAAAACAAGGTTTTGAAATTACTATAGTTTTATTTATATTTTCATACTGAAAAACGGTAGAAGTAATTCCATTTGAACCTCACACAAGAAAACACGGTGGACCATGGAAGGTTCAGCTAGGAGACATCTTGTGCTTGCCAGCCACTCTTGCCCAAAATACGGGTGTACTGTAATGAAAAGGCTTTCACATAATTTATCTTTATTTGGAGAGCCATCAAGGAAAACACCCAGTAAGTACCATAAGGAAAAAAAATTATAATCTAACAGTAGTGAATAAGTTACAGAATAATAATAGCTGCAGAATGTGTTGCTTTTTGAGGCCATCCATATCCCTCATCGGAGCAACATGAAGGTAATTAGCAAGTAATTTGTTCTTACTGAAGTGACAAAAAAATTACGCTTGTTTAGCAGATATCTTAACCCTTAATATGGTCCTCTGCTTCTTTACACCAAAGTTTATTATTATTCTTTTACCAAGTTCTCCAGCTGCAGGAGATCATCCTGGAATTCTTCAAATTTTTCCCTCATTCATGTCACCAACAAATTTCACCACTTCAGTCTTTGCTGCATTGCAGTGTCTGATGCTGGGTCTTCTGTTCTTAAAAGTTTTGGTGGACCTGTGACAAGATATATGTGAGTGAGGGATTTGGTCAATGCTATTTTCATTTGCAACTGAAGTGGAATTATGCAAATGTATGATCATCCCAGCTTTCATTAAAGCAAACAAGACAATGAAACAAAACCAGCCTTATCCTTTCCCCCTGCCTCCACCTAGACCCCCGAGCAACACACCTACAAGGAGAAGCCTCCTCTCCGAGATCTCCGGGAGAAGCTCCCAGGTGTTCTCCCTGATGACTAGCAAAGGCAACACCACAGCGGGAGCGCTAGTTAAAATCTCTTTCCTCTCCCAGCTGCCATTTTTTGGAAAATAACATGTTTTACACCCTGTCAGAGCTGGCAGAAATCATTCTATGAATTCAAAAGTTATTGTGATGAGGGCCTAACGGATAAGTTTCATTTCCTTAGGAAACCAGGCTAAAAATAAGTTTTCTGCTCTTCTATGTGCAGAGGAAAATTTTTTTAAGCATTAGTACCAAATTTGTCACAAAATGGGAGGCAAAAAGTGATTGTTTTAAAAATATATCATTTTAACCAAATAGTATGGGGAACCTGTTGTTTAATTTTTAAAGTATTGAATTATCAATTCTTTTTCGTCTTCTCTCTAGCACCCAGATACGCTTAGTGCTATTCCTGAGGCCATCTCTTTTTGGCCTTAGAAATACAGTATTTCATCTCAAAGCAATTGCTACATTATCCATTCCAAAATTTGTGGTGTTAATAGTTGTAACAAGTGTAGACTTACTGTTCAATTGACTATCACTGAAATTAATCAGCTTTATTGGATTCTGAATATTGGGCGGGGAGGAATTCTTTCAAACCAAGAAACCTACTTTAGTGAGATCTGTCGCCACGTACAGCTTGCTGTTAGACAGTTTTCCTCCTCTAGTTCATTTTTTTTTCTCTTGCAGTTAGTTGTAAGCAAAAGGGTGTGCAAACAAATGTAACGTAATTCCAGGGTGACTTTTTCTGTGCCATTTCTGTGCTATGGGGTGTTGATGTTAGGGAAAAGGTTGCTGCAGACCCGCCACCCCCTCCCAAATACATTTTTCCAGTTTAAAACAGTACCGTTTCTGTATCCATAACATAGACAAAATAAGCAATGTTACAAAAAGGCAGGTCAGGTCTTAAAATCAAACTTCTGACTAGCAAATAGGTAGCACTCAAAGTAGTCTTCAGTTACTGTTTTTTCTTTTAATACATTAAACGTAAGGCAAGTCAGCATACTGTATATGACCACTGCTCTGAGTGGGAGGGTACCTAGGATATTTTAAATAATGTTTCTAAAACCTAATTGTGTAATACTTCTGTAGGGTGGGAGGAGGTCAGAAGGAGGAATGATGAGGGGAGGTCTTTAATATTGCACTATCTATGTAGATGTTTCTGGAGGCATGTGGAAGAAATGAAGCTAACTAGGATTTCAGAGTTTATAGAAGATACTTGGGAGCTCTATCGGAATGTCTCTGTGGCAATTACACATTCCTTTGCTTCATCTGTCTGTAATCGCCTTCCCTGTCATAGGTATTTGGAAGGTCCAGGCTGTGTTTGTCATTTTCCATGTTACTGTGGAAAGCAAATGACATGTGGGCCATGATTAGAATTTTATATCATTTCCATGGTGCGCTCCCACCTTCACTGTCAGAGCGCTTATAGGAAATGTAACTTCAGTCGAGTTTAGAATAAAGGTGAAGTTTAGTATTTCCCAGCACTTTTTTTTAATCCAAAAGGAAGATACTGGTTATGAAGCCCAAATTAGTCAGATTTGGAGGGTTTGTAGCTTGTAGGAAGTAGTAACATTTTAAAGCTTCTCTGAACCTTCTGAGTTCCTTCCTCCGTATCCCAAATAACGTCAGCAGATCATTCTGGCAGTATAAGTTTCAAGACTTAATAAAGAACTTTCAGTAATACAATTCACTGAGTAGTATGATTGATTTTATTGATCCAGATTTCTACCTAATGTTGCTGGAAGATGAAATGGAACAGAATCAGTTTGAATAGTCTACAGGAATTCCGTAGGAAGAGAGTTATTTTTTTCAAATAATGTCATGAGAATATTTTAATAGAGGCTGGAAAACATTTGTCCTGTTTGAGTTTCTCTCTAGAATGGCACCTCTTGTGTCATAAATATTGGTAAGTCATTTTATTCTCAATCACAATCTTTTCATCCAGTATTCTTGTATGAGGCACGATCATTGCATGTCTGTATTTGAAAGCAGAGGAAGCAGGAGAGTTTCCAACTTGGTGAGAAAGCTTAGCCCCCCCCCTATATTTACAATTGGATTCTATATACGATTGCAGTGAAATAGCAGATGCTGACAATTATTATCACTCTGACCGCTCTTTAGTGCTGTTACATTTTTTAAATTATGCTCAGCTCGCTAATTTGATACTCTTAACCAAGGCAGTTACTAGAGCTCTCTTATTTCATTACTTATAATTACTTTTGGCTTCGTAAATGAAAACAATCCTGCTGTTGATTCAGTAATTTATAATCCTGGTAATGGTAGATTTTCATTAACTCATTATTATTTGTCAAATCTTTGTCATGCCAAAGATTGTTATTGCTGCTGTTTATTTAAGAAATTGTTGTACGACTCAGGAGATTTCTTTTTCTTTATTTCACATGAGATCTATTTGCAAATTCTACAGATTTTGTACAAATGAGACACAAAGATTGCAGGACTTAATGCATTGATTTCATAAGCAGAAAATATTAACTGAATAAATAACTTGGAAATAAATAGTACAGTTTGTTGAATAACTGTGAACCGCATTATTCGTTTCATGTTTGGTATTATGTTTCCCATTCCTTTCATGTCTGTCTTCATAGGGAAATAAGTGAAGAAAAGAGGTCCATAACCAAACTACTTCAGGGAGATGAAGACAGTATTTAAGAATAAACAAAATTTTGAATTTTAAGATGTGAGGTCATAAGCATGTTTTGCAATTCACAACCATTTTTTTATTCTCTCGCAGATTTCTGTTTGCAGATATTCTAGCAAGATTGCTAGCTTAGTCTAACATGATGATTTGAAAGGATGAACTTTTGTATCAAAACGTATAGCAAAGTGGGAGTAAAGTTTTGAAGTTATGCCAGGAGAATCTTTCACTGACAGATGAAGATTTTTCTTCTGATTTTTTTTCCCTGTTGTAGTGTTTTCCCAGACTGTGAAGAAGATTTTGGACTGCATAAACCAGATTTATGCTTTTATGTACTCACTTACTCTGAATTGCTGCATTTAGAAATGTTACGTACAGTTGAATGCTGTTTAATAATAAATTGGCACAAATTCTAAATAATATAATCTTTTCTCAGACGTATTTGTCTGAAAAGGCTATGCAATAGTTCCTTAGTGAATATTTATGGTTTATAACGAAAACCACCTCTCTAATGTCGTGCATGTCTACTAAGAACACTTAGTGTGGAGATTGAATTAGAAGAGCTACTTTATTTTCCGTGAAGGCATGACAAAACTTGGAGTATGTCTGCTGAAGACTGTTCAGCCTTAAGTTAGTTATTTGCTAATTAACTGAGGTTATTTTTCATGCTTGAACACCTACATGTAGACCAGAACAAATGTGCAGAAGCCTACATACTATTTTACAAAACCATGTTTGGTGCCTTGAATTAACTCACAATAAATTAACTTGAGGGGGGAAATATGGAATCATTCCAGAATTTGACTTGGGCTTAAAAATGACATTTTATGTTATTACTGTGTGACTCTTAGACACATAGCCAGTAGTCATGTATAGCCCACAGGTTATGGGTATGAAGAAAGTAAATAAACCAAACCTTTGCTTGGACAGTAATGTTGTGTTGTGTATGTAGGTAGGATCTTCTCATTTTCGACGAACCCTCTTCCTTCAGGTACTCTTCACTCTGATAATCTGTTCCTTCTGCAAGATAGCATCCTGGACTCTGTCCTTGGTTCTATGTGATTATATGAGGATCTTGGTTACCTACTATCTCATTTGCAAGGAATTACATTAACAGGGATGCAGGCTGTATGCATGCAAGTATAGTATTTTACTACATTCTACATAAGACAGTAGTTTGTCTTGAGAAACTATTTTCTTGTATAGAAGTTTTCTTTATTCCCATATAAATCAAAACACCCCTCCATCATTATAGACCAAAACCTCCCTATTATAGACCAAAAAAACCCCTCAAACTCATGAACAATTAAAAAAAAAATACCCTTCGTTTATATGAAGCTCTTGCTGAAGCATAGTTTGTGGCAGTTTGGGTATAGTGCCATTACTAGGCTGCTTTCTTGGGTGGAAAAGCTGCAACTTCCCCTTGGGCCTTTCTAAATGTCACCATGTTTGGGAAGCTACTTTGGCTCTATTTACAAGACCAAAGTAGAATGCTGTACTCCTCAGCAAGTTACCCGCTTCTTTCCATCCCATTTTAATGAAAATAAGTCATATTTTACATGTTTTATCTGTTTTCAGGTTTGATTAATCTGTTTCCAGTCATCATTCCCCGATACTTCAGCAAAAATTCATAATCCTAATTCTGCACTTAGAGCTGTAGCATAAGTAAGTCAATATATCCTTTTCAGACAGATGCGAATTTACTGTTTCCGTGCTGCAAACAGCTGGAAGATGATTCTTTCTGCATCCTGAGATTTCAGAAAGCTGTGTTGGTACGATGCCCAAGCTAATAGAGCCTATTTCTTAGCAGCAAGGGTTCAGTGCTGTCCTAATTGCAGTTAAACAGCTTTCAGTTAGCCCAGGAGGCAGGCAGAGCTTTATTGCATATGCCTTCAGAGAGGTTAATGGTATTTCCATTTAAATCCATGGCAACTCCTCCCTTCTGTACTCATCCACAAACATGTATGTACTTTGTTTCTGAATTTTGAAAGAAGGCAAGAAAATAATAATAGATAATCTTCAATTAAGCTTTACAATAATGGCTAGAAAACATACTGTACTAAAGAGATTTTTAGTTTGTGAATTTGCAGTTACGTGCAGTACAGGACAGTACATGTAAATGGTGTTTGCTTGGAATCTGAAGTCAGAATTGTCTCTTCTGAAGTTCAGCAGCAAAGCTATTCTCCTTCAGTTTTGTTAGTATCTTTGCTGTCCTTCCCCATGATCTCTCATTCTCAGTCACAGTTATTCAAAGATATAATATGCCCCTTGTAAATAAAAACAGAAAAAAACCCTATCTTGCCTTAGTCATTTTCTTCTAAACAAAGAACATGTTGGTAAAGTCTAAATATGCCTGACCATTTGGAACTGGGGATGTTTTGATGTCAGAAAAAAATTAAATGTTAAACAAGTCAATCTTTGTGAAGTTAAACAACTATATATGCAAATAAAGTCATTCATCTAATTAAAATTCAGTTGGTTATTAGAAACTGAATTAAAATGACAGTGGAAGAACAGCCTCAGGTGTATGACTGTGCATTTTAAAGTGCTACATTTAATGTTTATGCAGAAGGTTTTTATATTTTAGAAAGTGATTAGCACCTTAGCTGTACTGCTTTCAGGAGAATTTTTTTTTTTTTAACAGTGCATAAGATTTCAAGATTTTGTTTCAACATTTGACCTAATTAGAAAAAAAGTTCTGATTAGTGCCATGTAATATACTCCCTCAGTTTTGGAAGTGCCTTTGGGTAATGCATTGTAGAGAAAAGTAATCTCATCTAGGAGCGTAAATGGACCCTATCACATTTTAAGATATAGATTCCTCCCCCCCCCCCCCCCCCCATTCCCTATGCCTAATTTAGTCCTCAGATACAGCCCTGTTTAATGATTCCACTTTCAACTGGCATGCTTTACCGATGGCTTAATTCTGTTTGCATACAAATTCTTTTCTTTCTTGGTTGATTAAAAAGAATCCCTCCCTTTGAAGTCAGGTGGCACACACAGAGCCGAACAAGTTGTTTGTTACGAGATTAAGCTTTTGATTATTACTCATCTTCTGAGTTCTGTAAAGCAGTTCATACTTTAGCAGGGCATCCAACTGTGTCCCCCCCAAAAGGCGGAGGTGACTGATTACTATGGGTGATGCTTCTAGTTAGGGAAAACCTGTGGGCAAGCAGAACACAAATAAGCAGCAGTCTTCCATCCAGACTGCAGTGAGACCGTGATAGTGTGGAAGGACTCCACACTTCCCATTTCCGTCTTTACTTGCCTTCCCATGAAGTGGAGCATTTGTTAATGGGATAATATTGCATTTATCTGGGAATTGTTGAGGGAGTTCCTAAATATTTCTCATTCTAAGTAGTCAATAGCTGCAGGAAAGATAGTGCTTCCCTGAAGATAAATTTCAGCAGCAGCAGTTGGCAGTTATTGCATTTCTTGCCTTGAATTTCAGGGCTGACGAAGAATAAATAATGTCTTAAAAAAAAAAAAAGTGGGAAAAAAGAAATCTTCTGCACTGCTTCAGCTGGGACTTACAGACTGGCATCGGTGGGTAAGACCTGTGTATAGACCTGTGTATTACCACCATATTTGCCTGAGATGAGGATGGATAAATTCCAGTTGGTGGGTAGATCATGTAAAGAGCCATAAAGATTTACATCATAAATTCTTGATGGTGTATTTTGTAATTAAAAATAACCTTCATGGCTTTGTGGGTTTAGAAGCTTGTGAAGTTACAAAAGTATGAACTAATTTTTAATGGTTTGGGATTCTGCCCAACCCCTTTCTGAATTTAGGTGCCAGACTTGCTTCTAGCCATATGATGTAAGTGTAGGATGTAGTAAAGGATGAACATGTTTAATACCAAAGATACAGTGAAGGCTTGGTAAAATTGAATAAGGCGAGGTTAATGAAATAAAATAAAGTGCTGTACACATAGAACAATACTATCACTTCAGTCTAGTCTGTTTAGAGTAATGGTTCCCAATTTTCCCTGAATCGTAAGTAACAATTCTGAATGAATAAAGCACCGTGGGCAGCCCTGTGCTTTGTTCTCTGTGTTAAACTGATGCATAACTTTGCCATTTCCCCTGGGCACCCACAGGTCTTGGGTTTGTGTCCTGCTCACTGGGGCCTGGCGCCTGCTTCTTTCCTTTGCAGCATCTACTTAAATATATTTTCTAACATATTCCGTGCAGCACGTACAAAATTTTTCCGTATGTATTTTAATGACAAGAATACCTTTTTAATGAGACATTAATTGTAATTTTGTAACAGTTAGGAAAGTATTTTCCAGTATTGCATACAACAGATTTTTTTATTATGGAGTCAGAAAATTCAAAGTTAATTTATTTGTACTTTTAGTATAGCTGCTATTTGTATGTGATGGAGAACTACTTTTAAAGGTTTCTAGATCATGTTCCCTATATGATGTTTCTGAGTGCCGTTTTTCAGGTTTTTAAAAGACGGTTGATGGCAATCATACATAGATGTATTTTGCATTTTTTCCTCAAGATTATTTTTTGCACTACTGTGAACGGAGTCAGATGGCAAATGTTTGGGATGCGTATTATCAGTCCTTGTGAGAGCTGTCTTAATCATGCTGAATGACTAGAAGCTTGCAGAGAAGGGGTTTTATTTTTTGTTTGCCCTTTTTCTCCTTCATTCCTCTTCATGTATTAATGTAGATAAGGAATGCAATACTGGATTACAGTTATTCATACATCTTAATATGTGACATCTGTGTTTGACAAATACTTGTCTGCACTGCGTTTTATCTGCTCTGAAATCCCAGAACAGTATTACAAATTCCGTCATTCACACCATAGACCCATTCCCTGCTTGGTAATGACAAAGAATGGAACGCTCTTTCCTAAATAGGCCCATTCTATAATTTCACTTTGTCTTAATCATTTTTACCATACTTAAAACCACCACTTCAAGCATAACTACTTATGTTTTCTTCCCAAATCTAATTGCCTTTAATGAGAATTGATATTGTAAATGACTCTCATTTGTTCATAAACTTGACAGTGAGCAACAAAAAAATCTTACCTGATTTGGAGGAGTAAATGAGCACAATGCCTAAGCATTTAAAATAATATCGATTGCTTCATATTTCTACTAAAAAAATATTCTGAACAATGCAGCTATTTTCTGGGTTTTCCAAGAAGGTTACTTTGGCAAAATAATTTGTCATTTAGTAAAACTGTGCATTTTCCTTAATAGATTAACTCAGTTCCAGCCAACAGCAATGAAATATGTGAATTGGTGTCCAGGCCTCGTAGTACATCTGAAGGACTAGCTAATTAAATCCTGACCCTTGTAAAATCATCTTCAGTAATAAATGTCTAAGTGTTAGGCTTTATCAGAGACAATTTTTGTTTTCATGCTGTAGGTAGAGATTTTTCTAAATGTGGATCCATGCAGCTATTGCAGCGATTTGTTTAAAAAATACTGACAAAAGACTAGCACACAAATTCCATAATTATAATTTATAATTCCATTTCAACATTCAGTGTTGCAGTTTCATAACATAAAGCGATTAGCACAATTGAAGAAGAGTTGAAATATTGCAAAAACCATCTCAATGCTGTCAAAACCACTTATTTTTGAGGTATTGGGGTTGTATAGTACAACATAAAGATTATGGTGGAAGCAGGTAAAGGAACTGGTATTTACATAAAGATTTTCTTTACATTGACTGTATCAAATTTCTGCATCTTCTGCGTTCCGTGTATGTGAACAGTCATTTTTACTCCCCATAGTATTTCACGATGTAGCTAGTTTTACTTTTTTACATAGTTTTTTCTGTCTATAATTTCTCTTGAGTTCAACTTTGTAAAAGAAATGTTAAATTGATACTAAATCATTTCAGTGAATATAACAATATTATCAAAAATAGATTACTACAATAACACTCTCCTCAATTGTTTTGTAAACTAATTTATTACTTACATATTTATTTGTCAGAATTGGAGACCTGATTTTTGTACAGAGGGCTTTTCAATAACTTAAAATTTACTAAAAGTAAAATAAACCAAATAGGAAAGTCAAAATGACCACCTGTGGCAACCCATGTTGAAATATGTCTGTGTACTCTGCTATCTTTTAAAAATACATGTGGAATGTTTACAGAATTACTTATTACAGAACTTACTTTTGTGACAGCATTGTCAGGAATAGACAACGAAAAAGGCTGAAAAGATGCATTCATAAAAAAAGGGCATTGTTTGCAGAACTATGTATGTTTTATGTACATATTTGTGTAATGATTACAGTGTTCCAATTAATTAGTTTCTCCATGTAGTCTCAGATTAATCAAGTTGTCATTCCTGTCTTAACACAGAAGCCAAACTGGTGGCTATCTGTGAGGGTTTTTATAAAGGCAATGATCTGCTTCTGTCCCTTCAATGCAAAATGAGATTTGAAGTATTTGGTTGTAAGTGTATGCGTAAAGTACTTTGTATGCATACCTTATCATATTCATTTTTCAGATCATCATAATAGTGTAGTAGCATAAGTGTGTAATGCAGAGAGAAATTTTACTTTAGAAGCAAGAACGCAATTCATTCATTATATATGCAGATTTTGATCACATTATTTCCTTGGTGTGGTTTACTGACTGCACCTGTAGCATATGCTAGCAGTAACAGTTCCTATATCAAGTGTCTGTATTTAATTTTCGACATTGACATTTCAGGTGTTTACAAAGTCCTGATACTGGTAAATAAACAGAAATCATAAATTATGAAGGATTTGTGACTGATGATGGCTTTTCAAGTCATGGACTCGCACAGTGAAAAGAAACAAATGCAGTACTGGAGTGTCCCATAGGAGAAGTGTGTTGTACAGACTTCCGCAATAATCAGATCTCTTGAACAGCGCAATCAGTTGCTGGTCTGGATAGTGAGTCCTTGCAACAGCGTCTTCAGCTGGATTGTGTGAGACTCCCCAAAACATGAGTCCACTGAATTCCTGTAACCCAGCCCAGTTGTGGTCCTGTGAGACCTCTCTAGCATGTGCATGATCCATTGCTGCAGAATATCTTCAACTACGTACAGATCATCTCTAAATAATCTTAAAAACAAAGGCTGTTGTATGTGACCGTTTCTGTATCCATAGGAACAGTTTACTATTTGCAAGTGTCTAATCTATATACAATTTTGTTAATTCTGCTGCAGAAACTGCCTGTGTGTCTCTCTGGAATGGCCAGAGACTCCATTCAAAATGTTAATCAGCGCATTGAAGCAGATGAGTTTGTCAAGGCACAGCAGGACCTGCCTGGGGGAATCATTAGAACCGTCCAAAATCCCCACATGGCACACTCCTTGCAAATACATCCTTTTATCTCATCTCTGTAGAGAACTACCTGGGGAGTTCCTGGGAGACCCAGGGAATTAATGACTTCTGTGCACTGGGTGTGCACACAGGCACAGCCCTGATACCAAGCTACACCACAATTAAAATAGATGCAGTCCTGGAGAGAAGAAGGGTCAAGAAAAGCTGGTTGATTTTTCAAGGATCTCCTCTTCCAACCTCAGCACAATCCATCCTGATGTCTAGACACATCGTCAACGCTGGGAGGCCTACAGGAATGAACAAGGAGCTCTTAACAAAAATCAGACTTAAAAGGAAGCATACAAGAGGTCAAGGCAGGGACAGATGACTTCGGAGGAATAGGGAGATACCGAGTTAGGAAAGCGCCAAAGCTCGCTTGGAGTTGAATCTGGCAAGAGCAATGAAAAGAGCTTCTGCAGGTATATCGGCCGCAAAACGAAGACCAGGGAAAATGTTAGCCAGCTACTGAATTGGTGCAAGGACTCTGGTGACAGGCAACATGTAAGAATCTGAGATACTCAATACCTTCTTCACCTCTGTCTTTATTGATAAGGAAAACCAGGCCCATGGGACCAGTAGGAAGGTCTGGAGCACTGAAGGCTAACCCTCGGTAGAGGAGGATCAGGGAACGCTTGAACAAACTGGACACATAAAAGTCCATGGGAGCAGAAGGAATGCACCCATAAGTGTTAAGCGGGCTCGCCAGTGTCGTTATGAAGGCCACTGCTGCTTATCCTTGAAAGGCTGTGGTATTTGGGAGAGGTTCCTGAGGACTAGGAGAAAGCAAATGTCCTTTCTGTCTTCACAAAGGGCAAGGAGGAGAATACAGAGACCTACAGGCTGGTCATCTTCAGCTTGATCCTGAGGAGGGTGATGGAGCAAATAATCCTTGGAAATCACTTCTAAACATACGAAGGAAAGGAAGGTGATTGGGAGTAGTCAGCATGGATTTATGAAGGAGACTCATGCTTGACCATCCTTCTTGATCAGCCTTCTGCAATGAAATGACTAGCTAAATGGATGAGGGGAGAGCAAGAGATGTTGTTCATCTCTGCTTCAGTAAGGCTTTCAGCACTGTCTCCTATAACATTGTCATGAATGAACTGATAAAGTATGGATGGATACGTGAACAGGGAGGTGGACTGAAAACTGGCTGAGCTGCCGGGCTCAGAGTGTTGTAATCTGCAGCCCACCGTCCAGCTTGGAAGCAAGTAACTAGTATAGTGCCACAGAGTTGATAATTGGTGCCAGTATTACTTAAAAGATTCATTAAGGACCTTGACGGGTTGGAGAAATGGACCAACAGGAACGTCATGCAGGACTTTGCATTTCTCTGCTGAAATTCAGTTTGTGGAGGAATAACCACTGGTGACAGGCCAACTCTGCTGGAAAGCAGCTTTGCAGAAAAGGACCAAGGGGTCCTGGTGGACAAGTTGGAGAGGAGCCAGCAATGCGCCCTTGCAGCAAGGAAGGCCAACAGCATTTTAGGCTGAATTAGGCAGTTTGTTGTTCAGATATGCGGCTCTGTTTTGAGAACAGTTCAATATATGGTATTTTGAAAAACATTTAATACATGGTAGCCTGTACGTTGTTTTAGTCCCTTTAGCTGCCTTTTTTTTTTTTTTTTTAATTTAAATGAAATATATAGCTATAAGCAGCTTTTGCAAGAGCTTAAAAATCTGACCGTTTTTAGGGAAATTAAGCTTTTTGATTCAGTCAGTTATATTTACCATTTCTCTTTCTCCCTCAAATATGATTCTCAGAAATTAATGTGTAAGAATGAATAGGTTTAACAGAAAAACAGTATTTGTTGGAAGTTGCAAAAACAGCTTAGCTTTATTAAGTGTGTCTTTCAAAATCTGCTGTATTAGGCAAGTTACAGTTCAGTGGCAAAACCCATGTCATTTCTTGTACTGTCTATTACAGTGATATCTTGGGATAAGGCTCATCTAAAATACAGCTTCCAGAGCTTGAAGGTCAAGTGCTGCTTCCATTGACCTTATGGCGTGTACTACAGATTCTTTCTTTCTGCAGTTATTGCATGTACTACTTTCTGGGGTTTTCAGAGTACCTATTTCATGTGAATAACCTAAGCCTTGTTTTGGCTGTCTTAACATCCTTCCCCAACTCTCCCCAAAGGAAAAAACCAAAAACCAACCCCCACCCCTAGCACAGAGATTTTATGGAACATTGCATGTGGAGTCATACACCATTAGAAGTGCTTCTGAAGAACGGCAATACATAAGCTGTATCATCTCAGAAGCTTTTTTTCGATACTGCAATTAAAAAGAGAATTTCTTCTCATTAATCATTCTTAAAGCCAAACCTGAGAGTCCAACCTTTTTTGTTGGCAGATATTTCTTTACCCTTCAGGTGCTTTCATGGGAGCTTGTTAGAGACTCTGGGCATGTAACTACAGTAGGAAAATACAGGGAAAGTTAAAAAAACCCAAACAACTATGCTTTTAAAAAGAAGAAAAAGATTATATGGGCAACCTCATATTGTATGAAATGGCTGAGAGCTGTCTGCATGGAGGTTCAGGAAATGACATTTATGTCTACCCTGTCCTCTGACACAAGGTAGAAGCTTTTGCAAAGCCCAAACTTAAAGGAATGACTGAGGATTTGTCTTTTACAATGCAAAAAGCAGTTCTTCAAGTACTTTTTCAAGCTCCAGTTTAGTTCTGAGGTGAACTGAGGTGAGGCATACAGATGGAAAAGTGCTTTGAGAGGATCTGATACAGGACTCTTATACAATTCTAAGATCTGTGAAACAAACTGGGAAGGTTTCTATAGCTTGGAAAGGCTCTTGAGGCTCCTTTAAATTGTATGGAATAACTCCCAGCCCTGCAGTTCTGTGCAGAAGCGGAAAAGTTCCTGCAGAACGCCAGGGTCCACACAGCACCTGCCTTAGGCAAGCTGGGCAGAATCTGAGCTGGGGGCCAGATCCAACCCAGAGTTCATAAGGCAATATCATGGTGATGAAACACGTCCTAGTTTTAGGGCTTTTGTTTTTCTTTTTTGAAATGGGTAGTATTTCCCAGATCAGAACTGACTTGCTATTTGGAAAAGCAGTAGTCTAGGTTCAGTAAAATTTTATTGAAACACTGGCAGGTACAGACATGGTATATTAACTATACACACTAATAAAGCATCCACAGGGAACTGAAGCAATACTAGACATTACTAGGGGTGTTGGGTTTGGGAGTTGGACTGGTAGAGGGGCTGGCTAGGCATGGGGATTGGCACAGGGGAGCAGTGTGGTGAAACTGGGGCTCGGAGTGAGGGGACCTTAGGTGCGAAAGGCCAGACTGGGACAAAACTGGTCTGCAAGGGAAGCTTGTGGCTCCACTCGACATCTGTAGCGTAGAGGATTCTCTCGTACTGGAGGGATGTTGAAAAGGTAAAATGTGTTTCAAAGTGATTTTCTTGAACATTTTAGGGAGCTCATTGAAGAAGCGAATGATTTTGTTTTCAAAGGAGGCTGTAGATAATGTTCCATAAACTGCGTTTGGAACCTTAATCACTGAATAGAGGAAAAAAAGAGATCATAAAAGCTTTTTGTTAAATGAGTAACATTCATCCCTGATACAAGGATCCTAAGTAGCATATGAACACTTAATTAAAATTTTTGCCATACTGTGTGTAAGAACAGCAGCCAAATTCAGATGTCAAAGACAATCCTAATCCAAAGTTTTGTAATTTCAAAGTGCTTAACTTTGTAGCCTTAATGTTCTTTTAAGAGTTTTATGTTTGTAAAATAATTATATCAAAAGCATGAAAATAGAGTAATGAAACAGTGTATTTCTGATTTCTGCGTTTTCCTGGTGGATAGCTATTGAAAATCTTAATGGATAAGTGTTTTTATTTGTTTTGTTTTGTGGGGCTTTTTGTTTGTTTTGTTGGCTTGTTTTGCTGTGTTTTGTTGTTGTTGTTTCCTTTTTTTTTTGCTGTTTTTTTGTATTTTTTCCTAAGGAGATGTAAATGAAGAGAAGAAGCTTGCCTAGTGGTATGCATAGTTTCTCTGGAGCACCTACTGTAATTTTCATTATCTAAATTATATATGGTAAAATGTAGCTTTAGGCAAAAATGGAAACTTGGTTTTCATTGTCTATATATTTTCCTACTTGCATTAGTCTTTTGCTTAAACGCTTTTATCATGAATATAGCAAAATCCTTCAAACTCTTCTGGAAACATTTTGTCTCTTTGACAGCTTATTCTAAGTAGCTCAAGGAGTTGGGCTACATTTTAAGATCGTTTTTTGCAATTAAATATTTTGACAAATTACTACCAGCTTTATTCTGCTGGCAATATTTTGACAGATGGGAGAAAATGTTTCAGTCTCAAAAAAGTATTTTAAGGTAATAAAAAAATTAAAGACTTAGAGGTAACATCTTTGAAAATACCACATTCGGACTCCTCTAATACTGGAATGAATTGTAACTAGGACTCAATGTGCTTATTGTGTTGTAGGCATATTTCATTTATTCAGGATAATTTAAAAAGTGAGAATGAAAAAAAATAGGTTTTAAAACCTTAGGTTTATGTGAACAACTTCAGGATTTATAAAATCCACTGTTTTATGTCTTTCTATTTGCTTTTGCGTTACTTGAGCTAGATAGTTTCACTATCTATAGTTTCACTATCTGTACTGCCCTAGAAGCACTGTTCTCATGCACATATTAATTATAGATCACACAATTTTATTAAAGAATCCTATTACTCTAATATACCATTATTGAAAGCTATGCTGAATTTGTGTCTAAAAGTTCTGTGAAGATGTCTAAAGCAGCTTCTGCAGACTGTTTTTTTTTGTTGTTGTTGTGGTTGGTTGGTTGGTTTGTTTTTAGAGTTACGGTCATATCTAGTGACCCTTACAAAGACTTTTGAGGAACTGTAGGGAATAGCCTGCACAAACAGAAATAAGCAATGTATTCTGATTTGTCATGTTTGTGACATGTTTTGTTGTGTGCCGTTATTTCACTGATGGAAAACATATTTAATGCTTCAAAAGATATACAGTTGCACTACAAAACACACCAGTTTACCTACAGAAAGAGTAGCTTCAAATTGGTCTTAATTACAATCTATTAGTTTAATTGGAATTATACTAGACATAAATTTACACTATGGAAAGGTTGTTTGCTAAAGGACCATGTAGTAGAATCAAAATCCTTTGATATTTGGTCCTTATCAAGATAGGTTTTGAATACGAAGAAACGCAAATCTTTTAAACAGTTGTATTTCAAAGCCCAACTGATAACACAGATAAGATGAATATCGTCGCTGGAAGATAGAAGTAAGAAAGACTGATTTCATGTAAGAAAGACTGATTTCTCTTTGTGTTTATGTATGTGCATACCCATGTTTTCTCTATTCATAAGCAATATTTTGAGGAATCCCTGCTGGACAGGGATTCTTTCCCTAGGTGAATATCATGCCTGAGGAACATGGTGGTCTCTCCATTAACTATGAGTGAATCCAGAAATACTTGCCTTAAAACTTGTTTATATACTTCAAAGCCTGAAACACATTTGACACAGGTGTTTTTAGATAAATTAATGGAGAAAGGGCAGGCAGGAGGTTGGACATGGTCTTTAAGAATGAAATATATTCAACAAACACCAGAGGAAATGATTTGATATAATGGGCTCAATGGGCAGTTGTCTGATGTGAGTGAGGAAGCTCTTGGTGCAGTGGATTAGAGGACAAAACTGGTAGCCAGTGCTGTTGTAGTATGTGTCAAAAAAATCTGATTTTAAGTTGTTACAGAAGAATCTGAAAGGATGATATTGGAGACTCCTCAGATTACCAAAGATTCTGATTTATTTTTTTGCGTCTGGTACTTAGAAATGTGTAAAATATAACCTCTGTGACAAGTTTAAGGAAAAATTGTGGGGTGCATAAACTTCTATTTGCTTTAGCATTGCTTGAAGCAAAGCCCACTGTGTTGTGGCATTTTGCTACAGGCTGTGAGCATTAGTTATCTTTTCTCAGGTGGTAGCTGTATTAAACCACATAGTGAAAACAAGTTCAAAAGAGGCAAAGAAACCTATGTCTCTTTGTGGAACTGCTGTTGCTGACAGAGCGGGCTTCCTGCTTGTGAAAGGTAGGTGTGTATAAGATTCTGCTAAATAAATACCTCTCTTTATTACAGGGAAAAGGGCTGCATTGTTGTCTCATTAGCGCTTCACAGCTTGCTTTGCAAGGCACTAAAATAAGCTTTTTAAAATGGCCAGTTCTGCATGGGAACTGATGAAGAGAAGTCTCTCCTAAGCAGTATTGCGACAGTCGATAACAAAATGCAGTCCCATCATTTTCAAGGTTAAATATTTCTTAACTGGAAATACACAGATTCGAATCCTGAATCAGTGTGGATAACAGTTAGTAGAAGGCTTTTCACTGGCTCTTATGAACAATGTAGGAGCTGATAGGCTGTAGGCATAACCAGCCTTTCAGAGGGCATTGGGGAGGGGCTGTTTGCAGGGGCATGTAGCTATAGGACATGGGGCAATGGTTTTAAACTAGAGCAGGGTAGGTTTAGATTAGGCATGAGGAAGAAGTTCTTTACAGTGAGGGTGGTGAGACACTGAAACAGGCTGCCCAGAGAGGTGGTGGAGGCCCCATCCCTGGAGACATTCAAGGCCAAGCTGGATGAGGCTCTGAGCAACCTGATCTAGTTAAAGATGTCCCTGCGTACTGCAGGGGGGTTGGAATAGACGACCTTTAAAGGTCCTGTCCAACCCAACACATTCTGTGATTCTATGATTCTGTCCCTGGGTTAGGAGAGCAAAGCCGAGTGGGAGATTGTAGAAGGGTCCTGAGACGTTCAGGTTCTCACATCACCACTTCCTCAAAAATCCACCTACTCCGTCATCTTCAGCAATGAAGATCTCTTTGCAGCATCTGTTTTGTACGCTGTATTTTTCTTTCCTGAACTAAAAGATTGTCTTACACCAGAAAATAATAATTACTCATCCACATTAAGCAAATTGCTTTCCTCTTTAAACAACTTTTTTTTTTGTTGTTTTTTTTTCCCCTCCCTGTTTGATCACATTCTGTCTCTTTAGACAGAGTGAAGTATTTTCTCAATTAAACAAATGGTTGAGGCCTACTCTAAAAGGTCTAAAGTTCTACATAAACTATGTCTACTCCCAGTTCCTGAATCTGTAATGCTGTTCTCCAGCAACAGTTCTTTCAAGCTTTTTTGCAGCATTTTGATTTGGAGCTGTGAGTGGGTGTCTGAAGTAGGGTTGTTCAGTACTGCTCTGTTTTACCTGATGGTTTTTTGCTGTTCTGTGTCCAGCTTCATAATGGGCAGACTCTGGTTCCTCCTGAAATAAAGGGGTGTTCCTGTGATATTTTGGAAGTGAAGACAGTGTTTGTGCCTTTGTAATGGAGTTTCTTTGGAACTTCTGGGTGCGATTGGGGTCAGGGTCAGGATCAGCCCCAGTGAGGGACAGGGCCGTGGCAACAGTTCCTGTCAGAGTTAGGCAGATATCCCTTCAGAGAGCGGATGTTCTGTAAATACTATGTCTGCAGCAGCCCTTATGCTATCAGGAGAGCCTGAAAAACTCCCCAGCAGGCAGCATTCAGCCTCCTCCACCCCATTGGTTTCGTCTGGGCTTGGGCCTGCCCTGGCCACCCAGGCTGAGGCTGGGCCAGGAGGTGGGCTGCAGGTGGGCCCGGCTCGGCTGGGCCCATAGCTGGGCAGGGCTGTGGGGAGCTGGAGACCGGCCGTGCTGTGGCATGGCTGGGGCAGGGAGCGAGGGCCCTGGCAGGGGCTGACATGGGGTCCTGGGCCATGGGCAGGGTGGGAGAGGCCAGTCATGGACAGCAGCTGCTCCAGAGCAGAGCTCCTCGCAGTTACATGCCTAAATTCTTCACGGCTTCATGTTCCCCAGCTACAACAGGAGTAAGTAGCCTGAATCTACCTCAGGCTTCTGTGTGCAAAGTGTATTCATACATTATTTGTCATTAGAATGAGTACTCTGGTAAAGCGTGTTCCCTGTTGCCAAGCCCCAAGTATAAATATGCAAACTTAAAATGTTAATGCCACTTAAATTTTATTTGGCACAGTGACACCTCAGACAGCATGCAGGGAATCAGATTAAAGAGAGAGAAATAAATCGTTCATGCACTTCTGATGAGGATAGATGGTCTAGCTGCTTTATATATGATTAGCTGCTGGTACTTTTAACTATAAAGAGCAAGAAGACATGACCTACTATAATTTAATTTCCTGGATATTCTGAGGAATGAGAAAATCCAACTTTTTTTCCTGTTTGTTTTTTGTTTGTTCTGACTGAGTAGTGTCTTGCTCAGGTGCAGTGCTTTGGCTCCAGTGAAGTTACTCGCTGCCACCAGCACGTGGCTCAACCTGACGAAGGGTGTTGGATCTTTGCCCTGTTCTCTTGAGTCTCCCTTATTTGATCTGACAGTAATTCTCTTCAGTTGGCTGTCCTGCTGCTCTGAAGCATGCTGTCCTGACACCCTTCTCAGATACGGAGAAAGAGAGTCTCCAGTCTAATTCGGTTCCCTTAATGCTGCTGTACTTTGAAAAGCACAGGAGTCATACCAGCACACTGCTCTGAATGGGATCAGGGTGTGCCATTTCTCTCAGAATTTTTCAAAACCCGCAAAACAATCCCAGCCAGATCTTTTTTTCGATACTATATTATTGGGATGAAAGACTGGTGTGGGCAAAGCAGAGGAAGGAGAGTTTATTGCTTTATAAAATGTTGACACTTCTTTCTTCCTACTTGAACTGATCTTTGCTTACTTCAAAAAAAATAAAAAATGACCACTGCAGCTGAAGTAATAGCACAGTAAATGCCTTTATCTGTGTGTTCTAACTTGTGAATGTTTTTTCCTGTTTGCTAAAAATATTAGGCTAAAGATGAGATTTAGTTATGCGAAAATGCTGAACAAATACCAATAATTGTAATTGAATAAGAGAAATTCTGAGGAAACTGGCTCAAAATACTTAATTTTAAACTGCTTTATTCCCCATAGTTTATTGTGCAGCTATATTTCTGTTGCATGCGTTAGAGCATCCAGTGCAGTAATTGGAGTTGTATTGATTTGTTGTATACATTTTTTCCTTTTTTTTTTTTCCATCCCCTTCTCCCCCATGTGAAGCTATCAGTATTTGGTTGTAATAGGAAACTTTAGAAACTACACCTGACTTTAATTGCATGGATCCAAGGGAAGGTACAAGCTTGCGGTGAAACATTCTCTCTCTCTCTGTCAATGAGAGATGCTGCCATATGGTGACTGCCCAGCAAAGGGGCCATGTTGCAAATGGTGGCTCAGACAGCAGTTGTTCTGCTCTGGAGATGTATAAACCTAGTTGTGAAGTGCAAGCATCCTCTCCGTACATCTGGTAGATTTGCACAGCTGAGTCCCTTGTCTGAAGCGTGCAAATATTTGCTTGTAGAACCAACCAACTCTGATACTCCTAGAGTAAGTCCTGAATGGAAATGGTGCCGTGTTGTGTGTGTGGCTGGGGAAGATGTGTTTTGAGTGACGAATGAAAGTGTTTTGAGGATCAGTGTTTTAGTTACGTACATTTGTGGAAATCGAGTAATTTAAGTTTGTTAAACTTCTATGATTTTAAATCCATGAACACAAGAAAAGGAGTCTGCCTGCAAAACCCCTTGACCTAAAATATTTATTTTTTTTTTTAAAAGACTATAGTTTTTTTTAATTGGAAGTTTGTTAGTAAAAAGAAAAAATGATGAATGCATTTTTACAGCTTTGAATCTCCTTTTATGTAGGATTCATCAAAAAGTAGGGTTTATGTGTAAACACTCCATTTCCAAGGGGTATTAGCCTAGTTAGCCTAGTTTTTAAAGAGGAATTTAACTTTTCCAGCTGGTAAGATTAGCTTGTGTGTGTCTTTACACCTTTTCAGAGACTACAATTTCTTCTCGAGTTTTTGTTTGAAAACAGCATTTAACTTTTGGCTTTGTGCACTGTCTTCAAGAATTGCAAGGCACCTACATGCTTTTAATTACCAAAATGATCAACTTTCATTAAACAAAGAGATGCTTTCCTGGCAGCAAGATGATTAAAAAGAAAAAAACAACAGACTAAGCATCTTAAGAGCAGCCATGGTAGTAATTCTCCAGCCACTTCCCTGCCTAATTCGAGCTTAGTATAATTAAACAAGTATGCAGGTAGTGGTGGTTAGCTGTATTTCAGTTGCACCTAAAGGTTTCAGTGACAAGCCAGAGCTTCATTATGCATGGTGTTAGGTGAATGTAGAAATGCATGGTTTCCAAACAGTGAGCTTTATAGGCACCTCTGGGCCACGCAGGTCTGTAAGGGACGGCTGGAATTGCCATGTTGTCAGTGTTTCTATTTACTAATGTTTGCTATAGTGTAGAATAAGGAATCTGAAAATGGTGTAAACGTACTACTGCTCTTCGATAAAAGTATTTGATGTATTTCTTGCAGACATATGCTATATAAATAGTTGCTATACCTACTGCTTTCTCATTCATGCTAGATATGTGGTCAAATACTGAAGGGAAAAGAATTCATGCTTCCCATCGTTTATATATACTTCTCACTTATGTTGCAAAAAATAGCTGGAAGGAACCAAAGTTTTCTGATATCACTCCACACTATGTCCCATTGAGAGGGAAGACTTTTTAGGGCGCAAACTGGAACAATGCTAGGAGCAGCAGAGCTCAGCAGTGCCAGCATTTTCCTTTAACAGAGAACGTGAGAAGGAAGAGTTTGCATCCCATGCTCTGTATTGGATGCTTGCACTGGACAGCTCTGAGAAATCACCAAAACAAACAGAAATCCCAGTGTTTTGTATCCTTATCTATTACTACCTTCAAGCAAGAGCACGGCTACTGTATTTGTTACCGTGTGATGACATAGTATGGAAGTCTTGGGGCTATAGCACTCACTTTTCCACAGCCTAGACAACCTGGGAATAGTAGCACAGATGTTCATGTGTGAGGTACATTAGCCCATGTGAATATCCTCCAGGAAGTGAATAATTCAGCAGATATTAGATGACAAAGACAAATCTGTACTCTTTTGGTCTTCCATTTGAAATTGTAGTCTCTAGTGGTGATGACAGTATAACAAAGATATAACAAAACAAGTTGCACTTGAGCTTGCAGAACAAAGACAGTAAAAACATATTTTTTGGGATGTCAACAGTGGAGACACTGTGCAGTACTCAAATATGTCTGTCTGTATGTCTTGTGTTATTCAAAACATTTTTTCCACAAGTGCCATATATGTCAGCCACTTATAAGGACTTTTCAGATACACGCTTTTGTTACTATGTCCAGCACAACTTTTTCAGAGGAAGAATCATTTTGTTACTACATGAAGAAACTCCTTTGCATATAAGCTTGTAAAATATTTGGAGTTACAAGGATCATATGAATTTTTACCTTTCCAGATCCCAGCCTCATACTGACTTACTCTGTGTTATGGGGGGAGAGACAGGCAGACCTTGGAATATTTGTAACTGGCGACTGTTTCTCCTTATAGTTTCTCTGAATCTGTTGGCTGTTTTACTATCAACCTTCATGTCCCAAATGTTTGCAAAATAATAATAATAATGAGACTATTATGAAATTTCAGCTTTTTTTTTCTTTTGTTGTGTTGTTCTGATTCTGCAAGGAATGATTAAAGAAAAAGATGCCCCTCTGAAGAAATATAGATTGCAGATAATATTGCAAGTTGTTGTGGACACATGTATAGATCAGACACAAAAAACCATTCCTTTTCTGCTCTTCACGCTGGTATGGCTATAGAAATGTTATTCGTTTCCGCAGGTATTTGGTACACTGCCTCTATTATTAGAGCTGTCTTTTTATGTAGCATGTGGATTTTAACACTATTCTGTAAGCAATCAGCTTGTGTAACAAAAGGCAGATTGGAATATTGTCTTTGAGTAAATTCCCTTTGCTCTGAAGGGAGACTTTTGCCAACTTCTAACCCTGAATTCAAGAGTCCTTTGAGTCTCAGTTCTAATTGTTGCCGTGTTCTTGAACTTGCTCTGTTCTTTGTTTTGAGATTCAGCAACAATGTTAAGACACAAGATAATAGTTGAAAAATCTGTTTTCGTTGTCATATCTAACTAGATAGAGCTTGTCAGCTTTTGCTGAACATTGTGAAGTACCTTGAGATTGTAACGTGACAGGTTCTACTTGAGTTGTACTATATTAAAGAAGCATTGTTTAAAAAAAATAATTAAAGAAAATCACATTTTTACTCCAGATCTGTTTGAATGCTTTTTTAGCAGAAAGCAGACTAGAATTTTCTTAAATTTATTTACTAGTTTAAAAAGTCATCATTCATAAGCATTCAGTGCTGTCAAAAGACGTGCACGTTCTAGGAAGAATCAATACTACTGAATATGTCTCTGCCTCTGATGCGTGCTGTAGAAATATGTTGTAGTCATGGGAGTCCACAGGATGATAATAGGAAAAAACAAGTGGATTATGAGTTTTGAGATGGAGATAGGAGATAGTAGTGAGATCTGATAACTTGAGAGTAGCATATTAGAATAGAAAACCGAAATCACTTTACAGAATAAAGACTGGGAAATCATCTTGGTGTGCTTGGTGTTTCTGGCTTTTAGTAAGGTCTTTAGTTTTGGACTGGATTATCTTTAATCTCTAATTTCCTTCAGCAGTATTTTCAGAGTTTTATCAAAGAGTACAATTTAACAGAAATGTACTGTACTGTATGTGTGTACTTCACTGTATGTGTGATAAAGCTACACCAGGTTTCTATATTGATTTCTGTGTTGGGCAGAAACAATTTGCCATAGTTTACAATCATTCACTAACCTCAGAAAACAGAAAAAACCCACCCAAAACAGACTGACAGCTGTCAACTTTTACTTTCAACTTTCTCAAAGGGATGATTTAGGTTTTTTTGTTTTGTTTTGTTTTTTTAGTTTTTCTGGAAACCAGGCTTTTAATTGCTGTAAATTTCATGCAGTTTAAGATAACTTGGCAAAATGAATCACTTTCATGTTGTTACAGCTTTAGACTAGAAACCCATGTGACTTTTTTGCATTATCATTCTATCAAAGCACATTGCTTGTAGGACGAAGATTCTATGCACCCACGTGAAATCTAAAACAAAAAGACAGTTTTTGTAATTTGCTAATTTGTTAAATGTAGGATAATTTTTCCTAACTTGAAGTTTTCATTTGAGATTCTTTTTGAAATTAGTTAAGTACTAGGCAAAAAATATAATAAACATTATTGTAAAAATAATAAAATGTTATGCTTCATTTGGAGCACTAAGAAATATAATCTGTCACTCTAAAATGCAGAAGAAAGCAAATTCATTGGCTAAAGAAAATATTTTAAAGCTTTGTTTTAAAGATAATTCTAATAATATCAATAAAAATAATAGTGAACTTCATAACTTAACCTGAGCATTTGAAATAATGAGAGAAAATTAAACTACAACATAGTATTAATAACACTCAGATTATATGCTCTATATTGATGCCTTTTAAAATTAGAGTAAGAGTGTACTAGATTTCTTCCAAAAATCCTCCCAGAACTGAAGCTCTCTTCCTGAGACCATACCGGGAAACTGGACCTAAATATTAGTGTAGCCTTAACGCCTAACTAATTTCTTACTTTTGCTTGGACCCTTGCTTCTAATACCAGTGTAACCCGTACATGTTAAGCTTTAGTTGCTGAGAATGGCAAAACCATTTTTCACTAGCTCAGATGAACCAGTAGGAGCAGGAGTAGATGTGTACAAGTTTATTTCTTTGTTTATTAAAGTTGTGCCCAGTTGTACTGCCATACTTAGGGAGGTTATACCTTGCTTGCATTTTAGTTTTTAGTTTTAAATGTTTTTCAGATCAGTTCCAAAGACTTCAATTGAGTTCACTCCTGCAAGGTAGGCTGTATCACAGCTCCCTGAAATTTATTTTAATGTTAAAACCTTTTAGACTTTGACAGTTTAAGTCTGTTATCAGGATTTCGTTTTATACATGCAATTTTTACATGTGTAGAAAAAGACATTAATGTGTTTGTGCAAAGACCTCAGTCCTGCATTTTTTCAAAGACTCAGGGGAACTTTTCTGTCCTCATTGTTACAGTACCAGTGGCTAAGCAGTATATTCAGAAATCTGTAAATCTGCGATCTAGCTTACCCTGCTGTGGCATGCACGTATGCCTGACTACCTAGAAACTGGCAGTTCCTTTGTGCCATTAAATATTCGAGGATTTTCCCTTGGGTATTTGCTTTTAATCTTTCCGGCCTGAGGCTTTCCCATGTTCTGTTAGCTTTCCAGCAAATACGCAACTGAAATCAGTATGAGCTTTTCAGTTGCTTCCTTGGGCTAAGCACAACCCCAGAAATACCAATAGGTAAGTAGGTGGGTTGGCATGTAAACATTTATTCACAGGATGTTTTGCAGTCCATGTGAGCTATGAATATTTTTCTCTAATATTGAAGAATTCTACAGTTTACCCATAAATGGTTACTTTCTTCACCACCATCACCCCCCCCCCCCCCCCCCGACTTTATTTGGGAGCTTAAATTAAATATTTGTGAGAAAGTGGGTGCACAAAATTTAGTGTTTAGTTGTCTGCATATCTGCTGTACTATTAGATTAACTGAGGAGACATACAGTTATTTTGTATGAAGCTACAATAGTCTTGTTCTCCTTATGCAGAGAGATGTATCTTGAGTCCCAGGTAGGTGTTATAAAATACCATTTTCTTCACTTTTTTTGTTTGTTTCCAATGAAGTTTTTATTTGGTATGAGGAATCAAAATTCTTTGAACAAAATTAATTGTCGTCTTCCTGTCGTCAAAACAGAGAACCTCCATTGATATGGAAATCCTACCAAGAGGTTCCCTTGTACAAAGATAAGGAAGAACGAATTCTTTGTGAGGAAAAATTGGTCAATAAAAATGGAATATACCAAAGCATGGAAACAAACATTACAAAACTACGCATGCACGAGGAAATACAAAGGAAGAGAGTTGTGCAATACTAATTTCAAACTTTGGCTTCAACCATGAACAGCCATAAAATTTATTTAGCTTTTTCTTAATATATTATGCTGCCAAATTACATAAAGTTATTTGGTTCTCAGAGAATCAGATATATTCCACTAACTGGTCTCAGTGGGATGGGGTGGTGAGTCTCATTCTTTACAGCACTTTCTTTCTTATGTTTGATATGCTAAACTCTTGCTGTTAAATAACTTTGTACTATGTTTTTCATACCTTTAGCATTAGGTTACATTTAAAACCTCCTTACGAAGGTGCTGCCAGTGAGAAGGCTATTTGCAAAAGATGTGGGAATTGTATTTAAAACCTGAGTTGGCAAACTTGCTTGCCAAATTTTAAGTAATACACTGTCTTAAAAAAGTCAGTTGTTATCTCAGGCTTGACGTAGTTCAGAAGCAGGGCAAGAAGGAGGCTGGTCCATATTATGCCATGTGAATGTAGCCTAGGATTGTAATGGAAACACTTGTATCTTTGTAGTATTTTAATTATACATTCTAAATGTGCCAATTGCAATCATATCTGAATTATTTACATCACATTTCTTTCAGCTTTCCCACTTTTTCCCTGTATGTACAACAAAATTGGTAATTAAAGCACACTTATTTTCTTTTTGCCTTAGATACAGAGCTAGATCAAAGCTTATGAAAACCATAAGCGAAATTTAACTTTGCACCCTTGAGGTTGAGGGAGAGTAAGCATTTTATTTAGTCTTTCTCAGTGATAGAAAATGTCGGGGCCCTGAGCTCATTGCCCTCTCCTGGGGTCTGCCTGCCTGGGCTCAGTGCCAGTTCTGGTAATGCAGTTGTCCAGTCTTGAGAGGTGTTAGTGAGTCTGGAAACCTTACGAGATGTGGAAGGAAGGTGAGGTTGGTTGGTTCTCAAGGATTCTTTCTGGGCATCTTTCCTCTTCATCAATGCCCCTTGCTTTCAGTGGCAGCACTGGCCTGGGATCAGCGCGGACCAACTTCTTAGAGAGCAGAAGACCTTTGGGGGCTGATCAAGAATTAAGGGGCCCAAACCACTTAAACCAGGTGAAAAAAAGAGTTTTCGCATTTTAATCAGCAGGAGTTATTCGCCCTGTGTATTAAGTCTCAGCTTCCCCAGTATTGGAGAAACACTTTTAAGGATTTTGAGGCATGAAGCTAATTCAGAAAGGGGCAGCATATAAGAGAGAAACAATCTATAGGTCCTTGCTCAGGTAGAGTGTTGGGCAATGAGGTCAGAAAGTATTGTTGCGACATTGATAATATTTTAGATTTTATAATCTCATTAACAGGTGATCCTTGTGCTAGCAGCTCTGAAAACTAGCAGTTTTTTTGAAGGGACAAAACCCTATAAAATAGGCTCAATTATTTAAAAAAATATATAAACACAATATTAATTATCAATTTCAGTTTGTAATTCTTAAGCATCCCAAACCCAAAGGCAGAATTCTACATGCATTGGCACCCTAAAAATAAGCAAAACAAAACAACAGATTCTTAAGCACTAAGAAATGCTCTAAAAATCTCTATCTTTTATTTGTGTTTTGCATTCCTGTAGGTTAATATGGCCAAACTGATTTTCCTTCTGACATTCTGTGAACTGAATTTCCTCGGAGGCATTGTTTTGTGATATATGCCATATTTTAGCTCAGAGTAGATTTTTATATGCAAACCATAACTCTCAGAAGCACACTCTGTTGTCACCACTTTAAGTACAGTTGCACTGGCAGTAATATATCTGCATGGAAAGAATCCGCTAAACAATGAAATTATGTAAATTAGACTATAGGAAGATTATTCATAAGCAAATGCCTAGATATAAGCTTAGCATCTCCTGTGTGGCTCATGGATTTTGTTAAAATATGACAAACAATCCTGGCAGAAATCACATGAGAAATTAAGATCAAAGCCTAAACATAAACTAAAAGAAATGAAGTCTTTTCTGCTGATCAATTAACGATGTACTTTGCTGCCAGCCTGCAGTCATAAACCAAATCGGAAATCACATTAGGCTGCTTTTATAATCAGGAATAGAAATGGCACTTACGGCTAAAAAAAGAAAACTCATTGCATTTATCTCTGTATTGTTTTTTAATTGTTTTTTTTCATCATTGTTATTTTTCATCATTCATATTCAGATTACTTACCTAATTTTAGATGGGCAACCAAGTGTGTAATAAATGCATGAATTCTATTTGGTTTAAACATCCCCATCTAATTATCTTGTGGTTTTGTTATCAATCTCAGATGTTAACAGCCTAATGGCAAAAAGAGTTTTTAGTAATTAAATTGTTACTAGAATTATTGTAGAGCACATGGACATACCAAACACACTTAATTATAACTATAAATAGTCTGTAAAGGCTCTTAGTAGGAATGAGATTAAACAGTAAGAGAGTAACAATCTAAAATTGTATTTCCTGTCCTCTCTCTATAGTTGGAACTGTCTTATTCTTGTCTCCAGCATTGTTTGCCATTTTTTAGAGTATTGAGCTTTTCCTTTTCTGAACTTTGTCAGCTTCTCTTAGTTGGCGAGGGACAGTACAGTAACCGGTGGAAATCACATAGCAGAGCATAGAAGACTTTTTCCTGTTTGCTCCCGTAAACCGAGGCTGCAGTAGTGGCAAATGCAAGTAGTAAATGGCAGTTGCTTTCAAATTATTGCTTTTTCCTTTCTTACAAGGTATTTCATTAAAAGAAAGATGTGGGAAGCGATGCTATTGAAAGGACAGCCATGGTGTCCTTCCAGGTAGGACAGTAAGGTCAGTACGGGTTTTGAATGAGATGTGTGGAGTCACACTTAGTTATAAACTGTTGTGTTGATTTCCATAGCAGCAGGGACGGGTGAATAGTGGACAACAACATTCCTCCTCATCTTCAGAATTAATACAGTGAGTTGCTCTGTGTCTTCGTTTTTCAAGTAGGAGGTGTATGGAAGGAGAAATGAATTGTTTGAGTGTCTTCAGGCCAAGGCAATTGGAAAGATATATATTTTTTTTTTTGCCTCTTGCTGGGCTACAGGCTGGCTTTTCTGCCCTTCCCGTGGTTATAACTGAATGAGAGGAAGGGAGAAAAAGGGTAAATTATAAGTGTCCGTGGTTCAACATGGTATAAAGCAACTTCCCCATTGCTGCTGCTCCTTTGCCGTGTAAAAGTTCTGTAGGTGAAACTGGATGTCATCTTGAAGTGCAGTCTTGCTGATGGCGTTTTCTTCTCCCCCATCCTGCCACTGCCTGTGTGCCCTGTGCCTCTTGCGCAGCTTTTTGTCCGAGGGCTATTGCCTCCTTGCGTCCCTTGCCCCTGACTCCCCTTGCTCTGACCTCAGCCACTTCTGCCCAAGTCAGAAAGCCCAGCTTAGCTGGCACACTGCTTGGCATCAGAACTGGTTAGGAGAGGTTAACACCTAGGTTTTGTGCTGTGCTGTGTTTCGCTAGATGGGAACTGATGGTGTCAATCATCTGAGATCCAGAAACATGGCGATGGTTTGAGGCCCACCGAAGCAGATGCTCCGAGGTGCTTTGCTGAAGCAGGGGAGGGGAGGAAAGGGCAGGATCTGAAGAGACTTGGCTGAGTGGCACGTCGTGCGTGCACATTCAGGTTAGACTAATGGTTTGATTTTTAGGGGAGGAAGGAATTTTCCTCTGAGTCATACTGGCAGGAACGAATGTGGTTCTTTTTCCTTCCTTTACAGCATAGAGCCTTGTTCATTTGCAAGGATCACCAAGCATGTTTCACCTAATAAATTTTCTGCAAGGCTACTGCAACACATTTGTTTTTTCTCTGCCCCCTCCCCCCCCATCTCCCTCTTGCCCCATCTCTTTCTCCTACTTCTGTCTTTCCAGTGTACTGCTGCTTTCGAGGCTCAGTTTTAAATACTTTGAAGAATATGCTGGAAAAATTTAGAAGAAATTAGAATTTTTTGGCTATTGACATTCTGAAGGGCTAGTATCGATTTTGATGTGCACCTCCCTGGAATTAAACTTTTGTTAAGTCGATCTTTTTAATTCTGGAGTCCTGAGCCATGTGACCCAGGCAGTGTCTGTCTGTCCTGGATTCCTGTTAGCTACTTTTAGGCTGTTTCTTGGTCTCTGCACCAGTTTTGTGGTTTGTCCTCTGAAGTGACTAATTTTTCCATGACCTGGAATGCCCTATAATGGGAGCAGAGGTGCTTAACGTTGTGTTTTGCATTTGAGTCTGTTTACCACACAAAATTTAGCTGTTACAGCATTAATTTCCTTACTGAGTTAGTCCTTGAATTCACCTGTTTTCTAAAATGCATGTGTAAAGTAAAATGGGAGAGAGGCTGCTAAATTACATATCAGAAATTGAAGACTTTTGATTTTGAAGATTTTGTTCAAAAAAGGAATGCAGGGTTGTATTCTCTCCCCCCCGCTTTTCTTTCCAATTTAGAAAAATATGGTGTATATTGTAGGAGTTGCTTGTGGGTATGTAGGAAATATACTATAACATACACCAAGTCATAAATCTGTCATAAATCCTAAAATCACAACAGCTGTTGTAGTTGACCATAATATTCACTCAGTTTATTAAAACTTTGAATTTTATATTTCCTAATTGTTCATCACTAATGAGGTTCCCACGTCTTGTATGGGTCGCTTCCATGCCTGTATCAGGAGATATTCAAATGGAGTTTGATCATGCTTGTCAGTGGGCTGGGCTTTGAAACCTAATTAGGCAATTATAGCTTAAATTCCACAGCTCAAAATAAATGGAGCTCCATCTTTTCTGTGAGCTATTTTCTAACAATGAAACCTGCTGAGTGCAGACGAACTACAACGGGCAACGCACAGATTTTGTTCATCAAGAATAAAAGTGCTGCTGAAGTATGCTGTTACACTCTGAGAAATGTTACGTGCCATGTTGTGAAAAATCAGCATCTAGCAGTAAAACGTACTGCATATTTGCAGTGTATATGGAAGCCACCTATTTTGTGCAGACTGCCATTTATACTTGCAGGTGAATTATTGTTTGTCATGAAGAATGCACCTACAAGTTTAAAAGGGTGTTTTGCGTGCTTCAGGCAGGTTTTCAGAGAGGTTTTCTTAAGAAGTTAACTGCTTTAAATGGAACAATCTGTCCTTCAGAAATGTGAAATAGTTGATTGCCATGCCTCAACCTATAAATACCCATAAACTTTTGCCTCAAACAATACTTCTCAGCATTTTTTTAAAGCTTACATAGGTGCCAGGATAGACACTGGTGTTTTGGCAAATGGAAGGTCTTTTAGGGTATGTTAGCACTTGCGTGTGTATGGATTGCGTGGAAGCACTGTTGAACCTTTGCTGGTTGCTGACTGTATGGTCATAGGCAAGTTTCACTTACGATGAGCCTAAAAATTCTTGCTTACATTTTGTACACACACAGAGACCTGTAGATGAAAAGACATGTGCTAAACACTGCGTTACAGGAGTGGGTCTATCTGTATCACATCCACTCAAAATGACTGCTCAGCAGTGAGGACACACTGGTATAGGGTTGTAAAATATTGAAGCGGCACCTGGGTGCCAGTTGCAGTTCCGTGTGGCAACACAAAGCTGGGCATGCTCTTCTGTTGAGAAGCAATAGCCTTTGATACTTCCAAGCTGCTAATGAGATCAGCCATTGCAATGGAATGGTTTTTCAAATAGAAATTTCCCCTCACCCTTTTGAATCTAGCATAATTTCAAGCTGCGCAGCATTACCATCAAAATTGAACTTGGTGGATAAATCACTTAAGTCTAGACTAGAGTTGCATCGGCCCTGAAAAATAAAATAAATACATCCTCAGACTTTTTTCCAGATGATGTGCAAATTTTGAAGAGGAATGGTTAACACAGACAGCTTTCAAGTGTCCTCTTTTTCATATTTCTGTAATGAATTTATAAAGTCATTCTTCACTTGTACCTTTGCTGGTGGGTGACACTGAAAATGACCAAAACCAACTCGGTGTGATTTTTTGCTGCTTCTAATCATGCAATCTCTCTCTTCTCCTGACAGTTCATTTTAGATTCATCTGAATGGGTTACAAAAGCACATTTATTTCTAAAAAAAAAAGAAGTATAAAGAAGAACAGATATTATCCAATTCCGTGTTTCAATATACTGCAAAGCAATGCCGCTCTGAATAACTGCATTACCTCAGAGAAAGTAAAGTTGTGGTTTGTTATATTGCTTCTTAAGGTGCTCTATACATTTTAGTTACATAAAAGTGGCTTGGCCTTTCTAAGTGCTCTGGTCACATGAACGACCTATTCCTTTTGAGTGTAATAGCTTTTAAGGAGAAACTCTTCACATTTCTACACTCACCTGCAACTTTTGACCACCTTTCTCTTTCCCATCTGTATTTTCTTTGATTTTTGTTTTCTATGGTATGTCAAGCTGTTATTGAATTACCTGGGATGTCAAAGAGGCTCTGCCTCTTGATTCATTTTTAGACCATGTTGGTCTAGTGTGAGAAATTAGCATTTCATCCCAAATTTCTGATTGTTGACTATGTTCAGGTGTTACATCATGTTGGATATAGTTGTGTAGATGACCGATTGGGAATGAACGCTTCTTCAACCTTCAGCAAAATCACCAAATAATAGAAAGAAACCTACAGACGGCGCTTTAAATTATATTGATATGATATTGCAAAAAAAAAATCTGGAGCACTGAGATTATTTTTGGATTAGTCCTTCTTACAGTATTAGTTTATCATGTATGTGTTACTTCAGTTATTCTGATAGACTAAGTTAAGTATTTTGGTGATGGCATTTCTTAAGCTTCTTAAGAACGAGTGAGATGATGTTTACTAACTAGGATCTCTCATGCTTAGCTTGAAGCCCACAGTGCACTGTAATCAGAGATACAGTTTCTTATATGCTAAACTGAACAACTGTCTCCTGAGAAAATTCACAAACACTTTTCTCTTTTTAAGTAGCTTTTCATATCCTACTGAAATTTTGACTACCTCTGAAATGACTACTGTGGAGATAAATTCTTAGCATATCTCATCTTGCTTTGTTTAAAAAAGCTTAATGTATGGGGGGGGGGGGGGGAGAAGAAAGAAGTCCTGAAGTTTCGTGAAGACTCTTACAGTGACTTTTAAATCCCTTTTCAAAATAAAGTCATAATATGGTAGTAATAAATTAAGAAAGTGCCTGTTCTTTATGAGACTGTATGTTTTGGCATATTTACATTTGAAAAATGTTTGCTGCATTATAGGTTGTTGAAAATAAAATTAGTTCCCCAGCTTTTTTAAGATCAGCTCACTGAAACCTACTGCTGCCAATACCAAGGTGTGTGTTTGTTTGTTTGTTTGTTTATTTAGTAGCTGCATCTCTTTGGCCTTTAGGATAGAGAGTTACTGTCAGGCCTTATGCTCTCTGGTTATTACATTACACATTTAAGACTCCCCGTCCCTGCCCCAGAGAACCTGTTTTTGCCTGCAGGGCTCTGGCTGCTTGGGCCAGCGGTTAAGACAAGGGGTGGCAGCACTCTGCCACAGTGGTAGGCACTATTTTGAGAAGAAAAGCAAAGTTATGATGGGCAGAGAGTGTTTGATGTCTTCCTGTTCATTTTGGAATATGTTTGCTCTAGAAAAACTTGCCAGGCCTTGCAGCTGACTGCTTATTCCCTGTTTTTATTTCCATTGTTAAGTTTTTATCCTCTGCTGAGGTCTTAACATCCTAAAAGACAGATGAGATCCAGTCTTCTCTTTTCATCCCTCTTACGTTTTTCTTTCCGCATATCTTTACTTTCCAGCCGCTTTGGAAGATCTTTTCCTGAACTGATTTCCAGACGCTCCCCTGTGGTCTATACGTCTCCTGTCTTGTCCCTCTTTATAGCCCAGACTAAACTGCCTCCCTCATCTTAACTTGCTTTCTCTCTTTTTCTATCTTTAGGCATTTTTTGACGTATGTATAAGTATTACTCAAGATTTCTGTATATTAAATAAAACAAAACAAAACAAAATACTGCCCTCATTGAAAGACTTCTCTGTTATCCCAATGGTCAAGTGCCATTCTGGTTTTCATCTTCCTTTGGTTGTTATTTGTTTCAATAGATCTATGGCAAATACCATAATGTGGGCTTTTTTCCCCTAGCATCTCCAAAATCTCTTCTAATACAGACTCCATCCATGCCATAGCTTCTTTTAAGGAAGGTCTCTTCGTAGTACCAGAAGTCTTTCACTTCCTTACTCTTCTGCCCTGCTTTTTGATGCTGTCATTACTTGTTTGGAATTCATTCTAATGTGTTTGTATGCAATATTTTTTATTTTTTCTCCCTTCATTTTTTAAAATGTCATTGAATAGTCACTGAATATTTATATTTTATTATACCCGGTTTTCCTCCAAAAGAAAATGGGTTAGATGCAACCACAAGCCAGAAAATGGCATAAGTAGCATTGGATGGAAGTGTTTTACTGGTGAGAACCCACTTCAGGTTGTGCATTTTCAGTAGAGGCCATCCCCCTTTGCCACCTCCCTGACAGCAAGGTCAAGCAAAGCGGCAGCAGCCTTAGCTGTGGTAACAGCACTGCCAGGTACTTATTCCAGAGAAGAGATAACACAGCTACACGAGGAGTCCTGGTACTGTTTAGCCAGTCTGAAGAGTAGTATGATAGACTTCCGAGGGACCTCAATGAAGAAGAAAAGAAAGAGGGATAAGAGGGAGGGACTGTACTGTTCTTTAAAATAAAAATTAAAGAATTCCTTGCTTGTGCACTAAATGGCATGAAGGCAGCTTGTAAAATGACAGCCACGCTTACTATCTAGTAGTCATAGATTGATTGCCATAGGAACCGTAAGTGTATCATCTCTTCTGTTAATTGTAATTGCCATTCATAGTGTTGAATTAACAGGGAGCATCAGAAACCACAAACGTATTATTTCAAAGCAACTGTAAATACTGTGACCTTGAAAAATGCTTCTTCCCCCCCACTCCCCCAGTTTTTCTATATTTTTGTTAATGTTGACCTTAGGACCACGAGAGCATATACACTAAATGAATGAGGGGATCACTGCAATCGTTCTGCCTACTGCTGCCATCTCCCGGCTGGAGCTGGCCCCACATACGGACAGGTTGCTTTTCCTTCTGTAGTGAGAGAAAGCTCAGACAGTACAGACCCATGTGTCTGAGGAACTAAAGGCTGTACGGTATTTCAATACCATATGTATGTGGGCAGTTGATGATCATGGTGTAAGTACAGCCACAGATAGTTAAATTACATTGCTTTACACACAGACGGCACAATCCTGTATTTTATTAAATATCCAAATGAAGAAAAAAAACAAAGCCAGATCCTTCCAGTTTGTTTGCATTGCTGTAGTCCTTTCTTTGTACATAAGCCCTGATCTAACAAAATGCTGTCTGCACCCGTTTTCATTTCCACAGTTCACGTTCCCACCAACAGTCTTTTCCAATTCATTCTACAGAGAAGGTCATCTTCATCAAATATATGTTTCTAGAATAAATACATATAACCTTCTGTATATTTATAACTGGTATGTAGGAGTGGCTTTTTTGAACAAAATCCTGTTGAGGCAGATGTCTGGAACTTTCTTTAGTTTTATGTCAAAGACACATGGCTCATATCTCATCTAAATTTGCTCAATCCAATTTACATTGAGCAAGGATCTGGTCAGAAGTGGTTAGCTGCTAGAACTCACAGTGGCATTACTATGGGAAATTGCTGATGGGTGTTAGTCACAGGATCACTATGGTGATTTAAGGCAGCCAGATAGATGTTACGGAAAAAAATACAAATTAATTTCCGAACTGGCGGTGTTGCTTTAAAAAGGAATTAAGTTATATATTATTTACAGGTTGTACCAGGGAATGTTTAATATTAAACTCCAGTAATGCTTGTGACAGTAAAAATGGTAAGAGCAAATTACCAGTCAGTTGCAACAAGTTAAAATCACAAAGTAGCCTGTACATCGTTGCTATCCTCTCTTTGTTATTTATCCCTCTTTTGCGTGAAACGGCAGAGTTTTCTCTAGTGCATCCCAAAAGTTCAAAATTACTTTGAACTTGCTGTCAGGTGCCTTAGTATTTGGAGGTGTTTTGAAGCACTTTGTGCATGGCTATTTGGATAGATACCAGTGTCCAGTGTCCAGGTAAATTCCAGTGCTGGGTACTGTTTATGGTTGGTATTAGTTAAACTAAATCTTCTTACTAAGAAGTGATATTTTCCTGAGATTAGAAGCTGTATTTTTTAATACTGTGAAGATGTCATTGTTTTAGAAGAGGAGCAGTGTGGTCTGGGCTGTACTTGCAAGTAGGCAGCTAAAAAGTCCATTCTGCCTTCATAAGACTCCTTTCCTTAAACTCACGTAATGATTTCATAGTTTTATCAGCTAGCTTGTTATAAGCATAATATTTGGTTCTCATTCAGCATAAATATCTATGAACATAATTGCTTTGATAGTGATTATTAAATGATTTTTCTATTACTTTTCAACGGTGTTCTAAGTCAAGAGTGCTATGAATTGAATATCATACTAGAACAGAAGAATAGTAATTATGGGTACTCTATGTAAAGTGCTGATATTTTTTTTTTCTCCTAGCTGTGGTTATGTGAATAACATTGAAATAAGAAAAAAAGAATGCATTTGTTGAGTGTCTCAGGATTCAAGTGTTTTATTTTGGTGGCGAGATGGTTTCTATGCTTACCTGATAATTCTGTTGAACAGAGGATTGCTAGATATTAAGGAACACCGTTTTCCAGGCCTATGAAATTGTGGTTATGATTGTCAGATAATGAACTGCATATTTATGATTTTGTTTGTTTGTTTTGAGGGGGTTTGGGGCATTTTATTGTGAATAAAGGAGGCAGTGTTGATCCTGATTTGTAAAAGGTACCAGTACTATAAAATTAAGGCATGTTAATAACATTGAGGGGTGCAAGCTGAGAACGGAAGCAAAAAATGTTACCTAATGCCTTGCACTGAATTTGTCACAGTGAGGTGACAGGTCTCGTAGTGTAGCTGGAAGGGCAGATTTTTGCCCTTTGTTATCATAAAGTAAGGGAGTATTGAGTTCTTTGCCGTGCTTACCAGGATGTCTTTATAGCTTGATCTGATCAGTTGTGGCTTTGGCTCGACTGGCTTGTTGAGTCTTTCTGCTGTGTTTTTTGCTTTCTCATTTCCTATGATGCTACTGCAAACGCATCAGGAGAAGGCTGCTGCCTTGTGAGACTGATGTTATGCAGCGGCTCTCCTGCATTGACCTGTGATTGAGGAACACCGGGGTTTATCAACGCAGGTAACACTAGTTAAATTTTGTCATCCTTTCAAAAGCAGTTTGAATGTAGCTATTTCAGAGTAGGTGACCGACTGCCTGATCTCTCATCTTGTACAAGCCAGCCTGTGGGAGCACAGGCGCTTCATCTTGCTGCCAAAACTGCCAAAGGACAGCAAGCTCACCCTCCAGCCCCCCCCAGCCTGCTTCCCAGCCTGGCTGGTTAAGCAGGAGTGGCAGCAGCGAGTGAGAAGAACGAAAAAAAGCCAACCCTCTTCAGCAGAAAATACAGCACAAGATCTCTGTGCTGGGCAGTGCACTTAAGGATCTGCACGCAGTCTGTGGGAAGCCCTTGGGAAGGGGACACACAGTGCAAAACTCTCCGTAACCATCCCCAGACTACCCTCTGAGTAGGAATTTCTTGCGACTGCACAGCTGCACGACAGTTTCTGCCCTACGGGTCCCTCTGCTGGCCTTACTACTCGATTGAGTACTTTCTAATAAAGTTCCAGTTTGTCCTTCTGTGTGTAATAATCATTAGTGCTGCAGGTGTGGTGAGAACAAACCCCAACTTGCAGCTCCCTAGTCCCTTCTCCGGGTTTGGATCCCTGGTTGTACTGCAGAGCCTTTCGGAATCGGGGAGGAAACAGCAGGTCTGAACTGGTCAGAGTGGTTAAGGGATGGAGATAACTAAACACATGAGGCTTTATTTAAGTACTTCTGTGTGTTAGGCCAGGAAGAAGATACAGTTTTCTCAAAGCAGTCCGAAGGAGTTTTTCTACTATTTAGAAAAAAAAAAAGTTAAATACATTAGAGTTATTGTTTATTATAGTTTAAGCTTATCATGTTTGCCAAATACCTATCTATGTGAATGCCCAGACAGTGTGTATGGCAGAGAGGATGGGAGTATTCTTTTTGGGCTAATTAAATTCTGAAGATGAAGAAATGCGGTATGCAATCTGTAGTGCTTCTGGTAGGTTTTAGGTAGGGATTTTTTTTTATTTTTTATTTTTTTACTTCCTTCTGTCCTTTTTTTGTATTGATGATTATTGGCTTGGCATCTCGGTTCAGGAGTTGTAGTGCTTCTTAATTTTTATTTTTGTTTTAACAAGTTTATATCTAAAGTGAGTGTCATAAATTCCATAAGCTACAGTTTATGGAGTTTTGTTTACTCTTTTTCACCATCAACCTGGATTGCATTCCTCCTTTCTACAGCTGAACAAGCAGAAGGCTGTATCCATCAAAAATGTAGTCTTGAACCAAGTGAGCTCATACAAACTACATCCCTGAACAGTACTGAATTAAAATTGATAAATTGATTTGTACTTAACGGGACAAGAAGTCATCTCAGATTTTCTGCTCATCTTCTACGTTAGTTTATTCGTTACCTAAATTTAGCTTGTATGAGAATGGACTTAGCAAACTAAGTTCTAAACAAGAAACTCCTGCCAGAAATAGTCGTCTTGGGGTTTTGGAGGTTTTTGCTTGTGGTTTTTTTTTTAGGGGTTTTGTTTCTTATTTTTTATTTATTTTGTTTTGTTTTTTCTTTTAAATCTTTCTATAAAGCTGGGGTGAGGGAATTCTCTCAGATTTATCTTCAAGTAAATGTATTGGGAAAAATACGGTACTCAGTCCCACTACTTTTGCCTTAGAAAACCTTTTGTGTGTCTATTGCTCTTTTCATTTTTATCAGTAAAACCACCATCTGAGCTGATTCATACAGACTGCTGCACATACATTTCAGTTGCCAAATTCTGATTAAAACCCACTCATGCCTGAAGCTAGCTTTAGATTTTCAGGTTATCAGGTATCCTTGTGCTTTTCATTGTGCTAAACCAGATTTTTGTGTCAAGTCTTTGCTTTAAATCTAATTTAAAGGAAATTATGCAGAAGGAAAGTAGGAAAAAAAAGGCGTGTGACATTAAGTTGATTTTGAGCAAAGTAGGTTTTAGTAATGGAAGGTCATATTTTACATATACTGTTTATCTATCTAATAAAATAGGAAAAACCCCACAACCTTGTGTTTAAATCCAAAAGTTGCATTTGTGTTCCCAAGAATGCTGCAGTGCGGTAGGATCTCAGACAAGTCATTTTACCTCTTCATGTCAAATCTCTCAGGATTCTGCATCACGCCCAGGTTTGTGCTCCCCTCCTTTGTTCTGCTTGCAGAGAGGATCTGGTCCCTTCCTATAAGCCGTACGCTGTCTGCTGCTCCTCTAAACCAAGGTATTGTGCAAGGGAGCATTGATAGTCCTGGAATACAGTGTGCATTACTAAACTTCAAAGTGGAATTAAATCCCATGCACAAAAGAAACCTGGATATATTTTATTCCAGTCTTGTTTCACAGCTGTATTTTCATAAGAAAGCTGAATTCTTATTGGTTGAGACGGACAGTCAAATGTATTGGTTTTGAAATTAATTATAATAGTTCTACATTCGCCTTTGTGGTACTTTGTGCAGTTTATGCAGTTTCATTTATATAATTACATAGCACATCCAATATCTAATTTTTACAGAAATTTGCACATCATTATGTAGAAGTAATAAATGATATTTCTTTCTTAATAGATATTTTTGTCAGTTTGAAAAGAAGCTAGAATATTCTTTTAAAATAGCCTTTTGGTTTTATTTCTAATTCTTAAATAATGTTATTCAGTTACTTAATATAATGTATTAAATATTTTCTATTATTTATAATATATTGCCATAAATATTCTGACTATGTGAGAAACACACTTTCATCAAAACATAGTATATTTTTATTACACATCAAAAGAATTGATTATTACAGTTGATGGATTTTTTTTTTCCTGGCTAGATTGTCAGAATCTCTTAATATCTGAGGTTGTTTAAAATCCCTTAGATGTCATAAAAGGATTCCACAATTAGCTAGGGCATTATCATATCCCTACACTACATTACAGTACAAATAACAGAAAAATAACAGAATAGGTACTTTGTGTGCATACACCCGATTTTTGTGTGGTTTCTTGAAAATGCAAAAAACCCCAACCCACTACCATCCCTGTCCCCCATCCCTCCCAGCCCAACGAGCTGTTTTTCTAGAGGTTTGGTTCAGAAGATACTGACTTACAGGATCTATTGTAAAATTAGACTTCAAAGAAAACAGATTATTTCAATATGATTTGTTTGTTCTATACTCCCGATATTAAGTATTTCGTACCTTCTTAGCTTCTCTCCTTAGGGTATTGTTATTTAAGAAACTATTGCCATTTTCAAGATCTGGTAAATATTAGCTCTAGAAACAGTTCTATCTGGTTAATATTATTCCATATGTTACAAATATTATTATTGTGCAAATGTCTATATATTTGATATTTGCAAGTTTCTGGTAAAGAATAAATAACACTTTTTATAGTGTTTTGCATACAGACAGAACCTGTAATTGGGATCTGACCCTGAATTTCAATGAAACATTAAGTAGACTATAGTAGCTGCACCAGTCAAAAATTCATTCATCTCTCTCCTCGTATTATGAAATAGGATCATAAGCTCATATGCTTCCTGAATCGGATTTATGGTTTGGGCTTTTTTCTTTTTAGATATTATACCATAAACATCATATGAGGGGTTTCTTACTGTAGTTCTTGCTGTATAGTCCATACATGTGGTCTACTCTATTTTATTTTTTTTTAAATTTCCTTATTTCACACTTTTTGAAGTCCCTTCCACTTCTTAAGGATTAAAAAAAAAATACGGGTATAGCCGCTTTGAATTTCATTTCAACTTACACAGTCGAACGAGGCCCTGCCAGCAGTGCTTAGCTGAGCGTAGTCTCTTGCCATAAAGATAAACTGCATAGGTTTCCCAGCAATGAAGGTCAAAGGACACAGGCCCAGCTATTTATTTGCTTTTAAAACAGAAGGAATATGATTTATGCAGGATATTAGCTAATGTCATAGTGTTGAGCTTTGCAGGTGTGGTCATGGGAGCCTGACCCCCCGCTAATCCCCCTAAGTGCAGCGGGCACGCAGGCAATGGCTTTGTTGTTGCCGTGCTGCTGCTTGCGACTCCGTTTGTGCAGTGGTTTGAGAGGTCAGGCTGCCTTTCCCTGGACGGGCTTCCAAACTTTTGATTACATTTGAATTATGCAAGTTACAGGCATTTGGGCAATGCATTTGGATGGAATCACCCATGCCCGGAGTTGCCTGGGTTGCTAGTTTTGCTTAGTTTTTATTAAACTTTTTCTGGTAGTTCTTCCTAGCCTCTCGCCCATCTGCCCACGCAAAGCATGCGGAGCACCCAGAACTCCAGGGATCGACTCTTCAAGGGATTCGTACAAATGGGCCGGGCTTGAGCCGCACGCAGTCTTCAGGGGAAATGAGCTGACATTTCCGAGATCTGACTGTAATTGTTAAAAGGCCCTAATAATGCGTCTTCATAGTTCTTCTAATGATGCCCTGTTTTACCCTATCTGTAAGAGGCACAATATGGATGACCTGCCCAGTAAGGGAAAGAGGCACACTGATTTTTTGGGCTTGTTACCTTGCTTTGCGTTTGTGTAGAGAGCAGAACTGTTTTGTAGCAGATTGCAAACAGCAACCTTATTGCTTTTCTTTCTTACTATCTTTCCTTATGTTACTGTTTGGCTTAATTTGAAGTGGTCAGGTTATTGCTTGTGTGCTACCAGCGTGTAAGCTCCAGCTGAGATGTAACTAGATCACAATCTTTAGAGTAAGATTTACAGCAAAGTCATTAATTCCTTTGCTTGATGTTGTTTGATAGGTTCCAAACGCAAATATAGGCTGTAATTTTAAAATTAAAAAAATAAAAATTAAAAAATGGTGTTTTAACACTATGCAGAATAATAGTGAGAACAAAACCTGGAAGTGATGAAGTGCATAAATATGACAGATGATTGTACTTGAAGAAAAAATAATTAGTGATGGTTCACATCAGAGTTTGGCTGTGAGATTATTTACTGTAAAGATGAGGTAATAATTGATTTGATTTGAAATATTTTCTCACAAACAGTTAGGAGATTGTGGCAATTTAAGAACAAATGGATGTGGAATTTTTGCTCTAGGGTAAAGAAAAGGAGGGCTTATTAAACCTGTTACGTTTTCCACACGGGAGCAAAAAAGGCATCTCTTCCTCAAAACTGTAAAATGTATTATTGGCGTGTCTAGTTATATCAGAATCCTACAGTTCTTCTCCCTTACCAGGATATGGGAGAGAGAAATATGTTTATAGGGTATGTTAAAAAAATACATTTTGTGAAGGGGCAGATAGAAACCCCTAGAGGGAGCCAGAAGTCTGCCTTACAACTGCAGCGGCAAACTTTTGCATGGAATTGCAACTGTTTCCTAGAATAAATTACTCCTTTCCCTTCTGATAGGGTATTTACTCCCACTTTTTTAGTTTGAGCTTTAGACATACTGTCGTCTGTACTACTGAAAAAGGTATTTTGCAATTTACATGTTGAACTTCATAGCTGTTGACCATGATGTTTCACGGAGGGGAGCGTGCAGCGGCGGTACGTGCTGGATGATGGAGGGGGCTGTGAGTGTGTCCTGCTGCACTGGCCCAGCACTTTGGGAGGGTGTGGGGGTGTGTGTGTGCGCGCGTTGCTTTGGGTAGTGCTCAGGGGAATGAGGGGATGTTCCCCTCCCTACCGCAAATCACAGCTGCTTCAGTTTTGAAATACAGCAGTAACAATTTCCTTGATGCCTTACATCTTTTTGAAAGCTAAAGATAAATTTCTAACTGTTTATATTTTCTGTTTAGTCCAGCAAAGGAGGAAAAATCCTACTTTTCATCTTTTTCCCTCTCTCTACAAGTAAAAGCAGAGGGTGAGAAAGCAGCTTCATCCTTCTATTCCTCTCCACCCTTCCTCTTCTAGTTTTAGCACCTCAATCCCTGCAACCGGTTCATGCACCCTTCACTTTGTAAGTGCCAACCTTTTATCCCACGAGCAAATTTGTTGACAACTTTACTATAAAATATATCTCCTTCTGGGAATGTCATGCTACGCACTCAGCAAAATGCCTCCCAATACCTTAGCAAATCAGCAAAATATTTTAAGAAACGCTTTATTTCTATGAACCAAATACCCCGATGGTTATTGGATTTGTCACAGCATATAGGGTTTCTCCTGTAGCCGTACTGACCTTCATATGCTATTGTGTTGCAAACCAACTCTTCATATAATCAAATAAGGAAAAGAATGCTTAATGAACAATAAATGATCCCATTTTAAAAAACAGCAAGTAACTAATTTTGTGGACCATCATTAAAGCTTACATTTTAAAATTCAGGTGGTTTAGCATTTTGACCCATAGTTTGAAAACACAGCAGAACATAGAACTATTTTTAATCAAAAGGCTATCAAACCACTTTCAGCAGGACAACACATTTATGAGTGGACTTGGATCTCGTAACTCCTGAGTGCCAGAGAAATAAGCAGGTTATGAAAGGCATTTCTCTCGAAAAAAATATATGTGCCATTTAGCCATAAATCATTATATACTCTCATTATACCACAAAGAATTAAAGACGCTAAGTAAATTACTTTTTCCCTCCTCCCATGTGCTCCTGAGTCATGTTGTAAATGCTGGATTCTGTTGTTGAGTGATGCAAAAGCTACCGTCACAACCTTTTATTCCCTGGGTGCAAATTAATCCTTTGTAATGTAATTGAAGGAAATCGATGACATTATTTGCTGTATCTTGGGTATTGAGAGTATGCAAGCAGGGGGGAGTGCAGAACCGGTCACCACTCTGAACTACCATTGTGTGAAGGCTCAGGGCAGCAAAGACTTAAGTAATTATTTAGTTTGTGAACTCCCTTGCACTTTTTTAGTATTCTTCTAATTATCTTCATATGTTTTTCTTGACGTTATACAGTGAGCTTCTGTGCTATGCAAAGTGAAAGAAGAAAAGTTATCCTAGCAGTTACTACTAGTGCTATGATACAGTTAACATGTAGAAGTGAGCCAGAGTAATATAAATTCAGTGTACACTTCATTAAGTGTAAACTTTATCATGGCTTTCAATATGAGAGAACTATTTGTAATAATCTCTGTACCTGATGTTCTCCCTCTTGCATAAATTTCTTCAAATGTTTGATACCAGGTCTGAATAAATACTGCCTTTTTTAGTGGCCAGGTTCTGCTCTTCAGCAAACACGTTAGAGGGGAAATAGTCAAATTTGGAGTGTGGAGATATGTTAGTCTGCATTCCAACTATATAAATTACACTTTTAGCTTGAAAGTACTGTATAAATGTACATCTTATGAAGGCAGATTAAAACCCACCAGATAGCAAGAAAAAAACCCACACAACCCCAAATGAGAACAAAATACTGTGTTTTATAAAGTAGGCTTCTAATAGCAGCATTTCTGAGTTTCATGTGCTGAACACCTACTCTTGACCTTGAATTGACCTTAAAGTTTATGAGCTAAAGGTAACAATTATGCAACAGCTAAAATATGCAGACAGGACTTTACTGCCTAAAAAGAACTGCTGTCCTGTGTTTTGTTTGAATTAACACACTTTGCTGTTTATGAAACTTAACTTTGTCCTATTGAAAAGCAGGAGGAAAGGAGCGCCGGTAGCTAATGTGCAGAAATCTCAGAACAAAGTAGGGGGCGAGCGTAGGAGGGTGGCGGATGCATCGTGTTAGGTCAGTTCTACAGGAGAAGTTACCAGCTCTTTCTTTGTGCTGTTTCGGAATGAAACAAGTTTGCCCAGTGAATGTCTCCAGCTGGAGATTTAATGCTGAGGAGGCTCAGTTGCAATATAAACTTTCAAGGAGGGTGAAATGAACCTTTGTCTTCTGAAACACTCGTTCAAAGTAAAGCCGCCTTGTCACAGACTTCGTTTTATTAATTTTTGTCGTGTTATAGCCTCTGCAAGGTGTCATCAAACTTTAACCTTCCAGTCGTGGTGCATTCACGGGGCAGTAAGGTGACTGTATTGCATCTTCTGTACATTACAGCTCTTTTTCTAAAGACAGAAATTAAATGTGAGAAATAATGTGTTTAGACTGTAACTTGAACAGTGATCACAGGTATCCCTTTTAATTGAAGTTGATATCTCCATTTCTTATCCTTCCGTAAACAAAAGGCTTGTTTGTCTGTTTAAAAAGAAAAAAAACAACAAACCCAAACCCAACTAAAAACCTCCAAAATCTATTGCATTGTTCTTCTATTCTACTGAATGATGCAATAGACAATAAATTCCAGTGCATAAGGACATTTTCAAAGTGGAGGCAGCCAGGCATACATATATAGTCTTACAAAAATACTTTTTTGTTGTTCATACTTTCTAGTGACACGGAATATCAAAGTAATGCAGGTGGTTTGTGACATACATGTGGGTCACTAATTTTGGCAATAAATGAAGCATCTCTTGGGTCCTGTTTTACCCTTTGTGTTGGCCACAACCACCTGCTTTTTCAGGAGAGGACTGACAAAGGTGTAGTTTCAATTTTCCTACAGTTTTTAGTACTCTAAGACCTTGGAACAAGTCACACAATGCACAGTGATATTTATATCTACTCATCTCACAGATGTGTTTAGGGAAGATGCTGATATTTGCAGAGAATTTTTAAAAAAAAAGGCTGGAACCCTAAGGTCTGTTCCTCTCAGACAAAATCAAATGTGCTGTCTGTTGTGCTCTCCTCTCTCTTCAACAAGGACTGAGAAAACTAGTGAAATTCCAGGGCATTGCTTTGAAGAGCAAGTGTTAGGTTGCCATGTCTTTCACAAACAGATGTTTTAGCTTCAGAAGAAACAGACCAAATGCACATACCCCAACTCTGGAAATGTTTAAATCTAAATGTTCAAACGCACGGACATGTTTCCATTATATTAAAACTGCAACAGTATCATCATTAAAATATTAGCTAATGATAAAATTGTTGTTTGGATGCTTTTTCACAACATAGAGATAATGAATATGAATATCCTGTAAAAATGGAGCACAGTTTCACTTGAGAACTAATCGTTACAGATGCTATGAACTCTCTTGGGCATAATAGACATCTTTGGTGACAAACTGTCCTAAAAGCAACAGAAAATGTTTTTCATATTTATGCTTTAATGGAGAGGTTTCTAATGGCTGCAAAATCCTCATAAGTAATAACAAAACACTGTCACTTCATATTTTCTCAAAAATCAGGTGTGAATTCTATTCTTCTTTTGGAAATTATAATAAAATGAGTCCCTTTGCCCAGCTGGCTGTCCTGGGAACTACAGGGGTTTTTTTAGGCAGAATAAAATCGATCTCTTCAGTACTGCCAGTGTGAAATGCGGGTTGTCCTTCTTGCTACCTTAAAAATTTGTTACACTGCTGTTCTAGGCTTCATGGACCTTAAGGTAAATTATGACATCTCAGATATGATTCCTTTTCACGATTTCTATAAAAATAGCTAGTTATCTATGCATGAAAGAATCTCCAATGGGAAAAAAGAGAAACTTTCTCCCCAAGGCTCGTGTTGCAGTGTATTCTAATGAGCTGAGAGACCATCCCTGGCCTTTGCAGGTTGAAGAGACTCCTCACAGTACAATGGGCATGCTTTAAGTCATGCGCTGTATATCAGCTTTGCTGTATGGAGTACCTAGGAAATAATTTTCTTATTACGCGATAGGTACCTAAATGCTATGATGATTCCCTGTGTGGTTTTCATGACTTTCTGCCTGCTCTCTCATTTGGAAGATCCACTAGGAGACTTTCCTTTGGAGCTTCAGAAGATGCTTTCAGTGGATCCAATAAAAAAACTTTTTATTGCAAAACCCCTAATTTTACTAACCCAAAGCAAAAAACCTGGAAAGGTTTATGTAGCCTAGAGGAAAGCTGACACCTCCTGGAGCATTCAGGAGCCCATCTTTCCCTGACTCAGCTTTGGCCCCAGATTACTTCTGGGGCTGACACCAGTGTCCAGCTGTGCAGCTACTTGACAGTTTGAAGACGAGTCTCTTTCTTGTTTTCCTTTCAAATGCATCCATTTCATCCCCAGAACAAAGTGGGAAGTTTTTTGAAGTCTAATTATTTGGCAGTATGGCAAAAAAATCTTTTTCCCTAGGAGAAGCTCTTCTGTTTGGAAAGGAACTGTCTTTCAGAGAGGACCCCAGAGCCCTTTGCTCAGCAGCATCTGGTAGGCTTCAGTGAGGTTCAGAAGCCATTCATCTGAGCCTCAGTCCTGTAATGCGTCACTCATGCTCTTTAAGGCAGTCTCAGAAATTAATAATCCACTGCATGATATGGTGTTTCTTGTCCCTGAATCTTTAGGTCACTTACTGTACAGGCTCTGCAGAACACATTGCAGTTGAGAGTGGGAAATATAGACACGATGTCAGTATGTTGTGCTGAGTTTTATTAATATTGAAAAAATGACATATGACTTGGACTAATATTTTAAATTAGTACTACCTACAGTAAAATGCAGAGAGCAGGAATTAGAGTTGTTGCGTATATACTTTCTATGTGAATGCTGCAACCTTGTCTTCACAAGGTCACAAGAAAATCTTTTCTGGCCCTGGGGGTAACTATGTCAGTTTGCTGGGCATAATGACAATGAAACACAACCTGCTATTCCTTATTCAGAGTACTGCCTCTTAGAGGAAGGTGCTAAGCAGTGGGATTTAAGATTATGCATGGTGTATGAAAAAGATACCATGGGCTGAATGAGGCATTGCCTTGCAATGCATCACCTACTCCAAGGTAAATTGTAGTGGTGTACGCTTTTCCTCGGTAGCAAAGGCAAGAAAGTGCATGTCGGGACACCACTGGGTAAGAACGTGTGCACAGGTGAGTAACATATAGTAGCTGTGGGGTTTTGCTCTCATGCCCTGTGTTTTTCATAGTAATGTTTTCATCTGCCAAGGAGCAATAATCTCAGTGCTTAAAATGGCATTTATGATGATGTATATAGTTGAGGATTCTTTTTCTTTTTTTGCTGTGTATGTCAACTTGTTTTCTCAGCTTCACATATGATATGGTCTTAGTTTGTACTGCATATTAGTATCACCATATGTGAAAAATAAAAGCCAGAGAAAGGATAAGTGCCTTTTCCAAGACCACACAACAAGTCAGTAGCAGAATTGGAATGAAACCACAAGAATTCCTGGCTCCTTGTTAGATTTTAAGGCACTTTGGAGGGCCTCATCCAGTCATATAGAGAATAGTTTCTGTAAAAAAGTAAATTTTAAACATGTCTGAAGGGTGATTTACACTAAGCTGTGTTCTATAGTACAGTGTAAACAGGTGTTTGGTGGCACTGTCTACCTGCTGGCATTCTTCTGATTGATTTTTCCAGCCATTTGGTGGTACTGTGCTTCTGATAATAAAGAAGAGCTAAGGTAAGGAGGTCAACGGTAGCTACAGCAGATGGTTAAACCACATGTCTTGTCCTTAGTAGCATTCTCACAATTTGGTCCTTTAAGGGAGCGACTGTGAAAGATAAGACAAAAACCCCAACCATATGCAGTCCAGTAGTACTGAGTAGGTGGTATAGATAAAGAGTTCTTTTGTAACTAAATTCAGCAAGTAATGGGCATCGTCTCTCAGAGGCTGAACTGAACATAAATGTTGCAGTGGGTACACTTGCTCATTGAGACAAAAGGTGATAAAAAAAAATTGTTGAAACGTTTCTATCAGTTCCTATCTCCTTGAATGGGTATAATAGATTTGGGGGGGGAGGGGGGGAGTGGAAATAAGTGCTCAGCATCATATGCTTTCAGAAAAATATTTATAATGTCTTTAAAAGCCTGTTTATCTTTAACCTGAAACATTTGTATCCATTTCCATCAGTACAAAATCATATAAAAGTGGCTGTCTTTTACATTTACTCTTAAATGGTGTAAATGACAAACAAAGGAGAATTAGCCCTATTATTGCTTTCTTTTCAATAAGTTCTTATAGCAATGTATACGGTAGACTTCCCTAATTAAAAGCAAATAAATACACAGAGAACTGAATTGATGGCATCGTTTAGAGTACCCATGTGATTTGGAGAGCAGATTGTTCAGAACCTAATGGAAAGTTTAACAAGGTGGCCTCTTCCTCGGTCTACTGCACAAGCAGCCTGGGAACTGGCGGGCTGTCACGACAGAACCTGGCACTGTTGAATGCTTGGCCAGTTTCATTGAATATTGAATTTATACCTTACAGCAAATTTTTTTTTTTTTTTTTGTGTAACAGCAGCAAATTTAAACTGCATCTTTAAGTTCAAGACGCTCAAGCATGAGATTCTTCCTGCTGCACCTTTTGCAGGCTCTTAACTCGGATTCCTTTGAACTGGGAAAAGGAAATCGCATGTTTTTTCTGGCCTGGCCTACCTGGCAGCAATCAAAATGAGGTCAGAGAACTCAACATTTATAATAATAGATGGATTTTAAGTAGTTGATACCTACTTTTTGCTTTTTAGCTGAGTTTTGATTGTTAATAGAGCAAAAGAGTTTACTCAAGCTACTACAAGCAATACTGCCTCCAGGATTTTTAGTTATCTGTATTTCACATGGGCATTTTAATGTGCCATTTCCTTTGCTTTGCGGAGCGAGAGGATTTTTTCATCTGTGCCAGTCCTTTACTGGGAGAACTCCTAGCCAACTTCTCTTTATTCTTGAAAGACTGATTCCCTTCCCCAGCTGCTTTGATCCGAGTGCAAATGCTAACTCAGCGCTGGCAGGCTCCCCTTAGCGGGAATGCATTCCTTCCTTTGCAGGATTCGACACCAGGAGAGCCACTGGCGCTCCGGGCAAGTCCCAGAGGATCGATAGCTCTTTCAGTGGGATGTACTTTGATGGTGAGAAAGTAGCCTGCTTTGTTAAGCCGTCCAGATGATCAGGTCATAGTCTGGACTGCACAGCCCACTGTTCGCCAGGCCAAATACCTGTTTCTCAAGACCCTGACCAACAAAATTTAAGGATTTTTCCTATCAGAAAAAAAAAATAGAGTTACGGAAAAGTTTGCAATGAGAAATAATTTGGTATTGGTATGCATAAACCTGAGCTTTATCAATCTCTCTTCAGGAGTTGGGTTTTTTTTGGTGAGAAAAGCTGATCTTTTACAATGTTGAGATTTTGTGGTTATTGTCCTTTTTAAAACACAAACAGGAAATACTGTGAACTTAATGCTGGAGATAAGGAACTGTGTAGTCATTGAAATGACAAGGAGTTTGCTTTCATGAATTTGTGAAGTTTTTATCTAATTTAATCTAGAAATGAAAGGAAATTATAGCAAATACAAGGAACTGCCGTGGCTAACATGTTGGTAGTTCCAATTACTTCATTTTAGAAGAAGGAAATTCTGTGCACCCTTGACTTAATACCAAGGTATGGCTCTGAAATGTTTTTTCTGTCACTTCTTTTTTTAATTGGAATGTCAGGACAAGAGTCCTGTATAGCTGGAACAAACTGTTTCAGTATAATCACCTTGCAAGCTATATTTATCAGCTTCTTTGACTGCTGAGATTTTATAGCAACCAAAGTTTCCCAGCCCAGAGCCCTAACACATGCTCAGAAGATGTATGATACAACTGAAGAGTTTAAATTTGTGTGGTAATTTATTTTTTTAAAAAAAGAAACCCCCAAAACCTCTAATAGGGCTATGAGTCTGGTTTTGAACTTCCTGTGAAACAGTAAAAGTAAGAATAATCTTGAGGGTAGGCATCAGGACCTAGATCTTCCCTCACTGCTAAACCAGAGCAAGGTACTTTTTTGCTTGCTTTTTACCTTGTACGTTTACCTCGACTGTCCAACTGTCTGAATTCAGATACCTTCTTGAAAAGCAGAAGTTGCACTTGGGACCTCCTCCAGCTCAGAAGTGAACTGGATCTAGGTCTGCCACTTCCTGCGAAACTGGGCTTTCAGGGGAGAGTTGACTGGGATGCTTGAAGCAGTGCTACTTTTCTGGGACAGCTGTGCTTTAAAACGAAAGCCGCTCTGACTGCATTTTGAGAGAAACCAATTTTGTTGGTGCATGTTAGCTATGTACAGAGCACAGCCATCGTTAGGGTGATCGGGATGCCACTCTGCCTAGTTTCTAGGCTAGTCAGGGGTCAGGCTCAAGCGAAGCTCTGCATAGCTTGGACGAAAGAAGTTGTGGTTTATACAAAGACTTTTAGGCACCTACAGCACCCTCAGTCCCAAAGGAAGGTGCTTGGTGAGTTTTGTTGCTGCTTAGGCTGTAGGGGAGTTCAGGAAAGATTTGGAGTTAGGAAAACTCTTTGGAGATTTGGAGTTTGAAAAACTTTAGTTATTTATATTCTGGTTTGGATCTGGTCTGTGATATGACTGAGTATTGGATTCCCCGTGTTGAGCAGAATTACTCATGTAAGTATTTCCTGAAGTCCTACATACTTCTTTAACTCTTAAGTAGCTCTTATATCAGCCTGGGCATCAGTGGCTGCAATCACTGTCTCTTCATGACCTAATGTCCTTTACAACGATATCATCTACAGGAACTGTGACTACTGAGTTCAGAAGTTGTGCTGTGCCGCTGGAGTTGCTTTTTGAAGCAGACTTGAAAATGCGTTATATGATTACCGCAACTTCAATTAATGCTAATATTTGGGATATTTTTGTTCCATTCCTCATTTTCTATGGATTCATGGAATTTAAGACTAGAAGGGGCAAGCTGATCATCACATTCAACTGCAGGAATATGAGAGTCAATAAATGTTGCTCTAAAGCATTTTCTTCAGCATTCCTATCATTTTCGGCACATATTGTGCACATATTACCTTTCATCATGAGCTAATGCTGGTTTTGCTGTAAGGAAATTATGTGACTGTGAAATAGAAACAGACGTAATCATTAGATCGAGGACAGGTGGTCTGTTTCATAGGATGATCTCTGCCAGTATATTATGTACCTTTTTAGAAGGAGAAGAACATGGAAAATCAGTGAGTAATTCCATCTCATTCTACACACAGCAGTCCTGCAGCTATCTGTGCTTAGCAAACCTTGGACTGGGGTATTCTTAGCTTTAGAAAAGTATTTCAGTTTTTCTGAGCAGCCTTCACTGGGTTTCCTAGTGAGAAATGCAGAGCACTTGTGCACAAATTCAAGCTATTTTTCTTTTCCTCGATCCTGGTGTTCCAGGAGAGCCAGTTTTGCCAAAGTCATATAGGTAATTTGCCTCCTGTAATCTCTCAGTAAGTCAGTGTGCGTCATGCTAGTTAGGACATGATAAGTCACTACTGAAAGAAAAACCTTGGTCAGGTTTTAATTCATGGCACGCCTCTGCATTGTGGTCTCTAACGTTACTGTAAACAAGAATTGAGAAGGCTGGCTTGACTGTAGTGGGCTTTCTTACATGCAGAGTTGCTTTGATATTTCTTTCTAGAGCAAAGCACGCACAGAATTGCACTCTTGGTTTTTGTATCTAAGATAGGCTTGCTTTTCCAAAGCAAGCAGAAGACCTTCTCTTACGATCTGTTGGTAAGTGAGAGACGTGGGCCGAGCTGCTGGCTGTGCTGGATGGGCGTGCATTGCTTGACTTTTATTTTGTCCTTGCTGGCAATGTACCTGAATGTTTTTTGGCACATTTTGCCTAAAGATTGTATTTAGCTCATAACAGTTTGCCTAATGAACCATCTGCCCTCTAGTAGGTAACACTTTAAAACCTTTAATGAGATGTCAGGTGAATTGCAGTGGTTGGCACTGATGGACTGGGATACCGAAGCAGTGCCGAAGTGCTGGTGCAGGGGTACTAAGGTAAAGGTCTTGTTCAGAGCTTCCTATCGTTTAAGCACCAAAGCTGTAATTACATAAACAGAACCTCTTCAGCCAGCCCAACGTGTCATTATGGATTTTCCAGCTAATCTGTCCATTCATCTTAATGGTGCAGAACTTGTGCTATGTGTCACTCTCTGCCTTTGTTCCACTCCTTCATCTCTTGAAACGTCTGTCATGAAGAAAGTGTTTATCTTGAATTATGTGTTGAAGAAGGTTAGAGTGCACACTTCTGAAGCTTGGCATGAAATTTCCTAAACAAACCTTGCCGGTTGTTTCGTGAAAATGACTGAGGTATGGATTTCAGATTAACATTGTGCATTAATGTTTTTGGAAGCACTTTAAAATAACAGCCGTGGTGTTGGTGAATAAAGGAATCTTGTTGAAGTGCATGTGACATCCGCATTATTAACAAATCAGCTTATTCATTGTAATGAATATTATTATGATAAATATTATCTTAATGCACGATGATTAACCATTATTACAGAGACTTTTTATTAACTGAAGCATTTACTTGTGTTTTATTTTAACTTAATACAGCACAAGATTTAAACACTTTTCTGCTTGAATGTTTTTGTATTGGGCTAATGCTGGTATTGTGTTGCTGTACAAACACTTGTGGGACAGATGTACGTGGGGAAGTGGAGAGAGAAGTGGACGTGAGTGAAGGCTCAGGGACCTGCCGGAGCTTGAGGCACAAAAAGGATTAAACTAGGAACTGTGCAGAGCCTCTGAGTCACAAGCAGCTCACTGCTGTGGAATGAAATGATTTCACTTCAGCCTCTCTGCTTCTCTTTTTCCAATGACTATCTTTAATTAAAGCTGTGATCTTTTCCTTACCCTTTAGTAGAGATGGTCTCTGCTGGATTTCTTCGAGTTATACGTAATACTCCAATTCTCTTTCTGTAGTTAGTTGTGCCTATTCTTATGTGGAGGTTGTTTTTCTGAATTTAATCTTTTTTATTTTTTTTAATCAGTATTAGCTACAGTTTTGTGTCTTTTTCTATATATTTTGTATTAAGACGCCTGGAAAATTTGTTAGGGGGAATGAACAAACAAGTGAAGTACATTTTTAAGAAACCAGATATGTTCAGGAAACTGCTCGGGCTCTCAAGGTTTGTTTTCCCTAAATTCATATGTAGAAACAAATAAAAGAGAACAAGTTTATTAACCATATCTTTGTGTTCTTAGAACTTTGTTTTCTTAGAAGTGAGGATGCTGCTTCTCCACTTCACTTAAGATCTTTGCTGTTCAATTTTCAGCAATTTATGGAGGTATATACTAAATCTTAAGAATGTGGATACTTCTGTACAAATCAATAGGATTACTCATGCTCAAACTGAAACTTTGTCTATGCAGTATTCTTACTGAAGCCTAAAATGTGTTTTGTAATCCAGTTAACAATCCTCTACTTTTTTCCCCCACACTTCTTTTTTGTATGTCAACAATAGCACATTTTTATTTTTCCTGTGGATTAAGGATTTCTGAATGGCTGGTATCACTACTAAGGTGAATTTGGAAATGCAGGTAGTACTCAGTAATGCAGCTAGACATGATGAAATTAGTTTCCGTAATTAAAACAATACTTCCAGTTTAAATTCAGTTAAAATCCAGTTGGTGATTTCTGCTTTCAAATGAAATTCTTGCAATCCTGTTAAGCTCAGTGGAATTGACAGCTTGTATTTGAACTCAGGACTGATTTCCTTTAGGGTCCAATATTAAATCGAGCAGAGTGTGTGGGTACTGCACCTACTCTAGAAGTAATGTCAAGGTCTTACAAAGCCTCAGTAAAAGTAAGTATAAACCAAAAGAATTGAATAAGAGATCTGTGGGCTTTGAAATGTCAGCATTCTTTTCCAATCTTGAAATGTATTGTATTTAGTAGAGCTTATATTTATTCAAAGTGTGGAGTAGGACCAACTATTTTAAATCAACTTCCTCTTTATATATAACTAAACTGCATAAACAACAGTGGAAGACACAAATAATTACATTCCTTTTTGTCAAAGAAACGGGATTAAGGAAGACAGAACCAGAATGGTTGTCAGTAATAGAGATTAATTAATATAATACCTAACAGCAGCATTGCCAGTATCTAGATCTACTTAGGAAGGATAATGGCATACCAATTTGGGAGGTTCAGGTTTATACAAATGCTAATAGGTGGCTTCTGCTTTAGGAACATAGAAGGGCAGGAACAGATTATTTATATGATGCTCTGGTGCCAGTATGTGTTGAGAGATTTTGTAAAAAGATTAAATTTCTCACCAAAATTAGTAGATATTTTTCTTGTGCTGTGTGATTACTTTTGTTTATTACTTCTTTGAGGAGATCAGTGCATCTTATAATTGCTTAGGAAATAAACTGCTGCTATGGTATTTGAAATGTCAATTTTTTGTTGCACTAAACCTCTCATAAGTGAAAAGGAAGAGAGAAACCGGGTGCCATAATTGACATTTCAATTATCTAGGTCACTGACACAAAATTGGCTCTGAAAGGGATGTATTTAGTACCGCTCCCAAACTTTGAACTGTTCAAGTAAATCTCTTTTATTGATCATTAACATTCCTCAGCTGTTCTTGAAATTCCAGTTATCTTTAGGTGAGAATGTTAGGAAATACATTATTTCTATTTTAGGACCATGGAACTGGCAAATAAACTTCTAAAATTGTTAACAGAATTATTCCTACTGTTACTGTTTTCTGCTGAGATCCACTGGGCTACATTTTGGAATGGAATTTATTTTTCCTTTAAAAAAGTGTGAAAAACTTCCTGGAATTTGACACTTATAGGTTCCTCTCTTATTCTTAGTATGAAAATCATGCTAAATAGTTACAAATCTGATTTGTACTAATTTAGAATTAAAAACAATGTAAGGTTTTGGCAGACATAACGCTGCAGAATTCTCTGTTCTGTCTGCGTGTTGCAGCTTTTATCACTGAAATCCTTCTCTTGGCTGCTGTTACACACCACATTAGATCCTCAATGTAGCCCTGAATTCAGTGATTATTAGACTAGGTTTTCCCCCAGTCAATTAAGCATTTAAGGTGAAATCTTGACTCTGTTATTTTGAGTACATTTTAGAGTTATTAGGTTTTTTTTCTTTCTGTTTTAGTCCATTTATTTGTGATATAATCACAGTAAATATGCTGGTGACAAGTGCCAAGTCTCTGTCATGAGGACCAGATGATAGAAGTGCTAAGTCCATGATGCTTGTTTATTAAATATTAAATAATATTATATTATTATCACTACATATGAAAACAGTTCTGTTGAAAGCTAGATTATTAATAAGAACAGCTTTGTTTATAAGAGGTTGCTGGCACTGGCTTTGCTATACCCTTGCCCAGTGCCGGTGACTTCACTGACTCTTGTGGATGGGGAGTTCCTGTGTGTTTAGGAGTGTATTTACATTGAATAGACACCTGTCTTTACTGCTCATAATCCTGTCAATTTAAAAGCTGTCCCATTTTTGACCCAGACTGATCATGCTCATTTAATTACCTATTGTTGTAATTTTTTTAAAAATATAATTATATTTCACCAAAAGGTGAACGTTCAATTTACTTTATGTTTTATCACAGGACAACAGATCATACCACCTGAAATGGATGTCAAGTTTTTTAATGATTTTGTTCATGAAATGAAATCACTTTTGAAAAGGATCATTACGCAGGTACTTGTTGGGTGCAGCGAGCAGAGGCTGAGCAGAGGGAACACAAAGGCACGGCAGTCCGGGGACCGCTGGTAGTGACAGTAACCCAAGCACTGCCTAATGCTGTGAAGGTCCCTGGGTGAAAGCCACCAAAGGAAAGCTCTTCCCAGGATGCCAAGAGATCTTAATGAGGTTATTGCCTTGAAGGGTCACAGGACTTTAGTGGATTCCTGCAGCCAGAGTATTTTGGGATTGTATAAAACTTGTTAAGGGGTATTTTAATGGGATTGTGGGAAAGTGCAAGATTTGGTATGGGATATTTGGGGGAAGGATCAAAGGTTGATGAAGGTGGCTCAGAGCGGAGAAAGCATGGGAAGACGGAAGGAAAAGGGCATAGAAGCAGCTTGTCACTTGTAAGCGGCTTGCTGGTCATTACACTCGTCTGACTGAGCGCTACGCCTGATTGCTGCAGTCAATGTTCTTATAACTTCCTATTTCCAGCCATCCCCTATGTACCCCCTCTGCCCTCAGCCTGCCTGGATGAACCCTAAAAAACTTGGAGCTGGGCTAGCGGGCCTGAGTGCCAACCTCTGGCGCGCGAGTCTGCGGACCTGGGGGCTCCCGGGTGCCAGGGAGGGGGAGCTGGGCTCCGAGGGGCAGCTGCTGGACCCACCGCACATCTGGGCCAGTCCGGCTGCTGCTCTTCTCAGGACTTTGAATGTTTGTGTTGTGGCTGGTTCATATTTAGTGTTTGGAAGTCAGGGATTACAATTAAAACTGTATGGTTAAAGACAGTTTAGTTTTTGCATGTTTAATGTATGAAAGTAACTAGCAGGTGACTCGTAAGAAAGCATTTTGTTCTGTCCCTCACCTTAAGTTGATTTACTATTATGAAAGCAAACACAGATTTCCTCTCTTGTAGACTGGGTGCTTGAGACTGCACACAGGGTTTTGTACAACATTCCTGAGATGCCTGAATAAGCGTGTGGACTCTCTTATATAAATAATACTGCACATACAGTAATATATATGTGTATATGAGAATATTATTTTTTTCGGTTTAATTCTACATGGATTTTGTGAAAGACAAGTACAACACAATACAAACAACAGGTGGAGAACTTTGCTTTTTGATGAAAGATTTTAAGAGCAAGAAAGATAAAAGGGTGTCTAATCATAATAGGAAAAACTTGTTGACAGTTTCTTCCCACAATGGAGTTTGCTAAAAGATAAAGTATCTATCTACAGATACACGATCAAATAACTATTCGTAGATATGTGTAGTATTTTCCTTACATTGTTAACAACTAATGAATCGATAAAGATTCCCACAGTAATTAGAAATATTTGTTTGAGGCACTGCATTTACCAACTTAGGAGTGTGAGTCAAAATGCAGTAGGTTGTTGTCGAGTGTCTTTTGTGCCTGGAAAAGGTGAACTATAACATCTATCAGTCATTCACTTATGTCAATGAGGAAAAGGTTGTTTCTTAACTGCACTTAAAATTGGAGATTTTCAAATGGTATGGTTTTAGCCACATCATAGCATCAATCAAAAATGTCACGTGAGTTGAATGAGAAATATAAGTTACAAAAAGTCTCTGACGTAGAGCTCCATGAATATGCTACAATATGTTGCTCTTCAGAGAAAAGAAAAAAAAAAGAAGTAAAAATGGGATCTATTCAACTGTGCCTTCTCTCTCTGAGATCACTACATTGAACACCATGCTTGTGGTTTTGCTGGGATGTGCTTGTAATGGCAGTGGTGCCTTGCACGTGCGTGGGAACCTGGGAGTTGGTTCCTTTATGGTTATAAATATTATAATTTTTAATATATTTTAGTTTATAGTTATGTATATTATATACATCGGTCTATGTTGTATAGAAATGGCGTGTGGCAGAAACTCTGAATCTGGAATCCAGCATATACAAGGGTTGTTTTGGAGCACAGGTTTCAGGTATAGGTATGCTTTTTACAAGAGCAAAAGCAACAAACAAATTATGCAGGTTTTTCCTTCTAGAGAGCTATTGAAAGCCCTAAATCACTCAATTTCACAACTGAGTATTTTATATCCTCACCAAGTATTAGGGAAACCAATAAACATTTTAGAGGGCTTTAAATGGTATTAGAGGTATTATTTTTTGTGCTTATATAAGGTATAAGTACCTTAGTTCAAAGGTAGGGCTTAGAGAGTGTCATAAACATAATCCTAAATGAACTAAAATAGATTTCTGACTCATAAGAATATCACAACTTTTAGGATCCACATAGTGGATCTTCTTATGTATTCAAAATATATATTTACATGTTTCACGGGGAATTTGGGGGATCTCGCATTTTCAGATGTGAAATTCATGTTCTAAGCCTGCTGCTCTTACACTGTACTATTAATGTATCCTGTAGAGTCAGGGGATGTAGCCTTATGTAGGTGGACAAGGGAAACAGTTGGTGGAAAGCAGAGGAAAACATTTTGATTAAACATTTTAAGTGTTTTGTAGGTTGTTGATTTTTTTTGTTTTGTGGTGTGGTTTGTTTTTTTTTAAGGAAGGAAAGCAAATGGCTATTTGAAGCTGCTCAGAATGTTGCAAACTGTTTCAGAACTGAAAATCAGTGCACAAATCACAGTTGAAATGCCTTCCAAATAAGAGGTGCCCTATTGCTATGCTGGCTAGATATGTGTGCACAAGACAAGTAGATTTATCTATATACTGTGTAACATGCGTAAGCCAACTGGGATGTTTGGAGATGTCTATGTGATTGATCACATAGCCTCATGATAAATGAGTTCATTCCGTGTGTGTATCTGAATACAAACAATGTGTGTGTTGTGTGTCCAAAAAACCATTGTAAGTTGCCCTTGAGACGTACTGTTAGTTAAAAGGTTTTCACAAAGGTATAAATATAAGTGGGAATAGCAGCCTTCTGATATATCTAAGAGGAGGTTGCCATGAAGGTGGAGCTAGGCTTTTTATGGAGATGCCCAGCAAGATAAGAAACAGTTCTTGTAAATGGGAAATAAAAGGGGAAAAAAATAACTATATGAGGATAATTAAGCAAACAGATACTTGGGGAGGTTGTGGAGCCTCCGCCCTTGGAGGTTTTCAGTGCCCAATGGGATAAAGCCATAAACAACATGATCCAAATTCTGTGTTGATCCATCAGAGCAGGAGGTTTGACTGGAGAGATGTCCCAAGGTCCCTTTGAACCTGAGTGCTTCTGCGAGTCGGCAGTGAACTCGGTAAAATTCTGCCTCTAAATGTAAGCCATTGCCTACTGCAGAAGTTGATGACTGTCTGTCCAACACAGCTGTAGTAAAATTTACCTCTCGTTTTTTAAAACAAAATAGAAACCCTTTATGTAATGTTGTGTTGTGTAGCTTTTAACATGGCATTACAGTTAAGTACAGTATTTTTTCAGTGACTTCTAAGATGCACTCTGTTGAGGCATCGTCTGTGGTATAAAGTTCCTTGTCATCACAAAGCTCTGAGCATGAGGCTCTGCACTTGTACTAAAATTTTCCTGCTATCACTGGAAAACTCATCTTTTAGTTCACAGTGCCTTTCAATCCTAAACAACTTCACTTTTTGCTTCTCTTGATCCTCTTTGAATTGGCTGGTAGGGGGAGCTGTTGCTTGGAGTTTGGTCCATCCAGTTAATATTGTTTTCCTTTTTTATTATTATTCACTAGAGGACTGACTGTTTAAATGCTTGAGCGAAAAGACTGTTTTTTCCAGTTACTATGTTCAGAAAATATTTATTTGGGTACAGAAAAGGAGAAACCAGGAAGCATGAACAAGAATCTCTGATGTTCAGCTCCAAACTGCAACAACTTGGTCCTTGGGAAGAAGTAATTAGTAGCATGTATTTACCTAGTATTGCCACAGCTCTTTAAAGGTTTTAGTGCTGTATTTGTAAATGGGATGCTGCCTTGAAATGATACGTCGATAAACTTCATTGTGCACATCATAAAACCAGCAGGGTTCATTTGTATTTAGGATTGTACTCTATTCCAGCATTTGGAAAGTGTTTGATTTGGCTGCAGTATCCTTCCCAGCTCCCACCCTGGTTCAGATTGTGCTTTTTCTCTTTTCCTTTTCCGAGCTGGATGGTGCGGCTGAAGCAATCCTTCACTTTCCATGCTGGGCTAGGAGCAGAATGACAGAGTTGTTTCTTCCCTGGGGGCTGGTGTGGGAAGGAGTCAGAAATGTCTTTCAAAGGGTCTTTCAAAGTCGGGAGTAATTGATGCTTTTTGAACTCTCCAGACTGTGGTCTGTAGCTTACCAGTAGACATGTTATGTGGTTTTGTTCCCATCTGCTTGTTCCTGGCAATTTCTAGGAGTTCATAGGATCTTCACCGCCAAGAAGAGTCTGATGTCTTTTATGAGGACCTGGAAACCATGAGAAGAAGACCAAGTAATGTCAATATTCAGAACTTGTAATATAAAACTCTCATTCAGCTTCTGTTCTGGTGGTGTTTGTAGTGTCTCTTGTGATTTAAAGGCAGGTCTGGAAGAAGCCCAAGAGCAATACCTGAGGAACGCATCTAAACATGTGTGATGTGCCTCACCAGGCTTGTGCTGCGGAGGACAAAGTGGGAACAACTGATTTTCAGGAGCGCTTTTGAAGGGACGCTAGCTTATTTGAGCAGCTCACAAACTGCTCATGCCATAGTCAAACCACCAACCTTTGTTTCAGAGTGCAGATACTTCTTAACGTACTGTGTCTTCTTTATGGCAAGGCTCCAAACTGCATCCACACTTAGACACTCAAAGCGTAGGCTATTGAGTTCAGATACTATACCTAGGTTGGAAAAAAAAAAAAAAGTGATCTGCCCACTTGTGCATTTATTTGTCACCCAGACAGAGAAATTACGTGCAGTGAGCTCCACGGGTGAATTCTTCTCGCCAGGATTGCGGCCTGACCCCTGCAGAGGGAGCTGGCGCAGAGGAGATCCCGCACTTTCTTCCCTGCTGCCTTGGGCTGCTGGAAAGATTTGGTCTGTGTACAGATGAGCCTTTTCTGTTCCTATTTCCTCAGTTTGAAATGTTGACTCTTCGCTTGCAGATAATCTTTTGATCCTTCTTTGTCTGGGCCACAAACTTGTAAATCATGTCATTCATGTCCTCATGGTTGCCAACCGTATTAATGTTTAAAAATAAAGCAAGCCAGTATATTTTCTTATGGCAGACATCCTGGAGCCCTCTGTTTTGGATGTTATAGGCATCATGCTACATAAGGGCCAACAGAAAATTCCTGAGCATAAAGTGATGGAAACAAATTTATACATAAGATATCCAGTTTAAAAAAAAAAAAATAGAAAAAGAAAAAAAGAAGGGTTTTGCAAGTTAGGAAACATTTTGGGGCAGCAGATTTTCAAATAAATGGCCCTGATTCAACCAAAACTGCAATGACTCATAATCATATCAGTATAACATTTCTCCCTCCCACTGGGCTGTTTTGGCTTTTCCAGCTGACTAATAAGAGTATCTGACAGTCGTCTGTATTTCTGATATACTGGAAATGGACTCAAGGATTTACAAAAACATTTTTAATACAGGCATAGTATTATTGAAGAGCTCATGGGATCCAGGTGCTATTTGCTAAATGAGTTCTTTTTCCCCACTATTTAAAAAAAACCCAACAAAGTATTTGAAATTAATTTCCATCACTTAAAAGGATTTGACAGGCACTCTGCTGGTGAGACTCGGCTAATTAGTGATGATTTATTTTCAAGGGATTGTTTCTTTTCAATTTGGCAACAGAGAGATATAAAAAAAACCTATAATCATGGTAGCACATTTCTCTGTGCATACCGGAATAGACACACATGGTTTTAGATGTGTGGTTCTGGAGTGAACTGGTTGCAGCCTCTGCTGTTGGGTTGCCATGCTCTTTCTGTTGTATACGATTCCACAATTATGTTTTGCTTTGAGAAGCTCATATACCTCCCTTGCTTTTAATGTGCTTTAAGCTGTGCCAGAGACAAAGATTCTTGTTTTTCTTTAGCATTATTGGAACTGTAAAGTACTAAAAAATTACCACTTGCTTTAAGCCAGCTGTATGGGTGCTTGATTAAATGATAATTGCATGTGAGCATTCCAGAAGCTGAAGCCTAAACTGCTCAAGCAGCAGCAGAAAGAGCAATAGGAAGGCAACACCCGGGAAACACCTGTGAGCTCAGAGCAGCAGAAATGCTTGAGGAATGGGAAAAGCAGCTGGACAGTCCGCTTCTCTGACCAGCCTCAATACCCGAATATATTGGGGGTCTACCTCGTCTTAGAGAGGACCACTTGGGGCATGAACTTTCCTGATTTCTAGAACGTGAACCGAAAGCTATAATAGGCTTCTTGCTAATTGTCCCTCCAAATGCAGCATGTCACAGCCGTGGTGCATCCTCTCAGCCCTGTCAAGGTACAGTTTTCAGTTGCAGGCCAGTTTTCTGTTCAGCCGCAGTGCTGCTGCTTGGCACTGCAGTGAAGGGCTGAGTAATGGTTCTTCGTTCAGCTGTGGCGGTGTTTGATGGCTGCACAAAACAGGATTTATCTTTCCTTTTATTTCTTTAAACCCATTCTTACACACTTCATTTTGCTGCTTTAAAATTGTGATGTTTGCATTGTGAACTCATGTGTGCAAATTCAGGTTATGCAAGTTTTCAGTATCTTGCAGAACCTTATATATGTTTATATATTAGATTGATCTTTAAATGCACAAATACACACTAAGATTTCCAGAAGAATTTGCTCTGTTCAGAGCACAGAGGAATGTAAATAGCTGTTATGCATCTTTGCATGTCCCGCTAATTTCACTTGCGTAAATATCTAGCAATGAACTCATAATTACCAAGCTAAACTTTCCAGAGTGTGCAAGCTGTTCCTGCACAAGTAAATAATTGCAGAGCAAACTTACTAAACGTGCATTTAATTTAACCGCTATACCGTATGTGCATAATTGAGAATTACAGGAGAGTGGAATATCCCTGTGAAAGTTGGTTTCAGCAAGCTGGATTTGAAGGATAGTTCCTTAGTTGAATCAGTCATGAGTTCATCAGATCAAAACCATACTTGTAGGATGTTTTGATTGAAAGAACACATAGTCGTGTGCAGCACAGGCTGGAAAAAAAACCCCAAACTAAATTTACTGCAGTTTTGGTTTTTATAGTAGCTTGCATTTGGATTTTGGACTTCATTTCGTGTACCCAGAACAATCAGAAAACTTTACATCTAGGGAAGTTTTTACACAGCTGTTAAAAGGTGCTTTTTCTAAAGCAGTATCTTCCTGTCTGTGACACTGTGATATGATGTTTGGTTAAAGACGATTGAAAAGCAAAGGTTATTGAGTGCGATATTCAAATTAAAACAAGAACATAGTCTAGGAGCACTTCTGGTTCCAGGTTCTTTCCCTGGCATCAGTTGAAAACTTGGTCTGGCCCTTGGCGTAAGTTCAGTGCCTCTTTGCCTGCTGTAGATATGTGGTACTACTGTAGACAAGTCACCTCATCTCAGTGTTTCAGTTCTTTATTTATGTTACAGAGCTAATATGCTGCCTCTCCCCTTCATTGACTTTCACATCTGTTTTATCTCCACCCAACAGAGCCCTGAGTTGGTCTTTTTTCCTGTCTCTGTTTTAAAAAGAGCCCTGCTTGGTGGTGGTCCCATCTCAGGTGGTGCCCCTAACCATTGCCATAATAAATCGATCTAACAATAAATAATCATATTTTAAACCCACAATCCCCCATATTTCTAGAGGATTTTACACTGTATCTGTGCACTCAATAGTGAAAAAAAGATTCTGCCTGCAATATTTCAACTGACTCATAAACATTTAATCAAAATTTATGGCGATAACCATAACCCTGATGTAGTCTGAGGCCTTTCTGCTGTGAATTCATTCAGTTCAGTAGTATTGCAATGTATGTTTTGCAGAAGTTTTATAGTCTTTAAAAATGGAGGGTTTAAATTAAGTATGAAAAACAGAATATGTTCAACATGTTATATTCAGTTTATTTTTTTAGTTTGTTGGGTTTTTTTTTTACTGCCCATGCAGTTTCTGTTTCCAGTATGTCGGTCTTTTCTGTAACTGTGCGTAAGTGCTTCATATGTGTTGTCAGGAGGCTGGATGCTTTGATGTTGTTGACAAAGCCTTGAGCCATGGACCAGCATCTGATCGGGTATGGTGACTGGGGCTGAGTGTGTCGGACGAAGCGGAGCAAGGGGGGCAGGTCTATTGCCGCTGGCCACTTGTGGAGCGGGGCACCACGTCTGCCCCAATGGCCCCTGAGGGCAGCATTGCAATGACAGCAGCTGCCAGGGCAGCTCACGTGCTCAAGAACATGCCGGGGAATTTCCAGCAAGCTTTGAATAGGTGGGGAGAGTCGGCAAGTTAAAAATATTTATGTTTTTGGTTGAACTCTGCATGGACTGATGTGTCAGGTAGAGAATCCTGCCCACTGGCAGGGCTTTCCCCAGAGGAGACCAACAGAGTGCGTGAGTGAAGGCAGGAGCTGAAGTACAGCAGATACATGAGCTTTGTCCTCCCATGGAGAAGGACAGCATGTCCTTCGCCTGAGCTGGTTGTTACCCCTGTGACTCCTGGGCGGTCCCAGGAGTCTGATGGGCCAAGCTGGGGACCTTGTGTAGATTCAGGATTCTTTGCTGGTCCAAAAGTGCTGTGTTATCAGGACTCTGAAGGTGTCTAGAGACTCCTTCTCCTCCTGCCATCAAAGTGGTTTGGTTCCTCCTGAGATTGAACCAGGGAGTAGTGTTACCTCTGCTCCCTGCAGCAGTACTTAGAGTTGTGGCTTGATGGGGTTGACAATTTTACTGAGGCAATTCTGTGTGGGTTGATTTTTAAAAACTTTCTTCTCTGGTATTACTTGCTGGGTACGTGTTGATTTCAGAGCACCCTGATGTTGGCAGGTTGCATTTTTACCAGTGCAAATCATAGAATCATGTTTAATAGTGCAGCCTTCTGAAAGGTGTGTGGTGAAAAATAGTATGATCCCATCATCAAGGTTTGTTTGTTATTATCACTACATAAATGAAAGAATGGCAAAAAGATGCAATCTGTAGGATAGATGAATTCTGGTTTCCACTGGCATCAGTGAAACTTTTACTAATTTAGTGAAGATACCATATGGTCCATAGCTCTTTGCTTTCCATCTTAGATAGAATAATGTCATTTCACAAGAACAATGGGATTTCAAATGGATGGAAGACAGCTTAGAGAACTGAAGGAGTGAAGTGTTAAATGAATTGTAATGTAAACCTGAAGAAAAACAGTAAGTTGAGCTTGCATTGTATATGAAATGACTTTATAAAATATATGTTTTCCTAAATGGTATCAAAAATGTATCACGACGCTTAAAAACCTGTAATCCTGTATTGTTAAGATTTGTATGGCAATCAAACTACCAGACTTTTGGCCTTCATTCCTGAAGCAGCGAGGCTAAAATGATAATACTCTCTGCCTTTCCTCCTCAGGCTTTAAAACACATTCGAAAATTTCAGCCAGATTTAGCAGAAGAGCAGAAGTTTGGAATTCATGACAGAAAGTCTGCAGCACAGGCAGTGACTGTGTGATAGCTTGGCTTGCTAATTGCTTACTGAAAGCATTAGCGTTTGTAAAGCTATTAAGTGTTAATTTTGCTTTATTATTTCAATATGTGTTCCATTTTTCGAACAGAAATTAATTTTCCCTGGTCTTTTTTATAGTACATAGGTACGCACAAGCCAAAGTAGTGTGTACTGTTTGGTACAATTAGAATAGAAACTAACCTTGGAAAAAAATGTATTTTTTGGTTTTATATATATATACATATATATATATATAAAAAAAATATATTCTTACAAGGTGGGACCTCTGTTCCTGTTTGCTCTCGGTATTGGGAATATGTATATTTTAAAAGCTAAAAAAAAATACTGTGAGGAGTCATATGTATGAAGAAAGTACTAATTCTGTCAATTTATTTTCTTGAATCTTTGGTAGAGAATCATCATGCCCTCTGTTCACTCTGAAGTACACTGCAAACTCAGAAATTTATACCAGTTAACAACCTGAATTAATCTTGCTTGCCTATTTAAGTTCCCTCCTGCTACTTTCTGCTGCTGAGAGCAGAGTGCAGATGTTCTTTCATGCTAATCATTAAAGAGAAAAAAAATGCTTAATTTCTTCTCACCTAGGCATTACTCAGTTTGAATAGCAAATCACTATTGCATGCCTAGTTCCTAATTCCATTTCAAGTGCTTCTCATTCTCATCCATAACACATTGCTTTTTTTCTGGAAGAGCATTTTTTAGGTATTTGTTTCTAATGTAGTGCAGTACCTCAGTCTGCAAGGAGTTAGTTTTAATGCCATTATGAACAAATACTTTGAAACACAGGTTTTGAAGTCTTTTTCTCAGATTTTAATAATTTGCTGTTTTATTAAAAAAAGTTGGGTTTTGTTTTTTTTACACAATAGGCATTCCACACAGCATTTCTGTCATAAATATATACCGGTACCTCTACACAGACAGTCCCAGTCACTGATTTGCATAGTTGCAGCCAAAACATTTCCAATTTGGTACCGATATTACTAAGTGGTATCACTCTCTCTTACAAAAATATTTTGTTACTCCCAACTGACATACTCCTTATGCTGCACAGTTTCCTCGTGGAAGCTTCCGTCCTTCCTACTCTTAATTGTATGATGGTTTTTCTAAACCATTGCTGATAAACTGGACAGTACTGAAAGATTTAATGACTGACATATATAGTAAGATACAAAATTACTTTATGTTGATGTATTTTAAACTAGATTATACATGTAAATTTTTAATACAAATAATGAACCACAGGATAATTAGACTGATGCAAAACAATATACAGTACGAGGAAGTACTTACACTTTATTTTTACTTCTTACACGTGTTTCTCTAAAGCTCAAATTATCCCTTGACTAGTGGTAGACAATCTGTTAATTGAAACTTAGGCTACTTTTTTCTTTCTCAAGGCCCAATTTAGACTAGATTTCAAAAGCTAAATAAACAACAGTCTGCCTGCCTAATAAAAAGGAGTGTGTCAGGTTTCTGTGTATTTAAGTCTTTTAAATAATCTCCACTTAACTGTTCACAAGGGGCCATGTAATCTTTAAGGACTTACATTGCCCTTGCCTTTTGGCCCAGAATGATGGGGATGTGCTTGGGTGTTGCGGGGTGGGAAGGATTTACTCACTGAAGTACAGCTGCAGGTAAATCGTCAGCGTGTGCTCTATGCCACCAGCACGATGTGCAATATGTATATTTAAAAATGGCGAGGGAAAGGTTTTGCCTACGCTGACACTTTAGTTAATACGAAACCCATAACAGATGCGCTTACTATTTCAATACAGGTTTTAAGTGGAATAAGCTGTCCCGCTACAATTTGTCTGTATTACAAAGTTTACTTTAGTAAAGGCATTGCAAGGGTTGGTGTATAGAAGATGTGTGTGACCCCTATGTGTTACAGCTTTGCACCGCTCTCTTCCCTGAACCCCGGAGAGGGCCGGGCAGGACTCTCCTGCAGTTGTGCTCCTGCTGCCTGTGGTGGCCACTCCGGGTCGTCTGGGTGAAAACTGTCACTACAGGTTTACAGGTAGAAAAACCTGTACAGGAGGGGGGTTCCGAGTGTGCTGGGACTAGAAACCGAGAGAGTTGGATGTGGCAAGGGAGGTGTTGAAGGAGGGGACCTACGTAGCGGAGGTGTCACAATGATCTCCTGGGCAAGGACACTGGCACTGTGACTGGAAGCTGTAAGGTTGCAGCTTGGGGCTGGCTAGACGAGGAGACTGGGACAGGAGAGAAAGCTACCGCAGCACTTCACTGCAAGTGGAACATGGAGTACCTGTGCTTGGACCGCTGTAAGTGCTGTGCAATGCTTTAGGACCAAGGTCATGTCACAGGTAACGTCCCACATCAGCAACCAAGAGGAGTGGCTCCTCTTTACTTTCAGTCTTCTTGCACTGCACTTCTGCTTTGGTGGGTCAGTAACCTGCTGCACGTCTTCCCTGACTTGGCAAAACTCAGAATCGAGCATGTGGCTGCAGTGTGAATCAGAGGAAAACCTGTAAGGAAAAAACCTGGAAAGAAAGGTCTTTATCTGTGTTGCTGTTCTGTGTGAGTGAAGTCTACATAACGGTCAAAGAGGAGAGAATAAAAGATGTAACAGAGCAATGACCGCTGTGAGCAAATGTGTCATAAGTTCTGTAGAAAGAAACAGCATGTAGAGGTGTGGTTAAAGATTCAGTTACAGCAGCCACGCACAAAGGTATTAAAATGAAAGTTGCGCCGTTGAGATTAATCTGGTATTTCCTGCCTTTTTCGTCAGACCTTTTAAAGTTTGTTTGAGTTGCTGTGTATGTGTGGTCACGTACTGGTGCGCAGGCGTGTGTCATTGTGTCACTATATCTGTATTGAATCACTGTAAAACATTAGCTTTTTATGTGCTAAAACCAAAGAATATTCAAAGACTCAAAATCTCCAGAGAAAAGTACAGAATTTTTACATGAAGTTTTTACTCTTGCAATGGGTTAAATATGGCAGAAGACGCATCTGGCTCGAGATGTTGTTGAGCTGAAAATAGTTGGAGGCTGGGAAAACAGTATGTTTATTCTGTTATTACTATTTCTTAGGTACCTGCACATGAGTCACTGCATCAGGCTGGGTACAGGGCTAAATGAACCTGTACTCTGACCCAGGGCATTCATTCCTATGTCACCGTAAATAATAGTGTGAAGTAAATAAAGGCAAATTCATTGAAATATTTTTGAAGTCTTAGTGCCAGCACTACTGATACCTTAAAAATAAAAAATGCGCATATGAAATACCTATTGATGCTTGTCAAAGTGAAGTGGAGCATCTTGCATTTCTTTTTCAGGACTCAAATAAGAAAATTACGTTTTAATTTAATTGCAGTTTTGAAAAAGATAACCTAAAAGGAGGAAGATTTGAGAGAGTGTTCAAATATTCACGAAAGGGTCTGTAAATAGCAGTCCGTGAAGACAGTGCTGCAGTGCTTAGGCTGCCCTGTTGGTATTCCTGGCTCTGGTTTGCCATGGGGCAGTATTTGGCTTGGTCAGGAAGGTGGTCACTGAAGAGACTATTTTTGGCTTTTGGGGCCAGTACTTCAGATCCAGACTCAAATCTTTGCAGGTGTGGAATTTCTTTGAATGTTTGGCACTTTACTAATTTAAAAATAGCTAAACTGAGGGTTGGTTTGTTTTGTGTGTTTTTTTTTTTTTTTTTCTTAAATGTTCATTGAAAAAATTGCTGCTGAACTGAGTCTTTACATGCCGTATTTCAGCCCCAAGCAGATTTTTACGGCTGAGTAATAAACCCCTGGAAATGGGGTTTTATAATGGAAAATGCAACTTAAACTTAAGTAGAACAGCACCTTACAATAACACATATTTGGAACCTACAAAATCCCTTGCTCCCAAGGGTGGTGTTATAGTGTAAGGAGTGTATAAGGAGTATAGTAAAGGAGTGTAATAACAGTTTAATTTATCATAAATACATAACATATTTTATGATGATTTGATTGTGTTGAAAAATTTCACCTTATAGATTTTAATGAAGCAACCTACTGGTAAACTTATTGCAGTTGGCTTTCTTTTCCTTTGACTAGGGGTCTCGGCAGAGTGAAGCATAAATGACTTAGTTTTAGAAGCTGGTTAATAAAAAATAGATTTCCTTTCCCTTTGACTTGTTTATGAAGCTGAAAAACGACTGGGCAGGTCACTGGTGTGTGGCAGAGCTAATTTCTACAGTTCTTCAACTGGCAATGAGTAAAGTGTTATGGTTAAGCTGAATAATCCATTTTCCTTCGTGAACATGAAATGCAATAAATGATCTAAGACACATATATCAAAACCAGGAAAAGTCTCATCTTCTGTAAAACAGGAGAAACTGATAAATGTGGACTGTGCTACCTTTTGGGCAAATAGGTCACCAGGAGTGCCCCATACCAGGGACAGGTCGGTCTTGCTTTCTTAGTTTGCAGTCGTGTGGTGAGACCTGTGTTTCTTGGCTGTACTCTGGCTAAATTGAAGTGGCATCAAGGACTGCCACAAATCAAAGCAGAATTCATGTAGACACTTTCCTTGCCCAGTGACCAACCTAACATTCATGATACCTTCCTAATGAAATAAGGCTATTGAATTTTCAGCTTTGTTTGCCTTCCCATCCTCTACAATTTATAACTTAGAAATTAAGAAACAGAAGTTCAGTTTTTATTGTATTCTGCCTTCTTGTGTTTCACTATTATGTTGGTCTTATCTAAATTACAATAATTTAGAGGGGGAAAAAAGGTGTTATTTGACTTAATTTTTTGTTTGGGAACCATTAGGATTGTTTTAATTAAACTTGGGAGGACTTTTGTATCAAGCGTGTGTTGTATGATACACTATACTGATAATAATAATTAAAAAAATACTTTTTATGTAAAGTTATGGTGCTTACAGGTGAAACTTAATACTCTATGCCAAGCCCTTAAATCTTGGAAAAGTTATCTAAAATCACTTGATTAAACACAATAGTTCTGAATTAAAACGCCTATTGAACATCTAGAGAACCAGAAATAAATGGTATTGCTTGTTCCTTTTCAACCATTCTTCTGAGAGCCCTTTCCTAAGAAGCCAGGAACCTCTCCAAGAGATTCTTAAAATGCCATTCCTACAAAATGTGAAAGCAAACTGATTTTTATTGTTTTTACTGGAATATGAATTGGATTGATGACTAGTAATAGAGGATGTGCTTGATGTTATAGTATAGATCTAGAACCAAGTGAATGATTAATTAGATATTACGAGAATGTTACATGCTTGCATTTTTGTTGTAAAATATTGTTTTAGTCTGCACTTGTAAATGATTTTGATCCCTTTTCCTCTATGATAATGAAATGAAAATTACAGTAGATAAAAATAACATGAAGTCAGAATGTTTGCAATTAGGGTTTATAGCCTATGTCTGAAAACGTTTGGCTTATGGGCTTTCGTAGTGGTTTTTTGGTTTGTTTTGGTTGGTGTTTTTTTTTCAGTACGGTAATCGCTTCCTTTCTCCGTTGACTCCTACAAATATTGATTTTGTTGTAATTCTCACAAATAGACACAAGGAATTTACCAAGAAAACTGAGTGACTAGGCAGAAGCTAGTTTTTTTTGGTTTGTTTTTTTTTTTAATATTCTGGAAGACCCTTTGAGTGTGCCATAAAACCCACAGCTATTTCTTCACTCAGCCTGTGATCAGACAAGGTAGCACAAATGAGTTGCTGAGCAATGTTGATCCTTTAGAAGACAGTGCACAGTAAACCTGCAGACCTAAATTGTGACTTGGCCTGACAAATATCACAGCAGTTTGAAAAATGCTAATAATGATTCTTTGAAATTGCTTGATAGTTCATCACTGCCTAATGCTTAGCAAGTTTTAAAGCTTTTTGTTGCAGATTGCAAAGGCAGAAGGATGGGGAAAAAAGGGATAGAAAGGGGAAGAAAAAAACAAGTTGAGATTCCGGTACAGTAGAATCAGTTCAAAGCTAAGACTCTAAGAAAACTGCTTACCCTTGTCCTGATACCAGACTTTGTGGTACAAAAATTTGCTCTTCTTTTATCATAAAAAATTTGATATCTTTTGATCAATAATTTTTATATAAAATAAAAACTATTAGCTCTGAATTCAGTGTACCTTCTCTTCATCAAGTGGACTGGAGCATTAGAAATAAGCTGAAACTGCATTCAGTGTGTTTCCAGGACTTATGTAGGAATATTAATTAGATCCTGTAAATTGTGTACACTCATTTTGCATAATACCAGCATTTTTTAATACTCAGGATTCAAATAGTTTTTGACCTGAAGGCAAGGTTTAACTCTAGTAGTCGAGCTGCACTGTGCCTTGAGTGTCCCCTGTGAACTCAGCTGTAACCCTGCAGTGCCAGGGTTTAGGTTATTCTGCAGCATCTGCATCCCTATGACAGAAAGATGTCACGTCAACCCAAACTGTTTTCCGTCTGTCGTTTAGTTTCATCCCATTGCCTGTAGGCCCTCTTTGTCCTTTTTTTTCCACTTATGCCCTAAGCAATTTATTACTTCTTTTCTTGCTCTTAGCTCCCTTTTTCTCATTTGCTCTCATCCTCTTCAGACTGGACATCTCTCCTCTTCAGACTGGGCATCTCTCCAAATAATTGTTTGCTTTAATTCCACGAAGTTCCAGGCTTGCAGTTCTAGCGATATCCCACTACTTTGGACTTTCTCCTTCTGTTTTCTTCCACTTCTTCGTGGCGTCTGCTATCCAGTAGGAAAGATGTCTCACGTTTGCTCAACAGCTTTCTTTACCAACTTGTTACACTTTCAGGTGGACATCATTAGGCTTTCTCATCATGTTTCTCATATTTAGGAGATCCTGTATTACCTGCAAAACTGTGTGGTGCCTACAAGAACTTAGCACTGGTTAGTTTGATGGCTATGAGTTGGTGCCTATTACAGTTGACGATCAATATTGACTATTGATTTATTTCCTGCCAATATACATTAGACTTTCTTGCTTTATAAATAAATCTCAGCTCTCAGAGGTGGATATGTTTTTACTGTTCTTTTTTTTTGTTCAAGCCTTAATGGGAGTGTTGGTCAGTGGTTAGGATCTGTGATAATCTATGGTAATGCCAAAAAGATTTATACTTTGGTATGTACCTCCCAGTTCATATCTACATAAATGTAATTATTTTGCACTTTGATTTGTGTATTCCTGAAAATGGTTTGAAAGCTGATACATTCTTATTTAGCTTTTAAAGAATGTTATGTGACCTCCTTATTTCTTTGATGCAGCATCATGAAATAAATTGAAACCTATTGCATCGTTCTTCTTACCTTTATTAACCTATATTGAATAGCTGAACTCTGCCCTTACTTTCTGTGTCCCCTTTGAGAGGAAATATTAGAATGAAAGGTTTTGTTTGGGTTTTTTCCCCTTTATTTCCCCAACCCTTCCCTTAACAAATAAGTGCTTTTTATCCAGAGTTGGCTTTGGCAGGTCTACTGTCATGTATAAAAATTGATGAGTTTTTTTCATACGTAATACATTTATTTTTTTCTCCTACTACTCAACTTTTAATAGATCAGATCAAAACTCTGGGTAGCAATTTTTGTGGAAATATTTTCTGTATTTTGTGAAAACCTCTTGGAAGCAATCAAAATATTGTACAAGGCTGGAACTTTACCTAGTTGTTAATTGGCAGGTTAAACTTTTATGGGTTTCTGGTACCCTGGCGGTACATGACTATTAAAAATTGCAGGTGGTTCAGGGGAAAGGGGGAGGTGAGTTCCTGTGCTAGTAATATATCATAAAACTATATATTTCATGCGCCTGTTGTGAAAGTGGAGACTTTAATACTTTTTCACAATATAAGCTGATTAAAGAATCTTTATGGATCTCATTAACTCAAGTTTTCTTTGTGAACGTTAAAAAATGTAATGCTTATGGATAAGAACAGCAAAAATAATTAGCCTCTGTGGTGCCTCCTTTGGTTTAACAAAAGCAGTGTGGTACAAAATGTGCTTATTCTTTCTGAGCTTAAGTTTGTCCTTTTGCACAAAATTCTCTCACTGAATTGGCCATTTTCCTTAATTCTGACATGATCGAGCATAGGAAGTGAAAGGGTAGGATTGTTCCATGCTCCAACTACAACCAAATACTACAGTGTGTTTCACAGAGTCACAAAATCATGGAATTGTTGAGATTGGAAAAGACCTGGAGACTGTATACTCTCACCTCCGTGCTCAAAGCAGGGTCAGCTACTGCAGGTTGGTCTGGGCCAAGTCCAATCCGGTTTTGAATATGTCCAGAGATGAGGACTCCACAACCTCTGTGGGCACCATGTTCCAGTGTTTGACCATCCTCACAGTGAAAAAAGTCTTTTCTTACATTTAAATGGAACTTCCTGTACTTCAATTTGTGCCTGTTGTCTCTTGTCCTTTCACTGGATACTATTGAGAAGAGTCTGTCTCCATCTTCTTTACAACACCATCCCCTGTCAGACATTTGTACCCATTGATAAGATTTCCCTAAGCCATCTCATCTCCAGGCTGAACAGTCCCAGCCCTCTCAGCCTCTCATACGAGAGGCTCCAGTCCCTTCATTGTCTTTTGTAGACTTTTGCTGGGCTTGCTCTGGTAAGTCCATGTCTCTCTTGTACTGATTAGCTTTATCACCAGAACTCGATGCAGCCTGACAGAGGTGTCAAGTGTGGAGAAGAGCGAAAGGATCACCTCCTTCAACATTGCCCAGCTCCCACATCACTCCTGAGTGCACCCTGTCAGGTCTTATGTTTAACCTTTCCCTAACCTGATCCTCCTCTATGGATGGTCAGTCTTCAGTGCTTCAGACTTTCCCACTGGTCTCAGTGGCCTGAGATTCTTGCAGACAAATCTTACTGGTGAAGACAGAGGTGAAGTAGGCATTGAGTACCTTGGCCTTTTCCATGTCCTTTGATATCAGGTCTCCTGCACCATTCAGCCATGGGCCTACATCTTGCCAAATCTTCCTTTAGTGACTCATATGTTGCCTTTCACGTACCATGCCAGATTCATCTCCAGGTGGGCTTTGGCTTTCTGAACCCCACCTGTGCATGTTTGGATAGTGTCGCAGTATTCCTACAGTCTCCTGTCTCTGCTTCCACCTCTGTTATGCTTCCTTTTTATGTTTGAGTTTTGCCAGGAGCTCCTTGTTCATCCATGCAGGCCTCCTCCTGCCTTTGCTTGGCCTCCTGCCCCTCAGTTGGACTGTTTCTGAGCACAGATCCTTGGAAATCAACCAGCTCCCTTGGACCCCTTTTCTCTTCAGGACCATGTCCCATGGGATTCTTACAGACAACCCTCTGAACAGGCCAAAGTCTTTTCTGAAGTCCAGGGATGTGATTCTGCTTATTTACCATGTTCCCGTCTCTCAGACTCCTGAACTGTAAAATGTCATGGTCAAGGCTGCCCATGACCTTCACCTTCCCGACCAGTTCCTTCTTGTTTGTAAGTATGAGGTCCAGCAGAGAGCCTGCCTTTGTTCATTTCTCAATTGCCTGTGTTAGGAAGTGACCACCAAGGCCCTTCAGAAACCTCCTGGATTGCTTGTGGTCTGCTGTATTGTCTTTCCAGCAGATAACCGGCAGTTGAAGTCTTCCCCCTTGAGGATCAGGGACTATGAATTTGAGGCTTCTTCGGTTGTCCAAAGAAGGACTTATCTACTTCTTCAGCTGATGATTTTAGAACTTATTTTTTTCTGCTTGAAATTGACAGAGCCTTAACGCTTCATTCAGCTTTGTCATTCAGATTTTACATCATGTGCGGTGTTAAATGAAGAATAAAAATATTAAATAGTATTTGGTATGACCTTACTGGACCCTCCTCCGAATAAAATGTTTCTTAATACTGTTTAATAACAACAATTTCCCATTAAGAGATAGTTTTGTGTCTGTTGCACAGTGTTGGAATTCACTAAATATGTGCTTTATTAGTAACAAAATAATGGCATTGAGTCAGATGTATTGATTTTAATTAAGATAGAACCAGGGTAGGCTTTCAAATACTTTCAAATGTAAGGATTTTTCCACCTGTGATTCCATTTTATCTAGTATGTGAGTGGTAGATTTCATTCTCTTCTAAGGTAAATATCCTTAGAGGTATTTCCTCTATTATGTATCATATATCAGTGAGAAATATCCCACGCTTTTTTTTTGTACTTTTTTTTATTATTTTCTGATAATGATTTTCTTCTGCTGGTTTTGATACCAGGAGCGTCATGTGGAGGCTTGTGAGGAATGGTCCACAAAGGCCAGAATGGTCTTTCTAGTATTAGCCAGACTTCAGAGGAAAGGTAGGTGGTTACTGGCAAAGGCAGAAGAGGTTTATGGTTGGAATGTTAGCACATTCTTGTTCTGTTGTGTTAGTCCTGAGGCTGCACAGCCTCTTTTGCAGAGCACAGGATGTTTCTCCTTGTGAAGAAGGTGCACCAGAAAGTGAAACACAGCACCGAGCTTTGAAACTCAAAGCAATCAAGTCTGGTGAGGGCTGTGCTGAGCCCTGCTCATCTAACTTGATCAGTTTCTGAAAACCGGGGCTGGACCTCCCTAAACTTTTTCACTGAGATGTCTTGGCCTTCTTGGCGTCCCTTCAGGGCTCTTTGGGTGTAGAAGCACCCCACGTGTCTGAGATGGCTGAAAGAAAAGCAGTCTAGAGAAGTACATGAAGTGTTTGACTTTATCTCCTTGTATAGTGAAGAAGTCTTCAAAGTCAGGAAAAGTGTTTCATACGTATGTGTATAGATATGCATGCATATTTATCAGGACAGCCTTTTAAAAAAAAAAAGTGAGATTTGTACATGTATTTCTTTCTTCCCTTCCTAATGACATTGTAATAAGCACCCAAAAATCCTTACATGAAAACTTGAAATCCTGGTTGTTGCTTGTACGCGTCATTCTGCCTGTCATTTCTATGAATTCATTCACTTTTCTGATCACTCCAGAGACAGTGACATTGGAAGTTTCTTGCTGGGAATACTTTTCATGTCACTGGGCAGCTATGAAATTCAATCTGTTCCTTCTCGTCTGTACTGAGATTCTAATGATGAATATTGGAGACAACTAGGCAGGAACCTGGAATGTGAAGCGTGGTATTCAAGAATGAAATAAAAATATTTTGATAGAACTATCAAGGTAATTTTGGTTATTGGAAAGATCTTGATTTTTCTCTCCTTTTGAAAGATTTTATTATTACAAATAATAGCAAGGACTTAAACTGTATGTCTCCAAATGCCCTTTGAAAACAAAAAAATGATCATTTACATTTAACAAATAGACTTATTGATAAAGCATAACTTTATCTCTCATACATTTCAAATGCAAGATCAAGATCTTACATTCATCATTTTAATGTTGCTTAGTAATTTAAAATTCAATGGCTACACACCAAAAAGCAAAAAATTGCTTGAAACGTATCTGTAAGCTGTCACTGTACTGGAAAAAAGATGAATTCTCATGCATTAGCACAAAGAATTTATACAAAACATATCTATGTATTATTTCTTGCTCTATGATAGCCACAGAACTCCAGAAAAGAAAATGCAAGGAATACAATTTACAAAAATACAAAAAATTAAGTTAGAAAACCAACATCTCAATATAGAATAATATGCTTGTGAACGACCGTGAAGATAAAAAATATACAGAATTATCACCCTGAAACAGAAGGATTAGTTGCAAGGATGGCCCCCAAAAGTACGTGTTTCTTCATGCAAATAGAAATTTCAGCATATTCTTTTCCCTTCAGTAAGAAATTTTATACTTTTCGTGGCATGGAAATAAGAACAACTCCCAATATTACATGAATGAGTTCCAGAAATTTCAAAGCGTGCCACCAATGAAGCACTGGCTTTCAGACACAGAAAGAATAAAATGGCTATTCAAAAACTGCACACTCCTCAGCTATATTTAATACTAGAAAACAGAGTACCACTTTTACATGTATTCCATGGGGCCTCATTCCAGAAAGCTCTTCCGTGAATAGAACTCACAGGCACTGCTTATATGCATAAAGGTGCTTAAAGGCGAGAGTGTTTCCAAGAAGACTTGTGTTTGCTCTCTCTGTGTTTGAAAAGAGTTTAATTTATTCAGTTTTAAAAGCCATGCAAATGCACCTAAAGCCTGCTTAGCTTAATTAAATAATTATCGATGCAATTTTAATTGTTATACAAGAACTTTAAAGTGGGCATTAAATTAATATTTTATTTCAACAATTCAAGTAATTACCAAACAAGTATTAAGTGAGAATGTGTTATCTCTGTTATTTGCATGAGTTCCCCCAGATTTCATTTAAAAGACTTGTTTGTTTGTTTTTTCTCCTTTGTAACTAGTTATTTCTGATAAAATCCAGGATTTACTAAAATAAACATGTATTCCTTTTATGCTCACGTTCACTTAATATATGTTGAAATTATAAGGGCTGTAAAAGAAATGTTGAGAATTTCAGATATGGCTGGTGTTGAAACGGGAGTTAAAGATCTAGGATCCTTATAAATGTTATTATTTGAGCAGTAAAATTTGCTCCTTGAATGATAAATGGCTGCGTAGAATAGGAAGAATGAATGTTTTCAGATGTTGTTCTTACAGTAATAGCTTTCAGCTTGTTGTCCTTCAGGTTCCCTGCAGCCGCATCATTATAATTTTAATAATATGTAAAATCAGTCCTTCATGACAAGAAAGCTCTTAGGCAAGTGCAATGACATCTGCACGTTACCAGCAACGAACACCAAGCAAATTTGTAATGAAGGAGAACTTCACATGCTACCACACATCAGCGATCCTGGCTTGTTTCCCTGATTTGTTTTGGTGTTTAAATTTTCATCATCAAGTCCTTATCGCTCTTGTTTTCTCATGCCTGTACAGAAACAACTGTTGATGTTTCGCATATAAATGCTGTGAATTTAAATGGGCTGTGAACTAAGATCTTAGCTCCTTTGTCAGGTTATTCCATCCTGTTCATAGTTTCTACTTGGTGGACTGCAATACTGGGACACCAGGGGAAAAATCACAACAGTCATCAGGGTTTTCTGTCTCCTCTGTTCTGTCCGGCAGCGCGTAAGAGTTGTGTACACAACCGGCTGTGCACCTCGCTTGTACATCTGCTAATCCACCCAAGGAATATGCACAATTTTTGCTGAGACCTTATAACATCCATGCTGCCCGCTCTTCCATCCTCTGCTTAAGTGTCGGAAATCCAGAGTCATGATTCTCCTCTCCTTTGAGAAAAGCTGGAATAAGTAGACACGTAAGACACAGCCGCCAGACAGCTCCTGTCACTGGGGTAGGCTCAGTTTGAGTGAACATGCATTCATCACGTGCAGTGTCTTTAGCGCTGGCTAGTTTTGTTTTTAATGTGGCTGGAAAGCAGAATATGTCTAGCTAGTGACAACTTTATCTCCTGAGTCAGAAGAATGAGTTAAATAAAGTGGCATTAAGATGCATAGAGCCCAGTTCATCTCATGTCACTTTTATCTATCTGAAAAGTAGGCATCTGCTCCAGGATAGTCCTCTATGTTTTCTGTCGCTACTCAATTGAAATTGGTGTTCTGGATCACACTGATGGTGCCCACTTCAGCTGCTTTTCTGCTAACTGGTGGAGGCATGCAGCCAGCTCTATGGTCACCCTTTTAAATTATAAAGTCTGTGTGTAATCCTCTGTTAATATCACTATAATTGTCCTATGATATGCTTTCATTCCCTTAATTTTCTGACAGTTCTTTGTTCTGACATGGTTCTTTGTTACAGCACAACAGATACTCAGATACTGACTCTAGAGATCAGTGTTTTAATTCTATGCAATTCATTAATAAACGCTGGCATTTCTGTGAAGAAAGTAAAGAAATTCCACACATTAACTGTAGCAGTGCTAGGTCCTTAACAAGAGTTTTCCAGCAGATTGGACTGTGGTCTGCTGAGAAAAGGCAAAGGACCTCTGCATCATAGGTATGTTTGTTAGGGAGCACTTTGACCAGAAGAACACTTTGCAGGGACATGACTGTGATGGAGATCTTAGTCCTGAGTCTTCAGAGACTCAAGATTTTCCCAATAAACTCATGTCTGGCATTCCTATTTGTGTCTTTAGAAAACCACCCTTCAATTGCTGCCTGTATTTTGGTACCTCTAGGCAGTTGTGTATTATATTAAATGTTAGAACAAATGCTGGATAAAGCTATTGACATTCTGACAATCTTGGAAGAGGAGAGCTCTTATGAAATTTAATATCCTCACCACAGAACAGGAAAAATAATCTTACAGGTTTCAGTAGATGGATGGATGTATACACTATTTTGTTTTTCTACATCAAGCTCAACAGTCCTAACTGTCATTAATCATTTCAGAATCTCTCCATTGCTATTTTTAGGAGCATAAAGAATTTCAGTATTATAACATGATCTGTGCTAGAAAGAGGTCAAATAAATGGTCTGCAGTGGAGATTTGCTGCTAGAAATACATTGGTATAAAGTTGAAAGTAACTTTATAGCGCAGGACTACTGGGTGGGTGTACCATAATTTACTAAATTACAACAGATTTAAGCTGCTGGAACATTTTTATTAATACTTCTATTTGTTTTTACAATCCAGTTACCTCAGAACACAGCAGTTTATTCAAAATAGGTATCTCGGATTTCATTTCTAAAAATATTTTGATATTTTTTATGGATGTTTAAAACCCAGAGGCTCTGTGTGCTTAAAACAAAACATAGACGTTTTACGGCTTTCTCAATTTTTGTCAGCTATTGTAAGACTGCGCGTATTGTGCCAGATCACCAAATGGAGGCAGCTCTGAGTAGGAGCTGAGGGACCTACTGCTTCTTCATCTGTGGGAACTGGTCTTTGCAGGACCACGTACAAGATGCGAGCAGCTCAACTGATGCCCCTCATTTGCATGCAGATGTGTACGTTTCTTAAGAAATGAGCATCATCCAGAGACAAATTTAGAGCTCTTGCTTTTATGAACTTACTGAAGAGTGTCATGTATGTAAAACACATTATATATAATATGGTGAGACTAAACATGTTCTGACAGTGTCTTAAGGCCAAGGGTAGTTTGTTAAAAACATGACTGGAGCTTAAGTTTGGGGATAAAGGCATCTTTGCAATGCAGAGCTTCACTGCAGAAAACCTGTTTTTAACCAAAACATTGCAAGTTTACTACATCTCCAGGTGCTGTTTGTGCAGTTTAATAGTCAGCAAATAAAAAAACATCTCATAGAAATACTATTATTTTTATCATCTTTACTATAAGGATGGAAGTTAAGCATATAGATGCACCTATTTTCTGTATTAAGTAAGTCAAAGTCATTTACTCCTTGAACACAGTCCGTGGAGAATCTGTGTCTTTTTGCTAATGTAATGAAAAACGGAACAATACTGGAAAGGTGGCAGATAAACTTGCACATGGGTATAAATAGATCTTTAACATATCCCATGTGTTAGAAGAGCATTTTCTTGACCACTGTATATTCATAACAACTGTGTAAAATATAAGTAAAATAAAATGCAGCAATACGCACTTGGGCTGTGATGCTGTTAGATGTTGTAAGTGAATATGGCTTGGCCTTGTGCACAAATTAAGGGTTTGATTTAGGAATTGTTCTTCTGGAAGATGGTATTTTTTTTTTTGAGTCCTCGTTAGAGCGAGCAGTGTTTGGTCACAGCATTATGGCTCCAGCTCTTCTGGACATGCTTTTAGCTGTGCTGTAAAACAGAAACAAGGTGATAAATGTTTGGGACAATTAAACGATCTCAGGAGTTGAAATCCTGACATAATAAAGTCAATAGCAGAACTCCCATTAACTGTAATGGGGCCAGGGGTCTGAATCATCATCTTGGGACTTTGATCAAGAGTCGTGACATTTAACCCTGTTTTCATAGTAGGTAGAGCTACCAAGAAAGAAGGTGATTCCTTGTCATTAGTTGTTTGGAGCACTGTTCAGTTACTTATAGCTTGGAAAAGTAACATATGTAGTTGTTTCAAGGATCTCACTGAAGTCTTTATGTATGTCACATTTTGAGATCTGCTGAAGTGTCTCACAAGGGAAGAGACAGAAAGTTGTTCATTGTTCGCCATATTGTTAGCAGCCTATATCCGCTACGATATGTATTCACAAACATACAGAAGTAGTATTTTATACTTAAATGGATATGTTGGGTTTTTTTCCCTGCTAGAATCTCATGTATTAGTGCTTCCAAGCTCAGATATTTTCACAGAATCACAGAATGGTTCGGGTTGGGAGGGACCTTAAAGATCATCTAGCTTCAACCCCCCTGCCATGGGCAGGGGCACCTCCCACTAGACCAGACTGCTCAAAGCCCCATCCAGCCTGGCCTTGAACACTTCCAGGGATGGGGCATTTCAGTGGACAAATAAAAGTGCGTCACCAAATGCTACTGAAATTCCAAATCATATGCTGCTAGGAGATTAAGAAGCTGGGAAATTTAGTTCTAAAAACAGTAGAAGAAGTCTTGCTGTTCCCTTTGTTTACCATCCTTGTCTTTATTTCAAGCATATACTTTGTGAATCTACAAATTATTGCCTTTATTTAAAAGTTTGTGTGTTATTCAAGATGACTTGTAAACTCGATGCAATCTTCCCTAGCAAGGGAAACAGGAAATACCAGAGAACACTAGACTCAGTAAACCTATAAAATTTGAGAATGCAGCCCATTATTTCTAGAGACTTTTCACATAACACTTTGGGAAGCAATGACTAATTAGTTTTTGGCTTTAACAATAACAGTTTGAGGGGTTTTTTTTTTTTTTTTTTTTTTTTTTTTTTTTTTATAGCTTTCATATTAGGTAGAGCAGGGAAAGTGACTCTGAATGATGAAATATTGGCAGTGTACACTTACTTCTCAGTAGGAGCTCAGCTCTTTGATCCCTAGTACAATTACATTCATTGCCCAAGTTTTATTGCCGTGCCAGAGAGTTAACAAGCAGCCGCTACACTCACGACAGCATCCTAATAGAATTTTTTTCAATAGGTAATTGAATATTTAAAATTAATGTCTCAGATTCTCTGGATTCTTGGTAATAATTAAATGTTCACAGCATTTTTCCTTGACTACTTCACAGCAGTAAACAGAATATTTACGTTCATCTGACCTATCCAACACTGCAACAACGCTTCTGAGTGTTAACTGTAGCTAGAGCAATATTTTAGTTATTGTTCCTTTTTTCTGCCTGAATACTTGGTTGAGTGTTATTTTCTGAATTCAGAAAATGGCAAAGCTCGACTGGCAGAAAGCTCCACAGCTTCCTGATGAATATTTAAATTTGTACTCACTTCGGGTTCTTACCATAAGAATGGCCTTCTTATCAAGTACTAATGAAATTTAGAAGTTGCAAATGTGATGGAGGCATATGTTAAAATAACATTGCTTATCTTCTTTTTTTTTTATTCACTGTTGTTACGAGCATGTTCCTTAATGATCCTTCAAGATTCTAGCTGATATTTTAGCTAACTATATGAAGGATATATTCCATGCATAACTTTCTGAAACGGATCTGGGGAAGATGCTATTACCCAGTGATTAGAACAGAAGACTGGAAATCAGAATGACCTGACTTCATTTGCATTTCCTTCTCTTTTGTGAAGTGGCCTTGAAAAAGCGAGTCTACACATAAGTCATTTAAGTCTTTCTCTTTACCCTTCTGTGTTCTCTTTTTAGATTTAGGGTCTGACCTTTTATGTGTGAAAGGTGTATCCACCTATCACTAGTAGGAGAAGTACAAGCTACAGCGGTCAAACTACAGTCATCATGCAGTATTTTTTTTAGTATAGCTTCACATCCCAGAATATGTTAAAAAGTTTTAATGATTTTGATTTCTATTACCAGTTCTTAATGGGATAGTGTAAAAACGTGGGCATGAACTAAAATAGAAATAATTAAGGATGAACCTGAGGCATTCCTGTCTTCCAAGTAAATGCAACGTCATGTAACATCATGCAGAATAAGGTGCTAGAATTTATGCCACAAGTCATAAATTGTGCCATAAGTAGAAATGCAAAGAAATACCTTTGTGACAGTAGGTTTTCATATCATCCTAAATGTACAACCCTTTCTTGTTTCCGTGTTCAGCGAGCCTCACTGGAATAACCTTCTCTGCAGATGGTTTTCATTTTCAGTGTTAACTGGTGGTCTGATACATTGCACTTCTCTGTGTTCTCCACATCATCCCAGCATGATTATCATAGCTCTTGGGAAATAAATAAATAAATAACTTTGTCTGTGTAAAAAGACAACACTTTCTATTAAAAACCTAAACCAAGATAAACAAAAACTGAGTATTATTCCATATGTTCTATTTGATCAAGATTTGTTTGATCAGTTGACAATAACAAATTCAAGGAAGGCATATTAGCATCAGTACAAATTACTTTCTCCCAGGGCAAAAGAGATTGCATACTGGCATTTTTTTTGTGTGTGTTTTGATTATACAGAAAATGGTTGCTTGATTATGACAATAGAAGTATAAAAGAAGTTTAAAAAAGACCTCTTAGAGCATGGTCTCTACCTGTCTTAACAGTGGGAGGCACCAGCACCTCTAGCCATACTGGTGACCTTCATTTTGGCAAGTGGGGAGGATCACTCCATACTGTTGGATATAGTAGAGATCTCAACAGGCACAAGAAGATGTGAACTCAGGCTAATTAGCTTGGTGGCTAATCGACCATTTAAGCCTAGGTAGGTTTTAAAACTAGTTTCTGATCAGTACCTAAATCGTTGACTTTAGTGCTGTTTTATACAGTGGTTGCAGCAAAGCCTACTGGTTATGGATGCCCTAAATCAGTGGTACATAACTTCTGGTCACCGGCAGACCAGTAGCACACAGGTAATGGGCTCAGGCTATCACAGTTTCCTCTTCCTGTTGGCTTTCATTTTAAGGTCTTGAGTTTCTATGGTTACAAACAGATTTAAGCAATTTCTCAGTCAAGATTTTGGCCACGTACTATGACTGAGTGGGATAACCACCCGAGCTGTCTAAAATTCCCTGACAGTAGCACTGTGACAGGCCATATCAGAATTAATGTGGTCAGACTTGATGATTGATATCTACCTTACACTTATTCCATTCCTGTATTTCACCTGTATTAAAAGTAAACATTTTGAGTGCAGCCTGAGTAAGTTTTGTCCTGATTGCTGATATGAGTAAGGTTGTTATGAATTCCAAATATTTTGTTAAGTTTGATAGTCATCTGGCATAGAAACATAGAAATAACAACTTCTGTTGATGAAATATTTTCTGATTTAGGATATTGCCAAAATTAGGTTCTCTGGGTAACAACAGAGGTAACTAAAGCAGTAATAAAACTTAATATTGCCTGTTGAGAAGAACACTGTGGGAGAAAAATTATTAAAAAGCATTAGTTCTTTAAAGGATTTCTCTGTCTATCGTTGTAATTTGCCTATAGAATTATAGGAGCAAGAGTACAGGATACTTGAAAAGTAAATAATTTTTTTTAGCTTCTTTATGTTTGCAAGGGTGAGGTTTTCCCAGTCCTGAGAGTAGGTCTGTCCTGTAATTCAAAACCTAAGTGGTTGAGTTTGGTCTATGGATGTTGTCTAAAAAACCCTTCCAGTTTGCTGTATAAACATGTTGAACTGCAGTATGTTATTATGAAACCTGCTATATATATAGCAGTTTACTTGGGAAGCTAGCAGGGTTGGTTTGCAGTATTTGTTTTTCTGGAAGGTGAGAGGTAAAGCTGATGTGATGGAAATGACTGGCTCCCTCATCCTGAAACCTTAGACCAGTTTGCGCTAATTCACTGACGTATGTGCCTAAACACATTAATAAGGCTAAAATAGACAGGGGCACCTAATGACGCATGCTGGGCTGGGGATCATGGACTAGCAGAGGGGTTTACTGAGGATCTGCTCCACTGGGAACAGAGCCTTTATATCCTAATTAAAGCCCTGTAAACCTTCATTTAGTACTGGAAATCCAGTATCAGGTTTACTGAGCTGATTTTAATTAAAGCTGATGTTAGCCTCAACTTAATGTGGGTTTCTGACCAAAATAATCTTTCGTAAGTAACATGTATGTGCATATGTATGTAGGTACCTACACATCTATCTGTTGGAGTTTACTTGTGCATGTGTTTGTATTCTGTTGTATTTAAATCTTCTGTAATTAAGAACAGATCATCCCTATGTTTAAACTAGTAATTGTCTGTCTTTGAAGGGAATACTGACAAGTTATTTTTACTTCTGTGTTAACACCTGTCATCTTAAATCTAGTACCAGGTGAGGGCTCTGTGACCCTTATACGGGGGGAGGTGGGAGGGACGTTTGTGCTTCCCTGGTCTATAAATAACCATCTTTGTGTAACCATTGCAGAACCAGATGTCATGTTGTAGTGGAATAAAGCACTACTCCTACATATAAATAGGACTGTAATAGTCCAGCAAAGGAAAGGGGGATTTTATTATTTTTTTTAGTTTGATTTTAGAAATCTGGTGTATTTTTAAAAAAGGAGTGCACTATAAAATCAGAGAGAGGACAGCCTTCTATTTTCTGGTCAGCTGGATAGGGATACTCTTAATTAGAAAGCATATTACATATTTTACTGTATTTAAAGTGTGTGTTTGTGTGTGAGATGATACCCATGCGAAATTGGAAAAAAAGGGAGCGAGAAAGTGAGGTAAATATTGGAATGCTAAAGCAGAGGAATTAAACAGCAATTAGGTCGTCCATATACCCTTAATTTTTTTCCTTTCCTCTTATGCATAGCCATTTCACTTTCATTACCATGACTTTTCCCCACCCCCTACAGAATCTGGCTTGTTTGGTAATACTTGATAGATGGTCTAGCTGTATAAGTCGCTTTGTAAAGATTGCTTATTCTTTCTCTTTTCAGTAAAGCTCTAACTTTATTTACCACCTGCCCTCCAACCCTGCACTGGATACAGAATATTTTGTGTCCTGTAGGATTTTTGATACTGGTTATTGACTATTTTATCTAAGCGTTTCACAGATTAATTTTTTCTCATAATGTCCTTACAAGATGAGATGGTGTTATTTTTATTTTATAACAACTCAAACTCAGGGCACTGCTGTGCTGGCTTACTTTAGCTAGTTCTGGTTGAGCTAGGTAGTCTACCAGAAGCTGCATAATAAGACGTTCTGCATTGTGCTTCCCAGATTAGCCTGAGTGAAACACTGTGGTTGTGCTATATTAAGACAGGATATCTCTGACTTGCAGAGCATTCTGCTGTTTAGACATATCCTCAGAGGTTATCTAAAATATAGCCACCCAACTTCAAAAATTCTGTTTCTCAAGTACTTAGTAATAGCTGTGTATCACATCCAGAGGGTAGTGGTCAACAGTTCAATTCTGGATGGAGATTGGTGACAACTGGTGTCCCTCAGGGGTCTGTATTAGGACCAGTACTGTTTAATATCTTCATCAGTGACACAGCCAGTGGAATCGAGTGCATCCACAGCAAGTTTGCGGACGACACCAAGCTGAATGGTGCAGTTGACACGCCTGAGGGACGGGATGCCATCCAGAGGGACCTGGACAGACTTGAGAAGTGGGCCAGGGTGAACCTCATGAGGTTCCACAAGACCAAGTTGCAGGGTCCTGCACCTGGGTTGGGGCAGCCCCCGATATCAACATAGGCTGGGGGATGAAGGGATTGAGAGCAGTCCTGCCGAGAAGGACTTGGGGGTACTGGTGGATGAAAAGCTAGATATGAGCTGATAATGTGCACTGGCAGCCCAGAAGGCCAACTGTATCCTCGGCTGGATCAAAAGCAGTGTGGCCAGCAGGTCGAGGGAGGTGATTCTGCCCCTCTACTGCGCTCTTGTAAGACCCCACGTGGAGCATTGTGTCCAGCTTTGGAGTCCTGAGCACAGGAAAGACATGGACGTGTTGGAACGGGTCCAGAGGAGGGCCGCAAAGATGATCAGAGGGCTGGAACACCTCTGCTATGAGGACAGGCTGAGAGAGTTGGAGTTGTTCAGTCTGGAGAAGTGAAGGCTCTGGAGAAATCTTTTTGCGGCCTTTCAATACTTAAAGGGGGCCTGCAGGAAAGAGGGGAACAAACTTTTTAGCAGGGCCTGTTGTGATAGGACAAGGGGTAATGGCTTTAAACTAAATTAGGGAAGATTTAGACTAGACAGAAGGAAGAAATTTTTTATAATGAGAGTGGTGAAACACTGGCCCAAGTTGCCCAGAGAGGTGGTAGATGTGCCATCCTTGGAAACATTCCAGGTCAGGTTGGACAGGGCTCTGGGCAACCTGATCTAGGTGAAGATGTCCCTGCTCATTGCAGGGGGTGTGGACTAGGTGACCTTTAAAGTTCTCTTCAAACCCAAACTGTTCTATTCTATGATTCCATTGGGTAAGATCCATTCAACTTCGGTTGAAGGAGACAGTTCAGGTCTTGGGAAGTGTGCAGTTTCTGTTTTCAAGAGGAAAACTTTTCTCTACTTGCAGTTTTGTTCCTCATTCACGGAAAACTTCCTAACCCTGTAAAAAACCCAAGGACGTAGTCCTGCGGGTGACAGTCTCCAGGCTGAGCTGGCGTAATTTTGAATTTGGAAAAGAAAAATATCGTCTGGCACAACGCCCGTGGCTTTAGAGTCCCTAGACCCTGCCAGGGTCAACCCCCTTAACTACACTAATTCACCCATGCGCAACTCCACCAGTTGACAGCCAGTAGACGTTCTCATGGGCTCGTTCACATTTTTGGCAGAAATTTCTGTCATTGCCAAATAGTAAGCTCAAGGACAGTCTCAGTCAGCTGTGTGCTAGATTGGCCTTTTTCAGATAACAGAGCAGTGAAAAACATAGGTTGGAAGGGACCTCTAGAGGTCTTCTGGGCCAATACCCTTCTTAAATCAGGTCTACCTTGGTATATGATCAACAAAGAATTTTCCTATTATTTCCAGAAAACATTTGGGTTTTTTTTCTTGCACATTTTTAAATGTGCATAATTCAACATTATGATCCATAATTCAACAAAAGATTTATTAGGTGGGAAGAGTAAAAGGTTCTTCTCCGGTCAAGTGATACCTTCTCTGGCAACTTCTGACACCTATCTAAGATTTCGGGAGTGTGGATTCTAAGATACTGCAGGTGTTAGTGATAGGAATTTTACATGGACAAAACAATGTTTCCTTCTGCCCAGGTCTCCTCTTGAGATGATTTGTCTTAGCTGGCTCAGTTGTTTTACCTACAACTTTGCTCACCCACACCTTGAAAATGATGGAAGGCAAACAGCTGAGCTAGGGAAATGATTAAGTTATTTTGCAACTATAAGGAGCCAAGTACAGGATAATATAATGAAATGATTGGGCAACGTGAATGGTAAGTTCTTCACTTGCTCGGTCCCTGTTCTGAAACGTGGAAAATCATGGTTTAATTGGAGATGTAGTCAGTCTCCATTAAAGTTACTGGGAGCTGAAGGGGCTGAAGCCTATGTTGGTTGATATGGGATAATTTCTGAAGTTTTCAAGGAAAAAATAAAATCTGGCACCCCGTTTCTCAGATGAGACCAACAGCATTAAGAAGCTTCTCCCACGTTGTCTCAGGAGTAGTAGTCTCAGCTGTGGATGATGAATCACCTTCCCTCATCGTGGCTTCTTCCGGACAGCTTTGCTCCAGGAGGTCTGGCGTGCTGAGGTTGAGGAGGTCAATTTGCCCATGCAGAAGTTTTGTCCATTTTTGCCTTTTCTAGTCCTGCCAGTGACAATTCATCAGTGAGCAGCCTGGCTGGGCACCAGGAGTGACACATTGGCAGGTTTGGTAAAGGACAGGTCTGTTTTGGTTTACTGCAATATGCATTGAGCCTGTAAACACGATCCTGAAATGTATGGCTCAAAATGCATTTTCATGTTACACCAGCATGTACAGACTCTTTTACAGGAGTCTGCAATGCATGTGAGTAGTATGCAAGTCTCATACTCTGAAACTTGTTTTTGACACTTGTTTTAAAAACACAGAGGAAAGTAATACAACAATCTGGACTCATTACCATTGGATACTCAGGGAACTTTATGAACTACATTGGAAAAACTGGCTATATATTGTGAGAAAAACTAGAGTTTGGACCAATAGCTTTTACTTCAATGCTTATTTATTTGAAGGGCCTGGAAGAATATTACTTATTTGATATGGGATGCTGACCTAACTGTTATATGCAAGATCAAAGGTTGCTTGCTGTACTAGATCAACCTCATAAGGGTACAGTATTTGTCATGATTATCTGATTATCCACATAGTTTATACTACCTATTAGTAATAGTTTCCTTATGGCAGATTTCAAGTGTTACAGTATGGTATGTCAGGGTTTATATTGTAGGGCTCCAGCAGATGGCAGAGGAGGCAGGCTTTGAACAGGTGAAGTTTTCAGGTACTCTGTTAAATTAGTACAAGTAAATAAGTTTTGTTTGAGCTTCAGCAAACCTGCCAGTTTCACTTGACTTGGTTTCATTGAAGTGGAACCTGTGTGTAGGGTTTATGGGTGCTCACATGCTCTTCATGGTTGTTGGGCCTTAGTTTGTGAAAATAAAACATGCCGTAATAGAGGTTGTCCATTTGGGATCTGAAAAGATTACAAAGGTCTTTTTCTTCTGTAAATTCAGTGCCTGAGGGGAAAGCAACCTATGGGGACAGTCCTGTTCTCTAACTTAAAAATACTTCATAAAAGAGGCATAAACATAAAGGGCGCTGATATTTGTAGGTATGAGCCAAGGTCTGTCTCTGTTCTCATTTACATCACAGTAAACCCCAAATAATAAAACTGACATAGTCCATATGCATTATTAAGAGTCTCGGTTTGGATCAAGATCCCCTGTGTAATCCCATAGAACACTCAATAAAGCCAGCTGTAGAAATCTCTAGGTAAGTAAGAAAAAGGCACGTAAACTAATAAGCTGTACACAGCCCTAGGTAAAGCATAGCGAAGCATGCTGAAACAGATGCTTTCTTCTCTTCCAAAATGGTTTTGCAGTGTGCTCTGTGCTCATCTGAATGAGAACTGCAAACCTCTCAGCTGTACGCAGAACAGCATAGGCATAGGTGTGAACATACAGGTTGTGAACTGTGGTCTAAATTCACGATCTAAATTCACTGAAACTTAACATGAGGAGATGTGAAAAAGAGGAACAGACAGAGGGAAAAGGAACAATACTGCAACAATTACTTTCATTGTATTTTTTTGGAAGGGAAGTGAACATTTGTTGGTGAGGTAGGAGGACTCATATTAGGACATGCTGATAGGGGAATTTACAGCGTCGGTGCATCTCCTGATGTACCCCCCCTTTCTCTTTAAGCTTCCTCCAAACTATAAACGATTCTGGATGTCTTGTGATCCCTTTTGCAAAGCAACGTCAGTAGCTGCAGCAGTGTTTCTCTGGCGGGCACTCGCTGCCTGGGGAAATTTCTTTATGCTTTGCAGTATAAAGAAATTGCTTTTGCTTTACAGCAAAGTTGGTAAGTTTGTCCCTTAGAAGTTCTGTGCTACTTTAAGAGGAGATACCACAACAACTCTGTCCATCGAATTCTTTTAGGGACCATGAAGAACCATAGTTAAATAGGAAGCTCTGTTGAAGAGAGCAGAATTGCACCCACTTATGTCAAGAGCTGAAATGAATTTTATTATTTGATGCTACTGCTAGACATTGTTAACTTATGAATGAACAAACAGGGGACTACATTTTTCTGGTGCACGCTGCAACAAACAAGGCAGAGGTTGCTAATACTAACCCTACCTTAACAGTAGAGAATTCATGAGAATGTTTATCTGAAGAAATAGATGTGCTGCCAGTCACCATGTACTGAAAAAACGTATGCATAAGTGCAGAATTTGGTCAAAAGAACAACAGCTACCACCTCCTTTAATAGCATAATATCTCAGTTTCTGAACTATTTCAAGTCTTTCTTTTCTCTGTTACCTCTGTCCAAACAAGCAAGGACAAATGCCAAGTTACTAGATTTTTGCTAAATTTATGAAGTGTATATGAAAATAAATAATTTTTTTTATATACCCTTTGTGATATAGCAGGATAAAGAAAAGATTTTTCACTTTTTAATGATGATGAGATTTCATTTATTATTTCTCAGAAGGGCAAAATCTGACTCTCTTCCCTTGAAATAATAGGACCTATCACTAACATTTATCCATTCCAGAATGGCACTACTTGACAAATCACAGTATTCAAATAGATGTTTCAGGTCATGTTGTACTTCTTTTACCAGGTATTTTACAGTTCATATTCAGTTAGTGAGACCATTTGTGAGGCACTTTGTCGCATGTTCTTAATGAGGAATTGCTGTCTAGCTGCTGTGGGATGCCAGGCGTTTGTTGAGATCCATTGGACAGTAGACATCTTGTCAACGCCTCCTGCACTGCTCTAAATATCCAGCTGTCTTCTGTATCTTTCTGCTGTGTCTAATCTTGATTCACATTTCAGTCTGAGCAATCAAATAATTTGTCAGGTGAGTAAATGAAATTAAATGGGAACTGTGGCTACCATTCACCATTACCACGTTTACCTACACCTTTCACAATGTCTCAGTATCAACAGAAGCCTGTGAAAGTTTTAACTTCCATGTATTTTTTGCTTTTGCGTGGCATTGACTGGGACTGTGAGAAATGTGAGTTCACTTTGTAGTTACATCTCTCTTATCTCTGAGAACATATATCCGTATGGTTTCTCAGCTCCTCAGAATTCAGTCCATACTGAATAATTGCCGCGATTGAGAGACGCCCCGACAAATAATGACAAAAGCTCCTGAATTCTACGCAAGAGCTTTGCACATTATAGGAGAGCTTAATAATATATGAGTAGTAGCATAGTTAAAGTGTTGCTGAGCATACCTGTTACAGAGAAATTTGTAGCTGCAGCAAAACTAATAAGGCATTTTTTGTAAGACAATAATGTCAGAGCCAGCAGATAACATACTTAATTCTAATCAGCTTTCACTAATCACGGAAGGTAAAATTAGTTATTAGTGTTGAGTCACAACTTTCTTTAAGTAGCAGTTTAAATCCAATTAGCATAAGTAACTTTACTTTCCACTTAATACTTTATTGTTGTCCACAAAGGTTTTGGTGAACCGGAGGCTATTTATACCTGAGTTGATGATGCGCTGTCTTTTTCTTCAGTTTATTTGTATGATTGATGTAGAGTGATCAGATGCTAACTCAGAAACTGATTTTGCTGCTGAAAAGTTCATGACTCTCGTTAGAGTGAAATCTGGTGTCTTGATTAATCACGTGATGTATTTTGAAGCTGGTTTCAAATTTGTGTAAACTGGCATGACTTCGTGACCTTCCAAAATCAGTAAAACTCATATTTGTGATTGTAGGAAAAGAGGGTTAAGAGAAAAGGGAGGGAAAATAATTTATTCTCAAAGAAGGTTGTTAAAATTAGATTGGTTTATATTTTAATAAAATGTAGCTAATTTTTTAAAAATCAAGGTGCCACAGCATAAGAGAGTATGTCAACCAGGTTCCCGTTGGCTTAAATAATAGTATGACTGTAGAGTCTGTAGAATAGTAGAACTGAAATCAGTGGGAACAGAATTAGACCAATGCTGAAAGCTTCCAAAAATTATGTCCTAAAAATACATGTGCTGTCTTATGAGTTCATTCATGTGGTGAGGTCATACATTTGAACTTGAACTCATCGCTCGATGCTTTTAACTCTTTAACTGGGACTATCTGAGGCCCCAGCAAGTGGCTTGCTAATGCAGCTGCTGATCTCCACCAGACACACAGCCTGTAGGATGGGTGCCTTGCTCTGACCTGGAGAAGCCACCATAGCTGCAGTATGGAGACTCCAGCATGGAGATCGTGAAGCAGCATGAAAGGGCTTGGGCTTGGGTTATGCTATCCCTGCCAGGATCTGGCGGTCAGCTGTAGTGATGAAGGCAGCTTTGCTGTCTTGGGTGCTGCCGTGTTTGTGTTGGACTCCAAGTGGCATCCAAAGCCTGTAATCCCAGGGAGTGGAATCCAAATAGACATGTCCGCTGCCAGGTCTATGTTGGGGATGGAGAGCAGCTCTGGACCTTTCAGCCATGGTGGCTCTGGAGCAAAGTCAAGATCCCTAATGTGTAACAGAGCCAGGGCCTTGCATAACTCTGCTCCTGACACGTTTGGGCACAGTGAACGGGTCCAATTCTGACACCAAGGGGCGGGAGGGCCAAGGGGCATGACCGCAATACTGATGTTTTCAGTCTTCTCCCAACTTTCATCTCATCTGTGTCCCCTTGAAGTAACTTTGTATAGATCTGTAGTCCTGGCAGCACATGCATAATTTATCCCTAGATGTTGCAATGCTATAAAGTAAATAAATCAAAACAATTTTCTGTCTCTTAGGATGACTATAGTAAATATTTGCTATGCAAAATGTAGCAAGAAATGTAAAATCTTAGAGAACTAATTTTCTCTCCCTAAAATCGTGTATAGAGTATAGAAGTTCCAAACCAATTTTAAAATTTTTCTGAAGTATTTAATTGACATTTGTTGGGTTTTGATTTGTGGTTTTGTTGTGGTTTTTTTTTTCCCCAAAAGCAGTTTCCCCTTTATGTTTGAAAAGTATTGGTGCCAGCACTTCTATAAATGAGGGCTAATATGGCTTGTGAGACATGAGAGCAGATTCCCTGCATCAGTTCAGAAAAACACCAAGCTTTTTTTCTCCAGTTTTTATGCATTTTACTTTGGTCAGGTAAGATAGCAAGCTCTGATCCCCACGTGTAGTTTATAAAAGTGTGCTTCCACCCAACTCTGCTTAGAGGACAAGGACTTGCTATATAAAAGTATTGCATTTAGTCAAAATAATTCACATTCTTTGAAGAGCAGAAAACAGTGTCTGTGCTATTACTTCTGTCAAGGTTTTTTTGGTTTTGTGTTGTTTTTTAAAGTTTATTATTTCATCTAGCTTTACCCGTTGGTAAAAATCTGCACTACATGGCCGGAAATTGTGCCTGTTTTCCTAGCCCTCACCCTTCATTCCTGGAAAAGTATGAGAGTATCTTACGTTGCTCAGCTCTGACTTCATAGGCCAGTTAAGGAAATGCATGAGAGACAGGGAGGCTCTATTGCCAACCCAGAATAAAAGTCGTGAGTCAGTCCTCAAAAACCAGTAAGCTCAGAAGCTATTTACTGAATAATTATATATTGTTTAAGTATCTTTAGGACAGTCCTATGTTTGTCTGTTGTTTGGTTCTTTTTTAGTCTGAAGATTTATGTCACATTCTCAAGCTTTTATTTGAACCTTGTGGGATAAAAATACTTGTATAGATTAAAAAACAAGTTTTATAAGCATTTAATTTTTTAATTTTATATATATATATACACACGTACATATGTATGTGCATATGAAAAGGTAAATTCTTAACTAAAGCTCTAACTGTTGAATTTAGATATATAGAGAAAGCCAAAGGGAGTGTGAAAGGGAACTATGATAAGCTTGTATGACAAATTAGGTACTGCACGACAGGTACAATTCCATCAGCCAAAGACAATAGCCAGTTGTAATTATTTGCTTGGAGGTTATTTGTGATGGGCCATGCTGTGGAAATTATCTTTGTCTCCACGGTGGATTCAGTAATGCAGTAAGTACAGTTTTGTGGACTTCAGTCTTTGAGAAGAGTTTTGTTTACTTCCATGTTTCTTATAATTGATTATGTACAGGTGCATGTGAGGCACAATTCATCTCTCCAAACTCACTAGTAAAACAGCAGAATAAAAAGAAATGGTTTCTCTGTCATAATCTGCACTCATATCTCCTTATCTCACCTCAGAATATTAGAAACCACGCTAATACTATACAACAAAGAAATGCAGTGTAAGGAGGTAATTCTTTACTACCATCCTGTAGAAATCGAACAAGTTTCTAAATTACATTTAAAGGAGTACAAAGGGCTTTTTTTTGTTTCACTTTTCTCTGCTCTCTAATGTTTTCCCTGTAATTATTTTGCAGCAGGTGTGAGCATCCTTGCTACCAGGCAACTACTTCCCTGGCTAAAATGTAAATACATGATTCATTGTCCCTCTGGACCCCTAAGCACAGGACTTTAATGGCATCACAGTTAATTATTAGTATAAAGTTATGGGGACATATTTTTCCTTTAGCTGGCTGGGGATGCTATTAAATGAATGGGGATGATTTGCTTAGCAAAACTTGTTAACTGTTAGCTTACTGTGTCTCAAGGTATACCTTGTCTGGAAGAGGACATTGTGGGCATTTCATTCAGATCACATTAGACTTATTATGTCCATACAGTTTTGAAACTCTTGGAGATTTACAAATATTTACAAATATGTTGAACAATGTCATAGATAGCTGATTTTCAGAAAAACTGCATATTCATTTCTCTTTTTCTTGGTATACAATATATTTAAGAGTTTACATTTTTTATCACACTGTAAATATTAGGTCATCGGTCCAGATGCTTTTGTTTTTCAGCAGCAGCAGTGTGTTCCCTGCTGCCCTATGGCCTTTGTGATAGTGCCTGCGGGGTCTCGTTCTGTGTGTTAGACTGGCACTTCCATGAAGTGGTTTGTGCAGTGATGGGGCATTTCCGCTATGATCCTCATGTGCTGTAGATTTGTTTTCTTGGCTCTACCAGATTTTGCTGTGCTTAGACCTGTCCAGAGCCCACTGCCTACCTGCGAACAAGAAAATTTGGCAGGTGGGAGTAAGCAGTCTCTAATGGAGTAAGTTATCTATTGCGAGAAGCTGCAAAGAGCTCCTGGGATGGAGAGAGGCTGAGCATATCTGACTTGGGCTGTGTTGTGTCTGTCTTTGCTTTCTTTGGTTGTTCTGAGGCACTGAAGCAGACGCCCTAAAATAAGACGTGTAAGGAAGATAAGATTTCTGTTTATTTTTGGCTAAATGCAAAACCAGTAAACTCCACCTGTGTTTCAACAAGATTCTTTGAACAGATATAAGGTGGCCTTGTCTGAAGGTCTTTAAATGCCTGATTCACTTATCTGAGTGACGGCACCCATCTGAGACAATACTTTCCAAAATGGTGTGGGAAAGTGTCATACACAGCTTCCTTACTATGCCATGATAGTACACCACCATGAAGAAATACGTATCCTGTCTCCAGGACTGTGAACAGGTGTCTGGGATGAACTTCTATGATATTCCTCTTCAGTGATCTCACAACCTGCAGATGTTTTCACCTCAGGGGACTTGTTTTGGCATCCATAACATCCTTTTTCAGGGAGTTCCATGGGCCTGAGGGACGGGATGCCATACAGAGGGACCTGGACAGGCTCAAGAAGTGGGCCAGAGTGAACCTCATGAGGTTCCACAAGACAACAGGTCGAGGGAGGTGATTCTGCCCCTCTACTGCACTCTCGTAAGACCCCACGTGGAGCATTGTGTCCAGCTTTGGAGTCCTGAGCACAGGAAAGACATGGACGTGTTGGAACGGGTCCAGAGGAGGGCCGCAAAGATGATCAGAGGGCTGGAACACCTCTGCTGTGAGGACAGGCTGAGAGAGTTGGGGTAGTTTGGCCTGGAGAAGAGAAGGCTCTGGAGAGGTCTTTTTGTGGCCTTTCAGTACTTAAAAAGGGCTTATAAGAAAGATGGGGACAGACATTTTAGCAGGACCTGTTGCGATAGGACAAGAGGTAATGGCTTTAAACTAAATTAGGGAAGATTTAGACTAGACAGAAGGAAGAAATTTTTTACAATGAGGGTGGCGAAACACTGGCACAGGTTGCCCAGAGAGGTGGTAGATGCGCCATCCTTGGGAACATTCCAGGTCAGGTTGGACAGGGCTCTGGGCAACCTGATCTAGGTGAAGATATCCCTGCTTATTGCAGGAGGGTTGAACTAGAGGATCTTTAAAGGTCCCTTCCAACCCAAACCATTCTATGATTCTGTGATTATCTAGTGAAAAACTGCATTGTTTTTCTTCATTTCAAATTACTTTCTATGACTTTCTTTTGATGACATTTAGGTTTTGTACTTAAAGACACTGAACAATTGGTTCCTATCCACCATCTTGATACTACTCATGAATTTGCAAACCTTTATCATACCCTTCCTAGTACATGATATCCTTTTTATCCAGACTGAAGAGTTCTAACTTACTTAGTAGTTCCTCATCCAGAAGTCATTTTATATCCTTGCTGCCCTCCTTAAACCTTTCCCAATTATACTATAGCCTTTCTGAAAAGAGGGGACCTAAACTGTACCGGGTGTCAAGGTAAGCTGGGGATTTATTCCGTGGGGTGATGATGCTTTCAATTTTGTTCCCTGTTCCTTTCCTAATATCCTTTTCAATTATTTGGTATCCTTTTTCTGACTTCTGCTGGGCACTCACAAGCTGTTTTCTTGTGGAACTATTTACAAGTCTAATATTTCACTCCTGAGTGCTTGTGGTTGTAAAATGTCAGTTTATATTGAAGCTAGATTTGCTGTACTTATGCACATCACTTTCCCTTTTCCTTTCTTGAATTATGTTATTGCTCCTTCAGTTTCAGAAATCTCTTTTGCAGCCCTGCATGGTTAGCTCTTGTCTTTACTATTGCAGATTTACCATTTCACTGCTTACCTCTGAGTGAGCCAGCGTTCACTATGTGTGCACAGTATTCATTTAGCCTCGCTGCAACGGCCTTGTCTTCTCTGGGTGCTGTTACCGCGTCCTAAACACTAACTGGACCTACAGAGTTGCTCTGATAGTCCTTTTGCACCTCATGTATTTGAAGGCAGAATTATTAATCAATTTGCTAGCCGATCCTTATACTTTTTAGGGTATGATGGGGGGGTTATTCTGTTCCCGTATTTAATTTACTCCTCTCTGTGATTTTCATCTGGGCACAACTTCAGCTTTTTGAAAGACATTGTCTTGTTCTTAAGCTCTCCTTACTAGGTGAGATTCATTAGTCCTGTGTTTTCAGTTGGGTGTTTTTCCACATAATCTCTCTGCAGCCTCTGAGGATTTATCACATTTTAGTGTTTCATTTCTGTTTCAGGTGTTCTCATCCTTTAACTTAAATATAACTTTGAAAGTAAACTAAGAAAGAGAGAGAGAAAAAAAAGAAATGTACCTTGTTGCCTTTGGCAGTAGTCTCGCTGGATCAGGGCCAGCCAGGACCTGGCCGCTCAAGTCAGACAATTACTGTTTGTAGTTACATCCACTTTTGTGAAGTTACAGTGTATCGGAGTTTATGCTTCTGAGTTTGCAAAAGCCACAGCTTTTTATATTTAAGAGTTCATAATATCCTTACATGGTGTTCTTCAGTGAGGGATTTCCCTGCAGTGAAACAGTTCATACGTGTAAGCTCCAGTGGGATGTTTTTATGAGAGGTGAACTCCTGCATTACCTGAGTGAAAGATGGTGGTTTTCTGCAACACCAGTTAAGATGGTGCGACACCAGCTCCTACTTCACATTCACAGCTACGCTGCTTGCTACGCAGGACTGAGAAAATAAACAATGCTTGCAAGAAGCGCTAGAAATAGAGTATTTAATTCGCATTATCATTAGGAATAGGGGAAGACGTAATTCAACAGACTGCAGCTAGTAAAACATTGATTTATTTTAATTCGGTAAACATTAAAGTTGCTTGGAAAAGGTGAAAACAGAAAATAACCAGATCAAAAGACTAAAATATCCTTATTGCCACTGTCAATAATAAATGCACCATAGACAGTGAAATGGATGAGTCAAATGGTGAGCAGTTTGTGCACCTACTACTTGGGTTTAGAGGTCCTTTTCTTATACATGGTTGGGGAAAACTGAGAACCTTTTGTGAAATTAGGGACTGCATTCTAAAAATACGAAGAAGATCTAGTTCTGCGGTTTGGCAGGTGCTATGGGTCTTTGTCTCCTTTTCCCAGCATCAGGGATTCACCTGGTACTGAACTCATGGTACTGAGGTTTGGTCACTGGCTGTAGGTGACTTCCTTGTCTTCCACCGCACATGGCGCCTACACGTCTATCTATCCAACCATGTAGCCAGCCTTGAATTCAAGGCTGCAGGGCTTTGTACCTGAGCGGGTGTCACAGCTCCCAGCAGTGTGACACTAGGTGCACGGTCACTTTGGCCACTTGGTAACGGAGCTCTGTGCGCTCCCTACGAGGGCCAACCTGGCACTCCTCTGCGTGGTAGCACTGTTACACAAATGGAGCACAAGCGCTCAAGGGACGTGACACCTTCATGTTTTTTCTCCAGTAGAGCAGAATCAGCCTATTATTGCATTGCTATTAGCACTAAGAAAAAATACATAATGAAATAACTTATGGCTTGTAGAGCAGTACAGTTGCAATTACAAAAACAATGTAAAGACCTGTTACACCAAATGGAAAAGGAAATAAAAATCTGTTAGGTCAGAAGACTAGAATATGCTCATTACGTTAATTTTAGATTGCATAAATAACTGATTATAGCTGGGATATAATGACTGAAATCATAAATTCAGTACTAATTCTCTGCCAAATAATAAAAACTATTTTCCGAGACAGTGATGTAGATGTTGATGCTTCTCTCTGGCTTGAGGCAATGCTGCAGAAAATGGTGAATATCACTTTAAGAAAATAATACATATTTGGGAGTATATTTGTTTCACATAATAAAGGAGCGTTATGCCTCATGTTTGTGTTATACTTTCTTACAGTAAGAAGGCGACACAAATATATACCTGATACAAACAGCTGTTTCTACCCAGATGCATACTTTCCCCATGGAGTCTTTTGTGGGATTTTAACATGTCATAGCATGGTAAAACCAGGCTCATATATGCTTTCCAATTAATTGTGAAATAAGTTGCCAAGCCGTGACACTTAATTTAGTACAATGGAATTGGGTTTTAGTGGTTTTGATAAGATTTTGAAACAGTAATAGACAATACACATTTTTTTATTTATAACTGAACTGTTTATGGTGGCAGATTTTTATAGAAGCAGTAATTCTGCTAACAATTGCACTGTCAACTCTTATCTCCAGGTGGGAAAACAAAAACATCTGTATTGAACACATATTTCACTGCTAAGTGATATGGGAATTTTAATTTATAACCTTTCAAAGAAAGTAAATAACTTTTTTTCCCCTTTCTGTTTAATGATTTTTTCCCCCTTCCTAATCAATCCATTTTTCCCTTTGAGATCAATTTTATTCTATTTTTGGAGCTTATCAGTTGTAGTTGACAGCAGGCAATCTCATATGGATTGGACAGACATGAAGTAAAGTCTTTATCCTTCAAGTCAGATTGCGGGTCAGGGGAGGGGAAATGCTCTAAAGACTTTGCACCTTCACCTTGGGAAAGCTCTGATACTTGACGTTCGATTCTTCACTGGCTCTTGTCTGTGCCACTTCTAGGCTGGAACAGAAATCCCTCCGCCAAAGCTTCTCTCCTGCAGGTGTTTCTTCCATAGCAGTGAACGCCATGATTTCAGATAGCTTCCTGACCGCAGTACCAGAGGCTTAGTAGTTTGAATGAAAGCTCAGATCTTGCCATACCTGGGAGCCAGATTCTTTGGAGAATATGTTTCATAGAACATATTTATATGAAATATATATTCTGATAAGTAAGTTTGTTGATTTTCCAAGTTTTCATGCTTAATCTGTACGGTCATTGCCCCGACTTTTAGGCACTTGTCTCTGTTTACCATGATAATGGTTATCCTAAATGGTTCACTAAGGTAAAATAAATAAGGAAAAGGTCTACTGGTCTTTTCACTGTACCTTATGCTTTGAGACAAACATATATATTTCACTTGGCTGTATTTTCTATGTGCTCTTTTGGATGAGGTAGAGGGGTGGATTTCAGAGCTGCTTGGGCCAGTGGCAGAAAATCCCCTTGGCTCCACCAGGAAAAACAACTTAGCCCACATGTTTTACTCTTTAGAGAAATGTGATACACCTTTGCAGGTTTCACAGTCCCTCTTGGAAGTCAGACATCCTGAGCTTTGGACACTTAATGTTCAGCATCTTGTCAGAAAGTCTATAATAATTAAATTTTAAAGGTTTTGATGCAATGTAATCTGAAGAAAACAAGCTTTTAAAAAAGAGAGATGATAAAACATATATTGTGCATGTTATATGGTAGAAATATTGTCTGTCATAATTGCTCCATTGATCTGATATATTTTCAACAGAAATTTCATACTTCATGCAACCATGTATCTTTGCCACGTGTTTCCCAACTTAAACAGAAACAAACCAAATTTTGTCTTCCAAATAGCAGTAGACAAACTAACTTGCATAAAAATGGATACTGTTAATGATTTAAATTTAGAATGACATACCAGTCTTCCTTGATTCATGACATTGTTATAAATGACTATAATAATTTCTAATTTCGTATATTGACCATACTGAGTAATTTACAAGTGGGGTTAGTTACTGAGCTGGAAAGTTTGCACTTGAAGTGGAAAGGACAACAGAAAAGAATGTGAAGTGTAATTCAATAGATTGCGAAGTAGCAGGATTTAGGAAGTGTCGTGTTTGCTTCATAGTTTTAGCTTTGTTATTTTTTCATATTGTAATGTCTTTCACCCCCCCCACACACACTTTTGTGCTCTGGGGTAATTTAGAAATAGCTAGTGATCTCATTGAGCCTGTCAGGTGGTATACTGAAGTAAATAGGGTCATTTAAGGCTTCTCTTTAATATGCAATGTCATTATTTCTTTCTGTGGGTCAAATGGCCCACAAACCTCCAGGGCTTAATATAATTTGAAGCAGATTTAGTCCTATCAGCCACTAACTTAGATTTTGAATTGAACCTTAAAAATTAAAGAGCGCGTTAGTCTTTAGAAAAACATTCCCCAACTATTATATATAAATGGATAGCACTAATCCTGCCACTTTCTACTCTGTTTTCCTGCAGTACCTATTCCAAATCTCTCTCTGTTTCTCTTTTTTTTTTCCCCTATTTTACTGTTGTCTTTCGATTTGCCGTTCTGCAATCAAAATCTGTATGTTGCTGAGAACTCTTTAAATCTGTTTTCCTGTACCTCTTGGAAGGTGCTCAGCATTTCTCAAGGTTAGGCTCCATGTTAAAATCATCACAGTTGAGATTTGTTTCTAATTTTAGATGCGACACCATCTTTTGCGATATGATATGACCATGTATGTGAGGAAGGTGTTAGGACAACAGTCATATCTTTAGCCACGTATTTTACGTAAGAGCAACAAAGGTGAGGAAATCTCGAGGGGTTGATTTTGCTGGACTACAGTCTTGTCACTCTTGTATAAATAAGAAAATAAAAAGCAAACCAAGAACTTTTTCAACTGAACTGTCAGGAGTTTCTTAAGGATGGAGTGGAAAATTGACATAATATTTATTAACATTTATCAAATATGGAAAAAAAAGAAACAGCTGGCTTGATGCAAGGTTTACTGCTGATGCTCTTCTCAACAGCTCTGCTAGTGTGTTTGTAGAGCTCATAAAGGTGATCTCAGAGCTGAAAATAATATGTTGTAAATGTGACCTAACCTAGTTCATTGCATACCTCTAACATTAGCTCACAATGGTTATTTTAAGTTCTTCTTTTAATATAACCTAGTAATTTCTTAGCTATTTTTGGCTTAGTTGGTATAAGGCACCTGTAAACATCAGGGTTGAATGTCTTGGTAGAATGACAGACCTCACTCCCTTTTGTTATTGTTACTTCTAGAAAGTTTGTTCTGTCATGAAAACAGACTGAGTCACTCAGATGAGCTTTTTTCTTTCTTCTTTTTTTTTTTTTTAAATTTGTGTGCTACTGTTATATCTTCTTTTTGAGTAGCTTAGCTTTCTACCGTTTGGCATAACGCTTGATGATTTCGCTCTCTACAACTACCTGAAAAGGAGGTTGTAGAGAGGTGGAGGTTGGTCTCTTCTCCCAAGTAACAGGCAGTAGGACAAGAGGAAATGGCCTCAAATTGCACCGGGGAGGTTTAGACTGGATATTAGGAAAGTTTTTTACACTAAAAGAGTTGTTAAGCCAGGGCTGGAGAACATCTCCTATGAAGACAGGCTGAGAGAGCTGGGGTTGTTCAGCCTGAAGAAGAGAAGGCTCCAGGGAGACCTTATAGCGGCCTTCCAGTACCTGAAGGGGGCCTACAAGAAGGCTGGGGAGGGGCAGTTTGCAAGGGCACGTAGCGATGGGATGAGGGGTAATGGCTTTAAACTAGAGCAGGGTAGGTTTAGATTACTCATTAGGAAGAAGTTCTTTACAATGAGGGTGGTGAGACACTGGAACAGGCTGCCCAGAGAGGTGGTGGAGGCCCCATCCCTGGAGACATTCAAGGCCAGGCTGGATGAGGCTCTGAGCAACCTGATCTAGTTAAAGATGTCCCTGCTTACTGCAGGGGGGTTGGACTAGATGGCCTTTAAAGGTCCTGTCCAACCCAACACATTCTGTGATTCTATGATTGGAACAGGCTGCCCAGGGCAGTGGTTGAGGCACCATCCCTGGAGGTATTTAAAAGACGGGTAGACATAGTGCTTAGAGTTGTGGTTTATTTTTGTCAGAGTTAGGTTGATGGTTTGACTAGATGATCTGAAAGGTCCCTTCCAACCAAGGCAATTTTATGGTTCTATGTTACTTATCAATATTCAACTAATAAAGGAGGACTGGTGCCAGTCTGGCAGATGATGAATTTTGTGAGATCAGTTCAGTCCTATGTGAGTGGAAATGCAAGGCTGTAAGGTGCATCAATATAAAGTCTCCTATTGTTTCCATAGCACCATCCGTGTGCATCGTTCTTTAAGAATATGAAGCGCCCACCCCCATGAGAACACACTTTTGAAATGAAAATGTAAGGATTTAGTAGATCCTTATCAGATTTAGCAGGTAAGACTGTCAAGGCAGGACACACATGACTGAAATGTATGTGGTCTGCACAGCACGATGCAGACTGAGGGGAAAGAGAGGAATGGTGAAAGGCTGGTAGTGAATTTGCAGACACTACCCTGCTGGTAGGCAGAAGATACGCTGAATTGGCTAAATGAACAGTGTCACTGTATGCCAAGTTTATTTGCTTGCCTTGAGCATGTTTTAAACCAGGCATAGGAAAGTATCCATAGAGAGATGAAGAAATGCTAGAAATTTGGACGTCTCTAATTTTATTTTTTTTTAATAGATCCTAGACGTATTTTCAAAGCATTGCTGTATGCTTTGTAAGCTCATCCTGTTTGGTGACATTGAACATATGCTTTTAAGTTATTGTATCTTGGTCAGTCTCAGACTGATAAACAATGTGGTTTTTCCCAAACTGTCACTTTTATGTGTTTGTTTTTCTAGCAGGCTTCCAAGTTGCATAGTAACTATCCCTCTTCTGCAGCCACCTCCCCACTCCTCCTCCTTTTCTATTCAGGATGCAACTCCCTTTCTGTGCACTGTGGGAAAACAGTGTTTTCTCTCACGGACTAAAAAAACTAATTTTGTTTCATGTTGGCCAAAAATAGGGCTTTATACCTCTCTGTTTTCCATATAACAAAGGATAAAACTGGCTCTGGAGGGATGATTACAAATGATTAATATTAAGTATACAAGACTCATAGTATGTTGCCAGTGTTCTTACTCAGTTTTGACAAGATGAGTCTTTATAATCAAAGGAGAATGATGTTTTTTGGATGCTTCCCCTTTCAGCTGTCCATCCATTGGTGTTGCACCAATTTATAACATAAAAATGTTTAAATCAAGAGTTGCCTCTGCTATTTGACTTGGTGGCAAAACAGGAGAGGTCTCTCCCCTTTCACTGGCTTTTAAAGAGCTAGACATTTCCAGGAGGAAAGAGACACAATGTTAGCAGCAACGAAACTTAAACCTGATGTGGGTTGATTTCTGAATGCTATAACCAACATTGTCCTCTCCAAAAAAAATGGAATAAGACGTGACAAAATTGTCTGTGTTTGATGTTTTCTTTGAATTTGAGGACTCAAAGGAAGAATTTCAGTAGCTGAGAAAACAATTTCTGCAGCATCTCTATAGATGGAGGAAAGATGAAAGTATGCAAGTACAATAAGAAAACAAGTGGTAAGGAATGCTTTCTGAATTGTATTTGATGAAGAATGTTCAGGCTGTGAATAAGAATAAAGAAACTGCAGGGTTCGATGTCTATTAAAGGATCAAAGAGCAGAGACTAAGTTGTGAAATATAGTGATAAATATAGACAGAAGAAGATTAAAACAGAGAATTAGTGATCCGAAGCTTCTGGGAGGAGAGATTGTGGAGCACTCTGTGTAGAAATTATAGAAAGCAAATACAAAAGAGAAAACATTAAAAGAGAGGGGCATTTATTTATGCACGAAAAGAATGGGAGACCTGATAAATGTTTGACGTGAGCTGTTCTTTGAGGAATGCTTTGCAGCTGCTTTTTGAGTTCAACATTCAGCAAAAATTATGGCAGTTAAAATCCTGTGAAATGAGGTCTGAATTAATGAGTTTGGAATAAATATGACTTCTGATGATTGTGTGTCAGTGGAAGGTGTTTTCTTGCAGAACGAGGCAGGCAGCAAGTCTGTGGTGGGTCCAAGCCCCTGGAAGAACAGGAAAGTAGCAATGGTAGTACAATTTCAGTAGGAAGCCACAACCTCTTCTTTTATCTGGTGGAGTCGGACACTTTATGTTCATCATCACAACAACGAGGCCTCTTCCAAATAATTTTTTCAACCTGGATGGAAATATCTTGTCTCTATGTATAATCTTCAGATGTGAAAGAAATGAACAGTATTGCCTGGTAAATTCAGTGTTTTTCTGAACCGAAGATCTCAATTCCTTGTGTTGACCTAAGGAGGAGAATTTTAAGCTGGTGGAAGAACAGCCAGGTATTTGGGAAAAAAAAAAAAAAGAGAGAGTAGCATGGGAGAAACCTCAGAAATGTGTTTTGTCTGAGATTTTAGTAAGTGAAGCATGGAGGAAGTCAGCATTTCAGTATTGAATGAAAGGTGGAGTTACAGGAGGAGAGCAGGACAGACAGTCGTGTGTCTGCAATAACTGAAGAGAGACTAACAGCAAGAAAGGAAAGACATAGAAAAAAATGGTCATCCGTTACTAATTTTCTCTTGGAAAACATCAACCTTTTTGATGATGCAGAAGGAAAAGATGACATTTATAAACATGGGCCCCACGACAATACAAAGACTGTTCTTCTGTTCAGTTTAAAAAGGAAAATCCTACAGAAACATTTACCTCTATTTGCAAGTGAGGTTTCCAGACTCATGGGAAGGGTATAAAGAGGACTGGCTAGTCTAATGTTGACTAGAGCAGAGGCAGTTTATCATGGTCAATCATTGTTCAAATATCCTCATACCCAAAATAGACTGAAAACTAAGTGCCCGTGCCAGGTCTGTGCTGGAGATGAAATAAAGGGAGCAGGTGTGTATGACCACAGCTTCAGCTGAGTGGAGAAAAAAAGTCCTTCAGTTGATCTCATTATTTCATCAATGTACAACAAATTCAAAGACAGAAATGTTTGCCCAAAGGCATGTGTTTGGTTTTTAGATTTTTTTTTTTTTTTAAATGCATTATCTTGAGCTAAAGTAGACAATTTTTTTTGTAGACATCAGGCATTTAGTGTCTACATGAGTTTCACTCCTTGCCACAGCTGTTGCTAAGCCGTCTTGTTTCTCTTTGTGAATAGAAATATCTCTTAAGCTGTAAGCCTGGGAACCTAGAGAGAGACATAAGAAACTTCTTTTTAGCTGTGTTTTTTTGCAAGTGGCAGTGTTCTGTTTACAGAACTACATAAAATGTTCTGAAGAGAAGAACAAGTTAAGGGAACACAGGTAAAAACAAAATGCTTTTGAAATAAAAAAAGCACAGCCTTTTTGTGCTTGTCTCTAACTTTTGAGGAAAAAACAGCTTTTCCTGTGGTTCAGGGAAATCACATGCAATTTTATTTTGGTAATAATCAGCTATCTGGAATGATACAGGCTTTAAAAAGCATTGATAGTCATGAACAGTAATCAGAGCCTTGCCAGCTCCCTGTGGAATGACACAGATTACCATTTCTTAACTGACTGTGCGCTGTAGAAGTAGTCTGGCAAAAATACTTTGGCCGAATGAAAGTGTATGCTCTTCACTTCCATGATGTTTGAGCACCCTTAAAGCACTTGTCCTCTAAATAGTAATGATGTGGAATATACTGCTATTTGTTCCCGTTTGACCAATGGGGACCTGGAACACAAAGCATCATGGCATGTCTGATCACTGGAAATCTGTGATTGGTGACTTCAGCTCAAGGGTGCTAAAACCTGAGTGCCCTAACAACCAACTAGACCATCATTTTATTTTGTAAACATTCATTAAACATACCCCATGGGAACTTTTAAGAAATATATGATAAATACACAGATGTAAAAAATTTCACATGATCTTCTTCAGTGTTAACACAGGAAAAGTAGGAAACCATAAGAAAAAAAAAATCAAACAAAAAAGTCCACTAGAGTTTTGTATATGTCTAGCAGGTATTTCCTTTCTGTATGTGAATGAAATGCAAATTTCCTTCTTGGTACTGCCAGACTAAGACTTTTGGAGGTATCACTTTCTGCCAGTGAAGAATTACATTGCTCCAGGTAGAGGGACAAATGTTACCTTGTCAAATATGGGAACAGGCCACCCGTGTGAGTCAGAAATAGATTATTGGCTCCACATGACAGTGAACGGCACGAGACGTGCTCAGGCTGGTTTGCTGGGTTGTATGTGAAATCATGTAATGATGCCACACTTTCCAAGAGGATAAGGATTCAATCCTTTTTCAGATCAGATAGGATATTATCATATCTTGTCTCCAAAATGAAAATTTGAAAACTGTATTATTAATTGTAATGATGGACAAAATTAGTTCTCTGCAAGTCTGTGTGTCGAGCAGAGTAACATATAACAAGCCTTATTGTGTACCGCTTTTCTCTTGTGCAGATGACAAAAATAAATGTAAAGCTTATCAAATGGGGTGGCCAAATGATATGGATTGTTTATCAGCCTCTCCTATGACGCCAGCAGAGTCGTGAACGTCCCTTTGCCCTCTCAGTGCACAAATGACACGTTCTGATTGCTGCCTCCTCTAGGACAGGAAAATTACGCACTGGTGGGGGAGTTTTACACATGGGCATTGAAAGATGGGGAGGAAACAGTCTAAGTCTTAAGGGAGCCTAAATTTAGTCTGAAATTTTATGAAAAGTAAAGGCATCAGCCGAAGTCGTGCGGAAGTTACTTAACCCAATATTCCATTTTCTGCATCTTCAGAAAATGCAGTTTGTACTGTATAGAAAGTAATTGAAGAATACTGTTCTCCTTTTCAAAGGAGACCTTAATTGTTTATTAACTAATGCAATTTAGATCTATACCATCATGACCACAAATTGTTAGAAACTTGGGTTTTTAAAAAAACTTTGGACTTCTAAACTATTTTTTTTAATCCCCATAGTGTTCAAAATACATCTGCTGTTGACTTTGTGCATACCTTTAAAGGTGTTGGCTAGTGTGGGTAGTCATTTATGATGATTATATATATTGGCTTGTCTGCAAAGATTTTATGTGATTTATCAATCTCTTCAAGATGCAAGTCCTCTTGAATCCCGGTCATGCCACTGGTGGAGTTCTGGGGTAGTATAGCACTGTCAGGAGTACTTTGAACTCCTGTCACTGTCCTTGTGGCTTGATGAGGCAGAGGACCTGGTGACAATAAAAAGTTCTTGTGCTTGTGTTTTTGGGATCTTGCTCTTGTTGCCTGTGCTTTTTGAGCTGCATTGGAAAACTGATCTGTTTTCCTTTGGAATGAATGAATGAATGAATGAATGGATACATGTAAAACCTTGCCATGCTGGATAAGGACAGGAGAGGAGTGGGACCACATAGGGAATTCCTTGACATGGTGTTGCCAGTGGGGCCCCCGTGTCCCATCCAGGCAAACATCATTCTACTGTTTGTTCGCAGTGCAGCAGCGCTAAGACTGCTGCAGTAGCTGGTTTGATTTAGATGTTCCTTAAATATGTTGTTTAGTACACATGGTCTTATCTAGGACACAGTCTTACTTAGGGCACATGTCCGAAATAAGAACATTTGTGCTGGAGAAGTGGCTGTCCTTGGAATCATACACTGCCTAGAAACACAGTAGTTCCCAATGCCACTTGAGAAGAAGTGGCTGAAGGAGTTACCATGATCATTCAGTCCAACCCTCCACAGCTGCTCCACTCCTCTGTAGGGGTTATGTAGCCACTAAGGGTCTTCTGACAATCTCTACGCCTTCTTTCTCTCCTCCCACCGCAAGAGTACAACGCACATCCTTAGCATCCTGTGACAAGCTTATGGTCTTTGGATCAGAAGACAAAGTATCACAAAACAGCTGAATGCCAGAAAAAGGGAGGAATTAAAGCAGTTACCAAACGTGTTGGTTGCTGGTGTCTGCAGTGCTAAATAACTTGGCACAATTGAGATGGGAGCCACAGTACTGCAAAAGACTGACTGATGAAATATTTCTGTTGGCAACCATCCTAGTGTATTTCTAGCCTGAAATTCTTGTTGGTAGGTATGCCTTGGAGATTTCCCCTTGCAAATATAGTTAGTTGCTCAACTTCTCAACTCATTCATTTTCTGATGGGTCCCAGAATAGCATGCTGCCTCTCTGAATTGCTGGAGGCTTTCTGCTGCATCTGAGAGGACACTAAATGAACAAAAGTGAATGTAATGATTTAGGCCCCAAGTCAATAAAATACTCAATCATCACATGTTTTAAGCTAGACACTTGCTTATGTACCTTTCAGCTTTATTTTTTTGTTTACGTCAATGTATGTGCCCTTTAGTATTTCAGCTGTGGTGTGTGCCACCAGTAGCTGAAAGCACATTGTTCATATTTTTATACACACACACACGACTTACACGTATAAGGTCTCTAAGAGATATGCACTTTGTATGCCTGTGAGTATTGATCGAAAGAGAATGTTGTGATTAGATAGCTAACAGTAGCATGTTCTTTGAAGTTGTCTAAAAAAAACCAGCTCTGCTGTGTTACCTCAAGTACATTACTTCTTAAATGCAAAGTTGTCACATTTGTGTATAGTCCGAAAAAGGAGAAAAGCATTTTTTAGAATGGTAAACAAATTAATATCGTAAAGCACAAGGATGCTATTTTTAGAAGTATTCTTACTGGCAATTAAAAAGAAAACATAAAGCCTGACCAAGCTTAAGCCTGTTTCATCACACTGGTAATTTACTTATGTGGGGTTTTTTCAGCCTTATAATTACAGTTATTTTTAGTTAAGGCGGTGCCCAATTTTGCTGCACTCCTTTATCAGATAACAGAAAACCAGACTCATAGCTTTAGTTATCTTCCTTTGTCTTCTGAGACATAGAAAGCTTCCTTAGTTACGGCAAGTAAACCATTTGCGAACCATATATGCACTTTTTAGTTGTCTGAGTTTTCTGTCTCCACCTTTTTAGCTTTTCTTTTTTGCTGGAATACTGTCAGAGGTGAGGAGAGAAGATGGAGAATACAATTAAGGTTTAAGAGAATCTAGGTTGTAATTTATTTATTCATTCCTGTGGACGTAGTCCATGGGTGATACCTGCTATGTTGAACAGTCCGGCTTTTGTCGCTCGTTACTTTTAGACAAAACTGTGACTTAGCCTGTGTACAGCATTATATTGTGGGCTGCTGAAAACACACTCAATTTTTCATAGACTGATGATAACCCTTTAATTGCATTAATTTCAGATTTAAAATTAAAAAAAAAATCTATTCCAAACCTCAGGGAAATGTTCTTAGCAGCTATTTCATTGGCAACTGCTTTAACAAGCAGGGAAAAGGGCTGGAAGTGCAATCATAACGTACACAGGCCGGTCCATCCATGACTAATGACGTACGTGAGACCTGTCTTGTGATGGTGTAGAACCTCTGATTTGTTGACTGAAAGATTTTGTTTTCCTGCCATTGTCACCTATCCTGCCATCCTGATCTCGACTACCAATTGACCGAATATGAAATGCGTAGATGGCTGCTATAGAGCTGTGCTATTTTTAGAACAGGCCCTGAGCCCAAGTTTGATCCTATTTTTTGACCGCTCAGAAGCTCAAGCTCATCTAAAACAGTCTGTCATCTCTGCTTGTAGCATTGGGATTCCAGCATTTGCGAATTACTTTTAGTTTATTAATTCATTTTTGGATTGCCCTTTCCCAGCAGCACTTCAGATTGAAGTGAATATAAGAGCTTTCCCCTCCCAGACTCTTTGCAAGATATAAATATACCTGATTAGAGTTGATTAGAATGGGACTGTTGTCTGAACATGGACTCAATGTGTGTTCATCCTGGTTCCCCATGCTTTCAATGCAAATTATCAGTTCTGTCTTGTGCATTTTTTTAGCCATTGCATAGTGGTTTAAGGCTCAGAACAACTGTTCTTTTGTGAACAGTTCTCCTTCTAGAAAACTGGAAGGAGACCTCAGTTCTCCTTCCAGAACACTTGGGACTAGTCTTGCACCTTTGTCCTGGAGAGCTTGAGCACTTGCCTCTGGCTACCAAGAAACAGAGTCGGGGTGGATGAGGGACACGTGGAAGCACCAGCTGCAGCTGCTCGCATGCATCTGCCTGCTGAGTGGTGGCTTTGCTGGGCACTTGCTGTACCCTCCATCTCCATTTGTTTCATCCTGTCCATGGGACAGACTGCCCAGCAAATCAAAGGTTGCGTGATTTGTCTAAATGAGCTTGAAGTATGGATAAAAGCCTTCTTGGGGCTGATTCTGGCCGTAGGAATACCAGTTGGATACTTGTATTTACAAAAGTCAAGTTTGTGACACATTTTGGCAGTATCATAGTGTATTATAAAGTTATTTTCAGTTGCAGTAAGTAGCTGTATGAAGATTTTCAAGGCGGTTTACATAGCTAAAGAGAGAAGTTATATTTAGTTGAAATGTGTTTCCTTTCAGAATTGTGAAACCTTGCTTTCAATAGTATTTTGATTTATTTTCTCTTTTGCAGCCTATAAATTTGTTGCTTCCGCAAGGAAAATTAAGATCATATTGCTCTTTGGGAGAAATCCTGGTTCTACTGAAGTCAGGCAAAACAATTACAGTTCACCCACTAAAGTCACAGCTTTGTCCTTTTAGCATTGCTCCAAATTCACCAGCACAGTAAAAACAGCTCCCAAGCTGGTGTACTGATAACGTTTTGGTTTGCAGTTCTGTTCCTTATCAGAGTTCAAGGCAAGGAAGAAAGTTAAATGAAAACTGCGTCTGGGTTCACTGAAATATTTTGAAAACAACAGGAGAGGACCGGCACTGAACTTTGCTGCCTTCCTGGTCCGGCTAACCAGGAGGTTTTCGTGTGGTTTCATAACTACATTATTGACCGGCAGGAGATGTGACCTTTTCATAGCACAGTAGCAGTCAATTTGTTACTGCTCTCAGAGGCGTGTTTGTGCGTGTAGCGCTGTTTCTCCATGTGTTTGAATGCTCCCAAGTTCAGGGATAGAGGAGGTGGGAGAGGAAGTAGCTCCCAAGTTCAGGGGTAGCGCAGCGGCAGAGACTGGCATGTGCCCACAGCCCAACGCCTGGCCTGACATCTCAGGTCCATTCCTCAGCCCACACGTTAAAGCGGGACCTTTTTAATGCTTTATGTAAAATATTTTTTCTTGGCTAAGCTTCCAATGGCTTGTAGTGGCAGTTCTCTAATTGCTTGATATTTAAGAAAAACTCTGACTTGCTTCAAAATTTAACAGAGAAATTGTTGTCCCAATCCACATAGGTAGCTTTATAGTGAGGTTGTAGCATGTAATGTAAAAGTCACCTCATCCCTCCATGAATCCAAGCCTGGATTTAGAAAGACTCTACTTTAGAGATCTAATTCTTTGACTTAAAAGGGCATCTTTGAACAGCAAAGCAGCGCAAACACATTTAGTTTTTTTTTTCACGAAGGTTCTCTTTTTTTTCCAAGTTGTTTAGAGTCCACTCCATTGTCCTACTTTTGTAAAAATTATAAACCTGCTTTTCAGGAGAGGGTGATTTGAAAGAAGAAAATTACTTCTGGTGTAGGAAAAATTATTCTGTTTACTTCTTACTATTCCTATCAGTTAAGTAGTAATTCTTACTAGTTCTTAGTAGCTTTGAAGGTACCCCTGTGATCACCAGGTCTGTCCTGTGTAACTTGGAGTCCTACAACAAAACCTGCCTTAAGTTTGTGCTACAGAAGTGTTAGAGCTTTCTTTCCAGGGACATGGCTGCTACTGATGTAAAGCTCATTTATAAATTGCTGCAGTGGTTAAAATGTGTTTAAAATGTGTGCCCACTTCGGGATTGAATTTTCTAATCAATGGCTTTTTCTTAAAGCCTTGCTTCTTAAAATGGAGAGCATTTTACTACACCACTGCACATCTTGTCCTGTGCATATACAGACAGTGCCAAGACACCCCTGAACTTCTTCACTAAACTTAGTATCTCAGGTCTTTGAGATTCCAATTTCCAATGGTTTTCCAAACTTATTTTGTTCTTGTGGCATGGCTACCCATCCTTAGTTTTTCAAGTTACAGTATCCCAAGAATATACTCTTTGGTATATGCCTATCACCTCCCTACTGTTACTCAGTATAACCTTGTTGTTACATCCAAGGATTTTATTATCCTTTTTAGTCCCAGTGACATCCTAGGAGCTCATATTTAGTTGGCTGTCTTCTGCTGTGATCCTAAATCCTTCGCATAGCCATTGGTTTTCACAGTGCAGTTCTCCAGGCAGCAAGCATGGCCTACATTTCTTGGCTTAAATCCCCAAAACCACTTTAACCAGGCATATATTACAAGCTGGAGGTGGCGTTTCTCTTGGTTCTCCAGCCATAGGGACTTAGTAGCGTGTCGTCCAGGAGCTCTCAGTGTCCAGGCTGGTTGACCTGCCCTGCTCGGCTACCCACCATCAGGAAATCTTAGGCAAAACGCTGTATGGCGGTACAGATTATCTGCTCACTAGATGTGAAACAAGCTTGAAATGCCTCAAGTACCCTGAACATGCTGCAAGCTGCTACGGGTTATGTATTGCAAGCTGCCATAGGTTATGTGCTCTAAGGTTGCTTTATGTATGTCCATCCCTGTGTGTCTAGCGCTATACGTGACAGACGCAGTCCACGTACGCACTAGCGTCTCTCTAAGAAAGCTGGGCATCAATGTGGAAGACCTGGCAGATCTCATACTGCTCATATCTCTACTTGCCTCATGTAATGGCATAAAAGGGGCAAAGTGCTTTGCTGGTCTGAGGCATTTGTCAATATCTGACATTGCTTTTGGCTACATGGCCTGTACTGGCTGTATGCAATTTACCTCCGCCTTGCCACAAAATATGGAGATTTTAGTTCCAACCTGATAACTAACTGTGTCAGCAGAATAATTGCATCATGTATGTATTTCCAAACCTAAATATTATTTATTTATTTGACAGCTCTCTCTGTTTTGTGGAGTTTTTTTTAATTATTTGAACTTTGTGATTCAGGAAAGTACCCTTGAATTTATGAAGCTCTTAAGCATATGCTTAACTTCAGCCTTGTGCTTATAATCAAGCGTGTGTTGTTGAGGTGTTGTCCTGAATCTAGGACTTAATTTCTAGCAGACTTATTTATGTGAATGGAAAGACATATTTTAAGAGGAGAAAGAAGTGATAAGTCATCAGCTAGTTCCAGAAACCCTGAGCTAATTTGCATGAGAAAGCTGCAAGGCTCTCTGAATTGTTACACGAGAGACGGTAGAGACCCATACATTTGTCTAGTGTAACGCTCCTTATCCTCAAAACTTTGTAAAGTTTTATTCTCCCATTGTCTGTCACGAAATCCCCTAAAGCTAGAGATACGTCTTTCTTTGTCCCAGAAAATTCCTTTGAAGCTTGAATTGAGTTTAAGCACGAGTAGAATCGCATTTTCGTCCTCACTTGAAAAATGCCCGTCCCGTGGGTTCACAGCACTGCAGAGAAAAAGCAACACGTATTCCTGCACAGGCAACGCCAAAGGCTTGCTACACAGAAAACTAATCAGAGACGTTCCCGCACTACATCTTTCCAAGCAGAGTACATGGATTAAGTTATTCATTTTTACTCCCTCAGGGGTTTGGAATACGATGCCTTAGTTCCAGGAGGGAGCAGAACCAGAACGCTTGAGCATCTCCCCTGATTTCTTTCTGCTCCCAAACCATCTGCTTCTCTGTGGTAATAGTCTTCTGCTGTTCGTTAGCCTAGTTAATCCTCTAGCATAAGCTGTAGTAATTTATGCTGGATGTTTGGGTTTCACATGGTACTAATGGTATCTAATGAACTGTGGCTACAGAAACATCTGTTCTATACAATAGTTAATTTTTTTCTTTTTTTTTTTTTTTTAAAATCCTGGTGATTAGATATACAAAAAATAGTTAGGAGCTCTTTAGGCTGCAGAGATTAGAACTTAAAACTCGAGTACTGAAATAGGCCAGATTTAATATTACCCATGCAACCTTAATTTAGCTCCCACTTGTTTATGCATTGTTGGATGTTGATGCATGTTATTACTCAATGCCTTTTCACAGAAAACTTGCCGAATGAAATAAGGGGCTGAAGGAAGGTTGAATGAGACACCTGTAAGACTGTGGTATCCTTATTTAAGCATAGGACTAGAAGCTAGAGAACATCTCTTTATTTCATTTTGTATGTAATATTTATATGATACCATTGCGCAATGTGGCAGGAGAATCTATGCAAGGATTCATTTACAAGTAAGAGAACTGCACAAGTTGAAACTAAGCTATTAATATTAATGAAGGCTATGCTCCAGAATAACGTGAGTGAGAAATGGGATATGCTAAAAACAAACAGTAATATACTGTTTGTACTTAACAAGGAAAGTAAGAAAAGTGCTACTTAATTATAATGTTGCAGAGTTAATAATGCAGTAGAAATCTTAGTTCTTTCTAATTTGAGTGCTTAATTTCTCAGTCTTAATGTTGCAGTAACACGGTTTCCAGATTTAATTTCCTTATATTTATTTGTTTTTAGCAACTCAGAAGGCAAATAAGAGAAACACATTGTGAAACCCTCGTAATGAGATCTTAGTGCTACTAACATGCCTTACATTTTCTATAAAGTTGCTGATTGCATTTAGCGTCACCTCAGCAGCGCTAAATCATTTCAACAGTTTACTCTTACCTACAGTGTCATTAAAGTTCTCCAAGGTTAGGAAATGCATTTGAAAAAACAGAACAAAACCCCTCATGTTCCTGTATGAAAATGTCACCTTATAACATCCATAGCTTTAAAAATAAAAACCAGATTTTCTTCAGGCATGAACCCTTTATCCTTCCCCTGTGGGACTCTAAAGGAGCTATTTAAACTTACGTGATCATGCAGTTAAAGGCTGGGCTGACTCAGCAAAGTGTTTAACTATGTGTTTAAATTCTGTTGCGATCAATAGAATTTGAGCATGTGCTTAAATGTTATGTTGAAAAGGGATGGATTTACACACGTGTTTTAAAGCTAAGCGTGTACCAAAGAAGGCCCACAGTACATCGAAGCGAGTCGGAAGAATTCAGGTTGTAAAAGCCCTACCTTTGGGGTAGCTGACTTCATAAGTAAAATATTTTGATACAATTTTTATATATAATCTAAAATATAAAGCACAGTGCTGTAGTTACTATGGTCTGTGAATTAGCTAACATAAGATAGTTTATATGTCTGTCCGTTTCAAAATACGTACGCCAAAATTAAGAACAGTTGCAGCTAAATATCTGAATGTACGTTTTCTGCTCTTGAAAACAGTTGGCTTTTATTTAGTTACTGAAATATTTGAAGTCAGTTAGAGCTGTGAATGCTATCTTTAAAAATGCAGCTGCATATAGAAGAAGTTATAAACATGTATGGGTACCTAATACCAGGATCCCACACTCCAGCATTTTCCGTGTTCTGACCTGTTTTTAACTTATTCCTCCAGCATTTCCCTGTAATACGAGACTTGATTATTTTGAGGCGCTGAATCACTAAACAGGGTCATGTTCTGGTTGTCTCAAGGGCATAAGCAATTCTACTTTTTTATTTACTTCTGTCTATAAAAAGCTTTTTTCTATGCTAGAGAAGATTTCTGTTTCTACTGGTGGTGCCCCTTGCATTCGTGTTGAACATCTTCTGCCCTGGACCGTCAGTACCTATGTATTTCCCACAAAACATTTGGGTATTTTTATTTTCAAGAGAAGACTGTTCACAATACCCAATTGTCAGCTGTCACTAGTACGATGGTATGTGTGATGTTCATGCCCTGTCTCGCACTGTAACGCCCTACCTGTCGCTGTGCTGCCACTGCCTGTGTCTGTGACCCTGCCCAGAGCTGTCTGCAGAGCTTCGCTGCTGCCCCAGGAGGAGTCCTCCCGGGGAAAACTGGAGGTAGGGGGGACAGAAGGCAAGGAGATGGGACTGTCGAGCAGTGATAGGTGCTAACTTGAGGATCCTGTAGGGAAAACCTCCTTGTCAGCTGCTGCGGTCTCCGTCTGTCCAGGGGATGGATCCTGACTCTCAGTAGGACCAGGTCATTTGGCACATGGAGGAAGCAAAGACTTTGGATGATGGAGGAGACTTGAGCCACAGACGTACCAGGTGCCATCAAGTATCCAGACATCACAGGAGTGGCACAATACTTTGTTATTGTGAATCTTTTCTTTGGTAACAAAATTGTGAGAAGTTTAAAAAAAAAATGCCCTTGGCTGCAATCTGTTGTGTTAATTGAAGAGCAGACAGACGATCCTTTGCCAAAAGGCAGAACCGAGCCTCAAGTATTGGGTGGATTCTTGAGTCTTTACTAGCAAAAGGTGCTGGAGGTAGTTGAGAATTTGGTGGATTTCTGGAAAGCTCTGAGGCAACCTCTGTATAGGCTTCTTGATTACAGTGAGGAATCGTGTCGGTGGCCATTATTGCTCCCCTAGAGCAGGGACGTGGAAGTGGACTCATAATTTTGGTAGGTGGGTGGTCAGGCTGCTGTGTCATATGCATAGGTAGTGACGGGCTTTGGTCACCTGTGTAAGTGCTGTAAGGCAGAGCAGGAGCCAGAGAAGTAGAGTACCATCTGTAAAAGTGAAATGAGACTTATCTACGTGTAGGTGTATTAATCAGCAAACAAGATACGCAACTTTTGAGATATCATTATGAAAAATACACTGCACATAGCATGCATGAAACCTGCCGAGACGCAGAGGAGCACGGTGCTCCTGTCTGATACGCTGTCAAACGCTGCTCTCCTGAAACCACATCATCTTGTAAGACTCAGAAAGATGCCGCGCAAATTGCCTAATGCTTCTAAAAATAAGCGCGAGCCGCTCAGCCCCTCTCCAAATTTTAGCAAGTCAACCGAATAGCGCCTTGTCGGTAAGCGTGTCTAACATGCTGTGCCACAACTGGTGACTTACTATAAGAATTATATCAAGCGTGCTAAATACGGAAGGGCTGCTTATAACCGCGCACACAACGCCTGGTCCCTCGTTAACATCTGCCCCCACCTTCTGCTCCCGCTCCCCCTTCCCGGCCCTGTTAGCTTCAGAAACGTCCTCTGCCGAGGCGGCCGCGGGTCCCGCAGCCAGCAGGCAGCAGCCCGGCTCCCCCGCCGAAGCCAACTGCGGCGTAGCCAGAGAAACGGGCAGCAAAAATAGAACAGCAGGATGGCTGCGCGTGGGCGAGGCAGAAACCACACTCTGCCAGCAGAACCTCCCGGCGTTATTTTAGGACCGATACAGCGGCCGCGGCGTTTTTGCTCGCTTTTCCCAAAATACTCCCCAGGGGGAGGGCAGGGAGGGAGAGGGGATAGTGCCGGGCGAGGAGCGGGGTCTGTCCCGCTGCCTGCCGTCCCTTCCCTTCCCTCCCTCGCTGGCTTCTCCCCACCGACACGGGCCGGGCAGGGGGAAGGGGTTAACGGCGCTCGAGGCCGAGCGGCGGAGGGAGGACGATGGGGGCCGGCGGTTTGAAAGACAGAGACCGGACAGCTGTGTTTGCTGTGGTATTTTTAAACGCATTAATGCAGGCTCCAATCACCCGGCCGTGCTTGACCTATTTTTGGCTCAGGCCGGCCATTGTTCTATTTCTGCCGCCGCTGGGCCAGGCGGGTGTCGATTCAAATGCAAATGAGTTATCGCCGCTGCCGCTCCCGCCAACTTGTACCGCCCGCCCGCAGCCCGGCGCGGAGAGGAGAGGAGAGGAGCGGGGCGCGGGGGGCAGCCGCGCTGCTGCGGCCTGGGGTAATTCACGCTCCCCGTCCCTGGAAAAAGGGCTTACGCCGCTTTTGATGGTTTTTAAGAGACTGTGTTTCCCACCCGCCCACCAACCTCCGCCCCCCCCCACCCCACCCCCCCCGCCAGAGAGCCCTGAAGCGCAGAGAGATATTTCTTCATTTCTTCTTCCACCTGCCGTTGGCTGCCCGAGGGCAACTGCTCCAACTCGGCGGCACGCAGCCCCCCGCGCTCTGACGGCTCCCTTCCAGCAGGCGGGGGCTGCCAAGAGGGGATTCGGGGTGGTGTGTGTCCGTCCGTCCCCCCCCCCGATAGATACTTGTGCAAATGCTTAAACATTGCTAATTGCCGAAGCGTATTCTCTTACAACCCTCGCTGGAGGAGGTAGGACCGCAGAGGGTCGTGCCCGACGCCCCTGTGCAAGTGCAGTGATGAATCTCTCGTGTAGCTGAAGTGCAGACTGGTCGGAATATGCTGCAGACAATTTACGAGAGTGAATCGTGTTTTTCCTCAGATGGGGTTTCTGGACGCGAACAGCTCTTGGCTCAGCAAAGAATGCACAGTATGATCAGCTCAGGTAAGAGACAGCTCCCTACCTCGGACTTCAGTGGCTGGCCGGGAAAATACAGCCTAGCACGACAAGAAAACACCCCTCCTTTAAAGAAGTGACTTTATTTTTGTGGGCTTTATGTAAGTTGTTGTTAAATAATTATCTCTGGGATAGCATGTCAGATAGCAGCTGCTGCTTTTGCGGGGAGTTTGCCTCCTTCAGACTGCTGCTTTCCAGACAGAGCAGAAGGCTCCCAACCGAAATCTAGTTTGGGATTCCTTGTTTGTTTCGTTGCGTGGTTGCAAAATGGGGCTCGCGGCTTATTCACAGAGAGAGGCTTCCTCAGACAGCCCTTGTCAGGAGGCTGCCGTTACAGCCCCTCATAGGCAGTTCTGGTCATATGTCTGTTGTAAACAGGATTTGCTCTTTCTGCGAGTTTTCTTTTCTCCAATTTGCATACAAAGGGAGTTTAACACTAATCCCTTTCTCTTTTCATTACAGTGTTACTTTAAAATGTCTTTAACATGCATGGCTTATTTTGTTACTTTAAAAATATCTGGGAACGTGGCAATGATAGTCATATGTAATGACTCACTGAGATGTAAATTGGATGTGTTTTTTAATTAAGGTATTTCAATGCTGCGCTGAAAGAACAGTGGCTGTTTCCTCATGTATTTGAAGCTACCCTTGTATTTTCTAGTTTCTTTGCTAGCTGTGTTTGAGACCCACAAGTGATGTACTGAGGATGAATTAAGTTGGAACAATTGTTGCCATTCAGATACAATGTCATTTTGGACAGGCTAAAAAAGTCAAAATTTCAGGTTACTCTGGCCCATTCTCTCTTAAGCTCTGTGAATTCCAGTTCTGTTTCTATTGGGCTGAAACTCTTGTCTTTTGGGGCACAATGTTACATGTTTTATATCTTTCTATTCCTAGGTTTCTGACTTTGTTTTTCATAAAGTTGGCTTTATAGAGCACCTATATGTAGAATGCAGGCTGAACTGTTTACATGTACTTCAGTCTTAGTTTACCTCCTTTTTTTTTTCTTTTTTTTTTCTTTTTTCTATTTCTTTCTCTTTTTCTCTTTTTTTCTCTTTTTCTCTTTTTTTCTCTTTATCTCTTTTTTTTCTCTTTATCTCTTTTTTTCTCTTTATCTCTTTTTTTTCTCTTTATCTCTTTTTTTTCTCTTTATCTCTTTTTTTCTCTTTTTCTCTTTTTTTTCTCTTTTTCTCTTTTTTTCTCTTTTTCTCTCTTTTTCTCTCTTTTTCTCTCTTTTTCTCTCTTTTTCTCTCTTTTTCTCTCTTTTTCTCTCTTTTTCTCTCTTTTTCTCTCTTTTTCTCTCTTTTTCTCTCTTTTTCTCTCTTTTTCTTTCACAAAACTTGGAAGTTCTTCTCAGCTTTTAAGATTAATTATGTGTGTAGACCACAACTCTCTTCACATTTTTTGGTACACCTGTTGAGCCCTTGTTTGTTTGTTGTTTGTTTGTTTTAAAATAACTATTTGCTTTCCTGCTTTATAGAAAGAGAACTTAAAGTTTTAATTGTTTCTTTCTTATATACAATTTTAGAGAAGACTTTTAATTTCAGATTTGAAAATAAATTTTGAGAGATTGTGTCAAATGGTAATATCTTTCCTGTTAGAAAAGACATAGATAAGTCTTAACCTCATGATTATTGTTTTTCAATATAGAATGCCAAGGCTACCTCATAATGATTATAGACTGAAGAAAGGAATGAGAGATTGAAAAGTTATTATGTGTAGGTTAAAATAATGAGAATACCTAAGGGGAATGGAGACTTCCAACTGGTAATGTTGAAGATTGGCAATTTTTGTATTCCTTTGTAAAGCTGCTGGATTGGTTTGTTTCTTTTTGGGTCTCTCAAAGAATTTACTATTTCTCTAATTTCTTAGAAGAGATGTTGATCACCAATTACAGTTCCTTTGTCAAGCACAGAAATCAGGTGAAACACTTGTTTACGAATATGGACAACAAAGCTCTAGCAAAGACAGTGGATAAAAGCAGAAGTTTCTCTGAAAGTTACAGTTCTGCAAAACCATATACAGTGTCGACCTCTTGTTCAAGAATTACAGCTTTTCTTTGGTTTTCCTGAACAGCTCAGCAGGTGTCCACTGCTTTTGTATTGGTCAAAGAGATGACTGACTGCTCTCCTCCCCCCCCCCGCCAGGTTGAAGTTAACTGTACACAAGTAAAAATCTATTTTTTTAACTTACCATGTTATCTTGTAACTGCCAACTAATGTTGCTTGAGCAAGAGCAATTTTCTCATTTGAAACACAAGAAAGGGAGGTAATTTTCTGTAAGTTTATAGCTCTGCTTTTCTTCACTGGAGACAAGAATATCAGGTAACAGTTGATTTTCAACTGATATTACATTAGGCCAAATAACATATACAATTTCCCCTGTAGTACCAAGTAGAATAGGGTGGGTTTTTAGACTTTAAACAAACCCAAAACCTTAGTTGAGAACATTATCCAGGTGAAAGATATTTAAGTGTATATCCTGTAGAACAAAAAACATTCCTCGGTGTTTCTGTTGGTCTTTAAAATACACAACCAGACAGCAAGTAGTTGACATTGTACATAGTCTGCAGTTTAATTCATGTCACATGAATTTTGTGCTGCTGTCAATTACCTTCAGTTCCCTCAAGTTCAGGTTCTTGGAGGATCAGGCCTGGTAACTTTTCAGGTATTGTCTCCCTCTATGCTGCATATAGGGGAGAAAGACATAGACAGGTTATGATGATGTGCTCTAGTGTTTGGAGTAGCTAGAATCAGTCATTTGAATTTTGCTTATCACAGTGTCCTTGCTTTAAAGTTATCTCCATTTACATGTATGTGATTTTTGCTCAGGTTAAAAAGTTGCACATATTAAAGAAAAGAGCAGATCCCTGAACATTTACAGCTGGCACCCTTGATATTCTTGAAGTCTTTGAAACAAGCACAAACACTCAATGGATTTTTAGGTTTGATAGTTTCCAGATGCAGTGGGCATGTATTATGCAAATCTGCTTTTAAACTGGGCTGGACCCATCCCTGAAGAGGACAGATTCAAGGGCCAATGGATATGTATTTGCAGAGCAAACTGTCTAAGGAATTTCTGACAATAGCAGGCATAGGATATACTTCTGTCATATGAAGCAGTTCTTCTGGTATTCCCTCAATTACTGCTTTGCCTGTCTGTCTCCATCCCTGCTTGTAAATCATACTATGAATGAGATGATCTGGATAGGTACCAATCAAAAGTCTAATTATGAATGGAGCGATCTAGATCGGCACTGACTCAAGAAGCTGTGTAATTTGCAGACACCTACACCTTACTGCAGAGAGCAGTTTCAGCTATCTTGAGAAGACTGAACTACATTCTCCCATCTGGTGCTGTTGCTCTAAAATGCAGCAGTAAGTGCAGTGCATCTTTATTTAAGAAAACAATGCTGATGCATTCTTACTTGATACCATCATTATTTTATAGTTTACAAAGTAGATCTGGAGTCTAAAGACTCTTATTTAGCTGGAAGTGCTATTTAATTGCGCTGTTGCTTTTATTTTACCCCAAAAAGTCTCACCTTCCATGTGTGTACAATGCCACAGTGTACCCTAGCATTCAGGTGGACTCTTACCTTAGCAGAATATCAGTAATAAAATATATGTCCTTGAAAAAAAGCATTTGGTGAAGCACCGTCTGTAGGAAGAACACTCGTTAAAATGCAGTCAATAAATAACTAATGCAGGGTCACATTACTCATATAGATGTTAGTTGTGTGAAGGAGAAGAAGGAACCTACCCAGCCATGGTATCTTTAGGTGGTAGAAGAAGAAGTAACGCCGGTTCCTTAACTTCTGGTGATTTAATATACTGTGTGGTTTTTCCAAAGGGTGAAGTTGCTACATTTGGTTCACTGGCCATACTTTGACGTACATCCTTGCACTGGCCGGCCTAGATGCACCTTGGCTTTTACTGGATAAGGCATCCTCTGCTTCCTGCTCAAAGCTGTTGTGTTGAAAAATCAGGAGTTCAAGGAGATCTTGAGCTTAAAGCCTTGGCTCGTCACTGAGTTGACAGGTGACCTGAACAAGTTACGCAATCCTGCGTACGTCAGCTAACCCTTCCATCAAATACAGAAAATGATACCTGTCAGGCTCAGGAGTATATAGAGCAAAACTATTCTAAGGGGAATATAATAATTCAGAGTGATTCATTTGATTGACTTCATCTACCTACAGGCTTGCAAAACACCTGCGATTTCACAAATGTAGTAACTGAATGTAGTCACAGTACTTTGTTCTCTCCACCAGTCAGGAAATTCAAGCTGTGTCACTTGAATATAAATGACAGAATCAATGCTACATGCATCATGTTGCACGTGGGTTGGCAGGTCTTCATGAGCAATCTTCCCTCAGTAAACCCCTATGTAAAAAATTTATCTCATATGTTGTATCTTGTTGTGTGGCCGCATGACCACGTATATACGTTTCTACACCTGCATTTATATTGTCTTCGGGGAAAATTCTTTGGTATTTGCTCTCTGTTTTTTTCTGGCCAAACAAAACTTTCACCTGTTCAACTGTTGCTGTGGAGAGGCTGCAGAAAGCAAATTCATTTAAAGCTTTGCTCTGATATCCATGAAAAGCTTGACATATTTGCATATCTGAATCAAGTAACATTAACTTCTTACCACGTATGCAGCATTTTTTATCTCTGTATCTCAAGCAATAACTCTTCAGAGAAAACAAGAATAGATATGCTGAGCTTTTACTTTGTGATTCTCTTCAGAGTAATGAAAAAAAGTAGAGTGTGAAAATTCAGTTCTCGATAACAGCTGGAGAGGCTTTTTCAATGCCTGCCCTAAAGGGCAGAGGTAGAAAAAAAAAATCTAGTGCTTCATAGTAGCAGCTGGAGTATTTGAATTAATTGTTACAGAAGAGTAAGGCCTTAGCCTTAACAATTAATACAATGAGAAGAGATGAGCGACACAGACCTGCTGGTCTTACCTAGTTAAAATCTCACTGATTTTGAGTAGAGGCTCTGCCCAGTAATGTATGCTGGACGAGACATTGGTTATAAATTCAGTTGAACAAAAATGGAGTAAAATGGAATGAAGCAGCTTTTTCTCTTTTTTATTATTGAGAAGACATTGAGTACAGACCAATGTTTCCAACTTCATGTGTCCTCTAATGCTGTAACATTGCCTTTTCTTTCTTTTTTTTTACTTAAGTCCCAGCTTCTGGGGATATGTGATTACCTGACAGTCTTACTTTGTATTAGAAGATATATTTATAGGTTGTGGCAAAAGCCTGGAATAAGAATTTCAAAGTACAAGATTGACAAGAATAGCAAGCTACAAAAGCTGGAAAGTAAATAAAAAAGAATGCAGAACATTATTTCAAAACCCCTTTGAGCATCTTTCCTGATACCATTAAACAGTGCATTTAGTACAGAGATTCACTAGTACTGGCACTAGGACACTAGCTCCCCTGTCTTTGCTGCGTTGAGCTAAATCACTTCATTGTAAAAGAGTTTTTTACTTCATCCGTTTATTATTTTAGCTGTTCAGCTTTATAACACGTGTTGGTTGGCACTGCACTGAAATGCGCATGGTTTCAGCCAGAGTCTTCCCTCCTGCGAAACTGCGTACAGAATTCATTTAGTTCATTAAGGTTTGTGTTGGATATGAGGAATACTTGTAACTCTTCCTACTACCAGAGCTTTAACCAGACATCTGTTTCTGTATTGACTGCCCGGCCCCTTTCTTGTCTTTGCAGAGAAAGCGGAATAGATACACGGCCTGCAAACATATCTGTATAAACACGTTAATTTCAGGTTTTGGTATAGATGATGGAGAAGGTTTCAGGTGTCATTGCATTTTAACCTTTCCCAACTACTCTTGTGGGTGGGGTTTGTATATGGTAGAGAATATTGTAGAGAAACTAATTGACAGTTGTTATTGTCAAACACATGAAAATCTAAAATGTCCTGTTCTGTGGATCCCTTTAACAGGCTGACTTCTCTGGGTCAGTTATTCTTAGCCTAGTTATTTTCATCTTATGGCATTACAGGTCTAAGATTAGCCTGTTAGGCGTTATCATGCCATCTGAGTTACCTCCTAATATAACTGTACACCGGAATGATTATTTATAGACAGAGCATTCTGTCATTTTTGCTTTATTTCTGGTAGTTTAAATAAAGAAGAGCAACATTGAAGAAAAACCACAGATTCCTTCCTGCTGCCAAAACAACATGATAACTGCCTGCTGAGGGGCAGGGATATTGTTTAAACCGTATGCTTGCAGCAGAGGCAAACATCCTCTTTATCTCCCCCACTTCGACTAAAACGAGGTACCTCAGGGTACCACGGCTCCCATCTCCTCTGGAGGAGGGAGAGGGCTGACGGATCGATGCACCGAGCGACGGAGGAGACGGGGCTGTGGTCGCTGATGAGAACAAGGATATCCAGGTGCTATTTTTAGGGGCTGGCACTGTCAACCTCCATGTTCAGTGTGAACATGTCACATATGCACACAGCTTCTCCAAAATGGACCCGTCTCGTTTTGTTATATAAAAGTAATGTCTGCTGTTCAATAAGCCCTCTCCGTGCTTTTCACAGGCATAACAGGAAGCTTCAGCAAAGCGACACATTTTTAGCAGACCGTTCTTTATGGCTGCTTCACAAACATTTCTGCTCACTAGAAAAACTTGCAATCCTAAAGGAGGACTGTCATTCAGAAACGCAGCAAGGCACGTTCTCCCCTAAGGAAGTTCCCCAGGATCTTTGGGCTCGCATGTGTTTAACTAGGAGCAAGCTTTTAATGACAGTTTAGTTAAGAGCAACAAAAATAGTGAAGTGGCAGATCTTCAGCTGGGTGTTGGTGCAGCCTCTGACTGGAGTTGTTGCTCAGGAAGCTGGCAATTTATAAAATAGTGAAATATTAATGGATTTTAATTATCTGATGAACTCCATCTTTTCTTTTTTTTACTTTTTTTCCCTCTAAATAAATGATGTGTTCTATCCTTGTGCACATTCTGGGCACCTGATTTGTTTTACTCTAAAATGTTACCGGTGTAAAAAGGGTTGCAAAATAGGTGGAAGCCTTTGCATGGTTGAATGATACGGTGGTGGTTTAACTCCCATTCTATAATAAGCAGCTCGTTTCTTTTAGTCAGACTGGCAGTTCTGTGCATGACTGTAAAGGTACTTTGGCATTTAGTATAATCTGGACATAGCCAGCACATCTGTTTTATTTGGTTTTGTCTCCTGATTGATTGTAAACTCCTTCCAGCTTGTGGAGTGTACAAACACGACAAGAGCTCCAAGAATTCAAGCCCTTTGTGGATGAATGTGCTTGAAGTGTAGGATGCTTTATTCTAATGATAACACGTTCCTTCTAGTAATGAAACGGAGTATCATCAAAGAGAAGGATGGGAATGAATGCTTTGAAAATGCCAAATATATAAATCATGTTTTTACAATCAAAGACTATTGTTCTCTTTCATGATCCCTGTGGCTGAAGGTATTCATGCCACAGGGAGGAATTGCAGCTATTCAATTTCAGTGAAGTCTAGAATGGAATAATGAGGAAGCTTAATGTTAATTTAATAATTTCCCCCAATTGTTCTGTTCTTAATCCAAGTTCCCTTTTTCTTTCTTGGTGCCCAAGGCCACCACCTCGTTGGTGTTGCGCAGTAACAGTATGAGAGGGAGCAGGGAAAACAGGCTGTTAGTCTTACATACAGACTCTTTTTGGTGTCTGCTACTCCTGTTTACATTTAGTAAAATGTAAACTTTACATCTAGTAATGTAAAGTTTATACATTTACATAAAATGTAAAATTTTACATTTAGTAAAATGTAAACACATGTTAATGTGGCCTTTTAGTTACCTGTTCACAACTCTTTTTCTTGTAGAGACAGTAAGTTCTTAGTTCTCTTCATCTACTTGTTTGATCTCTAGATCAACATCCGTATTAAAAAACATGTATTTTTCGTAAGTCATGTGATTTTTTTTTTTCCTATGGATGCAAAAGAAGTAAAACTCCTGGACTGTTCAAGTGTTTGGTATTCTAATTTGAATCTGACCTTGAAGTTTTAAAATGCATAAAAAAATACACATATTACAATATCACCAAGAAACATAAAATATCTAGATTTTTTGAGATTTCATGCTGACATGATTAGTGATGGAATTAGTATGAGGCATAGAATGTAAGAAATAGCAAAAGGAAAATCATCAGTATGAGTCTCTATATCAACATATCTGCTTTCACATGTAGATGCATATTGTTAAAGGACTTTATAGACATTAATTAGATGCCTCAAAATGCTCATCATAAAAATCCTTGCACAGCAGCTGCTGAAATCTAGTGGGACCTAAGTTCAGGAGAGCACTGTACTTCGGGAGTCCGGTAGGTGCTCACCAGCCTGTGTTGTGCATATGCTCAAAACTGTTCCAGGCTCCAAAGACAGATCCACTTGTTCCCACACACACATCAGAAAGTTGGTATCCTTTTATTTGCTGTCACTGTTTTTCCTACAGGATCTGTTTCAGAAGAAGAAAGTTTTACTCTATGGTTTATTTTGAGAATTGGCAATAGTTATCATAGAAGGAATTCCATAGGAAACAGTAAGTCTTACCTAGGTTTCTTTAAGGAGTACGAGGGAAGGACTGGCAGGAGGGAAAGAAGTTTGAAGAAAATATGAGAGAATTTTATAAATGGGGTAGTAGTGCAGAGATGAGCTATACAAGCAATTCCTATGTTAGAATGCTGTTGTGAGGGTGGGTGGGCAAGGCACTGAAGATGCGAAAGAACTATGTGGGAAGTGGAAACCAGGGGAGTTTGAAGTGCAGTTCTAACTGTCCATGAACAGAGGAAAAATGTTGGTGAAAACAGTAATGAAAACAATCAACTTCCACTGAGACAAGGGATGTTTCTGTCAAAAAACCCTCCAAAGTCAGAAGGAAGAATATGTGTGGAAGTAGGAATATTTTAGAATCAACAATAGTTGTTAAAAACAACGCCAGGTCTGTGTTACTCTTGTAATCACACAGTAAGCTAGTATCAATGGATTTCCCTCACCATCGTACAGACTATCTTTCTGGGCTTTTTTTGTCCGAGAATGCGTAATTTGTTTGGGAGAGGGAGAGTTGTAGGACACTGGGCCTGTTTACACACACACGACAAATTCTGCTGCATCTCACCATCCTGAACTCTCCCTCCCAAATGTAGCTTAGCTTTCCTGGAGAACCTGCAAAGCAATCTCACCAGAGCTTTGCCATCAATTCCCATCACTGTGCCATCTACACCATCCCTGTCTTACCTTTTCTGCTTGGCCTAGTAGGCAGTTTTCTGAGCTGTGTGCTTATTTTCTGGGGTTTTTTTGGCGGTTTGTTTTTTTTTTTTTTTCCCCTCTCATGCCAGTGCATACAGGGTGATAATGGGGCAGCTGAAGAACTTACTGGGGAAAGAAGGGAAATTACAAATGACAACATCAAAGGGCTATAAGCAAAGAAATAAAGAAGGAATGCTAATGCAGCTGAATTAAATAATGGTGATGCTATGGTTGATTATACGCAGCTATTTTGTTTAGAAAATAAATGGTTAGAAATGGGAATATTTAGAAAAAATTACCCTTGGACTAAAATTCTCAAACCTCGTCTAAGAGTGAATGCCTCTCTCTGGTCACTGGTCATGCATGTATGCTTGTCACTGGTATGCCTATACAATTACAGAAGATACATATACATAGACTTATCAACGATTTTACTCCATGCCCCCTCAATGGGGACATTTTGGTATGGCTATTAAAACCTGTCAGAAATTTCAGGAACTCTGGGTTTCACAAGTTAATTCGGGTAAGCTGGAATGAGTGCCTAAGGCAAAGGGCTTTTCCTCCTCCTGCAAGACAGGCAGCCCACAGGAAGTGGACGCGCATCCCATAAACCTCCCCGTCTGTCTGCCGTTCTTCATGGGCAGATATCCAGAGGTCTGCAGCAGCACACGTTTATTCCCAAAGACCTCAAAAATCATTCTTAAGGACCTCTTTTTGTTATTTCCACTAGGGAATACTATCGTAGGCCTGTTCTGGTAGCGACTACGAGCTCCAGGTGCAGGGCAGATTATAAAACATTTAGCAACCAAATAGGCTTTAGTGTTTTCCTGCAGATTCAGAAAGACGTGAGCGAGCGAGTGAGTGAGTGTAGAAATCTGGACTATTCCTTTCTTCATTTTCCTCTTTCTCCTTTTTTTTTTTTAATTTTTTTTATATTTTTGTAATCTGCGAATACTATGTTTGTGGTTATACAGATGTGAGGCCTCAGTACTTAGGAGTGAGGGAGGTCTGTAGAGGTGGCAGCTGGCATTGCTGGGAAGGAAGAGGAGCGGTCCCATCCTCTCCCTGCTCCTGGGCTCTCATTCCTCTGCTGAACAGTCATGTCCCTTGTACCGACACAGGCATTCACGTGTCCATTGGGACTGATGGAGTGAATAGCTGACCCCGGTTAAAAAGTGCTCTCCCCTGGTTCCCTGTGCCACTGCCGGTGTGTGCTGCGGTGTGGGGAAGGAGGGCATCATCCTCGAGGGCAGAGGGGACATGAGCCAGGAAGGGAGGCACAACCATATCTCTCAACTTCAGCTGTGGCATATGGTGGCCCCAAATACATGTCAAACTGCTGCCTGGGAAATCTTTTGCATACAGAGAATACACTCCTTGCTCCTCTCAACATTTAAAGGACAGAGCCTAAAATTTCACACCCAATTAGCACCTTGTTAGACTCCAGTTAACTATATAGCACTTTACTGTTAAGTAGAATTTATGCTAATACTGTCCCTATGAAGCTGTCAATAATTACCTTTTATCATCCATAGGGAACATTTCATCTGTTAGTACGAAAGGAAAATACCCTACAAATGTACGTTGTTTCGCGTTAAGTAGGAAATTGTATCTGTGTTGGCTTCAGCAACCACCACCGAAATTGAACATGCTGGAAGCAGTAGCCATCTGCACCTCTGAACCAGCCCTGGTGCGGTGCCACGTGAAGAGTCTGCTCCAGGAACGTCTTCATGGTTCTTGCCTTCAGCTTCTGCTTCATTCTTTTTTTAATCTTTCTTTGTGGAGAAAAGTTTTTGCCAGACATTCTCCCACTGTAATCCTCCTATCCTCCTTTATTTTTATAACCTAAAAGTGTTCCAGTATGCCCTTATCCCTCCTAAGCAACATGGAAATCAGTAGAATTCAGGTTATGGGAGGAAAATTTTCCTTCGTGGGATGCAGTTCCCTGGTTGCTACTTAAGTATTGGAATCAAATACTTCCCTGTGTAATCCAAAACCATAAAGTAACTCTAATTGATGCTGATGTGTTGGCAAATGCAGGTCAAAAGGACCATATCGCTGTCACGGTTGTTGCGGTTCATGTCTTACTGAGTACAGTTTCAAGTTGAAGGCACAGTGTGACTCTTGTGTCTGGCGCTGGGCTGTGCTGAGCCTGGCGACATGAAATGCACATGTTTTTTGGATCAGAACCTTTCAAAATGACTGTGCTCTCCACAGCAACACCCCAAGCAGAAGATGCCAGGTCTGAAAAGAGAGAGATTTTCATTGCTGTTCCTTTGCTGTGCGTCTGAACCGGGGACAGCCACAGATCATGTCCCCAGTGGGACGGACTGGAAAACCAGAAGCATTAGTTAGTAACATTTATGTAGGAAATAATGTGTTATGTCCAGCTGTTAGGACTTGGTGTTTGACTAATTGTCCACACCCTCAGTAGAGTGAAGAAAACTCAGATGTCTCCTTAGATAACATGTTCAGATGTTTGAACTTCGTGATTATGAACGCAATTATAAACTCTGCCCGGAAGACAGTAGTTGCTTTCTGCAAAAGGGAAAGGCTGTATAGATTAATCTTACATTTCTGCACTAAATCTACTTTGTTGTTATGTAACCCTTACTTGTACTCCCCAGAAGGCCCGTAGTTATGCAAATAATTCTCATTTATAATATGGTTTTCCTCTTCCAATATAGATGGATGGATGCTTAGGTGGATATAAATAGTACGTGTTCCATGCAAAAAAAGCGTAGTAGTGCAAAATGAAAATCAGGCTTTTTCTACTTATGGAAGTCTTTCCAAGCTCTTAATCATCTTAAATCCAATTAGTCTTTTCCTGTTTCTGACATGGCTCCCTTTGAGATAGGATAACCGAACTGGAGTATTCCTGATGACAAAGCCTCGTTGATGAATACGAAAACTTCCTTTCATCCTGCTTTCTGTACTTCCTGCTTTCATTTTTGAAACTTGGTGTACATTGACCACATGTTGTCACTGAGCTGTCTACAATGACAGCCATCTGTTTTTAAGGTTATATTAAGGTTAATGAAGCACAGTAAGGTATATCCCACTCATTCCTCCTGGTAGAAATTACTGTGCACATACAAAAAATGAGTGAACTCTTCTATTTTGTTTTCCAATCACAAAGCTTTATGAGGACTTCTGGCATTCCTCAGAGCCTTCCATGAAATATCCTGAAGAGATTTGTTTCATCTGTGGTTTTAACCCAATCAATCTTTTTTCCATTATTCTTCTTTCCAGACCTCTATTAAAATAGCAATTACTGTTGCCTCACTGCACTATCAACCTTTTCTTAAATTCAAAAAGAATATTTATTTCCCTTCTGCTTTTTATCTTTGAAACTGTTTCTGATCAGCAATAGAGTTCTTGTAACGTCACATAAAGGCCAGAGCAGGACACAAACTCCAGTGAGACACCTTGCGAAGGACATTGTGCAAGTCCAGATAAGTTTGTGGGCCAGATCCTTAACAGGTACCAAGTGTCACGGCCCCACTGAAATCCAGACCCCTTTTTAAAAAGTCGCCATTTTTTTAACCCTTTGAAAGAATTTGTTATGCTTTTGTGTCTTGAAATATGCATGCAATTATAACTCAAAGCTCATAACTGCATCCTACAAAGTCAGTTTGCATCAAACTTGATTTGTTCCCTAAATGTCTGTGAGATTAAAACAAGTCAAATTTTAAAAAAAATTGTCTCCGTTGTGGCTGTTAACAGAGGATATAGTTTCTGGGACAACATATGGGGAAAGAATGTCTCTTTCCCTTTCTTCTTTTAAAATTACATACATGACTTGTTGGCTAAAAGTTTTTGCTAAGTCTTTTGTAAGATTAATCTGTAAACTCAGACAAAACATTACAAATTATAAATTCAAAACAACTTGTTTTAAAAATATCAGGAGATTAAAGCAATTACAGTAGTTTACGCATTTCAACCTTGACTAGTGTGTTCACAGTTATAGGGGTATAAACAGATCATATTTAAAATGAACAAAGTATTTTTGCTTCACCACTCATTTGCAATACTGTCTGTAGTTGTGGTCCAAAGAGTTTAAAATGAAAAGAAAATAAAAAGATTACAAATCTGATATAAATACTAGAGGATAAAACATATGAAGAGGGATTAAGGGAGCTATATTTATAGTCTATAACAGAGAGAGCTCGAGGGACATGGGCACAAGCTATAAATAACTTCAAGGTAGCAATATAAATGAAGGAAGGGAATTATTTGTTCTCAAAAGATGGTGAAGCATGGAATAATAGCCTGAAGCAAAGAAAAGAAAAGTTTAGGTTAAATGTTAGAACTTTTTTCTAGCAATAAGAGCTGCGGAGAGCAGAGACATAAATAACTAAGATAGGAGGCCGAAGAAGTACCTAAAACACCAACTACGGATATTTGGCTACAGATTAAAATTACTCGTAGATGGAGGCGTGTTACAAAATTCACAGGGCTAGACTTAGTGATGCAAACTTTTTTTTTTTTATTTTCTTACCTATTATATTTTGTAATGCCCACATTTCATGGTATGCATTAATTTCCCACAAAGTCTACATGCATACAACATTCCTTCCAAGATTATTGTGCAACTTTAACCAGATTAAGGGTAAAAAAATAACATTATTAGTCAATTATAACCTAATTTAGTGGGGGGATTATAAAGTCATATTATTTTAATGGAACTGGTGGAGTCTCCAGCTATTATTTGTTCTGGTGAGAAGGAAGAAGCCCTCTGTTCACATCAGTCCCTAGATGAGATGCTGGCTTTTGAGCACCGTAACTTTAGGTTGCTGGTAAGCAAAATAGCTTGTGTGAATCGTACATGGTGATGTCAGAACGCTGGCCGTTTGCTGGGTGCTGCTGACTTCACTGGAATGAAATGACTTATGTAGGTTGGGTGCTGGCCTGCTTCAAAATGAACCCTGATACGTCCATGACAGAAGGAAAAGTTGGGAGAAAGGGCACAAACCCCAGAATGAATTGGAGTGTTGTAACATTCCACTGCCCCCAACTGCAGACCTTGCAAAACAATGTGGTTCAAGTCTAAAACTCATCACTTTTACATGTTTTGCTTTGTTCCTCCTTTATTTCAGTGTATCTGGGGAGGGCTTCCTAATGCTGGGAATTTTATTTTGCAGTTTCAAATTTATAGACAAGATGTAACCCAACTGAGAGAGGTCATGTCACACCATGCCATCGAGAACAACAGAGAAGGTTTGAAAGACCAGAGTTCTTTCAAGGTGGTGTCAAATATGTTTGAGAGTGTGTGTGGGAGAGAGAGGGAGAAATCAATTGAGTAAGGGTGAAAAACTGCACAGATATATTTGGACCTGTACAAATGACTTATCACTTACTTGATCATTCAGCAGATATATGTCTTTTCCAGTACTCATGGGCTTTTTATATGTCCTGAAAGCGATGCAACAAAATATCGCAATATGACAGTGCAAATGTTGCAATATTAAATTAATACGACAAATGTTTTGCCTTTGCTTGTCTAGCACACAATCCATTAGGTAATAATAGTTTTGAGGGGCCTTCGGCTTTAGTTGTTACATGCAATATCCATCGTAAATGTTGTTTGAGTTAACATTGATCAAAGCATGTAGAAGCGTTCGGCTTACGTAGCTTCAAGAAGTATGTGTATTTGTACAAGGAGAGGAATATAATTTCTGCTCATTTCTGCCCAAGATTTCATGCTCAGTAGCCTCATACGCTTCAGTTACTAGCACCATCAGGTATCTCTGCCGCTGTTAAATCAGGCGGGGTCTGCTCTTGAATTAGAGTCTTTTGAACACACCTGAACCTGATATTTTTAACCAGTACTGGATTGGATGCACTGCATAATCGCTCAGAACATGGGCCGTTAATCTCTCAGGCATTTAGTTAATACTTGGCTCTTTTCCCTGTCTTTCCTCTGTACCTCTTAGCTGTTAAATTTCTCAGCTTTCAACAATCTCTGTCTTAACAACATAGTTAATAATATTATTTCATGTGGGTAACAGGGAAAAAATGAAAACCCTGTATGGCAGAGGGCAGCTGTGGCAGGAATTTGATTTTATACTCACCACCTCTTTTTGTCATCCTTCTTGGCCACACTCAATGGCCACGCTTTGAAATACGGACTGCCCCCCGTGCAAGGTGGCTCTGATGGTGTGGTGCTGGTAGGTAGACAGGATACCTCTGGTCCTCATAGATTTGAGATAAGCTTTTGAGAGAGTGCTGGTAGTAGCCTTAGAAATCAGTGGTAATTGCCTGTCGTCTCTCTCTGTGGAGCAGGCACCAGTTACCTCCTGGAGTAATTTGCTTCATTTCGCTCCACAATCTTCAGATCTTACATGTTGGTGTCCAAATACTGACAATTTTCTGGGTACTGATAATCTCACTCACACGAAACAAAAGTGATTTGGGAAAGCGCCAGCCTTGAAGAGATTAGACTCATAGGAAATGGGAGATCTAGTTTAATTTATGAAAACTTTAGTACAGAGCTGTATACTTGCAGCCTGTATAAAGTGTAGCGTTTCTTAATTTTAATTTCTTCACAGGGCTTGCCATGATCTTTTTCTCTGTCACCTGTGAGCCTGTTTTCCTCTAAGCTGGGAAGGTTGTATCTCATCTGCCATGAAAGGTGGTTCTCATGGGTTTCTTTTTGGGATGACCCATACAGTATACAGCAGAGCTTGCTGATGCCTGTTCTTGGACTTCCCTGAATTGTACTGCTTTACTGGCAGAAAAAAAAAGGGTGTTGGGACATCATAGTAGCTACACTTGTACACACAAATGTACTGCTCCCATCACAAAGGAAATAAGGTGAAAGTGTTTATAGTCTGGATGGTTTGGGATTCTTTGGACTGAAGGATGTATTACATGTGTAAGATTTGTTTATGTTAGTTGTAAGGCCCCTATGCATTAAAAGAAAAAAGAACCTTGGGGCATGCTGAAAATTAGAATCACCTAAATTTAATTAAGAAAAAATAACTGTTAATTTCCCAAGATTCTTAAGATGGCACTTGCATGTCTGCTATGACTTTTTAGATCAAAGAATAAAAAAAAAAAGACAATCTGCAGCCCATCAGATGATTGTAAATGAGTGAAAATGGCACTAAGCTGAAGTGTCTAGTTATTTGGCATGCACAGTGGCACATTTCAGTATTTAATGTTTGTTATATTTTGAATGAGCTGTCCATAAATACTTTAATATATTTTTCTGCCAAGAGGCATCTGTCTTATACTGTAAAAGTCCTTATCACTTTATTTATTTCACCTTCTTGACTGGCAGTATCCTTGTCTCATATCGACCTTTTCCAAAGTTAAAATAGAGAGAGTCAACTTTTTAATTAATTTTTATTTCTATTGGCGTTTTCCCCTTGTTCTTTGTCAATTCACGCAAAGCTATGGATTTAATCATAACATCTTTGGAATGCTTGGGCTCTCCCTTGGTGTGGTGAAACCTGTACTTGTGAGGGGAAGAAATCACTAAATAAGAAAATCCAAAGACTTTAGAAAATAATTTATAATTTGAAAAAAAAAATTGCATTTTGTCTATGCAGATTTTAGAATTCATTCAAATTATTTGGATAAATTATCACAAAAGAGGAACAGCTCTTGGTTATACTGGTAGCAGTCATTTTCTTGCAGGGTTCCTTATGGCATGTTTGCTTATTTGACAAAATGCATAGAAAAAACTGTCTGTCTAATAGGTGCCGGTTCCTGTCCACGTCATGTTGTAACTTTGTCTCTTAATGCAAAATGTTGATCAGTTATTCACAGTGATATGAATAGATATCCAACTTGTCCAAAATCTAAAAATTTGTTGCTGTTCCAAAATTAATGATCTTAATTTCTGTCTGATGCCAACTGGCAAAGTCTGGGATTAAATTGACATTTTATTTCAATCACTTGTCTTTATGTATGGAAAAATATTCAGAAAAAGTTACCCTCTGATTTGAAATTACATTTGCTTGTGCTTAGGCCAAAAGCAAAGGTTGTGCATGGGTGAAGGCTTACAGACTTTTACAAACTTGAAAAGGGAAGCATGAAATTAAGTGTTATTCTTACTTATTATAGAAAGAACAAAATCATGTGCTGATGTTCTTCGGTCTTTCAGGAAATATTTTATCTTTAGAACGGAGGCTCCAGGGCTGCTGTGCACAGCTGAGCCTGAAGCCTCTGCAAAACTACGTATTCTTCCTCATTTATTCTGGCACCTGTGCCTACACTGCCATTGTTGTTGCTTGAGAAGTGAGAAAATATATAGGTGTTTAGGCTATGCTGAACTCCCTACTGCTGAAGCTACTTTGCTGTAAGCAGAAAAGTAAATGAAAGCTATTGTCCCTGTTTTATTACTGCACTGTGATCACACCATTGGTAAGAGCCCCAGGACGTGCACAGAGGTCATTATGGGGAAAGGGCCGGAGTTTACTCAGTTTTCTAAGTCTGGGAATAAATTCTTCATAAATAAAGTTAGAAATAAAATAATGTGTTATGCCCATTTAGTACTATATGGACTTTCTCCTGCAAGCTGTTGGGTATTCTCGTTCTGATCCAAGAAGGCAAGTACCCAATGTTTAAAGCTATGGTGTTTAGAGACCCATAAATTCTTCATCAATCTGAAATAGTACGTATTATACCTGGACCTCACTCCATAAATCTATTATACAGAAAAACTTTTGTTTACAGATTCTTAGAACATCAGGTCAAGAAAAAGCTCCTTATTTTTAAAGAGTTAGGTGTAATTAAAAGACTGTATAATCAATTTTTAATGATTACTTTCTAAGAGTGTTTACAGTTGCTATGGTAAAATGATGAAGTCCTACACTTTTTGCTATCATAATAAACGTCACCAGATCCTTGACTCAGCAGATTGAAAAGTTCTGTGTGGTCATAAGTATTCAAGACTTCAAATTAATATGGACTTTTTCCAGTGGCATTGCTTACTTGGTTGGATGTTCATCGTCATCGTAAACTTGGTTGCAGCCTTTGAAAGTGGTTTTAAAAATGACGTTCCTTAAAGCAGAGGCAAATGTTTTGAGGAAGTACCTTCAGTAGGAGGGGAAATTAATTTCTGGTTTCATGCTTACAAAGAATTTGGTGAAATTATTTTAGTGTTTAGGAAACAACAAGACTCACAAGTTTATATCCGGCCTTATGTTGGGTAGACTAATTGTCAGTTAACTGCAGTTGTATTACCCAAGCTTTTCAAGCATTTTCAAGGGAAAATGCATTTTAGGATAGCAAACTGGAATGCTTATCAAGTCCCATAAGTTACGTTACCCTTTATTTTTAACCCTCTCTTAACAGGAAAGAACTGTTAAGTCTTTTCTTCCATTGCCAATAACTGTTTCATTCTTATCATCCAGTTTATCAGTGTATTGGTTTTTCTTGTCTGTTAAAGGGACATTTTTGTACCAGATTAGGACAGAATCATCATGGTAGCAATGGTCAAAAATGATGAGGCTCACTTGTAAACAAGTTTATCTTTGAGATTTTCCGGCTATTGCAATGTGCTACTAACATTTATGGTTTAGAAGGAAATGACACTAAATATTTGTGAGGCTTGTGAAGGTGCCATTCAGCTGTCTGCTAAGATGTGGCTTCTTTTTTTTTTCCACGTTATTTTTGGCTAAAACATTTCAACCATTTTTGAGAAAGGAGCTAGACAAAAATAAACTATTCTGTCCTTGAAAAGTTCCATCAGTCTGCCTTATTCTAGAGCATGAAACTCTGGTGCTTTCTGTGCTTTAGATCAGGAACTTGGCATGTGATCTTTGTGGCTGGAAGGCGACTTCTTACTTTCTCTGTGCAAATCTATTTTTGTTGGCCAAATTTAAATTGCAGATCAAGTTTTACTATTGTGTTGCTGATAAAATGTCAAGGTATTCTGCCTTCAATTAGCATGTTGTATTCTTGTCCTGTTTAGGAGTCTTGTTTTTCAAGGCAGGGCAGCTGAAAGCAGCCCTGGTGCAATTCCAGGTGCCTGAATTGAAGGCAGGATCCTGTTGTATCCTCAGCTGTCTTGCAGACCCCTCCACCTCCATCACCAAACGTGGTAAGGAGTAGACTTTGATGAAAGGCTGTTTGGAAACTGGAATCATAAGGGAAAGAAGAAAAAGAAAAAAAAAGAAAAAAAGTTTTCTTTTTAAAAAGAAAACTGAATGGAGAGGTGACCAAGTGGTTAGTCAAAGAGACTGAGTGTGCTTGAGGACTACTGAGAAGACAGGGCATGGTGGGGAGGATGGGACTGGGTGAATGATAGAAGCCAGGAGCAGCCTGTATGGAAGCAGCAAAGAATGAGTAAAGAACCTGAGAAGCAAGAAAAGTGCAAGAAGCCCGTAGGAATAAGAACTGAGTAATCACATCACATCTTCTTCCTATAGGACTTCTGCCTTATCTATGTCCAGAATGGATGAAAGATGAAATGTTTCTATAACTTCATTGTTCCGTGCCTGGCTGCAGGCATTATTAACTTCACCCCATTTATACCCTACTTAGTATGCAAAATTTATTAATTTCTTCACCAGGTCACTTTTTGCAACTTTCCTAAATATTAATAAAACCACACAACACCTTTTGTGAAATGTGGGAGGTTGTTGTTGCTGTGTTATGGATGGGAACTAAAGCACAGAACATTTTGAATACCAACATTCCAAATATCTATGAATTCACGGTGCCCTCATTAAACAGATAAGGGCTTACGGTGTCAGCGTGCTTACTTTATATAGTACTGTTATTTATGGCAGAGTTTGGGGGCTTAATGTTGCAGTCTAAATAGAGTTCTATTAACATAATCAGTTAATATAAAAAATGTTTAATTCATCTTATTCATCTTTAAAAAGCCAAACACTTTTGTGAGGCAAAAGTTGATTTATCTTTATCCAGGGTGAAGTGAGCTTTACTACAGACAAGGAATAATTACCTGAGCCTTCTGCCCTGCTTCGTGAAAATGTTATCTATCATTTCTCAGAGTCATAACATTTTCTTCCAGCACATCATTGGTCTGGATTTTGCTAAAGCCTGTTTAGGTAAGAATTGCTGAGAGTGACTGACTGATACAAAATAAGTGCATAATATAATTATTCTAAGAAATGCTGTCAGTTCTTGTGAGCTATCTTTAGTGGTGGTTCTTTGTTTCCAGTGGCTTTTCTACAACAGGAAAGCCATTATTTTGCTGACTCACTGTTATGATTTCAGAAAAATCCTGGAAATAAATAGTACCCGTCTGTATTCATTAGCATGTTGTCCATTGTTTTAGATTAACTTTGGATACATTATCAAAATGTCTATGGATATTTTACCTTTGAAGCCATAATTAGCTGGCAATAGCAATTAAAACACCTAAAAAGCGTTCTTCGAGCTTATGAAGATTGGGCAAAATTGGGAACTCAGGGTATGTCAGAATTAAGCTACTTATGCAGGTGTTTATAAAATCATACACCACTTCTAGGGAACATCTAGAGCATAGGGAACATAAGGAGAGAAAGCATTTACTGTGCAGTCTGGGAACACTTTGCACTCTGATTACAATGACCACAGGCTTATTCCAAACCTGCTACCTTAGGATAACAAAATCTGTCCTTTCCTGTGGTTTTGGGGTGACCACCATGTCTCTCGATCTTTCTACAAAAATCTGGGAATTGCAGAATTCCAGTCTCTCAGTGGCACATCTTGGTGGCTTCTTAAGTTGGGACAAGAAGGAAAAGCAGCAGCAGCTTAAGTACAGCATCTTGCCAGCTGACACCAATACCCACCTGGACAGAGCTGTAATGAACAGGGTAACACTGAAATGGGATGGATGAGGAAGGGAGGAAAGGAGGAGGAGGAAGCTGTAATGTTTCCCCTGGGAGTCTTTGGTGAAAACTTCCAAACAGTCAGGAGGAAATGATCTACTGTCAGCCCCTCTCCAGTTGATGGGCTTGGTTTTCAATGGAAGCCTGATTGTGTCCATAACCATACACGGTTCATGTTGCTCATAGTCAGGAAAGCTGAGAAACAGTGCTTCCCTGTATGTGCGGTTCTGACAGGTAGAAGAATGTTTTTGTTCTTTATTAAATGCATTGGTGGTTGTCTGTGTTATAAAGATGTAGATACTGTTTGTACATCTTAGTTATAATCCCTAAGTAGTGGAAGTTGGACCTTCTTGAGATCTTCCTCTGCTGCTCTGCAGTCACTTTTACAGTGAGGCAGAGCGGAGGAACTGGGAGTGCTTCAGCGCTCCTCCTGAACGCGCCAAGCTGACACCTCGCCATGCATCTCGCCCTGAGTGCTGTGGCAAGATCAGGCTTTCTTGCAGCCAAAACACTGGGTACATTTAGCCTTGCACGTATAAATGTTAAAGTGTTAAGGAGAGGAAAGGATAGAGAGAGGTGCATCCTGATTTTGCTTAGCTGTTTCTTTTTAAATACTCCTGCTCTGTCTCCTTACTTTCTGTCTAGGAAGCAGAACCGACCAATTTCTCATTGCCTTCAGCAATTATGTTCTCATGCAGAACATCGAAGCTTTGGGCTTATACATGGCTTACCTAGAGCCAGGAATATACACCTTTCAATGGGCTTGGGTCAGTGGAAACTCAGCGAAATGTTTCCTACTGGTAATGCTTGGGTCAGGGATGACAAATCCATTTCCTTTATGGCCACAGTTTCTCTGTTGTGGTCACTGTTCGGAGCTGCTTTGCTTTCTGAATTAAAATGAGGCATGCAGTGAAGTTACCAGATTAAATTCACCCCTCTAAACTCTGTGCTCACCTACTAAAAGCATTAACCAAACATAGTGAAAATAAGATTAACCAAGTATATAATTTGCTGATATGTGAAAGAGCCTTGGCTCACTCTTTGTGCTTGCTCATTCTTAAAACATTTGCATTGACACAGGGATTACCATAAGGGGAGTGACATAAGAATGGCTATTCCAGATAACAAGCGGGGAATCAATGTAATATGTAAGTCTATATCTGACTTAAGCGCACAAATAAGCAATTTTGCAGCCCATGTCCTGAAGTGTCTTTCTGACACTTGGACTGTCTTTTGTGGGATATCTCGTAGCCTTACATAGGTCGGCTTCATTTATGGAGCATGCTACTCTTTTAAAGTAAAGCTATCCTACTGATATAGATCCTTTTTGTAAGCCGGAGCTGGAATCATTTATGACTCAGGGGAATATATTCCTACCTTTATACCCTGTCTTATTAGATTTAATATTTTTCATTTTTGTAAGTCCCTGATTTTTGTGATTTTAAAGGAAGTATTTAAAATGTCGGCACCAATTTGAGTTCATGATATGAACCACAGTCACAATTCCTTATGATGCCGACAGCTTCTGAGCTGCAACGGAAGGGCAAGCCGTATGGAGAGAAGGAAGCTCCATTTTGTTCTTTTCCTCCCTTTCACGTTCAGGTAACTCCCACTAGGGACATAATCTAGGTACTCATTTATAAAGCTTTAGGAATAAGCAGCTATTTATTATTATTAATAATAATAGTAACCACCACAATAGTAATAGAAGTAATAATAAATTTGGACTATGTTGTTTATCGCAGTGTTGCAGTAATAAGCCACAGGTGAGAAAGCCAGATAGAAAGCCAGGAGAAAAGCATGGGTGGATTGTGACGGGGAGGTCTTGTTTCAGAGCAGTGTTTTATTCCCAGAGCAGTAAGCAGCTCTGTTGTTAGCATCAGTTCTTTTTTGTGTGCTTCTTGTTACACAGTGCAGGATGGAAAGGGAGCGTGAAAGACATTAAAGGAAAAAAGATAAGAGATAGGTTTCATTAGCGGGGAAAAATGAGACGGGGAGTGGAGAGAAAGGGACAGTGCAGACAGTGATGTGGTGTAGGTGGAGGTAACTGGTTAATAGTGTGAGCAACCTCAAGCTCTTTTGAGGTGGATGAGAAGACATTAAAGAAAAACAGAAATTATATTCTATTCAGTTACAAACAGCAAACAGGCAAAAAAGAGTTAATTAAGTTATATCCTGGCAATAGAAAATCAAATATGAGATGACATTTTGGCTGTGAGGCCCACTTTAGGCTGTTGAAAAGTAGTGGAGTACTAACCATGTTCTATTTTTTCCACAGCCTCAAGAAAACCTCATGGCTGCAGTGTCGCTGCTAATTTGCTTTTACATTTCATCACACACTAGTTTTCTAAAGTTCATTGTATGTCTTCTCAAAGCTTTTGTTACGTGTTTTTTACATTTTAAAGGTAGATAGTCCTGAAGGATGATTGCACCTTCTTTATAGTATTAGTGTAACAGCTTACCTCATGACTAAGTGTCTTAGCAGAATTAGGAGTAAATAGTCTGCCTCCGTAGAATTAATTCTATAATTTACTGGAATTTTACTGAAAAAAATGCCACTAACAAAGCTGAAGAGCTAAATGGAAACACATGCTCTGAGGTCGCTGTTAGGTAGTTTGAGGGCATATCTCTGCTGTTATGTTATCTCTTCTCTTTCATTTAGGTACAGGATTGTTTTCCTTACTCATTTAAAAATGAATGAGAGGGAGAAGGAAGTGGCCATACTGAGCCTATATTGTTTCTACAAGGGTAGCTTATAAACAGATTATCAAAACAAACATTTGTGCCACTCTTCATTCCATGAATAGAGAGCTATCTGATAGTAGTCAGCGTGGTGTATCTCGTAGAGAACTTGAATTTAATACCAGTGTTAGGCTTTATGTAAGAAGATAGCCTATAAAACTGGAGCCCTGCTTTGCTGTGTCGACATGTCTGGAGCTCAGAATAAAATTGAGTTTCCTGCTTTAGCTGTAGCTTGGTCTTAAAATAACCTGAAGAAATTATAGTTCTGATTACAGAGAAAGTGAAGGACTTAGAACATTCTCCTAATAAAGCCACAGGATGACACAAGGCTTAGTCATCTGTAGTCTGTCTGTAACGGGCATTTCAGAGAGGGAAACAAGCCTTTGAAATTGGATAATTTGATTTGCAATCAGGCCTAATTATTTTAAGAACATAGAAAACCTTTGTTTTTGGCAAAAATAATCATCTGGAATCCAATTTGAGGAGAACAAGCCATTTTAAATATAAAGGATACCACACAGCATCCATAGGAAAACAGATGTCTCAGGGGAGAGAGCTATGAGAGCTGTGTTTGAAATGAACTCCACCTCTCGTTTTTCTTATTGCCATTTCTGAAATAAACAATTGTGCTCAAAGGACACATCACCCTAAAGGATAAATAAAATGCTTGTGACTGAAAGTATGTTCAAACCCAGTCCATGATAGACAGTAATTTAAAAGTCCTAGGGAAGTCTTTCTATCATCTTCTGAGTATTATGTAACTTTACAGCATCAGAAAATACTTCAGGAAAGTAAATAACACTAGAAGAAAATGTGTCCATCCTCATAAAAAATGCAGATTTGAGAGCACCACCTGTGAACTAAAGGAAAAAAAATGTATAATTTGCAATTAAGACAGTTTAGGTTAGCTAATGTTATTAAAGGTCCTTCGGCTATTCTCTGGGGTTTCTTTTTGCATGCTACAATTCTGGTCAATCTTTATAAATCTTTATAGATTACTAGTGGTATTTAAAGGCGTTGTCATTTAGCTTGTTGAGCTTATATATGAGTGTATGTAATATGGAGAAGCAAGCCAATGAACTGGTCAATCGATACTGTTCTTCCTACAAATTCACCATGAGAGAAAGCCAGTGCCTCTTTGTGCCTATATAAGAATCAAAGAGTATCCAGTGTGAGTCTAAAGGTTTGTTGGCGATATAGTTTTGCTGGAGGGGGGCCAAAGGCATACTGTATTATTTACACAGTGAATAAGCTTTCCCCATTTACTCCACTAAATGTGGATAATTATCACTCATTTTAGGTTTTTCTGTATAAATGACACAGATGTCCAGACAACATATTTATAGTTTCAACCCATCTGTGCTAATTTTTCTATAAATGTCCTTTTAGTGCAGCAATCATCCTGTTTTATCAACATTATCCGCAGTGTTGAACAACATGCAAAGATGTGACTAATATTCAGCCCTCATTGAAGAAAACATACCCACTCCCACCGCATCCCAGTGTCAAGGCACAGTTGTAAATTTTCTGGAGTGTCTTGGTTGGCTTTGCTTTGGTGGGTTTCTGGGGCTGGCTTCCTTCAGCCTCAGACATCCAAGACACCACTGTGGTGCTGGAGGGCAACGGACAACAAATCCCCCCAGCCTGTGTTCAAGGTGTTATGCAGCTACCTGTATCTGGTTATCCATAAAGAAAGAATGCACAGAAATAATTATTTATTTCTTCTGAAATTAAGGGCTTTGCTTTAGAGCCCTTAATTAGAGCTCCCTCCTCTCTACATTGCTGGGTGGAGCGAGATAGCTAACTAGAGACTTTTTTTTTCCTAAGTCCTCAAACTGGGGCCCAACTTTGTATGGTACCAACAGGAAAAGAACGTAGTGTATGGGGGTGCTCTACTGTAGTTTGCGTCTGATGTGCTGTTGGTGGTTGGTTTTCCCCTCTTCTCGCTCTTCTCTTCTTTCCACAACTCACCACTGCAGAGGCAAGTTTGCATTGGAAAAGACAGTGCTGTGTTTAGCGTAAAACCTTTTTGCGGTCTGTTTCAATAAATCGCCTCAAATTCATCAGCCATGCTGAGACTCACTCATACAGACATGTATATATAATTACTAGGATATTTATGTGGGAAGTAATTAATGGTCATTCAGAGAAAGGATATTTCTAAATGAGACAACTTGGTCATTAATAATTTGTCCCATCGTGTCCCCAAGTTCCTGAAAGCCACCACTGGAATTTACAGTTTAATGACCCGGAAAAAAATATTTCCAGAAGCACGGCCATATTAAATGATAGGAGCAAAAGAAAATAATCCAGAATCATAAAACAGCTAGGTATTTCCAGTCCCAACCTCAAAACCTTTTCTGTTAAATTAGCAAAAGCAATTGAGAAAATGGGGTCAAGACCTCCAAATTCAGTCTTATTTAAGAGCAAAACATTACAGCAGTGGAAATTCTAAATAGGGTAGAGTTTAAAATGGAAGCAGTGTTATCAAAATCACAGGCTTCTGAATGTCCTCCCACTTAAAGGCGTATTGAAGTACTTGAAAGTAGTGTTAAAGTACACTTTTCAAGAGAAGTAGTATCAAGCTTCATATGGTAAATTTCTTCTGCTTCTGCAGGTTTTTAAGTTATTTCATCGATTATGTATACAAGCAGGTTCACTAGCAGTAACTCCTGTTTCCTCAGGCAAGAGTAAACTGTATATGATAGTGTAGTTCAATCTGGTAAATAATGGCAACACGTAAATGAAGCGGTAGCAAAGAAACCACTGACGTTTTTCCAGTTTCAGAACTAGGGCTGTGCTTGCATGTTTCCAGTGTAATCTGAGCACTCACAGAAGAGCTGTGCCTATACCACCTTTTAACAGTCCCTATGGAAATGGAAGACCATAAAAATTCCTCCTCTAGATGTATAGGCAAGTGAACAGCTGATCTTGTTGAGGTAAATAGCACTTAAACTCTGCAGTTTCTCCATTACTTAAGATCCACATTTCAAAATTATTTAGGCATGAAGGAACTGTGCAAGAAGGAACTTAGGATTTGCAAAAGCACTTGGAAGGCCGATGGCTGCTGAGACCTGACACTGGGCATCAAAGGTCTTTCTTAAGGGACTAAATGTTTTTAACACCATCTCCAAATTCTAATATATTTTCTCTGTGTTACTTCGAGTGAGTTAAAAGTCTCACTTTGGAGAATCAAACTTTTCCTACTAGTTTTTTGTATCCTGGTAGGATTCCTGTATGCTGGTGTTTGTAAGATATGCAGCTTCTGCTCAATCTGAGTGCTAGAAGCATATTGCTGGAAGGGCAAAACTGCTTCTTCCCATTGTATCAAAAAAATCCTTTCCATCAAAAAGTTTTGGTCTGTAACGGGGTCAGATGAAATTAAAGTAGCCTTTCATTCTGTGTTATAGGAACTTCCTCTGAAGTTTCAGACTACCAGACTAGCAGGCTAAATTCAGCAGCAGGGATGCCTTCAATTAACTGTATCTGTTCTATTTGTAGTACAAAGGATATGAACGGCCTACATAGCTTAAAAGAAAGGAGGCTAAATAGAACTTAAAGAGGTACCCTGCATATAGCACTCTCAAAGGAAACCAATGGGATCACTGCCAGTCAGCAGTTTAGGATCATAGCTAGTGCAAAGACTTGTATCGAATTGCTACAGGTGTGCTGTCTAGTCAATAAGACATCCAGGAAGAATTTCTGTAGAGGAGGTTGCTCATAATGTAAAGCACTCTGCTGAAAACAGTGGAAAAGTGAGCAATGCAAATGAGTTTTAGGCAGAATTAGCAAGTTCATTTTAGAGGAATGCATGGTTAGCTCAGGGGATTGGTAATAATCGTGAGATCTTCATCTCTAGAGCACCCGTTTGAATTTAACCTGGTTGTTGATGCCAATCAAAATACATTGTCCTTGTTATTGATCTCTGTGAATTGACTTTCCAATATCCTTGGAAGAAAACCCAGAACCTGCAGTTGGCACATTAAAAAAACTGAGATGAAAGAATTTGACATTAAAATAATTGGCATAAAAGAATTGAATGAGTGTGGTGATTAACTTACTATTTACCTTCTGCAGACTGACTCAGCTGGACTTCTGTCAGAGAGCATGGGGAATATCATGTTCCTTGCCTTTCTCAACTGGCATAGGTCTTCAAGCTGTAGTGTGGCAGTGGAGGGAAGTAACTGGTGAGCTCTCAATAAAAGAAAAAGGAAAATGAACGACAGGAGTGGCTGGTGTATTTTGTCATTGTTAAAATACCTGGAATCATCAAGAAGTGTGGAACTTCACTACATTTCCCTATAGGCTGGATTTGATCATCTCAGGATATGCTATTTTACAAGGCCAGATTCCTGAAGAATTAAATGACTGGGATGTGCTTCCATGAGACTGAACAGACAGCATCATCATCCCAGCCACATTATTTACACAATCTCTGTTTTTAGCAATCAGTCTGCCTATCCCGCCTACGTGCACAGTTATTTACTCCCCATATGCAGCAGACGTGAGGAGACTTAATGAAGTATCTACTCAAAAACCATAGATGATTTGCACAGAGAAGCAGTGGAACCACCTTTCCTGCTGTGCCTGGATTTGGCTTTCAGTGACTTTTCAAAATCCCCTTGAAAGGAGCTGTAAATTTGGGACTCTGGGGGACTCTATCACTTTTCATATCAAGAGTGATTATTAAAACAAGGTTCCTTGGCTTCAAGTGGCATTAATACTTAGTATACTAAGTATATAGGTGCTGGACTGTCATCTAGCTTTCTTAAGAACGTGGCAGGAGTAATTTTTTCATGATTTAGTGATGTTTGCTGGTGGTAAATGTAGATATGGAAGACAAAGAAATAAATTTATTTTCCTTGGTCACTATACCCCAGGAGGTCCAAAGAACAAGGAGAACTCTTGATTCAGAAAGCTGAGGAAAGGCTGGCATACAGTCAAAGTGAAAAAGAGGACTGTAGTACCCAAGTTTTGAATTGGTTACATATTGTTCGGAAACCACGCATCAGCACTAGTGATTTCACAATCCATTTAATAGTGATGGAAAGTGGAGGGATTATGGATTAGTTTGTTTTGCTTTATCTATGTTAAAGGTAGCACAGATTGTCAAAGTTTCCATTTCAGCCAGTGGAGCTACCCTGTCATCTGGCTCTAGGCAACTAGCTACTCACTGATGTCATTAGTTCAGACACATGATAAATATGCAGTAAATTTTCTGCGTATTCAGTAACAGAGTTAGGTAGGGTTTCACTCCAGGGAAGAATGAGACAAAATCAAATCAACTCTCTATCAGGAAAGGTAAAACACTTAGAATTTCTATTAAAACAGATTAATATGACTACATTTAAAGTAATTTTGCGTAGTACAAATTTTGGGAGTGTATTCTAAGCGTAGTATCACAAAGAAAAACCAACATTGACTGTCTCCTTGGTAGGGAAACTCCCTTGCATAAATTTTGTCTGTAGAGGATGCTTGCTCATTCCAAATAAAACAATAATCTTCAGTGGATTTTACTGGATTGAGGAGTAAAGGACTTCTCCCAGATTCTGGTTTTCACTAGATCTCTGTTTTTCAAAAGTGCAGGACTTCCAATTGGAGTACCCATATCTGCTGAAAATGCAACCTCTTACTGTCAGCATCTTGAGATGAAAAGCACTGATGCTGTGAACTTTCAAATTTCATCTGATACAGACTAATTCTAAAGATACATGCCAGCTAAATTCTCAGTAGAAAAAATGAGAACTTTGGCATCGTACATTGCCAGACATTTCATTCTTAGAAACAAGATTGTGTGTGAGAACATTTCATAACTTAATTCCATGTATCAACTGTTATATCCACAGAGATCCTATAAATGTTTTATAAGAGCAGCATTGCTTTAGTTGTGTTACCAGTAGAATCCATCTCCTCTGTTTTTTTTAGTGTTAATGTTTGCTTTAGGAAAAAAAGAACTTAGTTTTTCAGCTGAGAATATTTGAAGGATTTAATTACGTTCTAATTTTGTTCCAGAATAAATAATAATATTAAGGGAGAATATCCATTGAGATTTTAAAAATATTGGATTGTGTTTCTCTGTATCACATAGCAATTATGATTTTTTTTTAATCAATGTCAAAGATTTGCCCAAAGGTATAAATTTATGTGTGTTTCAAGACACTTTCAGGAAACATGCAAATCAGATTTTCATCTAGATTAAGCACATCTACCTCCATATAAAAATTACAAAATTCTGCAAAAACCCTCAGATATACCTCTTGGGTGTTCCCGTCTCACCCTACTGCACAATTCATTTCCTCCAGTGAAGGGATTTCACTGAATTCCATGAAGTATGAGTTTTATAAACTGCATCCTTGCCAAACTGAAATCTCTGTGACATCTGAATTATATTCTCTGCTCAGTTACTCTGGGCTTTCCATATTTTTTCTCTATTCCTTGATTTCAGATCATCTGCTTAGTCAAAGACTCTTCTTCACGTCTGTCTTCACCAGCAGTGTTGGGCCCAGGCCTTGGGAAGAAAAATCCAGGTTGATGGAAACACAAACCCACCATCAGTGAAGACGCATGTGGTGTTACACATATTCAGGAGCAAAAGTTTTGGAATTTGTCATGGCAGAGAAATGTACTGTCATACTAGGAAAATGCAGTTTATTTACTTATTTTTGTAAACATCTGGCCGATATAAAGCCTTTGGTAAAACCACAGCTTCTGCCTGATGAGTTGTAGAACCGTGCAGGTTTCATCTGCAGTGAAAGTGCTCCATTTCAGAGCTCAGCTGGTTTAGTTCTTGGCTGCCGTAGGCTGAATCTGAACCTGGATCCAAGTACTGAAAGGACATCTGTCATTCCTGTGCTCAGTTACTCTTCTTGCTTTCCCTGGGTAGGAAAGAGAAAAACCTGACAGGATAAACTGGAATGCTGAGCTTGTGTTGACGGCCAGGAACTGAGAATTAGAAGCTGAGTGTAGGGAATGTGGCGGGAAGCTGGAGAACAGATGAGAGGAAAAAGCCCTTTGGAAAAAACAAGCATTTGTGATTCAATGTTTGATGTAGACTAACAGCCATAAAACTACTTTTTCCTATTCTTGAGTGTTAACTTGAAGTTAGTGCCAATTTAAAACCTAATTCAATAACTGTATGCTATTTAAAAATACATCTATGCAGTTGATTAACATTTTCTCTTAAATTCTGTGGACCAGTTCACTTCTTAGGAAATAAAACATTAAGACGATTAGCAGAGTTGAGTACTTAGTAGCAAGAGCCAAAAAAGCCAATGTATTGCATTAAATGGAATTATTACCGATGTCTAAGAATTCTGTTGAGGAAGAGGCTTTTAAAGGACGTCAGTTAGATTCTGTATGAATGAACAAACATTTTTGAAGGAATAGATGGTCTTTGCAACGGTTTTCAACTAGTAATTATCTCTGGTAATATTTATGATTTCTGCATTCCCCTGCATCGTTTCCTGCTGAAGAATGTGGCCTCCTGGCCAGTGACTGAAAACCACCTGGGGAATCTTTTTACTACTTTAAGAGGTGCCTAATGGGGGCCTTTCTGTGGATGCATATGAATCTTTAGGTATAGAAATCAATGTTGAACTGATTTTAACTGTCCGTTAACAATTTAGGCTGTCCATTAGAAGTCTGTGACATTTATTTTTCCACAGAACACTGATTTCTTGATATTCTCCATATTCTCTCTGTATTTTCTTCCTGACAAAAAGCACAGGGGAATTAAGTTATGTTATACTTTGAGTCCTTATTTGAACTTCAGTTTCGCCTCTGTAAATCCATCTATGGATGCTCACACTGGACATGTTACAATGGTGGCAAATGCTGTTAGGACAGGTTTTCCACTCTTCTCCCTTTTTTTCTGCCTCATGGGCAGGACAGAAAGCAAAAGCAGAAGGAATGAGGAATAAGTTGCTAGTTGCAAAGGAAAAGCTATTGTTTTGAAACTATACGACTGAGAGAAGCAAGGGTTAGATATATGTCATATTTTCCGTAATAATCAATATATATAATTTTATAAGATGGTAAGATTTTATTAAAGTATTAAAGAAAGTGTGACAAGTATGTGTCTGCTTTCTTGTTGTAGATCTGGGGCCATGGTCTCCTTTCTTATGTTTCCTTTAAAGAGAACTAGCAAGACAAGGTCAGAAAAATGACGTGTCTAAAAGCTGTATCTTGGGAGGAGGCAGACAGCCAGGGTGGTTCTTATTCTGTGCCTTTTAGGAAAGCGGTTAGGATTCTTGGGTGGACAGTGAGGTGGCCATAACCTGTCTGGTGCCAATCCCACTCCAGATGGATGAGGAAAAACTGTGCATCTAGGGTTTTCAAGAGCAATAAACCATACTGTGCTCTTTGCCATTTATAAACAAGGTTTCCCTGGGGAAATTAGCCTGAGAGGCATTGTTATACCTGAATTGTCCTAGCTGTGACAGTGTTTTCTAGGAATTTTCTGTGTTTTTTTACTTTTCTGTGTAATTCTCTGTAGTGTCTCACCCTTTTACCAGCAACAATCAGAAATTAGCAATCTTATTTTATTAGAGGCACACATCGCAGGACTATTCACGCAACCCACGTTAAAAATGTTTCTGTTTTCTGACTTTTTACTCCCTTGAGATATAGAAATATCTTACAGAAGGCAGCAGAGCTGTGTCAAAGATTCACGCTGTGCTCTGCAATGACATGAGTTCGTTCAGCACTGATGGCAGCTGATTTGCGCTGATGGAGACTTCCCACATGTTGAACACAGACGTAATCTGTGCTTGTGCCAGAAATCATTGTTTCCCACCTGTATAGTATAATCTGCTCCTAATGCCTATGACCTATTTTTAAATCTTTGTCTTTATAGCTGCTTCTGTGCAATATTTATAGAAACACCACTGAAACGGTCAGTAGCAGAAGTGTAGGTAACAGCCGTGTAGCTCTCCCCATTTTGCGGTATATTCTTAAAATAAACAGTGGTGCAGCTGTTTGTTATGCATGCTTGCTACTCACTGGGAGAAATCATATCTTTCATCACTTATCCCCGAAGAGCTGTTGTGCTCTGAATTGTACATAGCTTCTACTGTCTTTTGCATACCTGTCCGAGCAAATGGTACCTGCTCTCTGTCTATACTTTCACAGTAAAGCTGACTAGTCTGCTGTCTATAGTTTGCCATCAAAACTGCAAACAAAAATGTGGTGGGAAAATATACTGTCTACAGATGAAAGTGCTTATGGATTAAAGATGCCATGCAAAGGACATTCAGATTACAGACCATTTTTTAAGCTTTAAAAGGGTTCTGTAATGTTGAGTTGCACACAAACTACACTGAAATTAGTAAGACCCAGCTGTTTGCTAACAGTGTAACAAATATTAAACCATAGCAGTTTAATCCAATGAGGGATTAATTAATATGATTTGAAAAGCAAGTCATATGGTGGTTTTCAGAAGGGAAACTGGCATTGGAGAAGACTTGTGTATGTATAATGCTGTAGCACTGTAGCATTTCTGACCAACGCATTATGCAATCGTCAAAAAAACTGCTGAGGTATCGCATTAGTAGATTAAACTAGTAATTGAAAGGTGCAGTTTAAAACGCAGACAGACATTTCGTAAGATTGTTTCCAGAGACCGCGAATTCTTATCAATCCAAATATTAAGATGTAATCCCAGGGAAATTTCTGGTGTTTTCATTCAGTTTTTAGTTTGTATATGCACTAATATGTATGCCCATGTAAGACAGAGGTTGCACAATACCCATACGAGGGAGGTTGCGCTCTCAGTGTGAATAAATACAGCATCTGCGGGTAGATTTTTCACTGCCATTGCTCTGCCCTGTCCCTGTAGGGAGAGGGAGAGCAGAAGGGAGGCTTGGCCATGTGGTATATGCCAGTCCTCCTTTTCTGAAGGTGCAGAGTTGAGTTACTTTCAGGGGATGCCGTAGCCTCGAAGTACTGGCAGGCTGACTCTAAGCAGGATTCTTTGCTGGGACCATGGGCCAAAGGGGGCAGGAGAAATATTAGGGATTAACATAAAAGGCACAGATTTTCTTTCGAATGCCTTTTATCTCTGTAAATACTATAATTGCAGAACTTTGCACATCTGTTTGACTGCAGGCCTGCCCCATTTTTACATGAGATGGGGTTAAACGCATGACTTCCCTCCACGCCTTTTCACCCATTTAAGCCTTTCTGAAGAAATTTTCTGTCTTATGAGAATATGCTTCTCATAGTAGAATCATAGACTAGCAAAATAGTGTGAAATGGTTATTGGATTAAGAGAGGTGTTATACTAGTGAGTACTCTGGTAAGGGTTAATAGACAGCTGAAGTTGGCCAAAAAGAAATTTCAAGTGAAAGCAGTTATGTATTTACTTGTGATCCTTATTTACATCTTCAGGTTGAAGAGGGACTTAAAACTCATTGTCCTTTAGGAAGTTTAACTATCACGTCAGAAGGATACTGGCCACTGGCACATCGCTACAGAGAAACAGTTGGCAGACATGGATTACTTCAGTCCAGTTTACCCAAACTTCAAAGTCTACCGTTGTGGTTCATTAAAGCCATCAGCCTTACACCAGCAGTTTGTAGTCCTTTTCCATTACGCTGTCTTAAATTCTGGGAAGTTCTCATGCTCTGTCCCTTCTTCTCCAGCCCACTTAGAAGCTCTCCTACTATGTACTCCTTATGGATCACGAAGGAAAAAATTATTTCAGTTATTCCCCTGTTTTACCATGCCTGCTGGTGCCATGAAGCCAGCTGAGAGAGCACCCCAACCAATGGCCAAAAGCACAACTTCCACTTCTCTGTCCTTACCTGGCTGTTCCTGCTCTGTACTGTGTCAACTCATCCAGTCGGGAATGGCAGAAAAGAAAGTACAACAGGGAAATTGGTGTTCTCAGTGGGGGAGCAGAGGTTTGTCTAGCAGTGAGGCATCAATGTCTGTGCAGACCCCCTCCTCACCCCGTTGCCCCCAGTACGCAACCCCAGGGGCAGCCGGCCTTAGCAAAGCAGTTTAACAGCCCCGTGGCTGGCTGGCTGAGATTTCTTGCCAGATGGTTTTCTTTACTTAGACTGAAACTAGCTAAAGACTATTAGCTTCATATTGGTGGCTCTGTCTTTAACAGGCTGGAAAAGCGGTCACTGGAATGGCTGGGAGGTTGCTACTGGGACTTGTCAACATCAGTTATCATGGGCTATTTTTTGATCTCAAGTGGTGCTCCTGTGCTGTAAGAGTTCTGCCTAATGTAAGAGTGGTTTTATCATTGCTGAATGAAGGCTGTTCCCAAGGCACTAGGCTACCCAACTCAACAAGTTTTAAAATAGTATTCATATGGTGTTAATTGGCTTAATCATATTAAATACAGGTTTACGATTTACTCGCTAAGTGTGGGATGTAGGATTCATACTCATCCGTGAAGAAATAAGTCCTTGTGCTTGCTGCTTACACAGCTCCTGCTTGTTTCACAGCGCTCACACTTGCTTCTTACAGGCTCTGATAATACATATTGGTTTATTAAAGCAGTCGGGGCTATCACTAGGTGTATCTCATCTGACTGTCATTAGGACTCACACCACACATACTCAGAGTGACTTCAGCCAGTGTCTCGCCTCCTTTCGTAAAGCAAGAGCAGGGAGCTCCTCCTTTTCCCGGGGGAGAGGGTTGTGACAGCAGAGCCATTATGGTTTGCACCCTGCTTGGGAGGGCTGGCGAGAACTGCCGGGAGAGGAGACGTGCGGCTTATGCACAGCGTGAAGCAGTTTAGCTCCTCGAGGTGTCAGTGTAAACTCTTCTCAGAGTTAGGAATAACGGTTACACTTGAGCCGTTTTTCTCTAGCTTTCCATACTAACCATTAGCTGAAACGTTACAGAAGAAGAGATACCCATATTTTAGTATGATCAAATGGTTCTTTGTTTTGCAGCTCTTACAGTGTCCATTTCTTAATCCAGCTCTCTTTATATATATGTGTATCAAGTTCAAATGTAAACTTCAAATAAAGTTGGTGTTACTTTTTTCTTGGTTGCTCTTCCTTTTTAGCTTGCTTGTTTTATGATAGCAGACCCCAGTGCTTCTGCGGCTTTCGACTGAACTGTGTGTGTTTGTGGCATGTTTTAATAGTAAAATAAAATAAAAATTCTTAACATTGATATAAAATTGTATGTATATTTATGAAATACAAATTTAAATGTAACAAAATGTCAAGAATTTAACTTTTAAGGATACTTTTGAAATGATACTACTTTCAAGTAGATCACTCGTTTTAATGGAATACAGAGACACGGTGGAGTTTATGTTACGGCAAAAAAAAGGTGTTTCGAGAGGAAACCTTCATGGGTTTGTGTTTTTATTTTATTCTTTTGTGGTGGTGCAAGCTACAGATTCCAAAAAGCCTAAGAAAACGGTATAAAAACCTACCGTGCTAGCAAATACAGGTATTGCGATGCATTAATCATTTTACTCAGCAGCTCCAGTAGCGTGTTGATACTTCTGCACTCGGGAGACTGTGGTCAGTCCCTGGTGCCCAAGGTCGGGCTGAGGACTGGAACCGCAGTCATTTAGCAGGAAGTTTATACTGGTTCAGACTGTGCCTTGGAATATTGGGTAGCTTACTGTGGAAAAGGAAACCACAGGGAAGGGATGAAAACAGCTCTGCGTGCCCATGCCAGCGTATACCACTGGTTCAGTGACCCTGCCAGTAAAGTTTCACGGTGGGAGCTGCCAGCGAAGGTAACATAGTCAAGAGCAGTACCTGGAGGTGACAGTGAAGAGCTTATAAATATCATGGGAGGGGAGCAAAATACACAGTATCTGTTCAAAACACACAAAAAAATCCTCTGCATTTCACTACATAATCTCCTTAAATGGTTGTGTTTGGTTTTCTTTCGCTGCAGTTCCTTTGCTCTTTTTGCTGTCTGTGCTGTGGTTCTCTGTATTCTCTCTGTATTCTTTCAGAAAGTTTATACTTACGTGAACTTATTTTTTGCTGTAAATACTGTGGTATGAGATAGGACATAGGTGCTTTAGTTTGAGCAAAAAATACTTAACTTTCATGATAAGACAAGAGTAATAAGTATTCATGGAGGGAACTTGTGGGAAGTGGATTCCCTTCACTCTGGTTTTGATTGTACAATGTATCATCTCGAAGTTACTTTAACACCGAGTCAACTGTATTATGGGAAGGGAGAATTGCTTGTAATCTGATGTGACAATAATAGGTGAACGGACAACCATTTGTCATGAGATAGATGCAGATCTGTTTCTTGGAAGAAGGTCAGTTTTGACATTTACTGATGAATGGTAAATTTGAAACTGTTTATAGTGTAATACAGTTATCTCAATGTTTTTATTTTGTCTTAAACACGTTTTTACTTTCTCCTCTCCATCAAGTTCATGGTAGGATCACTAGGTCTTGAAAGGCTAACTGCATTGATGTCTGTCTTTGAAGGTTTTGGGTTTTTTTTCTCTTCTGCAAAAAACACTTTACATACATTATAGATATCAGTCTTGCTTTCCTGAGACATGTTTGTGTCTTTCTACCCTTTGTTAATAGGATTCTCATTTAGAAACAGGAACTGTGAAATGTGCTGGGGAATAAATAGATGTCTTCTAAATAGACATTGTCAAGGAAGAGCAAAGGAAGTGAATAGTGCAAATTCTTAGAACCGAGTAACGTTTATTTCAGAAAAAGACATACTTCTCAGGTCAGAATGGCTTTTGCTTTACGAGTAAGTTACTTTTTCTCTCTCTTTGTAGTAATGGTAATGGGGAAATTTGTGATGGCAGTTTCTACAGATGGGAGGTTGCAGAAGGTAGCTATTTGAGTGTAACCACCAGCTTGATATCAAAATTGGAAGAGCCGGCAGGGTTTTAAGCCTGGGTGGGCACTGTGTTGAACCTTGTGTCATGTGAGCCTGCCTGGCATTATCAGGATAATCTGCTTGGTGTAGCGGTGTTTTGAACTCGGAAACATGTGGAACTGAACGCACACATGGGGAAAACATGCCCTGTAAGGTCTCCGCAGAGGGCTTTATTTAAAGGGCTGGAAAGTTTAGTGGGTGATTTACCATCTAGCCTCCCTCCTTCATTTGAGGAAAAGATGATCAGCAGGTCCACACTGGAAAGCTCTGAAGAGGATTAATGTCGCTCTGAGATCTCAGAAATAATTGAAGGGAGCACTAGTTTCTCTACCTGCCGTTCTCTGGAGTAGTTCCCTGTGGGCAACCATTTTTCAGGAACCAAATTCTGAAGATCTTTTGTGTATTTTGCACACAGGTGCTTTCTTAGGACATTTAGACTGTAGCAGATAACTGTGTATTGAGCTGCAGGATTTTCACTCAGTTCTGGAAGTTTGGAGCCTTTAGCCAGATTTCTGAGTGATTGGCAAGATTTTGTCTGTGTCTCCAGATGCTTGAAAAGCCATAATTGGATGAAAGCCATAAGGTGCTGTTTCAGTGGGTTTTGTTGAGGGTCTGAATGCCAGAAGGGACAAAGTTTACTGATTTTTTTCATTTATTTATTTCATTAACTGTGGTATTAAACTGTGTATCTGGATATGTATGCTGTGTCCTTTGGCTGGCAGAAAGGAAACAAAAGCTGAATGTCCTGTTGTCAGACATAATTAATCCGATCAAAAATTACACTTTTCAATATGCCAAATTTCAAGTGGATGGCAGTAAAAATTATGTCAGATGGTTCAAAAAAAAGGATTTCAAATGGTCCCTAATGACTTTCATGTTGACTGTTCACTGTAATAATTTGCCTTGGTCAAGAGAAAGGGTAATCCCACCCAGTGGCGTTGGTGAGATCTTCACTTTATGCCACAATAACATGCTGTCAGTGTAAATGTATTTGCACAAAATTGTATGTCATTGTTGACTAACAAAGAATCCTTGGTCTCCTTGTTCCAAAGAGTGCAGGACCTACAGTTGTTCAGCCTTGTGACCCCGAGTCATGCAGCTTTATGGCATTTGATTTCGATACCTTTTTAGAAGTGGGTGATAAATATAGCATGGCACTGTCTGAAGTCAGCCTCCTTGTAATTAGTGGTGAGATCTCAGCAACTTCATCCCAGCCTGGAACTAGTCTCCTCTTAGCAGAATGTCCTTTAACATAAGGTGAAGCAAACTGTAAAAAAGATGGTGCAAGTTCTGGAAATGGATGAATTAAGAGGGTAGTAGAGAGTCACATTTGGTCAGTTCCCATTTTTTAAGGAAGACCATATGCTAGTTTTTTATCATCTCTGGCACGGAAGGTGAGCCATTCCTTTTACCAATATTGAAAAGGCATTTAAGGTGAATCCTTGAGAAGCCCTTTTGCGTGTGTGTTGGCTATCAATTTCATTTTTCTTTTATTCTCTGGCAGATGTGGGTGTGATTGGAAATGAAATGGAATTTTATGGGTGCATAAGTGAGCTCTCTCTGAACCAAGAGCTAGTCAGTTTGTCACTTTGGGACTCTGGAGAAAGTGAAAGGTAATAGTATTGGGTGTGAGCTTTGCTTTGTGGTGTTTCATCAGGTGCATAGCTCTCAATTGACAGAATAGTACTTGGATTGAGTGAAATCAATGATGTCTTCATTGTCGGTATTTCCAGGCCTCCTTTCCTTCAGGTGGACTGACTCTTGGTCATTCTTTCCATATTTATGCTATGTCCAGACCCTGTTATTCCTCTACTTTCTGCAGAGTGCTTCTGTCCACAACGAGTGGCGAGTGGTTGTGTAGATTTTGTGGTAGCTCTAGGAAATGGTGTTTTATGTTGGTGACTGGGGGGAAGTCAGCTTCATGTGGTATACTCATCACCTTCAGTTCCTAAGACATGGCATGAAACATGCTTTATGGATATAGTATCATTTCAGTGATCATTTAATTAATCAAACTTTTACAGTCAGCAGAGAGAGTGATGGGCCAAGGTTGGCTACAGGGAAATCCATAGCAATGTAGAAATTTCAGTTCACATATTCACTATCTGATCCTAATTAATGGAAAAAAAACAAACACAAGCATATCTAGAAATTGGTGTAAATGACCTCATTAGCCAAAATAAATTCCTGTTTCTTAGCAGCATAACTCTAAGAAATATAAATATGCGTGGCATTAATATAGAAAGCCATAGAAAGTGAAGCTGTACTTTCTGGACACATCAGAAATTATTTACATTTTGTTCTTAATCCCTTTAATATGCTCCATTATAATATTTTCAATAAACTAAAACTATTGCAAGTAACTTCCTGGTAGCTTTTTAAATACTTCAGATTACCCTGGTCAGGAAGAATTTTTAAATTTCTGAGAAAGAAATCAAATTATACTGAACAGCAGAACTTGGTAAAGCATGCTGCGGCTGCAACTAAGATGCTCTGTTGAAAATCACGAGATCCAGCCTTCTGCAGCGCATTGATGAGGAGGTTTCAGGCTAGATTCCAGTTTGTCTCTTGTTAAAGTGAATGTGTTAATGACTGTATAGTACCAAGCTCTCGGTGCTTTGCCTTAAAATCGGTATTGCAGCCTTTCCTTGGCAAACCTTAAATCAGTGGCACTGCCTTCTTCTCCCAGTCCTTAATATGCAATGCCTGATGCAATAATTCCGTAACATACTGTTAATGCTATTTCATTGATCACAAAATGTTCTTAAAGTGCAGAAACTGAGCACTTAACTTTCATGTTGTCTCTTGTATTGCAGAATTTTAGTTTCTAATGATATTTCCAGCCAGGTTCAAAAGCTCAGTCAACAGGACTAAATGTGCTGCTTATTGCAATCTGCTAAGATCTGTTCATCTTAGGTCTGATGAGAGGGAACTTCTCCTCTGAATGATTAATTTGTTAAGTGAGGGGTGAGGGTTTCAATATGACTAGGGTTTATTTAAATGATTAGGCTGAAATTCTCAAAGGACCCAAAGAGTTTCTTGAAGAGTAATTTTGAGTGCCTGACTCCATTCAAGCAGTCAGTCTAATGTGCGTGTTCCAGGCCTGATCTGCGCATTTCTAAAATTTGAGTTTTGAAATTTGAGGAGTTCCCACTGATTTTTGTAGACTTCTTAATAAGAAATTTAATTTCTGGAAGAACGTGCTTGAGAAAGAATCTGTCATTTGAGACTGAAGAAATGCCCACTGGCTTGTGTGGTTTTCTGTATGTCAGATGAGTTGAGATGAAGAGAGAAACAACTAACCCACTAATAAGAAATGGAGCTACTGAAATGCAGAAAACCAAAAATGGGTAATAACTTTTGGATTTCAAGTTTTCTGAAGTGCGCTTGCTAAGTAGCATCAGAATTGTGTAGAGTTTTTCTATGGCTGTTGTTTCTTTTGACATAACAGATGAATTTCTTAGAAGTGTTTAATTTCATTAGTTTCTGGAATATTACAGAACGCAGAACCATTTTTCAGTATTTATTTAGAATAATAATAATAATGGAAATTATCTCCAGCTAATATACTGAGAAAGTTGCTATCATCTTAATAATTCCTATAGTTTTGCTTTTCAAGTGCTGAAAAATTGCAAAGACAAATGTTTGGCAGACTGAGTAGAAATATCAGTTTCTTTTCTATGCTCACCATCATGAGTCCATAACTCTACTTGCTAATTAAGGTGACTAAATCATAAATAAATTGTAGAAAACTCATCTTTGAGTTGAGCCAGCATATGTCTGAAACAGACTTGCAAGTATGGTAGTGACTTGAACCCAAATAAAGAAAAATTAGTAAGTTGGATAGAAATATAAATATAATTCTGATTATGCGAATTTATTTTTTTTTAATTCCTTAAAATCTTATTAATATGAAGTCACACAGGAAAAGTATACTAATGGGAATTTTGGTAATAAACACAAAACAAAAAATGTGATTTTCTTATCTCAATCACCAAAATCCCAATAAAGCTTTGTTTTCATTACGTTTGGTATCCACATGTATCTGGATATAAGCTACGCTGTTTGTTAGTGATTTCTTCCCTTCTCTTTTTTCTGATCATTCTAATTTTTTAGTTTACCTGAAAAACCAGATTTACTCCCTCTGGTGGCTGAAATCGTGTCTCTGCATTCCGGAGAGTGCCTTCCGGAGATCTTAGTCTGGAGAGCACAAATCATAAATAATATTTTCTAAGTTTAGTGTTACATCATTATAAAAATAGCAATAGCTTTTCTTTCTGTTATACATAGGGCAAAGTTAGTGGTAAGTTATTTTTGCTATCTGAAATCTTTTGAATTTAGGGCAGACATTTACAGGACGTGTTTTCAAGGAATCAAAGTAGATAGTCAAAATAAAGTAAACATAGATATGGACACAGTAGGATTGAAATAATTGGCTGTGGTGAAAAGAGAATAGGAAAGGAGGAATTTAGATAAGTAGTGTAATAGCAATGATGATAAGTATGTCACCGAATTACATTAACAAGATGTTATATACCTAGTTTGGGATTTTTTTCAGCTCAAGAACATTATTTGATTTTAGAAGTAAACATCTAAAAGTTTGCTGGTGACAAGACACCCTTTTTTTATAAAATGGAAGATTTCTGCAATATTTAGATAACAGTTGTGAACCTGAGATGTCTGTTTCCTTTTTTCAAGAAATTCCCCCAAATCCCAAATAGCAGAATATGTGAGACTTCTTGTGATTCCTTACTGCAAATAACTATGGTTTGGATCTATATGCAATAAAACTGCAACTTTCTTCATATTAATGAGGTGAAAATATAAGAAAGCATCCTGAAAGATTGGCATTTCCTTCCTTGCGAGTTCATAATGCTTTTTGTCTATTTTATGTAATCTCTTTTACTGGAGTGCCTGCCTTATGTAATGTCTTAGTAATGGAAATGAGGCCATCTGCATGGTAGTCAAGGTTGTTCCCTGAAAGACATACTCTGTCTGCAGCAGAAAATAGATTAAATCAAGACCTTTAAAACTTTCACAACCCTTTCATCACACTGAGAGGGATCTTCCTCAGAAACTCCTTCTTACTTTCTTTAGAGCAGCCCGTCTTCTCTGCCTATTGTGGTCGTTATCCATCCAACTTTGGGGCTTGGCTGCTGCATAATATGCCCATCAGCTGTATTGCCATTGTTTGTCCCTTTTCATATTCTGCCAGTCCTAATTAAGTTCTGCAGCCTGATAAACTCTACCTTCTTTCCTTTGCTTTGCATCATCATTGGGACCGTATTTCATTTTCTTTCTTTCATTCATATTTCATTTCACCATATTCATTGGGACCCTTTCATTTTCTCTGCCTTACCCACAGTGTTTTCTCTATGCATGCTGTAATCCCTTCTGCTGCTAGGTATCAGTAATCCAACAGGTGGATTTCTGAAACAGGGCAAGCCAGTGATCCGGTATTATTTATTCATTCTACTTCAGTCACTATGCAAATATACTAGGCATTTTATGAGAGCAGAGGAAGACAGACAAGACAGTGCGGTACAAAGGGGAGCAGAGTAGGAAAAAATATATAATACAAACAAATACACCATTGCTAATAAACATCTGCAATTGTTAAATTTGCACAGGATACAGACGAGTGTTATTTCTGAGCCAACATAGTAAGTAGTATTGTGTTGCCAGTCTCTGACTGGTATTTCATTTACTCCCTCATTAGAAGGATTCATGGCAATCCCAGGCACAAATACAGGCTGGGCGGAGAATGGCTTGAAAGCAGCCCTGGGAGAAGGACTTAGGGGTGCTGGTGGACGAGAAGCTCAACATGAGCTGGCAATCCACACTTGCAGCCCAGAAAGCCAACTGCATCCTGGGCTGCATCAAAAGCAGTGTCACCAGCAGGTTGAGGGAGGTGATCCTGCCCCTCTACTCTGCTCTGGTGAGATCCCACCTCGGGTACTGTGTCCAGCTCTGGAGTCCTCAACACAAGAAGGACATGGACCTGTTGGAATGGGTCCAGAGGAGGGACACAAAGATGATCAGAGGGCTGGAGCACCTCTGCTATGAAGACAGGCTGAGAGAGTTGGGGTTGTTCAGCCTGGAGAAGAGAAGGCTCCAAGGAGACCTTATAGCAGCCTTCCAGTACCTAAAGGGGGCCTACAGGAAGGATGGGGAGGGACTCTTCATCAGGGAGTGTAATGATAGGACACAGGGTAACGGCCTCAAACTGAAAGTGGGTAGATTTAGATTGGATATCGAGAAGAAATTCTTTACTGTGAGGGTGGTGAGGCACTGGAACAGGTCGCCCAGGGAAGTTGTGGATGCCCCATCCCTGGAAGTGTTCAAGGCCAGGCTGGATGGGGCTTTGAGAAACCTGGTCAGTGAGAGGTGTCCCTGCCCATTTCAGTGGGGTTGGAACTAGATGATCTTTAAGGTCCCTTCCAACCCGAACCATTCTGTGATTCTGTGTAGTATTATCCTTCTCTTGGATTTTCCCTCTCCTCTATGGGAGATTTCAGTTCAGTCCTCACTTTTTCTGTGCTTGGGATCAAAACGATTTTTAGCACCATGCTTGTCAAGGATCAGGATGTTCCATAAATATTTATTAAAAACATTGGAGTAACAGAAGGTCTTTTTTGACCTTCTTGCCTTAATTTTTAGCCTAGTAAGTTACAAGTACATGCTAGTTTTTTCTTTTTTTTTTTTTTACTGCATAGCAAAAGAAAACCCTAAATATTGTAGCATCTTGGGGAGCACTTACAGCTACAAAAATAAAAAAAAACTAGCAATGGGAAAATACTGTTTGCAATGCACTTTTGGGGTCAGTCATCTTTTTCCCTAAAATACAAAGTTGCCAACAGTTCCTTGAAAGATTTGCGCTGCATCTTGCCTTCCAAGGGTTTCATTTGGAGCACTGTCTGTCACACCCCTGAAATAGCAAAGCTGTTTGGGGATACTTGTTCGGCAAACCTCCACCCACTGTCTAATTTGCTGCCATGTGATACTTCAGGATATACCTGCGCTCGTGCCCAAATGGCAGCTGTTTACCTTTGATATCCTCACTTCAAGGAAGAGCTTTTTCCCCTCTCCTCTTTCTGTATGTCACCCACTTGGGATTAGAATAATGGTATCCCCCCTGTTGGGAATTATTCAGCAAGCGTAAACTCGACGTTGCCACCAATGTCCCTGCAGCATTCACAGGTGAAGAAGAGATGAAAGAAAAGTAAGGGAAAATGATACGTTCTGGTTGTATTTGGTACCACTTGTACCAGCCTCATATTGTCCCTGGAGGGGGGATGAGACAAAGGCTGTAGCAGGTCTCTAGAACCCCTCATGGTACCCTTACAGTCAACCGTAGCAATCTGGGGGACTTTGTACACTGTCTTTTAATGTATGATAATATTCACACAATTAAAAGCATATTGCCTTTCTCATGTCTATGTAGGATCTATTATTATACCTGTTTTAAAAAGGGAGGTGAGAGGAATCCGTTGTATCATGTCTGCTCTTGGCTTTTTCTCAGCATTTCAGGATACGATGCAAGAATTACATATGTGTGCAGGTGCCCACAGATTTATATCACGCATGCTTTCGTTTTAATTAATTAATTTAAAGGCTTTAATGAAGTGACCAGCAGATAGTGATAAGCTGGCACCTGCTGATTTGGAGACGTTGTACCTACTTAGTTCTGCAGCCGCTAAGTGGTGCTGCCACCAAATCAAACCTTATTTGCCTTCTTCAATATGATCTCGCGGACAGTGGTACTGATCCACGCACAGAAGATACACAGCCAAAAGAACGCTGTTCTGCATTCTTCCCTGTCATTTCTTGTGCCGTGGGGTGGGCACGTTATGGTCAAATAGGCTAACCTGATACCATGTATCAACAGCATAATTAACACTGATATATTATCATTATTTAATAGTATCACCAGTATGTCATAGACTGGAACTGGGAAGAAAGTTACATAGAAATTTTACATTTTAAACTATATGTACATTTATCTTTGTCCTGTTTTATCTTGCCTGCAGCAGCGGTATCTAGAGTTTAGGATATTTGCATTCCTTATACCAAAAGGGCATTTTCTGGAAAGTGAAAGTATGCCTGTCTGCTGATGGGTGTAGAGAACGCATGTGTAAGAGTTCTGCTAGCTGAAATATACATAAAGTAACTCAGAAACCCAAATATAGCTCAGCTTGGATTTCTTGATAACAGATCATCCCAGGTTTGAGTTTAAAAAGTGTTTCGCATTCTGATGTGATTTACGCGGCGCATTTGCCTTTATTCCTCCAACAGAAGTGGTTGGCCTGATATTTGCATGAACTCTGGCAGGCTCATAAGTGGAACTTTGGCTCGTGTATTCAGTAGAGAAGAAACAGCGAACACTGTAACGGTTAAAAACTTCTTGGCTATAACAAATTAGAGGCATTTATGTTTGTGTTTGTTACGACTGTTTGACTCAAAAGCCTATTTGCAGAGAAGGAATCTGATTTTAGTAAATCAATATAATAAAGCCTTTGATTTTTTACAAAAGCCAGCCAGCTGTAACTTCAGTGTTGGTATTTCAAGGCCTCTCACTGATATTTTAGAAGTTTGTGGTTGTTTGAGCTTCCTTTCCAGGCCCTGGGGAAATGAGAGAATGGTAAATCAAAGCCCAGATCGCTGTTTGCATTTATTTTACTTCTCATTATGACATGTATGCAAACACTTAAAAGAAATAGAGAAAAGGTATAATCATAATAAGATCCCTTTTATAGAACAAAGGGAAATACATTGCTAGTCTAATTTATTACACTTCTCCTTAATACTATAAACTCAATTGTGTGCCTCATCAGGTTTGACAGTTCACTTATACTTCTAATTCAGTGATAGTACTGCTTAAAATAATTACTGACTCTTGAAGGATAATCCAACAAAATAAGTGGAAAGTATTTTTTCTGATCTGAAACGTATCTTAATTTCTTGTACTTTTCCTTTCCAAGCGAGGAAGTTTTAAAAGTACAAATTGCAGTCGAGTACTTAACTGCCATAAAAAGTCATCGTGCTGCCTTTGAAAGAAATCTTCCATTTGCTTTTGCTGTCTTCTTTCTTCATTCCTTGCCTGCGACAACCAAAATCCAGAGTATGATTGAGGATTTAATAACATTCAGTGAAATCTAAGTGAAACTTTTTTCAGTTCAGATGCATCCTTTAGTGTAATTGTGAGAGCGGAGAAAAAATTCTGCTGATTTTAACTGTTGGAAAAAAGTTTTATAAGTTTTATAAATCTGGATGCTTTTGTCCCCATATTAAAATGAGGTGCTCTCAAGGCTGTCTTCTTTCACCCCTGTACTCCTGAGAGAGATTCTGGGTCAAGCTTCTCAGGTGGCATAACGAAGCTGTGCCTATATTGAAGTTAACAGAGGAATGACAGATTACGCCAGCTGAGAATTGAGGTACAAGATTTTAGCCACCAGAGCTGGGATGATAAAAGCATGCCATGGGAGGCGACCTAACCTTTCACAGTTTATTGATCACCTGACTTGTACTTCTGATATCACTAGTTATTCTTAAAATTTCATCTTCTCGCTCCCGCAGTCTGCTGCGCAGGTCTGGCCGTGGCACAGCTTCCCCCAAAAAGCCGTGAGCCACATCTCCTACAGGGAACGGGCTCCAGATTAGGACATTTTTCGGCAAGTTTGAGGATTGAACACTTGCTGTAGTAGTTTTCGTGCCAGACTCCGTCCTCTTTAGTCATGGCTGTTCAAAACCGCGTTGCCTGCTTGATTTCCCAGCATCCTCACAACGGACACGTTGCTCCTCTATTAGTTCTTTATTTACGCTGGCAGTGAGGCCAAGCACTGCCGCCTTATCAGTGTGCCAGGGCTGCTCTTAGATTACAGAGCGAGCAATGCTCCTATAATGCTGCTTCTCAGTGCAGAAAGCTCAGAAATTTTAACTCCTTTCCCTGAGCTCCGTTTCTGGTCGGCTGTTCATGTCGTATTGCCTGGCCAGTCCTTTTCTGCCCCATCTCCTGCCGGTTACTTTGTGTCTCACCTTCCTGCCAAAGTTCCCCTGCTGCCCTCTGTTCCTTATTCCTGCAACTTTCAGCCTCCTACAGTATTTTGTTTTTTCAATCTTTTCAAAGATTTTTTCAATCTATGTTCAAAGATGCGGTTATGGCTTTTCAGGTACCGGTGCTTTTCAAGTCCTGAATGAGGTGGCACATAAGTCTGCAGAATTCTAGGTTTAAAGTGGAGAGTGAATTTAAGTATTGTCTTTATTGGGGGGTTGGATCTTCCACTCTTTCCTCCATTTAGAGCTCTTTCGTGTAAATTCTTCAGTGCTCTGTTTGTGTCACGATTGACTGATGTCTAATCCTTCAAAAGAAAGGTTTTTCACTTTCTTTGAATAAAGAGGCCAAATGGAGGCAGTTTCTTTTACACTAAAATGTGCAAAACTGTTCTGGTTTGGTTTTATTTTATGGAAAGCATATGAAATCTATGAAAAATACTGTACAAGTTAATAATAATTCTAGGTGGGCGCTGTTTTGTAGAGCGGAGTTCAAAAGAGTACCACTAGTATAAACAGCTCTCCCATTCTCTCTTCTCTCAGTAATAGCCACTGGAGTTGATGTCTGGGGTAAGGTGTGGCTGTTTCTTGGCAGAATTATTCTTCTAGATTTTACTTTTTTTGGTGTGTTTTCAGGAATATGCTTTTATTGCCTAATACTGAAATTGCTAGTTGGAGGAGCTTGTCATCTGTCTTTTGTCACACGTAATTTTAATTTAGCATTCCAACTTTTGTAGTCCTCCTTCCTATTCCAACTTTTGTAGTCCTTCTTCCTCATTTCATAAACCTTAACTGCTTCTCCAGTAAAAGGCTGCCTTGGATGACCAAGGCAGGAGAAAAACCCCCACCAGCTTCATACCCCATTCCTCTCTCCAGCCTTCCTTACTGTTCCAGCCCAACAGCATAACTGAGAAATTCCTTTGGGAAATGGTTAGGTTGAATCCCTGCAGTCCCAGCAAATCCACATGGTTCCTCTAATGTAACAATCATAAATGTACTAGACAAGATGTTCTGATAAGCAAGTCTACTAGAATTCTTCTTCATTGCATCTCAAAGAATGGCAACTGTTCAGCTGACGGCAGCAAACCTTGTTTAAGTTCCTGTTTTTAAAGATGTCTGCCAAGAAAGGTAACTGCCAACAAAAAAAAAGATTGCCCCTCTTGGGAGATGATGGTAAGAAAGTGGGCTGTTTTATTTTCTGATATTTTCCTTTAGCACTTGTGATTCGGAAGATTTGTGTATTCTAGTACACCAGAAATTGAAACTGGTCATGAGAAACAAAGCTTGAAATTCCATCTCTTAGTGAAAGACTTTATCAGTGATTCCCATTTTAAGGAGGGGTTTCAGAAAGCAAAGCCTCAGACTTAAAACAAGCTCTTTTACCTCTTTTTACCTATGCTCCAATCATCTAAATTGACTCAACAAGCATGCCATTTTGCAAGTATCTTCTTTCCACAGAATGTCAGAAGCACTGCAGGAGGTGCCATCTATGGAATATGATGGATATGGACACTCTTCTGAGACTATTTTTGTTGATATGTTTCAAGATAAAGGCAATTTGGTATTTATAGGAAAAATACATATGCTTTTTGCAGTGTGTTGTAGCTGAAAATTGAGTGTTTTTCTACTCAAACTTTGGCATGTTTCCTGGAATCACCAAGCTTTCAGTAACGTTTTTAGTTAATATTCGGCAGCCTGCAATTGTGTTCACCGCAGCTGACGTGAGCTCAGAGAGTTTGTCTTTATTTAACCTTAGCGAGGAATCCCAGGCTTGCTCTGTAGTCGGCAGAGCAGTTGGGAAGGATCTGCTCCAGACCGCAGTGGAGAGAGTGCGGGCAGGGTCCCGCTCTGAATCGTGCCTGCTACAACATCATTCCATTGGTGATACTGGAAATCTGCAAAACAAGGCTCCTTAAAGCGAAGACAGCCTTTATCAAGCTCTGATTAATATTTTCTTTCGTTATCCATCCTTTTCCTTCTTTGGCTAGTATCTTGATGAATCACGTTGTTGAAGTCCTGCATCCCACTGCTTCTCGTGATGTTTGGAAGTTGAGAGTGCTGATTAGGACATTCCTCTTCTACGTGAAAAACCCATATATCCTCGTGAAAAAAAACATAAAAAGCCTGGATGGGAATAAACATCCTGCATCACCTTTGCTCTTTTGAGACTTAAAATTGTGCTGGGGTGGTGAAGGGGGAAGATGCTTTAGTTAAAATCAAAGATTTTAAAGACACCAATCCTGATTCTCTGCTCCATTACCCTTTTTTCACACTGATGGAGCTCCTCAGGGCCGCTTTGTCTCTTTCTTGTCAGCTGGTAACAAAGAAGGAGAATGTAAATGGCCTGGGGCATGAGGAGCACCTAGCAGACAGTAGCAAACCACTCAGTTTGGTTGGTAATTTTATAGTTACTTGTTTAGACTAATTTCATTGGTGAGGTTGACTATTGTCCAGCTAACTATTAGCCTTTACAGTTTTAAGACAGCAGTTACCCACCTAAGCTGGTATTTGCTATGTCAACACTTAGTAGTAGTATTGGCGGTAACCTTATTGTTAGCAATATTTATGGCAGGAAATAAATGCTTGTCTTTATTTGTCAGTAAACTTTGGCATTTAAATGACATGAAAGATTATGTATTGATTTCTCTGGATTCAAGTCTCTAGAACTACCTTAATGTTTATTTTCCCCCACGTTAAGGAATGAGGTGAAGTTGAACTTGATGAAATAGATATTCCAGTGCTAGATTTATTATTTGTGTGAAAATTCTTGAAAATGTGTACCTTATCAAAATGATCCTGATTTCAGTCGTACATTTTACCAATAGCGGAGGGACATTTCCATTGTTAGAAAAATCTGGAGGCCTCCCCTCATGAGAAGTGCTCTGAAAGCGAAGAAGGGGGATGCTCATCCGAGACGGGAAGTATAATCAGCCTGAATCGCCGTGCAGACCTGTAGGGATTGATTTGTAGCCAGTATCTGCAAAATAAACTGCGGGATTCGGTTTGCAAACACGATTGTGAACCAAACCCCGCAGGGTTCAGTTTGCAAACACTATTGCGAACCAAACCCTGCAGGGTTTGCCGAGCTCCGGTTACTATTATTGCTCCTAGTAAGGCTTATTATCCTGTCACAGAAGATGTAAGAAAATCCATCTCTCCACTTTAAACATGATAAGCCTTTGTCACCTACAATGCAATTAATGTTAAAAATAGAAGAGCGCCGCCGATAAGATTGTGACTTGGAGGCAATGAGCCATTGTCCAAGTACCGGAGACTTATCTGGAGGGCCAGTCAGCCTACACGGGTTGCTGTCAGTTTGCTGATTGCCATTTCTCTCCGAGTTTGATGAAATATTCATGTCTTTGCTCTGCTCTCTGCAAGCACTATTGATTTCTTGTCTAAACGCGGCTATATTTAGTCTAGACAAATGGAATGTGGATTGCTGCTGAATAAATGGGATGAAAGGCTGGGGGGGGGGGTTGCCTGTCCGTTTCTCTTGGTCTGTGGCAATTATTTATAATCAAGAGTAGTTTTTGTAAGTTAAAGGTGATTTTTTATAATTTAGTGATTAGTCTCAGAACAAAAGTAAGCACTTAGACACAATCATTCTGCTGGGATAGCTGGTTAAGGAGGCAAATTACGCTCTGAGATTTACAGTCACAGTTACGAGGATTTTTTAAAAAAAGGCCCAGAAAATTCCATGATTTTAAGAAGAAAAAAATACGGCCAGTAGAAGAGATTTTGTGCCTTGTCTCTTCTTTTTTTATAAAGCGTTTTGGTAATAGATCTTATTATACAGTTAGAATTCAATTCGGTGCGTTTCCTGCATTTCAACTTCTGCTGCTTGAACTTTACCGCCCCTCCTTGCTAGAATATTTCTCTGGTTCATTTTGATTTTCTCCTTGGAAACAAATACAACTGTAGGAGAGCAAAAAGGGGAAATATAATTTAAGGCTTGTTCTCTGTTCATTTCGGACAGCGTGTTTGTTTTCAGTAAACACTCTTATTTTCCTATGAAGATAGTGGAGCAGCAGGAACAGGAATGAATGTGTTTGTGTTCCACTGTCCTCTCGTGGAGGGAATCAGAACTGCTGAGCTTGAGCAGACACCCTCTGATACTATTCATTTTCCTCTTGAAGAAATGTTACGTACTAGTTTTTTGTTCTTTTGAAAAAGATAAAGTTACACTCTGAGTTTTACAAGTATTGTAGTGAAAATCATCAAATCTCTCTCTCTTCGTCTGCTTTTTAGTCCCTTCAGTTTAAATCAAGAGATGGAAAAACACAGGGTTCTTCATTAACTACTTTAGTGCTCATTTAGCAGTATATACCATTACTACAACAAATTAGAATAAACCAAGATGTTTTCATTTTCTTAAAGATCATATGTAGTGTATTATGTATGCCTAATCCACTCCAAGCACAGTGCTCATTTTTCAAAAAGCTGGATTAAAACTTCTTGTTTTGTGTGTCGAATTATTTTTCCTGTAGTTCTATCTATGTTATTCCTGTGTGTTTGCCAGGTATATTTACATGCAGTAGCTATGTAGCATTGCGGAGCCGTTCATGTGTACCAGCACCCTCAGAAAATCTACACGCTGGCTTTGGAAAATCCCTTGCAATGCAGCGAGAACTGGAAGGCCTTCATCTTACAGTGGAGAAGTGCCCTGAGTGTTTATTGTTAAGCATTAATAGTGCCTAGGAGATTCTCACTAAATATTGACCGTTAGGCTGTGACATGGTTTTAGCACTGGGTTACTTGTTAGTCTAGTTAGCAGAATATTAATCTGGGAGTTTTTTTGCAGAGAATGGAAGGAAAGGGACAAAATAATTTGTAAAATCTCCAGTTGCTAGGAGGAATGTCTGAAGTTTGCCTACAGCGTAGATTGCATTAGTGTTTTGTTAGGTCTGCACACTGAAGCAGTCTTTGAGTGAAATTGGTCTTTTCCCCAGAGGAATGATCTCTATTCTCCTTCTCTGGTTATATTTAATATATATACGTTTTGTTGTTTTCCTTCCACAGTGGATGTAAAGTCGGAGGTTCCCGTGGGATTAGAGCCTATCTCACCATTAGACTTGCGAACTGATCTCAGGATGATGGTTCCCATGGTGGACCCAATTATGCGTGAAAAGCAGCTACAGCAGGAACTACTTCTGATCCAGCAGCAGCAGCAAATTCAGAAACAACTGCTGATTGCAGAGTTTCAGAAGCAGCATGAAAACCTGACCCGCCAGCATCAGGCCCAGCTCCAGGAGCACATAAAGGTAGCAACATTTTTCATTTATTCCTCACTTAATCTGCAAACTGAATGTGCTTAGGCAGACATGAAAAGGGAACATGCCTGAAAGATTCGTTCTGACTGAGAGATGATGTTTGAGTGCTTATTTCTCTGTATTTGGGTGATAAAAGCCTTTTAAATTAAAACTCCTAGCAGTTACTATCGAGTTGCTCACAGCAGACCAAGGCAGTACTATGAGAATTATCAAGCTTACGAAAACCAAGCGATCAATTTTACCAAGCTGGATTTTCAACCAGGCTTCAATATGGATGTCTTTTCTGTATATGGAGTTTTGAGTACATTAGAAGACTGCTTTTTTTGAGCTGCTGTTGATGAGTTTGTGCCCACAAATCAAATTGATAGGCAAGTGCATAATATTTGCATTTGTAAAACGGAGGCAGGCCCTGAGTATTGTGTTTTCACTCTTCTCTGAGTGAAAGCTGCCTCATGTAATGTAAAAAGAAAATTATTTATGGGATTACATGCACTATGGTAGGATTGCTATAATGGATTTTCACCGGGAATTTATGATCTTGCCTCTCTTTTCATTTTTTCCTTCTGATCTACTTGCCATCATGCTACTGTGCTCAGCTTCCCCTTGATGGAGCTGACAAATGCAGCGGAGCACAGCAGCCAGAGTTGGGTGAGCAAGAACCCTGTGCAATTTCCAGGCATTTTTGCCAAAAGAGAAAAAAGTGAAACCAAAGCAGCAGGCTACTACCTGGCATTAGAGTTCATTGTAATGACAGCCAGTAACGCACTGTCCTGCTTAAAAGACTGGGGAAAGTTGGTTAAAAGGTGAAAAGAAGTATAAGCATAAAAGAAAGCGCTGATACTCATTTATTCAAGGGTGTTGTTTTAGCCAGGACTGACCTAAAAAAACAGTGCAAACTGCACTTTCTCATGTCTTTTTGTTCTGTGCAAGTTACAACAGGAACTCCTAGCCATTAAACAACAGCAAGAACTCCTTGAAAAAGAGCAGAAACTGGAGCAGCAGAGACAAGAGCAGGAACTGGAGAGGCATCGCAGGGAACAACAGCTTCCTCCCCTCCGAGGCAAAGAAAGAGGCCGAGAAAGTAAGAGTCAGTGTACCATGAATGCTAATAAGAAATTTATCTATTCCCCTTTGCCTTCTCCCAGCCAAAACAGACGATGAACAGGAACCTGAAGCAAGCCTATTACTGTGTGAAATATGCAACTGGAGCAGTCATGGCTGTGCTTGCAGAAAGGCAGAGCCACCTGCTGCACCCACAGAAACACGTTGCTGGTTTGCGTGGAGCAGTGTGGGAGCACTTGGAGCGCTGTAGGAAAGCACATTTTGACAGACCTGTGTATATGCCTTTCAAGAATCTAGCTCTTTTTATAAAAAAGGAGGGAATTTCAAAGCCTAAAGCTTCGCTTGAGAACTTCTTTCTGAAGAGCTTATTTCCCAATACAGAAAGCACTACAAAACAGCAAAAAATCAAATTACTTGCTGATTAACTAAATTGAGCACTGTTTCAAGATTGAAAATATAACGACATATTTAAGAATACCTTTGGCTGAGACTTCTGAACATTTTTGCTAGTACTTTTTCAAACTGCCTTGTGTTTGTTCTTGACGTCATTTTGTGAGGCCCAACCAAGAGTTAGTTCTATCTCATATGTAGCTCTAAGGCAAATGAGATAAAAGGATACTGTTGGAATTTGGTGCTCACTAGAGGGAGACAGATACAAATAATTCTCTTTAGTGAGGTCAGTTTAAAAATCAGGTTGTAGAAGTACATTGTGAAGGTATTCAAAATGAAGCTGCCATGAGCGGTTATTGTTACTTGCCCTGTTAAATAAGCACAAGAATTAACTGACAAAGACTGAAGCAGAAAAGAGCTGTTCATTATGCTCGTGGGGATCGTATCCTCCTGCCTTTTTTCTTGGTGGAAAAATGTATCAACAGTTGGAGGTGTACCATATTGTAGACTTCAGATAATAAGGTGCCCACGGTGCTTCCAGTGCTTTGGTGAATGATGAATCCATGAAAGCATCACCAGCCACTTGACCCAGCAGTGGGAGGGTGACAGAAGCCACAGGAACAAAAGGTTCCCATAAGTGGTATGAAAAAACAGCCTCCATTTACACAGTTGAGCTTTATTAGCGCTCCCACCAAAGGAACAGGAACAATGTGAACTCAGTGGTTCCCTTCTCAGTTTGGCTTGCTGGGTGCCTGTTCAGTATGTGACCCCCCAGGCCCAGCACCAGCATTTGCTGCTGATGATCTACTTAACGAGCAGAGGAGGGAAGGAAGGTGAGGGGAGGAGTGTTAGGGTCTGAATCTGAGGGGTAGCAGAGGTATTTTATGGGAACTGGGTCACAGGGAGAAACGCTCATCAGGCGGCTGTGCTGCATCAGGGTTGGGTAACCAAATACTTAAGAGTGTCGGAATACCTTAGTGCTGCTACGTTCAAGGAAATATTTTTTCTCCCCTTTTTTTCCACTATTTATGGAAAACTGAAAGAAGATTATTTTTTTTTTATGAAGAGTATTAGGACTGTGAGTAAAAAAGCATGCCCCATGGTGGAAGTAGGAATCGGCAACTTACTTGACGTAGACTTGCCCTACTTACTGTACCTTATTGAGCTAGCCACCAAGAGAGGTCAAAATGCACTGTGTCTTCCTGGTATTTTGGTCTTTCCGTCATTTTTTGTCACAAGAATAGAGTTATCAACTACGACTCATGTTTCAGGCTGTGGTCCGTCTTCCAGACATCACAGGTACAGGCTCCTAAGTGGCTTAAATAAAAAGACTCACTGGTGGCTCTTTCTGCCGCGTTCTGCTCATAACCAAGACAGTGTTCAGAGGGCAGTTTTGCTGTGCTGGTGCTATTACTTTACTAAAGGAAAAAACATTATTCACCACAAACTCAAAGTGACCTTTTGTCACTATCTTTTTAGTTCTATCCTTGGTTTTGTATTTGGGAATTATTAGGAAATAATTTAAATTCTTTAGATACATCTGGCCCTGGATAAATGGCCTCATCTGCTGTTGAAATATTCCTTATGACTTCACTGGATTTCTGGGTTATGGCCAACCTCAGTCTTCTACAAGCATTTAATCTGAATGTTACCTCATTTTGACTGATTTCCACCAATTTTTTTATAGTTTGCAACGCTTCTAGCGGCAAGACACAGGCTCTTTTTTGTGTTTTGTTTTTTTCTTTAAAAATGTATTTTTTTAAAGTAAAGATATATTTAATTCTCTGTGTCTTAGGGGCAGTGGCCAGTACAGAAGTGAAGCAGAAACTTCAAGAGTTCCTGTTGAGTAAATCGGCAACAAAAGACTCTCCAGCAAATGGGAAGAATCATTCCATGAGCCGCCACCCCAAGCTCTGGTACACGTATGTTCACTATTAAGCTGTTTCCTTGCCTCATCGAGGTACCTGCTAAAACTTGCCAGAATGCTTCTCCAGCAGGGATATTGGGAGTCTGCCTCTAGAATAAGATAGACGTTCAACCAAGAAGTTAGCAAAAACCTATAAGCTTAATATTTCTGGCTGAATTGAAGAGTACTTGGTGGTCAGTGATGAGATAAGGGCAAGTACAGAACATAAGCTTGTACAGAACAAGATGATGTCAGAGATTTGCATAAACTTTTTTTTTTCAGCTGCTTCATCTCTTGATGCTGTCACAAATTTTCCAACTTCACCTGTCATATTTCCAAGTCTCTTCAATTTTTGCACTAAGAACAACTTTGTGTTTGATTTACTTGGTTTTTGAATCCATCACAAAACTTGCCTCTCTTTGAAGAGATGCTGTTTTCCAGCGAAGTTTGGATGGTGTAAATAACTTGCAATGATTTTGGGAAGGACAATGGTAATTTCACTTTTCTTACCCTGACGGATTTCAGTATCCCAAACTGCATATTCTGGTGATGCCCTGGCCTTGATAAGAGTCTGCTTAGACCATTGAAGCAAGTGATTTTGTTGAGTCCTGTACTGAGTGTATTAATGTTTTAAGAGTTTACAGTTTTTACAGTTTTTAACCTTTTTTTTTAACTAATTAATTCTTTTTCACTTCCCTATTACAACAGACACATAAGTCACTCCAACAGAATGAACTCTGGATGCATTTCTGAAAGATTTCAATATTGTCCCCAAATTGATCTTCAATAGGACAAACAGAAATGCATATGATACACTACATTTTCATGTAGTACTTGTTCTTCCCGAAAAGAATTACTGAAGGCCTGCTCTTGGAGTTTCCATTCTGAGCTAATTAGAGCGTTGTGGTAACATGATTTAATATGTAGTTTAATATGTAGTTACATTGTTTCTGGTAGAGATATTTTTTTTTCCAAATACTGTGTAAAATTCTCTTGAGTATGTAAAATTTCTGGGCTAATAATCTGAGTTTAGTTCTGAGTCTCCAGATGAGTGAGAACGAGGATCTCTGCAGAGGGATGTCTTCTCCTACACTAGGGAAAGGAGTACTTCCTCTCATGGTAGTGCGTCTTTTGACGGAAACGTATTATTGATCACGCTACATTGGAAAGATAGGGAGAGACTCTGTAAAAGGCCAAGTAAAATTATGTTTAGATAAACACAAAAAGTCTGAAAGTTTCCCTTCTTTCCCTCCGTCAAGCAAACAAAAAAATCAACCCAGTCTCTGGGCCAAATGATGCAATTTCTTTGCAATTTGCAGTTTCCGTGTACAGAAAGATCTGCCCACACTGTTTCTTTCATCCAGCAGTTATCAGAAAGCACTCTTCAGCTTGGAGCTTCTCTGCTGATGTGAGGGCTACGTGCTGCAGAGCTCATAAAACTTACAAACTGAACTTAAACGCAAGGTTTTGTCTACCTCATCCTCTAAATAGTTTGTTGGTTTTTTTTCAACAGATAATAATAACTCAATATTTCTGGTTAGTTTTATACAAGCCCCCCTGCCCTGAACGTCCCCCACATTCCGATAGAAGAGGCTGGATCAATGTACATCTATTCCTATGTAATAAACAAGACCTAAATGGCTTTTGCTGTGCGTCAGCTGGTTCATATTAAAATGCAACAATCTAAAGTGGTCAATTCCCCAAACTGGTGACAGATCCTGTCTGTAGGTCAACGTGACTCTTATCCTTTGTGACTTTTATAATGAGTGCAAAAAGCGCGTTCTTGGGAATCCCAAGGAGTTCCATAGCTTACTGTAAAAGTGAAATTGGTTACATGAGCCTGTGGTTTGTGCACACTTAGAGGAACAAGAACATAAACACAGCTGAGACATGTGTACAGCATGTGTAGATAGTTACTGCTGGTCACCTCGGTGACTGCTAATTTGTGACCTCTCTGTGTCTGCTGCAGGGCTGCCCACCATACCTCACTGGATCAAAGCTCTCCACCCCTGAGCGGGGCCTCGCCACCATACAAGTACACTTTACCAGGAGCGCAGGATGCCAAGGATGATTTTCCACTTCGTAAAACGGGTGAGTTAGCGTAGTTTATTCGAGCCCCTTACCCAGCAATTCTCCCACCCTTTATATTAACCAGGCTGTCCAGGAGCAAGGCATATATCATAAACCACAATGCCTATTCAGGATAATACTATGGTTAAGTTCAAAGATCCTGACTGCATCTCTACGAGGTCAGACTGACCACATGCTATCAAGAGTCAGTGTTTCCCAACGCTAACAGCTAGTGCAAGCTTCACTGATAAATTTAGTTTCAAAAAAGACCATCATTTCATGGATCTTTTATGGCATTATTTTCTTTGTGTCAATATTACTTCTGTGTTTAATGGCTCGCTCTCTTTTGCATGGTAGATACAGTATCTATCTTCAGTGAGTGTGCTGCCTTTAGACAATGCTTTTCAGGACATTTTGAGGGGAATTCATGGAAAGAGGACGAATTGGATTAGTATTATATTTTCTGTCATTGGTTGTCAAAGTTTGTATGCATGTGTGCATACACATGCATACACACGCACACATTTGTGTGTGTTTTTTACACATAGGGATGTATAATATTGTTCAAGAAAGTGTTCATTTGATCATTTCAGAATGTTTCAGAGGATTTAGCAACTGAACCTTTTGTCTTGACAGCAGGTGAACTGTGGACTTGACTTTTTCTGCACCATAAAGAAAGATAGAAGGATGGTGCTGCAGTCCGTGTGGCTATTGCCTCAGGTCCTTGGTGCAGTGACCGGTGTCCAGGAATGCAGGGGGACACTAAGAGAAGGGGGAAAAAAAAGAAAAGAAAACATTAGATTGCTTATTGCATGAGTCTGCTGTTGAGTGATACAGTTACATTCAGAGAGAAAGTCTGACCCCCTACTGTGCTTAACAGCCTTTGAATGTGATTTAGCCACTGGGAGACTGAAAACTAACTGCAAAACTGGTACTGACTTGAAAAGAAGTGGCATTTGGAACCAGCATACATTCAGAAAGAAAATGCAGTCTGTATCTAATACTTTGAGGCAGACTCTCTAAGCTCATATTATATCCCCAAATATTTTCAAAGGAGTGGAAGCATGAAAAGCAAAATGCTAATTTATTCTAGCTGAATTACTCTTTGTGCAATATGGTGGCAATATAACAAGATTCAATAAAATCTTGTTTAGGCTATTCAGTCACAATAACCCCTTATGTGGTTCTCTGCTTAATACCACTGTACAACATATATTTTCTGTGCCAATAGAATACACATTTTCATTTTTTAAACAAAAGGACATATTCTACATCTTCTAAATGCTGTGATTTCATCTACATGTTTCTGAAATGCAAGTTTTAATTTTTCTTCCGTGTTTATATATCTTAAATGTTATGATTGATATTTATGATGTGTCAGACTGTTGATCTGTAAAACAAAACATTTTCAAACATTGTAACAGTAAAGTTCTCGTGCAGCTGCTAATACTTTTATATCTCTGTGGGGGTTTCAAAATATTCCTTAATTCAATTCCCATTGTCTGCATAAGAGGACTATAATATAATTAAATCCAGATGTTTTCTATATGTTATTCCAAATATTTGGGCATGCAATGCGTCAGTTCCAAAACTGAACAAAGGACATGATGACTCTCTGAAAGGATATCTACAGAATAAATAGACAAATACTAATATAATCATTAGCATAGCCATTTCTATGACATTTACATAGTGATTCTGATAAGCAAATACGAATGAAGTGTACAACATGTTGCATGTTACCAAGGGAGTATATTTGATAGCTCTCCACATCCGTGAAAATAGCAACTGTTAAATATTGTGTTTACACCTCCCATCTCTCTGTATACTAGAGTTGTTTAATTCCAGCCTTCAGCAACATCCCCACAAAGGTTCCAATGACTGTTCATCGGGTTGAGAGCAAAAGCAACAGGAACCAGATCAACACAAGTCAAATGACCCTAAACTGATCTGGGTGGTTACAGGGCCATCCTCCAGGCAGAGGGGACATTGTGGAGCCTGTGTCATCCTCATGGGACCTTACTAGACAAAGATGTCCCATGAACACTCATGTATATGGATAGGCTATAAGCCTGCAGAAATCTGACCTTTGCCATGAGGGGGGAACCTCTTTTCCTTTCCTTCAGGCTATGAACGCTTATTGCCACTGGCTCCTGGTAAACCCTCTGTGGCGCTGAACCTGCATGAAGTCAGCAATTCATATGAAAGCGAACCTCACATTCCTGTCAGCCTTAAGAAAGGAATACCTGTTGTGGGCTTAAATCGCAGCTTTGTTTTGCTTCCCAATTTTATTTTCCATTTTCATAATATAAATAAAGAGGTATCTTTCTTTTCTCCAACCTTAATATAATACCATTGGAAGATAATTGTGATTGAATTGGTTACTCTAAGATCAGATTTATTGGGCAGCAAAGCTGAATGAATCTCTCCTGACATCCTAATGTGTTTTTCAGTTCTAAGGGAACACCGAGTGTCACACGGGCATTGTAAATCATGAGTCTTGCTTGCTCAGTTTCTTGTTCGGTAATATATTTAACCTTTGCTTAATTTGTCCTGAAGTGGCATCTCCTTATTAATCTTTTAAAAATGAATTCAGAGAGACTACAGTAAAGAGGAAAATACTCTGTGCAACCCTTCTAACATCTAGAGTGATGGGATATATAGATAGATAGGTAGGGAAACACAGTCTTGCTGCGTGTATGTTTACAGTTAGGTACCAGAGTTAACATCCTAGCGCAGTGACTATGGTTACTCTGTAACTCTCTTGGCCATGTGGATTGTTCCTTTCCGTACAAGATGCAGCAGAACTTGTCAGCAGTAGGCTTCACACAGCTTAGCTGCATGGAGGATTGGGACCGTCCTAGGGGCTAGAGGCCAGGATGTGCAGCTCTTTGCACAGCTGCATTCAGATGCTCTGCGTTGACAGACTTTCAGAAGAGCAGAGCAAGGGGAGCTATTGCTTCATTGGACAGATAAATATACCATAAGGAGAAGCTACACATCTGTAGCTGAGAGTAGAATTTAGCCTAAACAGCGTAAGATCACATTTTAAAAATGCCCGCAACTTTCACCATGAATACCAGTCGTAACATGTGTTTCCTGCAAAGCACCCAAAAGCCCGAGCAGCATATGGCTCATTAACTTTCAATGAGACTAATGCGTCTAAATTACCCAGAGAGGTTTGAAAATTCCTCCCCATTACCGAACACTTCTGAAATTCGTACTGACTGGTGTGAGAGCTCTGACGGGAGCTGTGCGCTTTGGAAAACCTGATCATTTGATATGGGCAACTTTTGATTGCTGATATCCATAATTCTATGTCTGTCTATCCGGGAAAATATTATCTGCTTGACGAGGTTGCTGTAAAACTAGTAAAAACGTAGCAAACCCCATGGGTTTCATAGGATAGAAGTTCTTTTCAAAGAAAGTTTTTTTGGGTTTTTTTACCCTGTTGAAATAAATGCAGAAATTCTGGCAAGTGGCCATAACATTTGCATTTTCTTCAATCTGTAACATTTCATTTTCTGTGTGCAAGTGTTGATGCAAACCAGCAAAAGCCAGTAAATTCCAGTAAAGGTTAGGTCTCTAACCAAAGCTGCATGTTTTTTTAAAATGTTACGATAGATGGAATTTCTGCATTTTGCCTCATGTTTTGGCTTTTGTTGGAAGAAATTCCCGGGGACGTCAGCATAACAAGTATAAACAGTTTTTTCTTTCCCGAGTTTAGCATAATCATGGCAGAATGGGAATGTCCCTCAATATTTCTATATATTTTGGGTTTATGCCAGTTGAATCTTTCCTTGCTGATGGAGTTGCAAGCTTACAACTTGCGTTTTGCTTACGGATCTGAAGATCACTCACAATAGTACTATTTGAGAAGTTGTAGCTTGCTTTGCAAAAAATGAAGCATGCTTAATGGAAATACAGTTGTTGTTTTTTTAAATACTGAACAGTACAAGGTTCTTGCTTGGGGGGTGAAATTATGTCATTTCATACAGGAAAAAAAGAGGAGATGAAGGATTGTTTAATATAGTGATGAAAGAGAGGAAGAAGGCTGTGCTGCACAGTCATGAAGATCACTTTGTAAAAACCATATTAAGTTAACCTGATTAGGCAGTAGAATAACAGCATAGCTCTTGTGTAATGAGAGTGAAAGATTCCTGAATGAGAACGCGGCCGATGTAATTTTTTTTAAAAAGAAATTAATTACAATATTTCCTTTCCATTATTCTTTCTGCACTTAGTGACTCAGTAATTTACTGGAGCAGTTGAAACAGAGAAGAAAAACATTTCATGTGTGAAAGTTTTTCTCCCCTTCCCTTTCGTGCCACCAAATTCCATTTCTGTTTGCATTTTCTAGGAAAACGCTCTCCTGTGAAGTAACAGTGTATGAAAAAGCTGGATTTCTTTTGAACTTCATTTAAAAAAAAAAGGCTCACAAACCTTCTATTACCATGTCTGCTAAAATGAAGAAGTCAAGCTCAGTAGAGAGAAGCATTATTTTTCTCTGAGTTTATGAGCAAGCATTTTGTTTATCAAAGCAGAAAAACAAGGCAAACGTGATATGATTTTCCTCATTTTATCCCATTTTTCGGGGATGCTAAGCGTTCCTGCCTCACAGAGTCCTTGTTTCCTTGGCTAATGAACAGTCTTGATAAATTTGGACTAGGTGATTTAGCCCAAAGGAAATCACCAGTGCTTATTGCAGAGTGGGAAAAGAAAAAAAAAGAAAGAAAGAAAAAAAAAAAGAAAGAAGAAAAGAAATACCCTGATTGCCAGCCCTCCGTGTTCTTGACTTCTCTTCCCATTAATCACTATATTTTTTTTAGCCTTCCTAAATTCACTATCAATACATTAGTAGTAAGAGGTTTTAGAAAGAGAAAAAAATTTTAGTTGTAATTGAAGAGTGAATCTGAAGCGAACTGTTATTAACAGCTTCTTCCCGGTTCGTGTAATGAACAGGCCAAACCAGAATTCAGCTCCTGGGAGCCAGCGGCTCTAAGGAAATGTAATACCGTCGTAGCTACTGTGTGAGCAGCAGTCATCTCGGGTCCATCGGGGTTCTGCAGCCTCCTGAGCTAGGGGTGAGGAGGGATGCTCCGTCACTCGAATTTACTCAAGTTAAAGGGGAAATTTTTATGAGATAGCTTAAAACTAAATGAAAATGAATGCTAAGGCAGGCTTAATGACACCGTCAGAGAGTAAAGAACTTGTGTAGGTATGCCTTGGTATCATGAAAGCTGCCAAGGCCTGCACCAGGATTCAACAGGAGTCATCACCAGGATGATTCCCATAAAGACTACCATAGTCTTCCCATCACTGCAAGATTGTTCCTCTAATATACTCTATTTAACACTTACATTTCATTGCAGGAAGTGAAGGTGTTACGCGTGGGTGATTCTTGCTTAGTTTCAAGATGACCTGGATAAAGTTTTTTCACTGTATTTCTTCTGTTTTAGCAAAAACTACTTGTATATACATCGCTTTCTCTCTTACCAGTAATTACTCTGTTGTGCTAGATACTGAACCTTCTTGATGGCTAGACTAATTATACAATCTTGGTCTAACTACTATCTTAGTTCTCCTTTTACTGCCCAATGCCCCTAGCCAAAATTGAATTACAAAGTTCTGCTTCGTGTGGTTACATAAAGTTTTTATTACACAAACTGTGTATGTTTTAAGAAACGTTTTATAAATTAGCATTAACGAGGAGCTTGCGTAACTTTTTGATAAGGAGGTAATCAGATACCAGACACCTTTTGACTTTCAAACCTAAAGGAAACAGCTTGAATAAGGAGCAGGGAGCAGTCCTAAAATCTAAAGCATTTTAAGAACATAATGTCCATTGAAAATGAAGTTGAATGGTTTTCATGGGCATTTCAAAGTCTATTCCTTCTGGATAAATAAGTTACAAAATATTGCATATAAAATCTGAGACTCTTTGAAGTCATTAGAAACTGTCCTGTTTGATTTCAGTGGGACTAGGATTTTTCTTCCACTGTATCTAGGGCAGGGATAGTTGAAAACTTTTAGAAAAGTAAACAAGAACATCTAAAAGATGGCAAAAAGAGAGAAACAGAGAGAGAAGTGAAAAGTGGAAATCACATGGTATCAAATCACCCAAAATAGAAGACATTGGTTAGTAAAGATTACACTTCTCCAAACTCCTGCAAAACATAGTTTCACTGAAAAATCTGTTCAAACCCACAACTCTAATTAAGGGTTTTAGCTGCCAAATAACATGTTCTGGCTAAAGCCAAGTAAGCATTACAGAGCCATTCATGAACAACGGCAGAAGCTTTGTACTTTGCTTTTGATTTTCTCATGGGAAAGTAATATAAATGAGAATGATACCTCCCTGTTGGCTTTAACTGTTAGAAATGCAAAGCATGCTGAAATTGTACATAATTCTCTTCCAAAGGAAAGGAAATAGCATTTCAATGGTTTTCCTCAGTGTCTCGTTGAGTTATGGTGGTGCACAATTATTCCTGTTAAATTACTCTACCAGATGGAAGGTTACATTGTATATTTAGCTAATTAAGTTGTAGGGGACTGGAATTATATCCCAGAGCATAAAGTATCTAAAAGTAAACTTGTTTTAATTCAGTTTTGCTGTGAAGGTGCAGTGGCAATGTCTAATTAAGACTTTAAACAGGTGGGGGTTTTCTCTTCACTTTGCTTAACATGGAGAGATCCTTTCACAAAGTCAGCCTTGCCTACGGAAGTTAGACAGATTTTGAAAGCCCAAACAATTAGTGGGCCAATTTTATCTTCATTTGTCTTCAGTGGAGCTGAAGTTCCTTCCTACTCTAGAGCTGAATTTGGCCCATAGTTCTCATCTGCTAGGAAAGCAAGATATATTGCGTTTTGGTTGCTTTTGTTTTCCTGGCATCCTCTACTCCGTGTTGTCTTTGTACAACTCTAAAGAGTACGGTTCAGAAACCTAGACCTGCCCACCTCTCATCTACTGATGACATTGATGCCCAGTTAAACTGGGGGAAATGGTGATGGTGGTTCATCATGAATTTCTGAAGGCTGATGAAATACTAGATTATACTTTTTGCCTGCCATCAATGAGTTACCACTGCTGGATATTTTCCTAGATTGAAATCTGTGGGATTTAATCACCCTATTAACTAATTCCTTCTTGTGTGGGGCTTGGGGAACAACATTATCGTGATCATGATTATTCTATAAAAAATAAATCATTTATCTAGGGGTCAAATTGTGACCCCACAAAAGCCTCAGCTTCTGGGGCTAGGGGATTATCTCTGGCACTTCTTCACTGAAGAAAATAATAATTCTTGTGCAAAATTAGTGATTCAATGGATGTTGGAGGAGGATTTAGGCTGAAGAGTGGGATTTGCTATATTTGCAGAAAGTATAGTATTACATTCCCGTTATTTCTTCCCAGCTAGACTGGTGTATATGGTCAGAAGTGGGGGTGAGAATAACAAGTGGAGACCTAACCAGAAGGACTGCCAGTCATGCGTATCAAAATTTGGTTATTACCATTCAAATGAGGGATGTCCTCTGTTGAATGACCCGCTTCAACTTCTTCTCTCTCCTCTACACCTCCTGAGAACTCAGCTGCGATTTGGCTTCCGTAAGCGCAAAAAAATTACAGAATTTAAAGATGTGCAGGGAAGATGAGAATTAATTTTAAAATATCCTTGTTCTTTTATTCTGTGTTTTAAGACAGTAACATATTATTTGCTTTTTAATCCCCTATTTATTATTGCAAAAGAATATTAATTTGCATGGAAGAAGATTAAGATGGACCTGACATAGCAATAATATGCCATGGTTTCAGCAGACTTGACGTGTAATGAGGACTCAAGAAGCCCAGGGAAACCATGGCCTCATTGAAACCGCTATAGAGCCCAGTTGGTCCAAATGCAAGGAGACGCTGTTTCTGTGCTAAGGAATGGAAATTATTAAGAATTCTATCAAGAGACCTGTGCTTTTGCCTCACAGTATACATGCAGAACAGATATCAACAGAACATATATCACATTGATCGGCCTTTCCTGAAAAATACAAAGATCTCTAATTATGGCTAAATGCAAGCAGTGCACTAAGTAATTCCTACACCTAACTCAATAAATCATTCCTAGGAAGATAATACTTGTTTGTGTGGATAATAAAACAGAAATTTTAGGTTTCATACAGACCGCAGTGAATAACAAGGAAAAGTTAGATATTTAAAACAGCTTCAGGGAATATTTCATTTTTTAGCCATCTTTAGGAAATCAATGAGAAATTGCTAATCTTGTTAATTTGGCTTCCTTAGCCTGAAGAGAGCTGAAGGGCTGAGAGATCCCCTCTAATCTAATTAGCTCTTTTACCATGTGTTTCACTAAACCTGTTTTTTTATTTAGGGAATGGATATTTACCTTAGTCTAAATAAATAAAGCATTCTACCTTTTACAAAAGTAAAATAAAGCAAAGGACTAAAGGGTTTCACATATGACCAGCACTCACCCTGAAGCGAATGGTTGTACAGGAAACAGTTTCGGTATACGCTGAAAACACATTAGGTGATGCAAGCCAGAAAAACAAAGTGTCTCCATCCTGTACCGCTGTATCTGGTGCTCCCGCCTCGTTGGGACCACCCAGCGGTCAGGTCCATGTAGTTCTTGGAAGAGCTTTAGAGGGCATGTGGAAATAGCTTTCAGTCTCGTGAAACTAATTTAAAACTCTTTCAGAAATGGTATTTTAAATTACCAGAATTTAGAAGTCATTGCACCTACAGAATTGTACTACATGCTGGTGTCTCCTAGTCTGTCAGCCAGTGGGAAGGATGTCCCACATGTTCAGTGTCCGGTGTTGTATAGGGACGTGGCCTTCTACAGCAAATGTCAGTCAGTCATGTATGAAAAAAAAAAAGCCACTGCTCATCTTGCCTGTGCCTCACATGTTCAGCTATGTGGAGGTGGATGAAAGAGTCTGTGGCTGCCTACAGGAAGCCAGAGCAGAAGTCAGAAACTCCATGCAGAGCAGAGCCTATTTACATGTCTGCAAGAACCACGTGTGGCAGAGGAAAGGCTGTGAGACCACCAGGTCTCTCAGAAGGACAAACTCATTCACAGCTCTCCACAAAGTGGCTCAGGAAGCTGGAAGCAGTTTTGGTCCCTGACCTGTGTTCTCTTCCTCTCTAGTCTTCTGTCTGACTTTGGGTGCATTCATAGTTTTGGAGAGGAAGCCCAGATTATCTTCTCATTTATCCTTTCTGATAGGGTGCATAGAGGTGCCTTTCATTCTGCCTGCATCACTGAGGGGGAAACTGGGAAGTTTCTCCCTAGCCCACTACCCTCAGGCTGGCTTCTTAGGAACCTTAGATACGTCTCTTTTGGCTATATTTGTTGGAGCAGTAGTAAGGTGGGACTTGACTTTCTCCTTGATCTCCCAGTCCTGGCATGGCACAGACAGGCAGGCTGCTTTGTTACTTATGTCTATTACCACGGTGACTGGGAGCCCACGGCTTGGACCAGGAACCTGTTGTGCTATGCAATGAACCCAACGAAATGAGGATCTCTTCACAGTGTGTTTTCTCCCATTCTGCTCCTCCCGCTTCAATCACCAAAAAGATCTCAAAGTTATCTCACGATCCACATTCAGTATCTTCTTGAAAATTCTCAATTGCCACAGTACTAGAAAGAAACTTGACAAAGAGTAAGCCATTCGTATGCTGACAATGCCACTGTCATGCTAATGAGTACCATCTCGTTACTTTCTCTTGTACCTCTGATGATCTATACCTATACATCATCCTCTTGTCTTATAACTTTGCCTGTAAGCTATCTCAGGCACGGACTGTCATGGTTGTGTCTTGTAAAGCATATAGTGCTTATCTGTGCATGGATGTCTAGTACAGTAGTATAAAAAATAAAAACCTATGTGGTGTGAAAAAAGAAAAAAGGTTCCTTGGCCATGTATTCTTTTATTGATGCTTGTTAGATATAAGGCAGGAAAAAAACAATAACTCTTGCATGGAGTACAGCATAGAATATATTCAAATTATATATATGACCCTTCACAGCTTAAAAAAAAAAAAAGTCAGCTAACGAAATAGAGAATACCAGTGAAGATTTACTTCAAGATCACAAAGTCTTTGTTTTTAGCTGTTTCTGTTGACTCAAATCCTTTAGAGAAGTCCAGGTTATTGTTCCAAAACAATCTTAGTGATAACAGCTGATGCCTGGGCAATAGGAACAATTCATCTTTCTCAAGTAAGATGTGAATTTTGCTGCTGTTCCTCGTGCTGTTGTTGGAATCTTTGTAGCCAAATTTAGCATCATTTACCTCCACTGCCCCACAGCTTTTCTCAGCCAGCCTGCCAGCGAGGAAAAGGAAATGCTTTCACTTTAGAGCCTTTCGAAGTCTGGACAAAAGCTCACTTTCTGTTCTTCAGGTTTCCTATATATGGCTTTAGCCTCGAGATGAGGACCTGCTCGCTATGCACCATCTCCCATCCCCCATTTCCTGCCTGGGTTCATTAAATGCTGATTTGAAGTTGGCACACGCTCTTCTGATACAAAAGTAGTACTGTGTTCCAGGAACCATCAGAAAGTAGTGCGTTATTATCTTTTACATTCCCTTCATATATATGTCCTCTCCCCGTGCGTAGAAAGGATTTTTATCCCTTCTTCTTAAATATCTCTGTGTGTTTAATAAAAAGAAACAGTGAAGCAAAGCCCTGTCAAAAACCTCTCAGCTCATTTGGGAGCAATCTGGCCCCAGGCTATATTCTTTAATGCTAGTATCTGCAAATTGCTAATATTAAGCAAAGTGGAGTATAGAACATAATGAATTCACCAAATCGTTTTCCTATCTCTCATGCTTGTGTTTCAGTATCATGTTTCTCAGGAGAGAATAGTTTTCTTTTACCGGAGCAATGAAGGTTGTTGTGGTGAAATTGATGTGTATATAGAAGCCTGTATAATTTCCATTTTTAACAGTACCGTTGTTTACTTCTTTTCTGCTATATGAAGTCACCATAAAAGGTGAGAAGAATCATTGAGATGCTCTCTTTCTTCTTCACCTAGAACAAAGTTCTCAGTTCTGTAGAGATAATTACAAGCCATGCCAAGGAATTAGGTAACCAATCCTTGGGTTGCCTGTGATATCTTCTGTTCTTTAAACTAATACTTTCTGTATCTTTCATACCTGTTTCCCACTTACAGTCATTTAAAGAGTAATACCAGCATTAAAAAGAGAATAAGCCAGGTAATAGCAATGAGACTGAACAAGCCGTAGTGCTGTAACATCTCATTATTCCAAATTATGCTGCAGTTACATAAACAAAGTCATTTTCAGGCTAGGCTTTCTCAAATCCACTCAAGTGAATTGCTCAATTTGGTATCAACTGATTCCCATCAAGATTAATGACGTGGGCTTTGATGGCCTTCAGAGAAAATAGCTGTGTCTTTTTGTTTGCTTTGCAACAAAACACTCTTGAATAATATATTTTCCCTTTCTCCAAGTGGGAACTGATTATTACTCATTCCAAAGTGATAGACGCAGTAGAAGTGCAAAGATTTGTGGAGCAAAGAGGCTAGGCTAATAGTGACCAATTCGACCAATAACAGATGTATACTGGTTCTTAGCAGGATCGTAGATGAATAGCCCAACCTACCAGCCTGCTGCCATGAAAACGTGCAGTCCTGTTTCCCTCATCTGCCACACTCCTGGCCACGTGCTCTTGTTTTTCTCTTGTCTCTGGCTTTCCGGCTCCTTGGTCAGATGATTCAGCCCAGTACGGTTGCAGGCATCTAACCTGGCAAAGCCCACCTCATTCAGTACCTCCAGCGCTTTAGAGAGACCCTGTTTCCTTAGGAAGGAGAGATACAGGACGTATCCTGTATGGGGTAGAATTAATCTAGTGTGGAGTCCTGGACCCCGGTGGGATGCTCGGTGTACAGAAAGTTAGCCACATGCATTAATTATCTTGCTGAGTCAGTGTCTTGGTTTATGGTTGAATCCCCGCATAAAGTAATAGACTGCATGAAGGTCTTTTCGCTTGTTTTGTGGTATTAATGAAGCAAAAAAAGGTTAATTCTTAGGGGCTTGTATCTGCATGAGGAAGCTACTCTGCAGCAAGCTGGTGAGTAAACCTTTAGCCTCAGATGTTATTTGGCACTGGCTCCCCATGTGACACTTCTTTTCCACATGGAGAATGCCTTTCAGTGATGAACATAGTCGGCTTCAGCAGCGGATTAATTAAGCTGAGCAAAGGTACTAATAATGTGCAGTAGAAATACTCATGGGGTGGATAATGCGAAACAGTTATTTTGGGCGTTATCCCTCTATAGACCACTTCTAAGAAGCACTAAAGTATTGAACCAAATACTCATTTGAAACATAAGGCAGATGAATAATTCTTCACCATTTGCCACTAAGGCTTTCAAGTGCCTTGCAAATCCTAGGGGAACAATTTAATTTAAAGAAAAATAAAAGTTTGAAAAATTTATTTTCACTTTTTTATCACTTGTTTGCATTTCAGAGTTTAAAGGACTAAAATAATTTCTAGATAATCTCATGTATGTGCTTTGGGGCAGTCTGCATATATGTATATACATTTATAACTTTAATCCGCAGCTCTATCCTTGAAGCTGAAAATACTTAATTTTACCTTTTTAACTATCAGAAGAGAGTTGACAATTATAGATGTGTTATTACTGCTTTCCTGTAGGAGTGCACTGAGGCACATAGGATTGCTGTTGTGATCCATACCCGTTGCAGTGAAAAATAATTCAGCTACAAGGCAGGGTGGTACGGTGACCTCTACAGTCACGCACCAAGTCAATGCCTCAGCCACAGATGAGTATCAGAAAACCACTTAGCAGTTTTGCATTTTTCCCATTGGAGCAGACGTGTTCAAATTGATTAAATTTATATATTTAGTGCACTGAAACCTGAATTCTAGTTGCCAGCCGTCAAGTCCTAGCTGCTACCATGTTAGGAGCTGGCAGTGTCTCATGGGAGGCATTCAAGAAAGCCAGTATTTGAAGCAAACACTCTTCAAACCTTGGCTTTGTTTTTTTATTGGGAGGTTTATTTTATTATTGAAAAACCACTCTTCTCCATGCCTTTTCATTTTAAAATTGATTATTTCCATTTAAAAATGATCTTCATCTTTCACGCAAGGGCTATCTTCTCAGATGGCTCATAAATTCAGACATTGACATCAAAGTCTGCTTTCTCTGCTTACATGATTGATTCAGACGCAGAATATGGTGGGATTGTGGTAAAAACAGAAAGGCGATCACTGTGACTGAGCATGAAACAGTCATATAGAAGTGGAGCATTTCTCCAGTGAGTGTTGCAGAGGATTTATATCACATTAGTCTGTCACGGGTATAGAAATATTCTCCTAAATGTTAAGAGTACAGGATAGTGTAAATCAAAATAACCAAGTGCAAAAGGAGTGAGCACCTTTTTTTCCAAATGTCATCATACCTGGTGAGATCTGTGGTGAAAACATGTAGTGTAATCTTAGCCCATTGTTATATTTTACATTTTCAGTTTCGTAGCAAATGGTATCTTAGAGAGCAAACAAGTCATCTCTACTCCATCACTAGGCCTTAATAATAATTGATAATAAGAACTGATAATAAGGAAATTTCTTGTTAATATTGTTATTATTAAAGATTTTCCAGTGTTGCCCTTGACTGTGTATCTTGGCCCGAAATGCGCTCAAGGCACAGGCCACTTGGAAGGAGGCGCTTGCCAAGAGCGATGTAGTAGGTGACAAAGGCGGGGACGCGACTGCGGGCACTGCAGGTTACAGCAGTGCTTCAGCGGGGGTGCAGCCCCTTTGCTCTCAAGTGAGCACTTCTAATGTCCCTGTCCCTGAGGAAACGAGTGGGAGAGCAGGACACAGATGTGCGATGTTACATGCTGGGCAGGGACTGGAATTAGAAGTGTAGGAATGAATTCCTGCCCCAGAGTGACAAATGGTATAATGCTGAATTGAATGAAGATTTCATTTATTTTGTTTTTCTTCTGACTCTTGCTCCTTCTTTGGGACTGGACTTAGGTCTGTGCATAGGAGAGAGAACTGATCCCGGTGTCCAGCTCTCTATTTTGAGATATTGCTTAGCCAAGCCTTGGTTCCAGAAAGGGAAATATAAACAAATACTATTCCACAATTATCTTTCGCTAGCCCTTAGCAGTCTGTTTGATAGAGGGTTTACTTAGAAGAACAGATAAACGAGTACATGAAACATTTTATCATGCTAAAAATATCAGAAAATAAAAAACACAGCAGAGCTTCATGTCTGGCCTTCGTATGAAAAGACTGTGTCCATTTAGGAAACAAAGGTGGAACTTGCCCAAGGTGCATTAAATATAATCCTAGGTTTTCTGGGAATCAATCGTACTTCTTCATTTTCAGAGCATATATTTTTCTGTGTAAATGTTCTTAGGACACTGTCATAAATCTGGTTGTTTGGTGTGTTACTCAGAAAACACTGAAATTCTGGGCCTAAAATTGCTGACCAAGAAATGTTCTGCCAGCAAGGCTTCTCGTAATTTATATTTCTAAGAGAAATCAAAAGGCACCAGTGGAGGTTTCTCTCTATTTCTGTCATCAGACCATAATCCGATTATAAGGTTCCAAGTTCCAAGCAGTATTTCCATCCAACTTTTCACCTACAAGATAGATAAAAATTATGTAGAATAAAAGTTGCATTCATGTCTAATTAGTACTTATGACATTAACAAAAATTAATGGGTACCTTCAGAGTTGAAATAGGATGAGAAAAATCCTGGGATCCGAAGCTTTTCAGCTCTCTACCACTCTTCCCTAGCCTCCAGTCTGAATCGGAGTTGTATGAGGAACAGCAGGAAGGCTGGGGAGGATGGACAGTAAAATCTCGGCCTCCAAGCCCCCCTTGGATGAGATGGTGGGACCTCAGTGGTGTCTGACAAAAAGCAGTAGTTTGATTTGTAATAATTTATTTTCTTCTCTTCATTTCCAGCTTCAGAGCCCAATTTGAAGGTACGTTCACGGTTAAAACAAAAGGTGACAGAAAGGAGGAGCAGTCCTTTACTCAGGAGGAAGGATGGAAATGTTGTCAGTTCATTCAAGAAGCGACTTTTTGAGGTGACAGGTAATTAAGAATGGAGAAATTTTTTATCAGCTGTGACTGCTCACAGAATTGTAGTGGTGTTTTGGAATTGAAACTGTTTGCTAAACAACAGGTTGTATTTTTTTTTCTGCTGCTGAAAAGAAAACCATGTTAAATAAATGGTTGTGTATAAATAGCTTGTAATCTACATCTTTCTACCACTTACTAAAAAGTCATTGTCAATTTGAAAGCCTTACTTTCAAACCAGCTTGGGAACCAGTACAACAGCAAGTACAAGAACAAATGTTAGACTTTTGGTGGCAAGGGACATCAAAGGACATCTTCCCTTAATTTGTGTCTTCTGTACGTGGACAACATTTTGGGTCTTGCATCTCCCACTTCCCATCTCCCATGGAAAATACAGATGCTAGTAACAGGTGCATAAACACCTATCTGGTATTACTTAGGGTAATCAAGGACATTTTGGAGTCTTGTGTTTGGCCCTATCCCTCTGGTTTCTCTTGTTTGAAAATGTCAAGATTAGTTGGTTTTGATGCAAGGGCTCACTAAAATTTGTCATCAAATAGTATTTATTTTCAATATTTTTCCTGCCCTTGAACTTAAAAAGTGACAGGGTGAATGAACCACGGGTGCTAAGGCTTTCTTTCATATGTTTGCTGTTGCAGAGTGGTAAATTCTGTTACTTATATTATTTTGTTCCCAAACAGCGTAAAGTCCTCTCATTTTTAGTCCTTAGGATTAATATGCTGCCAAGGCCCTATCGGTCGTTTTGAAGGAAAAGAGCATTTAGAGTATTTGTCCTCATTCTGACATTTCTTGCTTTGACTTTGCATCAATATTTGGTAGCTTCATGGCTTGTTCGAATGATGTTACAATCAGGCCATGTGTTTATGCAACCAGCTGCTACTGGTCTGTCAGACATGGAGCTGAATTCACTTGGTATATCAGAATTATATCACACCAAGATGGAAATATAAAATTCAGGTCTCCATGCATGCAATTCTTGTGACAACTTTTCACAGTATGTCATGTGTAAAACAGGGACATGGATGTGAATGTATGTATGAAAGTACCTAAATAAGGTAATTTCCCTATAAATTATTTCCAGATTAGAATTTTTCACAGCTAAATTATTATTTTAATTTGTCAAAGCTCTTATGAGATTCTTGATCTCTGCTTCCATAGCCTTAGGTGATTTCTTTATATATTGTACGCTCACAAGTAGCTTATAAAGCAGACTGCTTATCCCAGGAATTTTTTTTTTCTGCAGCGATTTAATGAGCAGAACCCTGAAAATAAATGTGTTCTCTTCCTAGCTCTAACAATAATTTGGAGCCTTACAGATTCCCATTATAATTATTAATATAGGCTATATGACATATTGCACCTTTCATGATCTGATCTTCCCTGATCAAACATTTGTCTGACACCTTTTTCTACTTTTTTTTATCCTTTTAACTGACAATAGCCCTTTCTTTAAATGTCTATTTATACAGAAAGTGCTGTTGTAATTTTTTAAAAAGTGAGAAAAAAGAATAAGTTTGTGTTTCTGCTCTTCTATGAAAACTAGTGAGACTACTATGCAAGAACTTCACCTGGCCAGTTAGCATAGCTGGGTATGGATTCACTTCAGTAAATCGAGGTCAACTCTGGTCAGAAAGAGCAACAGGTCCAAGAAACAGCTAGGAAATTTCCCAGTAACTTCGGTCAAAGTGAGGATATATTTTTTGCATGTGAAGTGAGGCAGAAAGAGCAAAGAAGCAAAGTGGCTATAGAATATTTACTGCCACATTTAGATATTATTTTAACTTCTTGAGTACTTTAATTTGAAAGCTATCCCATGAAATAGGCTTACCTCTACTAATGCTGTCCTCTTCCGTCTTTAACCTTGTTAACTGTTTCCATTACATAAATTTAATTTATATCAGTGTAGGATTAGAATAACTCAATACAACAACACACAATGAGATCATCCTCTTTCCCCTTTATCTTAGACAGAGCTTGGGAAACTTTAAATCAAGATAACATACAGCCTTTCAAATGCTGTTTTGGGATTTTTGGATGCTGTAAATATTTCTTCGTATTTGTGCCAAAGATGTAGTGAAAGCGGTGTGTATTTTGCCATTGTTACTTGCGTATGTAATGATTAGTCTGCAATGGACTCAACCCCTTTCTCAACAGAAGGGGGATGGCAGTAGGCCTCAAGAATTGACGACATGTTATCATGACCTTTGCAAGCCTCCTATCTCTGTCATTTTGATCTCTTACAGAGGCAGGACTCTTTGCAATTAAGAAGAAAAGACTTTCTTTCCTTTTTACTCATTACGAGTTGTATGTCTGTATCTCTGCCTGATACTGAGGATCATAGCATCTTTGTGGAAAAAATAAATAGTAAATTCTTCCTTTGTGAAGCAGGCACATCAGAAGGGGAAAGACAAAGAGTATCTTTCCTCATTAGCACCGCAAAAGGAAAACCAAAAGGAAGGGAGGGTGAATTAAAAATCTTTGATGTAAGTAAATAGCTCATTCATAACCAATAGATACTTTTCAACAGCAAAAACCACCTGCGCCATAAGGAGTATACAATTAATCAAGATCATGTGTTCCTTTGCAGTGTGAAATTCATGTATGCTTTATCTGTTTTTCAGAATCCTCGGTCAGTAGCAGCTCCCCTGGATCAGGTCCCAGTTCCCCAAGCAATGGTCCAACCAGCAGTATAACAGACAACGAAACCTCAGTTTTGCCATCTAACATTCAAGCTGAGGTAAGACGCTTTCTCCTCATTGCATAGATAATTGCTCAGATTTCTAGACTGGAGCAATTTGAAACTTCAATTTGATCATACTCACAGGCAGAGTAATCGCAGAATATGTAATTATCAGGGATTCCAGGACATTGCAGGCTGACATCAGATGTGTAAGATACATCTTCATATATGAGGAGCATATTCAGGAAACTCTTTGGTAACAAAAGTCTGAACAAAAGCAGCAGTGATGCTGCTGGAAGAGTGTGAGGGAGCTATAGAAGGAACTTGGAAGCATCTGTGTTGCAGAACATTACCTCCTGGGATAACCTGAAGAGGTGCACAGTGTTGAATGCTGATGAAGAACTTTCGCATGCAAAAGAGTGATTTAGGCATTGGTGATCCTAACACGTATGAGTTAAGGTGGTCACAGGTTCAGATGGCTGCTGAAGTAGATTTTTTTAATTACAGTATCGAAGTTAGGTGACTAAATCCTTTTTCACACCTGCGTTTTGTTTTACTGTACCTCAGTTTCCTTATCAGGGCAGTACTTCAACATAACCGAGATGCCAGGAGTCTGGGATACTTGTTTTGTAAAGGGAGATTGTACACAGAAGGAATCTTATCTACTTCTTACTCTGTTTCATACATACGTGCCTATAACAACAGGAATGCAGATGGCAAATCAGTTGTGATAAACCTCATTTAGCATAGACGACATGCCTAAGTCATGCTTTCCATGGCGATATTGTAAAGGGACAATAAACTAATGCAACTAAGAGAGAAGCAAGTTCCACAATATTATGTATCCAGTGCCTATACTTACAGCAATTCCTGCTTCGGTGGCAAAGTTTTCTATTAATTGTTGGTTTATACTCATTATGTTAGAAAAATCGCATAAGAAAGTGTGATTTAACAGAGTTTTAGCTAATGGAGCTATTTCTCCAGGTCAGTGACAGGACATTCACCTCAAAAAAACCTGGAATGGGCAGTTCAACCTCCAGCAGTGACTTTTGCCCATAATGAATTAATTGTGTGTGTGAACTATGATCCAGGGGGCAGGTGGGTGACCTCTGCGCACTGATTAGTAGCCTCTCTCTGGCCCGTAACCAAAAAGAAAAAAAAAATGCATTGATGGCTAACATGTGGTCTTGCCTCATAGCCCCCCTGTATGTGATTGCAAAAAAATTTAAATGATGCAGAGTAAGATCCATCATTTGGATTAGATCAGATCCTAGTTCAGTGGAATTAAATGGTATATTTTAATATTGGAAATGTTTTAGATAGAAGTTTGTAATATATGGGCGTTAGTGCTGTGTTAAACAGGAAATCTCGTCCAATTGGATCTTGTATTGACCTTGAGGATACTACAAAATGCAAAGTGAATAATCTCTCAGACTGATAAACGGTGCTTATTACTTTGCATGTTATAGTTTCTGGACACTTGCCTACAGTGTTGAACCACCATCAGAAATGCATACAATCTGGTCAAGCTGGCAATCTCTCTCTGGGGAGATTTGGAAAGGTTGTAGCAAGAACCAGCAGAATTATATTCTGTTTATTAATAGAACATTGCATTACGTATCATTTGCTGTTACGATGCCAGAGATCAGAAGTTATAGCCCCCCCATACAATCACAGATGCTCAAATGAGCCTAAAAAGTTCCTTTAGAAGTTGGGCTCTGCGTGCTGGAGTCGGTCACTTAGCTCGCTGGAAGAGTGCAGAAGCTGAAACTACTGATTTCCATTTCCGGATCCAGTCAGGGATTTCTTTGCCTCTCTGGTTACTTGCCTGTTAGTACTGTGGTCCTGTGGGCTCAAAAATTTTTCCATAAATCTCAACTTCAGTGCATTTTGATTTCAGTGGGGTTTTCTTTGGTAGTTTAATAGCAGCCAAACTCCTACGTATCTCTTCTCTAATTTAGCATTAGCTGCCAGCTCTCAAAAGCTATATATCTAATCAATTTTTCATCAGATACACAGAGTACAGAAGTTTCTAATAATAGGATAAGTGTTCCAAAATCACCCAAAATATCACTTGTTTTGCTCTAATCCTGCATGACTCACGTTGCTGTTGTTTCATAATCGTTGTTGTGACATTTGCAGTAAGTGTTGTGCTCATATCTGAGTGGGTGGATAGCCACGGTTTTCATGGCAGCAAATAAAACACTTTTTGCTGGGGGAAAACAGGTTGCTATGACAGAGAGCCATTTACCAGTAAAACATGAGTCAATACCGTAAATGATTACACTCTAGTGCATAGACAAAATTAGAGCATTATCAGTAATGAAACAGACTTTTGGAGTATTTTTGCCATATCCATTTGAATAGCGAGGCTTTTAAGTGGTTTACCCTCCGGAGCAGACAGTCTGGTGGGCAGACATTTACATTTTTTTGAATGAACAAAGGTGCTCTGCAAACGCTATATTTTTGCAGATAATCTTTTACTATCACAGTTCCCTTAATGGTACTTCCAGTACCATTTGTTAAAACACTGGTCTCATTATATGAAACTTGAAAGTTAAACTCAAGATTTTAATTGCACCTTATAAATAAAATGCTGTTTTTATTAGGCCCAGTTGTCTCCAGTATCATCAAGGTTCACCGCAGTAGCTATTTGTCTCTTGTAGCACGCTGTATACTTTCAGGTCACCTGCTGTGCTGAGACTAAATCTTACTTGCATGAGAAATGCAAGCAGGATTGAGCCCCTGCACAACACGTCCCTGGAGTTCAGAGGGACAGCCTCCCTTAGTCATGCCAAGTGATTAATTTTAGGCATTCACGGCCTGGTCCAAAGCCGTTGAAGGCAATGGAAAGTTTCCAGTTGGTGTAAGCGGGCTTCAGATCATTTTCTTTCTTTCATTTGCGCTTTGGAGAGCAGCATTTCCTAGAATATCACCCGATTATACAGGAGACATAAATGACATGCATGGCAGATAAACCCGTGCTTGATTTGTGCAACTCCACAGCTCTACGTTTCTGATACTCAGCTCCTTGTGGTGCTCTTTGCAAGTGGCTAGTGGCAAATTGCATAGGCTTCTGACCAGCTGATGAGGTTGCTTCAAGGGTCTGTGAACAAAGCCTAGTTAATTACAAAAAAACCCACCCCAAAAGCATTAGGAAATAAGAGTGTAAGTAACTGTGGTTATTCAAAGCTCTGACAGCATTACTGTAGCTCCGCGACTGAGAAGCGTTAAGGCCAAACCATTTCCCCTTCCCCTACTGATGTATAAATGTACATGTAAACATGCACGTATGAAATAGGTATTCCTGCTTCTCAGCAGTTCCCGATAGCACAACAGAAGTACAACAACAACTAAACATGGTTACTTGCTGATCATTTTGCACTGTTACATTTAGTTATTGTGCCCTATTTTGAGAAAGAGGGTAACTCTGTGGACAGGCCATTTTAAGCGTCAGGAAGCAGGATCCACGAACCCAGTGAGTGCACGTATAGGGGAGCAAGTAGGGAAAGTTGCTCTTTGGGGTAATTTAGGTGCCAATCCAAACCATCAAGTCCGCATGTAGGTCAAGGACCACGGCTTAGCCGTTGTGACGCTGGCGGCAGCTCCAGCTTGTGCCACCGTTTCCAGGTACGGTCAACTGTGTACAAAGAGAAGCTGCAGGTGGGGTCACGCAGTTGTGCCTCAGCATACGCAGGACCTTAATGTATGCAGGTGGACTACTAAACTGATTTTGGGAGACGAGGTTTAACTGGTGTTTAGGCTAACATTGCCTGAAAATATGTTTAAAAATCGTTACTTACCAAAATGAAAATGACTGATTATTCGCGGTATTGGAAATTGGATGGAAATACACTTACTAATAAATTTGTGTTTTCAACAATAAACTCCCATGGTACATAACATGATTGATTCTGCCTCATGAAACAATCATGCCTGACCTTAATGTGGGAATGTGTTTTACTGCTATACGCCCTGTCACTGTTACGTTTTTTGATTCAAATCTTAGAAGTTAATAGTGGCATACTGAAAACCAAAAAGGAAATGTGCACTTTTGAAGTGGCTTTGTATAGATGCTGCAATTGCTACGAATTTGATTATATTCTAGGAGGCACATTAGGGCTGCTGTAGTGTCCTTTTTCTGTTAAATCTTTGTAGTCTCCCTGAGTAATATCTCCATAGTCTTGACATACTTGGTTTTATTCACGGTCAAAGGTGGATGTTATCAAGGCAAGGCACTTTTAGCTGGGAATTAATGTAATACACAAGTGAAGCTTCTTTGTTTCGTGTGCTATCTGTTGACATTCCCAAGGTACCAAAAGAAAATTACAGAGATAGACTTCTACTGTTATTGTCTCAGTGATAGGTCGTATCTCCAAACAAACTGTATGAGGAAGGTTATGTTTTGGAATAACATCCTGTGTTTTTGTGCTTAACCACTTTTCATTGATGGTCTGAAGTTGCATTGTATTAGCACAAAGTATTTTACAGAGTTAATTGATATTCCAGGTTTGTCCAGGGGAAAATCTACAGCTCCCCGCAACATGCTTGACAAGTTATTATATTTACTTTAGTCAAAGCCCGAGTGTGCAGTATCCCTCTTGGAGGTGGTCTATTATTGGAGTCCCATATGCTTTTTGTTTGGGAAGAAAGCAGTCACTGTGTCATACTGTTACACAGGGTATTCTTTTTCAAGGATGTTGTTCCCTTGGGGACCATATCATGCCAGAGTTCCTAAGTCTAATAAGACCTTTGTAGCTCTTATTGTGTTAAAGTTCTGGGAGGGAAGCAAGAGTTAAACAGAAAATGTAATTCAAGCGACTATACTAGACCACATGTTGAAAAACATGACTGTTAAAGCAGAAAGGCAAAGGCTTCAAAAAGATTCCTGTTGTGGTAATGTAACTTTTTATGTTTCTTCCCAATGAATCTAGAATGGAAGGCAGAGGGTGATCTTTGTAGAATGTCTGGTTTTACTTGACAGTAATTAAAAATATATCAGCAATTCCATGTTCTTGAAAATTATATCACAAGGCTTCAAAAGAAGTGTTAAAGATTTTAGCTTGAAGGGAATCAGGAAGGTTGTGAGGGGTATCCCACCATCAGAGGATGACAGGATTCTGGTTTTGTTTATATGCATATATAGAGAAACAAAGTACATGTTTTAAATGGCAGATGTGGCAATCTGCCTCACTTCCTTCACAAAATTCCCATGTCGATGGAAGTAAAGAATGTGCCTGAAACGTCCCCATATCGCAATCTGTGTAAGCAAATACATGGACTAGGTAGGAACCATGTATTTTACCTTACAACAACAATTCTAATAACCGTGGTAAAGTAAACATACACATTCATGACACCTTTCATTCAGATAGATCTACTCCTTAATTCATTGGCTAAGTTCCCGCTGAGGTTCTGGTAGTGAAAGTGTAGTTGATGAGAAGAACTGATGTTGAGCTGATGAGAAGATGATGAGAAGGGATGGTCTAGGAATCCTCAAGATTTTCGTTTTGCATGGAAATTTGACTTACTAACCAGGCATAATCCCAGACATGTATCAGTTGCTTTCTTAAGAAAGGCAATAACAGCCTTTTCACAGGGACAGTACTTTTCCTAATCTGGAACCCCGTTGGGACGCAAACCAATGCATGATGCATAATTGGCTTTCAATGTAGCGGGGTAATAAGGGTAAAGTAACCAAGATAAAAAGCTTGGAGATTATACATCTGTTGTCTTTCCCCTTTATTCCAGCAACTGGTTTCACAGCAACGCCTGTTGGTACAGGATGAATCAGTGAACTTGTTGAGTCTGTACACATCCCCTTCTCTGCCCAACATTACTTTGGGACTTCCAGCAGTACAACCTCAAATCAGTGTAAGTGACCAGTCTCAAGCCTTCCTGTCTACTTTTGTTTCTAGAAAACCTACTTTCTGCCTATTCTCTTTTTTTTTTTGCATTTTGGACCGTAAGTGATTCGGAGTAGGAGCCAGACCTTTCTTTGCATTGGACAACATCTGAATGTTTAAAGGCACGACTTGAAAGCAATAATCACTCTTAATCACAAATAAACAAGTGACCATGTGTAGCAGTTGGGTCACCACAACCTCATGCAGTGCTACAGGCTTGGGGAAGAGTGGCTGGAAAGCTGCCCGTCAGAAAAGAACCTGGGGGTATTGGTGGACAGACAGCTGAATATGAGCCAGCAGCGTGTCCAGGTGGCCAAGAAAGCCAAAAGTATCCTGGCTTGTATCAGAAATAGCATGACCAGCAGGACTAGGGAAGAGATCATCCCCCTGTACCCAGCGCTGGTAAGGCCCCACCTCGAACACTGTGTCCAGTTTTGGGCCCCTCACTACAAGAAAGACATTGAGGTGCTGGAACATGTGCAGAGAAGGGCAACGAAGCTGGGGAGGGCTCTAGAGCACGAGTCTTATGAGGAGCGGCTGAGGGAACTGGGGTTGTTTAGTCTGGAGAAAAGGAGGCCGAGGGGAGACCTTATCGCTCTCTACCTGACAGGAGGATGTGGAGGGGTTGGACTCCTCTCCCAAGGAACAGGCGATAAGACAAGAGGAAACGGCCTCAAGTTGCGCCAGGGGAGATTTAGGATAAAATTAGAAAAAATTTCTTCACCAAAAGGGTTGTCAAGCATTGGAACAGGCTGCCCAGGGAAGTGGTTGAGTGACCGTCCCTGGAGGTATTTAAAAGACATGTAGATGTGGTGCGTAGGGACATGGTTTAGTGGTGGACTTGGCAGTGCTAGGTTAACAGTTGGACTCGGTGACCTTAAAGGTCTTTTCTAACCTAAATGATTCTATGATTCTGTATTGCATTTATGTATGCAAATCAGGTAACAGATTTTGGACATGGCGAGAAGTATGTGAGGAGGTGATTTAGTATAAAAGTTCAAATTATATGATCACCCCTACCTGGTAAAGTACAACAACTGTAACTTTTTATGAGATTCCATTGGCAACCTAAACTGGTCTGGAGGATAGTAGGGGAAGAATCTAGTATTCCTGCAGCTAGGTTTGTTATTTGAAGGGTGTGCTATTAATCAGACAAATAAAATCAGTGAATATGTGACGTTATTATATATGCCCTTTTTTCAGTCTGCAGCAATCACCTTTATTTAGAGCTAAATGGTAAATTAATATGTGAAATGTATGAAAACACAGACTTGGTATGTATGGAAATCCATGCTGATGGATAAGGATCTTTAGATCTATACCAAGTAACAGAAACCTAGAGGTGAAATATGAGGGCCAGTAAAATATCTGAAAATTTTGCCACTGGTAAAAACTTACCCTTTCTGATTTACAGCAAAAATATGTAAAAATACTAATATAAGTTATATAGTGGTTCTATACAAAGTGTATAAATTCTGCAGAAATTGTAGCAATTTAAATTCCTTAGAACATGAATTGGTAACTTCTATACAAATTCTGGGGGTGTAAGTACCCCTTTCCATGATGGAATAAAAATAAATCTATACAATCTACTATGATTTGTTATAAGTGCCACTTAATTCCAGTGCTACTCTTAGTTTCAAGTTAAAGTTTCATGTCATTTTATGGCTTTTTCAGTACATTTAATGTTCTCACCAATAATATATTGCTGCAATCCAACATTTTAACATCAGATATAGAACGTTGCAAAGAAAATTATGTAAGCTTTAAATCAGTTCTCTAGAAGCCTTTCATGAGATATTTATAAGCAAATTATTGTTTTTAAGGGATGGGAAAATAGAACTGATCATGAAAAGTAGTTCTTACTTTTCCAGATGATTTCGTAAAAAAATTCTTAGCTATTTCACAAAAAAATATAACTATCTTCAAAGTAATTTTATAACATTAAAATGGAAATGAAAATATCTTTCATTTTCTCACTCAAATCATAAGAGCTTTTGATGTGGCCAACTAGCACCAAATATTAGTTTTGGCATTAGAAAAAACAAAGGGGTTGACTTGTGAAAGTAATGTTTATTTCTGTTACCAGAATAAGCAGTTGCAAATTGAATGTAAAGTTTACTTGGGTGTTTATTTTTCAGAGAAGGATGGTAACAGAGTGTAAAGTAACCATACACCCAAAAAATAGTAGTGAAAACTTTGGTTTGCCTCATTAGAATTTATGGAATTCAGATTATCAGAGATACTGTTTTTACCATAAGTGCTTATCTGAAAGCCTCAACATGCTTGTTTCTCTTAGGTTTTTGTTCTTGCTGTAAAAAATGTTATGCTGCTTTAACTGCTCTTTTAAGAAATAATTTTCGTTTTAAACTAGACAATGAAAAAAGAAATATAATAATAATAAAAGAAATATATATTGTGCATTTGCAATCCTGAAGGGCCAAAACTTCCAAAACCTTTAAATCAATAACTGTGCTATTTATAAGGGTACTTTAAAATGCCACACATATACAACAGCTCTTGATGATTCTGTAGATGAGAGTTTAACTGTACAAATTTACTTTGCAAAGGTGTAAAACTTACATTTGTGCTGTCCTTCAGGGAGTCAGGGAGTGCTCCAGGAAAAGTAATAGCTTCCCACTACTACAGGTAATTACTTTGTTTTGGCGATTGGCTTGCTGTCTGATGGAACGTTATGTGAAAAACCAAGGCTTGCCTATTCCAAACTCAATGGAAACTATTTCCTCTGATCCCCTGTTTTCCTGCACAGGAGGCTGTGGGAAGGTCGTTAGGACTTTTAAGGATAGGCCCCGTCTTTTCATTAATAATGTTCTAACTAATAGTTCCTTGTGCTTTGGCTTTTATTACTGATTTTTCAAGTGGTTTCGTTACTCAGTTTCTCACAGTGTTACATTTAACTGGCATGTTTTTCCTACCTTTTCATCTCACAGTCAAGGCGTAAGATAGGGTTGGTTGTTAACCTTTTCTTCTGTATGTATTCATAAAGTATGACATAAGACCATCTAATCAAGTAGATATAAACGGCCAGGTCTATGAAAAGCAGTTACCAGTGCAATTGTCCTTTGACAGGCTTCATCGTCATTCAAAGAAAAGCAGAAGGGGGAGACCCAGTCGCTCAGACAAGGAGTGGCCTTGGCTGGACAGTATGGGGGGAACATTCCTCCATCCTCAACTCATCCGCACGTTGCTTTGGAAGGAAAGCCAAATAGCAGCCACCAAGCTCTCTTGCAGCATCTGTTACTGAAAGAACAAATGAGACAGCAAAAACTTCTTGTGACTGGTAATGATCAAAACTTCAACACAATAATGATTTGGTTTTAATGACGTTTGTATTCACATTAGACTAAATGTGGTAATACAGATACTATACATCCTAACCGCTGGGAAAATGGAAGGGTGGGAGAAAAAACGACAGCATCTTTGTTTTCCCCCTTCAGTGATTCTGCTCCGTTAGCCTGAAAGAATTCGATGATTACGGAAAAGAGAAAATGATTACTTCACCACATTCTTTTGCAGCTGCTGAACTTCCCAGCGTGGCGAGGCACGTGGTACACGTCCCACTGCATCAGCGCTGATGCATAGTTCTGCAACATACACCCTCTTCTCGCCAAAAGCTTTCTCTCCTATTAGAACTATTAGTTTGTTGTTCTTCACACAGGAGTGAAATGTCCCTGTTTTGCAGGAGCGGTTCCTCTTCATCCACAGTCTCCTTTAGCAGCGAAGGAGAGAGTCTCACCTGGCATAAGAGCTGCCCACAAACTGCCTCGCCACAGGCCCCTGAATCGAACCCAGTCAGCTCCTCTTCCTCAGAGCACTTTGGCCCAGCTGGTCATCCAGCAGCAGCATCAACAATTTTTGGAGAAGCAGAAACAGTACCAGCAGCAGATCCACATGAATAAGGTGAGTTCCCAAAGAAAGGGATTTCCAATAAACGTAAAGGTTGAAAACTAATAAGGAAGTTTAGGTACTGGTGCCATGTGGTCGTGGACAGGAGACAGCTTCTTGCATGAGTATCTCGTTTATGCACAGTTGGCATAAACATTTGTGTAGATCTTCATTTGCAGCTTTCTGAAATATGCTGCAAAGGTAATTTGTGGTTCTTGACATCAGTAAGAATACAATTCAGCAAAATAGGGTTCAAAGCATCATACAGGTTTAAATTGCAGGTGGTTTCCTGTTGAATGGTAAAGGATGCCTTAAAGATTACTAGATTTCTATCAAAGTTTTTAGTGCGCACTTTCAAGTTTCAGCACTAATTCCATTCAGCTGCCTTTAAATTGTATTTTAAACTTTCTCATTGTGGATTAGCATTTGGAGTAAATGTATATAACTCATTTGATCTCAATCGGCTGCTTAAATTGATCTTTTTTGTGTAAGAAACTTATTATGCATCTGGAGAAATTTTTAATCAGCTTTTATCAATCCAACTTTTTCTCTGTAAGTCAATTAGTATCATGAAAGTTTGTTTTCTATATGGCGATAAAAAATTACCATATAAGGAGAAAGAGAAGAATGTGCAATTGCTAATATCAGATAGAGAACTGAGTTGTGCCCCTCTTTCACTGTAGAGTAATGCCTTATTCTGAGGGAGGAAAAAGAATAAAAGGGACCATCCATTGATAAACAAAGAGCAGCAGAATCTAAATAGAAGCTAATGCTTCTACAACAAATGTGATGCTGTTCCCTGCTCTAAAAGGAAGATATGCAAGTAATTAAATGCTTTTATCTGGAGAACTTTTTTCTGCTCTTACTACATAGCTTTCCAAAAGTTGTTTGCTGGAACTCCTCTACCCTTCAAAGATATTAATCGTGCATCTATAGTTTTCTTCTTTTGTTCAAGGGTTACTTAATAACTATATATAAGAGGCAATGACAAAGAAAAACAGATTAAAAGCGGGCATTCAGCCCCTGTACCTAAGAGAAATGAAAAAAAATCCACCTTACTGGGTGAACTTCCCAGGGGGTACTGATTCTTTGGAAGCTACTAAGAATTCCCAACAAAATTAGAAACAAACCTAGAGTTTAAGTACATAGTTTGTACAGTGGTTTGGTTATTAAATCTTGTCTTAATTAGGAAAAATGAAGACCAGAAAACTTCAAAGTTCAGAGCTGATCCTTGCACGTTAACCCCTCTCAGCTTGGGTGTTTTGATTACTCAACTAGGACTCCAGTTGGCTTTTCTTTGAGTATGCATTCCATATGTTTAATCAGGATGGCATATGTATATCTTGTAGCCTCAGGTTTTGAAAATATTTCACCTGCCCTCAATTGTCTGAAAAGAAAAGAATTTTTACTGATAAAGTACTGAGTCTTTCTGCTCTTTGTAGATATTCACTACAAACCGATCAGTTCATGCATTCCTCACAACGCAAAGCACCCCACTAACATGTTTTTGTTAGATCATCTGCTTATTGACGTAAATTCTACCATAGCATTGGAGGATATGTGTTGTGCCATATAGGTACATTTGTCCTGAAAGTGAAAATTAAACTGGAGTCGCATAAACATATTTCTAGTCATATAGGACAAGGAATGCATTGTACCTCACAAGAAGGTGGGCTTGGGATAATGCTTGTTTCAGTAACTTCTGTTTTTTTCTGAGTTAAACTGCAATGAAAATATATGTTAAGGAGAATATTTCCCTCTCATACTTGAAATATGCTTTCATTTTGACATGGTTATTTGTGATAAAGAGACAAAATAATTCCTTCCTTTAAAACCTAGTGAACCTGGCTTTTATTGTGTATGTAGGCTATGCACATATGCAAATAGAAATTTAAGTTTATCCTAGCGCATTTTGCTGCCTCGAACCTCCATACCCTACTTCCTTTGCCCCGGTAGCTTCTCAGTCTCCTTTATCCCTCCTCCCAGAGCAGCTAGCCTTCGTCAGGAGCACGGTAACTCATCGGAGCAGCAAACACCTTAGGAGGAATAGGATCATGCTGCAGCCGCAGCAGCAGTGGATTATCTGAGGATGTGGGTGGTTTATCAGACTTTACAGTTCTCAGCATCTAGGTTCTGCCACAGCGCCGTTCTCAGAAGAACCATGTCAATGAATAGGACTGAAAAATGTCAGTTCTCTAATCAGGTTTCTGTCCTCTGCGAGTATACAGAAAGCCAGGGGGTTTTCTTACATACTTAAAAGATGAAACCTGATTTTTGAAAATTGGAATTTAAGGGTAGCCCATACAAAAGACAGTGAGAAAAGATCAAATCAGGGAGTGGCTTTTATGTACTGAATTTTAAAATATATTCTTTACCCCTTTAACTTAAATGTTCAGATTGAACACCTGTGGCCTACCTAAGGTTTTTGAACTCTGCTAGCACAGTGGAATATGCTTTGTTCATTCTTAAAACTTGCCTCTATTTACAGTTGAAGTTAATTCTATAATTTCATGGCTTTAAAATCAAACTTAAACTCTGCAAAGCGGGTTATTTGAGCCTTAAAACAGCAGATATTCTAGGTCATGTGGCAAAGCAACCCAATATATTCTCATTTCTTAGGACAAGTTTGGGCCTGTATCAAGTGAATGCATGCACTTGTTTCCATTGTTCTGTCTCTTCTGTTCATAGGCTGTATAATGAAATCTGCACAGAGGTATAATTCCCTCCTTTTCAGTAATTTTGTAGGGTTTTTTAATAAGGAATACTCAAACATTCTCTTAAACGTTTTGGTGAGAAAGACCAGAACCATTTTAAGCTGACAAGATTATTAAATGCCAGTTGATCAAGAGCTTAGAACTAGCTAATACCTTCTTTTTCTTTTCCATTTCTCTTTCCTTTTTCCCTTATGTTTAGGACTTAGGTACTTAAGGCTTTAATATATTTCAACTGAACCCAGTATTTGAATGTTTGCCCTGAACTAAGATGATATAACATGTGTCAGCACTCCTTGAAAAATGTTTTTGGTCAGGTCTTTTTGGCGGACATATGGGTGAATCTTACTGTAACAACAAAAAGAGGAAGAGAGCAACCCACCCCATTGATCTTGTATTTATTTTGTATTAAAAAACCATTTCTCTTCTTTGAGAAAAGAATATACTTCAGCACCAAGCCGGTGCTGCTGTGAGGGTGATAACAAGCAAAATCTCACGCAGGTCAGAGGTAAAGAATTCCCCTGGATCATTTCCATTCTGAAAAGAAACAAATCATTGCCAAGAGGTGTGCCTCTGTCCTTAATAACAAAGAGAAGATCCCCTATGGATTATTTCTGGTCAGCTGTCAGATGCCAGGCTTTTGATGTGGGAAAGGGTATATGTCTCCACTGAAGTCTGACATTTATACCTGCGGGATCTAGTACGCTGACCTTCAGAAAACATTCTGCAAATGTTGACATCCCATCCAAAAGTAGGTAGAAACCCTCATCCCAAGTTTCTGGGGAAAAAAATAATAATGAATTTGCAGTAACCTGAACTCCGCTTGTCTTAGGGAAGATCAGCTTTGCCGTTGTCAGCTTTAATATACTTCTGTCCGAATGACAGCTTATTTCCTCATAAGGCCCTTTGATCACCATTGCAGATCTTCATTTTGCTCAATAAAGGGAGTCCAAAGTCTGAAACCCCCAGTTAAAATTGTTAAACGGGTACCAAAAGACCACTACTACAATAAAAACCTTAAAATCTTGATGTTATTTGTGTATCTCTGTATCTAGAAAGCTTTGACCCTGCCACTTGGAGAAAAAAAGGTGCTTTTGTTGTAACTAATGTAAGTGCAAAGCCCCTAGCAGAAGTCTGCGTTCAAGAAAATCTCAGAAATCATAATGTGAAGAGTACATGAACAAAGTCTCCTGTCTTTAAATGGTATTTTTGTCACGTATGGTGAATAAAGGCCTGCCTTCGCTGAAGCTAAACTTGCACTGTCTTCACTGGGACCAAGCTTTTATTTGATCACTGTGAGAACCCTACAGTTGTTCTTAAGATAATGTATTCGTAGCATTTTGACTGTTTATTTTCAATGGTAAAATCCTCCTCTGTGTCGGAGTAGTAAAGGTTAAAATAATGGGGCAGTTGGTAGTGTGCACTGAAGTATGGGAGCAGTATGGATAATGTTAAAGCTTAGATAAGGAGTACCTGAATTTCAGTTTTCATTCCAGGATGTTAATTGGCTTAAAGCATCTTTGTCTAGAGAACCAGTGATTGGGCAAGACTGTGAGGTAAAAAATCCATGACGAAAAATATATAGGAAGCAAAAATTCATTAGTGCTTTGGGTGGTGATCATAATTGACCGATATCTGTTAATAAAAAATGAAAAAAAATATGGAATTTTCTGTTGATTTATTGATGGAAAAAAATAGGAAGATTATTTGTTGTCAAAGGGAATATTGAAAAGATGCAGTTAACCCCATATTAATCATTCACATCTCTGAATGATATTTAATGAAATATGGAAGACTGGATCAATCTTTACTCGCTGGAGTAAATGAACCTAGTTTCATTAAACATATTACAACTGAGGTTTTGGCTTTCCAGCTTACACCTCTGACTAGCATCTTCTGAAGGTGAGAGGTAGCACATTTCTTCTTTCAAATATTGCTTGCAGCAGGGGATTATTTGGACAGAACTATAGCAACAGTTGACTGTGTTTGGAACTCAAAAAGGCCCCGAGCATTTTCTCCATTATTGAGAACCAATGTTTAAGCCATAATGCAGAAGAATGATTTTGAAAGATAAATACATTCCTTAGAAATGTTGTACTACATAAATAACAGAGACAACAGTGAGCAGGTGCCAAATTGTTTCAGTACAGCTCAGCACATACATAGCTGGTCAAAGTAATCTCATAGCCGTAGGAGAGAAGGAGAAAAAGTGAGTTCCATAAGTGTATACATACGTTCTTAGAAAGGACTGCCATGTATTTAAAATGAACAATTAATTCAGGAAAGAAATGTATGGGGTGGCTGTTGCAGGATTTTGTGCTGTGTCTCTTTGTAAAGACATTTTATTTGAAATACTGTATTTTACAAAAGCTTACCATTACAAAGGAGAAACAAAGGCAGGGGCTGTGACTGAAGGGCCTATAAAATGGTCCATTGCAATGTCCAGGTTATTTAAACTTAGTCTTCCATTTTTTGGCACAAGCAAGCATGTTAGATTGTGTTTGATGTCTTTTTTTGGTTGCACTATTGCAGTTATACAATGGAGTTGATGTCTGTAAATGCTTCCTGTCCTGCTGCCACTATTTACTTTGGCTCATGCATATCCTTTACAGTTTAATTTCCTGAAAATAAAAGGAAAACAAGTATAGGTTACATTATCATGAAACCATTTTTTTAGTGACTCCTTTAGTTGGAATGGCGATAACAGTAAAGTGTACTGGTTAAAGAAGACCAATCTGTACAATTCTAATTCATTGGTGAAATAAGCCATGGTCTTACTGTTTTTAAATGTAGTCTTATTAAAATTCAGGTTAAGCCATCACTTTTTCAAAGTCAAAAAAATGCATTAAAATGAAGAGAAAGTCCTGACGTACCTACAGATAAATATAGGAAAAAAAAAAAAGCAGGGATTTAAAGTGAAAGCTTTAAACATTAAGTTTAGCAGAAGTATCCAGCTGCACAGTGAAAGGACTTGAGCAGTGGTTCATTCAGGACTCATTTTCAGCTATATAATCCAGCGTTAGATAGATAAGATAGAAATATTGACTCTAAACTGATATCTTTGCGTGTCTCCAGATACGTAATTTTCCATGGTAGTACCAGGAGATAGAATATAAAATAAAATGTTTCTGATTTAGGAGAAGTGAACAGTCTCCTGGTAATGCTACTAATGTAATTACTGGGATAAGATGGGGCCGAGCTGCCTTTAAAAACCACTTTAACAAATATGGAAGCGTGGTGGTGATACAGAGAAAGCAGTCAGCTGTGGCTTAGCAGACTGAGCGGCAGGAGTGGTTTTCAGGTGCTGGGTCCCCCGTTGTACCATGCCATCCGCTCGTTTTTGTCATGCTCTGTCATATGAGAGGACATGACTGTAGTGCCTCATAGCCCTTTGCCTCAAAAAGGTCACAGTGTAAAGGATGTTTTTAATAAGATTTTGTAGTAAAGACATAAAGACTTTCATTTCACAGAGTTTTAGAAAATTTAATTTGTTTAGCTCCTCCTGTTGCTGAAGTCTGGAGCAAATCCCCTGCTGACTTCCACGGCGTGGGATCAGACCCCAAAACAGGAACACCGCAAATTGAAATGCACACAAATACCACTCGAGTCCCCGCAGCCCCCTTATGTGTGCTTGCTGATTACACTGTGACTTACTCCACTGATTACATGCAAAAAGCATTTGAAGGTGTTCCACGTATAGATTATGTACTGCAGGCCATCATGTGTTGCCTCAGAAAGCCCAGCAGCGTATCTGTGCCACACAGCAGCATGAAGAAGAAAGAGCCTGACACAAAAGTGAAAAAGCATAAAAGAAAAGAGAGCAGTAATGAGCTAAATATGTGTCTGAACTTTGCTGTGGACATGCAATCATTTTCTCTTGGTTTCCCCTCCACAATAACCCACCTGATGTCAAGCAACTGGCACACGGAATGGTTTACAGATGGATCAGCATCAGTGACTCTCGTAGCTGTATATGATTATCTGTCACACAGATGTTTCAGCTTGTATTTGCTTGCTAGCAGCCAGCCGAGCAGCCAGACCTGCCTTTCTTTCCTTGCTTGAGGAGTGGAGAGGGCTCGCCCACAGATGTTTAACAAAGCGCCAGAGAGGAGTGTGCCCGGGCTGAATACATGGAGTTAGCTCCAGTGCCTTCTTGCTCAGCGTCATCCCCTGAGGAGCAACCGGAAAAGATTTATGGGTTTGGTCTGAGAAATTGTCCAGATGCTGCTTAATAAAAGAAGACACTCTGCATTAGCTGCAGTAGTAAGGATTCCCCAGCTTAGAGCATGCCACCTGCAGCATGCAGGATACACATGTTGTGATTTGCCAGTTACTGCGGTAATGAAAAGGGATATTTTGTTTGCTTCCTTTTAGTAAGCCATTAAACTTCCATCACTGCCCTGAAAATGAAGGTTTGCTGTGAGCGAAATGTGTAGATATCCACTGTGGAATTTGTTTCTCCACTGGTGCGGGGCTTATGCGTCAGAGCATCAACTGGAACTGTACAAACACATCTTTCAACTCTTCTTGTTGACTTTGTGGGAGTTCCTGAATCCAGCTGTAGCTTCTTGATCATAGTTTACATGACAGCCCTGCCCTTCACTAGGGTGGCAGTTTTCTTTATGCATTTGTGAGCCGAATGAAACCAGACTGTCCATGGTTTGTGACAAACTAGCTCTGCTGAAGCCGTCCAGTAACTCAGTGTATAGCACTAGCTAAAACTCAGTTTGAAAGAGTTGATAGGTATGGGGGGAGGCAGATGGGAAGAGGGAAGTTTGTGTGGTAAAAGGTGTTTTTTTTCCCCTCTCAGTATATTTGACCTTGGTGATACGAATCAGTATTTGCTTGAAATCAAGTAGGCAAGTTGAATAAATGATAATTACTCAACTTGACCCTGCAGATGCTTACTCACTTGATCTGCGTCTCTTTCAACAAACAGGGTTGGGTTTTTTTCAGTTTTGGCTTTTTTGTATTACACTTGGGCTATTTGGGAATACATTTGCTGCATCTTAAATAGTAAAACATAAACTATACTTGATTGTAGTGCTCAAGCATCTGGCACCTCAGCAAAGCTTTATAATGGCAGTTAATGGTTGTAAAAGCAGTATTGTCTGGGTAGCTGTGTTGTATCATCACTGCTGAAACAGGGATACCTGTAACGTGCACAGCAAAAGCTTTAGTCTTCCCAGTCAGGGGCAGACGTGCTTGTAGTGTGGCATCTTTGTGCCACAGGAGAGGTGGCTGACACCAGCTCTTCGTCACCGCTCCTTTGTTGACTTTTAGTGCCTTCATGCTTTAATTGATAGAAAAGCTTGTGTGAATGTTCCCTCACTTGCTTATAACAAAATATTAACCAGATTACTAATTTTGTTATATCTTAGAGGTCCTTTATAATTTCGTGTTGTGGAAAATGAACTGTAATATAGTAAAATAAATGTCTGCTTTTATGGTTGAAGAGTATGAAAGCAGACTAATTTCTTTTGATTACCAGCTGTAAGAGCGTAACAGATGTGTAATGTTTTCAGTATTCTGCCTTGTTTTTAGTTTAGTGTTACTGTGTAGCCGTCTCTCCGTACACGGTATTTTCTGCTGCAGAATAACAAGTGGACTTTTTGCTTAGGCACTTTGGTTCTTTTTTATTTTCGCTGTACATTAATATTTTAGCGATGCGTAGCTAGCTGGGTTTGCTGCGGCAGCTTTGATTTTGTCAGTGCAAATCTAGTACTTCTCAGCATCAGCGAAAGGAGTCAATAGCTGTTCCCCTCTTTCTCTTTCCAGATGCTCTCTAAGTCCATTGAGCAGCTCAAGCAGCCTGGCAGTCACCTGGAGGAAGCTGAGGAAGAGCTTCACAGCGATCACGCCATGCAGGAGGAGCGAGCTCCCGCCAGCGGTGCCAGCGTTAGGGCCGAGAGCAGCAGTGCTGGTGTGGATGACAGAATAGGACAGCAGGTGGGGGCTGTGAAAGTCAAAGAGGAGCCACCGGACAGTGATGAGGATGTTCAAACCCAGCAAATGGAATCTGGGGAGCAAGCTGCTTTTATGCAACAGGTAATAGGCAAAGATTTAGCTCCAGGATTTGTAATCAAGGTTATTATCTGAACATCACGTGCATTTTCCAGGCTTTGATAAGCATTTGTGTTTTGATTCACTGATCTAGCAAATCCTGATTTACCGCTCAAAGAATCTAACAAAGGCAGAAGTGTTGTATGCACACTTGAAAACATAGTGAAGCTCATCCTAATGGCCACTAATTGAGAAAATACCTGTTGCAATCAATTATTCTACATAAATCTTTGCGTAATAGCTGATAGACTTTGTATTAGCCCAGGATTACATTACATCGCTTAGTTCTAGTGAAAGAGAACTCGTATCACCTAGCTTGTTGAGATCAGCAATTGCTGGAATTAGTTTTCCAGACCTGATTGATGAAACGTTCTTCTTCGCTGATTTTGAATCCTCTGACTTTTGCTTTCAGCTATCTGTATATACTGTATCATACTGTAGTCTCGAACACTGTTAACGTTAGGGTATTTTTTCCCCAGTGGACAGGTACTGACTGCTATATCGGTGGTCCCAGGCTGGTGTATAAAGTATAATTTAGAGAAGAATACAAGGTGGATGTAAAGAGGCAAGGCAAGGCACTGTTTAAAAATGGCATTGTTTTCTTATTTTGCACTGCTTAGTTAATTTTTCATTCTGTCTTATTTGATGATACTGTCCACAGAGACATCCTTAAATGAAGCAGATGCAAGTACTGGTGAGAAGCAAAACGCAGCATTAGGTTCCAATCAGTTATTAGGATATTGCAGGAACAGCACAGAGCTGTTACCACTATCATCTGATATCCAGTCACTCGTTTTTTGTTGTTGTTTTTGGTTTTTTTTTTTAAATAAAGACAAGTTGTACAATACCGCATAACTTTTACTGCTAGGTCTCATGGACGCATCCTAAAACAACGCCTGTGCCTAAAATGCCAACTTGGCAAAAGGCAAGTTCAGGTTGCCGGCAGGCGTTTTCACCCAAGCTGGCGAGCGCGGCGCGTGTGTGCAGCCGGCGTCCCTCTCCCTCGCTGTAGGATCAGGCAGAGCAAGGCTGGATGCAGGGGAAGGCCCTGTTTATTTAAGTCAATACTCTGTCAGGTCCCCGCTGTTCTCCTGCAGAAAAGTGATTTTGGGAGGGGGGACAGGAAATGCCTTATGGAAACAGGAAGCCCAAGTGATTCATGTGCTGAGGAATGCGGGGCTGGCTGCGGGGGGGTGGGGGGGACGGGGCAGTGCTCCCTCTGTTTTTAAAGGCACTCTATGAATTGATTTATTGTCAAAGAAAATAACAAAGCGAGTAGGGAAATTGTTAAGGAAGCTTTCCAGTGAAACATTTCCTTCATATTCCCTTTTGATATGTTTACCTTGTTTTATAGGTTTACTTTTGTTAAGCTAGTTAAAGATTCATTGTATTAAGATCCCCTTTAATATGGATAATCCCAAACTGACCTGGAATCCTTGTCAGGTTTTTTTTCTATTAAAAATATTTATATTTCTAAAGCTGAGGTATTTTAAGGTGCAGTATCCTGTTTCAAAAGAGATAGATGTTTTGCCAAATGTAGAAATTGTTCTAAAATATGTTATTAGCATGTGTTGTTTACATTATGCTCTAATACTATTAAATCTCTTATAAAATGTTGCAACTTCTAAAGATACATTATCCTTTTTCCTAGAAGGTCTCCAAACACATGGACTATATCGTTCCTATAAAATGAAAGACCTCCTGAAACATAAAGATCATCTTAGATAGGAAAGATTTATTAATTGAGAAAATACAGGTGATTTTTATTTGTGCTTCATATTTGAACAGAAATCTTTCTCCATTTTGGATGAAAGAAATGACATTTCACATTCAAAAAGTGAAGCATATAAAAATGAAATTACATGTTTTTCCCATTCTGTATAAGTTTAATTTTCTTCGAAACCTGACTTCAGCCTCATCAAAAAGGGATAGTGCATCTTTTAAAATACATTTTATCTGGGGAGAAACTTGCAAATGAGAAGACTTTTGTACAATATCACTTCAAAGACATGTATTCACAAAGGACAAAAGATATTTTTATAATGTCATTCAGGTGAGAAACCCCAATACATTAGTGGACTTTAATTTCAGAATCTTTCAAATTTGGATAAAATTTAAATAGAGAAACTACCTGGAACCAGTGAAAAGGAAAACTGGGTTTAAACAACCACATTTCTAATTGATAATTGTCTCTTACATTTTAAATCTACTGTATTTATTATAATTTACACCCTTAGAGGTGATCTCTTGTTTTGTGTTGTAAATATATTCTGTTTGTATGTTCCCTTTTTTTGCCTTCTGATATAAGTCTCTTCCTTTCTCAAATAAAGTTTTTTTTTAAAAGATCCCCTTTCAGATATCTGACTTTGTGTAAAGTTGATAACTTAGTTGTGCTTTTGCTTTGTATAACCAAATATGTTCGCTACACGTTGTTGAAACAATTCAGGCTTTCAGGAGCAAGGTTTTTATTACACGATTCTTACAATGATTACACAAAGTCTTTTTTTTGGTCTCTTGTTTTATCCTGCATCAGCCATTATAAGTTTTAGTGAATGTGGAAATAGTATTGATGCATGCTCATTTTCCCATCATGGCATCTGTCTTGAACGTGTGATCATATATTGTACCATACAGGAAAAGTAAAGGTGAATCCCAGCTTCTTGGCTCCTAATTATCCAAAATTCAGATGAACTGAAATAATTTCCATGACATTTCTAAAATCTGCCTAGAACCCAAAAGGTATTGATCTGAAACTGGGCTTATACTGACCTCTTCGGTGTTCCTCAAGGCCTTTGCAAAACTAGAGTCCGCCTGTAAATATGCTGGGGAGGGAGGGAATCCACAAACTTTGCAGATTTTAAAGCAATTGTGTAAGACAGTCAAGTCCTGCTTTGGAAGCACCTCAGCACTTCCATCAAGACGTTAAATGCTTTACTGGTTTGTGATATTTCCTGAAGCTTGCTTCAGATCTACAGAGAGAAATAGTTTGTACGGCAAACCTATCTATCTCTGTTGCTGAAATACATGAATTATTACTACCAAAAGAGTTCAGATAATCACTGCGTTCTGGCTCTTCTAACCCTTCATCTGAATGGCAAAGGCTTTTAACAACTTCCACTCCGGTATAATTTTAACTAAAATAAAATGCTTTCTGCAACATAAGCATGTTAAGAATAAATATTTCCGTAAATCAAATCTAACTACTTTCAGTGATATAACTGCAAAGTAATGTTTCGTCAGTCACACACACAAAAATATTAGATAAAAACTCAAGTTTTAGGTTAGGAAACTTAACTAGCATTAACAGTACAACATTCATACTGCTTGCCCTGTTGATTATTATGTATTTAGAGTTTTGTGCCGCTAAGTAAATCATGTTTTCAACAGGGGTTTTATTGAGATGCCTTTTGTTTAAATACTCATGTCGGAATTAGAAGAGCAGCCATAAATGTTTTCAATTTACAGCATTCCAGTTTTGGAGGCTACACCTAGATTTTTTTCTAAATTATTTGTTTACCATGCATCAAAGCACCCATAATGAAGAAGGCAATCATAATTCAATACAATTCACAATTCCTTTTCCAGGAATGATGCGCATCTCTTTTTTTTTTTTTTGGAACAACAGATGTTTATTCTGTCTTGTTTTCCAAAAGCTAACGCCAGCATACCTGCCAATTTAGAAGTAATTACTACTAAATGAGGGAAAACGCTTCGGAATATTTATATGCTCAAGACAGACACACATTACTGGAATGTAGGTACTGTAACATTAGCTTTTTTTCATCTTCCGGCATTAACAAAATAGGATTAAAAGCTGAATGCCTCAGCAAAGCAGGAGCACTCCAGGCACTACCACCACTCATCCTTTCTATTCAGCAGTTCATTCATGCACTGTCTTCATTCCATCTTCATTATCATCAGGATCACTAAGACTTATTCCATGTTACTTAAGCCAACTATATATACCCTGTTTTTATCTTCACTGGCATTCTGAGGTAAAAAATTCTATAAACATTAGTTGCAAGCACCAATCTAAAAATGTTTACTTATTTCTCCCCCTTATGAACACTTCACAATTTGCGGCCAAAATTAGCTAAGCCAAGTTAATTTCCTTATTGTATTCTTTCCTACTAGCAGCATGTCCTACTTATCCACTTAAGAGATGTTTGTTTGCTTTTCATTTATTTGTTTAGTTTCTGATTTCCTTATGCAGTTCCCATCATCTGGGTGGCAGCGGGGCTTCTGTACCTCATTTCTCAGTGGAGGAATACAAGTTTAGAACATCATATACTGAATTACTGTTCAGGCAAACGGAAGAGGAGCATCCTGGATAAAGTTATCTTTCCTATTGCGCGATCCCAGCGATTTTTGTGGCATTTTACCATGCCATTAGGTAGCTGCTGTGCTTTGAATTTGGTAGGCTTTGTGCTTTGCATTTGTTTTTTGCTCTTTTAACTCAGCTTAATTTGGAATTAGCTTTAAAGGTAAAAATTACAATTAGCCAGCAGAAAGACTGGGTTTCTTGGCCACGTTCACACACTGACACACACAACAGGACTGGGAAGGGGCATCCTTCAGGCATGTCCTGGTTTCTGGTCCCCATTTACTAAGCTCAACTGTCACACTCCTTTTGCTTATTTTGCTTCTGTCCCCGTAACTCATCCAGCCTGTACAGGATGACGTCCTTGGCTGCCCGTGGCTACGCACAGCCAGGGGAGACCCCCAAGGGTTACTTCAGCAGCAGCTGACAGTTAAAAAGGTACTAGCTTAGTAACTTGAAATCATTCTTCAGCAATGTCTAGTTCTCTACCTGGGGGCCTCAGTCACTAAAGTTGTTCCGACAGACCAGATACTTACTTTTAAGCGATTCAGTGCTTTAATTAGCTGATTAAATGAGATGTTTTGAAACTGGCTGTGGAGCCATTGTGGCATTTGCTTTACTTCGCATTTCCATCGTTGCCTTGAAGTGACTGTATTGACTCTTAAGTTAATTCAGGGCCCATAGCCCTGAAATACAAGGGAGGCTGGTTGGAGGATACACTGTACCTCTCTGCACTCTTGCTCCTTCCAAGGTGGTAGCACATTACAACATTTTCTATGTTTCTATTAACATTTTCGTTCTATGATTTGTGGCCTTGAGAAGTGCTGTGAGGAACAGGAGAAATGGAAATGTAAGTTTTGGACAATGTCAGACTTCCAAACAAACCTTCCACCACCTCGTGTCCCTCCATGAGGTTTTACCCCCCGCTTTTACATCTACTAGCTCAACGCACCTTTTTTTTTTTTTTTTTTTTTTGTTTTGTAGCCTACCTTAGTTGTCTCCTTTCACTGTGCAGCCAGTTTGATAGGCACTAACCTTATACCTTTCTGCCCTTCCCCAGGTCTCTGAGTGCACAATCCTCCCAGTACAACCCCTGCGTAGTGCGAGCTCTGCGCTGTGATCTCTGGGATCAAACTTGAGCCACAGGCTGTCAGGATGGAGCGAGGGGACAGAGCGCTGGGTAGTTGGGCTTGTTTTGTGAAAATTTTTCATTCATCTACATGAGGGGACGCTCCACCTGAATACTTAGTCAGCTTTATCTCATCTTTACTCTTAAGGTCCTGTCCATCTGTATAAAGTTTTTAACTGTAGTCTTTAAAAATGTAGTTTTTTAGCAAATGCTGCAGGAAGAATGTTTTTTTTTTTTTTATACCACTTCTATGTGAAAATGCTTAATAATGATAATATTTACAACTAATTTTTCTTTCCCGGTTGGATTTGAAAAGGATCCATTTTTTGAGAAAGTATCAAATCTACTTTCTTAATAATCACCAAGGAGATTATTATTTTTGTTTGGCTTTCCCATTGCGAACTTGTAAACTTTCAGTTGCAGAGGCAATAAGACTTATTTTATCACAAAATTAAATCAAGAACTGAGTTGTCCGACCAACCACATGGTGTTACGAAATGGCAAAATTATTTGATGTCACTGATACCTGCACAGAATAATGTTGAGAGCGCATTTCTCTTTTTGTTCCAGATTTTTTTTACGCTTCTTTTCCTCCTTCGGATAGTTATGATACAGCACCTCCGTATGTCTGTTACTGCTCCCTTTTGTTAGAGAAAGCAGCGTGTGAGGAGACCGCTGGGGCAACACTAGGTAAAATTACTTAATCAGGGGTACCTAACTAGCGGGAATTGAAAGTCTGTAAGTCCAGATCCCAGTAGTTATCACTTCACATTTTGACAGTCAGATGATACTACTTCCATACCACCGGGCAATTTATTATTTCCTGTATCAGACGGCACGAGGTTTTATTATTATTGTCATTGAGGAGGATTATGTGTTCTTGGAACGCTGCTTCTTTAAATGCTTCACTTTTGGAAGGATTCTGGTTTGACCTCTGAATGTCTGTCTCTCTGTCAGACACACGTGCGTGCGCACACACACACGTTTTCATTTTCTTCCCTTAAAATATGAGAGTGAACAAATGCCCGCCTCAGTATACTGCTGGCTAAGTCTTCATAAAGCTCTGTTGTTTAATGGCAGCTCAGACCGAATGCCTCTGAGACGTAGGTGCTCTAATGCAGAAAGCAGCGCATAATCTGTCTCCTCTCATGTTCTGGCCCGTGACCTTTGGATCCCCAGGAGACCAAGGAGGTCTTTCTGTTCATACTGCCTGTATTTCCTCAGCAAAGGCTCCTGTGAAAATTACAGCTCTGAGATCGCAGCAGCACAGCGATGGCTTAAGATGGCTTTGCTCAGGTTCGCTGTAAAGCAGCTATGAAGCGTGGAGGATTCACTCTCCAACCCTTTCCAACAGTGATAGTTTTTAGGTGGCAGCTTGCAGATTCTTAAAGCGGATCTCTATTATTGAACAGACCCGAAAGGAGCACTGGGCAGAAACTGGGCCATGCTCATCCCTGTGCGCAGAGGGATAACTACTGAGACGAGCTGCGTCTAAGGCTTGCTCTCCTAGATCTTTCTTTACTGAAAATGCAAGTTGAAGCGTTTCTACACAACCGAGAGCATGGCTCTGTCACTCAGTTACCTGACTGCACGCAGGGACAGGCGATGATCAGGTTTCCTCATTTCTCACCTGTTTTGATGCATTTTGACACCGTGCCTTGGGGCATTAAAGGCTCCCAAGCCCAACAGCACATCCCTTGGCATCTTCCTTTTTTTGTAGAACTTTCTGGTTCTCACCATTTACCTACATTTGTACATGTCTTCTGTCATAGTTTCCCATTAGTCTCTGCATCTCAAACCAGGACAATTTTAGTTTTCTGAAGCTACTTGCAGAGAGCCTCACAGCTTCCCTCTTAGTGTTTCTGACAGAAAAACAAAAATGGCAGCAGTGAGTACAGGTGCCATCACCACAGTCTCAGTCCAGGGACACCTCACTTGAATAGCTCTGGTTTGGCCATTTCTGCAGGTATTTAGGCCTTGCTAAGAATGCTAATGATTTCAGTTAAAATACATGCAGCATTATACCGTATGTGAGCGGGGTTTTTTCTTAAGAATCTCAGGCAACACAAACATAGGCAGCACAGGACCAGCAAGAATAAAAGGGACAGGAGCAAGATTCGTTCCTGCAGCAAGAGCTTGCGGATGAGCGTGGGGGCTGTTACTTGTCCTTGTTGATGGATAACGCACTAACCAAGCAGGCTGCTCATTTTCCCAAGTCCTCTCTGAGAAGCTGGATTTCAATCGGCTGTTTTCAAGTTAGTTAGGTACTATTATATGTCACTATTATAGTAGTTTGGACCTTCCTGTAAAAGAAGCAATCCTTTCTTTCACCTCTCTGGCCCTTTGCCTCCAGCTTTTAATGAAAGAAAAAAGACTCAAAGCACATAAACTCAGTTTCATTTTCAAGTTCTGCTTTCGTGCGAGGACCTGTAATTTGGGAAGAAGCTGCATCAGGGATGAGCTGAGTGGGAGGAGTTTCGCAGCTGGCACACTGAAGCCCATGCCCGTTCCCAGCTCCATCTGGGTCCAGCTCTGTGAGCGATCCAGTAGCCTCACTGTCAGGCCTTGCACAGTGTCATTGGCAAGTGGTTCCTGCAGCCGTTGACCACCAAGATGCTTTCAGGCTGTGAAACTGGTCGGTATAAAACACATGCAGTCAGGGAAGAGGCAGCGGGTTCAGTCTGGTGGGACGCCATAACGACAGGAGCACAGCATTTGTGAAGCTGCTGTTGTAAAGGTGAGCTGCAGCTGGTCACCACAGAGAGACAGTTTCATAACACAGCTTCCTTCATAGATTTGGTTTTCAGTCCCCATGACTAAGCGGGTCATTTCAGCCTGAAAGGATACTGAGAACTTAGCTGGTCAATGATAGGAAGAAGTCAGTGTTTGCTTCACTTTCTTCCTGTCACGGCCACCTGCACACTTAGTCTCATTGCAAAAGGGTGAATATTAACTTATAGACAGGTACTCAAAGGGCGTTAGATACATTAGAGAAGAAAAATTTTTTGAAGCTCTTTACATTTTACCAGGACCACCTCTACTGTGCCTACCCGTTCTCTGCATGACTGAGTACTTCGGCTAGTGAGTAAGGAAATCACCAGACAAGATACTTAATGTTTGATGCGTAGCAAGTTATTATTCATGTAGTGCTGGTATTTCCTATTTTTAATTTCTTCTGCTTTAATATGGATCTTAAGTATTGAAAAGAAGGAAAAAAAAAAAGACTTTTCAGGTGAGGGGTTTAGAAATGCAGGAGGATTTGGCGAGTTGGAAAGGAGGGATACAATCCCACTGAGGTAGTTACATTCAGGCTGCAGAATCCTGTAAATGCAACAGTAGCTTAGGTCAAGAAAGACCAATATATATCTGTATTTTGCTCTTCCGTTACAAAGTTCATCCACTGAACTGAGAGCTTGGGCCTAACAAAACCTGGAGATTCAAGCCCTGCAGCTGTCTACACGGCCGAGATACTCTATGCAAAATAAGAAGCTGGAAAATACTGTCTCACAACTTGACCCCTACCAAAATACAGACCCAGTCCTCAGCTATTGCCTTCTCCACGAATCACTGTTGCAGTGGTGCTGCATCAGCAATGAACAACTACCAGTCACCACTGCTGCTGTACTCCATCCCTGTGTTGCTTCTCAGAAGCTACGACTGAGGGGGGACCTTATCAACACTTATAAATACTTAAAGGGTGGGTGTCAGGAGGATGGGGCCAGGCTTTTTTCAGTGGTGCCCAGTGACAGGACAAGAGGTAATGGGCACAAACTTGAGCACAGGAAGTTCCATCTAAACATGAGAAGGAACTTCTTTACTTTGAAGGTGGCAGAACACTGGAACAGGCTGCCCAGAGAGGTGGTGGAGTCTCCGCATCTCTGGAGACATTCAAACCCACCTGGACGCGTTCCTGTGCAGCCTGCTCTAGGTGACCCTGCTCTGGCAGGGGGGTTGGACTAGGTGATCTCCAGAGGTCCCTTCCAACCCCTACCGTTCTGTGATACATTCTGTGAATCTGTGAAGTGCTGTGCTAGAGGAGGTCCTTAGGGCTTATAGCAGGTCTTTGGAATGAGGAATGGGAACCAGGACATGAAAAATAAAACTGTGCAAGTCCTTTGGTCTGAGTAATTCACCAAGGGCATCACTGATGGCAAAACTGAATTACTGTAATATTGGCAGAAGCCACTGGACTGAATTTCACGTGCTTTCATAAGTCTAAGTACATGACAGCATTAAAAGAGCAAAAAAATGCTACCAAGTTCACTCTATGGGCTAAACCTCCTGCGTGACACTGAAGCAGCTGTGGTGGTTCACAGGGATGGAGGCTTCTCACAGCATACAACTTGTGTCCCTAAAATGGGTAATGTCGGAGAAGCACCAAAAGGTGGAAGGCAGAGCTGCTTTCCAAGAACACATTTTGCAAAATCAGAACAATTATGCCCAAAGCTACCACAGTGTTTCTTCCCTTTATCTATGGTGAGAAGTGAATGACTCCTCACCAGAAGCTTCCCCAGCCCTTTCTCCCACCCATGGCTGTCCTGTGGGTGTCTGCTGGTGTGCCACCCGCTCTGCCAGGCTCTCCAGATTTGACCTATTCCTGATGATCAGAAGGCATAAGAGATCCTCTTGGGAAGGGCCACGAGCCTTTAATTACTGCCACTTCACACACACGCTTGGCCTCCCCATGGTGGTGTTGGCTCCTGTTAGGGAGGGGACAGTGGCTGGAGGCCAAGGCCAGCCGGGGAGCAGGAAGAGCGGACGGGGAGGCATCCTCCTCCTTCCTGCACTGCTGTGGGACGTAATGGTGAGGCAGGTGAAGCAGCAGCCATAAAACATCTTACAGGGCACCTTGTAGTTAGGCTTGAGAGCCCGCCTTGGCTCGCGGAGCAGCTCCATTTCTTCCTGAGGATGACAACATTACTGCAGCCAGAGGCTCCGGATCTCTACCTGCTGCAAAGAACTTACTTTCACTATTGTTTTTGTTCTCAGAAGACGAGATTGTAAGGAGGGGTTAAGTGCTTTGCCTTTTAACTGATCGTTTTAGCCCATTTTATAGAAAGTTAAGGCTAAAGTTAAGTCAAAATGCACTGATCCTTCCAGGGAACCGAAGAGTTCAGACAATTAAAGAAACGTTAAAAAAAAAACCCAAAACCAAGAACTCTAAAAGACCTCTGCCAGCTACGACCAACATGAGTCGTTGGTTTCCATTTTCCTGTCATTGTTGTCTCCTTTAATTATCTTAGATTCACTGTTAAATACAAGTTTTCTTGATCAAATAATGAAGATTAGTTAGTAAAGAAAGTAGTCAAAGGAGTAGAAGAAAAAGGTCCCTAATTCTCCATGCTGACTACATCTTGAGTCTTACTTGAGAAATACTATAACCGCTAAAGATTGAGCCAAGAGTATCAGTGTTCTATCGTCTTTGTTACACTACTTTTAAAGGATAAATTTACTTTTATTTTTTTCCAGCCAGAAGCTTGTACTTTGATTTCATTGAATTATTATCAATGATTAAACTTAATACTGTAGTTCAGTGCTGGACCTGAAATCAGAAGCACTGAAGTTTCTGTTGCTTCTTATCTGGGCATTCTGGGGCAAGGAGATAGATAAAGTGAGGATGGAATATCTCAAATGCTTATGAAATTGTCCGATATATATTTCAACAGAAAACAGTGAGATACATTTTTAATTTGCTTTCACGGACAGGTTTTCACGTGCTGAGATGGTTTCCCCAAAATCCTTAATTCTTTTCACGTTAAGAGCATTTTGCAGTTTTCAGAACTTACCATTTATAGGAAATGTTCATGTATGTCATCTCCCAAAAATTTCAAGGACTGGACATTCAAATCAGTGACCTCTCTGATTAATAGCTCCTTCCAAACTGACTTGCAGCCTTTTTCCTATTGTGCAAAACCATAACAAAACAGAAATACCAGTGATTTCATTTGGCATCATCAACCACTGAAAGATGAGTCGGAAATAGATTAGCAAGTGTTCTAGTTGATCTTAATAGTGCAGTGACAAGTAAATTCAAGGATGACAGATGATCCCTCTGACTAGCAGTTTTTCTGACTGTATTATGGCCTGGATAAACGTGTTGTCTTTTCTAACAGCTGGCCATGAAAACAAACACATTTGAGTTCATATTGCTGCGGAAAACATAACTGAAACAAAAAGTCCTTTCTAATACGTGTTTGGAGGGCCTGAATATTGCAAAAGACTGACAGAAATGTGTGAGGATCGCAGTTTGTAAGACACCCAAGATGTGTCTCTTAACATTACTGGAAGGATTTTATTTTTTTCCTCTGAATGGGAACATCAGCACTACCCTCCGTGTAAACGCAGTAACGCTTCCTGAATGTTCACATGCTCAGGGCATTTTGAGCTGCACCTTTAAACATAAATAAATAAGGAACGAACTTGTTTGGCATTTCAGGCCAATGACCAAAGCCAGGGAGCCTGGTGAGTCTGCTACTCTATTCCCTTTAACTTTATTTTTGTGGGCATCATGCATTTTTAAAATGGCTATACATTTCCCTGAACCAATGTAATATAAAAGATTTACTGTTACAGTTTGTGTGTGGCCAGGCAATGGCATATGGAAAACATGTTTCCTGCTATTTAATTTAATTACTCTAATCACGTGCCAGCCCCGGGCATGTCATTCTGGACCTCTGAGGCTCTTTGTCTGTCAAAGAGATGGACAATATCTTGGCTTTGTTTAGTTGCTCTGCAGGCTGCAGATAAAACCACTGAAATACTGACTGTTTGTTTAACCAAAACTTTGCATTTTAACCATTTGGCTTTGATTTTTTGTTTTACAAGAAAAGATGACATTTTGGCCTTGGTGAGCTGAAAAGGAAATATTAGGGATATGAAGAAGAACTGTCACTTTCGGGGCTTAATAGATGAAAAAGAATACTCTAGCCTTCTGGTCAGAAATCAGCTTTGTTAGCAGAAACTTAAGACATGCATCGCTGTTATTTTAGAGTTGCCTGTTAGCAAGGGCAGCTGGAAAAGTCGGGTTTATAACAGCTCCATTCTAATACGGTTAGCTCTTCATTCAGCAGTTTCAGATTTGAGTTTCTTTAATTTCGATAGGTGAAACTGTAATGGGTGAAACTAATTACGATTCCATAGCAAATAATTGTACCAGTAGTGTTGCGTCCTGGTATAAGGTAGCTTTTATGTTAACACCCCAAAGTTATTTTTATATAAGAAATACCTGCAAATTACAGCTTTAAGTCTTTGGACAAAAATTTAAGAGCAGATAGGCAGATTACAGTACTTCATTCATGTTATAAACCCCAAATCTACAGAGAAATTAATCACACACTTAGCTTTAAGTATGTGCTTAACACCACCACTTCCTTCACTTGTAAGCAAGTGCTCAAGTCCATGTTTTCCTGCGTCCCGAAGTGATATTAAAGAGTACTTTAGACTGTATGAGGATATAATTTCTAACAATCATGTTGTCAGAGGAGGAAAGAATAAGAACCAGCTTTTAATCAAATTAGTTCCACCTTATAAAGAATTACTACACATGGAAAGACTTGTCTATTCTTACATTTTTGGAAACTGAATGAACTTCAGTTGCTGTAAGTTTCAACAGTAGATTAATCTACCTCTTTACATGGTGGCGTGCCAGTGTCCTGCCACAGTGGTTTTCAGGCTACATGGTATGGAAGAGGGTGGGCAGAAGGTCTATGAATATGCTTTCAAGAGGTCTGCACTGTCAGAGGAAAACATTGGATGGGATGGGATGCAAAAAAGGAAAGCGTCCATTTGAGCAGAGTTTACATATTTCTGGTATTTCAATGTATGGTTCTCCAACTGGCTTTATTTCCCCCTGTTTTCTAGCCAGATCAATAAGATACAAAGAAATAAAAATTATTTCCTCTAAGTTGTACAGTACAGCAGTGCAAGAATGAAAAATGTGGTTACTATATACTGAATAGTAGCTCCTGTCCCATTTAGCTTTGAGCTAACCACTAGATGACACTACTTCCCACTTACTTAACAGGTGGGGTATATGCTCCCATCTTTCTATATACCAGTTCATGTATTTACATGCTGCTTGACTAAAGAACTTAAAAAAAAGAGTACAGGAACTACCTTCGCCACTATACATTTTGATGAATTTTGTATTTTGTGTATATACACATAGGTGTTTAGGAGTATGCATGAAGGCGTACACAAGCATTACACGTGTGTCTTTGCATGATTTATAGAAAACACGTATTATAACTCACTATGTGAGTCTTTAGGGTGTTGTAACTTAGCAAGTGTTGATGACAGCTCTACTTAAAAGAAACCAGAGGAACTCCAAGAAAAACTTAATAGGCTGGAGTTTGTGGAGAACATTCCCCTTGTCCCCTACCTCCCCCACGTCCTCCAAAAAAAGGGATACTATATTGGCTTCTGTAGTGTGATTCTGGAAAGACTGGGCATAGGGAAAAATATCGGGCTGAGGAGTCGGGCAAGAGCAGGCTGCACTATTCAAGTCCAAAAATGACAAACAGTGAGGAGAAGGAGAAAGACAGAGAAGGGCTGTCGTGCATACCCATAAGGCGTCTGCCGCTGCTGTGGTTTTTAAATTAGCAACAATGAACTTTCCAGAAGGGTGTGTGGAAAGAATCCCATGTTTCTAAAAGCCTGATTTTCAGAAATCCAGAAGCTCCAGATTACTTGAAAAACAGCTCCTCCAAAGTTATATTTATGCTACTAAATTGCACGAGCAAGGTCATGAGGACATGGAAGTGGAGGAATAGCACCTTCCGCACACTTTTATTTTTGCCTGTGTCAACAAGCATCTTGCTTTGTTAAGATTCGTCTTGATGATTTGTGACACATTTGCTCTATATGAGCTATAACTGTAATGCACAGGTTGTGTGATATACTGCATTTAAACAGTATTTTAAATGTCCATACTAAAACATGGCCTTAAAATCTGCCTGTCATCTGGTAGTGTGACAATACGCTACCCGTAGCCAAAGCAAAATGAAGAATCACTTTTTGGTTTTTGGTCACACCAGTACCTTAGTCCTTCTGTCCTCCTGCCGAAGGGAGCTGCGAGCAGGGAGGGTGACCTTGCCTCGGCAGGGTGCTCTGCTCTGTTTACATTTCACATTCTGTCACAACCCATCATTTTAGCATTATTTCTTCTGTTTTAATGCAAAGAGCTGCTACTAAGACGCAGTAAAGCTTTACAGTCATGTAATATGAAGTCCATATAGGTGTCAGTGTTAAACTAGATTAGCGAGCAAGGTATTTCCACTAATAAGCTATTTTTGTTATACCAAGTTTGTCATAAGATACAAGCTCAATTGCTGATTTGTAGTACTTCAAGAAATTACATTGCCTGAACAGTGTCAGCTTTGCTGTATCTATGTGACAGTTCAGTTAATGTAATGTTTCCCGTAGTTCTGTTGAATATTTGGAAATTGTATTTACAGGTAAAATCTATCCCTTTCGCAAATAAATTCTTCCAGGTTATAGCAGTGTAAGTCCTTAGTCACTATAAAAGAGCAGTGATACACCACAGAGCGAGCAATGTGTTTGCAAAATTATGTTGCTAAGTCATTTGACAACAAAAAGAGATATGTTTATCTGTCTGCAACCAACAACTTCACTAGATCCACGTCATAAGAGATTAAAGAGAGATAATAATAGAGATCCATGTAATAACTGAGATTTTCTCAGCAGTTTAAGGGTGCCTAAGTCCCCAGAAACAACTGTGGCTGGAATCAAGGCTACCTAAATTGCAACCATAAGCAAGGTAATCAAAATCAAAGGTAAAGTTTTATCCTGTCCATGTGTTATTTGGACAGGTTAATTTATTGGGGATTATGGATCTAAGCAGAAAAGACATCTAATTTTAAACATAAAATAAGAGAAAGGATGAGAAATAACATGTTAGCCAGAGGTTTTGCCTGTTTATTAAAATGCTGTCTTGTATTTAATCTAAACAAGTGTAATTACTTTTTCAGACTTTGATTTCCTCTGCAAATCTTGTGCTTTTACATTGCATTTACACACGACATTTACGCAAATGGCTTCTTTTTCACCAATTTCCTACAGTTTCTTAAATTTGTCAGCAAACTTGCTTGTGCCCCCCTCCAGAGGCTGCTTAGGAAGGGAAAAAGCTCTCCGCTCTATTTGTGGCTAAGCGTGAGATGCAGGAAGGTTAGCTAGGGTATACAACAGCAGCAAGACAAGAAAGCAGTTTAAGAGCTGAATCTGGGACTTGCTGCAGGTAAGAATACCCTGTTGATGCACGTGCTACGTGGGCAGGGACAAGTTCCCTGCTCAACCCGATTGTAAAAGCATACAGTGCTTGCATTGCTTTTGAAGGGAAAGCGATAAAAAAAAAACAAAACCCAACAAAAAAACCCAAACAGAAATAAGTTTTAAGTCATTTTTGTTCTCTCCCTCTGACAAAAGGACTTTCCTCTAAGTTATAGCGAGCCCAGAAATGCAGTCCTTTGGGGCTGGCCTCTTCCCTTTCTCAGGAGGAAAGCAGCTTGGTTATACCTGCTACGCTCGTGGAAAAGAAATTATGACTTAATGGTGTTTCACTCTTGCCCTGTAGCAAAGGACTTCTTGTTAGCTGGATCTGAGGTGGCAGCAGGAAAAAAAAAATAATCTTTCCCCGAGTAATTTGGAAGGCAGCAAAACTACCTCAAAGTACAAAGCATTTGAGCAATCGAATGGATGCGAACCAAATTCAGAAGGTGGAAAGTAACATACGCAGCTTTGCGCAGCGCTGGAGATGAAGTATTTATAAGCAAATTCTTCAGAGTCCTCCCCCCTCTCACTCCCACGTATTGCCGAGCCATTTTGGAGTGCTGCAAATGGTGACTGAGGTAGCACGCAGCCAAATACAGCCTTTGGGGTGAAGCTGCCTTCGCATCTGCCTGGGACACACATGTGCCTTTTGACAACTGCTGTTTGGATTATCATTTTGAGTGCCTTGCTGGAACTTCTAGTTCTGTACTAAACTGGGATTGGATTAGAATAACCTACTATGTTACAGACTACATCAAACTCTCAGTTGCGGTGCATAGTATGGAGCAGTGCTGCTCAAAACGTGTTTTAAACTGAGCATATACCAACGGAGCAGAAAAAATTTTATTTTCAATAAGGAGAAAAAAAAAAAAAAGTACCCTTCCATGCATAGCTCTCCAAGCAGTTCATAGTGAGGAGCTGTTAGGAGAGTTACTGCTTCCCCACACCTTCAACAGCGTCAAGAATTCCTTTTACGCTAATCTGAAGACAAAACCATTCAGTGTTAAACAAAGTCCTATGACAATGCAATGAGATTCTGATCGTGACAGATATGGATTTTTTCTGGCGCTTTTAAATCTACATTTTACCTAAGGCAGCAATGGTGAGGTTCTTCCTTACATGGAATCCTATGTGGTGATGGTTCCTGCAAATGGTAAGGTATGTTTCTGAGCTCACAAGGAATGCAAGAGACCACACAGGCAAAGAAAGAAAAAAAACCAACACCCAAACAAAACAAAAAAGAAAAAATCCAAGAGACATGAAAAAAAAAAGAAAGAAAAAAGCACCAGCAGATAGAGAAAAGAAATGCCTTCAAGCTTGCTAGAGGGAAGATTTTGAATTTTGAAAAATAAAAGTTGTAGCTGTATGAAACTATCTCTGTGAAACGTGTTACACCTACAGCACACTCCCTTTGTAGCAGTTGATCATTTTACTAAAATCGTTGTAATAGCTAGTTTTATGCGCTTGAGGTAGCGAGTAGTGTCCAAGGCAAAAGATTTATAGTTTGCTCCGGGTATAATGGTATGAGAGGAACCGGCTGCCAAACGGGACTGTGATTTGAAGAGGGCGCCTTTGGTTTGGTAGGTGGTGTATTTGTTCTGTGGCTGGAGTTCACTAGAAGAAGTTGTTTGATGCACTGGCCAACGATAACTATCTTGGGAGAGGGAGAAACCCAAATCCTCCAAGTTTCACAGGGAGAACAGAATGAAATACTTGGGTATGTGGAAAAAAACGAAGATGACAAACTCCATGGCGACATGAAGTAGATCAAGTCATGGGGCACTTTGTGGTTTATCACTTAAAAAAAGAGATTTATTGACCCCCAAATCATGGTAATTTTTAGTATTAAGTGGACCTCTTTTGAAGACTAAGCTGCTTGAGAAGAGGAGACAGTAGTTTTGGAATGGAGCCCTCAGCCTTAGAAATAACACTGCTGGTTTGGCTCTGCTTCCGATATTGTTGCCTAGTTTTAAAGCTTTTCAGCAGGACTTCGCTCCAGTCTGGTGACCAGCATGAATCACTGTGGAGTAGATTAACACAGTGTTTTCCCAAGTGTCTAATCTCATTTTAGGATCAGAATACAAACAGCAGCAAAACATCCTTAAGACCCAAGGAGTCCTAGGAGCAAGCCCACAATTCAGCCCCGGTCAGTGTTTGCGTTAACTCGGGCCCCACAGCATCCCTTGGAGTATCCAGAATTCTTCGAAAGTTCTTCCATTTCTGCTCTGACCTAAAGCTTTACCTTTGCACACTGAGTGCAGCTCTTGGCTTGCCTGTGAGAATGGTGTTATATGTATAACATCCTCTAAATCCCGCCAGCTGAGTGGATTCTTCCTTTCAAGCTCGCTTTTTATTGCTAGAGGGAGAGATTTTGGAGGAGCTGTGTCTGTATTCCTTCTCTTTTGCTTGATGGTTTTTTCCGCTATTTTAACACTCCTGAAATCAGGGAAGATCTTTGCATTTTTGAACCAGCTTCAGTCCTTCCAAGAGGCAATGGCTGAGAGACACTGATTGAAAGTTTGCTAAAGTGTTTGCATACACCTACAAGAAGGAGACCGAGCTAGTCAAATGCAGATTAAGGTCTTTTCAAGTTGTTAACCAGAAAATTCCTTTATTGCTGCTGGATTTGTCATTTTGACATCAAGAGATTGATCAATATAATTTAAATAAATAAATAAATAAATATATAAAAATCTGTGGCCCATGTATGAAGATTAGCAAGTATAAAAAGAATTAGGAAATGGAGCAATAAGTGATTCCAAGTCACTGATGCCAAAAGGAACGTGGGCAAGAAGGGACAACGGTAAAAGATGTGACCAGGATCAGTAAAGCATGCGTAGAAATGAAGAAGGACAAGTCAGGCATTAGGCGTGCTTCAGCCCAGTTCAGGCCATTGGCTATTACAATGTATATGGAATTCTGTGAAGTTATTTTAAGTAAAACCACTGAAGTGCTTAGGCACCTAATTTGAAGATGCCTACTTGCCTGTAAGTGTGTGGGCAACTTCCTCACAGGTCCATGCAAGTAATGCGAGTGTGTTCTCTGCTATCTAGTGAAAACATTTGTCTATTTACTTATGTACGCAAAACCAACAACAAAAACGAGCTCACGTGTGAGAGGAGCCTATATAACTAATGGTGGAGACGGCGGGCCCATAGACAGTCCCCTCAGGAGGTAGGAGATGTGTCACAATCTCAGAGTCACTTTATATACCCTTACATACTTCTCTGTGATTAAAGGGTGATAGGTTTGTTTAAACAAAAAGCAACAACAACAAAATTTGTATGTAAGATTCCTCACTTTCTGAAATAAAAGACTGAAGTGAGGGTTCCTTACAAACATATAACATGAAAAAATACCAACAATATCTTGAATATATTACCAATTAAAATAAGCACACATTTTTGCATATGACTCCACTGCCTTTTTTCGTGTTAGAGTTAGGTCAGAACTAAAAAAAAAAAAAAAAAAATGCAGGGACTGCAGTAAGTACCATAATATAAAATTATATGTTGATTTTTCCATGGGCTATTAATATCTTGTTACTGTGAGACTGTACTGGTTGGTGGTTTCTGGCTTAGTGGTGTTTGGCTTGTAGGTAAAGGAAAAAAGAAAAAAAAATAGAACAAGACCACCTCTGACATGAATACTGACCTCCAACTGCTATTTTATGTAACTTATTTTGGTTATTTCCACATCTTCACCTTTAATAGAAATTAAATAGCATTTTGTCTTCTTAGCATGTACACATTTTTATGCATGCTCAAATAATACGTGTGGAAATACTTTTATCTTGCTTTACAAGTTTCACTAGTATCAAGATCAAGACTCTCTTAACTTCTGGGTCCTGGGTGGAATTCCAAGGGACATTCCAGTGGGTAATAGAGTAGAAGATGTAAAATTGCCAGTAAGGGGGAGAGAAGAATTTTCCCTCGCAATCAGTCACAGGAGAGGGTGGGAAAAGCAGCGTGGGAGTGGTGCCTAATGCGCTCTCCTAGGGCAATGCCTTTTAGACACCCCTAAACACACCGAGTCGTAATCCAACCTGCTTTCCTTCTCCCCCTCTTTCAAGTATAATTGTATTCCTAAATAGCTAACAACAAAAGGTTGAAGAAGTTCCATTTATATCTCTAAGACGAACTCGAATTTCCCTTTGCTTGTGAAATGACTCAGAATTAGGAGACTGCAAATGTTACCACATAGCTTGTAAAGGTTAGTGGTATTTAGTTATTGATATAAAAACCTCGGTGAGGGACTGCGTTTGTAGGGGGTTGCTAATGGAATACAGAACCTTTCGCCTTTGGGTCACTGGATCAAATCTGTCCCTTGTGGATAGTGACCAGAGTTTGCTACAATTTAAGTTTTCAGTGCCCTATATAAATTAAATATGTAGAAATTAGAGATGGAAAAGACCTGTTACAGCTTGCAGCCTATCCCCCGACCAGCATGGATTTGTTCTCTCTAGCGTATTTCCCGATTACAGATTTTCCAGTTCCTAGCAGGTCCCGTCCACCCTGCAGAGCAAAGCAGATGGTATTAATTGATGTCTGAGTTTAACTGGGTCCTCGTGAACACCCCGCGCTGGCTCCGGAGCTGTAGGAGGGATTCGGCAGACACCTCTCCGCCTCCGCGGGGGGCATGGAGCGGGCAGCAGCCCAGGGAGCGCCCGCCTCCCCCTACTCCTGCCTGGGATGGGGGAGCAAGCAAAAGTCCCAGCTCCTTCCCACCCTGTGCAAAGTATCTTCTAATACAGGGGGATTACTGAATCTCATTTTCACTGCCTCGCTTATCCCCCTTTAAAGTCCTACCAATGTCCCTTCCATAACCAAACAGCTGCAGGTCATAGTTCTAAATTGTAGGTCTGATGGATTAGTTCAGGTAGCTAAAGAGAAGGCCAGATATTAGTTCAGACATTGATACGGACTAAAATTTTCCCAAAGTTTGGAAGAGATTTGGAAGCTTGCTTGGGGCTTCTTTTTGATTTGAATGAAAAGGTTTGAACCCTGTTATCTTTTAAAACTTCCATTTGCAAGTAATTAACTATGTTGCAGAATGCCCATTATTAAGTGCTAGGAACTGCATACTGACAATATTAAAGTTAGTCTTGTAAGGTGTTTAACAACTACTGCTGGCTACAGTGCTATAGGTACTGATGGGCTTTGTAGGCTTAAAAAAAATATAATAAAAATAACAGCAAAAAAAAAAAACCCACACCACCAAAACCCAAACCAGTAACAGTGGCCCATTTCAAAGTAACATAAACACATAATAGTTAAACCAGTTCTCATCCCTAGAAAGGAGCCCGAGCGGGGCTACTTTAACTTACCCACCTTTGAGTGCCTCAAGGTGCAAGTTACAACACTGAGGCAGTGCAGAGTCTAAGTGGGATTTCCTCAGCACTTCTGATTTTGGCTGTACGTGCCTGTCCCACAGGCTTTATAATCCAACTCTTCCCGCTCAAAACGCTAGAAAGACAAATGCAGCCTTCAAATTATTAGAGCATTTTTAGAAAGAAAACTGAACTTTGGTGCTGCTGCTCCTCCTCCTTTGGTGCACCAAAACCTGAGGTGCCACGGAGGGTGGTGTGTGGGAGCCGCCCCCCGCGCCCCGACTCGCCGCTGGCAGGTGGTGCTGGAGAAGCAGAGCTGGCTTCTGCATGGCCGCAGCCCCGGGGCTCCCAGGTACCCCATAAAACACAAGTCTCTCCATTCCCAGTGCGGCTAACGACTGCTGCGTTACTGGAGTTCACTTATTTCTGATATTCGCGGTGCCAAAGTTTCATCTGTTGAAAAATTTGAGCGATCATAAACGAAGACCCTGTGGGATTCAGAAATATTATAATCAGGTGGTTTAAAAAAAAAAAAAAAAAAGGAAAGAATTAAAAATGAAAGAACACCAAACAGGAACACAAGCAGTACAAAAAAATTGCAGGGAATCTGCAAAGGGGACACTCCACGCTTTTTTTCCAAGGTAAAAAAAACTCCACAACCCTGTGTTGTGAAATATCTTTTTAAACACAGATTTAGAGAATGAAATTGCGGGTTATAAACTAGTAGCCAACAAAAGCAAGAAAGGCTGGAATGTTGGTAACCAATTGCAAGCACAGGATCCAAGCAAAACATCTTGAATTGCTAGTACTGTAATAAATTACAGTTTTCACTTTTGTATTCTGCAAGTGAAAACAGCACTAAGTCAAGCTTGAGAGAAGGAGAGCAAAGGATGACCTTTTTAATTCACCCGCACCCATTACAAGTTGAGGAACGGTGAAAAATGAAAATACAACACCCATCATTGTGTGAAGGGACAGACCTGCTCCATAAAACGGGGTTCCTGTGTCACTGAAGAGTTAATTGTCAGGTAGCAATAGATGAAAGCCAAACCAGACTCTGGGATGGCCTGCTATGGTGGCTGTTATCTCATTTTCTTCAATGGATTAATTTTCCCCTCTTTAACTTTAATTAGATAAAAGTCGAGGGGCGGGAGGTGGCCCTGGAGTGCTCAAAGGGCAAGAAGTGGTCAAGAGCTGGTTTCTCTCAAACTTTGATTAGCCTATTTGATAAGTGATACTAAGCACCCCAATTGGTTAATGAATGAGGGGTTCCCGTGAGGTAAGTGGCTGGGAAATTTAGCCTCCCCCACAAGGACAGCAAATATGTAAACTTCTGTCCTTCAGTTAGGTGTCTACTGTGGTTAGGAGTAAGGGTGATTTATATCCTGTCTGGGTCCTGGAGTGTATCTACATTGATTGACTCCCTTGATCTTGACATCAGTCACTTGGGCTTTCAGAGAAAGGGGGAACATAGGAGATAATGAAAGCTACATTAAAGAAGACCTTAACATTTATGTAAACGTTATTCTATCTTCAAAGGCAGAACTATCTTTCAACAGAAAGGAGATTTATTTCCTACTTGAAAATATTAGAAAGAGAACGTTGCAATATATTTAATACCAAACCTCTAGCTTTGGTGCTGGTCTCAGCCTTTGGGTTTTGTCTCTTATTTCTTGACTAAATTGCATTATAGTTAAAAATTTTACTGACTATTGCTTGCAAAGACTGATGCAGACACGCTAATGTCTTGTTCAAAGAGACATCATCCTCTCACAGTGGGAAGAGGAGAGAGAAAGATGGAAGGAAAAGTTTGGAGAGTAGAAGCAGAACTACAGAGAAAACATTTGGAAAGCTCATGTATTGCTATCTATTAAATGTGGGGCTTTTATACATGTAAATCCATGGCAGTAGAAACCAGAACATTTAAATAAAACTGAAATGCACCTCTCAAATGCTTCCCTAGTGAATATCACCTACATAATAAGATTTCCCCGGCTGGCTGCCAGGCTCTCCTTGGCCTGGAGAACGGGGAGCAGATTTGGGGCACGCAGGGGCCAGGACGGAGCCTGGCGGGAGACGGCAGTACCCTCACTCCGCTCAGCGGGTGACCCACCAGGCCAGCAGCAGCACAAACATCAATTAAAGCAGTGTTTTCAACAATGCTGAGCAGAAAGGTAATTTGTACAACTGAGAAGCAGGGCCACGTTATCACCCATGGAAGGCACAGACTTTCCTAGGTAAAGATCTCTAATTCTGCTATGGAATACCTGCCCTCAGAGAGACATTTACAAAATCATGAGGGCAGCAGGCAAAGTAGATGAAGAACTGTCATTCACCAAATCCTGCAGTATTAGATTGGGGAGCTTTTACTGAAGTTGTGAGAAGGTCAGTTTAAAAGAGGCAAGAGGGTTTTTTTTCTTTGCACCATGAGTAGTGAACTTCTGGAATTTGTTGCCACGGGAGGTTGTAGAACCGTCCATTCTAAACAGGATTAGAGAAATTAATGGACAACAGGGTCATAAGCAAATACTAAGGGAAAGAGACGGGGAGGTACCTCCAACATCTATAATGCAAAAATTCTGAACGCCTGCAGAGCACGCGGGGAATGAATTGCGGAGCATAGCCATGCTTCTGTGCTCCCGCTAAATAACATCTATTGCCACAGTCTGAGCCAGTATCGGGCATGATGGGCTGGCCTGATGCAGTAAGGCATTTCTTACGTTCTTATCTTCTAAAGTCTGACTTGGGCCTATCTAGTCCTTCAGTCATAGCCAAACTTAGATTCTTCTGTTAAATTTCTGTATTTTTTCTGTCTAGCTTCAGGGTAAAGCACATTTATGCTTTCTTTTTCTTAAATGACAAATTATGCTCCTCAAGACACGTAGTCAACAATACAAACCTTTTTCCTTCTTAGCTTTGTCTCCCAAAAAGCTTCAAATCTGTCTTCTCAACATGCAAAATGCAGTAGTTGTATTTCTGAGTAAAAGACTAACTGTTGTTAAAGACAGCCTAAAAGCGCAATGAAGTGGTAACTCACAAATTGCGAGGTAGAGAGTTTGTAGTCCAGAATAATCTTATTAAATATGTCCAGTATGTAAGACTAAGTAATTAAGCTAAAAAAAAAATAGCTGTGGCAAGTCTTTGTATTAGCTAGTATGTTTTTAGGCAGAAGACATGCAAATAAAGTCTTACTTGCTAAGTCCTATATGGCATGTTTGGTAGCTAGTAGACATAACATTTGCACTTCTAAATGGAATATGATCCTCTGTCTGGGAGAACTAGTCATTAATATGTAACCTGCAGAGCTGGGATATTCCTGTGGTAATGAATAATTTCTTTGCAGTGAAAATGTTAGCACAAAAAATATATAGCAAGGAGAGAGGGAGAGGAAGCTTTCTTCCTTTTCATCTGACGCTGAAGATTTTTCCTCGTATGAACATAGAAATGTAGAATTCCACAATTTGATAGAAAAACTTTATTTTATGAGGGCACTGAAGCGTAACTATGCTAATCAAGAGAAGCACCATAACTCAATGGTCTTTATGGTCTTAGATCATAGAATCGTTTGGGTTGGAAGGGACCTTAAAGATCATCTAGTTCCAACCCCCTGCCATGGGCAGGGACACCTTCCACTGACCAGGTTACTCAAAGCTCCATCCAACCTGGCCTTGAACACTTCCAAAGATGGGGCATCCACAAATTCTCTGGGCAACCCGTTCCAGTGTCTCGCTGCCCTCACAGTAAATAATTTCTTACTAATATCTAATCTAAATCTGCCCTCTTTTAGTTTAAAGCCATTACCCTATCACTACACTCCATGTAGTGGAGTGTAGGCCCTTTCCTGTAGGCCCCCTTTAGGTACTGGAAGGCTGCTATAAGGTCTCCCCAGAGCCTTTTGTCCAGGCTGAACAACCCCAACTCTCTCAGCCTGTCTTCATAGGAGAGGTGCTCCAGCCCTCTGATCACCTTCATAGCTCTCATCTGGACCCGCTCCAACAGAAACAGAGTAGTGAGGCGGAATCACCTCCCTTGACCTGCTGGCCACGCTTCTTTTGATGCAGCCCAGGATCTGGTTGGCTTTCTGGGCTGCGAACGCACATTGCCGGCTCATGTTGAGCTTCTCATCCACCAACACCCCCAAGTCCTTCTCCTCAGGGCTGCTCTCAATCCATTCTCTGCCCTGCCTGTATTTGCGCTTGGGATTGCCCCAACCCAGATGCAGGATCTTGCACTTGGCCTTGTTGAACTTCATGAAGTTTGCATGGGCCCACCTCTCAAGCCTGTCCAGGTCCCTCTGGATGGCATCCCTTCCCTCCAGCATGTCGACAACATCACACGGCTTGGTGTTGTCAGCAAACTTGCTGAGGGTGCACTCGATCCCACTGTCCACGATGCCAACAGACAAACACGTTGAACATCATCAGTCCCAATACCAACTCCTGAGGAGTGCCACTCACCACTGGCCACCACTTGGACATCAAGCTGTTGACTGCAACTCTTTCAGTGCAACCATCCAGCCAATTCCTTATCCACTGAGTGGTTCATCCATCAAATCCATGTCTCTCCAATTTAGAGACAAGGATGTCGTGCAGGACAGTGTCAAATGCCTCGCCCAAGTCCAGGTAGGTGATGTCAGTTGCTCTTCCCTTATCTGCCAACACTGTAACCTTGTCATAGAAGGCCACCAAATTTGCAAGACACGATGTGCCTTTAGTGAAGCCATGTTGGCTGTCACCAATCATCTCCTTATTTTCCATGTGCCTTAGCAGAATTTCCAGGAGGATCTGCTCCATGATCTTGCCAGGCAGAGGTGAGATTGACCAGAATGTAGTTCCCTGGATCTTGTTTTTTTTCTCCTTTTTAAAAACAGGGATTATGTTTCCCCTTTTCCAGTCAGCAGGAACTTCACCGGACTGCCATGACTTCTCAAATATGATGGATAGTGGTTTAGCAACTTCATTTGCCAGTTCCCTCAGGACCCGTGGATGCGTCTCATCAGGTCCCATGGATTTGTGCACCTTCAAGTTCCTCGGATGGTCTCAAACGCGATCTTCTACAGGGGACAGTTCTTCATTCTCCTAGTCCCTGCCTTTGCCTTGTGTGACTTGGGCGGTATGGCTAGAGCACTTGCTGGTGAAGACTGAGGTAAAAAAGTTGTTGAGTACCTCATCCTTGTCCATATCCCAGGTAACGTGGTCTCCTGTTTCCTTCCAGACAGGGCCCACATTTTCCCTGGTCTTCCTTTTATCACTGACATACCCGTGGAAGATTTTCTTGTTGCCCTTGATGTCCCTGGCCAGATTTAAATCTATCAGGGTTTTAACTTTCCTAACCTGATCCCTGGCTGCTTGAACAATTTCTCTGTATGCCTCCCAGGCTACCTGTCCTTTCTTCCATCCTCTCTAGGCTTCATTTTTGTGTTTGAGATTTTCCAAGAGCTCCTTGATCATCCATGCAGGCCTCCTGGCGTTTTTGCCCGATTTCCTCTTTTTTGCGATGCATCGCTCCTGAACTTGGAGGAGGTGATCCATGAATATTAATCAGCTTTCTTGGACCCCTCTTCCCTCCAGGGCTTTTACCCCACAGTACTCTGCCAAACAGATCCCTGAAGAGGCCAAAGTCTGCTCTCCTGAAGTTCAGGGTAGCGAGCTTGCTGTGTGCTCTCCTTGCTGCCCTAAGGATCTTGAACTCCACCATTTCATGGTCACTGTAGCCAAGTCTATCCCTTGTCTTCTATTGAGACAAAAGGAAATGGAAGGGCTGGCATCTTGCCTAGGTCCAAACCAAAGTGACATTAATACACCTGATCAGAGCAATGTAGTAGGAAGTACAAATTGTTTCTTGGACAGTATCTCTGGAGAGATAAGATCTACAGAGTGATATCTGTAACATTATGCTAATTCTGCTATATTCCTTGAGCCCTTTTTCTGCAGTACTTCAAACAAACCAACCAACCTATAAGTGCTAACCTCTCACCTAAAAACACCTTGAAAAAATATATCTATTAATCAAAGCAGAGTCAAGATGTCATGAAAAAATGCCTCTGCAAGGAGCTGTTGTTGAGGTGTCTCCCCTGTGTGGTAGGGGGTTGTGCTGTACTTGACTTTGAGGTTTCAGCTCTCCCACTTCCCCACTCTTAAGTAAACAGTAATTTCTGGCAAATCAAAGAAAACCACACCTGACCTTACATTTATACCTGTGATTTCCTCCAGTCTGCACTGTTATTCTGAGAGAATAGGGAACGCATGGGCAGAATTCCCCCATGGATTTATTGGCTGCTTCTTACAGAAATAAACAAGCATGACTCCTGCACTGGAGCTGCTGAGCTGTGGGATAATATCTGTGCTGATAGTCAGCCTCTAGATCCAATGTTGAACTCTTTACTTAGAGACGAAAAATGCAGACCCATAGAGCTATTCCTAAATTACAGTCCCAAAGACTCTTAATTGCTCACTACAGGGCAGGCAAATCCCTGTCACCAGCCATCAGAACATCCACCGGGCAAACAGCCCAGCTAAGCAAATAGTTTGGCCCAACTTACACACAAGCCCACAGCCTTAGATGAGAATCACACATGTGCATAAAATCTGCTCTAGACAAAAACATTGTCTACAGAAAACTGCATTCATGCTTTGTCAGGGTGTAGCATACACTCAAGGTGATAAATCACCTCTGTTTCTCCACACTCCCTCCCCCAGCTGCATAGTGACTAAATACCTCCATCAACCAAGTCTTTTAAGTCAAATCAACCTTTTAAAAATTCCTCTTTCTTAACGCTTTAACATGCATGGGTTCACAAAATTAAATTACAATATTTTTATCTGTTTGGGATCAGTACTGTTTCCTCCTCCTCGTGTTTACTTTCCTCAGTAGCTGACATCAAAATGTTTTCTGGAATGCTGGGACTAAATAAGTTATGCTTAACTCAATATCTAATACAAATAGCCCTGGGGAAGCTCCAGCAACACAATCATAAAAGCTACAGTTTCTTTTAATAGCTTGCCACACTTTGCTGATATAGTATTTCTCTAATCGCCAATCTTTACGTGCCTTCCTGACCTTGGAGCTCTCTGTCCAAATGACTTTGTGGTATCAAAGGCTTGTGTCATTGGAAGAGTGAATGGCTTTCATTTTTCTCCCTGAAACTTCCGGCTCCTGGCATCTGCAAAGAATTATTCCAAGCAGTGTTTTGCTGCCTCGCGGCCACTGCCCTGCAGTGGCCTGACTGATGGAAGTGACTTTTCCCAAAAAGGTTATTGCGGTCAGCAGTGGGCGGGTGCTGCAGTTGGTGCACAACCAGCCCTGCTTTCTCAGCTGATTTTGTCCGACCATTGGGATACCACAACCATACGCTACAGCAATTAATTACTGTGGGTTTTTTGGAAGGCATCAAATAAATAGGGTATATACTGTTTTTATAGTACAACAGAGCAGTAAACAAACCCCCTCCATAACAACCACAGATTTGGAAGCCTTAGTATTACAACAGAGGTGAAGTCCTCATTTAAAAGCTTTTAAAGAATTAATCATTGCAGGGGGACCTAGGGGATCAGGGGTCACTCAACAGAACCTCATACTGTATGAATGTCCAAAAATCACAGTTGGGATGCTCTGACCATTTCCAGACAACAAGAAAGTCTCAGTAATTTAGCCTACATGATTTGTCTCTATTAAAGCTGGATTCTTGTTCTCTCCACCCCACTCCCATCTAATTTCTCTTTTCTCGCTTTTTGTTCTTTTGCTCTAGTTCCTTATATTTGCATCTCTTTTTTTTGTTGTTGTTGGTTTGGTTTTTTTTAATATGAAATATAAATGGACCTATATGAGTAGTTACTATACTGAAACAAACTAAATGAAACTCATAGCTTTTTACCTTTTTCCTTACCTTTTTAGTAAGGAAGAGGATTTTCAAGATAGTTTTTCATCATTTTAAATGTTTTACTGCCTTAGCTCCACAACCGAAGTCAAGCAACCTTAGTGTTGAGCACTGAACCGTCACATTGCAGAGGACAAACTATTTGAAATCTCCGTAGTTAGGATAGATAAAGCCAGGATGAGACAAGGTGGCACAAAAGCTCAGAGAGGTTAGAAGACTGTTGTAAGCTCATACAGCTGATCAGTAACAGATAAAATATAAAAATCCTGCTTTTTCTTCTAAGAGACAAGATTAAGACAACATTCCTCAGAGACGGATTATGTATTTCAATTACTTAAATTAAATTTTAATTCAAAGAATGAAAACAAAACATCTTCAGAGATCCAAATCCTCCCAAAGCAACCTAACTTGACCCAAACCTCTCTTGGGGCTTTCAGCCCCTGGTGGAGCTCGTTCGGCAGCATGGCCCTGTAACCCTTTCTTAAATGAAAAGGAGTGGCTCTTCTACCCATTCTACCCCTGAGCAGAAGACAGCCAGCAGCCACACAAATATTTCACAGCCGGAGGGAGCCAGCCGTGGCCCCCTGCTCACGGCTTCTCACTTCCTCCTTTCTCATTAAAATACAAAGATTAGGTGAGACAACTCACACCTCTGGTTTAGGCACCAAGTACGTGCACTGGTCACCCCAAGATTCCTCCAGAGGAATGCATCGCCTACAGCAGGACCCACACCCTGCATTCCCTCTCTTGGCCAGGTTACGTAGGCACAAATAGATGCTGTGATACGAATGCCTAATAGCAGCAGAGGTGAATTTACCAACTAACTTTTGTCTCGGGTGTTCCCCAGGTCTTTTTGCTTAAGATTCGATGGGCCTAAAATCTTAAAGCCTTCAGATGGCAGCTACTCATAAGTTAGTGCAGTGTTTTTCCTCCTGCCACGTGAAGCTGGAGCGTGTTATTTCCACTATAACAGGATGAATTTTGCTCTCCGCAATCATTGTGTGAGTAGCAAAACTTTGTTTTCAAAAGAGTTTGGCCTGATTAGCTTAGATAACTTTTTGTAATATTTTTTGTGCTGAAATAATATGTTGAATCTCCAGGTGTTACAGATATTAGCCCAGAAATACGGCCAGCTCTGAAAGGGAGCTTAGTAACTGTTTACTGTCACACACACAAGTATGCTACAGATTAGATGAGGTAACAGATGTTTCCATCTGAAGTTATACTGAGCTCACATTTTCAAAGCATTATTCGGCGTTCTGTATCAGGACTAATTCCTGGATGAACTTAAAAACAGGAGGATTCTCCAGCTAATTAAAAAGTTTATATAAAATTCACAAGCAGACTTACAACTTTGTGATCCCTCCCTCCAAAAAGAATAAAACCCCAAAACTTCTTTAGAATGTAACATGTAGGATGTACTGTATTACAACACTGAAGAATACTGCTGTATGACAGCAACAATCATCAGGGCTTAAATTCAGGTTAAAATAAAAGAAAAAAAATAAAGAGCCTGGTCATAGCTTAGATTGATGCCTCACAACGCACGTGAGGAAAACTGAAAAACAATCCTGTCTCCTATTTACAACTGTATAGTAACAGATAGGCTTCTAAGTTCTCCATAGACTAACTAAAAGTAAGCATAAAAGGCCAGGTAGCAGCAGTCAGATTCTTCTGAATTAAATGTTATCCATGTGTATAGCACATTTCAATGTCCAAAGAGCAACTTGGATGTGCGAATCTGAGCTTTTATGACGAAAAGGGATATTTCTAAAATTGTCAGTAAAAGTCAGAAGCTTGGACACAGTCTCACGTATTTTTTCCCCTTTTCGAATGTCACTACCAAGTGTTTAATTGCTTTAATTAGGTTTGTCTACTGAGACTAGCAAGGAGAAACCCCAATACCCATAGCCAGAGGAGGATTTGGGAAAGGAGTGAGGGAAGGAGCCAAGAAGCTGATTGCCTGAGGCTGGGCCTCTAGATAGCGTTAGCTCTCTGATTGGGCTCAGGGCTAAATCTGCCATGTTTTAACATATCTGTTGGTATTGCAATCAGATCGGGTTTAATTCCCTGTGAGTCCCATGAAGAAACTTTCCAATGCATCCCGTCTCAGAGTCCCGACAGGAATGCACTTTGCTGGGCTGGCAGGAACCAATGCTTTGAACCCAGGCCCAAAGCTTTCAGCCCACCTTTGCAGCTCTGCCAAGGGTCTGAGATAAGTTTCACAACATCCATTCTTCTTCAAAAGCTTCCCCATGGCTAGCAGGTTTTGCAGGCCATCCCTGTAGGTGGTGGCATGGGCACGGGGTGCTGGCTATTGGGACTGCTTCAGCACTGCCTGGCTTACAGTGCTGTTGGCATGGCTCTTGGGACTCACGGTGGTCCTGAGGGTTGGCTGTGTGCACCACGTGTACGCTACATACCACATTATGGGACCACCTTTCCTCCTGGTTTCTCTGAATAGATTTAATTCTTCCAGAAGCTGGAAAGAAAACAGACTGGATTTTCCCAGCAAGACTGAGGACTCCAAAGACAAAAGAGCTGAGAAGTTTCTGGGGCCCCTTCACCACAATGGCTCTGAGTGGGTCACAGGGATGGTCAGCCTTCCTTTAATCACCCAGTCTGTCCAGAGCCTTTTTGCACCCAGCTTAAAGCTATGGAGTATGGGTGCTTTAATTTGTCTGTGCAGTGCCTAAAAGCTCTGACGTTTTAGAGTTCCCATTGCTCTGACTTCTTTCTCCTACCCTTTTCCAAATCCAGAACAAACCAAAAAAACTTCTGACTGTAGCTCTACTATGATCTGTCGTAAAAAGAAACACTGAAAGCCAGAGTGCTGCATTATTTCCCAATTAAAACCACCAGAAGAGGAGAATATTATTGATGTAATGCAATTACTACTGATGTAGTGGTTAAAAGAAGGACTTAGAAATCAGCATTTCTAATCACTGTTTACTTTGGAATCATAATTCATAGCCTTTCTACACCTTGGTTTCTCCACACAAAAATATTCTCTATGTAGTAGATGAATTACAGATTATTTTCATGATAGCCTTTAATGGGATGGCATCATGCAAGGGGTAAATATGCATCATATACATAGAAGTTGTGACAGAGGAAGAAAGATGACATTCCTAGCAAAAAAGAAAAGCAACGACTGCAATAGTATATGTAAATGCACACATATATTTAAAAAAACCCCAACCAAACCCAAACCATACCATGTGACATTATATTATATACCTATCTGAAGACAAAAAGGACATCTAAGAAATTATGTCTGTGAAAAGATTTTAAAAACTAATAATCCATTGTCAGACAATAAGCAAGCACAGCCTTGTTTTCAGCATGTTAGTAGCTACAGTTCTGCAACACAGAGAAAAACAAATAAATTCCAAGCACTAAAAGATTTCTTTTTTCTCAGGCCCCAAATCTAGAGCATTTAGGGACAGCTATAATGTTATCTTGAGTGAACACAGGGCCAACATAATTAGGAATAAAGAGGTAAGAAGCAAGGGGAATTGCCTGCATAACTTCACTTTGTAAAATCCTCCCATGGAAGGTGGCAGGTAGGAAATCTGCATAATAACAAACTTGTCACAAGACAAGGCCAACTAAATACAACAATTAGAATTAACATTTTGCTTTGACTGGTTCTCAGGATTCCCCCTCTCCCTCCTCCCAGGTTTCATCAGATGAAGTTAAAGTTGTGGCTATTGATTTGGTGCAATATTTTCCAGTACATATTTTTTCCAAGTGTTGTGTGGCTGCAAGAAGACCAGCTCTCTTCTTTGTGGGCATCGCTTTAAGAGGCAGCTATTCAAGTGCCAAACGCTCCTCTCAGATTTCACAGTGAAAACCCAGAATAAATTTCTTGGTTACACTCTAGTCTATCTAGACTTAGATCTGTGTAAATAATCCAGTCTGCCCCCAAAACAGAGCTACGATGTGTTATAAATTATAACTTATTATTGGAGGAGACCTTCTCCACTAACTGTCAGGCCCTTCCTTTAGAGGATTACTGGAAGCACCCGCACAGCTCTTGGGAGAGTGGATTTGTGCTTCCCAACTGTCTCACTGCCACTTTCCAACTGCTTGTGGTCTTTCTGCGCAGCCACCAACTCTGAGACAATCCCCAGCATGTGGATGCCCTCCCAAGGTGCCACCAAGCTACGCCTGGAGATGCACACCAGCAACGGAGCTGATCTCCAGGGCTGCCTTCCCCAACACACAAACTGAAACACCACTATCTTAGCTGGCCTTTAAAACAAAGAGATAGTGACTCTGAATGCTATGCAGCCATCCTCTGAAAAATAAGCCATTTTCTAAATTAGAAAGTGATTTTTGTTCCACATTTTGGCAGTTTTGAAAATTTTAATCAATATTCCTACAATTGTTATGTTTTCTCTGGTTGCAGGAAGGAAATAGATCATAGTAAGGAGTAACAGATCCCAGACGAACAATATAGACTAGGGTTTTCTCTCTAATTTTATGTCCTTTGGTCTCTTAAGCATTCAGACTTTTCCTGTAAGTTACTCTTGTTTTGTTCAGATGTAGATCTCTTCTAGATAGAGAAAAGTATCATATTGGATAATGCAATGATAGGATCCTCATGTAGTGGGATCAAATCAATGAACCACCCTTCAGAAGCGCTATACTGGCACATGTGTTCTTATTGGCCCCACTTCTCCTCCCCGGTTAGTATTCTTTTTACTTTTTCTTACTGTTTCCATTTCTTGTATTTGTTGTAATATCTTATAATATTTGAGGATTCTGAAGATGTGAATACATGGAAGACTCATCTTTTGTTGGAAAAAGAATAAAGGCAAGAAAGGACTGGAAGACTGTTGAACGTATAAGCAAAATAGCTTTCAAATTTTAAAAACAGAAAGAAAATGGAGAGCATTATCATGAAGAAGAGAGGGTGAGAAGGGAAGAGGTTGGAGCTTATTATATTCAGTTGTTCGTATTTTGTAATACTACCCCCTCGCTTTTCTACTTTTTAGTCCCATCTAGTGTTCCACATCCCCCCTTATGACAGCAGTCTATCCCCTAACTACTGTTTTAGAGGGGTTATTTTAAGTACATTGTGATGAAAAAAATTCAAGTTCAAATAAATTCATGCATCCTTCCCATGAAACGTAACAAGCATTATGGTCTTTTCTGAACCGTACTTTGCATTTTGAGGGCCAAGATTTGCTCAAGGAATGAGAAATTGGAGAATTTATTTTGCAGTCCGCATTATACAATTAGGGCTATGCTAGCACATACTATTTTCCATGTTTCTTTTTAACCTTCTAGTTTTTCATAAATCAGCAAACATAAGGATTTCCCCTCCATTTTTAATTTGCCTATTCTGACAGGTCTCCCACTTGTTAAAAGCAGCAAACCCTATGCTGAGAAGCACATTGTAGGAAGGTCTCTGGTTTCAAGAAATATTTAAAAGTAATCTTTAGGTGCACAGTTCAAACTACAAATAATTTGGTCTTATTCCAAATAAATAATAAAAAAAAACCTACAAGCTGTACTTGTTTGTTGCAGAAATAGGTTTATTCTATAAAAATATAGAGCATTCTGAAAATATATAGAATATTTTATAGGTGTATAGAACAGATCTGAAAAGATTTATTTTGTGATAGTTTCTCCCTTTTTTTTTTTTGTCATCCACAGCATCCTTTCTATATTCAAATCCTATATTTTTTAGCATCTCAAATTATATCACAATTTCACTACATATTCCTACCCTGTGTGCCAAAATCAAAGTGAAGAGCTGAGCACTGGAGAGATAAAAATAATTTTTCAAATACTTTTTATATTTGCAAATGTGTACATATATATATATATATTTTTTTTTTTTTTTCAAGAAACTGTATAAGTCTTACTAAACATTGGAGAAAGGAAATGTTGACATTGTAACCACACTGAAGTAAGGGGTGAGATTTGGTAATATATCTCTGAAATCCTGAGAGGGGCAGAAGTCCTCCAGCAAAGGACTGCAACCCGGTATCCATCAGGTTACAACTCTGCTGTCACACAGGTGACAGCATAAACAGATGGTTTGTACAGAAGAGCTCTGGTGTGGGCAATGGCAACACACACACCTGTTGGGGTTTGTGCGTTAGGTACAGGGCTCTGTGGCCGTGATCTACGGAGAGAGAACAGAGCTGATAAAATAACTTGGTTATGGCTCCTATATTTACTGACTCTATGGTCCATTGATGCTCCCTGTTCTGACCTCACGTACCTTCATACAAGATAGAAGGCATCCGCAGAGGGCTTCTGTACACCCTCATGATTCTATGCTGAGACACCGATGGGTTAGTGACTGTATATCCAAGAGCAGGGTTTTCCAAGGTTTTCTCTTTATATGTCAGACCCAAGTAATTTCCATTAATTCTACAACAAATCCTGAACCCAGCAGAGTAGCCTACAAAACCAAAGAAGAGTCTGTTAAAGTATACACAAAACACAGATCTTCAGCAGGGCTGCTGCTGAACTTAACCAGAGATTATTATTTCTCTGTGTGAAGGCCAAACTAATGATTCTTCACTTAAAAAGAAACTGTACAAGTCTGCTAAGAAAATTAGTTCCCATGAACAACAGAGAAATGGAAGTCGTTGAAATGATCTGCATAAAATAACACCAAACCGATTTGCCAATACTGATGAAGAGAGCTGGGTGACAATTCCCAGAACGATGAAACAGGTGGGACAGGTGATTTTTCATTAATTAGTTTTGGCTAACTAACAGTTTAACTGAATGAATGCTGGAAAGCTGCTACGATTAGTTGGTCGTAACCGTTAAATGCTACTGTAAAGCCTATTTATTCTTCATATTGAAGTAAAAGAAAATAATACTTGTTAATACTGAAAGTTAGGGCAAGACATGTGGACAACTGTATTTTCCCACTCGTATTCATTTCTACGCTTCTCTGTATTCTTTTTTTGGAAAGCACCAAATGACTTCAGGAAAGTCTTGTGGTATTTCTAGTAAAAGCAACAAAGTCACAAGAATCCTCTAAAGAGTTTTTTTTTTATTAAAAAAAAAAAAAGAAACAATGCACAAGATGTTCAAATGGTCCCTTTCTCCCCTTCACTGTACCCCCAATTATTTATATATTTATATTAAATCTCTGGGACAGTCAGAAAGGGAGGAAAAGATTCAGCCAGGAGTGCAAGCTTTTGAGGAGGTGCTGCATTTTCTTTGGACGCGTGCTGCGTACACCGCAGAGTCAGCACTTTAGCAGAAGTGACAGAAGTCGAGTACCTGCCAACGTCAGGAGTGGAGAAGGCAGGTCTCGCAGGAGAGGTAACCAGGAGTGAAACCAGCGGCTCAGCTGGACTCCTGGAATTTCCCTCCTGCAGAAAGTGTTCTCTCTAAAGACAGGTCCCTCCTTGCTGTCACTCCCAGACACTATTTCCTGTCACTCCTTTCTTCTTAATCATGCCAGGCTTCAACTTAATGACTGCTTGGCTCATATTTCTTCATGAAGATAGCTGAAAACTTCTCAATCCATGTGGTCATCTTGATTTCTCACATCCTTTGGACCAGGAAGGCTCATGTTTAGACACTCAGATTTTTGGAAACTCTCCATCTGAGGGAGGTAACTTTTACTATCTTTCCCTTCAAAACTCTCCCAGCCACCTCCCGGTGCAACCATAGGGGGAAAAGGTGGAGTCCTGACCCTGCTGATGTGTCCTACAACCAGAGGCAAGGGGGGTGACCCCAGCCCAGACCCACACATTTGGTCATGTAACCCAAGACAGGGTACACAACTTGACGAAGGAGCAGACTCTTGTCACCCTGTAAGTAGTCTTGCTCTTCCCCTATTCCTTGGCCCACTGGAGAAAAATGTTGTCATTTTAATAATATGTTTTTCCATCCCAAAGGTGCTCCTGCCCTAGAAGGGAAAGATGTCAGCAGAGGGGCAGAGAACTCTGCAGCAACAGCTTTGCTGCTTCAGGAACAGAGGGAGGAAACAAAGGCTGAGGGTGGTGACCATGCCCTGGGTAGTCACTGCAGTAGGGCCACTCCAGATACTAAGCCCTACCTTGGCAGTGGCTGGAATAAGCCTTTCCACAGTCCTTCAGAAGGCAAGGGCAGGGCAGAGAGTATGTTTTTTTTTTGCTGTGAGCAACAACCTGCTGCTCAAGGCAAGTCTTCTCTGCCTGGGACTCTAGGCAGTTCTGGGGTATAGCTTTCATCCCACTACTCTGTATCTACACCCGACAGTTGCTAAGACTTCATTTCTGTTTACCCATTTTCTGGTCAACACTGTGTTCCTTGGATTACAGCAAGAGAAAACCAAATTCTAGGAACATCCTGATAATACGTGACCCAATATACCCAGGTGCCTCAAGGCTAGCTGCCCTGTTTCTTCCTGTCTATGCTTTTGCTTGATCTAAACCCATTTCTACCTATTTATTCTATGTGTCTGTATCCATACTTGCTATTTATTTACTTTTCATAAAAATGCTGATTCTGAACTTGTGGCTGACTATGTTTCAGATGGTGACACTGATTTTTTTGCAGTTCTATTGAAAGTGATGACCATGGAAGTTTGTGGCTTTACATGTGGCTTTGTCAAAAATAGTATTGGTAGGGTTTCTTGGTCATGTGTTTTCTCTGAGTGACAGCAGTTTAAAAGACGACCTCTCAACATATTCATTTTCAGGACTAATTTCTATTTTAGGTTGGAAAGACTGACAGAGATAAGTCATTCCTGCACTTTCACATTTGCGCACATAAATATTTTCAGAAGATCTCATGACCTATTTTTGCTTAGCTCCTGAGGGCAACTAGTTATGGTTTTGTTTGAGGAGAGCAGGCAGAATAGCAGTTCACAAAACTCCTAGGTCAACTTCTGCTTACCTACAGCTCTTTTTGTCTCAATACTCCTTGTTTAACAATTCATTGCCTTCTGCTTTTTTTATCCTGTCACTTCTTGGGATAACCAAAGTCAAGCATATTAATATTTTCATGAGGTCCACGGTTTCTGAAGCACTGTTAGCTAGCTAACTAGTTACATCTGAACAGTATGAGAAGCTTCCGAGTGCCCAGGATTTCTGACAGAATCAAACTTTGGATCCTGCTCTCTTGGTTTGGACCAAGGCTGCCATCATGATGACCTTAAAGCAGGACTTAGCTCTATTTGCTGCAAACAGAGGCCATTTTTCTGGATGCAGCCACTGGCTGGCCTGGACAGTAGGAAATCAAGGAGAGTGTTGGGGAAGACAAGTGTCAGGACCTGAATTTACTCTGTTCTCTTGTTGCTACAAGGGTCTGTGAGACACTAAGGAGTAGGGCCTCCAGCAGGAGACACTGGATGAGACAAGACAGCAGAGCAGGCATCAGAAATACCCTTCAGAAGAAGGAGCTGGAGGAAGTACTTGGAAGGCAGCAGGTCTTCCTGCTGGGCAGGTTTTGTTTTCATTCCTCACTTAGGGTGAAACTTCCTGCAGCATGTATGTATTTTTCCTCCTCAGTAATAGTTGTTCCTTTGGGTAATTTTCAGAAAACAATGTGGAAATTATAGAAAAGAAATTAACTAGTGAACAGACCACCAAAAAATGCTTTGAGAGGAAAAACCTTGTAAGGTTAGTAGTACCGAAGGTCTTTGGAGGAGGAAAGAGGAAGGGGGGATGGGCAGTACATGAATGACTTTTAACAGTTAATAGACATTATCACACATTTCATACTTCAGCAGAATGCATTAGAGACACAACAACAGAGGGCTGGCTACAAACCTGGCCACAAATATATGAGAGCCCATAACTAGTAATCTCACTATTAGAAACAGCAAATCTTGAATTCCTTAAGAGAAAAGTTTTCTACCACAATGAAAAAAAAGCCAAGAGATAAACCCAGAAGAGATGTGTGCATACATTTGTACACACTTAGGATTATGGTACAGACATAGAAATCTTAGGATTTATTTAGCTATGATTAAACTAAATATAAACACATTAAACTAAATTAAAAAGCAGACTGTTGAGAGGTAAGAAAAGTTTTTATGAGTGAACCCCACACATTTTTTGCCTGCACAAAGCATAGTAGCTTGAAGGAACATTAATTCATAGACAATTCACCTATGCTTTATCATCCAACACAGACCATCTAACAATCCAACTGAATACACTTGTGGGTCACCAGTTCCACAGCCAGTAGAAATAAAGAAGTAGCTCTCATTAAACTCCTCAGAGCATAGAAAACATGAAACACCATAATGTACAAATTACACATCTATACAAAAGGAGTATTCACACTAACCCAAATTAATTCCAGCTCCACCTCAACAACAAACCCTACAGTAATACTAGGAGAACAACAAATATTTACCTCCCATACCTCTAAAAGGGTCATCTTCTCTTTAGATACTGATTCTAAAAATCCTCCTCAAAATAATTACTGAGAGCCTGAACTGGTTTCTGGGGAAGACGACGAATGGCCCTCCCTTCACTCCGGCAGAGGCCCTAATTGCCTGCCTCTACTAATGAACTAATCTCAGGCACCTGGAACTAGCAGGCTCCATGCCGGGTGGGCAGAGCTCGGGTTACTTAAGAAATGCTCCAAATATATTCACACAAATCACTAACCCTGCAGATGTGCAAATACTGCTTTTGTCATGTTGCTGGAGAGATGGACATGTGTTTGCAGTGCTGTAGCACATAAAACCTGAAGATGAATTCATTGTGTTGCTTTAATCCCTTCCAGAGGCCAGGTGGGCATTTGGGGAGCCAGCTAAGTGTGTTGATTATCCACATTACTCATTGCATTAATGCATGTGTCTGTGTGACACAGAGTATCTCAGATGCTCACAGCATAAATATGTAGGTGGCTGGAAAAAATATAAGTATTTCATGACAACAGCCTGTTGTCTGTAAAATGAAACCTAATCAGGAAGTTAGCCTCAAACTTTGGCTAAAAACTAAACAAGTCCAAACTTTGCTGATGCTGAGTTTTTAAAATTACAGTTAAAGGACCTGGAAGTCACCAGGGGATGTAAGCAAGCCTCAATGTAAGCCTTGGGAGACAAACTACTGCACTTTTAACAAATTTTAAAAGGTTTTCACAGGCAAACAGTTCTCCGTGGCCTAAGAAATTAAAGTAGGTGTCATGCAGCTTTCCATCCAACCATCCACAAATTTCTTCTCCTTCCCTGGACTGATTATGCTGATAAGCATGTGTCAAATTGTAGGTATGTGTCTGGTTTCATTTGAGGAGGGAAGAATGATATAAACAAAACTCAGTTTAGCAGGAAAATACAGGAGAGCAAGAACAGGCTCCCGTCTTAGTCTTTGACAAATTGCTGAAATAGTTGGCTGCCTGGCTTTCAGGTGCTGTTCACACAGGTTGATTAGTATTAAAAAAAAATACCTTGATTTGTTCACGTGCCTGAAATATAGTGTTATTTCTACTACTTACATAAACACAAACACCTAATCTTTTTATAAGCAAAGGTAGGAATCTCTTCCCAATTTATCTATGTTTTGTAGAAGGATCTGGCTTTGTGGAATTTAGCTAGCTCAGCTAGCTCTCATGCTTTGGAAGAGTATGCAGGAGATGGTGAATACACCAGCATCAGTCGGACAGTGCTGCTGTCATCACTGGACCCCAGGATGCAGAGAGTAATCGTGCCACAGACAGCAAAATATCTCCTGTGCCTCCTTTATTGAGCACTAAGCCAACATTGAAGACAGTGAATGCCAAATCCTCACAAAGGAATTTATCTACTTCTGTTTCCCATAGGGAAAATAATCAACACAATAGCCTCCATGCATTCTTCACTTCTCATCTCCAATCACACACACTCCCAGCAAAGGTTACGGAAGATGTCTACACCTAGGAGCACAAAAAATACCTCCTCTAAAAATTTATCACAATTGAAAAAAAAGGCACTTCCTAGGCATTTCAGAAAAGAATTCCTGAATGTTATGTTATGTTCATAAGGAAAGGGGATACATAGACCTCTTCAGATACCTCAAGATACTTCTTGGAATATATAACATCATGTCGTCATACATTAAAAAGCAATAGCAAAAGTTGGGGACTGTATTTAAAAAAAGGGAAACGGTTCAATGACCCCAAACCATGACACTTCTTGTAAAACCTCTTTTTGCCTACTCATATTTTCTTTCTTTATTTAGTCACTTATGACAAGGTCCCAGGTGATTTACCCTTCCCATGACCTTATGTCTTTTCACTGAAGTGGTGACCCTAGATATTAATGCGGGTTTTGAGGCTGCCTTTTAAAGCATTTCTTCTCATTTCAGCTGTTATTGATGAGCACTCATTTTCATAAAGGCCTCTTTTTCTTACGTGCAGCTTAGACATTCTCACTTCCCATGAACTGTGGATTCATTTCACAGCACACGAGGGGCTGGGGTACTCCCAGGTCCTCCCACCTGCCTTCCCGCACAGCCTGAACTTGGTGTCACCTCTCTGAGCACCCAGCAGTCCCTCCTTCGCCAGGCCAGGCCTCTGAGCTGCTGTCCCAAGCAACAGCAGACAGCACCGCTAATTGTCACTGGGTTTAAAAAAAAAAAAAAGAAAAAAAAAACCCCATATATACACCGCATATATACCTGCATATATGTATACCAAGCCCAGGTGAGGATAAACAGAGTCTACAGTTCTAAGGCAGAAATGTGAATTTCAACTGAATTTATATTGCAAAGTGGTTAAGAAATCTCTTGTGCTCACTTTGTGTTGAGGTTCTAGGATTATACGCACAGAAAGTAAAAACAGAAAGAAAAGGGCCTGGGAAACAATCACGCCCTGTGGAGTGAGTGGATGCCAAGGTTTCTACTGATTTCAGCAGGGTTTCAGCCTTTGTCATGTCAGCAAAAGTCACCATCTGTTGACAAACAAAACAGAGGAGGAAATCTTCCTTTCTGCTCTGTCTCAGTCTTTTCACAGCTGCCTACCTTTCCTGAAGTGTTTGGCACTGCCTACAGCTGGCAGCAGTTATGACAAAAAAAGATGGTCCCTAAGTGGGTTCTCACGTAACAATTCCTGAATTTCTAAATGATTTGTGAAAACCTATGTGCAAACTGTTCCTGTTTTCCAGGGAGCTCTGGGACCTGAGTCCTCTGTAGAATCTTGACTTACAGTTGCTCAGAGAATTTGGTCCTGAGTAGTAAGGACACCACTTTTCACCTTTGGTGCTTTAGGAAGGTTTTATTTTTATTTGTGTAGGGTCGTAAAGTGCATATTCTAACATCATATTATTTATTCAATATATTAGAAAAGCCTTTGTCTTTTATAAGCCTCTGCACGTGAAGCCGTCTTTTCCTCTGTCAGGGAGAACTGACAGGTTACTTGCCATCACCTACTCTCCAGCAAAGCCAGCAGCCCACACTGTCAGTGTGAAAACATCTGTTGAATGGATTTATTGACTAGGTCTTAGGTGCGAGTTGTTGGGGTCTTTTTTTTTTCCACACTGTTTATTACAACCCTGACCTAATGAACTTAATTTGTTGACATGTTTCCCTCAGTGTCTTACTTGATCCCGTCTCACATTTCCTTCTACTGTGCTGTTTTCTTGGAAACAGGAGTTCCTGGCGCATCGGCGTGTCCACCAGTTGCAAATCTACCAAGCTCAGATGGCTACAGTTGGCATGGCGGGATTAGATAAACATCGGCCGGTGTCCAGGACCCCGTCTTCCCCTGCTGATTCCACATTACCTCACCCAGCCATGGACCAGTCCAGCCAGCATGTCTACACGACCGGTAGGATTCCCTAAAGACTGCTTTTAACAGGCAGGGCAAATGCGTTTGTTCATGTAGGATCAACAGATTTAAATGCCTCAAATACCTCCTGCAGCAATGCATTCAGTTTTAGCCTTACTGTTCATCGGTTTTATGACGCTGTACTGGCATCAAGTCAACCAGTGCAGCTGATAAATCACAGGGTTAATATTCACACAGTCATAAATTATTATCATTGACTGGCTCTTGCAATATAGCAACAGGTGCATTTTTGGTGCCTTTAAGTCATTTATAGCTTTTCCTTTCATTTCCCTATCCTCTGGTTCTTTTCTCTGTGTTCTTGTTGCCTCTTTTGTAAGGAGACCACCAATAAGTTGAAGAAAGACCACCAGTAAGTAGGAAAGCTGCAATATAACTCTGAATGTCTTCATTTGACAAGTCAGTCTATGCTACAAGATTGCTTCCCCTACAGAAAGAGCAAAGCTGTAGCCATGACTAGAAGGTGATGTTGGCTACAACTTCAGTGTCTTTCAGCAGTTGTGTGGAGTCTACAGAGGAAGGTTTTATGGTCAGGCCCAGGGCAGTGCAGTCACTCAGGGAGCATCTCCTATTGATATGGTCTGGGCTGTCCAAAGCAGAGTGATTAGGACCTCCAAAATCTTCAGTGAAAGGCAAAAAAGTGACCACAGAAAACCCATTTCATATTACGGGTAATCTAACCTTGCCGGAGGTTCCATCTTTTTAAGAGCCTGAATCTCAGTAAAAACATTACAGTGTGGATAGAAGAAAAGTTATGCTTACTCTGTGCACAAGAAAGGGGGAGTGAATACTTGGAGATACTGTTTAGTCCTGTTTCTGCCAGAAGTATTAATTCCTTCACATAGCTTGGCAGAACTTGCTATGCCCTGAAAGGCCATGATTGTGAATGACGTAGGATGGAGTCCTTAATGGGCCCGATATGTGACTGTGTGAGACATTGTGCTCTCCCCTCTCTCCAATTAGAATGTGAGTTTGGAAAGTGAAAATTTATTATCTTAAAGAAAAAAAACTGCAAAAGAAAAAGATGTTCTTAAAGTACTGCAAGTAAGCGGATAAATGGATGCAAGATGACATTCAAGATGAAAGACATAATTTCTTCTTCTGTAAATACACTGTCAATTTAGGAATTTCACTTGTTGGGTAACAAATATTTGGATTGTACTGAAATAAACACGCTAATTCATTTTCCATGAGTTTCTGCAAAAAGACCAGCTGTGTACAGACAGGATTATTAAACCTGGCCACTGTTTTTCTAGTTGTGGTTCATAGAGTCCCCAAAACATTGTAAACTCATTCTAAAAGATTCACAGAACACACCAAAAGCAAGCTCACTGTGTGTAGGCTTCAACATCCCGTTAAAAAACCTGCAGTTCCACTGGAAAAGTTCAATGGAGTTGCAAACGTAAAGGTTACTGGTTTAGTCTGATTGCTAAGGTTTACTGATACCTCCCTTTATAGGTTCTCAGACCGGGGACTAGGGTCCAAGGGGTTTACATATATCTGGGGACTTGTGGCATCAGTGGAACTGATTAAGAAAGAAAATGTGAAGTTGAGACGGAAGAATAAGAGAAGGAATGAAATGAGGTAGAACAAACACTGAACTGAGATGATGTCAGGAAATGGGACATCCCAGGCACAAAGGGCTTGAGATCTGACACAAGGAAACCTGGCGGGCTCTGTAATGGAGATGCAGACAGTGCATGTGCAGAGTCAGGGTGTATTAAGGTCAGGCAGACAGTTTAATATCGCTCCTTTAGTAGCGTTACTATATGAACAACAGCAGTGGAAGAAGAGATAGAAAGAGAGAAGGGAAGAGCAAAAAAATGCTGCTTATTCCAACTGAGATTCTCAGTCCTTCACTGAACTCCTTTCTCCAAATCAGAAACATCTTTTGAATCCTTATTTCTACTTTTTTAAAATCATTTTTCCCTCCACCGCTCTTTCAAGATAATCATCTCTACTCATCGAAGAAAAAAGTCCTCCTATTTCTGCTTTCTCTACAACTTTGTGCTTCTGCTTCTCCGCTTGTGCTCTGTACCTTCACGCCTCTTTTATATCCTCTAAGTACTGGCTGAAGAAGACAGTGTTGTAGCTACTTCCAGTACGCTGTATCTATGCCAACCAGCCAGCCAGTACCCCCTGGCTGATTGACCATGTCGCAGGTCCAACAGAGCCCACACCTCTGCATTCACAATGAAGCCTTTCCTTTCTGCTTGAAGAAATCCCTTTCCCTGACATGTCTCTAGGCTTATAGACCTACAGATATAACCTTTATCGCTGCAGTTTCTGAGTACATTGAAAATAGAGCTAGGTTCTATATTATGAGATTAACATCTCTGGAGTGACAATGAACACCGACTTTGCAACACCAACAGTTCAAATACAGTTTCTGTCAATAGCTAGATCGATATGTGTATTATTAACATAGGTATAGTATGGTACAGAATAGCTTTATTTGTGCATAATATTTCCTGGGTCTGGATGGTGCCCTGGCATTTATTCATTGGTCAGTGGAAAGAAAGTTTTTATCTGTTCTTACACAGCCTTGCCAAAACTCTTTGGGATGAAAGGCGTGAGCAACCTGGTCTGATCACAGCTCTGACCTGCTCTGAGAAGAGGGTTGGACTAGAGACCTCTGGAGGTCCCTGCCAACCTGAGCTATCCTGTGGTTCTATGATTTGCTCCCTTAAGAGAGCACAGGATGCAACCAGTCGCTGCCCACAGCAGTCGCAACTTTATCATTTTCAAAAGCATGGAAGGAAGCAATGGGTGGGGGAAAAGCAAGAAAATTCTAGTACAGCATGAAGTGAGGTCAAATTCAGACCTTAGAAATTGAGGTAAAAAAACCTCCCTGCCTTGAATTGGGTGTTTTTTGTTGGTTTTTGTTGTTGTTGTTTATTTTTGTTTTTATTTTGTTGTTGTTGGTTTTTTTTTTCTTTCCTATTTAAAGACAGTATATTCTTGGAAGAGAAAAAAAATAGAAGGAAAACTGTTGTGGCAGAACATTACATGGGGATCAAATAGAGCCTGTACTTTTGTGAGTCGTGAGAGAAAATGCTCTTACCCAAATATCTGAAGGGAATCAGAATGGTGATGGTTGTAAGAGAGCTATGCAATATATATGCAGTATATGCCCAAGATAATGAGTTAAAGATGGAAAAAAAATTTAAAATCTACTTGATGTTCACTTAGATGGTTTACAGAATATTTGAGAATATTTACTTCAGATATTTCTTATGAATAATTTATTAGATGTTCTTCCCTTGGGTTTTCTTATTGGTACTGTTGTCCTCCAGGACATTTCACCTCCTTCAAAACATGCTGTTAGCCAGCAATTTTTAGGTGTCTTGCTCTCCATTCTGTTTAAAATACTATTAAAAGAAGATGACCCGAATGAAGTATTTTGGAAAAGAATGTTAGGGAGTCCCCACCAAGAAGACCTTGTTTTTCTGACTTAATGCAAATTCAGTTTCTTTTATCCTGTGTCCTCTGTCATTATATGGTTCAGTGGTGCCACCATTCCAGTCTGTCATCAGGGCCACATTCTGACCTTGGTAATATTGGTGTAAATCCAGAATAAATCCACCAGTCTCAGTGGAGCTGCTCAGATTTACACAAGGAATCTGAGAGCAAAATCTGGCTGTAGGCTGTTCTGGAGAGACAGAATAACCATCTTTTATTAATATTTCACAGCAGTCTGCAATTGAAAACAGTTGTCTCCCTCTCTCTTTTTTTTTGTGGGGGTGGGGAGATTATTGGCTGAATCCTGTTAGGGAAATCCTACAGGCTATTTTTAGCAGTAAGTTCTACTGCTGCATTGTGGTATTGTACCAAGCACACGTGCTGTATGACCAGCAGCCACACATCTGAATTACTTGCACATCCTAAATCAATTTAGATGCTTGAAATAAATGAAAACATATATTTCAGTCTTTTCTTAAGTCAATTAATCCTGCTAGAAATAAATTTTACACTCGGTGGTGTGAATATCTTACTATTTAGGAGTTTGGAGCAGATGCTTCTGCTGTGTAATACCGACATGACGTGATTAAACTGATTTTTGATTCGGACAAAATAATTCATGTACAATAAAATTACCTTTTTAGTTATATTCTACTTTAGGAAAAATACTAATGCACTGAGAAAGGGATGCTTATATCCATGTCAACCAGAGGAGGCATCCTGAATACACAGTTTCAGCATTTCATTTCAAAACCACTGTTTAGTTGCAAACCAGATAGAGGTCATCAAAAAGTGTCATTATTATATAACATCTTGATTTTGTATAATAATAACATAGTAAAAAATATATATTATATTTCTATTAACTGCAGTTTGGACTATGCAAACCAAAGCCTGTAGGAAGCATTGATAATTAGAATAAAACATTCATTGAAAGAGCGGCAGGTAGGAGATACTGTCAACTTTCAGCTACTTTTGTTAACATTTACCAAGTGTTTCCATTCAAATCCATGGGAAATAACTGTGCACTCTGCCTAAGAGCTTCTGAAAGTCCTGATGCATTTACATTTAGCATGTAGACACCCTCCCTATTGGGCATGGGGGTGGGATGAAAAGTTTTCTTATCTAATGGTATAATGACCACTGGCAAACTGTAAAATCTGGGTATGCAACAGACTACAGAAATTAAAACCTTGGGTGCGAGGAAAAGGAAAGCAAGGTATGTGAGTATACCCTTATTTGTGTGCATAATTGCTATTTCAAATAACTTACAAGACCTGATGATGTAAAGCAGCAAAGCTTATAAATGGTACAGTGCAAATAGCTGCAGAAAAAGGAAATTATTAACTGCTTTGACAATGCCAGCAAAGATTTTTAAGCTACATTAGTTTATTAACTCCAGATTTTCATTTGTTCTTTTTTTTTTCTTTAAAAGAAAACAAACCAAGAAAGTAAATACAGGAATTTATTGCTAATGAACTCTTTTGTTTGTTTAGCATAATCTTCATCGTACTGCACACAGGTATTATTGTTGTTGCATTCCCCTTATGTTAAACATATTTGTTGTATTATCATTTTGGCTTAAACAGCAAGGTCCCAAAGGATCGATTCTAAAGTGCATGATCTAAGAAATATAGCAGCATAAATATTTCTACAGCAGCATAATTTCTGGCTAACTTCTAACTGAATTATCTCAGAACCCTAACTTTGCATTGCCCACAATGTATACTGACTCTTATTCAGTAAAGTTTTTGAACACTTTATTAAAGTTCATTATCCATTCAAGAAATTTGCTGAATAAGGGTGGTATTGAGCATGTTGTTGAATCTGGACTTTAATTTTGTATTTTCTTCACTGGCTGACTTTTTAGTAGCAGGCTAACACAATTTTCCCAGAACTGTGTTGGCATCTGCAGTAGTGGTGGCACATAAGAAAGAGGTTTTGAACGCCAAGTTTTGCAGCTTGGAGAAATTGTTAATTTGAGTCCCTTTCAACTGTAAGAGGAAGAAAACTCCAAACGTTTCCCAAATGAAAATGGTTCACAGGGGTAAGGAAAATATCTTTTGTTCCAGACATTTCCAAGGGAAATGCAAACAACAAGTAAATAAATAAAGTAATTTTTCAGCATTTCAGACTTGTTTTGAAAGCCTTGAAAATTGAGTTTAGCTCTAGCCTACTCACTAAAATTTCTCTTTTGCTCCCAATACACAGCTACAGAGCAATGTGATGTTGATAGCTGTTCTGTAGAAAGTTGTTCTGTCCTTGAGTAAACAAGCATAGAAAATTCAAAAGGAACCTTGCATTGCAGTCTAACAACAGGATTTGGTCCTAATTGAGAAGTGTGTGGAGCTTTTCTTTTTAATGAAAACGGACTCTGGCTGCCACTGCTGCAACTCTCTGAAGCTTTTATCTGACATGCTTTGAGATCTGGAATTAATATAGTATCAGTTAAGCAGTACAAATAAAGAGTCGCATTGTCATTTCAAAATTTATTTTAAAATCTTTTTCTGAATGATTTTCCTTACACTGCTATAAATATATAACCATTTTTGTTATATATAGGTTAACAGCCTTAACTGCCCTTACCCACTAGAGAAAACAAGTGATTCAGTACCAGGACTGATTTTTTTTTAGCCATAAAATCTTTAACAAGACACCACCCAATTTCCTTCCTTCTTTTCAGTAAACTGTATTTATTGGCATAATTTCTTGAGAATTCATTTTTGCCTTACCGATATCACAAGATGTACCTTTTAAGTCACAATTCAGAGTCTCCCAGAGGAAAGGGGAATTAAGATCCAGAGTTTTCATCTTGCTCTAACTGTCAAATAAAATCCAGTTGTGCTACAGTATGCGTGACATGGAGCAGTATAACTTGCAGTTGTTTCACCTGCTGTTTCTTATTGTGCTGTCTTTGTGCTGAAGGTGTTGTGTACGACAGCCTGATGCTGAAGCACCAGTGCATGTGTGGCAACTATGCTAATCACCCTGAACATGCCGGAAGGATCCAAAGCATCTGGTCAAGGCTGCAAGAAACTGGGTTGCTGAACAAGTGCGAGGTAATAAAAAACGAAGACCAGATACTTGACTTGTTAAAGTAAATGCCAAATTTATGAAATCCTAAATCTGTCTGTCTTCTGTAATAAGAGAGTAATTTGTCTTAGGAATTATTTGGACTTAAATGACAATATTAAGATAATGTATTTTAGGAAACCCCACTTCTCAATCGGAAAACAAAGAATTTACACAATGAAAGTAATTTATTCACATACATCATAACATAAAATCCAGACATGATTATGTTCCTCACCGTGATATAGGAAGGTAGACAAGCAGTAGTCGAACAGCAAGTGCAGTCCTTCCAATGGCAATTCTTAATTTTTTCAAGCAGCTAAGGTTTTTACTTCTGTACTAACATAGAACACTGCTTTTTTCTTTAAAGTAGTTTGTATCACTCCATAAGTACATTGCGTCTTGTCTTATTTCAGACTCTAAAGTCTGTTTTCATAGTATTTTCATTTGCCTGGTGTATGATGGATACCAAGTCAAAATCTGAGACATTCTAGACAATATCAGAGCAAGTGTGGAACTTCCTTTGCTTTGATTTCTCTCATAAAATTGTAGATTAAAACATCATGCTTAAATCAAATATGGGTTCTGAGGCTCATGTATGACTTGGGTTACTGAGAAACAGCCTTTTCCTACCATTCACTGCTTCCCATGAGTTGTGCAGCACTGTCAACTTCTGCAGAAGCCTGTGGCAATTGAGGGTGCTTACTGCATTGCAGCACCAGTTAACAAAGTTCAACACAAATTTGCTTATGTTTTGCAGGATCCTGAAATTGCTAGGGCTCTCATGCTCTATTTTCTTTAATTGCTTTTCTTTATATACTTAGGTTTTTACAAACCCAAAGGAACTGGTACAATAGGTCCCTTTGATTAGCTATTAGTGACTGCCCACAAAGATTTTCTGCAGGTAGCCTAGCGTACTGGGCAGTGAGATATTGCAAGCACTACAGATGCTTTTGTTGTATGCACTCATCTAACTAGATGGCAGCACTCTAACAGGCTAATGTTTTTTTAGCTTGGATAATGTTTTCAATCTTCAAGAAGACTTTCTTTCAGCAAGGCCCCGAAGGCCACATATCACAGGAGTGGTTTCCTTGATGGGATCACATACTTAAGGAGTAAGTTAAACTTGCAGCTGAGTGCTTTACGAAAATAAGGCCTAGTTACCTGGCTGACTCAGGATACATATCATAAAGAAAAGACAAAAAAGGGAGAAAAAAAAGTAAAACACAATGCACTACCATGTATTGCTTTCTTCTATGATAAACAGATATTGTCGAACGGTAAATTGTGTGGGTCTGGAAAAGGTGTCAATTGGTAAAGTAGTATAAGTTAATATGAGGAAAACGTAGTCCAATAGTTTCCTGAAAATTTAAAGTTCGCTCTTACAATTCTGTGATTTCAAAAGCTGAAATATAGCCTATTAGGTCTTGCAAAATCCAGTGAGTGTGCAGAGGGGAAGTAAGTCACTTTATGTCAAATGGCATTCAGTTAATTTTGACTCCTGTTGTATGCTTTGAAATGAGGCTGCAACGTGAAACGAGATGTCAAAATGTAAACTCGGATGATAAAACTTTGAGGAACCTCAGTGTGATGCTGATGCATAGATCTGGTGTTTATCTTGATCCCCTTATGTAGCTAAAGACAGGATGATTATATTTGATGATGCAATCTGTCCTTTGTTCCACTGAATAGCACTTGCTTGACATCAAACGTCACTTTTCAAAATAAAGAAGGACGTGGTGATTTGCTTAATTGGTGCTTTGGTTCTTTAGAAAAGTTATTCAGCTGAATATCTGACTTGTGTCACTAAAGGAGTGGCTATTGCATTATTCAAGAAATAATAGGCCACTGTTAAACTGTGTTCTGGAACATACCACACTGAGGATGCAGAGCCAAAGCATCACGGGCAACTCCACTGTGTCTTTTACCGACTTACAAATGCCCCCTCATGGACATTAGTATTTCTCAGTATAATTTTTGAATATGATTTCCCTCAGTTTCTGTCAGAAGGAGTGAGGAGATGGGGGGAGATTACCGCTCAGGTTTTGCCACCTGCACTGCCCCATGCCAGAAGGGCAGCTTAGGAACAGCAACCTGCAGCAGCTGCTTAGGAAATCCTCTGCAGTAACTGTGAACCTTCTTTTTTTTTTGTTTTACTGAAACAATTGTCCCACAAGATGGCTGCAGTCCTACTTTTTGTCTTATGAGGAGATTCAGGATCAAAGCTAATTTAGTCAGAGGTAGCTCAGATCTTGTTACCTTGCAATGTGTGTCAGGGGACCCTCCCTATTTTCTTAATCTACCAAGAAACCCTTATGAAAATCATAGAATCATAGAATCGTCTAGGTTGGAAGGGACCTTTAAGATTGAGTCCAACCATCAACCTAATGCTGCCAAAACCACCACAAAACCATGTCCCTCAGCACCACATCTACATGTCTTTTAAATACCTCCAGGGGGCCACTCAACCACTTCCCTGGGCAGCCTGTTCCAATGCTTAATAACCCTTTCTGTAAAGAAATTTTTCCTAATATCCGATCTAAATCTCCCCTGGTGCAATTTGAGGCCTCTTGTCCTATCACTTGTTACTTGGGAGAAGAGACTGACCCCCACCTCACTACAACCTCCTTTCAGGTAGTTATAGAGAGCGATAAGGTCTCCCCTCAGCCTCCTTTTCTCCAGACTAAGCAATCCTAGTTCCCTCAGCTGCTCCTCATGAGACTTGTACTCTGGACCCTTCACTAGCTTCATTGCCCTTCTCTGGACACGCTCTAGAGCCTCAATGTCTTTTTATGCCTATAAAATCTTTGTTGTCTATACAGGGAGCAAAACATGGTTCCTAAATCACATGGTGTGGATTAACCCCTCGCACAGCTCAGGTCTATGGCCCTGGAGAGAGACGACTGGCCAAGTGCGCAGAGAACTACCATCTCTAACTGGGCATGGAATGATGGAAGTCATATATACTGGGCTGACACCATGCTAACTGCAGTTAATAGATTAATCTAGACTTAATCAATTACCAATATATATTGCTTATACTGCCCCCATATATAGCATATTTAAGATATAACTCAGTAAAATCATAACAAGGTTTGACTGGAGTACTCGAAGCTGTATGTTCACTAAAAAATAAAATGTGCCTGGGGCTGTTCTCCACCACTGAGGCCAACTGGCATGGAAAGGCCCATGTTCATACTACCAGGAATGCTCCCTGGCCCCTGCCAGTGACCAAACCGTGTCTGGGAGTTGTTTGGGAGAGTGCTAGCTGCTGCTCAGCCAAAACGGTGTGAAGGACCACTTTAGCAATTTAATAGTACAGATGATTGTGTTCCTCTGCCTGGGAATGTTTCCTGGCACTGCTTAATTTACTGCCGCAGACACAGCCAAAAGGACTTGCTTCTCCAGACTGTTTTTTTGTCTTTCTAGCCATAGATATTTGAGCTCTAGAGTTATTCAAGCAACAGTTTAGAGGTTTTTTGCTAAATTGAGAAACTAGTTGTAGCTTTTGGAATTTTTTAAATTGCATTACACTTCCAAATAGATAAATTGCTTCCCCCATCGGCTTCTCTGAGACAAGGGAGAAACAAATCCTGATCATGGCCAGCCCTGGAAAGTGGGATTTGACAGACCAGTCCCTGATTCAGTCCAGGGCAAGAGAGTGGAGTAATTTCCCCCTGTAGTGGACTTTTTTATGGTCCTGGTATTTAGGTATTGGGAAAATAAAATTCAGATTCAATATTTTTGCATTAGGTTAAGAGTTTTGTGTGTGTTCACTGGAATACCTATCCTGTGTTTGATAAAGGTTGACAGAGGTAGAAGAGTTATCAAATGCAGCAACAGAATAAGGCAGCTAAAAAATGCAAAAGTTGGCATAAAACCATCCATGATCTCTTTTTTTTTCTTTTTTGCAATTTTCTTGTGATAAAGAGTAATGCATAGTTGCCCTACCTTTGGGACAGGAAAAAAAAAGAGGACTGAATTATGTTTTGGTGGTCGTGTCTGCTTTCTACTTGTTCTAGGGAGAGGAAGTATTTACATAATTCCTTTGGGGCCATAATTTATGCACACATGACTGACATTAGGCTACACTGATCAGCACAGTTTCAGAAAAGACATGAAGAATGTAGACACAGTCCCACTTAGCGCCCCCAACTCCACTTCCTGTAGGGACTGTGGTCCAGCAACATTTTTCTTTTCAGCCTGGAATTTGATCTGAATTTTGGTAGTTTTCTGGATCAGGGAGACGTGTTACACCTCCTGCTGTCCCCATTTCACGGACTGATGGGGAGAGAGGGAAAGAATTCAAAGATTTTAAAACCTTTGAGTCTGCCAGATCACATAGATCAGTAAATATGAAAGAATTCCACAATACAGGAAAAATTGTCCATGAAGACCCTTTAAGAGCAAAATTTGAACATATTCAGGTCAAGCACTTGAAGACCAAAACATATGAAGAGAAATGCATCTCTGTGGGGTGCATCCGTGTTAGAGATATGGTTGCAATTCCCACATAAGGGAAAGAGAGGAAGTGATGTGGATGTACTGACTGGCAAATGATCCATATTATCTACGTGTCTTTTTAAAAACAAGAGACAATTCAAATACTATGAGAAATCCCAGAAAAAGAAGAAAAGACTCTGAAGACCTTGTTCACAAATTGGATAGTCTAAGGGAATTTCAGAGACATTCTCTCCATACAAATAACTGCAGCAAAGGCAATGGACACCTTACACTGAGAGACTCAAGTGAGAAATATTGCTTAAGCTATGTCAACAATTCCTGTTAATTTAACGGAGAGAAGCAGGCGGTGTCATCTTTGTCTTTTTGAATCTCTGACTGTGCAAGAGTTTAGTCTGCTGAAAGTCTAACCAAAATCTTCAGGGAAAATGTCTCCATTGATGAGGGAACTGCATATGTCAGACAGCCAACACACAAATTGTCATGCACATTAGAAAAGGATGACTTACCTTCTCCTACAGATGTAGCAGATGGATGGATGTAGCATTCAAGTCCCCTTGAATGAAACAAATACTGTTCATAATTTCTCCTGTGCTATTTCTCCTTTTTCATTGGCTTTATGCCAATTTTCTGCTTTCTACTACATTTTAGGCTTTTGATACTACCATGGCTGATGAAAATTAAGAAAGACACTTTAAAATAAAAAAGATGTGGATAAAAGTGTATGTGTAAAGTTATACAAATGCACATGTTATATTGTCTGATAACTCATGCCAGTGAGAGCCAGAAACTATTCCTTTGCATAACTGAAGTTACGTGATTCCAGATTCTGGCAACAGACTCATGACATGTGCTTTTGTAGATCTGCTAAATCCTGACATCATTGTGTAAGTAGAAGTGTTCTAAGCAATTATTACAGGTAATTTTTAATATAAATTATTTTTTCCTTTGTGTAGAGTCTTAGATAGTTGGAATTTTAATGTTGTTGCAAATGGCTTGACAGGCAGAGATACTGCAAGGGTGGGATGAAAGGAACAGTAAATGAGGAAGTGGGAATGCAGAAACGGCACAGATGTGTGCACTGTTTGCCCTTCCCTTTCCTCCTGCCATTTACTGTGTAAATGTGCTTGCCGATGGTCAAGGTTAGAGCTGGAGAAGCCGCGGAGAAAGAGCAGCTCTGGGCTGTGCCTGCCCTGGCAGCTCAGCTGCTGGCTGTGCCCCAAGGACCTCACTGCTGGGAGCAGCCTGCAGCAGTCGGGGGGGGCGGTCGGTGCTGTTTGATTTCTGCACCAAACCTGTTTCTGCCCTAAACGATCCGGCTGGCAATACTGGGGAGTAAGTATCTCCTTAGCAAAACCTTTTGGGGAGGCCACTTGCAGACCCTCCTCTGTTAGGGCAAATCACTATTTTCCATAGGACATCACAGAGCTCCCCATTGTAAGAATAACAGCTAGCTGTGGGGCTTTTTATAGTTAAAGTGATATGGCATTTAACAGCCCTTTAAAAAGAGCCAGACAATTAAGTCTCTTAAACATCTCTTAAAGATATTTTGTATAACTTGTTGAAAATATACGACCAGAGAGTGAGTATTTTATTCAGGGTTCTTTGATGTGACCTTCATAAAGTACCTCTTTACTTTTCTTACACATTTATTTTAGCTGTCCTAAAAGCCAGCCTCCCTTCCCAATTTTGCTGTGGAGAATTGGGTATATAGATTTTAAAGCAGCTTATTAGAAACACAGACCTTAATGAGAATGGATGAACGAATAAATGTTACCAGGCACCTCACTTGTGAAGAAAAACATTTTATCTGACCCAGAAGAACCATTACAGAGTTTACTGACTCCATGAAGTAACATAATGTGCTGATTTTGATTGTGCAACTGTGTTAAAAGGATGTGAGTGCACTGCTACAAATTCTCATGTGAGACTGGGAGAGGCTTGAAGAAATTAGAGATGAAAAAGGGTTTATTAAGTCATTTAGTTCTTGGATCATTCCCTAAAATGTTTTTTCCACTGCTGTCTCCAGTCAAGTTTTAAACACTGCAAGAAATAGGGCTTCCACCATTTCCCTGAGGGGGAGCTTGATCCACAGTCATCTAGACCTAACTCTTAGGACATTTTTCCTGATTAGTCAGAAAAATTGCCACTGCTTAACTCAATATAAATTGTGCATGGTTCTTCTGACACCCCCACCCCCACTTCACCCCCCCAGGCAGTTCCTTTCTTCCACAGTGCACATTCTCTTTATTATTTATAATATTGCTTTCTTCTCCTGGTGAAGAAGCTGGTGCCTTCTGATGTGCATGAATACGTGATGGATATAATAAGGATTACAACTTAACCTCTAAGAAAACTAGAATTGAATGGTATTTCTGTAACAGATTAATCAGTCTATGAAGAATAGGACGGTCTATTTAGATAACTTCTGTACCTGTTTATCTGTAGACCTTGACAGTCACACAGATCTACAGTCTAAGTTTTGAGAGGTTTTGCCCCTGGTGATTATATGGACCAGGTCTGCAAATAGAGTCCAAGAACTTTAAAAAAAGACTCTTTTCTCTCTACGTTATCCAATATCAACACGAAAGATGATCTTGGGACCAGAACTTTGTTGACAGTGCTGTTTATTATGCCCAAATCTGAACAAAATCTGCTTCCTGTTGCTGTATCTGCAAAGGCTGTACAGTACTCGCACAAGCAGAGAAATAAATATTTTTGTGACAAGCTGTAATTCCAAATACATACAAGGGACAGATTTGCTGAATAAGAAAGTGTTAGTTTTATCTTTTTTTCCTTCTTTCCTATCTTCCTTCCTTCCTAAACTGATTAAAATTTCAATGGATTTATAGAAAGGCATCCCAGATTTTTTAACACTGATTTAAGTGGGGAGAGTACAGGCTGGAGAAACAGTTAAAGAGACAAACTCCACTTACAAAAATGTAAGGAAGCAAGTGAGTCAGCATGTGTAACAGCAAAAATGATCCTGGGATATTGAACATACTTTAAAAGAATGAAAAGATATAGAAATATTTTATTAAAGCATTTAAACTGTAATTTGCTGCTTCTCCCTGGCTCTCCTCACTGTGATCATGTTCTTCCTAGCAGCATAAATCACAAGTACTAGTAGTAATGCAAAAAACATTAATCCTCATTCAGAACACATCCGCAGCTTACAGGTGTGAATAAGTTTTTGCTCTTTAAACTAGAATTTTTCTACCCAGCTTTCTTACTTAAGAAATAAGCCTTTTGGTTTGTATCTCTTATCCCTATGAGGTAGGAAAGAGGCAGAATCTTGTCTTTTTCTTATATGTGAAACCCTGTACTAAGATAACTTTACTAAGACTTAAGTGAAGCATTTGTGATAAACCACACACGCATTTGTTTTTCATATAGCATTACTTTAATAAACAAATCAGTGTCACATTCCGGCATGACGCAATTTCAACCCATTATTAATCATACTAAATGTTATTTTGGACCTTTACTTTTTTTTTTTTTTTCTTCTCTCCCTAAATATTGTCAGTGGAATATTGTAGGCCTCTGCTGTTTTCTTTCAGCGAATTCGAGGTCGAAAAGCCAGTCTGGAGGAAATACAGCTGGTTCACTCTGAACATCATTCACTGCTGTATGGCACCAGCCCCCTGAACAGACAGAAGCTGGACCCCAGGAAACTCCTAGGTCTGTACAGGCCTCTATTCTACTGAGAACAGCACATTCCAGCACTGTCATTAGTCATAGCTGGTGTCAGTTTAAAATACTTGGCAAGCAGTGTGACAAAAATTCACTTTTTCCAAATGCATTGCTATGTGGAAGGAGAATGTTACAATGGGAGCCAAATATAGATTAGCAAAATGCACAGGCTGGAAAGCAGCAATAGAGGTTTCTCCTAATTCGCTTCACAAATCATCGAAGTGTTAACCCTTTACTGTAATTTGTTCTCCATCGGAGGTCAATGGAAATTTTGAACACGGTTGGTTTTCTATCTCCTTGTGTTATTTGATTTGAAAACGGGAGTTTAAGATACACTTGCTTGTCAGATTTGCTTGTTTGCTGTTCTCATTTGATTTATTTTAATTATTTCAGCCATGCTGAGTCCAGATACCATGCCTAAGTCTTGCTAATAAGTGAACTTTATTTTGATGTCTTCCCATTATGCAGGATACGATAACTTTCTCAATAACAGGGGGGAAGAAAGCACATAAAAATATTAAACAGACATATGGATGAACAGAATAGCAGAAAACTGACAGGATTTTCACCTGAAATGTCTTCATGCACAGCAAATGCTCAGCATATGCTTTTTATAATAGAAAAATAGGGTTAAATTGAACTCAGCCATGAGTGTAGCATGAAGCAGATCTACTTGTCAAACCTGCTACAGAGAATGTGAAACACACAAAAAAGTAGTGCATTTTGGAAATAATCTGTGAGTGAAATCCTGACCCCTGTCCCAGCACACTGGATGCAACACACTAATTCTCAGCTGTTTTTATAACACTTATTCTAAGATGTGGAGCTTTTCCTAAATGTAATGAAACCCAACCCAAGCAAAAACAATACTGGCCATCAAAAGAAATTGCTGCCACAGTTCTAGTGATACCTAGCAATTATTTTCCTTTGGAAACTAATGCTAAGAACTTCTTCTGTAAGGCGGACTGTTGCTTCAGAGACTTATAGGAGTAGATAAGAAAAATGTCTTATGTATTTTACACCTCCTTAGCCAAAGCAACACCAAAACAAAAATACTAACGGTATGATAGATTTCCCAGTTAGGAAATCCCCCTTAAAAAAAAAAAAGTGTTTCCAAGAAAAAGCCCTAAATTCCTGCAAAATGAATATTTGGAAACATTTTGATTTGAGTTCATCAACATTGTAAAAATGTTCCATTTTGATACAGTCAAGCATTTCATTTAAATTTTGTTGGGTTTGATTAATTTCATTTTAATTTTTACATTATTTAAAACAACATACATTGATATAAAATATTGTTCCCATTTTGGGTCTCAGAGTTGACCACCACATAGGATGCAGTGTGTAGCTGCAGCTACAAGGTGAAAAAAGGAATGGACCCAGGTATTCTCACTGTGTTTCTGCCTATGTATAGAGAATGCAGAAAGCTTTGTTTACACAATCTCAGAAATCCATTTCTTCACCCACAGTTCTTTACTCGACACTCTTTGCCTCTTTCTCTTGACACTTAATCCAAAACATTTATTCTCTGAGTTTATATCAAAATCACACTCCTTGCATATATTCTAAGTGTATCCTTGGCTTATTGCCCTTTTCTGTCTCTGTTTCTAAGATGTTTTCTTGCTGCCTCTCACATGGCCTTTTACCAAGACAACAGTCAATGAAACACCCTTCCCACATGCTTTTGCATGTGCCTGTTTTTTGGCTGGAAGCTCTAATCTTTTGAGCTTCCAGACTCTCGTATAAAGGAATTTAATTGTCTCTTATATTTTTCCAAAATGCAGTGTGACTGTTCCATCTTTCATTGTCCCCAGTTCAGTGAGGTTGAACCTAACCAAGCCTGACATTAAAATTAACGTCTTGGTATAGCATAGAAATTCAAAATGATGTCTAGCAAAGAAGAAAAATCTAAAGGAAATGTTTCTCATCGAAAATGTCATCAATAACAACATTGTCTCACAGAACATTTCTATTTCATTGAAAGTACATTTTTTGCTACAGAAATTGTTCCATCAAATTATGGCTTTGCATCCTAATGAAAAGGAGGACCTACCCATCCTTTCCCTTGCTCCTCTACCCACCCAAAAAGACAGAGGCACCATTTGTTCTTTACTTGTGCTCCAGAAAAACGTTTGTTCCCTGTCCCTGTTCAGAAGAGTACATCTGCATTGTCTGAAGGTCTTTTTTCTTTGCTAACAAGCAGCTTCTGTACCTTTCACACAGAAGAGAAACACTTGAAGGAATGAAATTTAAGTACGACTAGGGCTAGAAAGCTGCTGCTTGTCAATAAATGCTTATTTCAGTGTCCCTGTTCTGGCAGGCTGCAAAGCAAAACAGCTGTAAACTACTGAAATCAGTGAGAATCACGCACACAGTTGTAGTTCACATATTCTTAATGCTTCAGAGTATAAATTTGGTTTTATTTTGCCTGCATCAGGGCCTACAAATGCAGCTATTGCAAATGATGACTTCAACTTCTACACTTCTGAGTAGTTAAGCTTTTGACTGATCGTATTTCAGTGCGGTGTGTTAAGTAACATGTTATGTTGCATTACATTGTCTTGACATGAAGGAAACTAATATGCAGACTATGTGTCACATCACATTAAAGTTTCATGTGACAGAATACAACCTTTCAAGCCTCTTTGAATAAGCTCAACGACAGAACAGTTATCAAAGAGGTCTTACAAATTTGTTTGCTTTTTCCTTCTCCAACCATAATTAAGAAAGTGTTTCTGAAAATGAAGTTTCCAATGATTACAAGTTTGCATAAGTGAGAAATATACTGTCAACACATCCCTGACAGTGAGGCAGTATTTAGAGTACAACTAAAGGATGCATTCACAGGGCATCTGTGTGATTGCAATTCCAAGTTACTGAAAAAATTAAAGCTTAGCAGAAATGGCTTTGTTCTTGAGCGATGATACTGAAAACAACTAGGTTCCTCAAACTGCCTTTTCAAAAGTGAGCACACTTTTAAATTTGTTTATTTTTTTGAAAGAGAGTTTTTGCCCATCACTTTTCCCACTCATCAGACTCTCAGTCCCCAATTGTCAACCTCCTAAGCAGCTTCCTTGACTACTCTAGGGGCCCTGGCCTCAATCAATGATGGCTGCCTCAGCACCTAATTTGACTAACCAGCTTCTACCATCTTTGTGGGTTGAAATTTTAAAATACAAATCTTGGATAATTTTTCTAGCTCTACCAGTAAATTGTTGTGCTGAATCTTCTCTAGATCTTTTTTTCTGAAATGGTTTGCTGATGGCTGCAAACTATGTACTGATGCAAAGCCAAAACCAGTATGATTATTTAAAATTTGTCTTCTATCTTACTCAAAGTATCCCAATATCTTTTTTATTATTATTCTGGAGGTATCCTGGGGTGTGAAAAGGTGTTACATGAAAAACGACCGCTATTTCCAAGTTCTGCTGGGGCATCAATTCCAAACACCATGGGAAATTCTCATGTTGATTCATTCTCAGGGTTTGCTTTTTGCTACTGATTTTCATTTATAACAAGGAGTGTTGCGAGCTCTTTCCTTTCTGTAGGACTATGTAAGTGATGTTCTCACACTCTCTTAGTAGAACCTTTCCCCACTGTTGTTTTCATGAAATCTCAGTGTTTTCCTTGTTCTGCAAAGTCAGTTAGCTGCTTTTTTGGACTATCATGCAATAAGAAGTGAGTATCCAGGCAAGTTTCTTGATACACTGAAAAGGCTTCGTGCCTGTTTCCCCCTGTTTTAGTACTACCTGTTGATTGATTTTAGTGTCCTTCCTCACCATCTGCTTTTCTGTTTTTACTTTGTGTTTGCTGTTTCTGATAGTGTTTACCATGCACAATGTGCCCCACGTCAGGGAGATACATGAGAATTCATCTGTTCTCTCTTATGTCCCAACTCTGCAATGGAATTCAAGAAAAAAGGTCTAGTCATTCAATATTCTAAAAATGCCTTCTTTTATCTCAAATTACACCTTATGTTTCCATTAATGTCTCCTAGCACTTTAACAGCACTGATTTTTTAGTTACCTGCTCAAGACTTTTTGATCTTCCCCACAGTTAAAAGTGAAAAATTGCTGTTTGCGTTGGTCGCTGGATCCGCTTAGCAAGAGATCTGGAAACTCCTCCTGTACCTCTACTCTGACAATCTCCTGCAGCCAACATTCCCTTGCATGTCTGGGGCCATTAGGACTCACAGTATGAGAACACTCTGCATAGCTGCTGCACCTGCATTTGCCTTGGTAGCTCCACAGGAGGTTTTGTTTGGCTTCTCTCGCACACTGTGCAAAGTGATCAAAGGCCTCTAGTCATTAAAAAATGCATCTTGGATTTTACGCAAAGTGTAAAGCACTTTCTTCGTCTCAGACCTTGCAGTCTGGTCTCTGTACTTCAAAGATAATGGCTTATAATTGTCTCTATGCATTTCATTGGCACCTGCTAAACATGAGTAACTGCAGCATTCACCCCTTCCATAGCAATGGGTGGCTCCTCTAGGTAACTTGAGTGATTCACTATCTAACGTTTCCTCCAGATGGCAAAGTTACAAAGCCAGTTCTGTGATACGGCAGGGGAAAAGCCTATGTTCTCTTCCACAGCTGCCTTAGGATCAGATTACACACTGGGATAGGAACCGCATCAAGTCCTGACATCCTTACTCGATTTTCATACTGTCCTTATCAAGACAAACAGTGATTTTAGTGGTACAAAAAAAAAGAAAATATGAATGAATAAAAAGTGAGTATAAATATTAAGATAAAGTGTATCACATTATCTAATGTATAGAGCGGAGTAAGCTAGAAATGAGATTCTAAAGCCTATTGTTTTTGTTCCCTTTAGTAGAATGTATTTACAGAGTAATACTGAAACAAGCAGTATTTCATTTTATGATTTAAAAATATTACTGTATTCAATGATGATATGTAAATGAAGAGAACAGCATTTTTGCATAGATAGGAAGACTAAGACTGTGATTTTCAATGGAGAAACTTTTTGGAGAGGTGAACTTAAGAAATTCCTCATCAGTTTCATGTAAGCTTAATGAGGTTCCCTTTGTTGGTGAAATGAAACAGGTACTTCTTGAGTATAATTCAACCCATCAGTCACCTAGGCCGGGTAGAGGTGCCTACCTCAGTCCACTGGCTGTAGAAGAAGCTGAGATGACTAGTTTAGACAAGCTGCTTATCAGATACAGACATTGGGATGACTAGTCGCCCTAGTTCAGAGTGACTTTCTGTGGAGATTCACTCATTATACTCCTTTGAAACTGCTGCTTACCAATCTTAGGATTTGTCACTGTTGCAAAAGAGTACCTTAAATGTCCCATGGCTGATTTGCTTTCTAAGTACACTAATATTTTTTATTCTGATATATGGCATTTTCATTGTGTGATACCGAAATCTGAATTACTGTAAAGAGTGATTACTTATCCAGTATTTAAATGGCTTTTTGATAAATGATGCTTATTGTTTCTTTTTTTCTTTAATATATAGGAAACGTGTCTCAAAAACTCTTTTCCTTGTTGCCTTGTGGGGGACTTGGGGTAAGTAGATGTTTATTTTTTTGCAAGAGGGACAGCACACAACATATGTATTCATTCATGAATTCTTTAGCACTATTGCATTATCAGTTCAAAGTCTTCAGAACCTGATAAAGAATATAGAGATGAAACCTGAGCCATTATCACACTGTGTTTTCATAGACACAGAAGACAGTACATTCCAATAAGCATATGGAACAGTTAGATAGGAACATATTTTGTGGTAATGCGTACATTTCTTCATTGTCTCACTCTGGGTTTTTTACATGAGCTTATTTTTGAGGAAAGTAACATGGGTGCAATTGTTATAGCAGAATGAGCTTTGGAGAAGCTGTTTTGTGTGCTGTTGAAAAATAAATATAGCTTCACATTTCTCAGAAAGGACAAAAAACTTACTGAAACTAACATTTAGCATGAGAATTCCTCATTAACTGTGAGCTAATAACTTGGGTGTTGTTAAACTAATAAATTACTTGAGCATTTTTATGTCCTGTGTTGAAATGGATTCATTCTGAAATACAAGCTTGCGAGTATTAGGACACAGTAGAAAAAAATCTGCAGACAAAAATCTGTTGCAACACTAGGTGAAAGAATTAACCTAAATTATTGAAAAACATGTAGGATGGAGAATTTCTACTGATGTTTGTATCATGCTCCTATGAAATTCTAGTTAAGATAATACTGGGAGAAATAATTTTTCATGTACAGGAGTTTTTCACATAAAAGGATTCTGCACCTTTTGTCCAGCTGGGTCCATTATTTACTGATCAAAGTGAAACGATGGTATTACTAGATATTGATGGGCTGGCTGGATGATGCATATATTTTTTAGTTCCTTTTCACTGTTTCTGAGTATGCAAGAATAAAGCCACAATTTCTAGATGTCAACTTACAATGCAACCTTCTAAAGTTTTATTTACTCTTATCCTTCACAAAGGATAAATTCCATACAGTATTACTCTTGTTTATAGTAGGTTTTTTTTTATTATGAGACACCTGACAGAAGAAATACTCATTTTGTAAGGTTTAAAACATGAAAAAGAAAAATTCCATTTTAGCTTTCAATATTTAGTAATTTTTGAGGATTTCTGAACTATGAGTTAAGGAACAAAGAATTAGGAAGAGCTAATCATTCCAGCTCCTCTACTGTGGACTTAGTTTGCTGAGGATACTGCCTAAAATTTGGAACTTGGTGACTAGCAACTTGCTGATTTTGAAAGTTGGGGGTCATTTCTGTGTGTGGATCAGCTAACATTACAAATTGACACATAGACCTGCATGTCCATGTGGACCTCTGTGCACTACTCTGTGCTCATAGGCACACACACATGTGCATATACGCACACATTTCTGTATTAACAAAGGTGATTTTTCACACTGTTGTTGCAGTTATGAAGAAGTTCAGAGAAAATTGAACAAGAGATGAATAAAGTTGACAAAGAATGTTTTTCAGACTTCTGAGTAAAGAGAAGCTGATGTAAAATTTCTTGACAAATCTTTTTGAGGGCTTTGAAAAGCAAATAAGACTGTCATGCTTTGAAAATTAAAGTATAAGATTTTTCTATGAAAGAAATTAGTGTGGTATTAAAAAATCGTGAATAGAGATGTGCTTTGAAATCTTTCTACTAATGGAAGTATGCTGTCCATTCTAAAGCTAACACAAGTCAGAAATGCTCAGTATAACTTCATTTTTTTAAGCACTTGAATTTATCTCTACTTTTTTGAGTCTATTTGCTTTATTTCTTATTTAGAATAATGGAAATTGAATTAAAGAACATGTTGTAGCAATGGATCTTTTATTTATTTTTTTCTAGTTGGTTTGTCTTTCTACATATTATTATTGTCAGGCTTGCTGTGGGGCTCTTAAAGGAATGGGTTATGACCTTTTTCAAGGTAAATAATCAGATTAGGAGCTCTCTTTCAGTGATATTTAGCTGTCTATTGGTTAAGATGAGCTCTGGGAAAGGGAGCTGCTTCAAACTGTATGGAAAACAATTCTTAAGTTTACTTTCAAAAATGGTGGTGGAAGGAAAGAAAGAAGCAGCCTTGCTACTTAGTAGCTTTCAACTTAATTGAGGGCTATAAAGCAGTAATCAATGTAAAGCAGTAAGAGTAGTTCATGCAAAGATTTTTAAGGAGGGATGGAAGAATTAATTTTTTTAAAATTTTTGTTCGCATTCATTTTATTGCTTGCTTGCTTACTTGTTTTCCAAAGAACACAGTGAGGAAAAAACCCTTCCATTCTTGCAGGAGACTTTATGGCTGCCTCTTGAATGATGGTTTTCAGAGCTCTTTGATCCTATTGTCTTCTAACCATATGGGGACCTTGCTGGCTGTTATTATGCATCTCTTCTATTATTAAATAGATTAGTGGCTAGACTATTCGCACAGGGAATGGGAAACCTAGGCTCATTTCTCTCCACTGCCAGGCTGGATTTAATATCAGAGCCCCCATGTCTTAGCGGATGTTGTTACCACTGAGGAGATCATAGACTGTTGCTGGTTAGGGACCCTCACACCATGCACTGAAGCTGTGCCACTGTTGGAAAGAGCACTGGGACAGTAAAACAGCATAAGCAGGATAAAGCCCATAATGTATGTCTAATCTACATATCATACACTTATAAATAATGTGAGCCCCTGCTCCACAAACAGCTTATATGTTTCACATGAAAGAATCACTGGACAAAATGGAAACTGCTCCTGGAGCAAGGGCTGGAACCTAGGACTTCCCAGGCATTGAAGACATGATCAGCAGATGTGCTATAAAGACTATATTGGCATGAGTTTGGGATGGCTTGCATTGTTCACAAACAAAGGTCCGACTAACCTCTATAACCCTGAATTCTACTATACTATTGATTTTGCTGTTATCTCTGTTCTAAGTACCAAAAAACTGCAGTCAGGATCACGCATCCTCTTCTTTGGCCATTACTTACAGTTACAGTAAAAGAAATTTTCTCAAGAATTTTGAAAAGCAAAGAAGAGGCAGTGCCTGTAACTAATATTTTCTGATCCTGTTCCATCATGGCTCTAAATCTTTTGCACCAGTGCAATATGCATGTAAAGCTTCTGTTTACTGATTTCATAAACATTTTTCATCCACATGAATTTTCTTTCAAGTAGTGATAAGGACTGTTTACTGTCATTGGTGAATTTGGCTTGACATGCGTTAGGCTTTCAGAAGAAATCAAACAATAAACTTTATAGTTTTATAAGAAACTATGTAAGTCATAATTAGCTCTCTTATCTAAGAGCACAAAGCTGTTTCATATTGACAGCCAAACTGAACAGGTCTCACAGAGAGAGGAAAAAAAATTGTCTAAAACTCAGCTCCTAAATTTGGCCATAACAGGTTTTCTTTCAATGATGGTTATTTTTTCATCAGAGGACTGTCCAGGGTCAGCAGTATAACATCCGCTGAAGTATAGGAGCTCCCTCTTGCAATAATGCCTTTTATTCTTTTTTCAATCTTAATGCTGTTCCAGAACCAACTGTTGCTAAAGAATTCTAATACCGGGGGGATGAAATTCCTTGTGTTGGAGAGAGACTAGCAGCTCTACGGCCAGCAGTTTTAATAACAAGAGATGGATTTTTGCAGCTGGTCAGAGGTTTGGAATGTGAAAAGTTTTCCAGGAGAGGTGGGTAGATTGCAGGTGAAGTGGACAAATGGGGAGAATAATCACAAGTTACTTTTTAGTTCTGAGGATTATCAGACCATTCCACAATTTTTCATTCGTTAACAGCCACTAGAGCTATAACTGATCATTTGATCAATGCATCCATCTATTGCAATCCTTCCCCTTCTGTTCTGCTGTGAAAATGACAGTAAGAAAAGCAGAAATCTACTTTTAATGGGAGCAAGTTTCATCTCCTTGCCTCAGTCTGTCACTAAAAATAGTGATTGTTTTCCTGCCTGTTTGACCTGCTGCTGTGTGAAGAAATCTTGAAGTCATTTCTCAGCCATATTTTTTTGTCTAGTTGATAGGCAAAAAAACCCACAAAAGCAAAGAAGAGCAGGCTTTTATGATAATGTCATCATCGTCTCCCAGCTTCAAACACTTCTGCGGCTTTTGAATTGTCATTTATAACTTGGAACTGAACCGACCCATAATTCCCTTGATGCATTTAGAGAAATTGATAACAGACTGCTTCTTTTATGGCTCAGAGGAGGCAACTCCAATCACATCACTATTGGCAGTCAATATTATTTTCTGACATGGTTGTAAAAGTATAAAGGGGCTTATGGCATTTGTTTAGATGAGGAATGGGCTCTCAAGCTGTGCTGGGGTTTATGGGTCCAGATTACTGAGAAGCAAAGGGAATATGATGTTTGCAAACAGGATATGATTTTATTTAAGTTTGGGTTTCATACGTTGTTCCCTGGGGATTGTCCTGCAGACAGAAGAGAATTTCACTTTTATCATATGAAATTGGGCAGTTATCCAATCCCCCCTGCTCTCCCCCCACCCTCAAAAGACACTGCTCCAAACCTGTAATGTGTAAAGTCAGATCTTTAAACTGCAAGTGGAGGAGCTGGGGGAGAACACCATCCTATAAGAAATCAGACTTTTGCAGAATAAATATTGAATAAGCTGAACAGAGTGTAAAGCTATAAAATCTCACTACATTTTTTCAAAACTTACAAAATATTAATATTTTCTGAATGTTGAATTTCTTCCTGGCATTCCTTGCTGTAGTAATTGGACAATACTACTTTTTGTCCTGACCACACAGGAAGAAAAGCAATAAGAAAGGCAAGATTTCACTAGTATACAACTTTAGCAAGTCATCCAGGCAAGAAATTGTTTTCTGCTGCTTCTCAGATCTTCTTCTTCTGCTTCTTCCCTTGATCTTCTCAGTCTGAGGCCAGGACAAATTTTCAGCCTTTATATACTATGACTCCTCATTCCTGTTATTTGTATAAGAGTTAATGGTACCAACCTGGTTCCATTACCACAGTACAATAGTGTAAAAATTAAGAAAGTATTGGGGATGGCATTGCCTCCTTGTAGCAGATTTTAGGCTCCAAGCTACTCCTTATATCTGCTTGCAAATATGGCTGTAAAGAAATCAGACTGCCTATGGTTTAGGCACTCAAATTAAACATCACCTCCACACAGGTGGTACAATTAACTTGTGTCCTTCCCCTATATCCCAGGCTGTACCAAAATACGTATAGTTCTTGCAAAATATCAACCAAAAATATGTCTGTTTCCTGGTATGGGGAAAACAATCTGTTATTCCTAGAAGCTCAGCTACTCAATACGGTCTTCCATTCTGAAATAATTAATATACCTTGCTGCCAATATATTTACCCATTAATTTAAACTACTTGACTGAGTTGCCTTATTAACCTACTGAAATTTGCCGGTTATAACATTTTGGAGCAGATTGCAGGAGACTTCTGTGAATAAAAGACTTGTTTACCTCCTAAGCCTCTCTGGCAGCTAGACCATCCCTAAAGAAATTACAAGATTTAATCAAAACAACCTCACAGGCACATTATACTTAAATTGATACGTTTTCCATGACTTTTTAGGACTTTCAATTACACAGCATTGACTGTGTGATGTCTTCTGCAGAAGTCATCAAAATAAGTGGTCAAAAAGGCCATCCTAGTACCATCCCAAGGCACAGCTTAAGTCCAGTGGGGATGGGACTGGAGTGAGGGCTGGAGGTTTGTCATCCCGGAGCATTCAAGGGTCCACATGCTCAGCCACTCAGTGCAGTTCCAGATAAACCAATTTAGGTTATCCACGGGATGAGGGCATGAGGGTATAATGTACTCCCAGCTGTTCTGGCAAATGCACTTTTTAGGTGGTATACCCCACCAGTTCTGGCAATTCATGAGAGTCAGCTGTTTCAGTGGACTATGTTTTGTAGGAACGGACCAATTCACATTGTACTTTAGTCTAGCTCTCATGCATAGAGAATTGCAGGCTTTCTAGCTGACAAGCGCACAGCTCCCTTGAGCGGGCAACCTAAAGAAGAAATAGGGAAATGAGAGAAAAACTGCACATTTGCTTGCTTTCAGTTCAGAACAATGACAGTTCTCTGAAGACTTGCTTGTCCAGCTCCACGTATCTAACTTTAGACAAATTACTGAAACAGCCAAAGCAGGACCCTGACCACCCTTGCTTATCTATATAACCATTAGAGAGCCATGTGCATCACTAGGACGAGAGTCAGTCCACCTAAGATCAGAAGAACTTGACTGGAGGTGCTTGATTTCCTTCATTGACAGGGACTTGAAGCAACTAAATTCCTAATTTTAGGTACATTCACTTTAGAAAAAAAATATTAACAAGCCTGAGAACATGAATCTGGATGATAAGAGCAGGAAAGAGATATTATTCCTTTACTGAGGTACAGAGACCTCATCTCTGGATCTGGAAAGTGCAATGGTGTCTCATCTCTGAGCAGGGAGGGGATGCTTCATTTAGTTTATCAATACCATGGCCACAAAAAAAGGAAAAAAATATCTTCAAACTAAAGGGCAGATATTTTGTCCTGTTCTTGTCCTTTCATGACACTGAGGTGGTCCTGTGCCACGTTTGGCAAACACATAGAGTTTGATGTTTAGATCAGTAAGAGGTGAAACTCTTCAACTGAGAGACATAGTTCCTTGGCATCACTGCAGGCAGAACAGAATATTTTAGAATAGTCCCAGACTGCTTTAACTTGTGTCAGGCATGGATAGAATGCTCAGGGGTGGTAATCTGACAACTGATCAAATGCAGATTTTGATCCCTCAGATAGGTTTTTTTTTTGCCCTTTTTAACAGAGCAGCATTTTTCCTTGGCACTAGGCTAGATTCAAATTGTAAACAAAGATACCGCACATAGAACACAGAATGTTATTGTGAAGTTAATGAACTATCATAAAGTCAAACCTTTAATGGTCTTACCTAATTTTGCGCATTTCCTAAAAACTGTTGTGTCGCCAAAGGCTAGCATTATGCAAAGAAGCCTTCTTGTTTGCCAGAATATGAAACATTTTATATATATATATACACACACACATATGTTAAATGTAAATAGTGGAATAGTATCATACACAATTTACTAATACTATTCACTCTCCCCAGACTTAATCACACACACACACACATATGGATTTGGTGGGAATTCTGTACCTAAAGCAGAATTCACATTTGCACTTTAAAAACACATCATGTGTTTATTGATAGAATTTAGCCTCCAAGATGGACAGAAAAGCTCTCTGAAGAGGAAGCGTTCATGTGTTACTTGTCTGAATAAACACCAGCTTCTAGCACAGCTCCATGGTCATGATCATCTACATCCAAGAAGAAAGCCGAAATGCTATGTATTGCTAGAATGTGTTCAGCAGCAAATGATCAAACTTTTAAAAAATAAGGCTTGAATTCTGCACATAAACTTTGTATTTTCTGTAACTGTATGCATTACAACCAGCTACACTCTGTTCTGTCTATTTGCCCATGAATGCCTGGAAACTACATGATCAAACATAAGAAGGCAGTTGCAAAAGCATTTTCACACACTAATCCATTAAATACTAAAACAAATGTCAAGTTAAATTAATAGAGTACTCAGGGTTAGGTCTGAAAGTGCAGTAACATTTTTACAAGCATCTGGTGATATATGCCACATATCTCAGACTTGAATCTGGGCCTAAGTGTTTTATTTATGAGTTTTTTCTAAAAACAAGTTCTAATCCACATCTAATCCATGCTATCCTCCCTCCATTCCCCCTACCAATGATCCACACATCACTGTTTCACTAAGGTTTTGAGATCCTTTAGGGTGTCTAATGTACGCTTTATGAGACCCAGAGATTCTGAATGCCTGTCATAAAACTTAGTTTAAGAGAGTAACTGAATCAAACTATTTCTTCTGAAGGTATTATTCTATTGAGGATTCAGCTTGGCTTAGCCTGATTCTTTTCTGATTCGCATTTTGCATGCAAAGCTATTTGGTTTTTAATACAGACCTCAAATATTGCTTGCTTTTTTACAAAATTTCACGTGAATTCTACTTGTACAGAAGTAGGGGTGCTGCAGTTTTATCAGAGGTTGACTACCACCATCAGTAACTCTGCTAGACTTTCAATTATTAATTTTTACTTAGAAGTTTTTTGCTGAGTATTTTCTGAAAATCAGCTTTGATTTGTAATAGCTTTACAAATTAGATCACCATTGGCAGGTGAAACTTGAAAGACGTTAAATATTCTACATACAGAGGGTACATGTACTGTCCACATACCATGTTCTTCCCCTGAAAGAGGCTTTTGGGGTCAGAATTAATAGCCTCTCAAATTCTTTTTAGAAGTCCATTTCCATGAGTACTATTGCTGATAAATTCTCCTACTGGAATTATTCATACACAACAGAGAAACCAATGCAAGCTCAAGTGAATTCTTTTTTTTTGTTTAAACAATGATTTGTGAAGATCCTTTGAACTATTCATCCCTCTGGAGCCTAAAGATCACATCCCCTTCACAATTTATTTGTAAACCACGCTGTTAGGCAAGAAAGTATGAAAAACTGATATTCTGGGTACTGTCTATGGCAGGCATTTTAGATTAAAGCAGCTGGAAACGCCTTTGACAGAACAAATCTCTGATACAGCTGTAAAATAGCAGTAAAAATAAAGGAAGCTCACTGTACATATTTTCCCTAAAGTAGCCCACTTCCACACACTTCCTGTATGTGGGATTTATGGAAGAGACGTCAGCCATGCAAACTTTTTCTCCTTTGTTCCTTAACGAGAGACATGGCTGACAGGCCATTCGTTAGAGATCGCTCCTTGGAGATGATGTGCACACCTTCGCTTCTTTAGTCATGGTGAGATGAAACAGCAGCTGAGAAGCACGTCAGAGACCTTTTGCTTCTTAGTGGAAATCACAGGGGTGATGAATGACCACCAGGACATCTGTAGGAGCGGGAGGTGAGAGCTGTGAGCATGGCACCTGGGAAGCTGCACTGCTGATGGTCAGGAGCGAAATATTCCAAACTTACGTGCTAGTGTTTGCTGGCACCAACTGTCTCCAAGAATGACAGACTCCTTGCTGGAAGTGATAGCAAAATGCCACACACAATTTTTAGAGGTTGCAACACTTCAGGAAAATATTTAATTTCTATTTTCATGCCAGGGAACTAAAAAACACAGTGATGGAAGCATATTTGCTCTGGCATAAGTGAAAGAGCGTGAGACTCTGAATGCTTTTAAAGCTAAAGCACAGGAATTTGCTCTGCAATACACAAGTTCTATTAAATTGCAGTATCACTGAGGAGGTCTGTACTCTCCTATATTATTTCTCACAGATTTCTTAATCAGTTTGTTTACTGCATATAACTACACTATTCTTAGCTGACTAGATTTTATTTACTTCTCAGTTTTATAACCACTTATATCAAAGGACAATATTTTTTTTAGGTAGTAGTTTTTCCAGATTTGTGTTGAAATGTAGCCATCTGAAATACATACTGGATTTACTTCCATCTAAGAACAGTTGAGCCCGACCTCTGCTCTTTAAAGAAAGGGGGAAGAATCCTTTTAAACTACTGTATAGAACTGCCACTTTTTAGCTTGTTGTTGTTCAGGATATTGGACACATAGAATACAATCACTGTTATCAAAGGATCATCGCAGGTTAAAATTTCCATGAACAGGTAGATGACAGATAGCTTTTTTGAACTCTTCTCAGAGAATAAATAGAGCAACTCTGGTAGGAACATGTGGTAACTTTAGGAGGACTGGTTTTGATTTTTATGATGGCAACAGTTGTGCAGAGAATGCAGAGCAGGATGAGCAATTCAGTATATTTTTAATTCCTTTTGGATTGAAATCAGAATTCCGCTGTGGAAGCTGGATTTATGTTAAATGGCAAATTATGTGTGTGTGTGTGTGTGTGAGAGAGAGAGAGAGGGCAAGCTCTATGATGCTTTGGCAGAACCCATCCCGAAGTAGTAGCTTCGGCTGTCTTTTATATTACCATATAGTTATCAGTGGATGTGTATTTAAGGCCATTTCAGTTTACAGTAATTATTTAAGAAAGAGAAATAACTCACAGAGATGAGTTATAACTCACACACCATGCAGGGCGTGAAAAATGGGACGGTGTGTCAGACTGTGAGCAGCACCTCCGGCCAGCAGAAATGTCATTCAGGGACCATTAGGCAGATCCCAGGAGGTTTCTGGAGGAAGGAGGACTGAAACAGAGGATGAGTGAAGAGGTTCTCTAGCAGGGAAAGGGATGGGTAAAACAAAAGGCAGTTATAAATATATTTTTAAAATTCTTTAGAATTATTATTTATGTCATTTTTTGCCTGAGTTAGGTTCCAAATAAATGTAAATAGCAGGACAAGTAACGTTTCCAGTTTCAGCAACTGCAGTGATTTCAGAAAGGCCTTTAAGTACACAGTCCCTCTCTCAGATGTGTTTCCATATCCTTCCTCTCCACCTTCACACACACGTGCCACAACCTGAGCACAGTATAAGGGGTTGATAACTTTCAAACTTTATAGTCAGTCTTCCTTAATACCAAATATTCCAGGCGTGAGGGGGAAGCTTTCTAGCTGCTGAAACACCTCTGCTGCGAGGTTTCTTGTTTCTTAGCTTGTATTCGGTATGCTTAAAGTCTTCATTGTGAAAGTCAAGTTATCACATAGATATTTCTTGCAGGAAGCATTCATATCAAGTTCTTTTTGTAGTGCAAAGCAGGGAATTTCTGCAGACGGGGCTTGAAACATTAGTTGCATTCAGTCAGGAAAAGTTACCTACATTTCTTTTCACTTAAGTCATTCCCTTCCTCTTTAATGCCTCCACATCCACTTCAGGGACAGGTAGCTTAATTTCTATCATCTGTAGCTTTACAGAGTATTAGCTTTGCTACACATGCCAATGATTGAGCTATACTAGATGTACTTGAAAAAGCCTACAACCTACAGTGCTCATTCAGGAAACTCGGAGTGAAGTAAATCCATATGTGTGTTAGAAAGTCAGTGTTCAGATAGGGCTCGTGTTTTCTGGCTCTTGGCGCTATCGTGCACAATCCTTCTTTGAAGTGTTGCAGTACTGATAGGATTTTTGATAACGAAATGTGAAGTATGTTCATAGTTTAACGCTGACATTTTGATGCTTTAAAAAGATATTCTTTCTCGTTTGGTTAGACGTTCAGCCCATTTCCCTACCCTGACAATTTCTTTAAAGAATGTCCTTAAATGAAAATAACATACATATAATTAAGCCGAAAGAAAAAGGGCTAAGATTCTGAGTTAGAATTAATCTACAAATGCTGTATTTTCTGCAAGTTTTGTTTAACATTTTCAAAAAAACCTCCTAATCAAGATAGGATTTTTACTGAATTCTTTGGCTGTTCCAAAGCACTTGCAGAACAAAAATAACTTCTTATAAAATTCCATCTGACTTTTTCATAGTCTGTGATTCGGAAAGCATCACAGTTGTCACAAATTCATGCATACTGAAGATCTAGATAGACTGCCAGATATATGTGATACATACATAAACTAAAACCAGAAGCCAGTGTCTAATCCTATTCCCTTTACTTGTATAAAATCCAACCATTTCATCTCACACGAATAAAGAAAAGCATACCCAGTAGGGTTTTACATAGCTGCATTGCATATACAGTATGACAACCGGGCCAGCTAGTAGCTGTAATTTTAATGGGTTTACCATTTATATTACAGTATTTCAACAGCAATTTACAAAGTAAACATTGAGTAACACTAAAAGAAAATCTCTGTTTAAACACCTGAAACATTTAAGGCAATACATAGCACTAATAGAGATATAAAATTGAGTGGGATGGCATTTTCCAGTCGTTAGAGCTAAATCATTGGCTGTAGGATGAAAGTTTTTATAGGTTGTTCTTCATGAGGTACTCCTCAGAAATTCAGTCTGAATTTTGCATGATTGTGAAATAGAATTTGACATCTAAGTTTATAATACTGTGCCTTTTCAAGGTAATTATTCATATGTATATGTTAGTTTTCTTGTATTATAATAACTGTGCACTAAGGTATGTGGCTTCAGTCGGCTACCTCTGTCTTTGAGAATTTACCATTTGTTACACATACCATGCCCAAGAGATCAGATAAAATATCCCGAATTTCCAGTGTACATTTAGGTGGTCATTTTTGAAAATTCCTCAGGAAATGTTGTTTTGTTTCCTGATTGCCTATTTTACTTCCAGTCCAGGTAAAATTAGTTAGCAGTCATTCAAGCGGTCTGAAGGAAGTTTTTCAGTGCAAGATATTTGGTCTTATTGTCCCGGTTCAGTCTCCTCACACTCAGCTGAAAGCAGAAAATGATAAATGCCGTATCCTGGCCAATACTCAGCGTTCAGTGGTTGGAGAGACTGCCGTCTCGTGTGTCAGAGCAGACAACTGTCTTGAAGGGTGGGTACTCTCAAGCTGTGGTTACAATTTTAACTTAATCGGCCTTCCTGGAAATGAATCATAGTCCCTTTGAGGATGCAGGCTCCTGCTTGTGCCCTGGTGTACTGAGCAGCTGCCATTGAATCATTTTCATCAGCCACTCCTTCATGTTAACCTTAATTTGCTAGCCATAAAAAGGGTAAGAAAGTACTCCCTCCCAGCCCTCTTGTTGATACTTCTTTATTTAAAGTACTGTGCAGTATTTTTCAAACTTTATTATGGTTTGATTAAATTGATTTAACCGATGACCTCTACTTATTTATCTCCTTATTTGTTTTAAAAATGAAAACTGATTCACAGTTTCTTTAAAGCAATAGAGGGACAACCCAAAGGTCTGCCTAATGTTAAAGATGCCATTATTTTTTCTACTATTTGGTTTCTTTCTTATTTCTTGTGATTTTCTTAGTTACGTATTGATTTGTGTGTGTCTTCCAGAAAGCTACTTAATTTCTTTAAATCTCAAGCTACCAATCTGCAAAACAAATATAATAAATCATCTCGTATCAAGCTGATGATGCTTAATCGTGTTTGTACAACATTTTGAGTTTCTCAGGTGAAAACACCGTGTGCTGTTATTACTGTTATTCTAAACTTTGCAAGAAAAATTCAGTCTTCTTATTCAGGTCTATTGTGAATATGAACCGTTTTCATTAGTTCTGCTGCATGCACGCAAAACTGATCAAAATGATAGAAAACTCAGGTCCAGTACACTGAAAAAAAAGATCAATTTCGTAGCTTGAAATATAATATTATTGTAACAGTAATGGCGAAGACATTTGACAGGTGTAGAGAAGATCAAGCTTCTTTCTGTTTCAAATGACTAATCAGAGAAATTCCTCAGAACCTCCAGAGTTGAGTAGCAGTTGCATCCATTTTCAATTACTTGATTTCTTTCTTTCTTTCCTTCTTTTTTTTTTTTTTAAAGAAATTAGGAACAGAAGCTTCTGGTTCAAACTGAAAACATGTCTCAGTGTGCTTGGAAGTTATCCAAATAGCATCTGCCACAGTATTTTGTCTATGCCTAAACGTTTTTCTTTTCATGATAAATTTGTACGGTATGATACAATTAAATGCACTTCCCATGGAGCATCGAGGAAGTCTGGCTGTCTCTTTGGATGACTTTTTCAGACTATTTCACACCATCGTGTCTGCTTGGCACAATATCATTTAAGGGATATACAACATTTCACCTATATTTTTTGGTATGTTTCTGCAAATAAATAGTTACTAAAAATAGATTTCAAAAGTAAAATTTCAGTACAGTGATTGAAGCCGTACAGTAGTGCTGCTTAGCCCTCTTTATAATATTTCCTTTACAGTATTTTATCTTGATGATATTTTATAATATTTTATCTTTACAATATTTTATCCTTATATTTTATATAATAGTCATATAATGTTTTAAGTGTCACACTTGCTCATTTAGAAGCTGCAGAAGATAATTTTCTCAGCTTTAAATAACCACATTCATCTTTTACTAAGTGGGACCTAAAGCCTTTTAGCCAAAACTTACCAGTTCATCAAAACTGGAGATAGAGCAAGGGTCGCACTGTATTTTATTTCATTTTATTTTCTGTCTATGGCAATAGTGACTACTGAAATTAATCTAAACTATTAATCGTTCTGATTTCAGTCGCTTAAAAATGACCCCTGCCTGGGTTGGAAAGGCGAGTGCTTACCGCTCTCTCGTTGTTTTGAAAAAGGGTGTAATGACCCGAGCTGCTGGTAAGTTTTGGTGGCACAGGTGTTCTGTGATGGCTGCTGGAGCCAGGGGTGGCCATCCCCTCTGGACGCTTTGTCCCAGGGCTGGCAGGTCCCCATCCCCCCGCCAGTGTGAGGACCCGGGGCACGGCATCTGGCGGACGGCGAGCAGGCTCGGCCCAGCCGATATAACGCTGTTTGTAATGAGAAATCTAAACAGGGAATGGCAGCGAGGCATGACAGGAATGTGTTTCCATTGGAAAAGCCCGTGCAGAGAAAAAGCATAAGCAAAGCCATGTCCAGAAGGCCTTTCAGCTGGCCAGGACGGAAGACTGATGTTATTGTACACGGGCTGTCACGCTGCCAGCCCTCCCTCACGGGTTTGTTTTCTCTCATGCTCTCCCTCTCCCTCTCTCCCTCTCTCCTCTCTCCCCTGCCTTCCTCCCGGGGCCGGCTGTTTGCTCAGGTGGACAGTGACACCGTTTGGAACGAGCTGCACTCGGCCGGGGCGGCACGCATGGCGGTGGGCTGTGTCATCGAGCTGGCGGCCCGCGTGGCCTCCCGGGAGCTGAAGGTGAGGTCCGGGGCCGCGCCGTGGGTGGGAGAGCTGGGGCGGCGAAGCAGCGGCGGGGGGGCTGAAGGCAGGGTGTTGTTCAACCGGGCCGCGCCGGGGAGGGTGGCGGGAGGAGGGCCGGGAGGACGGCCACCGAGGTGTGGCAGCCCGGGCGCTCGTCCAGGCCTCCATAGGCTGAAGCAGCGGTGGGTGCCGCGGCCCGAGGTGAAGTTAGTCATGGCATGCGCATCTCTGGCAAGTGGCTGGGGCACTGCCTTTTCAAGTGAAAATTTTAAATACTTTTTTTTTTTTTTTAATATGGTTGTTTGGTCACGTGCGTAACCTCAGGATGCCACCCAGAGAGAGGGCAGGCACACAGTGGGCCTCTTTCCAGGGGGAAGAGGGAGGCGGCTGGTGAGGAGAGCCATGACCCAGGAGGTGCCTTTCCGCCCGGCGTTCTTCTCCCCGTCTCCCTTTCCTCTCCTATCTCCGTGCCGCCCGATCTGCAAGGCATGATGTACAAAACCCAAATTATCCCCAGTCTAAACAATTTATAAAAGCTCCAGACCTGACGGACTTTGACATTTTATTTGGTATTTTAACAGCCCTATTTAAAGGTACACCATATGCAGCCAGAGTGCAGGCTTGCCCCAATAAACATTGTTGGAGCTAACATGTCTCCTTAATGAAACTGTTTATTCACTTTCCAGTCCAAATACTAATGGATGCAGTCCTGTTTCTAAAACCAAGAGAGAAATTCATATTTTAGAATTAGCATTGTGTGATGATTTTTAAAATTCAAAAATGCATTCAAATTTGAGAATTTTCTTCCTGTATGTCTGTCTTATTTCAGTCAGAATACGTTAGCTACGTATTTGGGGAGGGATACATATGTTTATGTGTATATATACATAGATATAGAATATATAGGTACACAAATGATAGTGTGCTCAGGTGAAATGCAGTACTATAGCTCTGACCCAATTGAATGTTGTTACTAAACTTCCATATTCAGACACCAAAATCATTAGCCAGGTACTACACAAAATGTACAAATTTTGAAATCTCAGATCAGGGACAGGGAGCATCATATGGGATCCTGTTGTGCACCCTTTCTGATGGGTATTTCAGCCCCATTAAGCATTTTGGGCACAAAATACTCAACTCACTGCTCATTATTCCCACTCAACGGGATTAATGAAAATGAAGAAGGATTTTTTAGCTAGTTTTTACCTAAATCTATGGTCATACATATGTTGGTCTTGAAGGCAATATAAAAGCAAGCTTTGATAAGAATAATGAGGTATGTCCTGTGTGCAGTTGACACGAGCAGGGTCTGCTGCAGAACCTTTACTGCTTACCTCTGTACATTTGTGGTGTCTTTCCACAGTGTGAATGCTCTTGGTTGTTCATGTGAGTGTGATGGACAGCTGGAAAGAATCAAACATCGGCCACTGTGAGACCTTGGTTGCTACTGGCATTGCAACAGTCTGTAAACAAATATTTTAAATTTAGTACTACTTTGTAGTTTACTGTCAAATTATTGTTGATCCTGAATTGAATCTCTTTCTACAGTGCGGAGAGTTGAAGCAGTCTAATGCAACCTCTAGTTAAGAAATAGGAAAGGTAATTGTTCAATAGACATGACAAGTAGTTGGTTTATACCAAATCATCAAGAAAATAGGAATGGAAAGGACTTGCTGTGAAAGAGAATCCGGAATACTCACACCATTCCTGACAGGTGTTTATCTAACCTGCTCCTATACTTCCAGCATGAAGCCCAATGACTTACATGCAACCATGCCAACTGTATGAACTAACAATCTGCATGTGGTATTTATAATTTAAGGTTATGGAAAGCTTATTGAGGCCTGACTGACAGAAGAAAAGCATGCTAGCATAAGATCTGGTTATGCACCGATCCTGACATTAGCTAGTTTGTCAGAGTCCTCCTATGTTTGCTTTATCACTGCATCCATACAAATCTTGCTGGCAAGTTGCTCCCAATAACCTCATACGGTAAACGACACTAGGGAGATTTTTGCAGTGTTTTCTGGAGTTTTCTACAGGGTGTTCAGGATGGGATTTTAGGTAGCTGTGAGATTTTAGCCCCACGGATCTGTATGTTCCTATCTACCTTTATGACTTTACATGCTGCTTTTCCATCTTGCTGCCATTTTTCGTCTAGAAACACACGTCGCACTGATCAGCTGTTTCTAGCATAGGGAAAATGACAATTCTGTAGTGTGCTTGTGAAGATCTGAGGGAAAGTAAAGCTGACCACTTCCATGTGCATTCATTGAGCAAATATGCATGCGAAGCAAACATTTGGGGCTTGTACTGTGAGCACTGAGTGGGAGGATTAAGCTCTGATGGGAATCTGGAATGATCTGCTGCAGCTTCACAATCTTCGGATGACAAAAAAACGCCTTCCAAGTATTGTGTATAAGCTATAACAGCTCTGCAACATGTAAACAGCAACATGAGAGCAGTAAAGAAACATGCTGTAATTTTTCCCTGGAAGTTTACCACCATGGATTGCTATCAGATGGTGCGCTGTCAGTTTGGTGTCGTTTTAAGGAAAAAAAATTAATTATGAGATGGGACACACTGATTTGTTCTGAAATCCCACAGATCTGTGAGAAGAGCTGCATGTCCTGAAGTTCACAGTGGCAGACTTAATACACAGCAAGGACTTCCCACAGGGCAGTGCTACAGATTGCAGCAGAGGAGGCTGTGGAATATCTTCCCACTGCACTGGAGAATCACAGATGCCTGTTTCTGAAACAGCCACAGAAACGTTAGGATAACCTCAGAGTAACACTATCTAGCATAGACAAAGTCTGAGACAAGAAGCCTCAGAAATGAGAAACAGAAGTCATTCGTTTAACAAGTGCTTTTCTGACATGAGAATTATCGAATTTGTCAGTGTAGTTGGGTATAAGCAGCCTAAATATTTCTTACAGCTTGATGAATCAATATATATGTTTTAAAAAATCTAACATGATTTTCCTAAAATTAAAATGAATATAATAGTTCATTTTATGGACAGTTATTAAATTAATTTTAAAAACAAATTATTTGCGATACTGAAGATAAATGTCTTCACTGCCTAGCTAGAGCATAGAAACTAAAAAACATAAACTGCCCTGTATTGACTGGCATCTGACATTTAAAGTCCATTTCAGGAACGACAGGACATTTCAATTTTTATGCTTATTACATGGTTTAGACTGATATCACTTGCATAGAGTGATGATAGTGGGTTTTAACTATAGGTTCATGCTGCTAAGAAAAGGGTTGACACTACAAAATAAATTATGAAAGTCTGCAGAACAATTGAGAGATTCACTACAGAGCTGGGCGTGAGTCAAACTCGTACCCAAGGTGAAAGGTTCTTTACTTTATTCTGAATTTCCTGAGACTATCAGTCCCATTTCACACAGGTCTCATCTGAGAACAGCAACATTTTGTTCATCTGATTTGGAGAGTGTTCAAAAACTGATCAGGAGTTAAGAGTTCTCTTTACTGTAGTTCAAACCCCTTGTGAGACATCAGGTTTCTTTGATCTCCTTGACTAATGGGGAAAGCATCAGTATGACAGTGCTAAGGATGTAAAACAATAGGGTTTACTGAAATTCTACTGCTGCCATAATAGTAAACGAAACTACTGTAGGGTTGTTTTTTTTTGAACCAAGACAAATTGTCCCTTCTCTGGGGAGTCTTAATCTGGATGTTTTCTATTTGATTATATCAATCAAAATCAAGGATTGGGGGGTGGGCATTGCTTAATAATATAATTAACACTCACTGAGATACATTTGATACACTTTTGAGATAATATTTAATAGACAATAAAGACTCACACTGCCGAAATATATGATATGACAAATGTGATGTTATACTGAGTCAAATGCAATGCTTTTCCTCTTTCATGAATTTATTTACACATATGATGAATGTAGATGGCTTTTAATAATCTGCTGGGTGAACACAGATGTTTAGAAGAGTGGAGTATGCAGAACTGGGGGAATATAATTCCACTGCAGCCATTAGCTATATCCAATAAATAATTTTAACAGGTAAGAGAAGTCTTATGATATATTCCTTGGGGCTTGGGGAAGAAATACAGGCAGTGCCCTACATATAATTTCTTGCATGCGGTATAGTTTGTGAACTTGGAAATCATCGTCTCTAGCCTCTACCTAATGATTTTACCTTCAGAAAGAGGGTCCTAACAGATCTGCATCTGCAGAGAGAGCATTTCTTTCCTGGAAAAGTCTCCTAAGGTTCTCCTTCTTCTCTCACGTTGCCACAGGAAAATAGAGGTGTGCTAGAAGCATTTTGCAAAATAATATGGTACACGTGGAGGTTCAGGCTGTGACACACATCCTGTAGGACCCAAAGGCAGCTCTGCATCTGCAACTCATAGTGTCCCAGCCACCACCCTGCAATAATGAGGCAGATTTCAGGAGCGCATGGTCTAATAATGGCTTGGTGGCACTGGGAAGTGCTGTCCTGCCCTGGTTTCCCATTTATTTCCCGTCCTGGCCTGGCTGCTTCCCTTGCATCGGCTAATGCTCAGCTCAGTTCACCTCCCCTCCCTGCAGGTGCGCTACTTCACTCACAGGCAGCTGGGCACACAGAGACTCTCCCCTTACCTGCACCCGGCTATCCTGCACGGCAGGCGCTTCCCTCCTGCTGCTGAACTGGACGAGTACAGAGGTCATCCAGACCCCATATTAGACAAGTCTTAGAGGAAAATAAAGGAAGGTTTCTGCATCTGTGGTCTCTCTTGAGTTTCAGATTTCATTTATAACTCTTAGAGCCTGCAGAGAATCTCACCTTTATGACTTAGCTTGCCAAATTATTGTTTTTTTTCTAAGAGTTTAGATTGCTGATATTTCCATTTTGTTAATCAAATTATTCATGCTGATGCTGCCACCTGTTTTGTTACCATATATTAGGTGTTTATTAAATGATTACTACTACTTTTGAGAAGTTGGAATTCAGATAGTGGATTATGGTAGTATGACAATTTTGCAGTAATTATACTTTGTTGAATAGTGTCCTTCAACATGTTATTTGTTCTTGTAATTGTTGTTTTATCGTGTGCTGTTTTGTGAACACTAAATGTGTCTTAACTTCTTTTCTGATAACAAGTTGTAAATTTGTCTGGCTGTCTTTTAATATCTCACAATTGACTGGCAGGAAAAAGAAATATAAAATTGTACCAGTGAAAAATATAATTTAAAAAGAGTATACCTAACAAGAACTTCTTTTTGCAATGGGAGATGACTTTCCATCATCATGGGCAACTCAGTGCCAGAGCAGACTGTGGAACTACTGAAAATCTAAATTTCTGAAATGGTTTTACTTCAGCCTCAGATGACCCCATTCAGTAATATGATAAGACGGAATTAATTATTTTAAGTACAGTACCCATAATAAGGATTACTGTCTAGTTTACTTTGCATATCCTTTAAATATGTCAACATTGGCCATGGCAGCACTCTTTTTCTTGATGGAAACACGTAAGTGCCATATATTTTTAATTTGAAACAGAAGAGGCCTACACAATAAACTATCAAGAGCTGATAATATCTGTATAGTTATTCCCTATTTTAAAAAAAGTTCGAATGAATTAAGAAGCATTTTTGCAAAGGAACACTCAAGAAAAAAGACACGTAAGTTAAAAGCGTGGTCTGTGACTGTCTTGAACATCTACTTCAGCTGAATTGAGTGAACACAAGCCCTTTCTCTGCCTTATAGGTATGTGTGTGTGCATGTGCAACACACACACATGTGTGGAGTTGCCTGTTGATAGTTAGGGGTCATTTAACAGAATGAAAGCAATTGAAATGAGTTTCCTCCGAACCAGAATCTGATACGTTCCTGGGATGGTTCTTTCTGATATGTCAGGTTGAATCAATAGCAAAATAAACCTGCGTTTGGTCATTGCTGCTCTGGTGTCACTGTATAATCTGTCGATAATTTACAGCGATCTTGAAACTCTCATTCCAAATGAGGTTGGTTATTACTGTTCTCAAGGTCTTTGTCACACAGGGCTATGGAGAAATCATCATAAGGTAAATTGTACTAACCTAGTGAATAAGCAGAATTAGCTTAATCAACGCCCTCTTCCCCCCAAGCTTTTAATTTTCTAGTTTTAAAAGCATTTTGTACAAAAATTGCTCAGTCATATTTCACAGCTCTACTGCTATGTTTTCTTAGCACAGAAACTAAAATGTAGTATCTTTCTAAAGACAAAAAGAGCTGAAAACAAATGTCTTCCTAGTCCCACAGTGTCCTCCCTCCAGTAAAGCTTCTGGCCAGCAGATTTCCACGCCTGTCTGAACAACACCAACCCCTGCTCAGCTCCTCTGGTTACCTACAAAAATCTCCTTTCCTGGGAAGTGGTCTGTGCTCAGGTGCCTCCTGGACAGTGCTTCGGCAGGCTCTGCCCTACCCGTGTTTCTACCTCCCTGTCTCACCCTTTGTCCTATAACACTCTCCCTCTGCCTTAAAAAAAATTCTGAGCAATGTGTGGCAGCCACAAAAAGAGGCATTTTTTCCACAGCCAAGCACAGCATTTTTAACAGCGCATAGAGTGTAATAAACAGTAACAAATGAATGCTTATTTTACTGGTGTTAAAGATATGATTGATAAAAGCCATCAATCAAAGTTACCAATGAAGTCTTTGAGATAGTAGTTTGTATTCTTTGCTTTTACAAAGTTACAAAATTACAAAATTTTATATGGAACCATCTCGTATATACTTTATCCCAGCAATTATGGTTATATTTATAGTTGAATGACTGTTATTATTTCATATAGCAGCACAAATTTAATTATATGTGTGGTACATAGCTTATGTCCATGACCACTCTGTTCGTAAAAGTCTTTATCTGTTTTCTTTCCCAATATAGTTAACACTAGTTCTGGCTAAACAGGCCATCAGAGTTGTACCTAAGTTTGCCTGCAAACACCAACTTTTCACTTATATATTCTGGTGTTATCCTTCAAGACCTTCAGGAAAGCAGACAGGGAACTCTTTGTTTCCATCACAGTTAAATGTTTAATGTCCTTTTCTATGTTCTTGGCCTCTACTAGCTTCTTCTGCGAGACAAAATGGTATTCCCTCATGTCCATTACTGTTTTCTTGGCCAAGTCTACGTGCTGCTAATACTGCTTTGTTAAATCATGGGTCCTTGTTCACTGCATTTGTAGACCCCCAGGGCCAGATATTGATTCTTGCTCTGGCAGTATGAATAGCTTGTAAAATTGTCCTAAACAGGTACCTGAGGATTGCCTTGGCCTTACACCACTCACTCTTGTGCTTACCCTCCCTGCTGGATGGCATAGCTTGGGATCATGTTACGGCGTAAGTGACATTGGCAAGAATATGGTTATCATCTCCAGGGTACTAGTTGCAAGGGGATTGTTGTTAGGCAGCCAAGACTTAAAGCAGCCCTGATGTTTGTTATTGTAGGACTTAACTAAGCCAGAGATAGCAGGGTTAAAGATGGCACTAAGGCCACTTCAGCGGTTACACCCTGACAGATACACTGTATGGAGCACCTTTTAAATATGAAGAAATAGGGTTTTATGTAACTTTATAAGGATACAAAGTTGTATATATATATAAAATATAAGGAATATAAATTCTGACAGGAGGAATGGGTACATTTCTGTATAATAACTAAAGAAGTTTCTACAAAGAAATGAAGTGTTAGCTTCAGTGGTTCCCTTCTCATTCTGAATCCTGTGTACATTGAAGCAAAAATAAAACCTTTGCATTAAAAGCAAGTGAATGTCCAAAAATGCCATGTTTAAGCACTGCTAATTTTAAGACCTAAGGGCTAGATAGGTTAAGGGATTTAGACACGTAGAAAATAGAAACTTTAACACCTGACTTTAGGAGAATGTTGAGCTTCAAGTGTGGAATCCAGACCCTGAGTTAGGTACCTTGCAACCATATGAAATACACAGAGGTTCCTGAGAAAGCTGTCCTTAACAATGTGTGCATCTGCAACTAGCTACTGCACAGGACAAAGTTCTACCAAGAAATTTGCTCATCACTAGGGATTACACCCATTTTCCTGAAAGCCTTTTTTCAAAGGTTATGAACTTCTGAATAGAATCACAGAATCACAGAACATTTGATGTTGGAAGTGACCTCAGGAGGCCAACTACCACGCTCAAGCAGAGTGACCTAGAACTAATTGCCCAGGACTATGTCCAGATGGCTTTTGTATATCTCCAGAGATGGAGACTCCCTCTGAGCAACCTGTTCTATTGCTTGGTCAGCCGCACAGTAAAAGAGCATTTTCTTACATCCAGATGGAGCCTCCACTGTTTCAACTTGTGCCTATTGCCTCTTGAATAGTTTGGATAGATGGCATTGCTCTTTCGTACAGGGGTTTGCAGCTTAAAATACAAGTGCTTCCATTTCTTATCTTTTCAACTGGAAGGAATCCATTTTTAAACTCCATATAAAACTGTCTTATCTTAAATTTGAGATTCAGTGGCGGTGTTTTGTCCTCTACTGAAGGACTGCTACTCTGCAGGAAGTAATTAAAGATTCATAAGTCTGAATGAGAACTGAGGAAGAGCGTGGCTCTAGACCTACTGTTAGAAAACTCACTTAGACTGAAAAGATATGTCTCAATATCAACTTTCTGGACAACATAATCTAAATACACAAACAGGTATGGGAAGGATATTTACAAATTCATTCCCATGTTCAAGAAGGAGTTAAACCTGAGTCTTCTACTGTTTCAGTAAATGTTCTCAGAGTGCCTGCTGGGGTTCATTGCTATTTCCTGCATGGCACTGGCTTTTCTTGGAGTCAACAAAAAGCCAGAGGATTTTACTAGAGTACTATCAGGCTGAAGACAGCATACACTGCTTCTCAGGCAGGCTTTTCTGCAGGCCTGTTGGGCCAGACTGACTGCTTTGCTTTTACTTTACTTAGAACCTAGGCAGAGCAAGCTCCTCACTGCAAAACAAAGGGAAAAGTGATTCACACCTTGCCACAGTAGCCACATATTGCTCTAGGGCGAAATTGGCTACGTCTAGTTTTACCTCCCTGTATCATAGAAACACCAGTGGAACTCTGCTGTGGGTGGTCAGCCCAAAGCCCTGGAGTAACCACCTGTGTTGTGCTATTGTCTTGTATATTTGTCTGGGAAAGGTTCAGGCAGAGGTATAATCGATGCCCAAGCATCTTGTAGTCCAACCCACTAAGCCAGCACACTACAGAACAGAATCAACTGTACCACCAAAGACAAGAAGGCCACAGTAGAATGTAGACCTCTGTTCTTCAGAAATAAAGAATCCAACTACCTATTTGGACTCATGAAAGAAGGGAATACTTAGCTTACTGTGGAAAAAGAATAATTTTTTTTCTTAGTTTTCATTAAAGATACAACTAAGTGGATCTGTCTGCAATGGATCTTCTTTGTAAACAGAGTTTGGGCAGACTTCTTTTTGTTCATTGTTCAAATATGCAGGTTTTAGAATATCTCTATACAGGCTTCACCCTTTATTCTCAAATTTAACTAAAGGTAATCATATAACGGCACAGACATGAATCCTTTTCCTAATGTTCACGTCTGTCAGTCAGTTTAATGTTCTGTCTACACATAAAGGTGTCTGTATCCTAGTATAAATAAGGCTCTGTACAAAAATGCTTTGAATTTATGTGTGTTGGCTTCATTTTCAACATATTGCTCTGTGTTAGTCTTTCTGTCTTTAAAGCAGATTTTTGCCTTTCTGTCTACTGTTCTGACCTCACTGTCTGGTATTTAAATATTGCCCAAATACATGAATTCACGTTCCGTTGTGCTAATGTACACTGATGGGAACATCCTGCATGTTCATGGAGAACTGTAACAGTTAACTTAAGCCCTGATACCAGAAATTAGCTAGCTATAACAAAACAGGGCTTCCAAACAGTCTTGTCAAAGTAAGGGAACAGAAAAAAGAAGCCTGTACCATAATTGTCATGTTGTCAAAAAAAGCAGTGTTGATTTTTTTCTGTCTCTATATTGCCCCATGAAATCCTCTCAGAGATGATCATCTTAATTATATTGATCTTTTGGGAATGTTGGTAAAGTTAGATGATAATGAGCTGTGAGCTGAGCAGGGGCAGCTGTTAAGACTTGCATGGACTTTTTCCAAATTCTTACAAATACCAAGAGAACAAAATACGGGTAGCATGATGCTCTCTCTAATAATACCCTCTTCTCTGAGTCTTTTTTCAGTTCTTTATCTGTACATTTCTCAGCATGTACTTTGTTTTTTCATAAACTCTACAAAAGAATTCTTCACAGAATTCTTCTCTAAGTCATTTTTTGTGTGAAAAGGAAATGTTAAAAAAAGCTCAAATAGATAAGGTATAGGGTTTTAGTTAAGAGTGTAAAGGTGGTTTGGTTCTGAAGATTAGTGAAGTCCACAAGGCCCTTTTTTTTTAAGATGTGGTTGATTTATAAGCAATTTATATTCCATCTCCAGGAATGCTTGCCTAAATAAGAACATATATATTAGTGCTGTCTTTAAGTTTTTTGTTTTGGTTACTGGTTGGTTTTGTTGTTGTTTTTTTTCAAATGTCAAATTTAATGCAAAATAAGGCATGATGTCAAATCCCCCAGATTCTTTAAATGGTGGCCAGAAAAACCACTCTTACAGATGTACTCCGTTTAGCATTATAGTTTAAGTTTGCTGAAGTCCGATAGAACTTTGTCCATACTCCACAAAACTTTGCAACTGGCTACTTGGATTACATTTAGCAGCAAATTATATGAGATAGCCTGGTAGTATTTGTTTATAAATTAATGCCAGTGAAACAACATAGGTAGACAATTGCACAGGTACACACAAACACACATTCATGGGGTTGTAAATAAACAGATTTCACAGGCACCGATGTAACTCCATTAACTGCCATATTGTTCCTCCTTATTTACACCCATGTGAGTGGAAGTTTAGTGATTATCATGTTTGTTTCAGATGAGTAAAGGCTGAAACATTGACATTTAACTAGCTTAAGTATACCAAACTGGACCACTTTAATACTGATTATTAAAATATAGAAATATTCCATCCTTTTTCTTTCTGTCCCCTCCTCTCTGAAAAAACAGTGCTTAGTTGGTCTTGCAGCCATATATATACACATGGTATTTGTGTGAGGCTGCTTGAAAATGCAAGTTTGACTGGTATACCCATGCACAGATTATCATTTCTTATTTTTATGTACATGTTAATCGTCATTAATTTGATATCAGATATATAGCTGGATAGAACAGACTAACTGACTTGAGTAGTTGAAATAAAGAGTAAATTTGATGAAGTAATGGTGTTACTCCTGAGTCTGACTGTTTTAAGAGAAATTTGATATGATACACATCCTTATGAGACACAGCTTCTTGAATATATATTCTGACCTTCTGAGCAGAGATACCTTGCCAGTGCTTCTACATTTACCCTTTACCTTACCCACACTGGAAGGTGGGAAATTTCATTTTTCTTATACCTTCAGTGACTTTAAAGGCAAAAAATTCTTTGATCATCACTGATCCTAGTGCTGCACTTTATGAAATCCATATACAATTCCAGAAAGTGTGTTAGAAATTGACTTTAGGGAATCTATTAAACTTGTGAGCGTGGCAGGTTCCCAAGTTTAATTTATGGTTTGCAGAAATATGGGATATTCATTGTCATCCTTTTTCTACTGTTAGGAATTACATGTGTGTGTATGTCTGAATTTATCATTTAGTCCATACAGAAAGTAGGGTCAACACTGACTAATCATGTAAAACATGTATCTCAAATGACTTTTATTTTGAAGCATCTCAAGCTGGAGTGATATAAGATTACATAAACTTAGATCAAGAATGGATCAGTGGTCTTTGCTTCCTTTTAAATGTGAATTCTAGACAGCAGAATTGATAATAATGGCTTTCTCATCCCGCCTTTTTCCTCCTCTTTAGATCATGTTCAGTGTGTATGTATGTATGGGCATGTGTGTATTTATATAAATTTATATGCCACTGTTCTCAAATATATTATTTCTGGCAGTACTATGAAAGGGTGATTGGACAGAAAAAGTGCTCAAGAGCCTCTAATAGATTTCAATGCAGTCTGCCTGCTGCTCTGTTTTGCACTGAGTCAAGTATTTTTTTAAGCTGATAATTGAAAACCTATCTTGTTCTTACAGAATGGCTTTGCTGTTGTAAGGCCCCCAGGCCATCATGCTGAAGAATCAACAGCCATGTAAGTACCAGGGAATATTGCCCATCTTGGAGCACTAAGGTTACTGGCAATCACCTGCGTTGTGCATGTCTCTGAAGAACTGTAATTGTTAGCAGATGACTGAAAAGGCTTTCTAGGTACTCCCAGAAGCAGATTTATGGCCTCAGAGATCATATAGCATTTTTTAAAATGTTCTGAACATTATTTATAGCTGTTTTCCTGACTGATTTGCTTTCTTATTTCTGTTCTTCTCTATTCCACAGGGGGTTCTGCTTTTTTAATTCGATTGCAATTACTGCCAAATACTTGAGAGACAAGCTAAATATAGGCAAGATATTGATTGTAGATCTGGTATGTATTCTTGGCAAGCATTGCGCTTTCAGTGCATCTAGATAAAAGATAATGAATTTGTATTTATATGTCAGACTTTCCTGCTTTTAATACCTACAAGTAATAAAGGTGTGCATTTCCTCTGATTTTGGGAACTCATTAAAGCCAGGATGGCAGTACTGAAGCCATAAACATCTATGTTTCACTTTAATGGTGTTAACTGCAATTTAATGAGAAGAAGGCACAGATCAGGGCAACTTTTATGGTCCTTAAATGAATTGATACTTCCACCATTAAAATAACCCTACAGAACCCGAGTTTACTTTTCCCTACAGAATACAAACTTTAAATAGTCAGATGTGCCCTAAAGAATGTTGTTGCTTTGGTAACCAAATTGGCCACTTCCCCCGGCTAGCAATGATTCGACTTGTTGTGTAACTTTGATATTATTAAACAAATCAACAGGTCATTCCCTCTAAGAAGTTTTCAAGTTACGTATGCCAGCTTTTGATGGTTCCCTGAAGGAAAGCTATGTGATTAAAAATCCACTTCATTGGATTAGTCTTGTATTTTAATAGAAGGCATTCTTACACAATGCTTAATATGTTTAACAAATGGATTATTTAAATGCAGATGACATTTGGCATGTTGTCTATATTATTTTCATGAATAATGAATTGGAGCTCTGCCTTGCACTTAAAGGATCAGCCCAATGCACAGCCCAAGGAAAGTTGAATGCTGATTTATGAGCACCATTTTTGTTTTCCTACAGTTCATGAGGAGGTGTAATAGGGTGTCTGACAAAGCATAGACAGGAAATGAACCCTGGCATCAAAACCTAACCTGTTACATCTGCACTTAATTAATTTTTGCAGGTGATAAAAGATTTAAAGACAAAATATGTTAAAGGGTTTTTGAAGTGCAGGGCTTAATAGTCTAAATCTTGTTCATATCTGCACTCATAATTAAATCTTATTGTGAAGTCATGGCCTTACCATCTAGCACTTTTGTTCAGTTAAACACGCGTACTGGCTGTTGAAGAGAAGCAGAGAAAGGGGGAGTGTGGGAGAAGGAATGACAAGTGAAAAATGAGTGGTAGAATGAGTATATGGGTAGGTTGGATATTCTTAGAATGTTTTTCAAATATTTCTCAGTGTTCTACTACCACTTAGGAACATAATTATAAACTGAAAGAAACCAGTGTTTTTTAAAAATTCACTTCCACTGTATGTTGCATCTGTTTGCTGACTTGAATCTTACAGTTCATTGAGTTTTACTGTTGTAAATGCTGGCCAAAAGTGAACTCTATGTTTATTCTTGTTTTTTTTTTTTTTTAATTAGAAAAACCTATTCAAAGTTTGCATTTTGTGAATCTTTTTGAGTCTTTTTGACTGTAAGTGTTACATTCACCTTGTTGGGAAAAGAAATCACTTCCATTTGACTTATTCAGCCAATAAGCACTTAGAAATTCAGCTTCAATTTTGAAAAAAGAGGTTAAATGTGCAAATGATTACCTGTGCAAATGATGACCTGTGAGGCTGCCTATCCTAACCGAGGAAAGTAGGCAGAGAATGCTCAACCTCTCTCTGACTCTATCCCATTGGCCAGAATAACTCGGCTGGTGAAAAGGGAGAAATATATGGCTGACACAGATTACTTCATTCCTAGAGCAGTTGCAGTCCAGTCCCCAGTCCGCTCCACGGCCAGTGCAATGGTCTACAAAAAGTCATATGGAAAAATTCTTATTTATGCAAACTACGGATAAAACACAATCCAAACTGAATGATTGAACAAGTTAATAGTGCTATCTTTATATCCACCAACTGAGAGTTTTGGGCATCTGAAGGAAAGCATGGAATTACAGATGTTAGACTTGAAATTAACCTTTAAGGCTATATTTTGAAAGTGACTAGCACAGCAGGACCCCATGCTGGTTGGCAGCTATATATGTTACTACAATGTAAATGTTAAAAAATAATATTCAATCCCACACATTAAACTGTACTCTAGTTACAAATTAAGTGTAGTCTTCATAGCTGCTACGTGTGTTCACATATAAATGCTTAACTTTTTAATTTTTAATCTTTCCTTCATTTTTTTTCTACACTAAAATAAAAGAACTCTCTGTCAGCTTTTCTTTCCTCATTCCATCATTTGAATAAATCTCCAGTTTGAACTGACATATACCCTGAATACATTTGATCTACTAAGGGCAGAATATGAACACATTTCCCACATGGTAACATCCGCAGTCTTAAACAACACATTCCTTTGTCTAACCAGAGAAGTTGCTGTTCTTCAAAACAGAGTCACCCTTGGTGGAATTAAAGTTTAGACAAGAAAACTAGCTTTGAGATTTGAATAATAGTAATAATAAAAAAATACAAAAAAAAGAGCTCTGTATGCCCATTTAATATTTTTTCTTCTCATTTGAAAACCGTTGCAGCAAGAATATACCTAAAGCCCCAAATATGCATGGAAAAGAAAGACTCATAAAAATCACAAATTGAAGTCCTGTTATGGTTTTAGTCATAGTCTCTGCCATAGATATGGCCAACATAATTTCTCAGGTTGGTGGTGTTGCAATCCTTGTTCCAACATCATCCATACTTGCACGTATGTTAGCACGATCTGGGTCTGTTTTGGCGTAAACCAATTCCGTCACAGTTGAAGACTGGGTGCGATTCTGGCGTTAGTCTGCATGCCAGATTTTACTTCATTTGCCAGTCAGAGCCCTCTAACCCTATGATGGCTGCCTTCAAATCTCCGACATCCTCACACCAGTGTGTACTCCCTTGCACCTCTGACCACAGTTGGGCTGTAACTTCATCCTCAAGTTGTTTCAAGTACTTTCAACTGAGAAAAGAAAAGTAACATTATAATATTATGCCACAGAAGTCACAGAGGAGGTCCAAGTCAAACACAACGCAGTACAAGTAAGACTCAATCAGTGTAGGGAGTCCTGAACAATATGGATGAAAGTCATTGGCTATATCTGCTGGCAAGGAGCACAAGCAATGGACAGTGCTTGCTGTACCATTAGCAATGTACACCTAACTTGACCCTTCCTGGAGTCTAGGCATCCTGAGGAAAATATAACCATTGCTTCTCTGATACTAAACTTGGTTCAGACCTCATAGTGTTTATAAAATAAATACAGTCTGGGTGACAGCGTTGCCACTCAGAGTGCTTTGTCTGTCCTCCTTCTGAATTCCATCTTTAAAATAGAAATTTCAAAAAGATGGATTGAAGGAGAGGAACCAAGAATATCTGTATTTTTTCAGCTTCTTACAAATGCCAGTGGAGAAACTTACAAAAAAGACTCAATTTTCTTTTACTGAAAGGCAAGTGGATTTTCCATTTTCACTTGTGAAATTCCTTGTGTCTAACTACATTGTACAGCAGCAGAACTGTGAAAACAAAACTAAAGCAGAGAAAAAGTCCACATCATCAGCCTTTGTTATATAGATATACTGTCAGCATTTCTTTTTCAATATTTTATTTAATGACAGAATTTCTTTTCGCTGGCGTTATATAATGTTTGAAATATGGAGACCGGCCAAGGTCACTCCTTGATTGTGGAAGGCACCATCCTATCTGCCAGATGATTTAATAGCTAATGAGATCATATTCCTATGTCTTCAACTGTTGCCGTCATGATTTTGCAAAAATGAAGTATGAAGTCCTTTCTGCATCTGGCATCTCTTTTGATGTGGATCTAACTGCTGAGGGACTGCTAACTGAACTGAATGTTTCAAGAAAGCCAATTTACTCAGCTGGTCACAGAGCCTTTGACCTCAATAGTGGAACTTGGCAAATCAATGAATACACTTATGTTTAGTGTTCTGTCAAGAATTGTGAAAAAGCTCTGTAAACCATAGATCCTTCTGCAAAATACTAGTTTGTAGTTTAAACATTAGTCTTTCTTCAGAGGCCAATGAGGCTAGTTAATTAAGCCTGAGGGGTTATGAACTGTTGGCAGTTAATAAGTCATAAAATTCCTCCATAAAACAGGATGCTAGATTCCATCACTGAGGCAAGGAGTACAAAGAGCCGGTGTATAAATATCTAATTGTACAAAAGGACTGGGATTTCTCAATGACTGCTCATCTGGAGTCTCCAGGGCACGCTCGCTATGGTTTCCTGATTTTTAGAAGCCAGTTTAAAAAATGAGTGCATTAAAGAGTAATTTGCCTGAAAGTTCAGGAAGTATGGGGTGGTGAAGGGAGGGGGAAAGGGAAAGACAAAAGGAGGGCAAGGGAGAGGAAGAGAAACAGAGAGGGAGGGGGTAAAAGAAAGCAGAACTGAGCTCTCTACACTGAGTTGGACATTATTACTTTTGTCATCTGTTTTCTTTCTCCTTTAGGATGTTCACCATGGCAACGGTACACAGCAGGCTTTTTATGCTGACCCCAGCATCCTGTATGTTTCCCTCCATCGCTATGATGAAGGCAACTTCTTCCCCGGCAGTGGAGCCCCAAATGAGGTTAGGTTTATTTCTTTAGAGCCCCATTTTTATTTGTATCTTTCAGGTAATTGCATTGCATGATTACCCCTAATTTTCTTGTCCTTCTCTGGTTCTTTAAATTACACCAGATTACCAAATTGTCCACTGGGAGCAGGGGAACAGTGGAGAACAAGTGCATAACCCAGAGCAGTCCTTGTCAAACAAGGCTGGGTTGATCTGACATGTTGTTTGATGTTTGTTTCTAAAGCACACTTGAGAATTTCTTTCTTTCTTTCTTTCTTTCTTTCTTTCTTTCTTTCTTTCTTTCTTTCTTTCTTTCTTTCTTTCTTTCTTTCTTTCTTTCTTTCTTTCTTTCTTTCTTTCTTTCTTTCTTTCTTTCTTTCTTTCTTTCTTTCTTTCTTTCTTTCTTTCTTTCTTTCTTTCTTTCTTTCTTTCTTTCTTTCTTTCTTTCTTTCTTTCTTTCTTTCCTTCCTTCCTTCTTTCCTTCCTTCCTTCCTTCTTTCTTTCTTTCTTTCTTTCTTTCTTTCTTTCTTTCTTTCTTTCTTTCTTTCTTTCTTTCTTTCTTTCTTTCTTTCTTTCTTTCTTTCTTTCTTTCTTTCTTTCTTTCTTTCTTTCTTTCTTTCTTTCTTTCCTTCCTTCCTTCCTTCCTTCCTTCCTTCCTTCCTTCCTTCCTTCCTTCCTTCCTTCTTTCCTTCCTTCCTTCCTTCCTTCCTTCCTTCCTTCCTTCCTTCCTTCCTTCCTTCCTTCTTTCTTTCTTTCTTTCTTTCTTTCTTTCTTTCTTTCTTTCTTTCTTTCTTTCTTTCTTTCTTTCTTTCTTTCTTTCTTTCTTTCTTCTCCTCCTCTTTACCCCTTTTGGAATTTTATTCCTGTTTTTCAGGTTGGAAGTGGCCCTGGTGAAGGATACAACATAAATATTGCTTGGACAGGTGGCTTGGATCCTCCTATGGGTGATGTTGAGTATCTCACAGCATTCAGGTTGGTACCTTTTTCTTTTTAAGTTATGAAAACTGGTTGTAGAACATAAGCGCATAAATAAGAGCTTATGTAATCTTGTATGACAGGAGAATGACCCATGGTGAAACTAACTTAATCCTGGTATCCCAGTGTATGAAAGCTTAGCAAATAATAAAAATGGATAACTTAATTGTTGTGATCATTCACTCAGAATTGACCGATCATTTTATCATTACTCTATCATGCCAGAGTGCTTGGTCACTTCTCTACCTACAAATTTAAATGTAAGAATTTATACCAGGCAGAAGAAAATTACTCTTCACAGTCATGTTGATTGCAGTTACATCCAAGTAGAGCAGATAGAAAGCAATATGAAGTATGGTCCAAATCCAGCATTCCTCGTTCACTTTAAAGTCTCATCATGATGCTCACAGATTTGACCAACTGGCTTTTTCTATGAATTGCACTGAAGAGTTATTTACTTAAAAGCAAATAATTGTGAAATGTCTTGGTAAGAATGATAGGAAGTGTTACATGATGTTGCATTTCCCTTTGCTTTCAATAGCTCATTCTAAATGAAATTTTATTCTTTCATAGGTGATGCATCATAATCTTTAATCTTATTTTCATGGGACCAGAGGAGATAAACCCCATTTAGAACACATTATTTTAGACTTTCAGTAGTCCTCTCTTACATACACCTTCTCCTTTCATTGTAAAGCAGCCCAGTGGAATAGTTTAGTGGGCACTCACCTCTCAAGACTGGGCAAATGCTACGTGTTTGGAAAGAGGTTTAATTTAGCAGAAAGTGATAGGCAAGAAAGGCAATGAAACAACTAATGTGTATCTCTAAGCACTTTCAAGACTTAGTTTGAAGTAGTCCATTTACCTTACGTAGCTTTTGACTATATTCTATTGAAAATAATTCACAAAAAGTATAAAATTCATTCTTGGTTGGTTGTTGGGGTTTTTCTTCTGAAGCATTCACGCAGTCCATGAAATAATATGCAGAAGATCTGACAAACAACAAACCTGAATTCAAAGCCTGAGCCCTAGACACAGAAATAGCTTTACACATTCACAATATCAGACTGTTATTTGGAAAATGTTTTAATTCTATATACAACATTTGCCTGTATTTAAAAGAGTCTAAAAAATAGTCAGTGGGAGGCTCCAAATTTTCTACACCTCAGTGTTGCCTCAAGCTCTTTCCAAGGTCTGTTTTTTCCTTTGATGAGATTTTACGGAAGTTAGGGGACTGGATGGTTCAAATCACTGGTATTAGTGTCTGATATTAATATATCTGGTATGATCACCCCAAAAGTCTTGGTTTGGACCCAAACTGTCCCAATAATGATATAGGTAATGTGGCCATCCAACGCTGCAGAGAATGGTGGTCCCAGTTTATTGAACAGATAACTCATATAACTGAGACTGCAACCATAATGGGTACCCCTGCTATCCTGACAACAAATGCCTGGGCTTAATAATACCTTTTCAAATATGTACTTCACAGTTCTAGTTTAAGCACGCTAGTAAACAGTTTGCAGCAGCTAATACTGCTGCTGTACCTATTACTCTGCTTCAGAGTTAGAGGGAATTTCAATCTCTGAGCCTGAGCAAAGCAGCACTATTCAGGAAAATAAAATTCATGTAAGCTACTACACCTTGACTAATCATTTGCAGACATACCACAAAATAAATTCTTAATTATACATATTTTTAAATGCAGATAAATTCAAAGTAAATTTTGGGATCTCCCTTAAAAGAATTGCTGGTGATGTGAAATGTAATGCTGCTATTTTAAATGCAATTCATTTATGTGCAATGTGCAATAAATGTGAAGGTTATACATTGGGTTTTTTAAGAAGTATAATGCTGTTGACTGATTACAATAGATACTGCTGTTTTCCTTTTCTCCAAAAGAGTAGGAACAGCAGCAAATGTTTCCCTATACCTGAAGCCCCTTTTGCCTAGGCATAGTCTCTATGCCCTCTGTAGGGCTTATTGATACGGATTTGGTGTGACTGGTATGACAGTTTTAAGTGGGGATCAATGAAGCAAACGGCAGGGAACTTCAATAGGTGAATACAAAAATCTGTAAATTACAAATGATAGACCAGATAGCTGTTTTCTATGGATTGTATCTGAATAGCAGGTAAATTTACAACTCCTAGTAAAGAGAGACTTAATCTGTGGACCAGAATCTATCCCTGCTATTACCCAAAATGTCACACATGATGTCACCTGTGTTGTCATTTTGGCCAGAACAAAATTGTGAGACAGTAGTCAGGAAAGAAAGTCCTTTAGCTATAGATAGAAAGGAAAGTACAGTCTTGGAGAAAATCAGTAGAATTGCTAAAAAAACCCCAGGAAGTCAGCTGTTGTTCTGGAGTTTTGACCTGCAACAGGTCAATTTTTAAGAAAATAAACTTAGTATTGTGCATAGGAAGATGGGCTTGATTTTTTTTTTTTCAAATAAATTGATTTTAGAGACAGAGTTACAGAGAAGATCCTAACTAAGGGGTGGGGAAAATGTTGGACATCCTCAATTTTTAGAGTAAAATAAGGGACAAAATGGAGAGATTTTCTCTTTGTACCTACTCCCCAGTAGACGGAGAGGTTATGCAGTATTCAGTCCCTAGAGAAGGCAGGAGAGGGTGTTGGTGAGTAACCAAGGTGTGAATAAGTTTGCAGATGGGTGGAGCCTGTTTGGAGAGAAGCCAAGGCTTCCAGCCTTCTGGCTGCCTCAAGAGCCTAATCCTCTGAGTTCATAGGAACTGAGAAATTTGCATTAAAATCATCTGAAGCTCCCTAGGGGGTACACATAACCTTCACTTTCTCACCAGCAGGGCCTTAGTTTCTTCCTTAGAATTGCACCAAGCACGTATTTGAAGTGTCAGCAGCCATGACACTAGGTAGCTCATTACTACTTGATTGACTGTCAAATTTCACAGCAGAGATCCTTCTGAATGATAATGTCCGCAGAAATAGAGACCAAGGCTTTCTGGTTTTGAATTTTTGACTCCGCTTTGCTGTTTGGGTTTTATTTCTAGTCTGTAGGTGCCTTAGTGTCATACCACAGCAATGTGCTGTTAGAGCTTTTTCCTATCTATGGCTACCATGTTTGTATTTTCCCCACAATGAGGTCAGGCTTTTTTTCTGCCTCTAGAGTTTTGCCCATAATCAAGTATTGTATATGATGATGTATTTGATATCAGGTATATTGTTCTTAGGCCAAAATCTTTTTGTAGAACAGTGTAAACGTTTACACACACACATGCATATACGTGCAGGTAGATGAATATTAGTTATTTTCTACTGCATAATCACTACATAAGTGATTTATTACATTTTAAATAAATCTTTTTGGGACTGAATAAGATTTCACCTCACTCTTCCTCCAAACTGGCTGAGAAAATATTTCTATTTCTTCAAGAAAAAGCAACTTTCATGTGTAAAAATGCAGAAAATTTGAAGATATGTTAGAGGCATAACACAGAATAATCACTTCAAAAGCATGCTGAGTGAGTGGCTCCAGTGGGACTCTAGTGGGAAACAGGAAAAATTATGGTGCTGGTTTGTGTCTGCCATTTTGATTTCAGTGCTACATGAAGAGCCTTTGTTGTATTTTGAAACTAACTCTTTCTAGTGAAAAATCAAATTTAAATGGCTGTAGCCAGTTTGAAGATGAAGACTGCTCTTTCGTCTATAAAAGAGTATGTTTTCCTTTACATTTCTTTCCCATTCCTACTGAGAAAATATGTTTGCTCACATTATTACAAGAAGGTAGTAGAAAATATAGGAAAGAAGTTTCTGTAGAATGGAAAAAAAGTGCAGTAATCAAATCATTATAGCTTTTAATTTTGCCAGAAAAAGTTTTGTTTGATATTTAGAATAGTTAAGCAACTGGTTTCGCTACAAAAATCCTTGAAACAATGTCCTCCTCCTACAGGGCAGTCATCTCTTCTTTTCCCCTATGATAACAAAAAAGCACAGCTCTTTTCCAGTATTTTCAAGGCCTGATGTATCTTTCCCTCTAGAGAGTTGTGTTTCATCATTTACTTCCACCTATTCAGGTTGAATTTGCTTTAATCTCTTTGAAAGCAATAGAAGATGGTGGGTATTTTCTAACAGAATGATTCTACACTTGAGTTTATGAGGATGTAATCCACTGTATTCTGCCAACAGTTATAGAAAAAATAAGAGCAATGGTCAACTACTAACGTTCAAATAATTATTTTCATAAGCTCCACATTATACCAGATGTGCTCAGTAAAGGAAGCGGCAGATAGAGGCTCAGGTCTGTGTTGTACATGCACACGTGTATGTGTATGTACTTGGAGTTCATAGAGGACAGGAGAGATGTGTTTCCATAGAGCAGAATGTAGAAGAGGCAGGAGGCAGTGGAAATAAATGTGAGTCTTCAGAAGAGGGAGAGAGAAGCAAGAGACAGAAGGAAACTGGGGTGTGCCTTCCAACCGCTTTGCACTGCTTTTATTCAACAAAGGAGCTGTAAATTTAGCTTAACCAGCCAGTGTGCTCTGGCTGCTTTTCTCTACTCCAGAGTAGCATAAAACAGCCACAGCATATCAATGAACCTGGCCATAAAAGCTTACATAAAATGAAACGTGTGTGTGCGTTTCTTGGAATGATTAGAAATAGCTCATGATAATATTATCTTTGAGTTCAATTTTTAGCAGTCATATGTATGATTTTAATTTAAGAAGGTGAGCAAATTCAAAAGACATAGGTGACATTAAGACAGAATTAAAGGAAGAACTATATCCATGATTTAATTCAAAATACAGCACAAAATTTATAATTGCCCTAAAATAATAATTTTAAACAAAGAGAAATCAAATATAAAATCATACTTGAAACCACCTATCTTAAAGTGTAAAAATGAAAGAAAATGAAGGCGTGCAGAAAATCTTCACTCTGTCTTGCAGCTCCCAGTGCTTCCTTTGGGAGAAAATAAATGTTTAAAACTCTGTATTCTAATCTCGCATAAAAAGTATTAAGAAATATTCATTGTAGACTTGTAGCCTTACAGGGAATAGTTAAGGTTATTTGAGAGATTGCATTGATGTATACCAACCCCTTTTTTTTGTCTTAGTTTTGTATTTCCTGATCTAAGGACATTTAATTTTGACATTTCATATGAAAAACTTTGTAAATTTATTTTTGTTGTTTTTCAAATATATTCTCCTTGTTAACTGTTTCAGCATAGGTACTGACTATAATTATTTTTTTTTTGTTTTTTAGGTTACAATTTCATACATAAATCCTAAAAAGAACACTCAGACAAAATATTGCTATGTTTTCCTTATGCTTTTTCATATAAGTATACATAGATAATATATATTCGTATATATTAATTTAATTTTCCTGTAAGTTTTACTTTTATAACTTCTTGTTCATTAAGGAATTGAAGATAACAACTTTAATAAGTTTTGTGTATCCTGTTGGTATTGAGTTTCATGGTCTTAAGTATGTGTGTCTGAAAACAAAAATTCTTTGTTTTAGCTCAAATCACTAGTCTTCCACTTCCGTTAAAAGCCAATTTGTTCATGTACTACATGTCTAGATGAAGTGCACGTTCTTGCCTATCTGTATTTATTATTTTAAATACATTTACATTATATGTGTCATGTCCTTTCCTATTTTTGTTCTCTCTAAATACAATATTTCTGTTCTTTTCAATTTCTCTTCTTTTAGAAATGTATCCAGTTGGCAAATCATTTTAATTGCTTATCTCTGAACCTCTGCTGTTTTCTAGAAATGAGCTAAATACACCACATGAGGGCGAACCATCGATTCATATTATTTTGAATATTATTATCACTTTCTTTGACATCACTGTTCTGCAATACTGCATAACTCTGACTGAGTAGAAAAATTGGTTTCTAATAAACTTAGCAAAAGAATTTAGAAGACAAAAATCGATATTTTTCCTAGCTGTACCTAACTACAGTGAGTTATGGAACAATGGTATATTGTCATAATATTTAATGAATTCCAGTAAGAATAGCTTTTGAGGAAAAGTTATTTTGAAAAATAATTCTAAATACCCATAACTTAATGCTATTATTTTTTGTGGCTATAACGTCCAGACGCTGCTGCTGAGGCTGTATTATGCTAGACTGGGTCTACAAAATATGGTAAGACTCAGTTCCTGATTCAAATGTGAGGAGATAAAAAGACAACAATGTGGGAGAGGAAATAAAAAAGCCAAGTTAGCTGCTCAGCCTCATGAGACGATAAAAGAACTAGAAGTACACAGAACTAACATCTTCAGAGCTTGACTCTATTGTCTTATTAGTGGACGCCATTGGCAATAGCCGCAGACTAGCAAAACGCCGTGTTTATCTTTACAAACAAAAATAAATTATTTATTTCTCAATATTTTGCTTTACAATAACCGGTAAAGGTTATGCCAGCTATTGTTATCTCTCTTGTCTATTTGCTGACAGCAATGTGTTGTTCAGCATTTCACTGCATAAAGGGGAAGGCAGAATCTCTGACTGCTATGTATGAGAGGCAGATAATGATTTACCCAAATATAGATGGACATTACCGAGAGTGCTAATTATCCCCAATCCTTCTGCATTGTCATGGGCATAGTACTAATTTGATGAAGAAAAATATAGCTGAACAGAACAGTCATGGAAGCTCTAGGAAATCTATACAGTGGTTTCTATGTGGACGTATATAGTTTGCTTTCAGTCACCCACAGAATTCTGCAGAGTCATAAGTTACAGTTTCAATCAGTTTTTCATTTCTGATTTTGTGCACTTCTTCCAAATGTCTTTAAAAGATGAGCGTTTGAACCAGGGATATCTTTCTTTTCCCTTCTGCCATAGAAAATGTCTTAGGAGAATTCAAAGAAAGGTATAAAAGGGCTATAAAAAGGTGACTTAAGGGTGCCTGAGCAATTCCTTTTGAAGAAGTTTGAAGAATGTAGATGTTTGCTGGGAATAATATTTTTAAAATCTGCTTAGTCTATAAGTTTCATATGTAAATATTCATTAGTCCTGAGGATTTGTGAATGTTTTTTTTGAGTGTGGTGGTGATGCTTTTGTAATAATGGTAAATTTTTATGATTTTTTCTTTTTTCTTGACAAATGTTCTGAGCATTCAGATGTTTAGTATCATGGGGATAGGGACAGACTCCTTAGGAAATGGAGAAGCAGAGTTAAAAGCATTTGAAGCACTGGTATAAAAAGCTTTTCAACATTTTGTTATACTTCAAAGTTCACCATAAAACGAAAACTGGCAACACTGTTTATAACCTGCGACCTCTTGTTCTTCCTACTTGTTTATTTTTATTTGGAAAATCTAACTTCTTCTCACCAAACTACCCTAAATTTTCACCTTTACTGTACCAGGATTTTTAAAACTGTGTATGACACTCTTTCATTCACTGGAACTACAGAAATTAAACCTTTCATTACAGAAATTAATTAGTGTCGGCTTACTTTTCTACAGATGCACAGTTTCTTTTATTGACATGGCAGAGTAGGGGGTGGAGGAGAAAGGACAATAAAATATGGCATGTGTCAGGTTTATGTGGTTCAGGTTAAAAACTATTTGATTAAAATCCCAAGCCATACATGGTCTGTAGTTTCAAAGTATTGAAAAGTACCTGAGCTCTTTTCCAATATAACTGTTTTCCAATTTTTGTCAAGTCAGAAAGATGAAAGAATAGAGGTGTATGGATAAAGAATTGCTGTATTTTCAAATACTTTGATGGAAAGGTGAGAAATATCACCAGTAACATCCTGGAAGAAATTAAACAGCAGCAAGGGTACAGAAGATATTTTTATCCTAAAAGTCAAAGTATCTGCGGCATTTAGATGGAGATAAATTTCAGGTCTGAATTAAAAGTCCTACAGCAACACTGAGCAATTGTGTAGATGTCCAGCCCCAATTTAAATTTTGTTGCTTTATAATAACTTTTGAGAACTACACTGTAGCCTGTAAAAAATATCCACATGTTCTCTGCTGGAACAACTCCAGACTGTAACAGAACCACTAGATTGCACCCTGGTGCTTTATGTATTGTTTAATTGTTTTCCTTTGGTGGATATTTTTATTAAAAGCCCATTATCCAGAATCAGACAGAAGTGTTGTTTCAAGAACAGCAGAAACAGAGGCCTTTCAGCTACACAGTTCTTATTCATGCTTTCTTTAGCCAGCTTAGCTAATGAGACCTTCACTATTCTTCTTTTAATACTTAAAGAAGAAAATGAAATGGAAGTTTTTATTTTGCTCCTTTCAAACTTAGGCAGGACTGCAAAGAAGTATTGTGAGGTTCTGCGTGTGCTTACGCACCTGTGTGTCGGTGTAAGTTTGTGTGGGTACCTCCAGGGCATGCCTAGATGTTCTCATGCTTTCGCACCAATAACTCCTTGGAGATATTTTTTAATCCTAATGATTTTGTGTACTTGTGCTACACTTTGACCATAAAGTAATTCAATGAAAGGAACAAGTCTTTTTCATAGAAAATACATTCTAGCAAATAAAGCTGCAGTAATTTTGCAGAAAAATAGAAAAATCTGGGAAGAGTCAGATTTTGAAATCCTGAATTATGCTGAATAGCACCGCCCTCAGTGCTGCAAGCTCTTATGAGGTTTCTTGTTACTGGATGTTGTTGGATCCCCAACTCTGTGTATTTTATTACTTTTTAAAGTCAGCTTTTAGTCTTGTGGAGAGATGTTTGAAACTATGAAAACATAAATGTCTCAAAAATAAATATCTAATGAAAAAGTTCAGGGAGGTCTATGACTCATGATTATGTGGTATTAGCAGTACTGCTTGGGCCACCAGTAATCCCATTAAATCAATGCAACTTCTTGAAGAACAAGTTGTTATCCAGTGTGAGGGAATCCAACAGACTTCAAACTCATAAACATCAATTGTTTCTTACAGACAGTATAAGAAAAATGCTCAGTTGAAGAGTGACTTACCACGTTTGGTATATTTGTATGTTTTTTGATGAAAAGTGGGGTCTTTGTCCTGTGATCACATATACTAGGGTCAGGATTTAGAAGTAAATTTATCATTTGTGTCATTAGCTAATGCAGATCTTAGTTCTGAATAGCAGCATAATTCATGGCTAAGATGTGGTGTTGTTACTTGTACGAAATAGTAGCTTCTTGCAAAAGTCATTGTAAAAAGAGTTTGTGAAAGCAAGTAAATGTGGCAGGATCTGATCTTAGATGCTGTGACTACATTTAACCTAATTAAGCAATCAAATCTTTAAGATTATATACAAGTACTTTCATGAGTTATGCCTTGAAACAAAAAGAAGCTTTTGAAGTACTTCATTAGTTGATTCTTGTTTACCTACCACAAGAATTCTAGTCATATTTATATCAGGTGTTAAGAAGAAGTTACAAAAATTATTAATTTATAAAAAATTCTTTAAAAATGAAACGAAACAAATTACAACACGGAATAAAGAAGGTTGAAAATAGCTATGTCCGGGATGCATTTCTCCTATGTCATGCATAGGAGTGTACATGAATATCAGATGATATAAGGTGGAGGGCTGAAGAGAATATGCAGCTCATTTGGTTCTTTTCTCCCTGGCAGTAAATTGACTGGTCTCTGCTGCTTTCTCCCTCCTGTGCAGGGTGTGCATTACTAAGTAGAGATGACTAAAGACAGCAGTTCCAGTAAGTAGCAACTGTCCGTGGTTTTGACATGTGATTTTCTTCTACACTGGAACAAAACCAAAACTATTTGAAAGTTTCCAAGAAAACAACTAAGTGTGTGTTTCAAACCCTTTCATGACAATGTTCATCTCTAGCCTCATGATGAGGACATCACTCTAGGAAGCAATTAAACCTTAAGTGAAAAATCCCATCCACGAATGATTGAAAACAATTTCTTGTCCCCTATTCTTACAAATCAGGGACTCAAACCTGACCTCATCACATCCGAATTTGCCACCTTTGTTGTTAGACTACTTGGAATGGGTTTTTTCCCCTCACTCTTAGAAATTTTCCCTCTCAAAAATACCAGTGATGCACATCTAGAAAAAGATTATGTTTTGGTAAAACAGCTTAAAGAAACTGTGATTTCCAACTGATCAAGAAGGCAGTGATTTCATTTTCACTCCCTATCTTCAGATGGGCTGCTGCTTAGATGTATTAGCTGCCCCTGAAAGGGAAAACATGCAGTTCTTGAGTTAATTTTGACTTGCTTTGTGCCAAGTTCAGTCAGTGGCCCCTATGTAAAAATCACTGAACAAACCTAGAAATTTTTATGTTGTTTTTGTGGTCTTGCAAAGCAAATTTAACAACTTCAAAGTATTCGAAATACTTTTCCAATAGTACCAAACAATAGAAATAATTTTCCAATATTGAAAATACTCCGCCCTCTGCCTTTCACATTTCTCTCTTGGAGTCATAATTTGGCCCCTCACCAAATTCTTCACAGCAGCCCTAACTCCCCTTTTTCTCCCACAGCACTGTCCTAAGCCTCTGATCACAAAGTTGCTCCTCATCTGCTCTTCTTCTTGAACTCTTTTGGTTGGCACCAGGGCCTCATTCCTTTTCATTTTCTGATGTACCTGGGACACAAGGGGCACTCTTCCCTTATTCATCTATTTAACCTCTCATTCCTCTCACAAGAGGCTTTTGTCCCTTGTGATACAATCAAGTTTCATTGAAAACAAAATGTGCTGTTGAGCTCACTCTCTATCATCCTCTCTCCTTTCTCCCTCTCTATTCCCAAGACCATTAAGTGTACAGATTGCTGTGTGTCCTCTGGTTCAGTTCTAGACCTTCTCCAAAATAGCTTCTCAGCCTTTCCTCTGAAACCGTTCTTAGCACAAACCCTGCCTAGCCCAAAGCTCAGAGTCTATATTTCACCCTTGTTGTCCTTAGCCTGTGTGTCATCCACTTCTATTAACTCTGATGATCTTTGTCTTGAAAATTCATCCTTCCTTGGCTTCTGTGCTTGTAGTCACTGGCCTGCACCCAACATTTCAAGTAGCTCCTTTAACTTGTCTTTTGGAAGAATCAGCATTTTCCTTCTTAAGCTTTCTTCAGTGATTCCATGGCATCCTGCTTCTGGTCTTGATCCCTTCTCCTACTTCTTTGTGTTTGTCTAGAGGGCAGTTCATCCACAATACAAATTCAGTTATTGTTTGTCAGCCAATTACTTCTCTCTTCTGTCTCCTCTGTGCATCATGAAAATTTATTAGTAACTTTATGGTACACTAATTAAGGAAATCTGCCTTTAGTTCAAGCTCAACCTTACCAAACTTTTACCCGCAAGCCATTCCTACTGCCACTCTCTATAGGCAAAACCATCTTTCTGTCTGTCACTCAGACAAGTTCTTGTGTTACCTTTGACCTTCTCTGTTGGAAGTCTAAATTTTGTGAATTATTTCTGTAGCATGTCTGTGAAATACAGAATAGATTACCTTTCCAACCAGCTAAAGTGATTTCTAAACTTTTGACTTTTTTTTTAATAATTGCAATGTCATTCTCAGAATGCTCCTAAGAATTTCATTTTTCCAGAGCATGATACCAGATATGGGGTTTTTTTCTGGTGCTAATGTTCATACTTGTAGGATATTCTCATAAACAGTTACAAAACTACTTCATCAGCCTCCTTGAAATCTTTTATTATATTTCTATTTTGCTATATTGCCTCCCACAAAACTGGACAGCAGTTAAATTCCCATACTGCTAAGATTGCTTCTGAGATTGCTTCTAATGGCTTCTGCCAGTAGTTCCCCAAGTCACCATAGAGTATGCAGACAGGAACCATCTTTTTATTCCTCCTTGCAGTGTCTTACGCAGTGGGGGTTTGGTTCATGACAGTACATCCAATGCATTGTACTAATATAGATTTGTTATTATTAAGGATAATAGTAAGATGTAAGGAGTTAAAAGCTTAACTTGGGACATGTTGTAAGTTGTTCTGCTCTCCATCATGTTGCATGAGACGTACATGCTCCCACTGCTGGTGAAGTGGCTGCATATGAGACATGGGGTCACACGAGCTGGTGCACTGGCTGGGACCAAGGCTAGAACCAGGCTAGAATCAGGTCCTCTGATCTGATGCAAAAGGGAGTGTCTTCCCAGGGCTTGAAACAGGGAGATGAGTTCTCTAGCCCAGATGAAAGACATGGAGTTCTTTGTCTTTTATACAAATTTGAAAGACCAGAATTGACTGGGGACATGGTGACACAGATCTGTATTCTGGAACTGTTCTTTGTCAACTGAGAAATATGGGCATGCTACTGGTAGGATTGACTGCTTCCCCAAACAGGCTTTGGAAGTGTGATCCACCCTCTCTCCACCCATCTCAGGAGCACGGATATCACTCAGTATCACTTCCGCAGTGTCTGTGATCTCATTAAGCCCATGAACGTACGTATCTTGTTGACATCTGAGGAAACACGATGATTATCAACAAAATGTAGGGCCTGTTGTACACTGCATCACTTCAAACACAATAAGGTTATTAAGGCTTAATTACATAAGAAACAGTATACATGTTTTGCAAGCTTGTAGAATGTCACTTGCAGAAGTTAAGCAAGATATAAGAGTTTCCTAAGTTTCTATTATAGTTTTATTTCCAGCAGTATTCTTTGACAAACTAAATAAATTACTGCATGTATTGGACCTCTGAGGCTTGGGGCAAAGAATGGAAAAATTATTTACAAAAGCTTGAAAATATTTAATCACTAGAGGCAGGGGGCAACTGTGTTTTAATTAGCAGTTCCTCAGGCCATTGGCTGGCTGGAGGCTTTCTCAAACAACCACACAAACGCACTGAATAGCTGTTTGCCAGCCTTAGGGTCAGGCCTGAGATGAAACAGATAAGATAATTGGCTCTAATGAAATCCAGAAGGCCTTGGCTTTCTTGTTTGAGCTTGGATTTGAAAAGTGCGTGTGGAAGTGAGGCTTAATTCAAACCAGTCCTGAACTAGGCCCGTTTTTCAGTGACTTTGATATTGTTTGAAGTTCTGAAAGTGTTCGCCACACCACTAGCCTGCTGGGCTGGGCCTCCCCGGTCACCTTAATTACTGAGCTTTATTGCTGACTTTACTACACAGGAAAGGAGCCATTATATGTTCCATCAACATCAGCTCTCCTCAGATTGGAGGAAAGGGCAGGGTGAAAGGCCACTGTAGGAAGGCAAAAACTTCACTTTGAGGTAGTCAGATCATTTACCCGTGTTAAATTTCACTGTGCTATGTGTGTACATTCCTCACAACACAGAAGCCCAATTTCCATTTTTTTTTTAGCAAGTGATTACTTTTCAAAACATTTTGTTTGTGTATGATTAGCAGAAGGGGACATTTATTCTTAGAGGTGGAAAGAAGGCAAATTGTAACAAACGCCTAATTAATCATCACAGGGGAAAGAAATCTAGTTAAAATCTGTAATAAAGAGAAATTGTTCTTAATGCTTCTTTGAAGTGGGAATAAGTGAGGAAACCCCTATGGTGTGTTTGCAGACCTGACACCCTACAGAACCAACTCCTTACAGCCAGCCTGATATCTTGAGGGTAACTTGTAACGTGCTCTCCAAAAACAGAAAGGCTCCTGTGGAATACTGTAAGGGCAAGCAACAGTTGAGGTATTTTAGCAATGTTAGTTGTGAGTTATTCTCTTCAGGATAATTACTTTCAGAGTTTGGTCCTAATCTCTTTGGCTGCTCCAGCTGGTGGTGCTGCTGGAAAAAAAAGAAGCTGAACTTCTGTGCATGAATGGGTTTTCAGATCTAGACACTCTATAGCAGGAGAGATGTCTCTCAGGCTTCAGGATCCAGTGTCTGGGGCCACTGAGGTCCCTGGGAAGACTGCTGTTGGGAAACCTGGGACAGATCCTGCAAATGCTTAGACGTGTGGCTGCATATATTTACATGTTAACTCATTATTAAGTCAATCAGGCTACTAGGCTGAGTAAAGTTACACATGTGCATTTATGTTTGCAGGATTGGGCCTCATGAGACTAATGAAAGTGTATAATATTGGCCAATTTGGGCCAGATCCCATATTACCAACACTAGCACATAATAAAAGAAATATTGATGAATATTACTTTCTAGTGAGACCAAAACTGTGAAGTTCAGATCAAGACACACAAACGTTTTTTTCCATGAGCTCGGAAGGAAAATTAGAAAGGACTGAAAAATCAGTTCTGTTACTGTCTACTCTGTGAGCATTTTATTTTGTTTTTTATTTCATTTGTGTTTTTTTTTCATGGAGCTAATATTTCTGTTTTTCTTAAAAGCTTGAAAATGTCTTGGATTCCTTCATAAAAATTAGAAATGTCACAAAGATACATTCTGCAGAGTATTCAGCCCTTTCCTTAAGGCAACACTGTTTCACAAAGAAAGCTTCTGTAATTCAAGATAGTTCCACCTTATGTTATTTTATAAATAATACATATGCTATAATGCAAATTTTATGTATGTATAGCTGAAGATTTTTTAACACAAAGGACTCCTATTTAAGAAGCCTGAAGGCTTCTTGTTTTTCTTCCCTTTCATATAGCCTGTCATTTTAACATGTTTTATGTTAGTAGAATGGCAAATTGGTTATACGCTTTAAAGAGAAGCAGCAGGTTTTAATATTTTTATCAACATTTTGTGAAATTTTAACCTGTTAAACTCATAGCAAGCATTACAGGGAGCTGGTTGTATCTTGATGTGTATTTTATTAACACTAATGAATCTCTCTCTGAGCTGAGAAAATATATTTTGAAATCATCATAATTCATTACAATTATCAGAAAACAATGATTTCCCTTCTAATACAAAAGGCTGTTTTGTGAGAAAATAGCAGTGTAGGTGTCATAGTGTGAGAGTTCCTATAAGCAATATTTCCAGATGAGCAGATGTTCTGCTCTTTGTTAAACAGATTGTTTGCTCTCATTTTTTATAACTAAATAACAAGACACAAACTTCCTTTTTGATACCATACTTCCTAAGAGGTAGTTTGAACTGTTGATGTTGTAAATCATAATCCTTGTCTGACTGTGCTTTCAGCTACATTCACATTTTGTATACGCTAATGTGATTTAGAAGAGCATATATGATGATATAATAATATTATAGTATATTGGAAAAAATTTACTGACTAGGAGAAGTGAGATTATATAATCGATTAGTGATTTAATTCATACCTTGCACATATGCCTAATAATCTCTTCAATAGAAGGAATAGGATTATAAAATCTATTGGTGATTTAATTTGACCTTTGCACATCTGCCTACAAACTTTATAGAGTAAACTTAAGCTGAGGTGGGTGGTGTAAGTCAAGCAAGGGACAGTGGTTGAGGAAGCATTTTATTGCAGGAAAAGTTTCCCTGGATGCTTAAACCACTTATTTCCAAGGTTTCCAACAATGTTTTTAAGGTAGTAAAAGGCTTATTACTAAAAAGTGTCTGTTTTTATGTGAGGACCCAAAGGCTACACAGTTTCCTGATTTCCACCTTACTTATAATTGCTTGTGTATCTGCAATTTAATAAAAGGAAATCTAACAAAAATATTCCTAAACTAGCTATTATCTGATGTAATGGTGTTGTGTTGTGTATTTTCAAAACACTATAGAGACCACACAGCAAACCACTGGCTGAGCCAAGAATAGATGTTGGACTTCATTACTTTCACTAATTCTGTGAAATTGCTGAATCTTTAAAATGACAGATCTAAAAAAATTACCATTAGATGTCATCTTTCTATGTAGCCGCCTGCTCTCCTGTTAAAATTTTCAGTAGAAAATCTATCTGCTGTCCTGTTCAAATTTGAGGGTAGATTTTGATTCTGCTTTTCATTATTCTTCCTTTGTATCATTTTAGAATGTGTAAAGAAGACGTAAATTGAACCACTTGGGTTCAGTAAGTCACTTTTAGATGCAGTGACCATGACATATGTTTTGTCGGCACTGCATTCTGTTGTTCATTATGTATTTTTTTACACTCTTTGATAAGAAGATTGTAACTGGAAGATAAATGCCATCAAGAACATTTAATTGGATGCTGGATGCTTTACCTGTTTATATAATTACAGATTGCTTTCAGGCATCCTTTACCCTGGTAAAGAACACTGAAACAGTTAATAAGGACATTACCTACCTAAGGTATATGCATGCGGCTTTTTGGCTGTTGCTTTTCATTACTGTACTCTCTAACAACAGTGGGAGTAATTCACTGCAGAGGACTTTCACAGAGGATGCCATAGGTATGTAATTCGTTTGACTGAGGAATTCAACTGGGATACGTTTCTCATATCATGGCATATGCTATATGCTTATAGATTACTTTTGTGTGATGTGGGAGATCAAAGGATTGTACTTTTGTTTCCGCAACTACAATAAACTTGAAAAGAATAAAAGGGAATAATGGTGAATATCACATGAAACAAATGGGAGCTAATACGATTTAGAGAAAAGAACAATTAGAGAAAAAATGAGGATAGCATGTTTCTTTATTGTTCTTGATTGTAGTGTAAAGTCTTGCACCTGCTTGTTAACAAGGTCAGATTTAGGATTAAGAAAAAACAGGGAGTGCTTTTGGTTGCATATTTTCTCCTAATAGCTCTGTTTCCTTAATTTAATTCATATGTACAGTATTCCAAAATAACTACAGTGATTGATAGTGCTGTAATAAAACACAGGAAAATACATAGAAATTCTGTGCTTCTTTAAAAATTTAAATGACTTCCCATTGTATTCTGTTTATTATTGTGCTTAAAACGTTTTTAGTATATTTAGTGAAATTCTATTCTAACTGTAACATGAAGCATTACTTTGAATTTGCAGTCAATCCTATCTTAGATTTGTTAAAAAACAGACTAATGGTTCACACATTTTAAGTCAAAAAACAAGTAATTTTTTATTTCGTGGAAGCTATTGTGTAACTGCAGTTCCATACTATTTGTGGCATATTAGGTTGTTTAAGGATTGTGGAGTTAACAAAGAGTTGTCCTATATTGCCCATGCTGCTTATGAATGATATTATTCTTAGTAAAATCCAGATAATTATCATTATAAGTTATTATAACAGTATTAGCTGCCCAGATCAGACTCTGATTTTTGTGCTGAAAAAGCAGCAATGGACAAGCCGTTGAGAGGAAACAGAAGGTTCAGCCTGCTGCGTAGAAACAGTTTGTATTAGTACCCTGAAGGAAAATGTGGAAAGCAGCCATACGTTTTCAGATCTTTGTTGAAAAATTTGATTATACAGATGTGATTCACTTCCTTATGTCCTGTCTGCTTTGAACATGAAGAGAGATGACTTTATGTTTGGAAAAAGATGCTTCAGTTCCTCTGCTCTCTACCCAGGAGACCTTCTCTGACCCAGTACCTTAAGACTGGATGGAGAAGAGCATTAATGGGAGGCTTCCTAGAATGGTTTCTCTGATGGAGCTTTTAGCTTGATTTACTCAAAAATATTGAAGAAGTTGTGATTTTTGTCTTCTTATTTCACAGTAGATGATGGTTAAAAACTAGCATATAAACAGAGGTGAATTCAGGGTCAAATTCAGAAATTCAGCCATATCCCTGTAATGTAGGTGTCTGCATGTGAGCAAGGTGCCTCAGTTCCCACTGTGGAGCTCAGGGTGACACAGTCAGTTGAATTGAGAGATCTGTGTGACGTACCCTTTAAGCAGGGCTATACATTGGTTGTTTGAATAACTTCCTAAACTTCACTGCCTGTACCAACTAGGACCTTGATTCAGTTCTCAAAAACATACTGCGTGAGACGCACTGGAGGAGCTGAGCTTTACTGCTGCGGCTGACAGCTATAGCACAGGGTCTCTGGGAGATTGTGCCCTTTTGGAGAGTCAACAGGTGGCCAAGATGGGTCCTCCTACACCTGAAAAGCTGTTGCATATCTTCATGTAGGTAAATCCTCTCTCTCCACGAAACATAATGAGAGTTTAGACCCCCAGCTGTAGAATCCTACAGTATATGGTTAGGTGTCTGCATCTGGATTTGGATGCCATTCCTGGTTAAATTCAGCTCTATTCTCGGTAATGGTTATTTACATACTTCTGGGAAAATTCAGTTAACCATGATTTCATCCATATATGGTTAGGGATATTGCTCTAAGCCACTGTCTCAGCATATGCCAATACTTCTATATCTGCAAAGAAAGTGTAGATATGTTCAAGCCAGCTTTAAGCTACCTGTGAATTTCCTGAAGAAGTAATTCTCATGAGCCACCCATGCTAATTGGTTTTGTCTTTACTTCACACTGTCAAAATGTAAACACACACGCTAGTAGTTTATGTCTGTCTCCAAGCTAATCTTTCAGGTTGGAAGAAGCTTTAAAGGGGTTAATACATTGGGCAGAGATAAATTACATTTTCTGAGCAAAATGAAATAACCCGTACAAAACCAAGTCCCTCTGGCAAGTTTTTCGGTATCCATGCTGACTCATTTTAAAGCTAGCACAGACATCTCTGCATCTTACTGCAGTGTGCTGTGCAGTCATATCCCTAGGCAAGGCATACACTTCAGTTTATTGATGAAGTAAGTGGGAGGTTTGCCACTTTGGTTGTACACTTTTGTTATATCCTTGTACTGCACCTTCTGTGGCCAATATTGTTGGCTGCACTTAGATCAAAATACATGAGAACAATAATGTGGGATGAGGTGATGCTTTAATCAGGTTCTACTGTATACTCCTGAAGGGACTACCTCTCAACAGTGACCCTTTCCAGAAATTTAGAGCTGATAATATTTATGAGACTTCAGAGCAGTTGAAACATTGGCTAGAGATCTTTTAAATGGCTAAATTTCAACACATTCCCTAAGGACGCGAGATGGAGATCATTTAAGACCTGTCAGAGGAAGATCATGCCTTAATTGTACTTCATTGTACTATAAAAAATGAGACCTCTCCACTAGATTTAAGAGCCTGTGGTATTGTGATCTGTGTGAAATCTTAGGGGAACTCAACTGGTTCTTACAGTGTGTACAAAATAAGTTTGTGTCTCTAACAAAGGTAGAAATAGTCACATAAATGTGATGGTTTCTGTAATTGATCTTTTCTAAAAGTATCTCCAGCTTGACAGGGAGCATCTTTTCAGTATGATTTATTCTGTAATACAGTATGCTCCAGTGGCTGCCTTCCAAAAATGCTGTCTTGAATATCTGCTTATAAATAGAGCAGCTCCAAATCACACAGGTTCATGACTCCAGCATTTTATTGAAAGATAAATACTTCTTTGGCTGTGACACAGATGCCAGCTTTCAGAATAGAGCCTCTCTGAAAGCATGAAGGACTGGTTACCTCTTTCAGTAGCTACCCTTACACTGACAGGGTTCCTCAGGTTTAAAAAATTTCGTAGTCTTTACAAAAGACTACAATATATCATGGAGCGTGGCATGACATGGAATAACACTGTAACTTTTACTTGATGAAGTTCAAATCAGCCAACAACTTCTGTCACTTGCCTTTTTGCCATTCAGTGGAGATCAGTACTGTCAACAGAGGGACGATCCTTTCTCCAGTCTCTGTCTCAAACCTTTCACAGTTTTCACAATAGAAAAGACATAGAGACTCTGTAATTAAAGTGACATACAAGCTACCTCTCTAAATCTCATTTGTAACCTCTGGAAAGTTGTAGAAGTCTCTGGAGTTTCCAGAAGTTTCCCCCACAGGAGGGCACTAATTTGTAGTGATTTTCCTCCTCCACTGACGCTGGGAAGAGCAAGAACATTACTGTTTGTCCCAACAGTGCTTGAAAATAGCCAATTGGACAGCACAAGGAGAAGGTCAGAGTCTGAGGAATGAAAGCTTTGACACAGAGCACTGCTGGTACAATGGCAGAGGTGGTCTCCTTGGTCTCTCTTTGGTGTTGCAGCTCTGGACTTGTGTCACAGGGGGCTGAGAGGTCACAAGGTAAAGTGCACGGATATGAGAAACTAGTGAAGGCCCCAGGAGTGAGACCATATGCACACTTCTGGAAGGTCAGTACTTTGCTGTACAGTTTTGAATATTTGTGAAGAGTTGTTCTTTACTAAGATAGAAAAAAAATAGTTTCAAGCTGGGAGTTTGTGACTGAATTCAATCTAAGGATTAATGATTACCCATAATCATCCATGGCTAGGTTAGAGCTTTAGAACAGGGAGTTGTGACATCTGTGGTGTCACGAAGTTATCGGTAAAGCATTGAGCCTGTTACGTTAAACCATTTTCAGTGACAGAATAATGTATATATTTGGGTCCTGATCCTAAAAGGTTTTAAATACACGTCTATCTTTTTTTTTTTAGATACTTTATAATTTTTTTTTAATTTGAGATACTCGAACTTTTGCTTGTGTCACAGCATCATTATTAAATTAATTGTATTAACATTAAAATGAACACATTCCTGAATGTTCTTCAACAGATAAAATAACATGCAGCAATAAACCACTTACAGCTTTCCTTCAGGGATTATTAAAGTATATACCATGATATATTGTGCTAAGCTGTGTGCAGGTACGACACTAGTGAGTTACACTTTTCTATAAAAAAAAAGTACAAATGGATCATGTAGAAATTAATGCTTCCAGGAATAAGAACACAATGTACCTTACACAACATTCAGAAAAGTAACATACTTAGGTCAGTGAAGACATCTAGGATTGTCTTAAAAAGCAAATAAAAAAAAAGAAGTTAAGGTTTGCAGGTAAAAAAAAGAAGTTAAAGTGGTCAGCGTCCCTCAGAATGGAGCTCTCAGGTCTCATTCATCCTCTACCTCTGTGAGATAATTGGGAAATAAGGAGGAAAACAGAGAGCTGGACTAATAGTAACGAGCAAGCATATGAGAGAAAACAGAGTAGAAAGAGAATGTAGATGAGACAGAGAAGAGGAAAAGATGAGAGAAAACAGATGGAAGCCAAAAAGCCAATGAAGTGAGAGAGACAAGTCTATAATGATTTACACAAGACATGGTGGAACTAGTCTGGAGAAAATAAAAGAAGAAACTTATACCCTCAGTCCAGCTTCAGGATAAAACAAATCTTTAACAGGATTTTAAAAAGGTTAAGGCAAAACTTTGTGAATCTTTTCATCCTGGAATTAGAAACAGAGATTCTATAACAGGATATTCTGATAGTATTGGTGACCTTGAATAGATAAGATTGAAATAAACATCAAAACATTTACAAGTTTATATGAACCAAACTTCAAACCCCTTGAGGTCTATTCTTTGCTAATGTATACTTCCTTTTAAAGCTGAACAGAACCTAAAATTGAATGCATGGATAACAAGATAAACAACCCCCTTTGTTTTTTTTTTAACCTATGTCCTAGAACACCGTTTTTTCTCACATTAGCCTGATCTAATAATAATCTTAATTTCCTTAATAATAAGCCATTATTTACATTTATATGGGATTGTGAGTTTGAAAAATTCTAACTGAATTTTTTAACATATGGAAGGAGAATGTAGGAACCATTAAAGAGAGCACAAGTCTGAAGGAACTGCGTATCAAGAGTTGGCTTCACTTGCAATTAGAAATAGAGCCAAATTGGAAGATGCATGTGTACCCTGTAGCTGTTGAAACAACATATGCCTTTTTAAATTTTAAATGGTTTTTATCTATATGGTATCTGAATGAAGTATAGAAATACTTAGTATTCTAGAACTGCAGCAGCTTCTTTAAGCCATTCTTGAGCTCTATTCACCAATAGTTAGCAATCCCGCAAAAAATTTCTTAGTTCTTCCTAGATTACAAACTACAGGACTTCTCATTGGTTGGTTTAGTCACTGATTTTTTATTTTATTTTTTTCTCTATTATCAGGTCAGAGTTCTCCTTTAGTGATTCAATGGTATTTAAAAAGAATGGAGTAGAGCCAGAGGGAAAACGAAAATATCAGCCTTGGCAGGATCAGCTTATTTTTAAGTATTCTTTGCTCTTTGATACTACTCATCTCTATCATTACTTTTTTGGTGAAGAAAGCAGTGCAACGAGGTGGTGGGAAAGCTGGCTTGCTTTGTGTTGTAGCAAGCAAGACTACCAATTCTCATTCCACAGGCAAGTCTCTTCAAAGATAACTATTTCCTTCCTGACTGGGTTTCCACTTGGACTGACAGGCTGCCAGGATTCCCAGTGTCGGGGCATCAATTGCTGTTTGAGACTGGAAATAAATTTCAAGATTTACAATTTAAAAGCTCAGATTTTTACTATAATTCAAGGTATAAAATGACATAAAGAATCTGTTAACTATTTAAAGGCTAAGACATCAAATATAATAATATAAAAAATCTAATAAAATTACATTTGTGCTACTGCAATGACTTTTTAAAGCTATTATAGCTAAATAATATGAAAATATAAAACATTCATTTGGCACTAGATAGGAAAATTTGTTGCAAACTATGTGATTAGCCATGTCTTTCAAGCTTGTAGAGATGGATAAAAAAGAAATAGACATGAATTGCCCAATAAATGAGAAGAAAAAAATCAAATTTTAAATATTATTTGATTAAATTGTTAGGAATTCAAAAAAGTCAGAAAGTGTTGAAATCAGGACTGCAAAATCAAAATCAACTTAGATGATTAGGTAGACAGCCCTTCTGTAGTTATCCTTAACATTATACTAACTTAGGGTTCTGTATTTTCTTCCAAAGACTGAACTATCTTACAGAAAAACAGTACGAAGATTACAGATTGTAATAAGTAATTTTTTCCTTAGCTGTTCATGCTGAAGGACTGACAAATTCTTTTTGCTTAGGTGCCAAGATTCTTCTAACCTTTCTTGAAGGGGCCACAACTTAAAAATCTATTGGATCACCTCCCGTGTATTAGCAATGATAAAAACTTCTTCCTATTCACCGTAATTGCACAACTCCTTGTGACAGGTTTGGCAATTTTTTGTTGGAAGAGTAATTTTAATGAAGAGTAGATGGGAAGGGTGTGCCAAATTTCTCAGCTGTTGTAAAATTCCTTGGGTTTGTAGGTTGGCAACTGGAATTGAAGAACTCAGAGCAAAAAGATCTTTGCAGTTTTTGGGACTGTTGGTAATCCAAAGATAACAACATGAAAAGTCCTGCTTTTGAACTAGTCTTTTGCACAGTTTACAAGCTCTGTTGGCAATTTTAAGTAAGGAATTTAAAATGAGAAAAGGATTTAATAAATAAATGGTAACTTATTTGCAGTAAGCACACTAAAGCAGATTAGAGTCAAATCCTTAGGAGAGAAATTGTTATGAACTCCTGAAGGGGCCTGTGAAATATTTGGAAAATGAATGTTTTATCAAATATATTTTGGCTTCAATAAAAGTTCAAGTTTTTGGACAGAGTGAAGAATATGAATTACACGATACCTAGATATTGTGTCATCCAGATATCAAAACTGGAAGAACAACAATTTTTTTTCTTTTTTTTTTTCCCCAATGAAGTCAATTTGGATGTACATTTGACTTACATTTATTACAATGTTTTCTGAAACTTCACGGTTATTTTACTGATGTATCCAGTCTAAGTTATTATATTATTTTGACTGTCACTCTAAGAGATAAGCGCAACAAAAATAAAGCTAGAAGTGGAAATCACACTTAGGGATGTTTTTGTTGCTAGTTTCAACATTGTAAATTGAGACAGACATTGAAAAAGGAACTATGTGATTCAGTTCATTCTTACATTTTCTTGAAATTATAATCAATCTCAGTTTCCAAGGCAACTGACTACATGAGGATGGACCAGCCAATAATGGGAAACAGCTTTCTCTTTTATTACTGTAACATATGGTAGAAAAAGTCTTTTTTGTTTCATGCTGTTGAGGAGACTATCCAATTTATCACTCCAAATAGGATCCAAAAATGATTAAAAGAGGTGTGAGCAGTTCAGTTTTGTAACAGAAGTGCAGAGACATAAGTTCACAAGGGAAAGGCAAATTCAGAAACCTCAAAATGTAATTTTTAGATGCTCTTTGGCTAAATCCCAAACTTCACCTTGATTTTTCCTCTGACCTTCTTCAGGGGTCCTGGCAACATGAAGCGTTGGTGCAAATGATTGTATTGGCAAATGGATTAGCATTGTATCAGCATGACTCTCTTGGGGTGAGTGGAATTGCCTTTCTGCTGTAAAATGCCTGGCACAAATAAAAGGCTTCTTCCATGTGCACCACTGAAAGAGTTATGATTGATCTAGGACCACAAGACTTTCTGCATTGCTTTTGCAGACGTCAAATAAAATCTATTAGGAGAAATACTGGCTCCATGAAGTCAATGTAAGCTTAAGTAAAATATTAAATCACATTGCAGTATATCTGCATTTTCATGTTTTGTTTCTTGGGCTGAGATTTCAAGTGCTTTACTGTTGACTATTCCTTCCTTGTTAAAAAAAAAAACAACCAAACCCTGTGAAACATTTATGCAGGAGTCACGTTATTCCTGAATTCTGAGGTGTTGTCTTCAATCCTTATTTTTCAGAGCTCTTTGATTTTCCTTTTTTTCTTCTCCTTCCAGATGTGCTTAAGAAAAACATTTTGTTTCCCTCATTGTGTCTGTGAATGGGAATATATATCCTTTTTTATCATTATTTAAATTTCTCTGAAGCTGATACAATATCTTCTGACCATTTTGTTTCAGATACTGTATAAATGCAGATTCTTTTGCTACTTTCGTATTTTATTAATCTTCCTATTTGTGGCATTGATTCTGTAATACTTGAAGCTCTTCCTTATATGAAAATTTCGGGTATAAAACACTGTTTCTTTCATACTACTCAAACCAGAAACAAAATTCCCACTGTCCTCAACATGTCGTATTTGGCTTCGTACTTCCCTAAGTCTTAGTTCCTTCCAGTCCTTTCTTTGACTTCACTCTTTAAGATGTAGGTGTAACTCTCTTGCTGGAGAGTGTTTCATATTTTAAAACATTAGCCTACCTGATGTTACTCCCTGAACAAGTCTGGTTCTTTTCTTTGTGAGTTGGGTCCTTCTAGTCACGCTCAATTCAGTTAATTTGGAAGTGCTGACATCCAATTTTCTCTGTCTTTGGAGTCTATCATATTTCTTCTATTTTGTTGGGCAAAATGAATGTAAGGGAAGAGAGGGGGCAGAATAATATAAAAGAGACAGGATTCCTCCAAATTACCCAGAGCCAACACCAGATCACATTTCTAACCAAACAGTAGCTGAAACTGCACCAGAAAAAGTTGTAGTTTCTAACACTATGGGGTACCTAGGGATTAGAGCTTTAGTGTGAGCATTCCCCCTGCTCCCACAAATATGTTCTCTCTTTTTCTCTAAGAATTTTGTGGGGTGGGGTGGGAGGGCCAGGGATTGAAAAGTGCTTTTCTGGGTTACCTTACATCATCTGTAAATATTTCCTCTAAATCCCCACTAAAACTATATCAGTATGGGTTCCATTAAGTGACATTCAATTTAGGTAAAATGAGAAGACTTGATGTTTCTGTACTGTATAAAACCTTATTATATGAGGGATGCTGTATTTTTGGCTATCAGAATGAAGCCCTGACAGTGTGTTTAAACACAGGCTAGAGTAATAGGATGGTCTAAAGTGGTCACAATTACAATGACAAAGTTCTGCCAAGCATGTGACAAAAGGCCTTATTTACTAATACAGAACTGTTGGATGCTGTTGCTGTCTGTAGCATCAATATCTTCCTGCCTTAGATCAGAGACACTTCCTGTTGGTTAATTTGGTTTGGGTGTAAGAAAACGTCCATATGTTTCTTTTCTACCAGTGTATGTTCCTCAGCAAAAAACAAGAGGAAGTGACATATGTCTGTATGTTCCCTCTGAAAGAATACCTTGTAAGACCTGAAAAATAAGATTAGACATATGATCAGTTTTCTGAAGAAATTACTTCAGAGGAATAGTGACAACATAACATATAATAAAATCATAGTGGCTATCCAGAAACTTGTGAAATTCCTATTTGATGGTAAGACAGAAAACCACACACACTGAAAATACCTTTAAAAGTTGTTATGAGTATATGGAAAGAAATACAAGGCAAAGCAAGAACGCATTTGCAAGGGAGAATATCTAGAGACCTCTGAGAAAAAAATTAAGACAGCTTCGTGTACTTTGTATTCACAACCATGTTGATGAATACAGCATGTGACAAATTATGTTTTTGCAAATGGCCATGACCTTGATGAATAATTTGATTTCTAGAAAATGTTTGTTTTCTTTTCATTTAAAAGGAAAGAAAAAAAATCCCCTTCTGGGCAAAATGCACTTTTCAGAAATTTAGCAAATTTTGTGGTAAAAGTATTTTTTCCAAGAGATTTCTATATCTTTTATCCACTCAACCTATTACTCTCATGAAAAACGCAGCCCCTCCAATTCACCTCCTTAGGCATTTTTTAATAAGATTTACCCTCCCTTCTTCCCCACACCTCACTTTTCCAAGAATTGAAAGCTACTTTAAACTTCTCTAGCAATCACTTCAGTGGGGACATAAGCAGATTGTTAACATTGCATTGCAAACTGAGCTGTTGTACAATCAATAGCAGTAAATTTTAGGGAGTGTATTTTCCTTATTCCTGCTGTTTGTCAAACTGTATGCTATATGACCAAACTGGAAAACTTTTCTAAAGTTCTTTCATGAAGGAGAAGGGTAGATTTTGGACCTAGAGACAAACTTAATACTCCAGAGTCCTCTTCTCCTTTCAATTAATTCAGAACACCACCATGTCCTTCTTTTCCCCAATTCCACCATTCCATGGAGTGTAAGTAAAACAGGTGCTACACTCTCCTTTATCTTATGCTGTTCTTAGATTGCTAAGTAATTTTAAAAGCGTCAAGTACTCTAAAAAGAGACTGAAAGATAAAATATTCTCAAAATAGTGTACTTTTTCATAGACATACTGAATTCCTCGGAGAGAGTACCATGCTATCATTCATTTTGTGAACACTACCGATACAACACATTGCGGCGAGTTTTATCTCTGTATTTAACTATTTCTGATATTATAACACTTACTTTTGTCTTCTTAGGAGCAGCGTTGTTACTGTGTAATAAGATTTACTGGAAGCAGTGAACTGTTTTAGTAGTGTTATTAGTTTATTATATTAACATTTTGGGCCAAGTCCACTGAATTTTATGATAAAATACTTTTCAAAGAAATTACTTAGTAGAAAGGCAAACTTGGTAGTTATTTTGTTGTAGAAAATACTGTAGTGTACTGTTGGCTTGATAGAAATTGAATATTTTTTCTAAGCAGCCATGCAAATTTTAAAATAGAAAACTTAAAATACTCCCAAATGTTATTATTATATTTAGGACAGAAACACTTCTCTTTTTTTTTCCCCTCATAAAATAAAGTAATAACAAGGTATGGGCACCAAATTGATTTTTCTGATAGGAACATGTTACACCATGAAAACTAAATGCGATCATAAATAACACTTGAGGGTAAAATTTGACAGTGTACATGCATGTGTTAGTACCATTTCCCATACATGCTAGAATGGCTCTGAATGAAAAATAATTCACTTAAAATGGTGAGATTCCATACTTATTGCATTTTACTTTCTCAGAGTTGGTGATACTATTTTAAGTCATGCTGTGTTTTATTTTAAGTGCCATCTTTGCAAATTAAACCTCTGTTTCCTCCTTCTCATATATCATCTTCAGTTGTATAGCTCTTGGAAGCCACATCAGTCCTTTAGCTACCAGCTGGAACTTAGTAAATAAGCTTTATTTATGTTGCACAAGATGGCATGGTACCAACCAGCTTTATTTGAGATCTGAAAAATAAATAAAAGGTAAAAAGATAGTAAATTTTTCTTTCATCATGCCAGTGCTTCCACAAATAAGACTCTAAAAAGACAGAGGAAGATTTAATAAAAAATGCAGATTTTTTTACTCAGTCACTTCTCAGGGTAAAAGTATTCTGTAAGGAAATATCCTGATATTGCTTGTGCTATCTTGGCCTGTATTTCCATTGAAAGCTTTTTATTTGCCTGCTGGACAGCTGGAAATCTTTGATACTTCCAAGGTAACCTCTTCTTCCAACGTATAATCATTTGAGAGACACATAGACTTATTTACTATAAATTTTAGCCAATCCCTTTACCTAATAACACTGAACTGAATTTACTCAGTTCTGAATATGGATGTGAATGTACATTGTGCATGTGTATACTCATTTGCCCATGTTTCTAGAAGTTGAATATTTTCATTTGACAATAGTATTAATTTTGAAGTAAATTCTGAAAAACACAAAGTAATATTTTTCTCATACTTTTCATGTTTGTTAAGTTTTTCTATTTCTTTTTCTGTAGATCAAATGTAGAAGAGTCCTTATAATTACATTGAAACCATCTTTCTAAAAATGGAAGGATCAGCAGATATTGTAGTCAGTATTTCTTATGCTTTTGAGTGCTTAAGATGTTGCAATTCCAGCTGTAATAGAATTTAGGAAACTTGCATGCAGAATGCCAAAATAATTATTCATTTTAAAAGGAACCCACAAATAACAGTCTTAGGCTCTGAAAATGTCTTCAAAAGCCAAAAAAAAAAAAAAGCACTGTTGGTAGTTCTAAAACTTTTCATTTTCATTCAGTGGCACTTCAATACTCCTACAATTATAACATTTGAAATTACTAATTTGGGTGCATCCCTAGAAGACCTTGACTCTTTAAATGCTTTGGCACGTGCATAAATTTAATACCATATGTAAATCCCAGCAAAATGACTGGGATTTACAGTAGTGAGGATTTTGTATCGATGTGATACCTTTTGTGCCTTAAAGAATAAAAAGTTTTATTTTGCATCTACAGAAAGAAAATAAGGTAACTATAAAATGAAAGTAAGGACAAGAATATTGACTGTGCTTATAAAAAATAGAGAAGAAATAAAATTATTAAAAAGATATAAAATGAAAACGTATAAGGATAAAAGAAATTATATAAAAAGAAAGGCTATAAAGATAAAACTCATATGAAAATATAACTTAGAAGCTCACATAGATAAAATCTGTGGGATTTAGGCATAGCGTGGAGGATAGGTGCAGGACAAAGCTGATGGTCATGTCAGCAAGGAGTTTTGGGGAAATATTCTCATGTTTGGCCTTGGTAAACTTAGGCTGGCAGTAGACCTGGCATAAAGAAATGTCATGAAGGTAAACCAAAATTTTAGTGGGAGACACTAGTATAAACTCAATTAAGACGGAGAAAAAAAAATAATTACTCAATAGTTGCACAGAAATGCTATGTAGGTTTCTGTGAGGATAGACATTACTTGATATTGTGTTACATTAAAACATATGTGCAAACAACACATAAAAATAATATCTACCATAAGTTACACGTACCTGTTGGGACAATCTTTATAATACTTTCTGTTTTATTCATATCAGGGTGCATTCAGCAACATACTTAAACTTACGTAATTTTCAGGTGGGACAACATAGTGATTGTTTGGAAGAATATTTTATTTGCAGGATGTGAAACTGAGAAACTGTAGGTAGACCTACATTCTTTCAAGCGAGAGACTGGATCTCCATTTGGTGGCAAAACCCCCACTCTAATAGCACTAATGCATTGTATATGTATTTCTGGCAAAATACAGGTCTGGTATAACTGAATAAATGACAGTGTTTTATAGTGTTTTCTTCTAGTTGAAGTAGAGGACTTAGAGTCTTCTGCATTTTCTTTCAAGGTTTTTCCAGGGACAACTGAGTAATTTATTCAAGTCTTTTACCAGCTTTTAGTTTTAGCTGATTCATCTGTGAAGTGGGTACAAGAAATGCTTGCTTTAGAGGACTATGCAATCAGAAACAGCTATACTGATTTATACCAGCTGAAGATATGAGCCTTTCCATTTATTAATGTTCTGAAAGTACTTTGAGATCACTGGATGAAAACACTGGAGGATTTTAGGGAAAGAGCAAATAATTTATGTTACTGAGCCATTCCAATCTGCAGCTTTAGAACAGTGTGGATTTTTTTTTCTCAGTTACATAAATTACTGTCCTGGGCTGGTATTCCTGCTTGTTTCCTTTTCAAATTACCAACACAGCAAAAGAAATGGAGCTATTTGCATCAGCTTAACTTTCTTTGGAGATTTCCAGCTCTATGTGATGGTACTTGCAGAGTCATTTCTGGGTTGGGTACTTCTCTTCTGGGAGAACAAATGTTTGGGAGCATCCTAACCATGTGCTTTAAATGTACAAAAATAGAATGGAAGAATAAAAGGAACAGAGTCCCTTGGTAGAGTCTCTTTAATGTCTTGCATCTGACGTTCAGATTGGTGGGGAGGGGAGGATCACATGCCTGATGTTTTCTCTAGGACTGCACCCAACTGGAAGCCATCCCTTGGCTTCGCTGCAGACAGCAGCATACCCAAATGGAACATATTAATTCTTTGGGGAAATCTCCTTAGTGGGACAAAAAGGAATCTTTGCAGCTTCCCAGACACATGCTCTGTTCCCAGTACCATCAGACTTAAAGAAGGATCTGCGCTACCTTGGGCTGGAGGACACAGTTTCATTGTAACTGCAAGGTTTAGCATAGATAAATAACTCCTGTGATCCAGCTGCTGAAGCTTCCAGGCTTTGACATGTTTATTAAGAAAAATGTGAGAGAAAAGAAAGAAAGTCAGCCATGCAAGATGCCACTGTACCTCTGCTGTCATCATTAGGTGAATACGGTATACCAAATATTTATGCTTCTATATGATTCAGGATCACAGAAAATAAATACCTCTTTTACGTGTTTTATTTTTGTTGGAGGAGAGAGTAGAGGAGAGTGTGAGTCATACTGGAAGAATAAAATTCACTTCTCTTCTGACAAAAAATATTCATTTAATTGGAGAAGCATTAACTTCTGTTTGCTGATAACCCCTACAGCCTAACCGGCTTCAAGCAGGAAGGTGATGGCCTGCCAGTCCCCAGTCCATACCTATCTGGTGACCTAAGGTCAGAAGTGAAATCATATTTCTTACTCCTGCTGCGGGTAAGATAATAACTGTTCCTACCTACGTCTGAGTGCAGGCTGCGTATGCACCCTTGCAAAGGATTTCTGATGAGCAGAGTTTTGACCCTTCGCACCGTAACAAATCCTGCCAGCTGCAGTCTGACTTCTGAGCACAGGGTTGGTCTGAGGAATTTGGGAAGGTTAACATGAATATCTGTTAGTGTATGACCAATGCTCGTTGTATGCTTTAAAAAAAAAGAGGCATATTTTCGATTATGATCTGATTCAGAGGATTCTGTTCTTAGGCAGTTAAGAAGGGAAGTGCTGTGGTTGTGTAGCTCCCGAGGAGGCAGTCGATGGATGATTTCATTCTTACACCTTTCTGTGCCCTCCAGAGTGTGGATGAGATGGAAAAGGAGCAAGATACAGGGTCTGATGAATCTCTGCTCCAAAGAGACAGTGAAGGGTCAGGAGCTGTCCCTGCCTTTCAAATGTCCTCACTCTCCTGAGGTAGGAGAAGACTGATTATGTGGGAAAAGTGAGCTTCACATTGCTTTTGGGTTAAAAAAAGGGATGGAATCTAGTGGTCTGTGTAGGCTTTCTTTAAAGCTGCCAACCTCGAAACATTTTTCTAAAGACAGTTATTCAAGGATAATGAAGGTGCTGAAGCCTGAGAGGTGGCAAGTGCTAAAGGGTTTAATTTATGTCCCAGTGAAATGTAGGCCATATTTAAAAATGAATGTATATGGTTCCTTATAGCCCTTCATAAGACAGGAAAATATCTGTCAATTTTTGTGAAGGAATTTACAAGGAGTTCCTGCCAAAGCAAGATAAAGATTAGAGAGGTCCTGCCTTCACAAAGTCCAAACCAAAATGCTATGATGATTTCCAGACACTGAGCTGCTCTTCTCTGAGTAGAGATCTCATAGTAGTTATTCAAAAGAGAAGCAACCTTAAATACCTGTTGGTTAATGGAGAGGAAAACTGGATTAGAGATTTAGGAACTAGATGTCTATATGGTTCTCTCTGCAATTGAGAGACTGGTGGCTGTCATCTTTTTTAGAGACGAAATAGTAGTCTTGACTGCTGTAACAAGGACCACAAACACCCTGAGATGTTTTAGTGAAGAATCAAGCTTGCTATCCTAGTATACAGATTATATTTTCAACAATGTCTTTTTTAAAGAAAAGACCTTAGAGTTTATGTTCCGTATTAAATCAAGAACAGTGTAAGATGGATGAGCTTAGACATTCCAAGTCCCTCAACGTTATGGGGGATGAAAGAGAAATGAACAATGACACAGGTCTTATGGGCGCATAGGTTAGCTCTTCTGGTATGTAGCATGCAGGGTGGCAGCAGCAAAGTGCTGTCATGATTTGTGAGACCGTATTATAGCAAAAGTAAAGTGCTATTCTTCTGGTGAAATTTAATAGACACTGTGTACATTTTTAAAATAAAAAATTCTTTCTTTCAAAAAAAACCCTCTTAGGTCTTATTTTAGTCATGCGAATTCAGGTAATACCAAAAGCAGCAACAGAACAGTGAATTCTAAATGCTGGCTCCAGTTATTATCCTTATAGCCTTCTCCTTCCTTTAGCTGAGATTCCTATATATCATTTCTGTATAGATTTATGAATATGCTACTATTTCCTGTTCAGTACTGTTAAATATGGTGTGAATAGCTATTCCTGGTGCTTTGTGTTGAAAGACATTTCTTTCAGTATTTAATAATTTTACTAATATTACCCAGTGCGGCCGGCAGTTTTCATGTCAGACATATTTATTTGACAAAAATTTTGAAGAAACTGTGGCTAAACAATTTTTGCTGCTTCTAAGAATGAGATTAAGGGTCAAATGCATTGTTTTGCCCAAGTTATAAAAAAATGTGCTGACATCTTTATGCTTTTGAGCAAGGTCTTGAAATGTGGTAGAAGTGTGGTAGATTTTCCCAGTGTTCCAAATTATAAGACACTCAAAAATCTCATTCTGTGTTAGCCTGGTTAGGTTTGTTAGTGCTCAGCAACTTGAGTTTCCAGAGCTTCTGTCTGCACTGAACACACTCCATCCTCTGACTCCTGAGCATTGTCTATGCTGTTCACTGTGGTGCTGCCACTTTATCTGACATGAAGAAATAAAAAGCACAGGCTGGCTTGAATTTGAGGAAATGTGAATGGAGAGGAGGAGGGCAAAAGCTCAAGTGGCTGCAGATAGGGAGGGTTCTTCATAGGATCCCTCCTTCTTTCAGTGCATAAGATATATGGTGCTATGGGGACAGATCAAGATTGCATGTCAGCCACAGCCCTCATCACTAATCGGGATCCGTGCCACATGTGTTGCAGATATGGGAAAATTTGGAAAGTATGTGTTTCTTCAGACAATGAACGTATAATTAGAGTATCAGAAGGTATGTACATAAGAAAGATAAGACGTGGTTGCATAGGAGTTCTTTATTCCTGATATTGTTCCCTAACTTTGGGGAGATTAACCTGCAAAAATGTTCAGTCACTGTAGTGTCTAATGTAATTATTCATATGTGTACTTTGTGTGTTATTTAGTTATGCCTCATGGAACTGTAGGAAAAAGACCTAGAAGAGAAGTAATCTGACCTCCTGCCTCAAGGCCATGCCAGTTTGAACCTGTAACAAGCTTGATGGATATTTGTTTATAAAAAAACTCAAAGAGATGGGGAGACTGCAATTTTATTAAACATTTTATTGAAATCATTATCTAGCTTTACTATTAAAAAGTTTTTTTCCAGTGTCTGAACTACAGCTTTCCTGCTGCAACTACTTCATGTCCTATCCACAGTGGAATTGCAGAACAGGTTATTTGTTTTCTCTTGCAACAACCACTTAAATATTCTTGGATTTTTACCATATTTACTCTCATATCATGGGAATCAAATAATTATAATTCTATCATTTTATCCACTTAGGTCACATTTTTTAGAATTCTTTTCTTTCCTGTTGGTCTCTCAAGTTGGTCTAGGTCCTTCTTGAAGTGCAATGCTCAACACTGGAATCCATTCTTCAGCAAAGGCCTATGAATGATATGTTAAAAAAAAAAGAATTTTTCTCAAATTATATCACTTTTCCTGTGGACCTTTTTGGCGCAATTTCAGAAAAAACTACCAGAAAAATGAAATTGTCTCCATCGGGGTTTTTTCTAATGTAAAATGATATTCATTGAAGTGTTGTATGTCCTCTCAAAGACTTTTTACTTAGTCTGAATTCTCCTTTTTTCTGAATAAACAGTAAAAGAAACATTTTCCTAATATTAAAATTACCTTTGAGGAAATCAAAACAAAATAAAGTTTATACAACATAGATCAAAAATTAAACTAAAGAAAAACCTAAACAGATCAAAAACTAAACTAAAGAAAAACATAAAGAGTTGTTAAAATATTATTAGTATGCTTTTTTCCCCCACAGAAACCTTAATATTTTAACAAAAACATGATCTCTGTGGCCTAAATTGGTTAAACAATAAATAAACAAATATTGAACTAAGACAAATAGTATTACACATGGGCAAAATTGATCTTCAGATTTTGACGAGTGTAGACCAATTGGGATTTCCTTGAGCTAATATATTTGGAATAGAAAATTAATTTGTGTTTCTGCCTTTTTAACATTAGGGATGCCCCCCTGAATTAGCACAGTCATTATAGGCTCAGAATTTGTCGCACTAGTGTAAAAGCCATCCTGACGCCTTCCCTTTGGAAAGTCAGCCTGAAAGAAGGCACCTGTGAATGCAGAATGTTGGGTCTTATCTTCTCCTTCGACACATCTTTAATGCTTTGAATTTTGAGAAGAGTGAAAACAGAGAGACAAAATACCCTCATGGAAGTTTGTCAAGGAAGGGGTTAAAAAAGTGGAATCTTTGTGACTCTGAAGGGTTGAATTATCTTCCTGACACCAGCAGGGGTTGCTGTCACTAGTTTGTGGTTGTCACATTCCTGTTATGCTTGACCTTGGAAAGGCTTGACAACATAGTCTGGATTTGATTAAGGGAATTTCATGTTTTTCCTTTGCTAGAGTCACCCCCCACCTCGACAAACATTTAAAAATGTTAAGAAGAAAAAAAAAGTTTGGAAAGCAAACATTTTCCCAAAAGAAATTTATAGTTCAAATTTACACCAAGTTCGCACTAACTGGAGCAGTCCGGGTTTCCACTCAGGCTTTGAGTGCTCTCTGTAAACCATTAGTCACTTCCCTGGAAGAGGCAGCTTTTTATAGGCAGCAGGATAAAACAGGCACAGATGTGTGTGTAATATTAGAGGCTTTCACATGTACCTGCATTTTTTTTTTTCAAAATCATAGAAAAGAAAAAAGAGTGGCTATAGAAAGAAATTAATTGAATCCTTGGACCTTTTTTTTGTTTTGGGCAGCTACCGTGAAGACTGGTTTAATTAAAAGAAAATATGTTTTTGATGTACAAAATCTTGTGTTGTGGATTTTTGAGATTGTGGCAACTTATATCATGAGGATCGAAGTTCTTTCAATTCTAATAGGTTGGTTTTTTTCACTCTACAGGACCGTGATTATGCCAGCTGCCAATGAGTTTGATCCAGAAATTGTCCTGGTGTCAGCGGGATTCGATGCCGTGGAAGGCCACGACCCTCCGCTGGGCGGGTACAAAGTCACAGCTAAATGTAGGTATTGTCAAAAGGTGTATATTTCTTAGTTGGTATCTTTTCCTAGCTAGGAACCCTATTTTAAGTGCAGCTTACATCCATATTTCTATCTTGTGATATGACACCCGTGTCACTGAGTGCAGGGACTGTCCGTCAGTTTATACCCAGAGATGTCTGTGGAGCTGCGGCTCTCACCCAGCTCGCGGGCAGGGTGGAAATGAACATGTTAGCATTTCTGGCTCACTCCTTTCTGTTCCTTTTGGCATTTTTGTCTTGGATTTTTAAAGTATTACTTTTCTGGCATTCAAATAACATTTTAGAGGTTTCATGCTTTTCAATGGGCCCCATTTTCCAAATGCTGGAGTAAGTTCTTTCTCTTTAAATATATATTGGAGATTTTAGACTTTGGAGACCTAAATCCAATCTCATATTGCTCTTTTGTTATTGTAATCTTTTCAGCTTGATGGCATTAATCCTGAATTACATCAGTGTTCATGGAGGCCAAAGTTTTCTAAAAGGCTACTCTGTTGGGTTGCAATGTTTGGATGTCCATTTCAGTCCTCCAAAATGTGTGTTCATGGCAGAGATTTAATACTTTCTGAAAGACAGGTCTTTCTGAGGTGTCTCATATGTAGCACTCCAAAGTCACTAGCTCTTACTGGATATTGTGGCCAAAATGATTCTGCGCCTGGGATGTTAAGCAAAGCTGAGTAATGCAGTAACGCTCTGTACAGCAACGTGCACTGTAACATCACTATACATAGATTGCTTTCATGAGACGACACAAAATGGTTTTCTAATTCAATACTGTTAAAAATGTTCTTCAGTATATGTTTCAAGAATGTCTCAAGAAACACCGTAATAACATTTAATTAGTTATTAAATATGGATCTCTGCTGCTAATGACAAATGCCTTGGGAAATGACTGGAGAAGTCAATGATACTTAATGGCATTTAACAGACTGCACAAATGTACTCCAGCTCAGAGGATTTTGTCCTTCTGACCTCTGCCTTTTGGTACCAGTAGAACAAAGTTAGTTGTTACCTCAGGAGGAGCAGGGGAGAGACAAGTATTTTTTATTTTCATTCTAACTGCAACGTTGCACAGGTTCCCCTGAATATCAAGGGCAGAAGGAGAGGTAGACCGACTATTCACAGTGGCACACTGTGGGGAGCGAGAATGCAGAGAACAGTGCAAGGGATGCCCAAAAACACTCACACAGGTGATAATGCACAAGCGGATTGGAAAGGGAACATCCCTGTGGCTGCGAATAAGACGTATTGAGTTTTAGCACAGTTTTTCAGGTTAATGCGGTGGTTGTGCTAGAGAGGAAAGAAAGGTAGTGGCCTTTATGCATGTTTGAGTAGCGCTTAACTATGTGTTACGATTTTTGGTAAAACGTTGAGCATGAAAAAAGACCTTTGTAAGAGGTTTGCTCACTGTTTTTTTCCTGGTCAGGGGCACCATTTCATGAGCTTATGTGGTAGGGAGGTGAGCTTCCAAGCGATATAAAATAGATGTTGAAATAGATGTTGAAATTGTTGAGAGGCATTGTAAAATCATCTGTATTTAAAAACCGAGAATGCATTCTATATGTCCCTTCAGTATGCATAATGCTCTAGTATGGTGCTCTGGCACACGTGATGTGCTGGCATAGCAGCTTCAACAACTTACCTGGAAACTGCAATAACATTTGTATTTTCCTCGCAGGATAGACTGAATTTCACCCTGACAGCAAAGAAAAAATGTTTGATATTGCAATCTATGTTAATTTTTATTCATGAATGAATTAACTCTCCATAACTTTTTTTAGAAACCAAAATCATAGTACATTTTTTAATATAATAGCCTGCACATCCACAAGTTGCACATATGTCTGTAAGCAAAAAAAAGGTGATTTACAGTAGGTGGTTCTTGTTTAAATTAAAGGAAAAGCCAAGATAGACCCAGATAATGATCATGAACCTGAGGGATGAATAAAGCCTTTTGTACAGAGCCAAAGGAATTTATTATTTCCCCAAAACAAAATTCTCCACATACCACCATACCATTTTAGAACATAGCATACTATACGTGGTATGTAGAAAAATGAACAGTCTATTAAAAAAAAAAGTCAAAAGAGAAACATTCATATTAAAGATTAAAAATAGATACTCATGCAAATTTTTAATATAATTAGTTTGTAATAATTAGAAATTATGCCCAAAATAAGCAAATGCAAAGTAAAATTTAACGTGTAAATATTCTTTCTTTATAAATCTTTAGCACTTTGTGTACACTTAATACATTGAATTTTCTGATTTCTATGACCGAATGCAAACTTCACACATATAAATTAGGAAGACATTAACATCAAAAGAGAGAAGATGGGTCCTTAGGTACTAACCTTGCTGTTAAAGAGAGTTAGGGAGACACTGGACCCTTGATAAGGAATTATTTATGTCCTTCCTTCAGAGTACAGTCAAAGAGAAAAAATTAGAATGGATTAACCAATAAGCATTCGCAAGTCATAAAGTAAAAACCATAGGATGAAGATAACAGATTGGACTAATTGCAGCCTAGGAGTGACCATATAGCAGGTATTTACATGCAGAAAAAATTGGCCTACTAAATCTACACAGTTTCAGAGGTGTGAATTATAACCTGCTTTAACCCAGTATTTTAATTTTTTGCTATATCAATTTATAATCTGTTTTACTGAGGAGATGCCATTTCTGACTAGTAAACAAACATATCAGCAACAAAATAGTCATACATATTTTTGCAGCTGGATGTAGGATGGTAAAAGGCCAACTGAGATCAGTGATGACAGCAGAGCTAGGAGATGTCTCACTTGCCTAATTTACTTCCAGTCCCATTAAGTAAAGAAATCACTAATGGTCTTTTTTTTCCACTGAGAAAAGGAGATAGTATTTAAAAAAGACCAGAAGGAAAGTTTGAATCTTTCCTTTCTTATTGCACTTTTCAAATCACTTTCTCTAAGTAAATCTTTTTCTCCAACTGCCTTTGCAATTCATCACTGTCTGTTGATTTCTTGAGGAGAAAGGTTTTCACTGAACTAATGAATATTTAACTAGCTTTTACCTGCTCCCAAAACAGATTTTTTCTGATAAGCGTTTTCTTATCTTCTGATAAGATATCTCCACTCACAAACTTTGCCTTGCCTGTGTCCTTATGCTATAACTGCACCAAGTTTAACATCAAAAAGGAAAGGAAAGAAAAGAAAGTGAAGCACATGGCACATCAAACCTTTTTGGTAGCCCCATTGGCCCAAGGTCTTGCATCAGTTATAGGTGCCAACTCCTGCTCAGGAGCTTCTCTAACTTCTGGTAGGCTTTGGCTCAGCTTGTCAGGAATATTCAGGAACTTACCTCAGATTTTACTTTCTATGGCCCCTCTCTTATGATTCAAGCTTAACTTCATTAGCCAAAATAGCAGAATATTTTTTGTATTGCCAAGTCCATCTTTAGTATTGGCATAGCTCTGTCCATGTTGCTTGGTTAAACTGGTTCCCCAAGCTGTGTGGTGAAGGTGGATGCAGCAGCTGGACCTCTCTCATGCAACACTGTCTTATGCAGAGTAACTATTGATGTCGCTGTGATTTCTCTGTTTACATCACGGACTACAAAGATGCTTTAATTTTACTGGAAAGTATAATTGGAGAAGAGGAAAACATGCCTCAGTTCCTGACTAGCCTAATATTCCCTTTTTAGTACTAGAAAAGTATTATTTTTTCAAGAAAGTACCAGATAAAATATCAGCAGAATATAATAAATATTATAAAAACATAGTTGCATCAAATCCACTTTTTGTACTGGAGTAGTAAAAATTGTATTGACAATAAAATATAAGAAAAATAATAGGGGAAGAAATAAAGGGGATAAAGGAGTTTTATATTTAGAATAGTTAGGTGATGCCTGAAGAGTATGAATTTACTCTTCCATTTTATCCTGATGATGCTTAGGTGGAACTATTGAAGATAGAGCTGATAAATTTTGTGCTTTATTTTATAGATAATTTTTACAACCTCTGCTAAAATGTACTGAATTATCACACCATTTGAATTCTGTACAGTGAACAGGCCTGAAAAAGAGCTGCCAGATCTGATCATAAATTTGCAAGTTGTTACATCCTGTAAGAGCACTGTTTTTAAATTTAGCTCTGCTGACTGAAGTTCTCCCTGTAACATTATCCCAAGGCGAAGTACTTTCTCTTTGTTTTATAGAGCAGCCCTTAGAATAATGCTTGCATTAAAGTCACTGAGATCACTTTACTGTTCAAGTAAATATTGTACATAATTGCTCATTAAATGGTGACCATTCCGTAAAAAGAATAAAGTAAATAGAGAAGTGTCAAGCAAGAATGAAGTGGTTTTTTCAGGGTACTTATCTTCCTGAAGCACTGCATTTGTTAAGGGCTCTGATGATTTACTGGAGTTTTCCTGTTGTTTTACTCTCTTATTCCAAGATGCTATTTGACACCAGAGTGCAAAATAAGATCAGCAATTAGCAATAGGAAAAGATACCACTGCAGGCATTTAAAGAATAAATTATATTTTTTCAGTTTGAATACCTGTCTACTGTTATGCCAAATTTGTGATGCAAGGTTGATCCAGTGTGTAGAACGTAACTGACTCTAAGCAAGCTGATTTGAAAGCTTTAAAGTTTTTATTTGAGAAAATTGAAATAAGTCCCTTAACTTAGTAAAAGCTGTATTATGCTGTGACACACTCCATTCAAGTGGGACCAATGAAAAAAGTGCTAAAGCTATGAGCAGTGTCCCTCCTGATGAGCTCTTGGCAGGTAGGGCTTGAAGGACTTCACTGTAACAATGCACAATCTGTCTGATTAATCACCGCAGAGGAAAAAACTAATACTCTAAACAGATTATTTCCAAAGGATATGTCAACCTACATGGTAGAAATTAGTGTGTAAAAAGGGCTGCTGACTTACAGGTCTTCTGTCAAGGAATGTCTTCTCATGGCTGGAGCTGGTACTTGTCAGAATACACGTAGACCGACCAGGTTGAACTCTGGTGCCTGTCCTGTTGATTTCTGCTTTGCTCTTGACATTTCAGTTCCAACTTCCCACAGGGGGTAGTGATTTTTGATAACAAGGTCTCTGCATGCAGCGTACAACACTATAAAAAGATAAAATACCTAGCATCTGGGGACAAGCAAATTCAGAAGTAATGTGCACAGTTTTAATAATGAAATGACTGATCACTGAAACAAATGATCCAGCATGGAGTATTTGCCATCACTGGAAAGCTTTAAATGAGACTTATAAATAGATGGCTTACAACATCCTTACAAATAGGTATGCCATAGCACACTCAGACATTAGAGGCTTCATGCAAAAATCACTTAATGAAATTTCTCTTCAATGACCAGTGTTTTCTTGAGTCTTCACAATTGTCCTATAGTATCTTGGAATTTTTTTCAGTTTCCCACTACATGCCATGCATAGTGTATATGTTAGAATACATGCCATGCATAGTATATATGTTAGAAACAGACCAAAGGAAAATTCTAGAACTGCGTATCACTGAATTCAAATGTAGAACTGATCTGGGTCTAAGTCTGGTACTTCAGATATGTTTCAGAGAAAAGGTTTCCTATGTGCCAGCCTCACTATTTCAAAAATATTTTATGTGACTATTCTGAGTATATCAAGTACTGCAAATGATATCCATGTTTGTTGATTTTTTTCCTGGAAGCGTGTAATTTCTAAAAGAGTCCCCAAATAATATATATCTACTGGACAGTACCTGGGACCGACTGTGAGTTATTTAGGGTAGAGTGATTGTAAAGTCTTTTGGGAGGGACTACATTTTCTTGTGACTGTCTGAAAGACTTTCCTGACACTTGACTCCGAAAAAAAGTCCTGGCTGGGACTACTGGGGTTAATGTAATAGGCAAATGTTAAAGACAGGTAGACAGAAAGAGTCCATGTGAGTTGACAGCTGACTAAACAGAATAGTAGTTTTGACTTGGTAGCTGTTTAAAGAGAATTCAAGTCTCTAAAAATAGCATTGCAGGCTTTTATGATGCCATGCCTAATTTCTTCTCTTCACAAGCAAGAAAGTGTTTTTGACTCAACTATCAGCACAAGAAGCTTTGCTCTTGGAGAGTCTGGCACTAACTGCTTCAGAGTACAGCTGCAGTAGATGGTGAGAATTGCTCCAACAGCTCATTGCTGTAAAAAACAGTGGTTGCATGCCCCTTCCCCTTCTGAATTGTCCATTACTTACCTTGCAATGGCCCTGGTACTTGTCTTTACAGATACTTTACAGATCTCTCTGTAAACACATGCAGCCTTAACTCATCAAGCCATCAGAAATCTTAATCAACCAAAACAGTGGAGAGATTTCTGTTGGGCTGTGAAGCTGAATCAGATTATGGAGGGACCAATGTGTGCCACACTTCCACTGCTAGTGGGAGACGGGGGCAGGGGCAGTAGAAAAAGTAAGAGGTGGAGTAGGATACCTTTTGGTAGCAGAAAGCTGTTAAATTAACACAGTTGCCACAGCTGCCTTCTTGTCTGAATTCTTCTGAGTTCAGAGATTTGATTTTGGTTAACATAATTTGGTTATCTTTCCGGTACTGGAGGTGATAAGATGGTTATCCCACAGGATAGATCTTGAGCTTTTGACTCAGAGCTAAAAGCATTGGAGGTGGGGTGCAGCAATGATCATTCATACAGTTTTTCACAGGGTATTCTCCTGATTCATATCAGAAATTTTCCTTTTGCTCCTTTTGTCTCTTGGAAACTACAGGGCACACAGTGACCGTCAGCAAGAAGACATAGCATCAAGATTTTGTTTCCAGTCGTTCACTTTGGAAAGCAAAGTTTGCATTTTCTCTAGAGTGATTTTTTGAATACTAATTGAATTGTTGCTTGGCATAATACAAAAGGCATCAGAATAGATGACAGGTTCATTTGTCACCTACCCTCAGACATGAGTATTTTCATAGGATTTACTGGGAGAAGGAAAGCATTTTGATTTTTTTTTCTTCCTAGCCCACAGCAGTTGTTGCCATAGCATCTCCTTTGGCTTGGGCATGGCCATTGGATCGCCCAGCCTCCCAAGTCAGATTATGTTGCATTTAGCCCTGCATTTGTACTCCAAATATCAGTGAATTATTTGCCAGTGACTCCAGGATCCAGTACATTATTGACATTTTCATTACATTTACATTTATGAATAGGAAATGTAGAAAATTCCAGAAATCCTGTTCTGGGAGGAAGAGTAGTCTATTGGCTCCTGTGGAAATTGAGCAGAGGTTGGAATTCACTGTATATAATTAGCATCCCCTCTAGGACATAGCATAGTAAAAGGCCAAGGTGAAGATACAAGAGGATAAGTCCACCCCTTTTTTTTCCATATTTCCATTTAAAGAAGGGATTAATGCTTGGAGAAATACAGAAAAAAATATGATCAGACAATTCTAATGTTAGATTGAAGAATTTGCCTTCACATGCTGTCAAGTAAGCATGTGTCAATGGCTTGGACTATGGATTTGAACCAAGAGAAACAGAAATAGATTGGTGAACAATTCACCTCATTTACTGAGACCAGGGAAATCTTCGTCTTCAGACTTTAGGGCACTCAAGTCTAACTGAACACAAATCTAAAGCACATCGGAAGGATTCAGAAATCTTACCAGTGATTTTGTTGTTGACCAGTGTTTTCAATGACTGTCTGGTTAACTGGTGTGCCTTCCAGACGGGGTCTACCTAAGAAAGAAGTGAGAGCAATTAGGAATACTAATAAATAAGCACTGATTTGACCTGCTCTTTCACTTAGACTTTCTTTCTGTAAATCAGCCAGGAGAGATTTCCATTTTCCACTCCTGCTCCTGCCCTGCAAACAGAAGATGTGTCTGCTGGACAGTGAACTAACTCATGGAAGTGAAAAACCACCTGTATACTATGTTCCAGATATACAATGCTGATCCATCTGCAGAATGCATCAGGTGCCAGTTCCTTGATTTAGGGCAGTTACTGGGGACAGGGTGGAGGATAGATTACAATGGGAAAAAAGGAGATCTACAGAACCACTAGGAATTATTTTCCCTTTTTGTTCATCTTCTCTTATCTCTTCACCTACCTCTTGTTATTTTTTCTTTCATGCTACAGTAGTGACATTGGCTAATGACAATAGCTGATGTGAGGGGTGCAAAAAAGATAAAACTGGTGGCATCTTCTTCTCTCAGTTTTGAAATTTGAACTTATGAAATCTTTTTCCTTATTGAAACCAAAAGGCTGTCATTCAGTAGAAGAAAGAAAAGGAAAAATAATTTTTTTGCTTAGGCAGTATTAAACTTGTCAGTTTACAATTTAAATACAGCAAATTAAATATAAGTTTTTAGGGCCATTTTGAAACTAATGGAGCTTGACACAGTGTTCAGCAACTTGCATGTGCCTTTCACAGGATTGGGTCCTGAGAGAAAATTGTTGAAAGACATCTCCAAATGTGGATTTCTCCATAACAAAGTGTCTGATCTTTTATAGCATCGTTGCATTGGGAATTAGGCTTGTCTTTGGGAATTTGTAAAGCCTTTAGTGGAAGAGCATGATTTATGTCTTAGAATTTAACTATTCTCTGTAATAAATAGAAATGTGCCACAAGTATTTACTTGGTTGCGCCATGGGAAAATTTTTAACATATTGTTCACAGCTTCAGAATGCTATAAAAGAAGACATGTAATTTGCAGACCGGACTATCCTTTGTGATTTCTAACCAATATATTTGATTAATATCTTTCAAAAGAGACACCAGCCAAAATGTTTACATCTCATTAGGCAGAGAAGAAGGGAGCACACACAATTTTGATTATGAGCTTGGATGGTTCATTTCTTTGGGCTTCACATCCCTACTACTTAAGGCAGACTGTAACTTTAAGATGTTATCTTTTGCCTGCGCAAATAAACAGCCAGTTATGCTTTTTATGGTGGGTAGTTCTCAAACCAACAGGGGATTAGGAGATATTAGCTGGAGTTTGTGGTTCCCTGCTGAACTATCACGGGGTCCACGGATTCCTGTCCTGAATATTTCACAGAGCAAACACCTCTTATCTGGGGTGATATTCTCACACTGGCCTCTTGGCCATGGACTTCAAAAGCTGATCACAGGGAGGGCTAGAGAGGCAATAACCCTTAATATAACAGTCTCTCCTGATAGGGACAGACAGGGTAAAGGTAAGGCGTCTCTGAAGTTTGCTCTTGTGTATTTAGCCCCATGCGGTGATAAGGGGCCATCTGTTTTTTTGGTCTGCAAACTCATCTTTTTCACACTATCCCAGTATCAAGTACACTTCTGTTCTGACTGGTATCAGCACCAGCAATTCTTCACTGATCTGAGGAGATTTTCTTGGTATTTTTAGCTTTGATCCCAGGCAATTGTCTTCGTTGCCGTTGTGTTGGGTTTTTTTACCCAAGGAAACATACGAAAGTTTTAAAAATTAAGTTCAACGTACTACTGTCTCAAAGAAAAGAAGTTATTAAAATAGGACTTATAACAGGTATGTTAACTTTTTGTGGGTAAAGGGAAATGAGTGCCATCACCCATGTGATTAAACTCTAAACATCAATTCATAGCAGCAGCTTCAGAAAGTCACGTATTACACGACCCCGCACAGGATACTTGCACCTTGATTAGTTGTTCAAATAGAATATCAGTACTACTAATTCTAGAAGTTAAAAAAACATTGCCTCAGACCTCAAAAATATTGTAAAAGCTATTAAAATACTACGCAGATTTATTTTGTTGTGGAGGTTCCAGAACACACTTCTTTCATATTTTAAGCTTTTCCCTGCAGCCATTTCTTTATCAGCTGAAAAGTGAGATTCCATTGCAATATTGTGATTATAACAGCTTTAATGCAAACACTTAATACCATGAAATCTGCAATAAAATGGTGCAAGTTGCCAACACTGGCACATTTAGAAAAAAAAAAAATCCCTTTTTTTCCCCCAGCATTTTAATTACCTTTGTTTGTTGTTTTGGGGAGTGGTGGTGATGGTTTTTTTAAGGAAATTGTTCTTGCTTACACCAACTAATTGCCATAAAGTTGCTGGGAATGCAAGAATGTAGGTCCTAATCCACAAGATTTTACTCACTTAGAGCAGTCCTGTTGATTGAGACCACTCCACCAACCTGATTAAGATTTAATAAAATAAGTAATGTTTACAGGGACAGACCTTGCATTGTAAGTATTAATATGGTACAAAAATGCAGATTAAAACTCTTCAAAAGCATATTCACATGAGAAAGCTGTTATTTAAATACTTCCTGAAGTTTTATAGAATTAACTTGGAAAGAAAAAGGAGTAGTTCTGCTGTAAAATGAATCCATTTGAAATGCATTAAGTAGAAATCTATTTAATTCAGATTCCTTCTTTTCTCTCCATCATTGATTATGATTCGTACATACTAAAATGGAGCAAGGGACAGATCTTGGAAGGTGTTCTTCTTTGGAAGAAGGAACTGAAAATAAGTATGTATCCAGAACAAAAAAATATTGTGAGTTAATTAAAAATTCAGTTACTTCCTGTTTCTGTTTAGGATAGCAAATGTTGGCATGAATTAAATATTTGCTTTCTTTGATCCACAGTCCTTTTCCTTACATTCCTCAGTAAAAAGAACTGGCTTTTTAGCTATCTGGCAACCAAAAGCTTTTCAGTATCTGGCATTGCATCCATTTAGGTGCAGTTTGGCTGTGAGGGCTGGTTTCTAAATCTCATTTTTACTTACTTAAAATGGATTAGCAATCTCTAAAAGCAAAAGAAAACAAAGCTGTTCCATTTAATAGTGGAATGTATCCTTCAATAAAATGTCTGGGTTTTAAATGTGTCAGCTTCAAAATTATTTTCCTAATGTGATTACTTAATGTTGGAGATTAATTCAGGGTTTGTGTTGTATGGAAAGGTGATCACTCACATGTATTGCCACATAATTTATGTTTTCATTTATGATTGCAGTTTAGGCATATTGTGTATGTTCTTCTGCATCTTTTTCTTATTATTAAGCAACGTTCAAGGTTTGCAAAGAATAACTTACAATTATTTTGCATAGCATTGATAAGTTGTGAAAAGAAATTATCAATTTAAAATTATATATATAAAAATTGTAATTTTAAAATCGATATGTTTTTGCAAATTTATTGTGAAAATTTTCATATTAACTTCATTTTTAAATTGAAGACAGAAGGCATTATTATTTCTTTCTGTTAAAAATATATAATTTCTACAAAAATAATGGAAAAAATGAACAAGAATATCTTCTTTTTTTGTAGAAAAAAGGCATTGATGAGTAACAGATCAAATCTAATTTTTATTATTTGTATTTCTATTTTATTATTTTTTATTTCTAGTAAAAATATCAGTATCTGTAGTCTCAGATATGACTATTGCAAAGAAATAATTTATTTTTAGCTGAAAGTTATAGTTCCTTCAAAGTACAGAAAGCATCTTTTACGGTTCCTACATAGGAGGAACAGCTTTGCAGTAAAATAATGTTTGAATATGACTGCTCTGTGTACTAACAAACTTACCAGGAATTTTAAGAAATTTTGTGTAATCAGCTTTAAAACAGTTGCATATTTACGGCCAATGTTTCAAAGAATCTTATCACACAAGTAGAAGTGGTAAAGTGGAATCTAGTATTGTTGAAACATCAGAAGCCAGCATAAACAGGTTAAAAGTAATTTTTCACTCACCCAAACGTTCGATGAAGCAACCTTCTTAACCTTTCATCAAGCCCTGAGAAAAAAAGTAAGGAAAATCTATTGATCAAGTGATAAGATGTTGCTTCAAAACTTGTAATTTAATTAACAAATATGCTACATCAAAGGAGTTATTAAAAAAAATTGTGATGTTTATATCACCTCGTGAACAAAACGTTTTTCTAGCAGAGTCAACTGCATCCAGCATAGCTTTTGTAGAATACACATGAAGACAGTGCATATGTATTGACCCACCTAATTTTTTTCTTTTGACCCTTTTGTGGGTGTATACATTCCCACACACAGTGCACACCTCTGGGAATTTCCCAGCATGTCTTTTGAGGAAAAACATCGAGGTCGCAAAAGTTGAACAGAATTACTAAGCCAAAATCTTTAAGGCATATGGAAAAAAGTAGTAGATCTGAAATGTTTGCATTCAGCAGGAGCTTCAGTCCTTCCACTTCATTGTGCATCACCATTTTTTTCCCAATTCACATTACAAATTTGAAAATTATCTACACTGGCACTGTTTTTTTTAGTGGTTTAAGTTACTGATAGGGAATAAAGAAGATTACTCTAAGAAACACTTAAGAG